>NC_060140.1:488392967-489747967 GCF_021461385.2 Schistocerca piceifrons
TAAGTCAGCGTTCACTAAACTGCCATCTCATCTCACCACATGTCAACGGGGTTCCACATTCATATACAAAGGACTTCCGTTGGCAATACACAGTAACTTTATGAAAAGAAATTCAGACGATTAAGATCCATCTGAATAACTGCTTATAGAGGGCATTGCACAACACCAGTGTCGAGCTGCATTATGAGCACATTTGACATCCGCCATAAAACAGCGTACTAACGTTGTCACTGACAACAAGAAACCAATTATAACATTAGAAGAAACTTTAATGGGGTGCATTATTATTATATTCAGTTTCAATTCCAGTCGTTCTCATTTCATGTCATAACATCATTTCCCAACACAGAGTGACTAAAACTGGAAGGAAAGATCATCGATCTATAGTAATACCAAAATCGATGTGACCACTCATGTTTACAACTGTGTCTCTTCAAAGTGTATTTTATATACTGAAGAGCTTATATACATGTAGACATTACCTACTTCTTGTGCTTTGTTTAAAGTCTACTTGGGAGTTGTAGAGCTATGCATTACCAACCATAACAGGGGTTATCCACAAAAACGGCCAGACTCACCAAGTAGGTATAATCATAGACATACCTGGGCTGGTCATCAGATGTCAAACAATACCCTGCGATGGAAGCAGACATACAAGACAAAGGCTGCACCTCAGTTAATGGAGTAAGAAAAGACAGTACTACTCAATCAGAGAAAGAGCGTTCCCAGAAAAATTTTTAAAAAAGGGAAGTAGTACCGATAATAAGGCAGGTGACAAAGGTAACCCAAACAACTACAGACCAGTATCTTTAATCTTCGGTTTCACAAAAATACTAGGGATGATCATGCATACTAGAATTACCACATTCCAAGAGAAACCTAGTATTCTGCTTCCAGCGGAACATGGTTTCCAGAAAGGGAAATTACCTGACAATATCTGGTATATGTAAATTAGGTATAAGAAACTCTGTGTCTGCTATGTTTCTGGATTTGTCTAAACCTTTCGACACAAACTGCTATTCAGCACTAACTGAAAAAAATTGAAAGCTGTGCCAAATGTGGACATGCAGTGCAATATCATATTGTATAACTTGTACAACAACTGATTAAAAACTTGAAAGCTGTGGCAAATGTGGACATGCAGTGCAATATCATATTGTATACCTTGTACAACAAATGGCTAAAAGGGCCAATGAAAAATGAAATGAAATTAAAATTAGGATTGTCATCCATCCCGATAGCCGGGAGTGTCACCGTTATGGAATTTCTTGTTTCGACAACCCGCCAAGACGCAGTATTGTCCCGATTTTGCAAAATACTGTTATGAGCTTGGCTCAAGTACCAAGGTAATGCCATCTGTTAGCACAGCATGTGAATGCAGCCTCACCTAGTTTTATTCATGTAAACAAGTTTATATTGACGATGTCGTCTCACATATAGCGTTCCATGTTGCGTGTCCTGTATCGATGATGTAAGCACCATCTAGATCTAGCGCCATCGTTCGAGAATATACTAGATTCTCCAGTTTTATAGGAATGGAACTATTTAAGCAGCGCCGCGAGGAAGAATCGGACGCTCGGCAGAAGAGCGGCACCTATGCTGCTGCCAGCTCGCCCCAGATGAGGAACTGATAAAAAAAAAAAAAATTCAAAAATCCGACAGTTTCCATTCGAATAGAGATATGATAACACGATTCTTTCTGAATGTAATACGAACAACAACCACGGTTGGGGGCCCGTGTTCGATTCCCGGGGAGGTAGATTTTCTCCTCTCAGGGACTGGGTGTTGTGCTGTCCTCATCGTCATCTCATCCCTATTGTCGACGCGCAATAAGACCTGCACTTGGCGGCCGAACTTCCCGATTGGGAACCCCCTGCCACTGACGCCATACGCTCATTTCCACGAACAAGTGCAAGTTAGTAATGTTTGAAGTGTTTACTTAGGGTATATAGAGCATGAAGTCTGTAGAGTTATTGTCGACTGTTTACCGTCTAATAAGCGTATCATAGCTTACGAAAATTTCTAAGCATCGAAAGAGAGAGTGCCACTTTTCGGACGATCACACAAAAAAGGTGGTCTTTTGTCAATAAAGGACGTACAGATCAGGAAGCGTTGTGTGAGATTTGTAGACGTTTCTTCCCAATAACTCATGGAGGTAAGGCAGACATAAGGCACCAAATTTCTACGAAGAGTTATACAAACAGAGTCGCAGTAGCGTCGACATCAAAGCTTACTTCTACATTAATGATTAAAGAAGATACCCAGGAAGAATTTTTCGTTGCTGCTGCAGAACTAACAACAGCTAATAAATTTGTAAAAAAATCATCAATCCTTCAGTTCTCTTGACTGTACCGTCAAACTGTATGCCGCAATGTATACTGACTCCAAAGTCTTCGAAAAGCAGTCTGCAGCCAGGAACAAAGCTACAGCGATTGTTCAAAATATTCTCTCACCACACTCCTTGTCAAATGCAAGCACCAACACATCCAGCCACAAAGCTGAAAAGATGGTTCCTTTTGTTGTTCAGTATTTCAACACTTTACTGAAACTGACTGAATCCAGCAGAAGCTGTTGAAGTTTGATTCGCTGAATAACGAAACATAGGAGACAATTGCAAAGTTTTGTCCAGACACTTTAAGACAAATGCAAATTTCATTAGACAAATTAATGGCTTTTTGTGGAGAGAGTAGATATACCAACTTCAGAGTGCTTCAATAATGCGGCCAATGGAATGTCTTGCATCAAATTAAAGACGAACTATGAACAAATGTAGAATGGTTCGTTGCCCTACCCATATTCTCCCCAATACTGTATCAAGCATCGTTGGGGACTTAATTGTCGACACTGAAATAATTAACATGAAAATATTTACTTATTTTTCAATATACACGGTAAGGACAGAGAAGCTGGAAGAGTTCTGCATATGCATTGATGTCAAATATCAGACTCTTCTGTCTTATTCAAAAGCAAGATGGCTGTCGTTAATTCCTGCAGCTGAGAGAATACTCAAGTTTTGGATTCCATTAAAACAATTGTTTGGTATCGAACACAGGCCTCTTAAAATAATTTCAGATTTTTTCAGTAGTCCGATCAGTTACTTCATGTTTCTGTGGTCAACCTTGGCTCTGCTTGAAAAAAAAAAAAATGTGTGGGGAAGAACAAAATCTCGATAATTGAACTAGGAAATGTATTAATCGACACACAAAGATATCTAACTGAAAGAAAGAGTGCCAATTTTATTGGCAGTCTAAATGAAAGGTAGACTACCAATTTTATTGGCATGCAAACCAATATGAGTTTGAACAAATTAAAGAGTGAGAACCCTAACCAAGAAATAATTAATTTGATTTCGAAAGATGAAAGAGAGATGAAAGCTTTCTATACCACAGTATTTGATTACTTAGAGAAACGGGCTATTTCATTTAATAGATATCAAGTATTTGATTGGATGACTCGAAAGCACAATTAACCTGACTAAAAGCGGTGTGAAGATCTCAAGCGACAATTGTTTTTAGAAATATACATATCTGAAGAGCTGTTTAGAAACTAAGGGTGACTCAGACGAATGGGAGTCGAAACACTTTGTGGAAGAAAGGTGGATTTGCTTTCACAATGAAACCGAATACCCTGAACAAAAATGCCAACTGCTAAAATTACGCGTTTTTGTTTTCTATTCCCCCACACAAAGCCACTGTGGAAAGAATGTTTTTGCATGTGTCAGCCCAGTGGGCTGATGAAAGAAATAAACTTGAGCCAGGGACTGTGGAACCAGTCTTAACAACGACAGTTTAACTACAAGCCGACTTGCATGGTGTTTTATAGATCCGTAAAAGTAGAAAAAAAGACATGCTGAAAAAGACGAAATCTTCCGAAAAATACGGTGCATCAACTACTTCCGCTGCAACAAGTTAAATGTATTTGTGTTCTAAATAAAAAGTAATTATATTTTTGCTTCATTTCTACACCCTCATCTCAGAGTATCTCAAAGAGGTCTCAGCTAGATATCACAACACTAAGTGCAATGTATAAAATCGGAATATGAATGCAGATCTAAAATAAGGGGTATGGCGTACAGTGTACTTCAAGGATCTGCATTTGGCTCACTTCTGTTCAGTGTATTTTTAAACAATATTGAAGTCAGTGAGAAGGATAAAAATTATTCTGTCATGACATTAGGACTGAAGAAGAAAATCTTGAAACACTGGTAAGAAGAGCATCTATGTCAACAAAGAACACAGTACAATAGCTTATACAGAACGCTTTAACCATAATAGTAGACCACTTTATGGTCCCCATGAATAAAGAAAAGCAAGATCACATACATATATTCACAGGTGAAACAAAACAGGAGGAAGTTATCTCTTAAAATTTTTGGGAGTTACAGTTGACAACAAGTTTCAGTGGAGATAACATGTAGGTAATATCTGCTGAAACAGCTTTTACATTATGCTAACAAACAGCTTTTATGTATAGTGTACCATACACTATTTGAACCATACTCACAGTATGGAATATTTACAGCTTCAGGAAACTACATCAGCAATAATATAACAAGAATTTTTGTTTTGTAGGAAAAGGTCATGAGAACAATATTGATTTAAAAAAATGAAATAAACGGACTCATGCAGAATTGATCCCATAATCCAAAACATTGAAATTTCCATCATTGTACGTATACAGAACAATAATTTCATTCATCAAAGGCAATACATTACAAGGAAAAAACCAAAGGTTCATTCCTGTCACACAATAAATACCATACATACTGAAAGCTAGTGAAAAGAATTTTCGATACTCAGTTGTACAACTGGTAAGACGTCTCACTGGAGTCTGTAATATAGTATGAATGAGAAGACATTCCATATACTCCTAAGGAATTATTAATGGAAAAAAGGTTATAGTGTAGAGGAGTGTATGTGTAAAGAATGACGAATGCTATTGCTCGTTGTACTATGTACTGAAATCTCACAAATTTATTGTAGCATGTGAAATGTAAATAACTTTAAGACCTAGATATGAACAGAGAAGAAAATTTATGCAACATTATTAACATTATCGTCAATTTGATGACTTATATAGTAATATGTAGGCTAAATATTTTAAGATATTAGGTTTAAATTGAGTCCTATATTACAAGTACACACTCCACATGTAAAGTAATCAAATGGATCAAATAAAAATCAGTCCATCAATCAATCAGGCAACTTCACAATATTGTAGGTAGGTTAGTCAAACCCATGAGAGTAGCATATCAATTCATCACTCAAAACAGGTAAAATCTAAACACTGGCCAAACTTACCCTACCTCCTGTTAGACATGGTCAAAACAAGAAAGTTATCTAGGGCTGAGCACCCATAAGAAATGATCAGTGATATTCTTCTCGATACTAATATCTCTGTAATCACCATAAAATGATAAATAAATAATCAAAACTATGCAATATATCAAAAATAAATTTGACGTATCACAAATATTTGTAAATACACTTTTGGCCATTAAAATTGCTATTCCACGAAGATGACGTGCTACAGACACGAAATTTAACCGGACGGAAGAAGATGCTGTGATATGCAAATGATTAGCTTTTCAGAGCATTCACACAAGGTTGGCGCCGGTGGCGACACCTACAACGTGCTGACATGAGGAAAGTTTCCAACCGATTTCTCATACACATACTGCAGTTGACCGGCGTTGCCTGGTGAAACGTTGTTGTGATGCCTCGTGTAAGGAGGAGAAATGCGTACCATCACGTTTCCGACTTTGATAAAGGTCGGATTGTAGCCCATTGCGATTGCGGTTTATCGTATCGCGACATTGCTGCTGGCGTTGGTCGGGATCCAATGACTATTAGCAGAATATGGAATCGGTGGGTTTAGGAGGGTAATACGGAACGCCGTGCTGGATCCCAATGACCTCGTATCACTAGCAGTCGAGATGACAGGCATCTTATCCGCATGACTGTAACGGATCGTGCAGCCACGTCTCGATCCCTGAGTCAACAGATGGGGACGTTTGCAAGACAACAACCATCTGCACGAACAGTTCGACGACGTTTGCAGCAGCATGGACTATTAGCTCGGAGACCACGGCTGCTGTTACCCTTGACGCTGCATCACAGACAGGAGCGCCTGCGATGGTGTACTCAACGACGAACCTGGGTGCACAAATGGCAAAACGTCATTTTTTCGGATGAATCCAGGTTCTGTTTACAGCATCATGATGGTCGCATCCGTGTTTGGTGACATCGCAGTGAACACACATTGGAAGCGTGTATTCGTCATCCCCACACTGGCGTATCACCCAGTGTGATGGTATGGGGTGCCATTGGTTACATGTCTCAGTCACCTCTTGTTCGCATTGACGGCACTTTAAACAGTGGACGTTACATTTCAGATGTGTTATGACCCGTGGCTCTACCCTTCATTCAACCCCTGCGAAGCCCTACATTTCAGCAGGACAATGTACGACCGCATGTTGCAGGTCCTGTACAGGCCTTTCTGGATACAGAAAACGTTCGACTGCTGCCCTGACCAGCACATTCTCCAGATCTCTCACCGATTGAAAACGTCTGGTCAATGGTGGCCCAGCAACTGGCTCGTCACAGTACACCAGTCACTACTCTTGATGAACTGTTGTATCGTGTAGAAGCTGCATGGGCAGCTGTACCTGTAGACGCCATCCAAGCTCTCTTTGACTCAATGCCCAGGCATATCAAGGCTGTTATTACAGCCAGAAGTGGTTGTTCTGGGTACTGATTTCTCAGGATCTATCCACCCAAATTGCGTGAAAATGTAATCACATGGCTGAGCGGTATAAGATGCTGCAGTCGTGGACTGTGCAGCTGGTCCTGGCGGAGGTTCGATTCCTCCCTCGGGCATGGGTGTGTGTGTTTGTCCTTAGGATAATTTAGGTTAAGTAGTGTGTAAGCTTAGGGACTGATGACCTTAGCAGTTAAGTCCCATAAGAATTCACACACATCTGAACATTTTTTTTCTAATCACATGTCAGTTCTAGTATAACATATTTGTCCAATGAATACCCTTTTATCATTTGCATTTCTTCTTGGTGTAGCAATTTTAATGGCCAGTAGTGTACATACTTGCAATATTTGTTGGTTGTAATGTAAGAAACTCTTAAAACTGATGAATTTCCAGTGTATAAACTAAATGGTTCACTTTAGTGTAACAATTTATCTGTGATGTTTTATCTTTTTCAGTACTGTAAAATTATGGGAAAAGCATTTGGAAACTATAAGGAAATATTATTTAATGGATTAAATAATTTTTTAAAGTTTTCTGAAATATATTATTGGATAAATTGGCTTTGGCTATCCGAACAGTCGCCTTAGCTAAGGAAGAAAAACTTGATCGATAATACTTCATTATGAATATATAGATATAAAAATTAAAAATGTCCTTATGTCCCTTCTTCAACTGATTTCTTATACCTCTTCACTGCTGCTGTGAAACATTGGTGTTTCCCTCCATTATTACTGGTGTCCTTGCAGGTCCTTATGATCGTCCAAACAATTATTGTAATGTACTTCCATGAACTAACAAATAAATATTCAAACAACTTTTTAAAACTGTCCCAAATATATTTTCACACACAACCTTTATGTAACACCTCCCCAAGGTTAATAATACTTGACATACATACATTTTTTGCACAAGTCTTCATATGTGTCTGGTCTCTTTCAGATTTCAACACAGACAGACAGCTACTAAGAGTGTGTCTTTTAATCAACTTACAAAATTACCGCCACATCTACCCCTACTGTGTGATGTTTACAACGATATACAGCACACATAATTGAGCATTGCCTGTACGTAAAAATTTTTGTTATCAAAAAAATTTATGTATACAAATATAAGAGGGAAGGCAGTGTGTCACTATTAGTAAGGCCAAATGGGCAGAGATTTTATTTACAGCCTTTTGTATATTAATCTGTTCTCTGGGAACATATGATGATATGTTTAATTAATTATGATGGTAACCTCTTTGATCACAACTTCACTCTAAATATTGCTTTCTACTATCATGACAAAAATAAACAAAAGAGAAACAGGTATTATTTACATATGTCAGTTATCCAGTTCTTGTGGAATTGTGATATTTCTTTACAGTTTAACACCCAACCATACACAAATATGAAATAAATCCTAATATTGCAGTAGATATACATATGTATACATGTAAAATTTTTATTTTCCCTTTCTCCAGTACATAAGTAGGGCAAAAGTCATTTTTGTTTTTCGATCTTTTGTTATTAAGTTTTACAAACTTTCCAATTAATATTGTGGGATTACATAAGTTCTTTATTGACTACAGAAGAAAAAGACAATTTGATTGTTTTTGTTAGGGCCGTTGGTTGGGTACGCTTCTGGATTTGACATCCACTTGCAGTATCACTGGCCACAGCCAGCTATTGTTCATTCTTTGAATAGTTGTAGCATTGTCTTTACTCATACATGTTCTTCTTAATCCTGTCTGCATAATACACAGACTCTGACAACAGCACAGATGAGCATCACCTTAAGAACCCATCAGAACATCCATGCCAGTGTAATAATCCCAGTATAAGAGGTGAGTACCTCATGCCTTCGCCAACAACATGTCATTGTTCCATTCATAAGGCATCAAGTCGTCATTAAATGGATTTCTCCTCCTAGTTAGCAAATAAAATTTGTGCAATCGAAGAGCATACATTTAGTGATGTGCAGCATGGTGGGTGACTCACTAATTTGTGGTATGCAACACTTTAATCGTGTTGCATTTTATCATAACAGCTTTGGGATGCTTAATTCTCTCCATAATGATTTTTTTTCTGATTCTCAGGGTTAATCATATATGTTTGCACTTCCACATACATCAGTTATATATATATCTAAATACATGACACTTGAAACTAAAGACAAAATTGTTGGAAAAAAGCTTACAAACAGACATTATTATGAAGGAATAAAAAATTTAAATCTTATGTATTTTAGGCATTTGAATTAGAAGTCCCATCTAGTGTCACATTACTCGCTAGTTTTGAAATAAACGTCATTCTTAAGAAGTATTCCTTTTAACTATTGTATTTTTCTCTTTCAGACAAAGAAAAAAATGTCATTACCAAAAAAGATCCATGAGCTGCGTCTGAAAATTATGAATATTGCTGTCATCATACATACAAGAACATTTCCACCATACATGAGGAGAGGAGCACTTTGGTATAGCAATATGACGCCGAATGAAAAGGAGGTGTAAATAGCTATTAATTTACTGATAAAATAATCGTAAGAAATGGAGATAAACTGATTTAACTACATTACCTTTAGAGTTGTGACAAAATCGTTGATACATGCTTCATGTTTGCTTCTAATTTCTCATACAGGAGATGGAAGATACAAGGAAAGGAACATGTTGCAGTGCAAGAATAATTTGAAACATCTTACATGTTTTTGCTTTTGTGTTGAATGTAACCATAAATAAGTGCATTACAGTTTGTCTTATCTGAAATATCGGCAATAATTCAATAGTTTATGTACGGTTTAGGGGTTCCATAAAACTAGTATTAACAGACATAGATGTGTTCTTAAACAGCTTTGATCAACTTTGGGTTTCTTCGAATAGCATGCTCATTATGAAAGTGCTCCTATAAGTAAAACGTGCTATTTGCGGTTGATAACAAGTGTCTCTATTCATTTCAGTTTTCTTACAAAAACTATGGTCTGCTTTAAACATGTGTATATATAACTTGATGTTCTTATCATAACACAACTTCAACTAGTATGCAAACATTTGCTCATCTTCAGTCCCTGATTAGGCCACCTCATAAGTGCTACAACGTCATTTGGTTTCAGAAAATCGTAGTAGTTCAATCAAAGTAATAAATAAATTTCTAAAGAGAGCAGCGCATCAGCACCACCCTCCCAGTGTCCTTCATGTAACGTTGCAAGTACCTGCTGCAAGAGTGAGGAATGACAATCCATGTACATCGTTTGTCCCCTTGGATGAGAGCCACACCCTTCATGGTGGTGGGCTATGTTAGCGTCCCCCAAAAGTCTGATGCTGCAGTGTCTTCTTGTTGCTGGGTAGCGCCATTGGATATGATGCTGAAGGGCCCAGAGTATGGAGTCTTCTTTGGTGTGGTGGTTTAGCAGGCAGGCATCTAGAGGGAGACCAGTGACACTTTCTTTGACATAAGTGTCCACATGGAAAAACACTTCTGGGTCTCCATTGAAGTCAGGTTGTGACCTACTGGTAGGCATGACAAGATGTCAGTGTTGGCACAATGTTTAGTGGAACTATGGCGGATGTCACAGGAGCATTCCGAGGGGAATAATTCCCATCATTGCAGCTGTCTTCGGTTTTTATAGGGACTGTAGCTGAGGCTTTGAAGATAGGCAATAAGGGTTTGTGGTCAGTCAGTAAGGTAATGAAAAGTCCACAGACAAAGTCTTGGAATTTCTTAATGCTAAAAATGGTTGCTAACGTCTCTTCCTTGACTTGGCCGTAATTCTTCTGGGCAGAGCACCACACCTGCGCTATAATCGGAAGCGTCTGCTACCAAGAGGAGAGTTAGTGCCAAGACATACGCAGTGAGGCAGGTGGGCTGAAGCAGAGCCTGCTTTAAGTCTCTGGAGGTTTTTTCACTTTTTGGGGAACACTGGCAGAATACATTCTTGTACAGGAGATGATGGAGTGGCTCTGAAAGCACTGTGGCGTGTGGAATGAAGAGATGGTAACAATTTATTTGATCAAGCACTGACTGTAAGTGGTACATGTGTTGAGGTATGGGCAGTTCCTCAGAGGCTCAGATGGATAGAGCGTCTGCCATGTAAACAGGAGATCCCAGGTTCGAGTCCCAGTTGGGGCACACATTTTCAGCTGTGCCCATCGAGGTATATCAGCAACACCTGTTGGCAGCTGAGGGTTTCAATTAATTATCATTTATTCTAGAGAAGCTGCTCGGTCATGGTATCTGTTCTTTCGAGAACAGTTACTATCTTCATAATAAAGCAAATATCATCAAAAGGAGGGAGAGCAGCACACAGTTTAGATGGTGGGAATGTGGCCTTCGTGATGCATCGTTTTTGTGCGTGGAATTACCTCATATAATGCTCATCAAAAGTCACTGATGTGTTACCATCAAATACCTAAGCTGATTTTCATGACTCATCATCCATCAGTACTGCTTAGTGGAGCCTGTATCTGATGGGATTGAAGCCCAGCAGAATCACTGATCAGAGACAAACGACTGAGTCATTCACAATAATTTCTTGCACGTCGTAAGCGCTATACCCATTACAATGACTGGCATCAAATCTCAGAACCATAACTTGCTCAGAGCAATGGCAAACTAACGACTAAATACAATTTGCATTCCGCCATTACCTCCTACCACAATAATGTGCTGACTCAGTTATTTTAATCAGAGAGATGTAAAGTAACTTTAATTTACACACAAATGTGGAATTATACACACTGGGCTAAGAATAATAAGAAAAGGTTTTCCATTTCTGTTTCAGGTTTAATCCTAAGTATACAGCCAGCTAACACCGAATAACTAACAATTTGCATCTGCTCACAATGGCAGTCTGAGCAAAAAGACGTTTGAAAAACATACAGAGCTTCACTTTTACAAAAGAGAAGTGCAAAAGTGTTTTTTTTTTCAGCCACAGGCTGATTTTATATCGGTGATTTCTTTGCAATCACTATTACATCATATGGTTTTTGAGCACAGAGATTTACAAAAAGACTTTCGTGTATTCAAAAAAAGTGCAGATACACGCGAAAAACAGGTTTTTACCGAAAATTTCAAGAAACGTTAGTCCTTTACCTACAGTAATATTTTAAGCTCACCAAACAGCCAGCTCATCATCACGTTTTTGGCGAGGTATGGACACTGACATTACTACCTTGACCTCTTCTTGCTCATCCTGTCAAAGCAAGGAGGCCTCCCCTACCCGTCACTACTCCTTTTCGCCCATCACCTCTGTATCCTGATCCCATGTACATCTCCAATTCTCCAACACCTTCTTAGACTCTTCATGGCTCATAATTGTTGACACGGGAACCAATTTCCCATTTTCTCTGCCCACACTATTTTGTTTTCTCTATAAGAGCTTTCACAGACCGTAGTTACAGAAAGTGGTCTGCAGTTCACTTATGCTGAATTTACCAACTTCTGTGTCCCTGACAGCATCGCCCTTGTGCATGCTGCACCGTTCAATCCTGTCTCGAACGGATTGGCAGAAAGATTTGTGCATACCTTCAAGATCCAGATGGGTAAACTCAGTCACCACCACTCTACTGCTGAATTCTGTGTCTCTTTCTTTCTTCTTATTGTCCAACAGCTCAAGAGGAGACATCCGCACATCCCCTGCTGCATGGTTCCATGGCCTCCTCCTTCGAACCCAGTTGTCTTTCATTCACTCCCCAGTGGCCAATTCACATCCCAGGCTGTCCCACAGCAACCCTTTTACACTTTTCGAGCCAGTTTGGATCATAATGTGCATGCAACACCACCTTTGCTGGCTGTTAGCCTCAGTTACTCGACTTCTGGGATGTGCCATGGTCGAAGTCGACCTCCTGGTAGGTTCCTGATACCACAAAATGTCAACCAAATGTGGCTGCTTCAAGGCCCTATACTGGCAGCAGAGATTTCGTTGCCTTATGACACTGTTCGACGGAGATCCAAGCCTTCACCTTCATCTATGAAAGTGAACCAGCGACCTAGATTGCCACCCCACCCCCTTCCCTGGAGAATGCAGACATGGACATCTTACAAGAATCGGACAACTGTCTCCACCTCTCCTCCTCCATCCTAGAGCTAGAGGATTGCTGTGGTGAAATGAACACTAATACTTACCCACACAGCATATATCATGGTGGCAGTACCAGGGGCCATACACTGACAGACCAGTGGTCACGGCTTCTTAAACCAGTGAGATACACCACCTGATCAACAGAGTGTGATACAGGAACAGCACACCTAAACATGAGCACAGCTACAATCAGTGTACACAGGCTGAATGATTTCCTACTAACACGAATACTGACTGGAGCCAATCACACATGGGATATCACTCAGTGAGGAAATTATTTTGGCTCATGCTCCAGCTCCAGAAGTCAGTTCCAGTGCAGTGAGCAGTCCGAGAAAGACTTTCCAAGGACATCTGTCGCTACAATATGGACACCTTTCCACTCTGCATCATAGACAGATTGGACTTCACTGAGAGCCCTTGGACTACTTCTTCATCACTTTGACAGTGTAAGACATAGTGGTAGCAGGACTTGCACAAACTTAGACACTGTCTCTGATTCTCTTGTTGGGACTTCCTCAGTATGACACCATGAAATTCCAAGTATCTGCCTAAGACTCCATACTTTAACTTGCACATGACATCCGTTAAATAAGATAATATATTAAAGTTATTCTGTAACGGACTTTGGATTTATGGTTCATATAAGTGCTCATGTGCTCATCGGATCTGAGAAAGGAAGTAGCAAGGTTTTTGGTTTCCAGAACAATTTCGGCTTGATTCATTTTTAATAAACGAAATAAACAACTGTATTACAGTGTATTTAAGGTTTAAAGAACTTTTATTCATTCCACACATACTGTTCCATGTAGCCATTATGGACTTCTAGGGTTGTTCCATCATGGCAACAGCCAACAATTCAATGGTCTTACAGCACCCTGTGCTCATACTGCTACAAAGGATGCAGCAATTGCATCTGGAATCAGAGCCTAATTTCCCGCCCTATGCCATGCTCAAAGCTATCCTCATGGAATATGATGCTCAGGTTCAAGTGGCTACATTCAAGATGAAATTATACTGGACACTGCAAACCTCATTGCCTCTGTTCTGAAAATCCACTGAGCAAGTGTTTAAGAGCACCAAAGCTGCCAATATCTGAATATGCTGTCAGCATTCCATTAATCAGTTGTCAAAGAAGTTAATGTAATTGTCAAACCAATGTCCACACAGGAAATGAAAGGAAACTCACTGTTTGCATTCCTTTCACAAGGAAACTACACTACAAGATAGCAAACATTTTCAGACCACACAACATTGACATTGCCTTCACAACACATAACAAACAGCAACACAGACTGAGACACAATATTTACACACATACAGACAAACACTGACAATCAGGCATTTATAAAACAGGAGGTAGTATCTGCAGAGCCCTCTATGTAGGCCACACCAGGTGGGACTTCCAAAAAAGATACAGCAAGCACATAAATGTCTACCACCCCAAGAACTACAATAAATCACCACTTGCAACCCCATGAAAAAAAAACAGGCCACCTATTCCATGATATTGTGCATGGTTTCATACATTACATAAAAAGAGCAATGGACACCAAAAGGACTTATATCGAGGTTTGGAAATATTCATTGATAGCACAGTACATGGAAAGATTTTATTAAACGATAAACTTGAATATAATAATATTACCTTCTTTAAAACCTTCTTTGATGTTGAATGGCTATTTCATTGAAAAAATTGTCTTTACCAAATACTCATCAAGTATTTGATATGACATAAATAGATCTAGATATAAATGTTTAAAAGCACTGTATACTACTGTTTTAGCAATAGAAACTGGTTTATCTTAGCTTTAAGACTCTTTGGATTGATGTAAGCGAATGATTGTGAAAGTGTTAACTAAGTTGTGATGTTCTTGTTACTGTGCTCTGTGTGCCAGACTACGAAGTTACCAGCAACAATATAAGCAAAGGCGCTACCAAAATAACTTATCATGCTTATCACGTAATTTACACACTATAATATATTTATCTCCCTGAATAGGCCTCTTTTTTAACCTTACTAGTACATACAGCAAAGCAATCTAACCTCACTTCATATTAACTACAATATAAAAGTTGCTGTAAATGCACCTGATGATCTCAGGATACTGCCAAAATATGTTGTACTAAAAAAATATTAGTGACAGATGACTTCTGCAGTACATATAACTTCATAAAAATCTTACAGTGCAGCCGCAGCCTTCAAATAACATCCATATAACATGGTCAAATTTTAGCTGTTTGCTTTCACTGCTGACATTGGCAACAACGACAATATTATATTACACATCTTAAAATAACAGTTCAGGACACAGTATTGGTATTCTTGGGGACACAGTAGGTTTTATGGTATAGCAGAGGTGATAGGGAATCGCCACTTATTGTACTGGTATACCTATTGTGTCTCTCACTATGTTTACATGGGACTCACAAAAGCGGATTTCATAAACCGTTTTCCCTATACCGCTTTTGGTTAGTCATGTAAACACTCCAAATTCGATTCTGGAAATCCACTTCTTGCGGCCTGTTTTCCACTTCACAATCGATTTTCGGTACCATGTAAATCAACAACTGTCTTTGAAACATACTAGGGCTGTTAGGTTTTTTCGTCAGTGAAGGAGAAGTGGAAGTATTACAACGAGCCTGAAACTGTCTACTTCTAATGTTTAACTGAAGAGACATAGCGATTGTGCCCACTGAATCAGAAACTGGAATACCAGGTTTCCAGATGTCACATCAGACTGTGCTAGCAAATCCACTTCAGGCCGTAAAATGTAAACGTGAGAGCGAAAAACTGTTTTCGAAATTCTGTTTTCGGCTTGTGGAATATGTGTCCCATGTAAAGGTAGTGACCTGCATTTTTATTCGAGCTGGGACTGAATTCCTCATATGAGTATTCAATGTTTGAAGCAATCAACTTACAGTGTGACAGTAAAAATATATTCTAAGCTTATGGGCATTATAAATGATGACAAGTTAAGCTGGTCTGGACATATTCTAGATCTTTGTAAAAGACTAAGTGTAGCAACTTATGCCCTGCGCGTAATTACGCTGTTGGTGACGTGCATGGTATCAAAGCAGCTTACTTTGGCAATTTTCACTGCATCTTGCCTTATGGTATAATTTTTTGGGGTAATCAACTTTGAGCCAAAACGATCTTTACTGGGCAAAAGAGAGCAATTAGAATCATGAGTGGGGTTCATCTAAGATATTCTTGCAGAAATCTGTTCTGTAAGCTCCAAATATTAATAAACACATGTCAGTACTTATTTTCTTTGTTGATTTTTGTCTTGAATAACCATTCTCTTTTAACATCCAATAATGCATACCATGATCTCAATACAAGACCTAAAAATGATTTACATAGAGATCTATAGCATCTAAGTATTGTGCAAAAAGGTGTTCATTATTCTGCCACAACTCTCTTCCATCTGATATCAAAGCTCACATCAATTCTCCACCTATATTTAAATTTAAATTAAGAAAATACCTTATTGATAAGTCCTTCTACTCTCTGGGTGGCTACCTGCAAAGTAGGCTTCATCAGTGATTGTCTTTGTAATTTTTATTGTATTTCCTATTTATATTCTAATCTCTGTTTATATTAGGTTAGCTGTAATTCGCCTTTGCTGCCTAAGATGATGTAAGAATTTTCTTTTTACTGTACCAAAAGGTATTTTCAGTAGTTTAAGTCCTATTTATTTGAACTGTATCTATGTAGTTTTAGTTCACCCATTAAGCTTATTTCACCAGATTGCTACATTCTTGTCATTGTACAAATGTTTGTTATACGTCTATAAAGATGTAAACCTGACTTGTTCCGCGTCCTTGTGATTCATCACTATATGGATTCATGGAATTTGAAATAAATAAATAAAATAGAATTTGTGGCGTTCTGTGGTGTATGCCACTGCAGTATTTCCACAGGGTATAGATACTTTCATATACATCCTCCTACAAACAGCTTCAGAGACCAGTAAAAAGTGTTTCCACACATGCAGTTTGCAAGCTGGTATCAAGTAAAGTAATTAAATGGGAGTAAATATATTTGTGCAGAATTTAGCATGTAGAATCTTGCTCTGGCATAAGATAAGGATGACAGTTAATAATGATATGCTGCTTATTAAAACACCCTTTATTTACCATATGGCACAAACATGAAAGTACATCACTTTACTTGGCAGCCATAATTCGAAATGTGTCCACCTTACAAAGATACACTTGGGACGAAGGATGCACTCAGTGGTCAGAGAGGTTTCCCCACACAGGTCCCCTCGCCCAGTAGTGCAGAACACTTGGTCAAGGAGAGGGTGGGCATCATTGTGAGGAGACTTCCCCATATCATGGTGGAGAGGTTGTAGAACAGAGGGCTAATCAAGATGAAAATTGGGTACAGAATCTAATAGGTATTCCACTGTTCAGTTTTAACGATTTGTGTTTTTTCTCAATGCCACTGACACTAATTCCTACATCACACATCTTTTTGGTGGTATAAGAATTAAAATGGGGCAATACTCATGGATTTTTCTTTGTGAAGAAACAATTCTAAACGGAGTTAAACGCTTCTGCTTTTGCTCTGCTGCTCTCAATTTCAGTTCCTGTCTGACCTGTGAGTGACTAAACACTAACTTTGGTGCCACTAAAGCCTTTACAAGAAGCAGACTTTCTTAGGGTTTGGTGAAAGATATTTTGACAATATTCTGCTATGGTAATCATAGAATGCTTCATGCATTTCCCTCTTGAGATTTAAATGTGTTTCATTTAACTACACTCTATCTATAGCCCTATTCTTTGTTTTATACCTAATATCTAGTAATTTCCACACATGGAGGGTTCCTCTCATTATAAACTTTCCTAAGGGTACATATCTATCCAGTGTACAGTCAACTATTCTTTTAAACTTGAGCCATGGTTTCTCTAGATGTTCCTGTCCTGAACTAAGGGTTTCAAATTCCTCGTGGAGATACGATACTGTTGTTTTGCTGTCTATTTTACTGAATTTAAATATCTTTCTGCTTGTTTTAATTGACCTTTCTGTTTTGGTATTCATTGTTGCTACAACAGTGTTGTGGTCACTGATACCAGTTTTGAGATGAACATCCTTAGGCAGAACAGGTTTATTTGTTTCTATTAGGTCTAACATACAATATATGATCAAAAGCATCCGGACACTTGGCTGAAAATGACTTACAAGTTCGTGGCGCCCTCCATTGGTAATTCAATATGGTGTTGGCCCACCCTTAGCCTTGATGACAGCTTCCATTCTCGCAAGCATACGTTCCATCAGGTGCTGGAAGGTTCCTTGGGGAATGGCGGCCCATTCTTCACGGAGTGCTGCACTGAGGAGAGGTATCGATGTCGGTCGGCGAGGCCTGGCACGAAGTCAGCGTTCCAAAACATGCCAAAAGTGTTCTATAGGATTCAGGTCAGAACTCTGTGCAGGCAACTACGTTACAGGGATATTATTGTTGTGTAACCACTCTGGCACAGGCCGTGCATTATACGAGGGGCGTTTGAAAAGTCTACGTAAAAACAAAAACTATTCACGTGTTTGGGGTAAACCTTTTTTATTTTTCGACATAGTCTTCTTTTAGACTTATACACTTCGTCCAACGCTGTTCTAATTTGTTGGTCCCTTCCGAATAATAGGAATTGTCCAAGTCTGCAAAATAGCTATTGGCTGCTGCAATCACCTCCTCGTTTGAATAAAATCTTTGTACCGCCAGCCATTTCTTAAAATTGGGGAACAAATAGTAGTCCAAGGGAGCAAGTCTGGAGAATAGGGGGGATGTGAAACGAGTTGGAATCCTATTTCCATTAATTTTGCGACCACAACTGCTGAGGTGTGTGCTGGTGCATTGTCGTGATGGAAAAGGACTTTTTTCTGCTCCAATCGCCGGCGTTTTTCTTGCAGCTCGGTTTTCAAACGGTCCAATAACGATGGATAATATGCACCTGTAATAGTTTTACCCTTTTCCAGATAGTTGATGAGGATTGCCCCTCGCGAATCGCTAAAGACAGTCGCCATAACCTTTCTGGGCGAAGGAATGGTCTTCGCCTTTTTTGGTGCAAATTCTCCCTTGGTAACCCATTGTTTAGATTGTTGTTTGGTCTCAGGAATATAGTAATGTATCCACGTTTCATCCACAGTGACGAAACGACACTTAAGTCCTGTGGATTCTTCCTGAACAGCTGCAAACCATCCTTGCAACACTTCACACGATTCCGTTTTTGGTCCAGCGTGAGCAATCGCGGAACCCATCTTGCGGATAGCTTTCTCATGCCCAAAATGTTTATACAAAATATTATATACCTGTTCATTCGAGATGCCCACAGCACCAGCGATCTCACGCACCTTAACTCTTGTGTCATCCATCACCATATCATGGATTTTATCTATGATTTCTGGAGTCGTAACCTCCACAGGGCGTCCAGAACGGTCAGCATCACTTGTGCCCATATGACCACTCTGAAAATTTTTAAACCACTTATAAACTGTTCTAATCGAAGGTGCAGAGTCACTGTAATGTTGACCAAGCTTCTCTTTAGCCTCCTGAGTCGTTTTGCCTTTCATAAAGTAATGTTTAATCACCACACGAAATTCTTTTTCGTCCATTTTTTAACAATCGCTCGACTTCCTTGATTCGCACGAATTCCAAACACAAAGAAATAGACCAATATGGCTGAAACTTGGTGTGTGTTCTTTCCGAAGATGTTACTAACTAAACATGAGCTCGATACGCGCCGGTTGTGACATCTCTCGGATTTTGCACGGACTTTTCAAACACCCCTCGTAAACAGATGCTCGATCGTGTTGAAAGATGCGGTCGCCATCCCCGAATTGGCCTTCAACAGTGGGAAGCAAGAAGATGCTTAAAACAACAATGTAGGCCTATGCTGTGTTAGTGCCACGCAAAACAACAAGGGGTGCAAGCTCCCTCCATGAAAAACACGACCACACTATAACACCACTAACTCCGAATTTTACTGTTGGCACTACACACGCTGGCAGATGATGTTCACTGGGCATTCGACATACCTACACCCTGCCATCGGATCGCCACATTATGTACCATGATTCTGCACTCGACATAACATTTTTCCACTTTCTAATCGTCAAATTTTACACTCCGTACACCATGCGAGGCATCGTTCGACATATACCGGCGTGATGTGTGTCTTATGAGCAGCTGCTCGACCATGGAATTCAAGTTTTATGACCTCCCGCCTAAGTGTCATAGTACTTGGAGTGGATCCTGGAGCAGTTTGGAATTCCTGTGTGATGGTCTGGATAGCTGTTGCCTATTACACATTACGACACACTTCAACTGTCGGCGGTCTCTATCAGTCAACAAAAAGACGATTCAACCTGTACGCTTTTGTGCTGTACGTTTCCCTTCATTTTTCCACTTCACTATCACATCGGAAACAGTGGACCTAGGGGTGTTTAGGAGTGTGGAAATCTCGCGTACAGACATATGACACAAGTGACACCCAATCACTTGACCACGTGAGTTCTGCGGGGCGCCACATTCTGCTCTCTCACGATGTCTAATGACCACTGAGGTCGCTGATATGGAGTACCTGACAGTAGGTGGCAGCACAATGCACAAATTATGAAAAATGTACACTACTGCCCATTAAAATTGCTACACCAAGAAGAAATGCAGATGATAAACGGGTATTCATTGGACCAATATATTATACTAGAACTGACATGTGATTACACTGTCACGCAATTTGGGTGCATAGATCCTGAGAAATCAGTACCCAGAACAACCACTTCTGGCCGTAATAACGGCCTTGATATGCCTGGGCATTGAGTCAAACAGAGCTTGGATGGCATGTACAGGTACAGCTGTCCATGCAGCTTCAACAAGATACCACAGTTCATCAAGAGTAGTGACTGACGTATTGTGACGAGCCAGTTGCTCGGCCACCATTGACCAGACGATTTCAATTGGTGAGATATCTGGAGAATGTGCTGGCCAGGGCAGCAGTCGAACATTTTCTGTATCCAGGAGGCCCGTACAGGACCTGCAACATGCGGTCGTACATTGTCCTGCTGAAATGTAGGGCTTTGCAGGGGTTGAATGAAGGGTAGGGTCACGAGTCGTAACGCATCTGAAATGTAGCGTCCACTGTTCAAAGTGCCGTCAATGCGAACAAGAGGTGACCGAGATGTGTAACCAATGGTACCCCATACCATCACGCTGGGTGATACGCCAGTATGGCGATGACGAATACACGCTTCCAATGTGCGTTCACCGCGATGTCGCCAAACACGGATGCGACCATCATGAAGCTATAATCAGAACCTGGATTCATCTGAAAAAATTTCGCTTTTCCATTCGTGCACCCAGGTTTGTCGTTGAGTACACCATCGCAGGCGCTCCTGTCTGTGACGCAGCGTCAAGGGTAACAGCAGCCATGGTCTCCGAGCTAAGGCTATGTACACATGATAGCGTTGCATCGCGCGTCGCAACGCGCGTCAGAGAAAGTGGCGTGTTCACGCGTACGGCGTTGACGCTGCGTTGAACTCCATTTTAGCCATGGAAGTTGAAGAGGCAGCATGTCTTTGGATTATGCACCGCAGGCTTAAAGAACGGAGACGAAGGCAAAGACAGTACTGAGTACATCCGATTTTACGTGACAAATTAACTCACGGATCTTTTGTGACTCTGTACCCAAATCTAATAAAACATGGGCCAAAGTTTTTTAATTACTTAAGAATGTCGATTGCGTCCTTTGACGAGTTATTGAACATAGCTCATGATGACCTGGCACCTAGTGGGAACTACGTTAGGGATAGTATTTCACCTGAAGAGAAACTCGTAATCACATTGAGGTAAGTTTATTTATAAACTGATATTACATGTACGGTATAAATTATTGTATATAACAAAACAAATTGACAAGATTTCAATTAAAATTTTTATTCTTTCTTAAAGTACAGAAAATCCTTCAGTTTTAGTACAAATCCAATATTTCAGAACTTTGTAGAGAAGTCCAACTATCTGCTGGTGAGGCGGCCTCTTGTGGTCGTCGTGGGGTCTGAGTTGCATGTGTAGGAAAAGCTCCTGAGTGTACTTGGCCATATTGTATATTCGGCAATTGTTGATGATCAGACCCTGCTTGTGAGGTGAACGGTACTTGTGGAGACTGAGAAGCTTGGGTTGGAAAAGCACCTGGGTATACTTGGCCATGTTGCATACTGGAGAATGGTTGGTAGTGCACAGGTCCTCGTGTCTCATTAATCGCAGTTGCGTTGTAGAAATCTAGGGCTCCTTGTATTGTTTCAAGTAACTGAATTTTCGTTCTAATTTTCCGTGTTCAGGCTTTTTCTTCACTTCCTTGTACAGATAGAGAAAAAGAGTTTGTCCTCATCTTCATTATTTTTTCCGTTTCTCTTTGTTCTCTTAGCAAAATACTTTTGTTTAAAATGTCCGAAAAATGTTTATCAACTGGATTTAACTTAATTTTTTTCTTACTTACTGGGTTTTCAATACTTTGTTCATGCCTGTTCAAATTGTAAGTAGCTGCTGCCTCCTCCTCCAAGATGACTGTTTCCTCGCCATGTTCATCAAGATTACTGGTAGTCTCCTTATTACTTACTGTATTTTCTAAAAATTGGAGCCATGAGAAATATATATAAGGAGTAGAGCTGCTTGCTCCAGATCCTGATATCTTGGTCTTCCTTCTTTTTAATTCTCTGGCAAAATTGTCACCCAGACTCTTCCATCTCATTTGCAAAGTTGTTCCTAAAAAAAGATTGTAAACTTTGTAGTCAATTAACACAGTAAAAAATTAACATGTTTTTTCCAGGTATCTGGCAACAGGGTGTTCTTTTGCTGAACTTCATTGCAATTACAGAGTAGGAAAGTCAACCATAGGAAACATAATCCGTCAAGTTTGTACAGTAATATGGAACAAATTGAAAACAATTTGTATACCGCCTATGACAGAAGACAAGTGGGAACAAGTTAGTAACGACTTTCTGAAGTATACCAACTTTCCTAACTGCCTTGGAGCACTGGACTGTAAACATGTTCGTATTGTGCAACCCAATGATTCAGGGTCCCTTTTTTACAACTACAAACATCTTCATTCAATTGTACTACTAGCTGTTTGTGATGCTAACAACCTATGGCAAAAGTAATGATTCATCAGTTTTCCAGGAAAAAAAACTCATAGAAGGTACATTGAATATTTCACAAGCAAAACCAATTTCAAATGTGGACATTACACCATTGCCTCATGTTTTTGTATCAGATGATGCGTTCGGTCTGTCAAAACACATCATGTGTCCATATGTTGGAAAATTATTGTCTCATATTAAAAGAGTTTTAAACTACCGATTGTCAAGATCTCGCAGGTATATTGAATGTACCTTCGGTATTATGGCAAACAAATGGAGAATATTTCATAGGACTCTAAATGTCAGTTCAGAACTTGCAGAAAGTATAGTTTTGGCATGTTGTGTGTTGCATAACTATGTACGACAACGAGATGGGTACAGGTACGAAGATACATTTTATAAGGTGCCATTCGTTGACTTGTCTTAACTTCTCCACGGCCCAACATGTATGCAAAAGAAATAAGGGACAGATTTGCTTGTTACTTCGTCAGCGAAGGCAAGCTACCGTGGCAAGATAAAATGGTGTAAACAAGAGTGCAATTGTGAACACTTATGAGACAAGTATATGTTAATAATACAACATTACATTGCCCATTACAACAATACAGTGTAATTATGAACAATTAAATATTTTTCTGTCATGCATTTCTCTGTAGATATTGATTAGATATTATACACTATTTGTAATAGACATCACGTTAACAACTTTCTGTAAATAAAATTAAGATAACATAAATAAATAGCTTTAGTTACCTTTGACAGATATTACATCCAAATAGGCTTTGTCAGTAGTTACATATACAAACGTTTATTTGTATGTTAATTATTCAATTTTACACATAATTATTCGCATTATGCTCTATTATAAGTAATGCTATTAAATAGTAACTGCTTTAACTTACGACTAAATTTAGAGTTACAAGGTAAAACAGTTACTTATGTGTAACTGTACTAATCTACTATGTAGTTTAACCTTAATATTAAAGTTGTCTCTTACCAAGAATTTTCTTCTGTTCCTCTGAACAAGCCTCTTCAGCAAACAAATCAACCAATTGCTGCCACGCTGATCTTTTTAATACTCTGTTCTTGTAGTCCGCACTTCCCATATCCCATATCACAGGACGACTTTTCACTTCTTCAATGAATATCTCGGTGTCAAACGTACGTTCCTCCATGATGAGAGCACCAAAGCGCGCGCTAGACTACTAGGAACTCGAGGTGCGCGGCGGACGCGCGATCCTCGAGGAACCTTCGAGACGCGCGTTACGACGCGGCGTCATTTCGAAGCGCGCATTGCATGTGTACGCAGTCAACGGTTTATTGTTTTCCAACAGCGCGCGTTGTAACGCGCTGCCCATAACGCGCGTTGCAACGCTATCATGTGTACAAGGCCTAAGAGTCCATGCTGCTGCAAACGTCGTCGAACTGTTCGTGCAGATGGTTGTTGTCTTGCAAACGTCACCATCTGATGACTCAGGGATCGAGACGTGGCTGCACGATCCGTTACAGTCATGCGGATAAGATGCCTGTCATCTCGACTGCTAGTGATACGAGGCCGTTGGGATCCAGCACGGCGTTCCGTATCACCCTCCTGAACCCACCGATACCATATTCTGCTAACAGTCATTGGACCTCGACCAACGCGAGCAGCAATGTCGCGATACGATAAACCGGAATCGCGATAGGCTACAATCCAAACTTTATCAAAGTCGGAAACGCGATGGTACGCATTTCTCCTCCTTACACGAGGCATCACAGCAACGTTTTTCCAAGAAACGCCAGTCAACTGCAGTTTGTGTATGAGAAATCGGTTGGAAACTTTCCTCATGTCAGCACGTTGAAGGTGCGCCACCGGCGCCAACCTTGTGTGAATGCTCTGAAAAGCTAATCATTTGCATATCACAGCATCTTCTTCCTGTTGATTAAATTTCGCGTCTGTAGCAAGTCATCTTCGTGGTGTAGCAATTTTAATGGCCTGTAGTGTATGTTTTTGGGGGTGTCTGGATACTTTTGATCACATAGTGTAGAAAGGTAATTATGCGTCAACTTCATAAATGATGGCAGAAAAATACTGGTTGAATACAATAAATGATGAAAGGCAGGGCCGTTCCGACGACATTTCTCCACATAATCGACTTATCACTTGGCGTCTCCCTTTTCCCACCATTTTTCCCGTATACATTTCAGCTGTATCAGTTTTCGCTACTAAGTGTGATACAAATGTATGCAAGTCCTGCAGTTCGGCGCCACTGGCGTCCCTCAGTCTGTTCTCACAAGCGGCGGCTTGTGTCGCTTGCGCCTTAAACCGGATCAGGTGAAAGGTATCAACTGAAGTAATACAGTCTGTAAATGAGTCCGCGGTCATGTTGTGGTACTTTATTTGTAAAGGCGCGTCTAGACCACACAAATTTTACAGTCCATAATCTCGGTTTGGCTGCTGCCACATTCAGATCCGTTACAAATAAAAAACTGTGTTGTAACCAAGGAAGTTCACTTATCTGAAGCAAAATCTGTAACAGGTCTGGTGGTACATAAGAAAAACAAAAAAAAAAAAATATCTATATGATTAACAGCCATTCTTACCTGAGCCTCCTTCCGCAAGCTCTTCCATAGGAAAACAAGAACTTTACGTGGAACCCGCGAGGTGGCGTCATTGAGATCCCACTCTGGACGTGTTATCGGCTATCGAGTTTTTATTTAATAGTCACTGTTTTGTTAATTTCCTTACACTTACAATTATGATTTAATTGTTATGTCATGCTGGAAGGTTTCGATTTACAGATGTGGTGTTATTTTTAGAGTTTTGGTTCTGGCTTTTACGCAACTGCATTTTATTTACCATGCCAAGCTAGGAGCTTCCCATTACTACTCTTTATACCTCTTATATTGATTTTAAGTGTGAATGTAATTCCACATATTGTATGTCAGTTCATATTATATTGTCAGATCCTCATTATTCCATGTGAAGTAACTTTTATTAATGACTATGCACACTGCATTTTAACTATAAAATACTAGTTACTCTTATACCCTAGTTATAGTGCCCACTGCTAGCCTCAGTTATTTGTATACATAGCAGACTCATCTTGGCCATCACTAGCACTTAGTGTGTACCAACAAGTATAGATTTTGACGTTGATATGTACATCAAAATGTCTTATTATATGCATGGCTGTTAATGATATAAATAGATTTTTTATTTTTATTATGTATCACCAGGCCTGTTATAGATTTTGCATCAGTTAAGTGAACTTAGTAGGTTTTTTATTTGTAACAGATCTGAAGATAGCAGTAGCCAAAACCGGTAATATCGAATTGTACAATTTGTGTGATCATGACAGACCTTTACAAATATACTGGCGAAAGGACACTTACATAAAGTAAATGCAATCTTTGACACGAAAGTGACTAAGAAAGAATTAGACACCGTCGTTAAATAATAAAGTAAGTGTATTTGAGTTAGAATTTGTTACATGTGGTCTACAAAGCGTGTACAACATTGATGAGGAGAAGTTTTCACCCTGACACTAAAGCTTACTGAGATGAAGTTACCTTGTGTCATAAGTTTTAAAGGACTACACAAATGGAATGCACAATACAAATTTTAATTATGTTTGCTATGGAAAGTACAGATATAGCAACTATACGACTTTCAAGTTTGGCTGCATTCTTAACAAAGGAATCTTGCGTGTACGTGTGACTACAGCTAATGAAGATGGAAATTACACAAATTAGGATAAACAATTCTATGCTCCCAGAGGTGCCGACAGAGAAAGGATGAAAAGTATTCTAAGAGTTGTCGCTCCAAGACAGTGATATCTTAAATTAAATTGCTTCTGCAAAGAAAATTTTGATTTAAACGGTAATATGTAAGATGTACAGGAATTACGTGTTTTGCGGACAACCAGATTAGAAGCTTTTTGCTATCGTGAGTTGGATAAGAGCGATTATCTGCATGTGGTAGTGCAGTGCCTCGATCCAAATGCAGAAGAGAAGTGCATTCAGCGTGTAGCGGTGCCGCTTCAGATCTTCATGTGTTGCTCCGAACAGATTACTTTGTTAAAACAATAAGGCATGTAAGTTTGTACTTGTACTTCGACGAAACAGGATGCGTAGTTCTTTCGCAGCCAGGAGAGAAGGAAAGCAGAATTTATTACTGCGCAGGAGTAATTAATATTTAGGAAGGCATTCTATGTTCGCAATGCTAACTGCTGAGCATGACGCCAGTTCAGTTGCATCTTCGTTTGGATGTTTTAAACAATATTGTGTTACAGGAGGCGCCAAATGGTCACCTGTGTCTAGGATCGTACTGGACTGGAGGCGGGCTCGTGAATAGGACGTATTAGAAAAATTTTATGGTGTTAGGTTAGAAGTATGCGTGAACATCCTGTACACTGATATTGACTGGTTTTTAAGGATCAGTGTTCAGGTACACTCCATGTTTGTTGTGCTCATTTCTTGAAGATTACGAGTATATTAGTGCATCTCGAGAAACGAGGGCTTCCAAAGTGGAACATAAAGTTTATTATGATGGATATGGCTACAATCGTTTCTGCGAAGAAATTGAATGTGCTAGGTCAGTTTCACATGAATGACCATTCACTGTACTCAACAGATAGCTCTGAAAGCGAGTGTGAAGATCCTATGCCAGCATGTATATGTTGTATGAACGAAGTAGATTTTACTGCCTTACCAAAACGAAGGTAGAAGAAATGTTGTTGTTGTGGTCTTCAGTCCAAAGACTGGTTTGATGCAGCTCTCCACGCTGCTCTATCCTGTGAAAGCCTCTTCATCTCCGAGTAACCACTACAACCTACATCCTTCTAAATCTGCTTAGTGTATTCATCTCTTGGCCTCCCTCTGCGATGTTTACCCTCCACGCTTCCCTCCAATACTAAATTGATGATCCCTTGATGCCTCGGAACGTGTCCTACCAACCAATCCCTTCTTCTAGTCAAGCTGTGTCCCAAGCTCCTCTTCTCCCCAATTCTATTCAATACCCCCTCATTAGTTACATGATCTACCCATCTAAATTTCAGCATTTTTCTGTAGCACCACTTTTCAGAAGCTTCTATTTTCTTCTTGTCTAAACTGCTTATCGTCCATATTTCACTTCCATACATGGCTACACTCCATAAAAATACTTTCAGAAAGGACTTCCTTACACTTAAATCTATACTCGACGTTAACAAATTTCTCTTCTTCAGCAACGCTTTCCTTGCCATCGCCAGTCTACATTTCATATCCTCTCTTCTTCGACCGTCATCAGTTATTTTGCTGCCCAAATAGCAAAACTGATCTACTACTTTAAGTGTCTAATTTCCAAATCTAATTCACTCAGCAACACCTAATTTAATTCGACTGCATGCCATTATTTTCGTTTTGCTTTTGTTTATTTTTATCTTATATCCTCCTTTCAAGTCATTGTCCATTCTTTTCAACTGCTCCCTAAGTCCTGACAGAATTACATCTTCAGCAAACCGCAAAGTATTTATTTCTTCTCCCTGGATTTTCATTCCTACTCGAAATTTTTCTTTTATTTCCTTTACTGCTTGCTCAAGACACAGACTAAATAATATCGGGGATAGGCTATAGCCCTGTCTCATCCCCTTCTCAACCACTGCATTCCTTTCGTACTCTCGACTCTTATAACTGTCATGTGCTTTCTGTACAAATTGTAAATAAGAAGAACTAAGAGAACAAATGTAGCTTGAATGAACAAATATACCGTCCAGAATCCTTTCCATGGCGAAGATTTTGTTACGCATTTTTTTTAAAGGAGATATATGCCATTTGTGCCTTTTGTACTCTCGACTCTTATAACTGCCATGTGTTTTGTGTACAAATTGTAAATAAGAAGAAGTAAGAGAACAAATGTAGCTTGAACAAATATACCGTCCAGAATCCTTTCCATGAAGAAGATTTTATTACGTCTTTTTTTAAGGAGATATATGCCATTTGTGCCTTTGTGCTCTGGAACTGCCATAGATCTCCTACCTGGCGTAGAAGGCGTTAAGAAGTGCACCAATGAGTGCACCAGTGCAGCACTGGATCACTGGTTCAAGTGGATCAAAATGGAAATACTCCTTAACTTCAGGAAACAGGGAGTCGGACGGTTCTTACAGATAATGGAGACCCAAGTATGACCTGTTTTCAGAGTGTTGAAAATCAATGTTTCCCATCCAGTGGGTGAAATTGCAGGAGAGTCAAAAGAGAAGAGAAGACAGAAGTAATCTGAAAATAATGACAGGTCGAATGCAGAGGAATTCTGGCAAAGAAAAAGATAAGACAAAATCTTCTTATTTCACACAGAATTTGGATGTCATGGCCGTTCAGTATTCTGTGGCAGTTACAAAGAAATTAAGTGCACAGGAAGTAATAACGTTAGCCGGCCATTGTGACCGTTCGGTTCTAGGCGCTACGGTCTGGACCCGCGCGACCGCTGTGGTCGAAGTTCGAATCCTGCCTCGGGCATGGATGTGTGTGATGTCCTTAGGTTATTTAGGTTTAAGTAGTTCCAAGTTCTAGGGGACTGATAACCTCAGAAATGAAGTCCCATAGTGCTCACAGCCATTTTTGAAGTAATAACGTTCCTGACTATGTAAATGTATGTTTAAAGAACAGCTTGGTCAAGTATCCGACCAACCATGACAAAAAGATGCAATGTGAATTTTCTTAGTTGCTGTTTTCCGTGACACGGTTGAGGCCCAAGAAAACAGTTCTTGTAAAGCGAGGATTATAAATCTCTCTTCGATTACAGCTGGCTGACAAATGTTGTTATAGAATGTTGTGCAGAAATTATCTTTTAGGGTCGTGAGAAAAATTTCTACATTGGCTCTCAGATAGATGGCAGTATTTGGAAAGGCGGAAATCGTAGAAATAATCCCATATATTGCAAGAATCTTGAAGATTTTAAAGAATTATCATTTCAGCAAAAGTAAATGGTATTAAATGGTGCCTGTTTGCAGTGAACATAAAGCTACAAGTAGCAATGTATGCAAAATGGGAAATGTGAAAATTGCCCATCAATGCTTAAAAACTTTCTTAGGTCGTGGGATTACGTGTCTGTGTTGAATAAACTGACCTGCAGGGACTTTAAGTTGGTCCATGTAGAACATTCGAGGCAAAAGATGGTTGGAGCTGTGAATTACTTGTCATTACTTATTTGAATAAATCCATCTAGTGGACGACAGTTTTGGCAACTGAGGCTGTTAGAGATGTCTCTAAATGTGCACCATAGATATCTTTACTGTGGTTTAGAACCAAATGAGTGCCAAACTGTGAAATGAAAAAAATGGTGCGATTACATGCGAGATGCTGTGAAGTTTTTCGCAGTCCCAACAATATAGAAAACTTTGAGTTCACTTGTAAAGTGTGCAACGCCATACCTCCTTCTGAGTGAAAAGTGTGTTTCTGCATCTGCCTACAATAGTTGTTATACGGCTACTGGCGCGAACCACTACTTACCAAAAAGGGTAACGCACTGAGCTGCACGCCACTTGGGTGACGTGGAAACTGCAACAATTCTGTTACTGTTACTACGCTCAGAACTACAATTTCCAACAGAGTAGTTGCATTATAAGTCCGGCCAGCCACAGATATCTTCCTACTATCTGTGCAATTAAGTTATCAGATGAAATCTAATAAAGTATCGAGTAGAGGGGTTAATTATGTTGGAAAGATTTTGAATACTGCCGTTGCTTACGTTTTGGGTTCTCATAACAAATTTAGCATACTGAGTCTAGTCGACATCTAAGCACCTTATTAATTGAGTTGTGACCAGTAGCGGATTTAGGTCCGTTTGGGTCATGGAACAGCAAATACACTCCTGGAAATGGAAAAAAGAGCACATTGACACCGGTGTGTCAGACCCACCATACTTGCTCCGGACACTGCGAGAGGGCTGTACAAGCAATGATCACACGCACGGCACAGCGGACACACCAGGAACCGCGGTGTTGGCCGTCGAATGGCGCTAGCTGCGCAGCATTTGTGCACCGCCGCCTTCAGTGTCAGCCAGTTTGCCGTGGCATACGGAGCTCCATCGCAGTCTTTAACACTGGTAGCATGCTGCGACAGCGTGGACATGAACCGTATATGCAGTTGACGGACTTTGAGCGAGGGCGTATAGTGGGCATGCGGGAGGCCGGGTGGACGTACTGCCGAATTTCTCAACACGTGGGGCGTGAGATCTCCACAGTACATCGATGTTGTCGCCAGTGGTCGGCGGAAGGTGCACGTGCCCATCGACCTGGGACCGGACCGCAGCGACGCACGGATGCACGCCAAGACCGTAGGATCCTACGCAGTGCCGTAGGGGACCGCACCGCCACTTCCCAGCAAATTAGGGACACTGTTGCTCCTGGGGTAAAGGCGAGGACCATTCGCAACCGTCTCCATGAAGCTGGGCTACGGTCCCGCACACCGTTAGGCCGTCTTCTGCTTACGCCCCAACATCGTGCAGCCCGCCTCCAGTGGTGTCGCGACAGGCGTGAATGTAGGGACGAATGGAGACGTGTCGTCTTCAGCGATGAGAGTCGCTTCTGCCTTGGTGCCAATGATGGTCGTATGCGTGTTTGGCGCCGTGCAGGTGAGCGCCACAATCAGGACTGCATACGACCGAGGCACACAGGGCCAACACCCGGCATCATGGTGTGGGGAGCGATCTCCTACACTGGCCGTACACCACTGGTGATCGTCGAGGGGACACTGAATAGTGCACGGTACATCCAAACCGTCATCGAACCCATCGTTCTACCATTCCTAGGCCGGCAAGGGAACTTGCTGTTCCAACAGGACAATGCACGTCCGCATGTATCCCGTGCCACCCAACGTGCTCTAGAAGGTGTAAGTCAACTACCCTGGCCAGCAAGATCTCCGGATCTGTCCCCCATTGAGCATGTTTGGGACTGGATGAAGCGTCGTCTCACGCGGTCTGCACGTCCAGCACGAACGCTGGTCCAACTGAGGCGCCAGGTGGAAATGGCATGGCAAGCCGTTCCACAGGACTACATCCAGCATCTCTACGATCGTCTCCATGGGAGAATAGCAGCCTGCATTGCTGCGAAAGGTGGGTATACACTGTACTAGTGCCGACATTGTGCATGCTCTGTTGCCTGTGTCTATGTGCCTGTGGTTCTGTCAGTGTGATCATGTGATGTATCTGACCCCAGGAATGTGTCAATAAAGTTTCCCCTTCCTGGGACAATGAATTCACAGTGTTCTTATTTCAATTTCCAGGAGTGTATTTTGTGTCACACCAATCCACCCTCTCCCCACAAAAATCGTAACGATACAGCTAAATAAATTAAAAATATTATGTAGTATTAATGTTTTACCTCCATTAAAATTTGAATTTCATATAACTATAATCTCTTCCTGTTTCAGTATTTGTCCCACTTTAGAGCACGATACACCCATTTGCATATATTCCACTCAATAGCGTCTTAAGAAATAAGTGAAAGAAAATACTAATCGCACAAAAGTGAGCAGCAAGAATAATATGTGGCGTTTAGCCACAGACGTCATGTAGGTACCTCTTCAAGGAACTGTGCATTTTAACTGCGTCATCACAATACATACAGTATATTTTCAAATGAATTTCGTCAGAAAGAAACCGTCCCAATTTAAGAGGAGTAGCGAGGTCTGTACCTGCAGCTCTAAAGGGAAAAATGAACTTCGTTACCCATTATTAAATCTGTCAGTGGCCCAGAAAGGAGTTCAATATGCAGTAACAAATCTTTGGTCATTTACTTAATAACATAAAATGTCTACCAGGCAAATTTTTAATCTAACCTAAAATCGTTTCTCCCACACGACTCCTTCTATTTCATGGGGCGAATTTCCATTTAAAAACTGGGATCGAAAAAAAACATTTTGATAAAGTCCCATGTCATCCTTAAATAAATATAGCACAATATCTGGTGAAGTTCCCAACACACTACATTTTTTAAAATATTGTTTCCAAAACCCGACTTGCCCACTTTCTCACTATCCCGACTTGTGAGGCCAATTGCAGTACCTACATGTGGATGCCTGAATTGGTGAAGACAGTTAGCCTCTCACGAGATGTGAAAGCTGTTGCAGCATTCTACAGCATCGTCCTCCATCGTTTGGCGCCAGGTGGAAAGTTTAATTGGCTTGTAGATCTGTTCCAATTGTCTTCCAAACTCTGTCTTTGTACTCGATATTCCTGCAGTTTTCACTTCCCTGATCGTAAAGAACAGGAAACTTACGAACTTCTTCTATTAGTCGTTCCACATCCAAGTTTTGTACACAGAACAGTCTTGCGCAGTTGCACAGCTCACAAGACAATTCTACCGTCAGGCCGCGTCCTTCACGTGAAAAATTAAACACGGCGAATCCCGCCCGGCCCGGCCCCAGCCCGTTGACGTTCCCCGTGCACGGCCCGGTCAAGTGGGGCCGGCTACATTTGTTTTAAGGTCGGGACACACATGTCAGGACCGTGTCCGTGCCGAGACACGTCCGAGTATCGGCCGTCACCCGGACTACGAAATACAACATTAAAACAAATGCAGCGGGCCCCACTTGACCGGGCCGTGCACGGGGAACGTCAACGGGCCGGGGCCGGGCGGGGCGGGATTCGCCGTGTTTAAATTTTCACGTGACGGACACGGCCTGACGGTGGGGTTGTCTTGTGAGCTGTGCAACTGCGCAAAACTGTTCTGTGTACAAAACATGGATGTGGAACGACTAATAGAGGAAGTTCGTAAGTTTCCTGTTCTTTACGATCAGGGAAGTGAAAACTACAGGAATATCGAGTACAAAGACAGAGTTTGGAAGACAATTGCAACAGATCTACAAGCCAAAGGTAAGATAAAAACTACATGCAGCATCTGTTGATCTCCCACGAATTCGAGGTAGGTTTCGAAGATTTGATGAACTTCCGGATCCCTCAGCAGTTTCCGTTTGATCCATCCTCTGTTCGGGCACCCTATAACCTTCCATTTTTCGAATAAAGTTGTACAGTACACACGCAGCCGTCACAATCATTGTAAGGTTATTAGGATCTCCCTGAAGGATTCTTCTAAATATTCGAAATTTCTGTTGCAATATACCGAATGCATTTTTGGATATTCTTCTTGCCCGACTCAAACGATAATTAAATATAGCCTTGTCATTTGTTAAGTTCCTGCCAGGATATGGTCGCATCAAGTATGTTTTGAGAGGGAAAGCTTCATCGCCTACAATTACCATTGGAAGTTCAACATCAGTTCCGGGTAAAGTTTTACTCTTTGGGACGCTAAGCGTATTGTTTTCCAATGACTTTCCAAGATTTGAATTTACAAGAATGCCCCCATCAGAGTTTTTTCCGTACGCTCCCACGTCTATTGCAATAAAATTATAACATGGGTCAACCAGAGCAAGAAGCACAATGGAATATGTTTTTTTGTAATTCCAATAGAGACTTCCTGAGTTGTTTGGAGCCTGTATTGTTACGTGCTTTTTATCTAAAGATCCAATGCAGTTTGGAAACTGCCGTTTTGTCCAAAACTCCTCAGCTATAGCATTCCATTTTTCCTCATTCGGTACAGGCATCACCTCTTCTAACAATAAATCGATAACTGCTCTAGAGGTGTCATGGACGATAGCTCCAACTGTGGATTTTCCCAACCTGTAGCTGAAGGAAATAGTTTTAAAGGAATCTCCTGTAGCAAGGAACCTGAAAAAAAATTGAACTGTATAAGATGAGAAATACTGTATAATCTATAAAATATTAGCAGCATTTTAATCCTTGTAATATAAATACGCGATTTAAAATATTTTTGCTACATGGGGAATAGAAGAATGCAAAAAAAAAGTGCATCTGTTCGTGACCAACTAGGGAAGACGCTGCAGAAAAGGAAAACTGATTCAGGACAAGCTGCTGTTCATCAACATAAATATAAGTATGAAGATCTCTTTAAAGTTCCTGCTACCTTACATGGTAGAATGAGAAACAGTTTCCAATGTTCCTTACATGCAAGGCAATAATGAGTGTAAACAAGAATCAAATACAGATTCCCAAGAGGAGCAGTCTATTGTTGAAAACGAAAAAAGGTCTACACAAGAAGACATTGCAGATGAAGAATGGATCATTAAACCCCAGGGTAGTGAAACAGAGAATTTGACAGAGCACACTCTGCATTCCCAGAAGTCCTCAGCTCATTCGTCTGTCACTTCAAATAAGAACACGTTTATGAAACCACCACTGAAACGAAAATTTCAGCTTGAGGTTAAACCACAAGAATCTGCATCAAGCCAGCTCATGGCTTACATTTTGGCAGAAAAAAAAGCTGAAAAACAGAGAGATATACAAAACCCAGTTGATGCTTTTTTGGCTGGTATAGCACCAGCCCTAAAATCATTGCATCCACTACTGTTTCATCAAGCTAAAAGTAGGATTTTTTCAATTGTACAAGACTTTGAACTGAAGCAACTCATGAATGACGTATCAGTCCATCAATTCACTCCATCATCCTCCAATTCCTCAGCAAAATCTGTTTCAACACCATATCCTTCACCTGTGGGAAACGAGTCAACAGAACCTACACAGCAGCTTTTGGACCTGCAAAGGGATTCGCACAATTCGTATATAAATAACCAAAGCCATCATCCTCCAAGTTCCCCTGCATCCTCATTAGCTTCAGAAACTAATTCACTGAATAGTCCTCATTTGTTTTTCTTAGGGTAGTAGAAATTTAACTGTATTATTTACTAACTTATGTATTTATCTTTCAATTACTAAAGTAATAAAATAAAAATGCTGTCCTTAAAACTTCTTATTTATTTGTGTTCTGTGTACTTTTCTTTAACCTACCGTAAAAAGCAGCCAGTCGTTCTTTGGATGAAACTGATACTCTCCAGAACGTGTCATTTTTTCGCAGCCTTGGTTCTAGTTTCTTTAAAAGTTCACAGAAGGTGTACTGCGTCATCCTAAAATATTCATAAAACTTAGTCTCATCATCTACGAGGTGAGAAAATAGTGTTCGAAACTCTCCCTGTACTGGTCTTGTTTTCCAGGCACTGTGGATCCATAATTTTCTTCTTCTTGTTTGCCTTCGTTCGTTTTCCTCTTCGTCTACAGCAAGTGCTATAAGTCCCAATTCACTATTACGAAAATTAGTGAACATGTTTTACAGCTTTCACAAACAGACACACAGCTCACCGCGTCCGAGTCACTACGAGGAACAACAGAGACACGGACGTGCCCCGGTCATGTGTGGCCCCGGCAGGAACGGACCGGAGTACGGTCATCACTCGTCCGACTCTCGGCCCTGACATGGCCCGGACGTGTGTGTCCCGACCTTTAATGATGTATTTCGCTGTCCGGTCGGACGTGTCTCAGCACGGACACGTCCGGGCCGTGTCAGGACCGAGCGTCGGACGAGTGACGGCCGTGCTCCGGTCCGTTCCTGCAGGGGCCACACATGATGGGCACGTCCGTGTCTATGTTTTTCCTTGTAGTGACTCGGACGCGGTGATCTGTGTTTCTGTTTGTGAAAGCTGTAAAACATGTTCACTAATTTTCGTAATAGTGAGTTAGGACTTATAGCACTTGCTTTAGACGAAGAGGAAAACGAACGAAGGCAAACAAGAAGAAGAAAATTATGGATCCACAGTGCCTGGGAAACAAGACCAGTACAGGGAGAGTTTCGAACATTATTTTCTCATCTCATAGATGATGAACTAAGTTTTATGAATATTTTAGAATGATGCAGTACACCTTCTGTGAACTTTTAAAGAAACTAGAAGAAAGACTGAGAAAAAACGACACTTTCTGGAGAGTATCAGTTTCACCCAAAGAACGACTGGCTGTTTTTTTAAGGTAGGTTTAAGAGTAGTACACAGAATACTAATAAATAAGAAGTTTTAAGGACAGCAATTTTATTACTGTAGTAATTGAAAGATAAATACATAAGTTAGTAAATAATACAGTCAAATTTCTACTAACCCAAGAGAGACAAATGAGGACTATTCAGTGAATTAGTTTCTGAAGCTGATGAGGGTGCAGGGGAACTTGGAGGATGATGGCTTTGGTTATTTATATACGAATTGTGGGAATCCCTTTGCAGATTCAAAAGCTGCTGTGTAGGTTCTGTTGACTCGTTTTCCAAAGGTGAAGGATATGGTGTTGAAACAGATTTTGCTGAGGAATTAGAGGATGATGGAGTGAATTGATGGACTGATACGTCATTCATGAGTTTCTTCAGTTCAAAGTCTTGTACAATTGAAAAAAACCTACTTTTAGCTTGATGAAAAAGTAGTGGATGCAACCATTTCAGGGCTGGTGCTAAACCAGCCAAAGAAGCATTAACTAGGTTTTGTATTTCTCTCTGTTTTTCAGCTTTTTTTCTGCCACAATGTAAACCATGAGCTGGCTTGATGCAGATTCTTGTGGTTTAACCTCAAGCTGAAATTTTCGTTTCAGTGGTGGTTTCATAAACGTGTTCTTATTTGAAGTGACAGACGAATGAGCTGAGGACTTCTGGGAATGCAGATGTGCTCTGTCAAATTCTCTGTTTCACTACCCTGGGTTTTAATGATCCATTCTTCATCTGCAATGTCTTCTTGTGTAGACCTTTTTTCGTTTTCAACAATAGACTGCTCCTCTTGGGAATCTGTATTTGATTCTTGTTTACACTCATTATTGCCTTGCATGTAAGGAACATTGGAAACTGTTTCTCATTCTACCATGTAAGGTAGCAGGAACTTTAAAGAGATCTTCATACTTATATTTATGTTGATGAACAGCAGCTTGTCCTGAATCAGTTTTCCTTTTCTGCAGCGTCTTCCCTAGTTGGTCACGAACAGATGCACTTTTTTTTTGCACTCTTCTATTCCCCATGTAGCAAAAATATTTTAAATCGCGTATTTATATTACAAGGATTAAAATGCTGCTAATATTTTATAGATTATACAGTATTTCTCATCTTATACAGTTCAATTTTTTTTCAGGTTCCTTGCTACAGGAGATTCCTTTAAAACTATTTCCTTCAGCTACAGGTTGGGAAAATCCACAGTTGGAGCTATCGTCCATGACACCTCTAGAGCAGTTATCGATTTATTGTTAGAAGAGGTGATGCCTGTACCGAATGAGGAAAAATGGAATGCTATAGCTGAGGAGTTTTGGACAAAACGGCAGTTTCCAAACTGCATTGGATCTTTAGATAAAAAGCACGTAACAATACAGGCTCCAAACAACTCAGGAAGTCTCTATTGGAATTACAAAAAAACATATTCCATTGTGTTTCTTGCTCTGGTTGACCCTTGTTATAATTTTATTGCAATGGATGTGGGAGCGTACGGAAAAAACTCTGATGGAGGCATTCTAGTAAATTCAAACCTTGGAAAGTCATTGGAAAACAATACGCTTAGCATCCCAAAGAGTAAAACTTAACCCGGAACTGATGTTGAACTTCCAATGGTAATTGTAGGCGATGAAGCTTTTCCTCTCAAAACATAGTTGATGCGACCATATCCTAACAACAACGCTATATTTAATTATCGTTTGAGTCAGGCAAGAAGAATATCCGAAAATGCATTCGGTATATTGCAATAGAAATTTCGAATATTTAGAAGAATCCTTCAGGGAGAACCTAATAACCTAACAGTGATTGTGACGGCTGCATGTGTACTGTACAACTTTATTCGAAAAATGGAAGGTTATAGGGTGCCCAAACAGAGGATGGATTAAAAGGAAACTGCTGAGGGACCCGGAAGATCATCAAATCTTCGAAACCTATCTCCAATTCGTGGGAGATCAATAGATGCTGCATTTGCTGTACGAGAACAACTCAAAAAATTCCTGAATTCTCCACAAGGGACTGTGGAATGACAAGAACATGTCACCTTGGCGTTATAACGATGACATAAATCAAACATCTGTTTGCAAAATAAAAAGTAAATAAATATCTTTCGGGTATTAAAACTTGTATAGTTTTTATCTAACCTTTAATTTGTAGATCTGTTGCAATTGTCATCCAAACTCTGTCTTTGTACTCGATATTCCTGTAGTTTTCACTTCCCTGATCGTAAAGAACAGGAAACTACGAACTTCTTCTATTAGTCGTTCCAAATCCATGTTTTGTACACAGAACAGTTTTGCACAGCTGCACAGCTAACAAGACAATTCTACCGTCAGGCCATGTGTGTCATGTGAAATATTAAACACGGCGAATCCCGCCCGGCCCGGCTTCGGACTGTTGATGTTTTGATGTTACCCGGTCAAGTGGGGCCCACTACATTTCTTTTAATGATGTATTTCATTGTCCGGGTGACGGCTGATACTCGGACGTGTCTTGGCATGGACACGGTCCGGACATGAGTGTCCCGACCTTAAACCAGAAGCTCGGACGATGTGACGATATTGATTGCTGAGTTATCTGTCACTGCAGTAACAGGCAGACGTACATTACATGCAGAAAGCAGCTAGTTATTACTGACAAATGGTATCTGAAGAAAAATTCTCGGCGCCTATTAATAGAAAACTTTGCTCAGATATCAGTAGAGAGGTCAAACCTGATGGTCATTTTTTAAGGGTTGCAAAAAGTGTAGGTGATTATGCCACAGCACTTTAGATGTAAATTATTTCATAGTTGAAGATGTTATTGAACTTTCTTTAATGATCTTTATATGCAGTGGGCAACATATTATAATCACTGGTGTACACAGACCTCTATGTTCCAGCATAGACATTTTTCTAGCTAATCTCTATACTCAGTGTCTCAGTGGGAGTATCTCGGTAACAGCACTAAGGAAACAGCATTAATGGAAATGTGCCTTGGAACTGATATTTCAAATTAAAGATAACTTTCTAGAACTCCTGGGACTAACAATACAGGATACAGTTAAGTGGAATATGCATGCTCACTCTTTGGTAAGCACACAGGGTAAAAATATACTTGTAATACATACACTTAGCAAATACCGCAACAATACTCATGTACTGCTAACCATTTATCATACATTTGTCTCGTCCAATACATGCAACAGAAATATGGGGAGCCAGAACACAAGCAAACCATTGCAAGGTTTTACTGTTGCAGAAAAATGTTAATGCAATAATTTGTGGTGCAAAACCACGAGAGTCATATGATTTTTTTAGTTAAAGCTGGGATCCTAACAGTCTCACAGAGATGATATAGGATTGGGGCTGGACATCATTAAAAGAAAGGCGTTTTTCGTTGCGACTGAATCTTCTCGCGAAATTCCAAATGACCAACTTTCTCCTCCGAATGCGAAAATATTTTGTTGACACCGACCTACACAACGAGGAACGATCACCATGATAAAATAAGGGAAATCAGAGCTCATACGGGAAGATATAGGTGTTCATTCTTTCCGCGCACTATACGAGATTGGAATAATAGAGAATTGTGAAAGTGGTTCGATGAACCTTCTGCCAGGCACTTAAATGTGATTCGCAGAGTATCCATGTAGATGTAGATATATCTGTAAATTGATCATGGGGGCGCAAAACTTACAGTTTTAAATGTGACCTGCCCGAATGACACAAGAAACAAAGGCGAGTTTCATCTCATAAGTCATAGAACTGTACTATATAAAAATAGGCAGATGTATGCAAGTCAGGAGGTAACATTACACTCAATCACATCCCTCCCCACTGGAAAATTTCAAGCCAGCTATAAAGAATATTGACTGCCAGTCGAGAATAAAATTTTATATAGGCTACATTTTCCATAAACATTTGGACTTGAGAAAGCTATCCGCAAGATGGGTTCTGCGATTGCTCACACTTGACCAAAAACGGAATCATGTGAAGTGTTGCAAGGATGGTTGCAGCTGTACAGGAAGAATCTGCAGGACTTTAAGCGTCGTTTCGTCACTGTGGATGAAACGTGGATACATTACTATATTCCTGAGAACAAACAACAATCTAAACAATGGGTTACCAAGGGAGAATCTGCACCAAAAAAGGCGAAGACCATTCCTTCGCCCAGAAAGGTTATGGCGACTGTCTTTTGGGATTAGCAAGGAATAATCCTCATCTCTATGTGGAAAAGGGTAAAACTCTTCCAGGTGCATATTATTCATCGTTATTGGACCGTTTGAAAACCGAGCTGCAAGAAAAACGCCGGCGATTGGACCGCAAAAAAGTCCTTTTCCATCACGACAATGCACCAGCACACACCTCAGCAGTTGTGGTAGCAAAATGATTGGAAATAGATTTCGAACTCGTTTCACATCCCCCCTATTCTCCAGACTTGTCTCCCGCAGATTACTATTTGTTCCCCAATTTGAAGAAATGGCTGGTAGGACAAAGATTTTATTCAAATGAAGGGATGATTGAAGCAACTAATAGCTATTTTTCATGACTTTTACAGTTCCTATTATTCGGAAGGGATCAACAAATTAGAACAGCGTTGGACGAAGTGTATAAGTCTAAAAGGAGACTATGTCGAAAAATAAAAAAGGTTTACCCCAAACAAAAAGTAGTTTTTATTTTTGCACGGACTTCTCAAACACTCCTCGTATAGTTTCACACACTTCCCATGTTTTCGTTTGCTGGCAAACACATTACCATGTGCGACACAGGGACAAGACGAGGGTGAAGAAAGTAATATGGCTCTGAGCACTATGGGACTTAACTTCTGAGGTCATCAGTCCCCTAGAACTGAGAACTACGTAAACCTAACTAACCTAAGGACATCACACACATCCATGCCCTAGGCAGGATTCGAACCTGCGACCGTAGCGGTCACGCGGTTCCAGCTGTAGCGCCTAGAACCGCACGGCCACCCCGGCCGGCGAGGAAAGTAATAGATCTTCGCTTCCACACAACTCGATTCGACCGCGAAATTCGATAGCAGTCGACAAATATGCTGAGCGTTTCTAGCTGACTCGTATCTGTCATTTTGACGTCACTTCCGAGTGATTCCGGATCACAATGACGTGCTCGTAACGCTTCCCTTGTAGGGTATGAAACGCATATGAGGGAGATCCAGAGATGAGGAGCATGTTTCATCGCGGATTGCCTCCGCAGCAAACATGGTGGCAGGTGGTTAAAACCCTGGATTTGGGGTTGTAGTTGCCCCATACCAAGTGACTCCAGCACATGCAGCACGTGGATCCTAAATGGTCTTGTTGCTCGTGGACAGTTGGAGTGAAGGCATTCCAGAGGTGGATGAACAACAGTATGGTCTGTAGGTGAAGTCAGACCTGCGAGGAACTTTAAATGCCTGGCTCATCAAGAGGAGCTGCCATCGGATGGGGAGTCATGATTCTCCAGCATCAGCACACAAAATGGATACAGGGCTGGCCTGTAAGCACCTGTGGCCAACTTTATCCCCTCAAGGTGAACAGCGTCAATTTGGGTAAGAAGGACTCGCTGACACATACACTGTGCTTCCATAATCTGGCTATGAACGCACGAATGCCCTATAAAACTGGAGCAGACGCACCCTGTCGGCTCCCCAAGACCTGTAGGTAAGGCACTTTGTGATATTCAGTGTTTTCTGGGTTCTGGCTTTCAGGTCCCTCAGGTGTGGTAACCACGACAGTCTAGCGTCAAAAATGAGGCCCAGAAACCTCACAAAGTCTCTAAAATGTAGGGTGGTGTCCCTCATATGCAAGTCAGGTAAATTAAAAATACGACGAGAATGATTAAAATGAATACACACACAATTATATGCAACTGAAAACCTATCTTTGAAATTCACTCTTCTAATCTCTTCACTGTGAGTTGCAACTGACAGGTCACTGTTAAACACTAGAGGAGGAACAGAAAATAGCAAAATCGTCCACAAACAAGGAGCATTGTACAGGACTCCTTACCGTTTATGGCTATGGCGAAGAGGTAACACTTAAACTACTGCCCTGAGCGACTCCATTCTCCTGCTCAAAACGATCTGACAAGGAGTCACCAACTCGAGTCCTGAAAAGCAACAGGAGAGACTATGAAAAAGGGGAGGTGGCCACGAAAGCCACATTGATGCAGTGGCGCTAGAATATTGTGTCTCCAACTAGTGTCATACACCTTACTGATATCTATGAACACGCTAAGTGAATAGTGGCAGGGGCGACTAAAATGTGATATATATTGGAAATCCTAATAAAAATTTGCTGCTTAAACAATTAAAAAGGAAAATTTTGAAAGAATAATTGAAAAATTGAGAAGTACTCATATTCTGGGTGAACATTAACTGGTACTAATATAAACAGACCTTCAATATTTAATACATATATTGAGTATTTAACATTCGTAAATTTACATACATCCTTTCTTTCTTGTTACCGCTATTGTACATGGAGATTGATATGAGAATACTGGTTCCAGAATGCCCCTCCTCCGCTCACGTGAATTCTTCTTGTTAGCTTCGATCCTCTTGATGCAGGATTCTCGGCGCGTTGCTGTATAGTGAACAAAAAATGACTGTGCGAATAAACTTTGCTATCTTGATAACAATTTTCAATGCACAATTGGAATATACATTTTTAAACAGTATAAAATCGGCGGAACTCGTAATACGGCCGCCCACTATTTGGTATAGAGACGAAGATCTAAAGGAATTAAAATACTGAAGAGCATCCATCTCCTTGTTTTGTTTGTGACCCTACAAAGTATCGCTGGTACAAAATAACTTAGAAAAGAACAAGAGGAAGAAAAGAGAAATAATAATAATAATAATATGTTACATTGTAATTAACCCCCACTGTGCACTGACTCAGACGAAGGTGCACAGTGTCTGAGTTATTTCTCTTTTTGTGGGTTGATAACCCTGGCCGGTATGAGCATAGTCTTTATTTCTCGGTCATCAGAGTTATCCTCAATGATTAACAATTTATATAGCCATGTCAGCTCCCTTAACATGTACGTACAAAAATTCTGCTTCATAATGAAATGCTTGCTGTAAGCGCACAGTCCCATTATTGTCAGTCAGTTATCTGCCCAGTGCTTAGCTTCCGAAGCACGCGCGCGCAGCTCGACGTCCATTTCACGTGTTTAACACGAAGTCAGAGTGCCCGTGTCATGCGTTCATATAGTCTTCACTGCACAAACTCGTGAAGCTCGTTTTCAGCGGCGCGATCCTTTGTGAAATCTTCGATGCGGTGACAACTGGTTTCCGTACCAGCGGTCCGAGGAAAGTATTTCACCTCGTGGCTCGCACTTGTTCAGTAGGGACACCAGCCGTAAATCCGACATCCGGTGACAAGGTAAGTTTCTTGCCGCTTCTAAGACGTTGCCGAGCACAGAAAATTCATGTTTTTACGACGCCGTCGAGCACAGAAAATTCATGTTTTTACGACGTTGTAGAGCACAGAGAATTCATGTTACACGAAGTATTGCCTTTTTTTAGTTCATCTTGTGCACACCCACATGTCTCACATGCACACTTAACACTTTTCAGGCAGGTTTCGTATGTTTTTGGGCTTTGTTTTTGAGCGTCTTTCATACTTTTGCATTACACAAAATTTCTGTAGTGTCCTCTTCACATACTATACACATGACAAAAAAAAAATACAACCACAAGAATAAACTTATCTTATTCATTTGCTTACATATATTATAGTCTGATTGTAATTTTGTTTAGTACATTTTGTTAAATTATAATTTTGTTACTTTGTTAAATTCCAATTATATGAGTACACTTTTACTCTCGTTTGGTTTTACATTCTTGACATAACATTCATACAATAATAGATTCGTTTTTCCCTTATGGCATAAATTGGCGTACGTTTCTTTCCAATCCACAGTGATTTCTTGTCGGAGCATATTTATCAATTTCAAAGAATTAAAGAGGTAAACAATAGTCGCTACAATAGAGACTACGTGCTGCTTAAATAACTACGCGTGGCCTCGCCTCCCTAGCATTCACCAGGAAAGATCTAAACACTACACAGTTGAGGAAATTTCACGAAAGGCATTTATGTGCTCAGTTACGTCTCTTTACTAGACTTAATTATGATCTCAAGAACAAAATAGTTTGTTGTTTACAAACACAACGCAAACCTGACGATACCAATCGTACCGAATATTTATTCAGTGTTTAAAGTGCACCTCAATATTTACTGAATATTTTCATCGCATAAAGGATAACCATTTCATATGCTGAGGCATACAGAGATGTATCATCAATACTATATGTCATGTACAATGGGCGTAAAATAGTGTTTGTATAAGTAGCAAACATGAATAAAATTTCCAATGTAAATCAGGTGTTTGACGCGTTCATGAGTAGTCGACGCTCACAGTAGTTAGGTTTCGAATCCTTGGTTATTTGATAGTGCTCCACCTTAGGTCAGCATCGTGATATGCTACGTACTGTAGTTGTATTCTTCTACACATATTTTCACACTATCACATTCATACATATCACAAACCTACAGCCATATTTACTTGAGGTGCAGTCCTTGCTTATGTCAATATGGTAACTCAAACTCGACAAGCATTTATCTTTCTTCACTTTAGGACTTGTCAATGCATCGTTCCCTGGAAGAAAAAACTTAATACTAACTTAAAACTAAACCTTCATAGATAAGTGTCACTAATACCTCTTTCATATATACAACCATGTATTCATGTACTTCATTGTGCAGTCGTGCCATCACAAACTCATTTAATGTCATGTGTGCGTCTCTACTTAACTTATAAATCTGATAGATAACGTGTACTATAGGCATGAAGCGAACTCCTATACATTTTGCCACTCGTATTGTACTCGCTTGTTTACCTGCAGCCAAGAGTTTTCTGGTCCTCAATTATATAATTAGTGCGTGTACTTTCAATACTTAAATTTGTAAATATGTAGATATAATGTACAAGGTAGCATAACATAAGTAAATATCTCGTAGTTTAGGATTTCCTTTCCGTTTATATAATCCCTTAGCTTATCTTTGTTTGTGTGTATTGTGCAGATAGTCGTAGTTGTAGTACAGACTCTTCCTTAATTTTCTAGGTCTCATTCTATGCAATAGGCTTTAAAACTACTAGTGCAGGAAGTAGCTCACTGGGTTTGTTTCTTTTGGGTGCTCCAACACTTTCAGCTGTGTCTGGCGCACACGCGCTTGCAGTTTGTTGACCAACTTTTCTCCCAATGCGCATGCATTACCACTAAAGTCGCGGCGAGTTGTGTTTTGCACTGCGCGCTACCGAGTGTTTCACAAGTTCGTTTATTCATTTACAACTGGGCTACGCGCAACATAAGTTTAATATTACTATACATGTATACAACTCAAGAGGGTATACAGCCCTTCTTCAGTATATAAACGTTCTCAAGTCTTTGTGTGGGCAAAGGCCCTTGTCCTTACCCATGTTCGCGTGTGCCAATCTGAATGCTCCCGGGTAGGGAATTTTGGTAATTATGTATGGTCCGGTGTATAGTAATTTCCACCTAAGGTTCACTTTTCCAATTTTTGTGGATTTGGGATGTGTTCTAAGTAACATCTTTTGTCCTATGTAAAACTGTGTTGTGCGTTTCAGCTTTCTGTCGTAAATCCCTTTCCTATATTTAGCCCAGGTTTCAAGGTTGATTACTGCTTGTCGTATTTTATCATCTGTGGTAATTCCGATATCGGTATCTTGGGTAAAGGTTTTTCCCATTTGTCTATCTGTTTGTAATTGAACAATAGCTCATTTGGTGCAAATGCATTTGATGTATGGGGAAGTTTGTAAACTTATAAGAATGGAGTGACATATTCAATCCACTTGGCGTGTTTACGAGGTATGTAGGTCCTCACAAACCTGTTGAATTCCATAAACGCCCTTTATATTGGGAACGCTTTGGGATGAAATTTGGATACTAAAATGTGTTTGATTCGGTTGGAGTCTACGAAGTCTTTCCACTTAGATCCCACAAAATACGAGGGGGGCCCGAAAGTAACCGGAATCGTAATGCTGCACATCGTGTAGTTATAGTAGCAGTTTGCGTCGCCAGAGGGCTGTAGTAGGAGCTCTGCTGAGTCATTCTGCCACGCAGCGTCACCCAACAGTGAGAAGTGTGGTTTCTTTGGCAGTTCTTTGAGTGTGCCTACAGTGCAGACGTGACACGAGGAAATGGCTAGTTCTTACGAACAACGTGCGGCAGTGAAGTTTTGTTTCTTGCTCGGCAAGAACGCAGCAGAAACTGTTGCGATGATTCAGACAGCCTACAAAGACCATCCTCTTAGTAAAACGCAAGTGTGCGAATGGTTTTCTCGGTTTAAAAAGGGAGAAATGGTGGTTGAAGATCAGCCCCGTTCCAGTCGACCCTCAACTGCTTGAAGCGAAGACGACATCGACAAAATCCGTGATCTCATCAGTGAAGATCGATGCAGGACAATCGACTAACTCGAGAACTTGTCCGGGTTGTCCTGGAGCTCAGTTCAGCGCATCTTGACCATCGATTTGGGGATGTGAAGAGTGGTAGCAAAATTCATGCTGAAGCTTCTTACCGGAGATCAAAGGGATCGTTGTGATCAAGCCTGTCTCAAAATGAAGAACGCGTTCAAAGATGATCCACATTTTTTTCAACAAAATCATTACAGGTGATGAGTCATGGTGCTATGGGTACGATCCAGAAAGTAAACAACAGTCATCACAATGGAAGTCACCTGTCTCACCTCTACCAAAAAAAGCTCGACAAGTGAAATCGAATGTGAAAACGATGTTGTAGTGACTAAAAGGTCGTCCACATATACTGTTACCTTACTCTTGTCCGGGCCCCAGCACTCTGTCAAGTGCAGAGATAAATACACCTGCACTTATGTTCAATCCAAACGGTTATACTTGAAATTCGAAGCTCCTGCCTCCACATACAAAGGCGGTATACTTTCGACTTTCTTCGGGTAGTTTTATTTGTCAGTATGAAGACCAGAGGTCGATTACAGTAAGAAATTTAGCATTGTGGAATTTCATAAGCCGGAAGTGTTCGGACTGATACAGTAATCTTATTAATGTTACGTGCGTCGAGGGACAAGCGCACCTTGCCATCTGGCTTAATCAGAGCCAAGATAGGACTACAATAAGGGGAAGATGAAGGCTGTACTATGTTCCATTCAAGCATCGTGTTAATCTCTTTTCTTATTGCTTCCGTCTTTGTCCATGGTTCAGCGTATGAGAGGGAACAAAAAGTTTCGTGAGGATACACTTCAATTTTGCATACGAAATCCTTAATAATACCTGTTCTTTTTTCAAATACATGTACATAAGCAAGTATCAGTTCCTTAAGTTCCGCATGCTGTTCTTTAGACAAGCACTTTGATTCACTTACCTTTGTGCTTATTGTGTCGACGTTCATTTCTTCTGCTGACGACGGTTCATTATTGTATGTATTAAACTATGGGATTTATCAACTGAACTTCAAAGTCGTGAATAACTTAAGTTTTACATCTATTTGTACTTCCCCTGATCAGGTCTATTACGAATAATTGGTTACTTATAGTGAAATGACATTGGCCTTTTCCTATATCAATTTGTACTTGGTATGTCCTAAATGTGTCCATACCGATTAATCAATCAACTATTAATTTCTCTACTGTCAAAAAATTGCTTCATACAGAAAACTGTCCTAACTGTACGAGAATTAAGGTTTGTATCTTGATTCATTTCGATTTATGACCAGTGGCAGTTTGCACCTTGCAGTTTTCTACTGGCATTGTGGGCATACGTCCACCTTTCTTCAATTCTTGAAAGAATCCCTGTGACATCAAATTAGTCGTAGCACCTGTGTCAAGTACAATGGGTGCATCAAGGTCAAATATTTTGGATTTAATAGTAGCTTGTACCTTGTTCTCTGTCAAGTTTTTCTGCTTACCCTCACTACCATGATACAGATCATCTCTCACATCATTGCCATGATCGTATCTGATAAAGAAAGTCTCGTTCAAGCTCGTGCCCACACTCCCCTCCAAGGCCACAGAACGGGGTCCTACCGTGACCGGTTCAAGTTTTCTGACGTCGCGGTGGCATCGACCTCTAGGTTAGGCATAACTTCCGCTACGTTGACCCTTGGTGTTTGTTTACGACAATTATTGTCCTGAGAGGCTCTCGACTGAGATTCTCTTTGCCTCTGAGGTAGCACCTGAAGAAGAGAGCGAGGCACGCTGTTGAAATATCGTGCGAGAACGACGCGAACATCCGGCTGGATTCCCGAATATCCAAGATGTCAACAGATCGCCGGGAAAGCATGAAGAATTATATATGTGTGTTACTTTGCTGGCCGAATTCCGCTGTCTGTGGGGTATTCGGCTGGCCGAATTCCGCTGTCTGTGGGTTATTCGGTTGTCTGTCGTTGTTTTACGTTTGCCAAGCGATCGGCTGACTATTGCCGGTAGCTTATGTCTGTACATATTGTACAGGCTGGCCATACGCTAATCCCCCAGAGTAGCTGTTTTTTGCGAAATTTATGCCCTTTTCTATTATATCAACGTTTGTATTTATGGCTTTCTCCATTGCCGCTGTGATTGCCGTTACCATTACCATAGGTCTCTGTGGGGTAAGGTTGCCATCCGTGCTGTAATAGGAATCCGTTATTTACTTGCTGGTCCGTAAATCTCTGTGTTGCTATCGGCGTATTAATAGGCTTCGGCTGTACTGGTCTCTCTTCATATATTGAATCTATTGAGTCCAGTACAGATAGAAAGAATTCAGTTTCCTGTTCCGGGATGATAATGAGTTTTTCTCTAATGTTGGCAGGTAGATGGCACTTTAAATTTTCAGTAAGTCTACTTGTGACAACGGGTTCGTCCAGTATTTGGTTTTATGCAAATATTTTTCAAAATAGCCCCTTGAGCTTCCGTACTTGCTATTATTGAACGGAGCTGGGTTGAGTACTTCATGTTGGAGCCTCTCTTGTACGGCCACAGACCAATACTTATCCAGAAATGCCTTCTCAAACTGTTCATGATAGTGGTAACGTTCCGCCATGTCCGTAGCCCATAGTAGAACGTCACCCTGTGTGAATCCAACAACAAATCTAATTTTCTGGTTTTCGGTCCAGGTACGAGGTAAAACATTTCGAAACGCTCTGATGAAGACTACAGGGTGCATCCTTTTCCCTTCAGAAGTAAATATCGGAAACTGTTGATGCCTAGTAACCCTTCATCTGCAAGTATTGTTGGCAAGCACGCCGCGCTGTCAGTGACTGCTGAACAGCAACCTCTAGCTGGGTCTGGTTGTTGACAGTGGACCGAAATGTTCGGAAACTACACTGAAGTGGATAAGGAATTGCCTGGTCTCTAACAGCTTGACCAGATGACGGTTAACCATTCGCTCCACGGTCTTTCCTACACGGCTCGTTATGGCGATACTCCGGTAACTAGTAGGACATGTGCCTCCTTTTATGGTCTGAGGAGAGGTATCAAATTTGCCTCTCTCCATGAGTTTGGAAAGTGAACTGTGTGCCGTATCAAATAAAAACGTTCGACGAGGATTTCCTTTGACACTGCTCGCAAATGTCAAAGCATGCAATACCAGATTTGGTCGTGACTGGATGCAGTAACGTGAGTCTCAGCGCCGATTACAGCTCCCATACAGTGAAAGGGCAGTAGTAAGACTCAGAAATGTTGCATCTGAATTCAAACTTGCCACTCTCTACCGTCGCATGGTAGCGACGAAACGCTGAATCCTGGCTTGTATTATCAGTAGTTTTTGCAAAATGCTCTGCCAGCGCCTGAGCGATGTCTCCAGGCGTCGTTTGGAGACACCCCTGTTTCAGCACTGCTGGTAAACGACTAGATTTACCGGAAATCCTTCCGATGGCTTCCCATACTTTTGTAGAACAAGTGGAATGGTTGATGGAGACCAGGAACGCTTGCCATGATCTTTTCTCACTCTCGTTAATTACTCATCGAACCAAGGGCGTACCCAGTATCTGAACTGGGGGGGGGGGGGGGGGCAGGTCATACTAGTCTCAGGAAACAAGGGCTCGAGACAACATACAGCACTTCGTATTAAATAAAATAGTAAACCAGTGAAAAAATGCTTTTAATAAACATTTTAAATACAAGAATACTCTTGTACAATCCGAGAAAACATGCAGCATTTCTTATTAAATAAAACAGTAAACTAGTGAAAAACTGCGAATATCTTCTAGGGGGGGGGGGGGGGGGGGGGACAGCTGCCGCCCCCCCTGCCCCTCGCTGGGTACGCCCATGCATCGAACTTTAGCTCTCGCGACTCGTAAGGCTGTGAGTTTGTCCACTGTTGGGCGGCATTTAAACCGTCGAAGAGCCACACGACTGTCCCAGATCGCTAAACAGCACTCATCAGTCCACCAAGGTACAAGTTGCCTCTTAAGATGACCTGAAGACTTCGGAATGGATACGTCAGCGGCATAATCGATCACTCATGTGGTGTGGTCCACTCATTCCCGCATGTTGTTGCGGTGTTCAAACACAGTCGGCTGCCAGCTGGCTGAACACCGTCCAGTCTGCCCTGCTGATCATCCATTTTGGGGGCTTCTATTCAGTGGGTGAATGCGTAGTTGGAAATGGTCACTGAAATGCATGCTGTGAACAACTTCCCACCGAACAGAGTCAAAGTGGTCTGGAGAGCAGAAAGAGAGGTCGATGGCTGAGCTTAACCCAATAGCAGCACAGAAATGAATTGCTGTGCCTGTGTTGAGGATGCACAGCTCGTGAGATGTCATGAGGCTCTCCAAAACCCGACATCGGTTGCGAGCAGAGGTCGAACCCCAGAAGGCAGAATGGGCATTGAGGTCTCGCACTAGGTGAAATTGCTGGGTGAAATGTTCTGTAAGTTCTATGACAGTCTTAGAGTCTATTGCATCTTGCAGAGGGAAATACAGTGAGCAAACAGCAATCCCCTGATACACATGAATTTCATCTGCAATTGCTTGCAGGTTGGTAGCCAGGGGGAGAGCAGAGGAGTGGTATGCGATATTGACAAACACAGCGACTCCTCCCTTGGTTCTTTCCCCAGTCAGGACATCCTTGCGGTGTAGCATATAGCCCTACAGCACAGGGGCGACAGTATCTTCAAAATATGTTTCTTGTAAACACAAGCACAAGGGGCATGCCTGCACTTTGAGTTCCAGTTTCTCCAACCATTCATGTTCCACTGTAGTATGGGAACAACTTCATCAGTTTGGTTTTAATTTACCCCTATCATTGCAATGGGGAGGTGAAGCACTTGTAGAGAGAGAGGGAATGGAGGGGCCGCCTAGCTCCAAGGCATCTAACTCCATGATGTCCTCCTCAACAGTCAGACGCGCCAGAATAGCGACTGACGGCATCTGGGACAGCTTTTGACCTGGATGTTGTGAATCTTTCCCTGCAGTCTGTTCCTTCAAGGATGATAGGGAAAGGGGGCATAGAGAGGCGTGTTTTCTTGATGCTCACTGTGGAACTGTTGTTGGCCTTTCCTGTTGCATCTGCTTTGATTGCTGTGCCTTACTCAGTTTGCCTTCACATGAGTAGTAGGGCAAAGTTTGTGTCACCCCAAGTACCATTATCCATGGCGGCGATGTCATCCAAGATGGTGGCCATGTCATCAGCTGATGAGGCAAATACCATTATCCAAGAAGGTGGCTTTTGGCAGGAAGTTTTACTTTTGGGAGAACGATAGTTCAAATGGGCTACCTCCACTAACATAGCCCCCATCCCCCCCCCCCCCACCCAGAAAATGGCAGGAAGTTCAAATTCCATCAGGACAATACAACACACCACAGCTACCTCCACTAACCTAAGTAAATGATGGGAAAAAAGGGCACTTAGGCTACCTCCACTAACTTAAGTCACCATACCACCACTTCCGCCTAGGAACTGGCAGGAAAGGGACTCGGCCTGTGCTGGACATGTCTTTATTTTCAGTCTTTATTTAAACAATTGTAGACAGTACCAACATCAAGAGTGTTCTCTGTGGGGTTTGCAGCCCAACTGACCTGGTACACAGTACTGCCACCAGAGGGTGCTGTCATCCCTTGTGTGAGTCATCCAAGAAAGTGGTCTGGAGGGGGGAAAATGACGCGAAAATGACTCAAACTGTGATGGGCAAATGGAGAGAGGAAGTAGTATATTTTATTTATTTTTGGAACAATTTATTTAGGGACGGATTTCACGTTGTGCATTTATTACGCTGATACAAAACACATGGTCTGATGTGCTCAGGGTCACAGTTTATAGCCTCCAGACCTGCAAACTACTCTAAGCTACCGAAATAACGCATGTTAAACGCTCTACAGACACATTCACTAATTCTAAACTGTCCAAATAATGCACTACACCGCACAGAGACATGCAAACTACTTGTAAAGTATCAAAATAATGCAGTACACTGATGTACAGACACGAAATCAACTCGAAAATTACCGAAATAATGCATATATAACGTTCTGCCAACATGCGCACAATGCTTAAACAGCCAAAACTAATGCACTGCACAAACACTCAGTGCAGGTAAAAAACGCTTTCGAACTACAGTCAATCATGACATATCAGAGGTCCCAATGTGCATGCACGTCGACGCTGCCACAAGCCACCACCGCTGCCAAGCCACGCACAGGAGTCCGTTTTGGTTCTGCAAGCATGAGGTGGCGGCATCCCTTTCATACTTGATGTGTGAGCAATTCCTGTCGAAAAAACGTGTTCACCTAGGCACCGTTGCTGATGCAATGACACATAGCTGCGGTGTGGGTCCAGTGCTGAGAGAGATGTGTGCATAGCATCTAAAAGGTTCGCAACATTATACTGACATCACAGGTCACACAATAGAAATATATTTCACTGTGATCCTAACTGGACAGCCTGTTCGTCACTGAATTTACCCATCAAACTGCTGCCGGTGTGGGGGCACAGTCCACCATTGTTTTTTGCAGACGAGACTTTCATCGGCAAAAAACTATTTTTCTTTTTTACAGATAGTCATATTGCACTGACAGTTAAACCCTGCAAAAGAGCGCTACATGTCGTCAAATATGGAAATACTCTTACTCAATTACACTCACTGAGAATGGGAGCGAAGACTGGACGGGAGGGAAGACCTATTTGCAGAGTGACTCACCCTTGCAGACGCTGCAGAAATCCGTTCCATTGCTTCCCCGAATAGCACAGGCTCCTTTCTCTTCCTCGTGATCCTAATGGGACATTCGAGCTACGCCTGGCGGGTCTGGGGATTAGAATAGGCTCAAGGTATTCTTGCCTGTCGAACGAGGCATCTAAAAGGAGTCTCACACATTTCGGCCTTTATGTGATGGTCCCCTATAGGGTTTGACCTCCATTTTTCAAAATATTCCCGAATAGCGAGCCAATTGGGGAAGGGCGTCTTACATGGTGCATCATGTCCATCATGCCTTGAGATCTTTAGCCCACTTTCTCGTCGTTGCACAGCAGTCCAACTCATTCTCCATTTCTCGGGTGAGGACGACTTCCTGGGTGCGTTCTCCACCATGCAATATGCAGTGTCGCTTTTTGCGCTATCGATGACCATGGACTTCTTTGCACCTCATATCCAGCACAGTAGCCAGTTTGTTGTGGTGGGGCCGCCATGTACCCTGTTGGTTGTAGCCCTCGACAACACAGGAATCGCTGTGCTTATGCCTGCACCATTAACTCCCCACATATGCCAAGGAGTAGATGCCCATCGCCCTCAGGCATCGACACTGCCAGCAATGCCCATCCTGCCAGGTGGCCTTTGCTGTGGCCCCTGGTTGGAGTGGGTGACATCAGGGCAGATGACGTGCGATGAAGTGTACCATGTCATCACTTGCTGGTGATCAAACACCAGCAGTCTCTAAGCGTTCCAAGTCTCAGTATAATTCAAGGAAGTACGACCCTAAATCATTCCCCTCCCTGGCCACACCATGGGAGGAACGGCAGACTAAGGATAGCAGTAAACCTTATTCACCCCGGTACCTCATATGTACGAGAACTGATGGGGACTCCTTTGTTTCAATGAAGCCACAGGTTTTTGTAGAGCATTTAGAGGACGAGTTTGGGCAGGTGGAGGGCTTGTCCAAAATGTGATCTTGGTCAGTCTTGATAACATCAGCATCCCCTGCACAGTCACGGACTTTACCCACTTATAACAGGTTGGGAGAGGTCACTGTTACCATTACAATGCATAAGAGCTTCAATATGGTCCAGGGTATTATATTCTCAGGGACCTTCTTTTGCAGTCTGACGACGAGCTGCGCGCCAATTTATAACGGCAAGGTATTCATTTCATGCGGTGCATACATTGGGGTCAAAGGGGTTATCAGGTTGCCAATGGTGCCTTCATCTTGGCCTTCAAGAGTGACACCTTACCTGAGAAGGTCAAAGTGATGGTCTATCGCTGTGATGTCAAGACATAGATCCCTCCCCCAATGTGGTGCTTTAAGTGCTGGAAGTTTGGCATATGTCTCCCTACTGTACTTCCACCATTACATGTCGAGATTGTGAACATCCATCACATCCCAATAATCCATGTGCCCCGCCTCCCATCTGTGTCAACTGCAGAGAGCATCATTCACCTTGCTCGCCAGACTGCAGGATTTTGCAGAAAGAGAGGAGAATCATGGAGTACAAGACCCTGGACTGACTGACCTACACTGAGGCTCAGAGAAAATATGAGTGCCTACATTCTGTGGCTATGACCTCCTCATAGGCCACCACTACGAGAATAGTTGTAGCCCCATCAGCTCCGCATTTTCCAGTTGGCTCTCAGAGCCAGAAGGCTATACCTGCCCAAACCCAAGGAGCATCGAGAAAAGACCAAAAAGAAGACCTCAAAGACCAAGGAAATTGTGGTGGCACCAACACCACTGCTACCTACAAGCTCTGCGTCTGGGGATAAGGTGGAGATTCTGGCTTATACTGAGCACGTGGACCTCACCAGGCAGTCAGACACAATGGATATAGACTGCTCAGGGAATAAGTCGGTGGCAGCAGGTGACCCTGAGGCGTCAACTACCTCATTGAATGTTCTATGCCTTCCCAGTCTCACGATGACGTCATCCTCCAGTGGAATTTCGGTGGTTTTTTCCACGACCTAGCTGAGCTATGGCAACTGTTTACGTTTACACCTGCTATCTGCATTGCCCTCCAGGAAACCTGGTTCCCGGCAATGCGGACCCTGCCCTCCATGGCTATAAGGGATTTACAGGAACTGCAGCGACTATAATCGAGTGTGAGGTGGAGTTTGCGTCTATGTCCTAAACTCAGTATGTAGTGAAACTGTGCACCTTCAAACCCTTCTTGAAGCTGGGCTGTCAGAATCAGGACGACACAGGAAATAACTGTCTCCAATTTATGTCTTCCTCCAGATGGTGTAGTACCCATGAATGTATTAGCTGCACTGATTGATCAACTCCCTAAATCTTTCCTACTTTTGGGAGATATTAACGCCGATAACCCCTTGTGGCACTGTGCTTACTGGCTGAGGCAGAGATGTCGAAACTTTACTGTCACAGTTTGACCTCTGCCTCTTAAATACTGGGTCTGCCACACATTTCAGTCTGGCTCGTTGTAGTTACTCGGCCATTGATTCATCAATTTGCAGCTCAGGACTTCTCCTATCTATCCACTGGAGAGCACATGGCAACCTGTGTGGTAGTGACCACTTCCACATCTTCCTGTCACTGGCCTGGCGACAGGCCCACGGACGCCTGTCCGGATGGGCTTTAAACAAGGCAGACTGTGAAACTTTAACCTCTGTGGTCACTGTTGACTCTCCCCCAAAGAGTAACATCGATGTGATAGTTGAGCAGGTGACTTACAACACTCGTCACTGCGGTGGAAAACGCGATCCCTCGCTCTTTAGGGTGCGCCCGGCGAAAGGCAGTCCCCAGGCCCTTGGTGGTCGCCGGACGTCGCTGAGGCAATTAAGGTGCGTTGGGCGAGCTCTACAGCGGCATAAGCGCACCCTTCCCTGGAGCACCTCATAGCCTTTAAGTGGCTCCGTGTCCACGTTCGACAGCTTATCAAAAGACAGAAGCAGGAGTATTGGGGGAGATACGTCTCAACCATTGGGTGCCATATGTCACCTTCCCAAGTGTGGACGAAGATCAGACGTCTTTTTGGATACCAGACCCCAACAGGTGTCCCTGGCATTAATATCAATGGCATGTTATCTACCGACACAAACGCGATTGCTGAGCACTTCGCTCAGCACTAAGCTCGAGCCTCTGCATCGGAAAACTACCTGCCAGCCTTTCGCACCCTCAAAGAGCGGATGGAAAGCCAAGTCCTGTTGTGCACTACACGCCACAGTGAACCCTATAACGCCCCATTTACAGAGTGGGAGCTCCTCAGTGCCCTTGCAAATTGCCCTGACACAGCTCCTGGGACAGATCGTATCCACTGTCAGATGATTAAACATCTCTCACTTGACTACAAGCGATATCTCCTGATCATCTTCAACCAGATCTGGTACAATGGCATCTTCCCTTGCAGTGGTGGGAGAGCACCATCTTTCAGGTGCTTAAACCCTGTAAAAACCCACTTGATGTAGATAGTTATCGGCCCATCAGCCTCACCAAAGTTCTTTGTAAGCTGCTGGAATGTATGGTGTGTCGGCAGTTGGGTTGGGTTCTGGAGTCATGTGGCCTGGCTGCATCTCAGGGTGGCTTCCGTCAGGGTCTCTCCACCGCTGATAATCTTGTGTCCCTCGAGTCTGCACTCCGAACAGCCTTTTCCTGACGCCAACACCTTGTTGCCGTCTTTTTTTATTTACGAAAAGCGTATGACACCACCTGGCGACATCATATCCTTGCCACATTATACGAATGGGGTCTCTGAGGCCCACTCCCGATCTTTATCCACAGTTTCCTGTCGCTTTGTGCTTTCCGTGTCCAAGTTGGTGCCTACCATAGTTCTCCCCATATCCAGGAGAATGGGGTCCCGCAGGGTTCTGTATTGAGTGTATCTCTATTTTTAGTGGTCATTGATGGTGTAGTAGCAGCTGTAGGGCCGTCCGTCTCATCTTCTCTGTATGCAGACGATTTCTGTATTTCGTACTGCTCTACCAGTGCTAATGTTGCTGAGTGGTGCCTACAGCGAGCCCAAGGTTTCCAGTTTTCAGCCGCAAAGTCATGTGTTATACACTTCTGTCAGCATCGCACCGTTCATTCGGATTCCAGAGCTTTACCTTAATGACGATCCACTCACTGTAATGGAGACATATCGATTCTTAGGGCTGGTTTTCGACGCCCGATTGACTTGGCTCCTCACCTCTGTCAGCTTAAGCGGAAGTGTTGTCAGCACCTCAAGGCCCTCCGCTGCCTGAGCAACACCAAGTGGGGTGCAGATCGCTCTATGCTGCTGGAGCTCTACAGAGCCCTTGCTCAATACCACCATGACTATAGGAAATAGCTTATGGTTCGGCAGCACCCTCAGTGTTGCGTATACTCCACCCAGTGCACCACTGTGGCGTTTGCCTAGTGACAGGAGTTTATAGGACGAATCCAGTGACCAACGTCCTGGTGGAGGCCACAATCCCTCCATTGAAGGTTAGGCATGCACAGTTGCGCTCCAGTTACGTTGCACTCATTTGTAGTTCTCCTGTACATCCAAATTACTGTCTCCTTTTCCTGCCCACAGTGTTTCATCTCCATCATCGGCGTCCCAGTTCAGTGCTTACAATTGCAGTTCATGTGTGATCCCTTCTCTCCAAACTGGAATCCTTGCCTTTACACCTATACTTGAGGTTCGCAAACAGCTCCATGGCAGCCGTGGCTTTGCCTGGACCTTTCACATGGCCCTAAGGACTCAATTAATCCTGCGACTCTGCGCTGTCACTTCCTCTCGATTCTCGCCATGTACTGGGGCCATGAAGTGATTTACACCGATGGCTGGATGGCTGATGGTCATGTTGGCTTTGCCTATGTTCATGGAGAACATACAGAACAGCACTTCCAGCCAGATGGCTGTAGTGTTTTCACTGCAGAGCTGGCGGCCATATCTCTTGCTCTTGAGCACATCCACTCATGCCCACGCGAGTCATTTCTCCTGTGTACTCACTCCTTGAGCAGCCTACAAGCTATCGACCAGTGCTACCCTCGTCATCCTTTGGTAGCGACCACCCAGGAGTGCATCTATGCCCTGGCATGGTCCAGTCATTCAGTGGTGTTTGTCTGGACCCCAGGTAACGTCTGAATCCCAGGCAACGAACTTGCCGACAGGCTGACGAAACAGGCTACACGGAAACTGCTTATGGAGATTGACTTCTCTGAAACTGACCTGTGTTTAGTTTTACACCGCAAGGTTTTGTGGCTTTGGGAGATGGAATGGCATAACCTCAGTATGCACAAAAGCTGCCATTAAGGAAACTACGAATGTGTGGAAAACCTCCACGTGTGGCTCTCACAGGGACTCTGTGGTTCTCTGTTGGCTCTGCATTGCCCATGCATGGCTGACACGTGGTTACCTCCTCCGTCACGAGGACCCACCTCGGTGTCACTGTGGCTCACGAATAACTGTCGTACATCTCTTGCTGGACTGCCCACTTTTAGCCGCTCTGCTATGGACTTTTAACTTTCACAGCACCCTACCTTCGGTGTTGGGCGACAATGCCTCAACAGCAGCTTTAGTTTTACGTTTAATTCGTGAGGGTGAGTTTTATCATTTGCTCTAAGTTTTAGCACATTTCGTTTGTCCCTGTGTGTCCTCCATCCTAGTGCTTTCAAGGCGGGGGTTATAATGTGTTATAGAGTAGCTGGCTTTTCCTTTTTATCCACATTGTCAGGCAGCCACGGTAACCCACTTTCTTTTTTTAAACTCTTCTACCTGTCTCTTGCGTCTTTGTGGCTTTCTTGTCCCCTTTTGTCTATTTAAGCATTTGTTGCCCTTCAGTCGTTGTTATGGTTTTTCCTTTTATTCTGTTTTGTGTTGTAAGTCTCATATTCTTATTCTCAACCTTGTGGCATTGTTTCTTTCACAACAAGGGACCGATGACCTCATAGTTTGGTGTCTTCCCCCCTCTTTTAAACCAACCAACAATCGAGCTGCGACTAGCCATACACACGTGCTTATCTGCTCAGCGTGGCTGACGCATCACTGTGAAATGCGCGCGCATAGCTACAAGCGATCACAAGCACATCTAAAAAACTTTCTGAATGTTAAACTGGTGTCACATGGCTATCTAAAATATAAACCAAGTCATTCTCTCTGAAATTTTATAGTGTCGCAGAAATAGTTAATGCTCGCTTTTGTAGGAGCTTTCATGATGTCTCAGCTTGTATGCATGGAAATTCTTGCCCTAACAGTACCCGTTTCCGAAAATAGCGCAGAATAACGTCGAATGCATTCTTCCTCGCGGTCCTAATGTGGCACACTGTCCGTCACATGTTATCCTACCTGCTTTCAAAAAACACAAATGTTGTCACCGCTATGTAGACTCCTATATCCCAGCACAAAGGATGTCTTGTGAATCAATGGGGCTTTATGATTGGCTCTTATCGAATTCACCCACCAAGTTACTGATGCCGCCAGTGTGGAAGCACTGTCTGCCTTTTTTTTTTTCTTTCTGCAGACGAGACTTTCAGTGGCAAAAAACTATTTTACACAGATCACCATATTGCATCAACAATTTAACCTTGCAAAGTGCCCTACATATTGTCAAATACGGAAAGACTGTTACTCAATTACACTGCTCTCCCACTGAGGACAGGAGCTTGAATATTAGAGCATGAAACCGATCTGCAACCCAACAATATATCACCGTGTACTGTGACGATGTAGTAAACATACAATTCGTATCCTGTGCCATACAATATCACCCCTTCTACATCATTTGTATGTATACCGCAAAGACAGACAACATACGCACATGCACTGTAGGTATACTCGCGGCACTAGATATTTCCCGCAAGGTCGGGTGGTCATCCACTCCCAACGTGTGACCAGAGTGCCCTCTGTGGATCGAAGTCACTTTCAGAACTGTTGTGCAAAGACGGGCTTCTTTCCCCCTCAGCACAAATGCATTACTGTTTCTGGTCTGGTCCTCCTTGCTTGCTTGCTTGCTTTCCTACACGCATCTCCAGACTCTGGGATTACAAGAAAATATATAATTCGCATTATTTGCTAGAATATCATACAATTTTCGTAGTACTTCTCGATATCAAGCACATAGCAATATCCCTTGCATAGCAGTATGACTTGTGCAACATAATTCCGAAAATGTAGACTCAGGGTGTATACGACCTGGGACAACTGGGAGATCCAGGAAAAACCTGGGACCTTTTTCATCTGTGAGAAAACCGGGAAAATCCCGAGAATTTTTTAGAATTCCGGGAATTTTTTGTTTTAGTTTTCAGTTAAATTGTTGTAATTTTGACTGGTAAGAAACAATACTCTAACAAAGGATATTACTGTAGCCCCTACTGCAGAGTAATATTGAAGCAATAAATAAAACTGAAGTTGCAAAGCAAATGCGCCATATACAACAATAAACACAGTGCTCATACTAGTGTCTGCCAACAGCAAAATGTGTGAAAGGCTTTAGGAAGACTGTGCAATGCTTCATAATAACAAATTGCCTCCGATGAGCGTGATGTCACAACTGTTTACCTTTGATTCATTTGAGGAGTTGCGAGCGGGCTCATGCATGTGTAGTACCTTCTCCCGCTTCTGGCTACAGAAGTGTGGCTGTTAACTGTACAAGCAGTAGCAGTAAGCAGCAAGATGCTGCCCAGAAAAATTTTACTGGCACATTCAAGGTGCCAGATTCACTGGGGGCAAACCGGGGTATCTGCCCCGGGTGGAAATTACATGGGCTCGTGGGGAGGGGGGCGGGAGAGGGTGCCAAATCATATTCTTGAGAAAAAAAAACCTTGTTTCACAAAGTGCCTACTATCCAGTACTAGTTGGTCTTTCGATTATTCATGTGATTTTGAAATGCATCCCTGTTGGTTTTTGAACAAATTCTGAGTTTATTCCTGAATGAATCATAAGTTGATTTTTGAATGCATGCATAGTGTACATCATGTCTCTGCCAGGGGAATCCCCCTCGCATCAAGAAATAAACTTTCCTGCAGACAGAAGGGGACGGGGCTACACTAGTTGAGCGGAATAAAGCCGAACGGGTGAATGCCAATCATTGCTTGTTTATGTGGTTGACTGGGTTTGCCGATGATCAGCGTTGTTATAATTACCAGCTAATTCCATAGATTCAGATTACCAGAGTGGAAATAAACGACTAACAGGAATAACATGTAAAAAAGTTTATGTATTATCTTCTCGGTATAGCCAAGAAAATGAAATTTTGATGGAAACTTTTTGGTCAGACCGATACACTAGTAACGGCCAGCTGTATAGATCCCAGTAGCAGCCGCATAAGGTGTATTCTGGGAGTAGCGCGGAAAACGCGTTGTACAAAGACGTAATAACGCCTAACCGGAGAATAAACGCGGGATAACTAAGCCGTTGATTGTGGCAGGGTTAATGAAGTTAACTGGGGAATACGTGTTGACACTGGCAGGAATAATTACAAATTTGGTGATGACGATTGTTTGTTAGAACGAGGAAGAAGAGATGGGGATATCACACAAATTATGGAAAATTATGACGATTCCAAATTTATATAAACATTTCTATCTACTACTTTTCGATCTCGTCCTTGAGAAGCCGGAGCGTATGAATGAAATGTGGAACTATTTCCGAACATAAAACTTTTTGCTTGTAATAAGTCTAATAGGCATTTGATACTGGTGCTTTGTGAATTATATTGTGTTAAAAAAAAGTGACCGTTTGTGCCAAAACAATCTCATTTATTCGGTGTGTGTAACAATTGCTGCAATATTAGACAGGCCTATTTCGTTTTATCTAGCAGACAGTGACAAAATACACGTAATCAGATCGAGAAACCACACCAGTCTTGGGTACAGTTTGTATTAACTGCTTTTTCAGTATTGGACAACTACATTTCGTTTTTTCATGTAGCAAAACGTTTGATGAAGTTTGATGAGGTAATAGATTCTTTCGCAGAAACGAAAGCACCCCATATAAAGCTATAGCAAAGTTAGAGAGAAAAGAATGCTAGGACTTAAGGATTGAAGAAATGTATACTCTCTTGCTTGTCACTTGTCTTTATTGGTTTCAAGTATCCTCTATTTAATTTTATTTCACACAAACATGAAGTTATTAGCTAATAGGCAATAAAGAGTGCAAATTTTCTGAAGAGTTCTTGTTCTCCAATTTATATATAATTTAATTCAAATGCTCGACGGCGGAAGGGGGGTGGGGGCGGGGGGTGGCACCACTATCTAGTGTTGCTGCGGTTTGGAAATATCGTTGATCCTGATGCACAGAGCAGTCTGAGTTGTTGTGGGGAGATGGGTAGTCTCAACGTGACCCGTGTTTACGTTTAGTGAGTTTGCTGTTTTCTCTTCATTTATTGCTCTCACGTCAAATGAAAACAAAACAGATTTCTGTGGCCGGGAGCTAGCAAGTGAATTAAAATACATCCACATAATTATGGAAGGCTAAAAATGTTATTAGTTTCAGAATTTATTTTGTTTCCACCTTTCTGACAGTCAAGCATTAATCGGCTTGCACAACAATGAAGTTATTTTTGTCGGTTTGCTAAAGAAATTTGGCTTTTATTAATCTTTTACACTGAAGCAGTCAATTTATTTGAAACGAAGTGTTTAATTCCACACTACTGGCTAGTTTTAACTGCTCACTGCATTTCAAAATTGCATCTTTTCATCTTCCAGCGTGTATGGCATTATGCCATAATAAAGAAGCAAACATGAGGTAATACAGTACTGGTCTTTCTTTCTTTCTTTCTTTATCGTCGCCTTGTCCCACGTCACGTAGGGTCGGTGTTGCTCTTCTGGATCCTTCTCCTCCGTAGTACTCTATCCATTGCCTCTTCCTTCTTCCATCCTTTCTCCCTTAGTCCCCGGATATCTTATCCTTCCACCTCTTCTTCAGTCTTCCTCTCCTTCTCGCTCCTTCAATCTTTATATCTTCAACTCTGTTTCCGACATACTCAAAAATGGTTCAATTGGCTCTGAGCGCTAAGGGACTTAACATCTGAGGTCATCAATCCCATTGAACTTAGAACTACTTAAACCTAACTAACCTAAGGACATCATAAACATCCATGCCCGAGGCAGGATTCGAACCTGCGACTGTGGCTGTCACGTGGTTCCAGACTGTAGTGCCTAGAACCACTCGGCAACTCTGGCCAGCCTCCGATATACTCTTCCCCTTTTCTCTGTAAGTGTCCATACCACCTTAGTCCGCTCTCTTGTATCTTTTTTCCCGTGGGTCCCACTTTCACAGCTTATAAAATAAATAAAATAAAATAAAATAAAATATTAATTATTTTATCTGTATGATTGTCTCTCCTATGAGTCGTCAGGTTTTAATTATTCGGTATCAGACGCTTGACAATGGCTTTTTCGTAAAGGCAATGTTACTCGTAGTTGACCGTGAAATAAAACTGAAATAATCGGACTTCGTAATTAAATCGTTTCCAAAGACTGCTGCGGTAGGTGCGGACTCATAATCTAAATCTCAATATTACAATAATTTGCCAGCCATGCCAAAACGTCGTACAGAGGTGATTGTCTACTAAACAAAAAAATTACACAGTTAGTTAAATCAGATATATTCAATGAATAAGCCTACAGTTCATAATCCTACTTACTTTTATAAATATAAATTCTTTACAGAACGAGTGCCTAGTGTGGTTGCAACTCGCAGTAATTTTCTATAACATGAAATATGGCGGTGTGCCAGACAATAAACTAAAATACGTGCTTCTCGCACCACTTCAACCAGAGCTCTCTTTTCTTAATCAAACATACGAGTAACGTAATTGTGCTTTTGTTTTATCAGCGACACAGCGCTGCAGTTGTGTGCCATAGGCTTTATTTATTTGTCACTGATTATTTATTTAATTAATATCTCGCGCGAGGGAACTCACGCTCGGCATGCAAATGTGCCTTTATATTGCCCCCTGAATTGCGAGGCGAAAGGACACACCTGCAGGCGAGCAATTCACCTAAAGGCACAAGAAAATCTAAGTTATCTACAACTATTTACATGACCTACATTATACACATTATATACAAACTTTGAATGACGCGGGTGCGCCGTAAAAGTTCTTATGTTGGCAGATAGAGTGCGCGCATGCGCAGAAGCGTCTGTGTGACTGCCGTTATGTCGTACAGTTAGATCACGCGGCACAGTATTGCAGTTCATATTGTTCGTGTGCGCGCGTTTCTCAGTCGTTGCACAAAGAAAATATTCAACCAAGATTACATATGAAGACTACATTCTATGACAGGTAACTTAGTTTTAAATTTACAATATTCGTTATAACACAATACAACTTAGATTGTTGAATGTTCTTAGTTACATAGTATTGTTTTGAAATACTTCAAAGAAAAATGTCCGTATGTTTCAGGTGCGTTGACCTATACACATCGTGTCGTTATCACAGTTCATATTCATCTGCTGCACAATAATTTTTTACAGGTTAGTATCGTCGTGGTAAAGTTTTTTTTTTGATCAGAGTAACATCGTTGTATAACAACGTGATTAATACATAAGCGTGTCCATTTCCTATTTCCATTATAGTCGTTGTGATGCAGTTCGATGTGAGTAAAAGCATTGCTTATTACAGATCAGACGTGACCCGTCGAGTAATTGGTCCACGTGCAGTTCGTTTTTTACATTCCGTGGAAGCTTGGTTGCAGAACCTCGGATGGCACATAGCTGACGTCGATCCTTGGACAGTCCAGGTAAGAGTGTCCGTCACATTTCGAGAACATTTCATTCCCTGAAGTTCCAACCAAAATTCTTCCACCCGTCGTGTTGTTTTCTGGACAGGCACTTTGTGTCCATTTAATCCAGTTAACATCTTGAAGTTGGGTACTGTAGTAATGTCACTAGACGATGCACGAATTATTCACTTCACATTTTCAGTTTTTTGCTGAATATAGCTCACCTAAATGTTCGTAGTTATTAATCAAGGAAATCGTTCATCGCGTTTACATAGGTACGATGCATAATGAATGGCATTAACCGTTTCCTTCACATAGGTTTCTGCATAGTTGCAGAGTTAGTAATGTTCGTTAATGTCCGTGAACAGAGGTTCACTATGCAATGTCTTTTTGGCACTCGTTTTGTTCAAATTTTTACATGATACATCAGTTAAAAAAATAAGTAATTATACATACACACGTCACATATTTTCTTAGTATAAACATAATACAGTTGCACATAAACACGTTTACATCATCATTACATAGCTGTAGGTTATTACATTGTGTCACATTTGATTACATGAATTGCAGATATTTACATCCTCTTTAGCGGTTTTGCTGGGATATTATCGATGTTTTTTGTGATGTCATCTGAAATTAAGATAGGTTAGACACAACATTCATTACATCAGTAGGCAAGACCAGGCGTTTTCGCTACTCAATAAATATTCAAAATAGTAAGAGAGAGAAAATGTTCGATTCCTCGCGTTTTTTGCGTGTGTGTAGAGTGTCTGTGTGGCCTTGACTACTGATAGATGCTTTTCGTGTTGAGAGATGTGCGTCTAATCTATTTCTCAAAGTAAAAGATCGCTTCACAGATGACGTCTGTCAGTTCGTCAGGTGTCATACTAAGTCAGTGGTACTTACAATAACAAATGTTCCGTGAAAAATTAATATGTCATTCACTGCTACGTAATCATAAATTTTACTTTAATATTCAGTCTTCTCGGTGGAGCCGCGGCGTTGAAAGAAAAGTTCTTCTGTCTTCAACTGCGACTCTGGAACGCTGAAATGAAAATTTCTATACTACTTATCATCTGTGCTGTAGCAACAGGGTTTTTTTTTGAGTTGCTTAGTAATGTTTGGATGGGTATGACTTTGACATTATTCAGCATGAAATGCTCTAAGATCTCGGTGTGCGTATAGCCCAATAATTTTGTTAGTTCTACGATGTTGTAACAGATACGCACCAGGGTGCGGTATGTTAACAATTATATAAGGTCCTTCATATAGCAGACGCCACTTAGCGTTGCGTCGTTTGAGTGCAACAGATTTATGATGAGTACGAAGTAGTACAAGCATTCCTACCTCGAATTTTTGTTTTCTTTTTATTATGTTTCTGTGATGTTTGTTTCGTATTTGTGCGTGATGTGTCAATGTGGTCAATACTTCTTTTATTTTCTGTTCAGGTGTGATTTCCTTGTCTGACAACTTAGGTAATGGTTCTATCCACTGATCGTTCTGTTTGCAATTGAACATGATCTCGTTAGGTGTGTAATTTGTATCGTAAATATTTAAGTTATTGTGTACGTCTTCGAAAAGACTTAGGTAGGACACCCAATTAGTATGTTTTGATGAAATATAGGTCCTCATGAAACGATTTAATTCTCGGAAAAGTCTCTCAGTCGCGTTACATTGTGGACTAAACCTCGAAATAAATATACTTTTAATGTTATTGTCCTTCAAGAAATTTCTCCATTTGTACCCAGAGTAGTATGCTGCATTATCTGATAGAATTGCTTTAGGTTTTCCCACGTGCGTCAGGTAATCACTTGAGAATCTTCGTATTATAGCACTTGCAGTGGCGGATTTTAAAGCATAAAGTTTAACATTTTTAGAAAATATATCGTAAAAAGCTAAGATATATTTGACGCCTCCAGAGCTTGCTGGATGCGGTCCACTGATGTCAGTACACAGAATTTCCAGGGGTTTACTAGGTAAAATAGAATGTAAATCTGTTTTTGTGGATAAATTCTGAGGTTTTGATTTTTGACATATGACACATGTTTTCAGTTCCCTGTAAATTTTTCTTCTCATATTGCTAAAATAACAGTATGTGCTGAGCTTCGCTAAACACTTTTTTGTCCCATAATGTCCCCAAACTAAGTGTGTGTGCCAAATTAAATTACGTTCAGACTCTTTGGGAATGCATACACACCAGTTAGTAGCATTTGGATGTCGGCGGTATAATAGCACATCATTGTGTAACTTGTAATACTTAGTCAAAGGATGATTGTGTTTTTCTACCAGTAATGTTATTATTTTATACCAGTGAGGATCAGATTTTTGTAATTCAGCCATGTTTCTGCACATATCAATATAACATTGGTGATACTGCTTGTCTTGCATTAAGAGAATCCTGTAGTCATTTATATTTTCTAAGTCACTGTTGGTATCATTCATACCTTGTGGAAGTCTAGACAAAGTGTCTGCAATGATGTTGTCCTTACCTCTTATGTACTTAATTTCAAAAGAGTAGTTCTGAAGTGTAACTGCCCATCGTGATAGTCTAGGATGTACAAGTTTACAAGTTAACAAAAATGTCAGGGCCTGGTGATCGGTGTAAATCACCGTATGTTTTCCAAATAAATAATAATTGAATTTCTTGAATGCCCATACTATGGAAAGTGTTTCTAACTCAGTAGTGGAGTATGTACGCTCACATTCAGTTAGAGTGCGACTCGCAAACCCAATAATTCTTATCTGTTCCTCCTCTTTATTCTTTACAACTTGAAATAAGCAACAGCCCAAGCCAGTACGTGAAGCGTCACAAGTCATACAAAAATCTAAATTGAAATCTGGATGGCTCAATATGTTAGCATTCACTAAAGCATGTTTAATTGTATTAAAGTCATTCTGGCACTGTTCCGACCAGATCCAAACTTGATTCTTTCTGAGTAGATTTAGCAGATGTTTACTGTTCAAAAGTGGTTGTGGCAAAAAACGTCTGAAAAATGAACATAGCCCAAGGAATGATTTTAACTGCTTTTTAGTTCGAGGGCTAGGAAAGTTTCTGATAGCATCTAATTTACTGGGATCCGGACGTATGCCCTGTGAATTAATGATATGTCCTAAATACTTTATCTCACTGCAACCAAACTTTGATTTTCTAAGATTGACTGTGACTCCAGCTTGTGCAAATTTTTCTAAAATTCTTTGAAGTGTGTCAACGTGTTCATTCCAGGATTGTGTAGCTATCAGTATATCATCTACATAGTGTGTGACTGTCTCAACTAAATCGTCGCCAAGCACGGTATCCAGGGCTGTAATGAATACCCCAGAGCTGACATTCAGTCCGAAGGGTAGAACACAAAACTGATAGGTTCGCCCCCCGAACATAAATGCAGTATATTTCCGAGAATCAGGAGTGATACCCACCTGCCAAAACGAATTAGCGAGATCTATTGTGGAAAAATATTTTGCATCTAGAAATTTCTGTAATTGCTCTTCTAAATTTTCAGGTTTTGTGTGAACCGGTAAAATTATTTCATTAATAGCTCGTGCGTCTAACACTAACCTAATGCTTCCATTTGATTTTTTGACAACAAGTAGAGGACTACAGTAAGGTGAGGTGGATGGTTCAATGACCTTCCAGTCTAACATTTGTTTTAATTCTTGCCACACAGCAGGTCGTTGAGATAACGGTACGTTATATGTCTTATGGTAGAAGATCTTGTGAGGCTTAACTTCAATCTTGTACACATACGTGTTGATAACACCTAATCGTTTGGTAAAAACTTGTAAATATTTGGATAACACTTCCTGTAGTTTTATACGTTCATGTACACTGAGAGCTGTAGCTTCACTTATCTTATGATCAAGCAATGTTTTCAAGTCCATTAGCTCTGCGTCAGATGAGTGTGTTTGCATGTCTTGAATGTCTTTGTCAAGTACTAACTGAACCTTGTACCCTGTACAGTGTTTGTCATGCTTTAGAGTTCTCCTGTCCAAATCAATAATAATTACCCTGCTTTTATCATTTAAAATACATTTACCTTTGGAGAAGTCTATAATGCAGTCCTTCTCGCTCATAATATCTATTCCTAATATGCAATTTGTCACAAGGTTTTGTACAACCAGGAATGGCCATTGTACAGTTCCATTACCTATTTTAACGTTTACAAAAACTTGCTTCGTAATCCTACATGACTTATTACCTAGTGCAGTAGTTATTTTACAGTTTTGGGCAGGAAACTCAGGCACAGGTTCCAATTCACACATCTTTTTATAAAAATTAAAAGATAAAACGCTCACAGCTGCACCTGTATCTAGGATAATAGTAGTTGGAATCCCACCTACTACACCAGTAGTGGATGCTAAAACAATTTCATTTGTGTTTAAACGACATTGTGTACTGTCTTGTAAAAGTTCATCTGATATATTGTTATTGTGGTTGTATCTTATAAATAAAACAGGTAGTTTTTGTTTAGAATTACTCGGCATATCATTATTCTGTTGTTCAAGTGTGGTGTCAAATAACCGATTAACATTGAAGCCGCCCCCCAAGGATTCTTCAGCCACGACCTGGGGCAAAGTAGTGACTGTTTCTAGTTTGTTGGATTAGCATTTGTACTAGGTACTGACACAGATTGAGGTTGTACATCAGGTGTCATTTCTATTATATTCACATTCGGATATTGCCTATTATGATCTCCAAACTTTTGCGGTTGTTGTTGCTGTTGCGCATTATAACTTACCTGTCGGTCGTAAGGTATGCTCCAATTTTGTCCTGGTGGCTGCTGTGGTAAAGCAGAGTTTGAATGAAAGTACTGATCGTTACGAGTCCAACCTGGATGCTGTCTTGGCTCGTAGTTATTATTATTTCTATTTCTGTTTGTGTTTTTGTTATTACCTTTGTATCCGTTGTTACCGTTGTAGTTATTACCGCGGTGCCTTTTGTATGGATTGCCGCATGAAATGTTATTACTGTTGTAACTATTGTTTGTATTGGAATACGCGTGTTGATTTTGATTTCCGTACTGAGACGGCATGTGAGTTTGCTGTTTTTGTTGTACCGCGTATCCTACTGTGGGCGCGCCAGAATTGTGTTGGCAAGCCTGCATGTTTTGCATACCACTAGTGTAAACATTGTGGCTGCTGTTTTGCCGCGCGAAGCGCTGATCTTCAAGTAACATGTCAACCGAATCTAAAGCTGTTAAAAAATAATCTGAATCGTCATCCGGGATATGTAGGAGTTTTTCTTTAATGTTGAAAGGCAATTTGGCCTTCAACGCACGGAGTATATCTCGCGTTGCGACTGGTTCGTCTAAAAAGTGTCCCATGTTCAAGTATTTTTCAAAATATCTGCGTAAGTTACCATTTTTACTGTTAAAAGTTTCAGGTTCTAAAATTTGTCTTCTGAGTCGCTCCTGGACGGATTGCGACCAGAATTTGTTCAGAAAAGCACGCTCAAACTCACTGTACGTGGTACATACGTCAGCTTGACTGTATGCCCAGACAGCTGCATCGCCTTGGATGTAACCGACAATATATGAAATCTTTTTCCGGTCACTCCAAGTGCGTGGAAATGCGTTACTAAAAGATTTGAGAAAAATCACCGGATGAATGGTTCGTTTTTCTGGGATAAAAATCTGAAATTGCCTGTGTTTCATTAAGCTTTCGTCTTCCTTTGCATTATGATATGGATTTGTCCCACTGTAATTACTGCTATGTCCAGCTGGCGAGTAATTACGATAATGTTGCTGTGGTTTACCATGATAATAGCTTGTGTTTGTGTTTGCACATCGTGGTATGTGTTGTAGTCGTGGTGTGTTTTGTTCTTGTGTGTTTGTCGTGTGCGGTATGTGTGTGTCATACTCGAATGTATATTGGTTCCTGAACTGTGCATTTTGACTGATATTTTCGTTACATTCAGACTGTGGTCGATCGGTGAATCGTCTCATGGGTGCAGTGACGGATTGTACTGCGTCACTGATCAGCTGTTTGTTATTAGTAATGTATTGCGCTACGGAGTCGTGCACAATTGTTGGTAAATTTTCACGTAAGCATCTATCAAAATGTTTGTCTTTGTTCTCAACCCAATCATGAAATTCTTTATTAATATTTTGAAAATGAGCTGTGGCATCAGATTGTAAGATGTCAGTCAGGTGTTGTTCAACATTGTCAAATTTATTCTGTACGTCAGTAATTCGTTTTTCAAGGTTGTCATGTACTGAAGGATATGTTTGAATTTGTTCAGTAAGAACTTCACACGTGACATTAAGGTTTTTTACTTGTGTCTGTAAAAGTGCTACGTCAGTTGTAGTCTTTTCTTGTCTCGTATTAAGCTGGGAAAATTTAGTACTGAGTTCAGTCATCTGTTTGGTCAGTGTGGCGTCTATAAGTTCCACACGCTTACATAAAGTGTCATTAGCTGTCTTGAGTGCTATGAGATCAGATTTGATTCCGTCATTTTGTGTCTTTAACTGTTCATTTTGTGTCTTTAAGGTTGCCATGTTTTCGGCGTTTTGTTTCATTAGCATTTGTAACATGTCGGCAATGTTTACCGTTTGCAAGGTCTCTGCCCCCGCCGCGTCATTAGACGTGACGTCATGCATTAACATGGGCTCTGATTGAGACTTTGAAATTTTTGTGGTGGAAGGCCTATTGTCAAAATTTTCGTCAACACTTGCGTCAATGTTTGATGAATCGTCACTACCGGTTGCTGTCGTAAAGTCATTTTCTAACATTTGTCTCTCGTCCGAGTCGGATTGCGTCTGAATAGTACGTCTTTGCTGTTCCATTTTTGCGTATTGTTTTCTAGTTATTACCATGCCACACGTGATATATGTTTCAAGAAAATATTTGACACTGATTTTAAAATAAAATGCAGTTGAGCATAAATCGGTCGTAGCAACAATGGCTGTCTGTTAATTTAAAAATATAAACTGAATTTGAGATTATTGGTAATGGCTGCTGGCCATGTTACATGATATCGTACAGAAGTCGGCCATATTGTACACTCGTGTATTGGTATTGTTGCATACGTTATTGTTTAGGGAAAAGTACTGAGAATGAAATTTATCACTGAAACTGTTATGCGGAAAAGAAACACTACAGAATTTTACTGAAAAGCTAATACACTGAATTATACGTCTGGTCAAGCCTGCTAATGCAAAGATGCTGCGTCTTACCTTATTTTGCTGGAAGCTTCTTTGCGTCTTCCCGCAAAATTTTATAATTGGCAAATATCTTCTGATTTTTGTTATTTCTCATATAGTCAAGTCCAGGTCCAGAAAGTTGATTTTTCACATGAAACAAAGAGAACAATGTAACAAATGACAAAATAACAAGTCCTGTCACGGTCGCCAATATAAAATTAATAAAATAAAATAAAATATTAATTATTTTATCTGTATGATTGTCTCTCCTATGAGTCGTCAGGTTTTAATTATTCGGTATCAGACGCTTGACAATGGCTTTTTCGTAAAGGCAATGTTACTCGTAGTTGACCGTGAAATAAAACTGAAATAATCGGACTTCGTAATTAAATCGTTTCCAAAGACTGCTGCGGTAGGTGCGGACTCATAATCTAAATCTCAATATTACAATAATTTGCCAGCCATGCCAAAACGTCGTACAGAGGTGATTGTCTACTAAACAAAAAAATTACACAGTTAGTTAAATCAAATATATTCAATGAATAAGCCTACAGTTCATAATCCTACTTACTTTTATAAATATAAATTCTTTACAGAATCGAGTGCCTAGTGTGGTTGCAACTCGCAGTAATTTTCTATAACATGAAATATGGCGGTGTGCCAGACAATAAACTAAAATACGTGCTTCTCGCACCACTTCAACCAGAGCTCTCTTTTCTTAATCAAACATACGAGTAACGTAATTGTGCTTTTGTTTTATCAGCGACACAGCGCTGCAGTTGTGTGCCATAGGCTTTATTTATTTGTCACTGATTATTTATTTAATTAATATCTCGCGTTTCCGAGGGAACTCACGCTCGGCATGCAAATGTGCCTTTATAAGCTCCTCTAACAAATTCATTTCTGACTCTGTCCTTCCTTGTTACCCCACACATCCACCTCAGCATCCTCATTTCCGCCACTTCCATCTTCCTTTCCTGGGCTACTGTGATTGCCCATGTCTCTGCCCCATACATCATAGCAGGCCTTACCACCTACTTGCACACTTTCCCTTTCAACCCAGTGCTGACCTTCTTGTCACACAACAAATGGTTCAAATGGCTCTGAGCACTGTGGGACTTAACATCCGAGGTCATCAGTCCCCTAGAACTTAGAACTACTTAAACCTAATTAACCTAAGGACATCACACACATCCATGCCTGAGGCAGGATTCGAACCTGCTAGCGTAGCGGTGGCGCAGTTCCGGACTGTAGCGCCTAGAACCGCTCAGCCACCCCGGCTGGCGTCATACAACACTCCACTCATTTTGCTCCAGTTGTTCCAACCGCAATTTATTCGGTGTTGTCTCTCGCTTTCCAGTCCTCCGTCCCACTGTATGTATGACCCCAGGTATTTAAATTTGCAGACCGATTTCAGCTCATCATCCTGGAACATGCAAGACCTCATCTGCACATCTTTCAGTGCTAAATATTCTGACTTTGTCCTGTTAATTTTCATCCCTCTTTCTTTTAGTGCCTTCCTCCAATCCTCCAGCTTTTCCTCAAGTCTGTCAATACTCTGCTCACAAAGAACCACATCATCTGCAAACATCATATTCCACAGCGATTCCTTCTTCACATCTTTCACCAGCACATCCATAATCAGGTCAAAGAGGTGGGGACTAAGTGCAGACCCTTGATGTAACCCTACTTTTACTGGGAACTCCTTTCTAATGCCCACACTACTTCTCACCTGTCATTGCTCCTCTGTACATTTCCTTCACTACCCTCACATACTTCTCTGGCACGCACTGCTCTCTCATGCTTCTCCATATTTAGTCTCTTGGGACTCTGTCATATGCTTTCTCCAAATCAATGAAAGCCATATGTAAATCGGCTTGCAGCTCCCCAAGTCTCTCCACTATCCGCCTTAAAGCATGTATTGCATCAGTTGTTCCTCTTCCAGGCATGAACCCAAACTTCTTCACACGCCACAGTCTCCTTGCGTAATCTTGCTTCTATAACTCTTCCCCAAATTTTCATTCAGTGTGCCATCAGTTTAATACCTCTATAGTTACTGCAGTCCTGCACATCACCTTATCCCTTAAATATTGGGATCAGTACACTAGTTCTCCACTCATCTGGCATCTCCTCCTGTCGCCAAATCTTCTTCATTAAATCCCAAAGGAGCTCAATTCCCTTTTTACCGAGACACTTCCATACCTCAACGGGGATCTGGCCAGGGCCAACTGCCTTCCCATTTTTCATCTTTTCAACTGTCTGTTCGACTTCATCTCTACTTATATCCATCGTTAATCCTTTGTTTGCCCCTCCTCCCTCAGTTTTCACTCTTACATTTTCTTCATTCAGCAATTTCTCAAAATGTTTCAACCACCTTTGGATTATTTTTCCATGGTCATGCAGAATTATTCCTGTTTCATCTTTCATTTGTTTTATTGCTGTTAGGTCCTTAGAAGCTTTATCTCTTGATTTGCCTATCCATATCAGTTGTCTCATATCCTGATTTTTCTATAGTTGTTCGTATGCCTCCCTTACTGATTCACCTTTAGCTTTAGCCACGGCTCGTTTGGCCTCCTTCTTTGCACTTTTGTATGCTTCCGATCCTCAGCACTTTCGGACATATCCCACTTCCTCTTAGCGTCTTTTTTTCCCTTTACAACCTTCTGCGCCTCTTCATTTCACCACCATGCTTCCTTCTCTTTTGGCACCCCTCTTCCAGATGTTAACCCAAACACTTCCTCCCTGGTCTTTCTTATAACAGCACTATTTATGTTCCAACACTCCTGCACACTCTCTGCCAATTTTACCTTTTCCAGTACTTTTTCACTAAACTCCTCTCTCAAATTTTTATACTTTAATCTCCACCACTTAATTTTCCTTTCACATTGATTTATGTGCCTCTGTCTTTTACACACTTTCATCTCACAATCCGCTACAATCTAGTTATGTTGTGTTGCTATTCCTTCACCGTATATGACCTTAGTATTTCGCACCTCCCCACCATTTTTCCTTCTACATAATATGTAATCAATTTGGCTTTTATTTTCGTCACTCCTGTATGTTATTAGTTTTTCTCTTTTTCTTTGGAAGTAGGCATTGGTAATCACTAGATCAAAAGCCATTGCAAACTCCATTATCTTTTTTCCTTTCTCATTTCTATCGCCATACCCCCATCCTCCATGCCACCTCTCTTCCCCACCTTTCCTTCCGCCAACATGACCATTTAGATCCCCTCCAACTATCTGTCTTTCATTCTCTGGTATTCCGACCATTACTCCATCCAAATCTCTCCAAAATTTTTCCTTCTCGTCCTCCAAACATCCCGCTTGGGGTGCATAGGCTGTCAGCACTGTTACCATTTCTCCGCCAAACATCATCTTAACATACATGATCCTATAATTTACTCTGCTGCCTTCACATACCTCTTCTTGAAGCTCTCTGTGCAAAATAACTCCAACTCCATTTCTTACTTCCGGGCTCGCACTACTATAAAGTAGCTTATAGCCTTCAGCTAAGATCTTTGCCTTATTGCCCTTCTACCTTGTTTCTTGCACACACAAAGCCTTTATCTTCCTCCTCTGCATCATGTCTACTATCTCTCTTCCCTTTCCCGTCATCGTTCCCACGGTTAGAGTTCCCACTCTGATCTTGAATACCTTTGGATGCTTTGCAAAACGCCTCCCCCAGAGATCCGAATGGGAGGCTATTAGCCCGGAACATTTATCTAGAAGCATCCATTTGGCAATGTTTTTACAGCCGGATGCCCTTCCTGCCGCCAACCGCCTTTCCTTGTTAGAGGGGCGGAGGCTTGCCAGTTTTGGTCCACCCTGGGTACTTTATTTCCCCAGTACCCACCGTATCTGGTGAGCGTTCCCATATCCATCACCCGGGGAGGCGCCAGATGGGTGACTAGCAACTGCAGACGGAGTAATACGGTACCGGTACCCCAAGAAAATTTACGTCTGAATCTGGACATACGAATGTGCACTTTAAGCCGAATTGTGCATTTTAGTATGGTTCACGAAATTCCGATACTCTTGGAGTATCCTCTAATGTCTTGTTTCTTTTATGACATAATGTAAGATCTTTTAATGTTTTACACGTGGCCGGCCGAAGTGGCCGAGGGGTTCCAGGCGCTGCAGTCTGGAACCGCGCGACCGCTATGCTCGCAGGTTCGAATTCTGCCTCGGGCATGGATGTGTGTGATGTCCTTAGGTTAGTTAGGTTTAAGTAGTTCTAAGTTCTAGGGGACTGATGACCACAGAAGTTGAGTCCCGTAGTGTTCAGCGGGAACATACGGGCCTCCTGCGTCATCGCAGCTGCGTAGGCGCGGTGACTGGCAACTGCTGAAACGAACCAATTTCTAACACGTCGCGGGAAGATATTGCGAATGGTTGTTTGAAAAGCGTTATTTTCAAAGTAAATTTACGCAATGCAAACTATGTACGAGAATGTACGATGAATTTCTTAAATCACAGAGCGTTTGACTCTCATTTAAAAATCAACACTTTGAGGACGACGATGTAGAAGAATTCCGAGCCCAGAAGATCTGACATTTATGTCGTTGTTAAAAATTTTACTGGCACATTTGTGTGAAGTATCTTAAAGTGTAAGACGTGAAAAAAAGATCAACATTATATGTTAAAGTTTACCTTCTCTTGCAGCTTTGAGACTAATATTATCTGTGAAGCTCTTCTTCTCTTGTAGAAACACTATGCATATTAATTTAAACCATTAACATTTCCTATTTGAGAGTTCGCACTACTTAACAGTGATGTTGCTATTGCCTGACTACATCACATGTCCAATGCTCGGAATATCTGCTGTCATCAGTTGGGGAGATCACGTGACGTGAGCTATGACTGACTTACAAAAAGCGCATCGCAGTCTCGATTTCAATGCTTTGGAAAGTAACATACGGTGTTCGGTGGAATTCAAATTTATACTTTCGTAATACGAAAATATGCAGCATACATGTTGCTGCACACCAAATATCTTTCCAACAGTTTGTTTTTAATTTTTTAATACTGAGTGTGGTTTTCTAAAGGGCCGGGAAATACTCACTCGTGTATAAAACCTTCACCATTCAGATGATTCTTAAGTTTTACTGTTCTGAGGAAAATATACTGTCACTTAACACGGAAAAAGTGTGTTTTCACCCAGGAGAAAATGTATTTTTAACGGGGAATCCGGGAAAAATCCGGGAACTTTCTTTTTGTTGTCCGCATATACACCCTGAGACTGGAAATTATTTCTCTAGAAACCCTGAACTGTAGCTAGGTGTAGCGTGCTGTAAACCATAAAGTAACTAGAAACTTATTCTGTCTGCAAAGACCTTTACGTGAAAACTCGAAAAAAGAAAAGACAGCAATCTGATACTTCCACTCGCAAATATCAATGTTGAAGACATAACAGATTCCGAATCATCCCTATTAATTTACAAAGTCAAATAAGGTGTTTCTCGTATCTAGAGAATCGGCACACGTGTCTTCCACCTGCTAGATCCACACACCACACTCGATCTTCTCTCAACTAAATAAAGAAGTCAAATGCGAAAAAACAGTCAACAGAACAATTTACATGGGAGGGAATAATGGCCCAGCACAAACAAACATCCATAATGAATCTTATCAAATTTCCACTTGATCACATAAGCTGTCCAACACATACTAAGTATTAGTTCGCTATTTGGCCATCTAGAGGACTACACGTTTAAGTCAACTACATTCCTGCATTGCAACAGCCCTCTCCATTTGGACGACCCTGCTGTTAGCGGGAAATGTGAATCATTCCCACCACAGGCCATGCATAGACAGAATCATCCTACGAAATCGGTCACATATATATTTGATCACTATACTTACAATTAAGTGTTAGGATCGCGGTTTCAGTTGAATGACATTCGACGATGAGCGAAGTATCAGAAATACACCCTGTTGACGGCTATGGCTCTGGAAATAGAAATATCTGTACCATTATTATGACTTGACATACACCTCCCCTCGCCATCATAGTAATCCACCTCAAATCCATACCTTCCTTACGACTGGACATAGTCATTTCCTTTCCACAGGAGGCTACCTGCAGCCCTGCGAAGTGATGTGGCCGTCAGCTGTCAAATCATGCACAGATGCCCACATGCATGAGGCAGCGACACCCCTTTCATACCTGATACCTGAGAAATTCCTTTCAAAATACATGTTCACCTAGGCATGGTTGCTGACGCGACTGAGTGGGAGTGCAGACACTTGAGGGACATGCGCGCCATCACAGCCATGAGCAACCGCTGGACACAGGTGAAAGTTGCCTCTATTTTCAAGTATACAGTCAGTGTTACACTGACATCACAGAACTCCAAGTCATGCTCACGCAGCTCCCAAATGCGAGACACCTCCGGGCACCAAGTGTTTTTACCGTTGATGACAGAGTAGCACAGGGCACATTGTTCCAAGCGTGACATGACAGACGCATCTAACCGTGCTTAACTGTAAATAGCGCAGAATAACATCAAATGCACTCTTCCCAGCGGTCCTAATGTGATACCCCAGTCCATCAGGTGTTACTCTTCCTGCTTTCGCCGGCCACTGTGGCCATGCGGTTCTAGGCACTTCAGTCTGGAACCACACGACCACTATGTCCGCAGGTTCGAATCCTGCCTTGGGCATGGCTGTGTGTGATGTCCTTAGGTTAGTTAGGTTTAGGTAGTTCTAAGTTCTAGGGGACTGATGACCTCATATGTTAAGTCCCATAGTGCCCAGAGCCATTTGAACCATTTGAACCTTCCTGTTTTCAACACACACAAACGTTCCCATCGCTATGTAGAGGCTCCTATATCCCAGCACAAAGGATGTGAATGAATCGAGCATTATGATTGGCTCTTATCGAATTTACCTGCCGAATTACTGATGCTGTCGGTATCGAAGCGCCATCCACCTTTTCTTTCTTTCTGTAGACGGGACTTTCAGTGGTAAAATTATTTTGCACAGATCGCTAAATTGCGTTGACAGTTAAACCTGCAAAGTTGTCCACAGATCATCAACTACATACGAGACTCACAAGAATATGGGAAACCAGGAACATATTTACCACTGTAACCACAATTAAATATTACGATTGCTGCTACAGTCTGACACCGATCAATGTACAGGTAATGTCTCCTCTTGACGGCTGTGCTTCTAGATCGGATCTCAGTATCTATAGCGCACATAAATTTCCATGTAAAAAATCTGTCTCATACGCTCACAGTTATCGATGTGCTGAATCTATACGTCCCTCATGATAGGATACACAGTCATCCTCTCCAGTCACGCCACAACATAAGCCACAGTAACTTTACAATGCAATGTACAGGGTGTTACAAAAAGGTACGGCCAAACTTTCAGGAAACATTCCTCACACACAAATAAAGAAAAGATGTTATGTGGACATGTGTCGGGAAACGCTTAATTTCCATGTTAGAGATCATTTTAGTTTAGTCAGTATGTACGCTCAATGGAGCACGTTATCATGATTTCATACGGGATACTCTACCTGTGCTGCTGGAACATGTGCCTTTACAAGTACGACACAACATGTGGTTCATGCACGATGGAGCTCCTGCACATTTCAGTCGAAGTGGTCGTACGCTTCTCAACAACAGATTCGGTGACCGATGGATTGGTAGAGATGGACCAATTCCGTGGCCTCCATGCTCTCCTGACCTCAACCCTCTTGACTTTCATTTATGGGGGCATTTGAAAGCTCTTGTGTACGCAACCCTGGTACCAATTGTAGAGACTCTTCATGCTCGTATTGTGGGCGGCTGTGATACAATACGCCATTCTCCAGGGCTGCATCAGCGCATCAGGGATTCCATGCGACGGAGGGTGGATGCATGTATCCTCGCTAACGGAGGACATTTTGAACATTTCCTGTAACAAAGTGTTTGAAGTCACGCTGGTACGTTCTGTTGCTGTGTGTTTCCATTCCATGATTAATGTGATTTGAAGAGAAGTAATAAAATGAGCTCTAACATGGAAAGTAAGCGTTTCCGGACACATGTCCACATAACATATTCTCTTTCTTTGTGTGTGAGGGATGTTTCCTGAAAGTTTAGCCATACCTTTTTGTAACACCCTGTATACACATTTTACACGATTAATGCAGTTTTCTTTTATATCTGTACAGCACCCAAAAAAATTATGGGATGCCTACACTCACACCAGCTATATGTCACGATGCTCCTCAGTCCTAGGGAAGCACCATCCGCCTTTTATTTTTTTCTACAGACGTGACATTCAGACGTGTTGTGTATGCGATTTAAAGCACTGCCTACTTGCGATCGTTAACGGTAAACCTGTAGGTCATCAGAGGACTTCCATCTCATGTGTAATGAAACGTGAGACATTCCTCTAAATGAACTATGATTTATGCCATGTACTCCATCACCCTGTCGCATCTTGGGTGTAAAATCAAGACTTCAGTTTCATAACTAAGTTAGCAATAGCTGTTTGTGGGGCACTGCACTCCCCATGTATACATTTATCTGACTGATGTGCTGTTTACAGAGTTAGTGGGGGAATGACTTGTAATTTTCACATGTCGAACACTGCTGCTATGCGTTTATCTGTTTCCTTGTAAGAGGTATTCCCCGTTACTAATGATCATTTTATATAGGGCCCATGCAGGCATAGTATAATTTCTTAACTGTGATCGGATGTGAACAGTGGTCGCTATACATCTCTGGAAAGCCTTCCAGCCAATGTTTTAAGGAAGTAGTTTTTTCGTTTTATGGTTCGATACTGTAGTATCGGTAGCTGGACCGACACTGTGAAGTGGATTGCTGCAAAAGAAAGCTTGACTAACGCGGTAGCCGATAGTGCACGCATTAAGCATACGGGCGTGAAGTCTGGAACATGAGAACTTATTAATGAATAAGAAGAAAAGTATGTAGATGCTTTTTACTTATCTTTTCTTTTATTGCTTGGAATACATCTCTCTGGAATACTGGTAAGCTATAGGCACTGATACAAATGGCTCCTTGCTAGTTCGTTGCCATTAACTTAGCTGATGGCTATTCTGTCTCTCGGCTAATGAGAGAGAAAGGCTTCGTACCACTGGGCGATAGCTAGGTTCGCGTACAACTGGTCGGTAGCTAGGCTCTCGTACAACTGGGGGCGAGTCCACTCTCGTATCACGAGACCTGCCTAGGTGGTAGCGCTAGGTCTGCGATCACAGTGGCGACACGCGGGTCCGTCATGTACTACATGGACCGCGGCCGATTTAAGTTACCACCTAGCAAGTGTGGTGTCTGGCGGTGACACCACATTCCTCCCCCGCAAATCGGCGAACGGTCGTGAGATAAGGCTTCCGCCCGCCGTGGGGAGGACCACATGTTGACGTATGCGATGAGGTGGGGAGCCTAACAACAGGCGAGGCTGTGCCACCCGCACCCGGCCATCCGGTCCGAGGGGAGCTAGGAAACGCCTGCAAAACTAGTCCAGGGTGCACGTCAACATGCGGTGTATGCGCCCGTAAAGAAACATGAGGGGCCGAATTGTCGACCTCCATTGCGTCGGGGTAGCCGACGCGCGATGACGTCATGTGGTCCGGAGCGGTCGGGAGTTCCATGGCGGCGGACAGCTGGTCACGGGAAGCGATCGGCGGCGCGTGACCCTGGGAGGCGCTTGGCGGCTGCAGCGAAGCGTCGAACGCGGGCGCCGGCGGCGGGAGAACAAGCAGCGGCGGCGGCGGCGGCGGCTGCTGCTGCGGCGGCGGCGGCGGCGCGTCGCCATCGGGCAAAATGGAAGGCATCGTCGGTAACACCTGGGGATGAGGCGAGCCAGTAGATGGGTCCCCAGGGCGCTGACCGGACGGCACCGTCGCTGAAAGCAGACGGGGAGCGGCAGAACCCGAGCGACGACAGAGGCGCAGCTGATTGAGATGCCGACGCACCTCACCAGAGGCCCCCAAAACCAAATACATCGCGCGGCCGAGGCAGCGAAGAATGCGCCCTGCGAGCCAACGCCGTGAACCGCGATAGTTGCGATAAAATACAACGTCGCCTGGAGCAAAAGCAGGAGTCTGCCGCTGCAAAGGAACCTGATGCGGCGGATGCAGCAAAGACATCAAGGTGCGATGAGGACGACCGTGGAGCAACTCAGCCGGCGAGCGCCCATCTCGGGGCTGAGAGCGATACGAAGACAAAAAGAGCAACAATGCGTCCTCCCGAGAATGCGACTCTTTCAATTTCAACATCTGCGACTTGAAAGTCCGGACCAATCGTTCAGCGGCACCGTTTGACTGAGGCGAAAACGGCGCGGATGTCAGATGTTGAATACCATTGGCCTGGCAGAATGACTGAAATTCTGCGGACATGAATTGTGGGCCATTGTCGGAAACAATAGTCTGCGGAAGACCTTCAATGCAAAAGATAGCAGACAACGCTTGGATGGTGGCGGAGGACGTCGTGGAAGACATCCGGACAACAAAAGGAAAATTACTGAAGGCGTCGACCAGAACCAACCATCGAGCATTCCAGAATGGACCAGCAAAATCAATGTGCAAGCGTTGCCAAGGGGAAGTGGCTTTTGGCCACGCAAAGACTTTCCGCGGCGGTGCGGACTGGTGTTCGGCACACGCCGGGCACGAAGAACACATATTCGTAATCGCAGCATCGATTCCGAACCAAGTACAGTGCTGACGAGCAAGTTGTTTCGTTCGCACTATACCCCAATGTCCTTGGTGAAGAAGCCGTAAAACAGAGGACTGCAACGAACGTGGGACCACGACCCTGGACTGATCATTATCAGAACGCAACAACAAAACACCACGTCGAACAAAAAGTCTCTCTTTGTGAGCAAAAAATCGGCGAACCAACGGATCCTCGATCCGAGACGTTGACAAAGGCCATTGCGTAGCAACAAAACGTAAAACAGTAGCAAGGACAGGGTCAGCAGCTGTGGCTGTAGCGACACGACGAAAATCAATCGGAAACGATTCGACCACTTCATCGGTTTCCGAATCAATGAACATGCAAGCAAGTTCGGAAGAATCGAATGCTTTATCCTCAGCAACAGGCAAACGGGACAACGCATCGGCGTTTCCGTGCTTAGCAGTGGACCGATACAAGATATCGTAGCGGTACTGCGAGAGGAAAATAGACCAGCGAATGAATTTCTGCGCTGTACGTGGAGGTACAGGCTTGGTCGGATGAAAAAGCGATGTCAAAGGTTTGTGGTCTGTGATGATGGTAAAGTGACGACCATACAAGAAATCATGGAACTTAGTAACGCCAAACACGAGAGCCAAAGCTTCTTTCTCTATCTGTGAATAATTTCTTTGCGCAGACGAGAGCAATTTGGACGCAAAGGCAATAGGGCGATCATGTGAGCCAACTTTGTGCGCAAGCACAGCACCGATCCCGAAATCCGATGCATCTACCCTCAACAAAAGGGGTTTCTGAGGATCGAATGGCGTAAGGCAAGTATTAGAAAGCAACGCCGATTTCAACTGGCGAACGGCGCGTTCACATTCCGTCGTCCAGACGAACGGAACACCTTTACGGCGTAAGCGATGAAGCGGAGCTGAAATGAAAGAGGCAGTGCGCACATTCACTCACACCTTGTGATTCTACAGTGTTCAATGTTCTTGCGACCTCCTGACGCAATGCGTGGGGAACATTGCGCGCTCTGAAAAATTTCGGTTGCGCGTTGACCTTCAGTTCTAAATGTGCTTCATAGTTTTTAGCGCAACCTAAGCCCGGTGCAAAAACGTCTGCAAAGTCGTCACACAGCCGAGAAACACTGTCTGTAGGCACAGTCTGATTCACTGATAGGACCTGAGTTACAATAGACATGTTAAACAACTTAAATAAATCTAGACCAAACAAGTTCACTGCAGAAGAAGAACGAAGAACGTAAAATGACACAAGTTTTGTTTGTCCCTTGTATGTTGCAAGAAGGCTGCACTGTCCTAACACAGGAATTTTCTGTCCGGAATATGTAGTTAGCTTAACATTTGCGGAACGCAACGGAGGTGCGCCCAGTTGTTTGTATGTGTCGTGATTGAGCAATGAAACTGCAGCTCCGGTATCGAGCTGGAATGGTATCACTTTGCCTTCAAAGTCTAAGTCCACAAAAAGTTTATTGTCCTGCTGACGACAAGAGCGACTGTTTTGTGCAATTGGAACAGACACTGGTACAGAATCACTTGCTAATTGACGTGATTTCCGGCGACGTCGACGCACAGTTTTTGTGGGACGATCACAGTCACTGTTAGAGAAAGTGTCACTGGACGAAGCGGAATTAACGACATGAATGTCCATAGGCGAAGGTCCACGAGCCTGAGTGTCCTTGGTTCGATTCCGGCGCGAAGCAAAGGGCCTGGAACGATTGTGATTGTCTGATCTGAGCTTTTTCTGGCAAACACTTTGAACATGTCCTTTCTTATTGCAGAAAAAGCAAATAGCGTGGCGTGACGGGCAATGGTCACGCGAATGTCTATTAGCACACCGCGGGCATGATTTCACTGCATTTGCGGGCTGGCGTGGCACACCTGGCTTAGCACGCGGCGGTCGCTGTGTGTCCGTGCGCGAGGCCCGGTTACCGGGCCGCGCGGCGCGTCCAGCGGGCCGGTTAATGTTACACACGGCTGGCGAAGTTTCAAAAGATTCCTGAGCACAGTCCAGTGTGTCCTGTCTATCCAATATGTCTATCACTTGTTGAAGGGAGGGATTAACTAGTTTCAAAATTTGCTCCCGTATGCGAACATCAGAAACGTTCTGTGCAATGGCATCACGCACCATTGTATCTGAATAAGAAAGACCACAGTCACATTCAAAGGCACAGTCCCTAGTAAGTCCTTGCAATGTTGCTACCCACTCCCTATTAGTTTGACCGGCCGTACGTTTTGTACGAAAAAACGTATACCGTTTGGCAACCACATTAACTGTTTCTTTGAAATAGGCATCTAATGCAGACAAAATTTCCTCGTATGACAAAGTTGCTACGTCGCGGCGGGGAAACAATTTCACTATCACACGGTATGTGGACACACCGACACAAGAAAGCAAAAACGGCTGCCGCTCATTACCTTGAATCCTGTATGCAGCCAGGTGAAATGCAAACTGACGAGACCACTCTTGCCAGGTCTCGTCGGCTGCCACGTATGGTCGAAAGGGAGGTGCAACAGCGTTCAGTGGCAGCGGTAGCGAAGAAGCGGCGGCGGCCGCATCGGTTTGAATGGTACGTTGACCCTGGACGAGCTGTCCAAGGGCATCCAGTAACGCCTGCGTCTGCTGAGTCTGCAAGCGATAAAATTCGGACAGTACATCTGGAGAATGTGGCGAAGCCATGACACAATTAAATAGAAACAATCAGAACACGTGAAACGTCATCAATGGTACAAACAAAGTAATACAAACTCTTTAGCTCGTCGCCATATGTAGTATCGGTAGCTGGACCGACACTGTGAAGTGGATTGCTGCAAAAGAAAGCTTGACTAACGCGGTAGCCGATAGTGCACGCATTAAGCATACGGGCGTGAAGTCTGGAACATGAGAACTTATTAATGAATAAGAAGAAAAGTATGTAGATGCTTTTTACTTATCTTTTCTTTTATTGCTTGGAATACATCTCTCTGGAATACTGGTAAGCTATAGGCACTGATACAAATGGCTCCTTGCTAGTTCGTTGCCATTAACTTAGCTGATGGCTATTCTGTCTCTCGGCTAATGAGAGAGAAAGGCTTCGTACCACTGGGCGATAGCTAGGTTCGCGTACAACTGGTCGGTAGCTAGGCTCTCGTACAACTGGGGGCGAGTCCACTCTCGTATCACGAGACCTGCCTAGGTGGTAGCGCTAGGTCTGCGATCACAGTGGCGACACGCGGGTCCGTCATGTACTACATGGACCGCGGCCGATTTAAGTTACCACCTAGCAAGTGTGGTGTCTGGCGGTGACACCACAGATACCATAGTTTATCGTAGAGAAACCGGGAAGTAGGATGTATGTCAAGCACTTGAAATGTATTTCTTACATTGGAATATTAACAGTGTTACCTTCCATAAGACTGATAGGTTGGAAACACAAGCGATCTATCATTATAGTAAATTTCTGCGCGGGTTGCAGTAGGTGGTAGATATATTTTCCTCCGACTCCTGCCCAGTTCCGACTTAAATTGGAACGATCACATGCGTAAAGCTGGAGAAATGGCAGCAGTTGCAAGATGCATGGGGGCTACCTAAAACGAGGTTGGAATTTTACTGTAGCAGATAGGTTCGAGAAAGGTGACTCGTTTCGAGATATGAGAGTGCCAGAAATATGGTTCACTAGTGGCTGTAATCAATAAAGGACTTCTCCATAGGATCCAAGCAGGTATGTGCTTGACGGGAGGACTTAATTCCAAATACCAGACAGCGTTTCTAGCGTATAGCGTAGCACTAGAGATGTGAAAAGCTAGTGTACATTTCTTACGACCTCAATCAGCACACCAGCCAATGTTTGTGATCCTCCTCAATCAAGCATCGCCTATAGCCCAGTCGATGTATCACCAAACCTCTGACATGGCATCGAGATAGAATGCGTTACAAATACTATATATATATATATAGCGGCAGTGGCGTGAGGGAGTTGTAGATACCGGTTTCATACCACATACCTTAGCTGAATTACTTTCTAAATTGGGTAATTTTATTACGAGGTTGCACCATTGGTGACGTGTAAGTGCACTGTTGGTCTGATACTATATACTCCAGCGATCACCATCGGTATTCGGTGTTACAGTATTTGTCTGGACAAAAAGCCACTTCATTCAGAGGTAATGTCGTACATCGCTTTGTAAAGTGGGTAGAGCTTTTAACATGGATACTTGTATGCACCTCTAGAACCAAGACCGCTATGTCATTCAACTGAAACCTCGATCCTAACACTTCATTGTAAGTATAGCGATCAGATATACAGGGTGTTACAAAAAGGTACGGCCAAACTTTCAGGAAACATCCCTCACACGCAAAGAAAGAAAATATGTTATGTGGACATGTGTCCGGAAACGCTTACTTTCCATGTTAGAGCTCATTTTATTACTTCTCTTCAAACCACATTAACATGGAATGGAAACACACAGCAACAGAACATACCAGCGTGACTTCAAACACTTTGTTAAAAGAAATGTTCAAAATGTCCTCTGTTAGCGAGGATACATGCATCCACCCTCCGTCGCATGGAATCCCTGATGCGCTGATGCAGCCCTGGAGAATGGCGTATTGTATCACAGCCGTCCACAATACGAGCACGAAGAGTTTCTACATTTGGTACTGGGGTTGCGTAGACAAGAGCTTTCAAATGCCCCCATAAATGAAAGTCAAGAGGGTTGAGGTCAGGAGAGCATGGAGGCCACGGAATTGGTCCATCTCTACCAATCCATCGGTCACCGAATCTGTTGTTGAGAAGCGTACAACCACTTCGACTGAAATGTGCAGGAGCTCCATCGTGCATGAGCCACATGTTGTGTCGTACTTGTAAAGGCACATGTTCTAGCAGCACAGGTAGAGTATCCCGTATGAAATCATGATAACGTGCTCCATTGAGCGTATTTGGAAGACCATGGGGCCCAATGAAGACATCACCAACAATGCCTGCCCAAACGTTCACAGAAAATCTGTGTTGATGACGTGATTGCACAATTGCGTGCTGATTCTCGTCAGCCCACACATGTTGACTGTGAAAATTTACAATTTGATCACGTTGGAGTACATACTGACGAAACTAAAATGAGGTCTAACATGGAAATTAAGCGTTTCCGGACACATGTCCACATAACATCTTTTCTTTATTTGTGTGTGAGGAATGTTTCCTGAAAGTTTGGCCGTACCTTTTTGTAACACCCTGCATATGTGACCGATTTTGTAGGATGATTCTGTCTATGCATGGCCTGTGGTGGGAATGATTCACATTTCCCACTAGCAGCAGGGACTGTCCAAATGGAGAGGGCTGTTGCAATGCAGGAATGTAGTTGACTTAACTGTGTAGCCCTCTAGACGGACGAATAGTGAACTAATACTTAGTATATGCTGGACAGCTTTCGTGATCAAGTGGACAAGATTCAATATGTATGTATGTTTGTGCCGGTACATTATTCCCTCCTATGTTTTTTTCCAGTCTTTGATCACAATATCAATTATTTTGACGATTCCCTCCCATGTAAATTGTTCCGTTGACTCCTTCTTCACATTTGAGTTCTTTATTTAGTTGAGAGAAGATTGATTGTGGTGTGTGCATCTAGCAGGTGGAAGACACGTCTGCTGGTTCTCTAGATACGAGAAACACCTTATTTGACATTGTAAATTATAGGGATAATTCGGAATCTGTTACATCTCCAACATTGGTATTCACGAGTGGAAATATCAGATTACCCTATATTCCTTTTTCGAATTTTCACGTAAAGGTTTTTGCAGACAGGATAAGTTTCTATTTACTCTATGGTTTACAGCATACTCCACATAGCTAAAGTTCAGTGTTTCTAGAGAAATAGTTTCCAGTCTATATCTTCGGAATTATTGTCGCACAAGCGATACTGCTATGCAAGGGATGTTGCTATGTGCTTGATATCAAGAAGTACCGCGAAAATGGTACGATATTCTGGCAAACCATGCGAAATTACACGTGTTCTTGAAATCTCAGAGTCTGGAGATGTTTGTAGAAAAGCAAGCAAGCAAGGAGGTCCAGATCAGAAACAGCCACGTGTTTGTGCTGAGGGGAAATGAGCCTGTCTTTGCATAACAGTTCTGAGAGTGACTTCGATCCACTGAGGGCACTCTGGTCACGCATTGGGAGTGGATCACGACCCGAACTCGCGGGAAATATCTAGTGCCGCGAGTATACCTACAGTGCATGTGTGTATGTTGTCTGTCTTCACGGTATACATATGAATGATGTAAAAGGGATGACTTTGTATGGCACAGGATGCGAATTGTATGTTTACTTCATTGACATGGTACACGGTGATATATTGCTGGGTTTGAGATCGGTTTCATGCTCTAATATTCAAGCTCCTGCCCTCAGTGGGACAGCAGTGTAATTGAGTAAGAGTCTTTCCATATTTGACTATATGTAGGGCACTTTGCATGGTTTAATTGTTGGTGTGATATGGCGATCTGTGCAAAATAGTGTTTTGCTGCTGAAAGTCTCGACTGCAGAAAGAAAAAAAAAAGGTGGATGGTGCTTCCACTCTGGCAGCATCAGTAATTTGGTGGGTAAATTCGATAAGAGCCAGTCATAAAGCCCCATTCATTCACAAGACATCCTTTGCACTGGGATATAGGAGTCTCTACATAGCGGTGACAACTTTTGCATATGTTGAAAGTAGGAAGGATAACAAATGACAGAGTAGGATGCCATGTTAGGACTGAGAGGAAGAACGCATTCAATGTTATTCTGTGCTGTTTTGGTAAACAGATTCTGTTAGGGCAAACTGAGACATCAAGAAAGCTCCTATAAAAGCGTTAACTATATCTGGGACACTATACAATTTCCAAGAGGTCGACTTGGTTCTTATTTTACATAGCCATGTGACATCAGAATAACATTGAGAACCTTTTTAGCTGTGCTTGCGATGGAGTCTAGCAACGTGTGCGCATTTCGCGGGATGCGTCAGCTGCACTGGGAAGATAAGCATGTGTGCATGGCTAGACGCAGCTGAAATGTCCCGTTAGGTTCGCAAGGAAGAGAAAGCAGCCTGTGCTACTCTGGGAAGCAATGGAACGGATTTCTGTAGCGTCTGCGAGTATGAGTCGCTCTGCAAATAGGTTTTCACTCCCGTCCAGTCTTCACTCCTGTCCTCAGTGGCAGAGCAGTGTAATTGAGTAAGAGTCTTTCTGTATTTGACGATATGTACCGCTCTTTTGCAGGGTTAACTGTCAGTGCAATATGGCGATCTGTAAAAAAGGAAAAATAGACTTTTGCCAATGAAAGTCTCATCTGTAGGAAACAATGGTGGATGGTGCTCCTACACTGGCTGTCAGGTAACGATCGCAGTCAAACATATTTCTATAGCGCCACCTGTGAAGCCAGCATAACATTGCGAACCTTTTAGCTGCTATGCACACATCTCTCTTGGCACTGGACCTGCAGCTATGCATCATCGTGTCAGCAACAATGCCTGGTTGAACACGTATTTTCGACAGGTATTTCTGATGTGTCAAGTATGAAATGCATGCCGCCGCCTCGTGTTTACAGACCCCGAACGGACACCTGTGCATGGCTCAGCAATGGTGGCGGCTCACGGCAGCGTCAATGTGTGCACATGTTGGAGCCTCTGATACGTTGCGTTTGACTATAGTTCAAAAGAGTACTTATGTGCACTGAGTGTTCGTGCAGTACATTATTTTCGGCTATTTAAGCTTTGTGAACGTGTTGGCAGAGCGTTATATATGCATTATTACGGTAATTTACAAGTTGATTTCGTGTCTGTACCTCAGTGTACGGCATTATTTTGATAATTTACGAGTAGTTTGCATGTCTGTGTGCTGTGAAATGTATTATTTGCACAGTTTAAAATTAGTGAGTGTGTCTGCAGAGCGTTTAACATGCATTATTTCGGTAATTTACGAGTAGTTTGCGGGTCTATAGGCTGTGAATTGCGACCCCAAGCACCTCAGAGTGTATGTTTTGTATCAGTATAATAAATAAACTACGTGAAATCCGTCCCTAAATAAATTGTTCCAAAAATAAATAAAGTACACTCCTTCCTCTCTCTAGCAGCCCATCACGTGTTGAAGCATTTTCGCGCCATTTTTCCCCTCCAGACCGCCATCTTGGATTATGTTACGGAAGGGATGACAGCACCCTCTGATGGCGGTACTGTGTACTAGGTCAGTTGGACTCTGGACCCCATGGCGAACACACTTGACAGTGGTACTGCCTCTAATTGTTTTAATAAAGACTGAAATAAAGAAATGCCCAGCACAGGCCAAGTACCTTTCATGCCATTTCCTAGGAAGAGGTGTCGGTCAGATGACTTAGGTTAGTAGAGTTAGCCTAAGTGCCCTTTTTGCCGCCATTTTCTTAGGTTAGTGGAGGTATCCATAGTGTTTTGCATTGTCCTGATGGAGTTTGAACTTCCTGCCATTTTCTGGGGGAGGCGAGGGAGGTTAGGTTAGTGTAGATAGTCCAATTGACCTATCTTCCCGCCAAAATTCAAACTTCCCGCAAAAAACCCCCATCTTGGATAATGGTTCTTCTGTCACCACTGATGTCACGGTCACCATCTTGGATGATGTCACCGCCGCCGTCTTGGATAACGGTACTTGGGATGACACTAAATTTGCCCTACTACTGGCATGTACATAAGCAAGTACATGTGCTTGTGGTGGATAGTGGTACACTGAGCGTTGTATGCATCGAAGCATTCATATTGGGAAAAGATTTCTGCACCATGGAAGCATATGATGTAGCAAGAACATGGATTTTCGTCACCTTTTTTTGGCTTCAGCGTAGGAGATCCGCTCAGTCACTTGTATTTCCAGTATTTTACATTCCTCAGCAAAAACAGGCCAATCTCAGCTCCAGATTGCATGGCTCCCAGAGCAGTTGGTGCAGATCGCTGGAGATGGGCAATCAGTCCCAGCGTCATGGGCTGCCTTTCCACACTTGTGTCAGGTTGCTTCACCTCTGCAACTCATATCGTAAATGAATTTGCAATTGCAAATAAAGACAACCATCAGCTGTAGAATGGAATGACGACAATGAAAATTTGTGCCATATCAGGACTTGAGCCTGGATTTCCTGCTTATCGCGAGCAGTCGCCTTACCACTATCGCATAATTTTTTTGAATGAACTAAATTGAATACTGCTTCATACAATGATAACTGTGCCGTTATTCCTATTGTATGAAGTGGTTTTGAAAGTACTCTTTTGTGTTTGTTAAAAGCCACATATTACGCGATAATCCATTCAACCAATGCCAACAATGAGTAATTATTTCTTCTGTGAGGCTGGATGCTCCAGGATAGCTGCCTATGTGCAGTGGCAGCGTAGGCATTTATAGCTGTTACCATTAATAAATAACTGTACCTTTGCCCTAATATGAATTGAAAAATATTACAAGACGCAGTTTTCAATTTATTGAGAGTATTCTTTTTAATACGTTTAGAATTAAATGACTGTTAAAACAAATTTTATAATTTTTGTCACCAATGGGGTCGCTACAATAATGAGCCAACACAAAATGACCAAGGCAACATTTAATTATTATGTATTGAAACATATGCAGGATAGGTACTCACTACTGACAAAAACACATATTACAATTATTAATTTTATATATATTCAACAAAATTGTATTACTACTACATATAATTGTATCCGTTACAGACCGTCAATTAGCATCCGTCAGCTAGCACATCAGAATCGATAAGATAATGAAACAAAAAAATACGCTCATTCTCCTTGTACAAAGGGACAAAGACAATAATAATTGCGATTCTAAGAGCGCAGATAGCGCTTCTCCATTGTTGAGTATCGACAACTGATTTATATTCTTTTTTGTCAGAGGCTATGCTATACCATTTGGCTATCTGAACATGACTTACGGCCAGACCCAAACTTCCATACGTCGTCAACCATGCATCAAATACCTGTCCTCGTACATCCATTATGTGTATTCGGCCTGCCGCTGGTGGCCGAGCGGTTCTAAGCGCTTCAGTCTGGAACCACGCAACCGCTATGGTCGCAGGTTCGAATCCTGCCTTGGGCATGGATTTGTGCCATGTCCTTAGGTTAGTTAGGTTTAAGTTGTTCTAAGTTCTAGGGGACTGATGACCTGAGATGTTAAGTCCCATAGTGCTCAGAGCCATTTGAACCATTTATGTATATTTCTGTAGAGGTCAGATGTTGTACTTGAAAGTCGATTCCCAGTACCTACATCTACATCTACATATATACTCCGCTAACCACCAAGCGGTGTGTGGCGGAGGGCACAATTCGCGCCAAAGTCATATTTCACCCCCTCTGATCCACTCGCGGATCGCGCGAGGGAAAAACGACTGACTGAACGCCTCAGTACAAGCTCTTATTTCTCTTATTATTGAATGGTGATCATTGCGCGATTTGAAAGTTGGTGGTAATAATATATGCTCTACATCCTCGGTGAAGATCGGATTTCGGAATTTAGTGAGCAGCCCCTTCCGTTTAGCGCGCCGTCTATCTGCAAGTGTGTCTCACTTCAAACTTTCTATGAGATTTGTAACCCTCTCGCGATGGCTAAATGTACCAGTCACGAATCTTGCCGCTCTTCTTTGGACCTTCTCAATCTCTTGAATCAGACCCAACTGGTAAGGGTCCTATAAAGACGAACAATATTCCAAGACTGGACGTACTAACGTATTGAAAGCTATTTACTTTGTTGAAGGACTGCATCAATTCAGGATTCTACCAATAAACGCAATCTAGAGTTTGCCTTAGTCGTTACTTGTGTAATCTGATCATTCCATTTGAGATCGAACAGTCTCACCCACATACTTGACGGACGTTACCGCCTCCAAAGACTGGGCATTTATTTTGTACTCGTACATTCATGGGGATTTTTGCCTTGTTATACGCAGTAGGTTACACTTACTAATATTGAGAGATAACTGCCAGTCATTACACTACACATTTATTTTCTGCAAATCCTTATTGATTTGTTCACTACTTTCGTGTGATACTACTTTCCTGTAGACTACAGCATCATTGGCAAACAGTCTAAGGCCGCTGTCAATACCATCAACCAGATCGTTCATATAAATTGTACAAAGCAGAGGACATATTACGCTGCCCTGGGGCAGTCACCCAGTTCAGGACGACATACTGCTCCCTGTCTGTTAGAAAACTTTCTATCCAACCGTATATGTCATCGGATAGACCGTAAGCGCACACTTTTTGTCGCAAGCGACAGTGCGGAACTGAGTCGAACGCCTTTCGAAAGTCGAGGAATATGGCATCAACCTGGGAGCCAGTATCTAGTGCCTGTTGTATATCATGCACAAAGAGGGCCAGCTGTGTCTCGCATGACTGCTGTTTCCTAAAACCGTGCTGGTTTCTGCAGATGAGGTTCTCAGAGTCTAGAGAGGTCATTATGTCTGAACACAAAATATGTTCCATGATTCTACAACAAATCGATGTCAGTGAAATTGGCATGTAATTATGTGCATCCGATTTTATACCCTTTTATAGATTGCTATGACCTGGGCCTTCTTCCAGTCCTGTGGAACTTTCCGCCATTCCAATGATCTCTGATAGATGACGGATAAGAAGGGGTGAACATAAAATCTTACGAGGATACCGTCTGGGCCAGATGCCTTCCTGGCATCTAAGGATCTGAACTGTTTTACAATCCCAGATACACTAAACACTATGTCAGCCATCCTTGCGTTTGTTCGATAATTGAAAGAGATTATGGTGCTGCAGTCCTCTATCGTAAACGAGTTTCTGAAAGCTAGGTTTAGAATTTCGGCCTTCTGTTTATCATCATCAGTTACATTACCCATACTGTCAGCAAGAGAAGGTATTGAATTATTTGTAGCGTTCATAGTTTTTACGTATGACCAAAATTTTTGGGGTTATTTTTAGAATCTGCAGATAAAATATTGCTTTCAAATTCGTTAAAAAAATCTCTCATTATCCTCTTGACAGCTGCTTTCATTTCGCATAATTTCAGTTTGTCAGCGGGGCAGTGACTACGTTTAAAACGACTGTGCAAAATTCTCTGCTTTCTCAGTAACTTCCTAATATGTTTGTTGTACCAAGGTGAATCCTTTGCCTCCCATATACCTTTGCTGGGCACATACTTCTCTAGCACATGGTGGACAATACCTTTAAATTCCGACCAAAGATGCTCAATATCTTTCTGTCCCACGGTGAATGTTTGGAGCTGTTTTATTTGCTTTCTCAAACAAGAAAAATGTATGCTGTTTTTTTTCTTTCTTTTTTTTTTTTGTTGCAACTTCCGCTGACATAGAAGCCACAACAACATTATGGTCGCTAATACCTTCTTCTAGATTAGCTTCCTCAAAAATATCAGGTCTGTTTGTCGCCAAGATATCTAATATGTTCCCATCTCGAGATGGTTTTCTAACCAATTGCTCAAGGTTGTATGTTGAGAGCGCTCCTAGAATAACTTCACACGAATCTTTGCTCCTGCCCTGGCAGATAAATACGATATTGCAGTGCTTGTATTATTCTGATTAAGATGCAAAGTTTCTTTTGACATGCATGTGTGTATGCGCCTGCATGCATGGGGCTTTAGTCGCCACAGTACCTTTGCTTTATAATCAGAACAACACAGACACTGCAATACCATATCCACAACTCATGGTTGTATGACCAAAACGCTGGCATTTGTAACACAGCATAGGGTTCGGTATGTAAGGCCTAACCGTAAGTCAAAGTAAACCTGCTGTAATATGTTCAGGAAGAGTTGGAGGATTGAACGTGACAATGACAGTGGCAGTCTTTTCAGTTTACCCATTACGTCTTCGCATTCATTTCTCCATATCCACTATCCCCTGTGATGCGCATTCTTGCTTAAGCTTTGCTATATCCAAGCCTGTGCTATCACGGCATGTGACCAAACCCTTGCTTTACTTGAGAAAGGTATGCATCTAAAAATATCATATTCATACAGTTTGTTTGATTTCTTAGGAAGTTCAACCTGTCTTGTCCGGTTAGTTTCGATCAGCAAGGAGCTACTATGTAAGCGTTTAATAGACTTTAAGTTGCCAGCAAGTCCTTTCAAGCCTTTGTAGATATAGAAGGGGGACACTTTTTCATACGACCCCTCCTCCCTCTTCTTAACCACCAGAACACATTTTGATCTACGACTCCTTGAGCACTGTTACTAAAGTCCAACTGATTGTGATTATCAGAGTGCCTAGCATCCCTCGTTTGTTTGAATGGGTGGGTATGTGTACCCCCACGTGGTACGAAGACTAAGAAGATTTCGAGGGTTCCAGCTCGCTCCAATGAGGAATTAGGGAAATAAGGGTCCATTCAGACAGAGCCACACGTGCCCAAGTAAACCTTATGCAACTGAGATGAGGCAGGTTCCCCAGAGGTTGCCCATCAACAAACATGCATCTCATCGGCGTGTAACACACCTTGAGTCTGAGGGGTCTTCCATAGGGATTTTTCCACCCTTCCTATCCATGCAGTCAATCCAAGATCCCCGGTCCCTATGACACACAATGTTCCACCACCATACTGCACAGTGGTCGCTAAAGCATGCCCAGAGCTTATGGCGAAAGACGCCATGCATTCCAGTCCCCAGCTCAGAAACCTTGGTGGCGCTAAGCTCGTACCCAGCAAACGAATGCTGAGCTCCTGGGAACGGGGGAGGGGGGGGGGGGGTGATATTCTTTAAACTTCGCTTACTATTAATTTTTTACTTACGTGAAAGTGCCATTTCCTAACTAAAATCTTTCTTTTTTTGTCATTACGTCTGTGTGCTTTACTTCCACGGCACCACAGAAAGAGAGTATCACTTGGACATGAGATCTGTGTGCAAAATACGAGGTGCATTCAAGTTCTAAGACCTCCGATTTTTTTTCTAATTAACTACTCACGCGAAATCGATGAAACTGGTGTTACTTCTCGACGTAATCGCCCTGCAGACGTACACATTTTTCACAACGCTGACGCCATGATTCCATGGCAGCGGCGAAGGCTTCTTTAGGAGTCTTTTTTGACCACTGGAAAATCGCTGAGGCAATAGCAGCACAGCTGGTGAATGTGCGGGCACGGAGAGTGTCTTTCATTGTTGGAAAAAGCCAAATGTCACTAGGAGCCAGGTCAGGTGAGTAGGGAGCATGAGGAATCACTTCAAAGTTGTTATCACGAAGAAACTGTTGCGTAACGTTAGCTCGATGTGCGGGTGCGTTGTCTTGGTGGAACAGCACACGCGCAGCCCTTCCCGGACGTTTTTCTGGCAGTGCAGGAAGGAGTTTGTTCTTCAAAACATTTTCGTAGGATGCACCTGTTACCATAGTGCTCTTTGGAACGCAATGGGTAAGGATTACGCTCTCGCTGTCCCAGAACATGGACACCATCATTTTTTCAGCACTGGCGGTTACCCGAAATGTTTTTGGTGGCGGTGAATCTGTGTGCTTCCATTGAGCTGACTGGCGCTTTGTTTGTGGATTGAAAAATGACATTCACGTCTCATCCATTGTCACAACCGACGAAAAGAAAGTCCCATTCATGCTGTCGTTGCATGTCAACATTGCTTGGCAACATGCCACATGGGCAGCCATGCGGTCGTCCGTCAGCATTTGTGGCACCCACCTGGATGTCACTTTTCGCATTTTCAGGTCGTCACGCAGGATTGTGCGCACAGAACCCACAGTAATGCCATCTCTGGAGGCGATCTGTTCAACAGTCATTCAGCGATCCCCCAAAACAATTCTCTCTACTTTCTCGATCATGTCGTCCGACCGGCTTGTGCGAGCCCGAGGTTGTTTCGGTTTGTTGTCACACGATGTTCTGCCTTCATTAAACTGTCGCACCCACGAACGCACTTTTGACACATCCATAACTCCATCACCACATGTCTCCTTCAACTGTCGATGAATTTCAATTGGTTTCACACCGCGGAAATTCAGAAAACGAATGATTGCACACTGATCAAGTAAGGAAAACGTCGCCATTTCAAGCATTTAAAACAGTTCTCATTCTTGCCGCTGGCGGTAAAATTCCATCTGCCGTATGGTACTGCCATCTTTGAGACGTATTGACAATGAATGCGGCCTGATTTTAAAACAATGCGCATGTTTCTATCTCTTTCCAGTACGGAGAAAAAAAATCGGAGGCCTTAGAACTTGAATGCACCTCGTATATCTTAACGACCTTATATTTATCAAACATGGCAATGACATCTTATGACTGTCTAAAATGTTTATTTATTGCAATTTAAGTTTTGAGCATTCATAATTTTCAAGAACATAAAACAAATGCAAATGATATATACTCAAAATTACAACTACGCATCAAATTACCTTTCTAAATTCTAGAAGAGATGCTAAAATCATAACCAAACAAACTTACGAAAATCTTCATAACATAGTCTCTAGGTTTTTTAAATTGAGATCGTATGCACTTTTCTATCGTTTTGACATCTTGAGTTTAACACAAGTTGTTCAGCATTCAATCAAAATGACGTTGTTTTCTATGGCATACATTTCACAGTTCGCACTGTGTTACGTAAGTGCAATTTTTATTCAACTCAGTGTTTATTGCCAAATTTAAATACTAAATATTGATTAATTAGTTCAGTTCAGGGTTGCTTTTCGTCTATTTCTAGTATTTACTTCGCACAGTAAAATAGATATCATTTACATAACGAACCTGTCCAGGCTAGTTTGTCACTCATAGGTGTATGTCGTATAACCTTCCATAGTAAAGAAAGTGTCAACATGGTCATAGCTTCGAGTTGACATAATTGTTCTAGCAGACTGCAGATAGCTGTCACCTGCGAAAATCGACATTCAGATCAAACACAGCTGTACATTCTGTGACTACTCACAGAATTAGGACACAGGAAAAAATGCATGTATACAAAATGCAAAATGTGTAGGTGGCCTCTATCCTCAAATTAGGACGCCACATATTAGTTGTCAGGAAATGTAGGTGCTAGACCCATCATCAATGCGTCTACCACCCCAGCACCAGATAATTACATAAAACACAAGTACTACACGTGCAGAGGCCGGCGACTCACTGTGGTGGCACTCTCCCACTGGTGTCCCCTTGTACAGACATAAGCAGTCCGTCAGCATTCCAGATAATGGCGACCTGTGCTCATGTATGCACGAGTCTGTTGTGTGCAAGCCTGGAGCTGTAATGACTGAGAATAATGACAGTCTTTCCTTCTCGAGGCTTGCTGCCATTGCACATGGGCAGCTGGAGGCAATGAAACACAAAAATAACTCTGCAGCGAGACTTAATTATTTGAAATGGATTTTAGGAATCAGTTTCAACAAGGGCCAGTCTGGCTGGTTCAAATGGCTCTGAGCACTATGCGACTCAACTTCTGAGGTCAGCAGTCACCTAGAACTTAGAACTAACTAAACCGAACTAACCTAAGGACATCACACACATCCATGCCCGAGGCAGGATTCGAACCTGCGACCGTAGCGGTCGCTCCGTTCCAGATTGCAGCGCCTAGAACCGCATGGCCACTCTGGCCGGCCAAGGGCCTTTCTCATGCTTTCTTAACGCTATGCCGTGTGATGAACATTTACGTGTACCAAGATGAGTGTAGCTTCCTTGTGTTAATGTAGTATTGTTTTATCGTGAGTGCTGAACATTTTATTCATTGTGACTGTATGTGTTTCGTGTTTACCAAAATCAGCTTTTATTTGTCAATAAATCACTTTTGTGGAAAATTTAAGAAACCTACGTCTTCTACCTTATGGACCTGTATCATACCTTCATTCAAATTTATATATCCTTCCCTGTGGTAGTCCACTGTCCAAAGTTAAAAATGTCGTTTGCACTATCAGCTGAATAAGAGAAATGTCCATTTAAATCGTCGCCTAATTTAAACGCTTAATATTGATTCATGAGTTCTGCTCATGGTATATTTCTCATTACTTTTATATTTATCGTCTTACAGTAAAATAAATGCCATGTTCAAATTTTTTGAGTGTACATGTTAGAGGCAGAAGGCTATCATCTCGTATTTTCTGCGCTATTCAGCTGCAGGTACCTCGTAATGGGACCATTAATCTGGCTTCGTCTTTTATTACTGAACTAAAGAAGAAATCTCCTCAGGATGCTACAAGTGGCATATTGCGACAGCGAATATTGATTGAATGATTGACCACCGAAGTTAGCAGGCGAGGACAGCAAACGCGTATTTACTGCCATATTTCGCTGCCTATATCCCCTAATTGGATCGTTACCTTGGTTTCATGTTTTGTTATTGAAATAAAGAAGGAGAGTTCTCTGGATGCTGGAAGTGGCATACTGCGACGGCCGATACTTATTTAGTTACTGACCTCCGAAATTAGCGACCGAACACGTCCATCACATATTTTCTGCGACATTCAGTAGCCGTTATCTCGTAATCGGACGTTAACCTGGAATCATAATTTGTTATTAAACTGAAGGAGTGTACTATGCGTTCTGCAAGTGGCATATTGCGACAGCTGATATTTATTTTGTTATTGGCCTCCGAAGTTATCAGCCAAAGGCGCCAAGTGCGTATTTTCTCTCATTTTCAGCTGCCCATATCTCCTAATCGAACCGTTAATCTGGCTTAAAAACTAAAGAAGAAGCGTACTATGCGTAGGTCCTACTGCACGTGGCGTATTGCGAAGGCCGATATTTATTTAGTTATTGACCTCCGAACTTATCTGCTGAAAGCGTCCATCATGTATTTTCTGCGATATTCAGTTGCAGTTACCTCGTAATCCGATCGTTAACGTGGTTTCACGTTTTATTATTAAACTAAAGTAGGAGTGTACTAAGCATAGTGCAAGAAGCGTATTGCGACGGTGGTTATTTATTTAGTTATATGCCTCTGAAGTTGGAGGTCGCGGTCGCGCAGCTCGCGACACTATTGAAAACAATTTGCGCGTAGCCTCTAATTCCGTACGTTGGCACTCCTGCCGCCAGACAGAGAAAGCAAATCTGAAAACAAAGCTGATTTTCAGCTGGGGTCTTTACAGTTAGAGCCTCTAACAAGTACTCTGACCACATCCAGTGCTTGTCGTTAACGATGGATGAGTTAACGGTTTGTTTAAAGACTGCATCAAATATGGCACCTGGAATAGGCACAGTTCACTATGCTATGTTTCACCAATTAGCGATTAAGACTGAAGAACTGGGTAGATATGTACATAGCAGACCAGTTCATGATAGAGTACATTCCCACAATATACAGTCTTTGTAAAGAAACTTAGTTTATCGTTTATTTTTTTTGTCTATACATCAAATTTCTCAATTATATTAGACATGTGTTGTTGAGCTTTATAAAGAAAAAGCGAATTGTTTCGAAATTTGCCACTGGTATATAATAACAGTTTTTTATACAATGTTAACAGATAGTAGTAATACACTGTGGTGTTATATGCTAATAGCCTGTAGTAACTGGATACCTAAGGAAAGTAAACAAAGTTGCATGTTTTTGCCATATTACTGAAAATACTAAAACACATTTATATAAACTGAAAACTAATTTTCTTAGATAATGTATATATATATCTATACTGCAGAAAATTTAGACATATATACACTGTGAAAACCCATTTAAATCATATTTGCACGAAATATGCTCAACTGACATGTTTTCTTCTGTGTTTTCAGCACTGCACTATATTTTTCTTTCCTTCTTTCAGTAATTTGTCTACACACGAAAAAGGAAATTTATATTTACACCTGTCCTATGGATTTGCCTGCAAAAACTGCTTCACCTTATACCAACATCCAGAGATTAGATATTCCTACACTTTTCTTTTTAAGCTGCTCAGTTCCTTTATCCTGTTTACACTATGTGGCAATCTGTTATAAAGTAAGCTCCCTGTATTTGTAGGGCCCCTGTCTATCATTTGAACCTTTTGCTGCAGATGTGGTAATTTTCTCTGGTTCTTGTATTTTGGTCACGAAAATCTCTGTTTAGAGCTGCTGTACAATTTATCATTGAAATAAGTATTGTCTAATATAGGACAAATTTGTTGCAGTTAATATTTTAAATTCTTTGAATTTGTTTTTGCAAGATTCCTGTGGTGTTATTTCTGCTATGCATCTGATTGCTTTGTTTTGAAGTTTTAAAAATCTTTGAATGTATACATCTCCCCATGCTGGTGCACAGTACAATACATGTAGGAAGATAAGTCCACAGTATATTTTAGCAAGGTTTCTGTATCCACTGTACAGTACATTATTTCATTAAGATATATTTCTCCTCTCAGAAATTTATCCACTTCTATTCCAGAAATCTGTTACTGTCGACTTTTTCGAAGTCTGCATCCCCAATTTTCAGAATAAAGTTCTCTGAATGGTTTGTTTTATTCGTTTCAAATTTTGTACACGTTGTTTTCTTCCTGTTGATCAACAGATTGCTTTCTCTAAAATAGGATACCGCCATTTGCCTGTACTCATCTGCTTTCTTTTCCAAATCGTTCACTGAGCAACTACATGCTAAAAACTGTCTCATCCACAAACAAAATCACCTCACCATTTACTTCAGTGGACATATCATTTATATATAAGATAAAGAGCAGAGGTCCTAGTACAGAACTATGGGCTACTCCATATTATACCCACAGAAAATCAGAGTATTCATTTTTCTCTGACTTTCTGTTGTCTGCATTCAACAAAAGTTTTTATAATATCCATAGCTTTTCCTGTTATGCCATAGCAGTCCTATTTTATGGAAGGATTTTATGACAGGCACAGTCAAAACCCTTTGGTGGTCTTGGTATACACTACATACTTTCCTTCGATGATCCAGAGCCTCATTGGTGTTAATTCTGAAGTTTTCCACTGCAGTCTTAGTGGATCTCGCCTTTCTAAACCCACATTATGCTTTTTTTAGGATTTTTGTTTCTCTATGAGTTTATAATTCTATCTTTTATCACTGCTTCTACTATTTCAGACAGAACAGTTGTGATTGTTGTGGGTCTATAGCTTCCTGGATCTCCTTCTTCACCTCCTTTAAATACTGGCACTACCTAGCTCCTTTTTAAGCATTTTTGGAACACTCCTTCCTTAATCATTAAATTTATCAGGAATGTCAGAGGCTTTACCAGGTAACTAGCACAGTGTTTTACCATTTTTGCTGATATGTCATTCAGAACCCCTGCATTTTTATTTTTTAGAGCTCCAATTAGTTTTGAAACTTCCCATTCGTCTGTAGGGAGTAGATACAAACACTCAGCCACCCTTTCCAGGCGTTGCATGTCCTTTGGTACTGTTATATTTTGTTTTAAAAGTTTGTCACTATAACTATACAGCGCTGATTGTAAATATTACCATCTTGTGGTGAATGTGTCATTTCTTTTCTTTCTCTTGTCAGTATTACATTGGTAGCCTTTAAGACACTGTGTTTTTTTCTGTTCTCATTTATATAGTTTCAAACTGTATTGAAGGTGTTACTAGTATCTTGTATCTCAAGTTTTTTGTGATTAGCCTTTGCTTCTCTTATCATCCGAATGTACACTTCTTGCACCTCATGACTGTCCTGTACCTTGTCTTGCTGGAAATTTTCATAAAGCTCAATAATTTCATTTCTTGCTTTTTTTAAATTTCTATGGTATACCATTTTTGTTTTATTTACCCCTAATAGTACTGCATATTTTGGAACAAGCTATGTCTATATGGTATCTTAATACAGCACAGGAATATTCCCAGATCTTTTCTTTGCCGTCCTTTACGTAAACATCATCCCACTCTTCAGATTTTAGCAAAATTTATAGCCTACTCAAATTTCCAAGTTTAGTTTGTCTATTTTCAGCCACTATATTGTCCTCACATTTTATATCATCTCACATTTCAATTGTTTGTCCAAAATGTTCAATAACAATATTCACAACCTGAACTTCTTGTCTGCCTCTGCATATACACTCCTGGAAATTGAAATAAGAACACCGTGAATTCATTGTCCCAGGAAGGGGAAACTTTATTTACACATTCCTGGGGTCAGATACATCACATGATCACACTGACAGAACCACAGGCACATAGACACAGGCAACAGAGCATGCACAATGTCGGCACTAGTACAGTGTATATCCACCTTTCGCACCAATGCAGGCTGCTATTCTCCCATGGAGACGATCGTAGAGATGCTGGATGTAGTCCTGTGGAACGGCTTGCCATGCCATTTCCACCTGGCGCCTCAGTTGAACCAGCGTTCGTGCTGGACGTGCAGACCGCGTGAGACGACGCTTCATCCAGTCCCAAACATGCTCAATGGGGGACAGATCCGGAGATCTTGCTGGCCAGGGTAGTTGACTTACACCTTCTAGAGCACGTTGGGTGGCACGGGATACATGCGGACGTGCATTGTCCTGTTGGAACAGCAAGTTCCCTTGCCGGTTTAGGAATGGTAGAACGATGGGTTCGATGACGGTATGGATGTACCGTGCACTATTCAGTGTCCCCTCGACGATCACCAGTGGTGTACGGCCAGTGTAGGAGATCGCTCCCCACACCATGATGCCGGGTGTTGGCCCTGTGTGCCTCGGTCGTATGCAGTCCTGATTGTGGCGCTCACCTGCACGGCGCCAAACACGCATACGACCATCATTGGCACCAAGGCAGAAGCGACTCTCATCGCTGAAGACGACACGTCTCCATTCGTCCCTCCACTCACGCCTGTCGCGACACCACTGGAGGCGGGCTGCACAATGTTGGGGCGTGAGCGGAAGACGGCCCAACGGTGTGCGGGACTGTAGCCCAGCTTCATGGAGACGGTTGCGAATGGTCCTCGCCGATACCCCAGGAGCAACAGTGTCCCTAATTTGCTGGGAAGTGGCGGTGCGGTCCCCTACGGCACTGCGTAGGATCCTACGGACTTGGCGTGCATCCGTGCGTCGCTGCAGTCCGGTCCCAGGTCGACGGGCACGTGCACCTTCCGCCGACCACTGGCGACAACATCGATGTACTGTGGAGACCTCACGCCCCACGTGTTGAGCAATTCGGCGGTACGTCCACCCGGCCTCCCGCATGCCCACTATACGCCCTCGCTCAAAGTCTGTCAACTGCACATACGGTTCACGTCCACGCTGTCGCGGCATGCTACCAGTGTTAAAGACTGCGATAGAGCTCCGTATGCCACGGCAAACTGGCTGACACTGTCGGCGGCGGTGCACAAATGCTGCACAGCTAGCGCCATTCAACGGCCAACACCGCGGTTCCTGGTGTGTCCGCTGTGCCGTGCGTGTGATCATTGCTTGTACAGCCCTCTCGCAGTGTCCGGAGCAAGTATGGTGGGTCTGACACACCGGTGTCAATGTGTTCTTTTTTCCATTTCCAGGAGTGTATTTGAGAGGACTTGGTCTGGTAATGTTCTTGATGTTTGGGTATATCTTGTTGGATTTTTTACATGAAATGGGGGACTGTATGTCCCCATAATTTCCAGAAAACTTCTTGTGTAGCAACTGTCTTTCATTATATCTATATTAAAGTTACTGGCTGTTATTACAAAATTGTATATCTCCATGGCTTTATGCAGTAGCACATCAACTTCCAATAAAAAAGGTTTCAGTGCTTGAGCTAGGTGATCAATACATTCCTATTAGAAGGCATTTTGTTCCTATGAACTTTATTTGTACAGCTGATGCTTCAAATAAAAAATTTGCGCAATCTGAGATCTTTTGTGGAGTACAGTTCCCTACTTTGCTGTCAGTTCAGCAATAATATGCTACATTTTTGTATCCCATTAGATTGAAATTCACTCTCCTTTAAATAATGCTCTGTCATTATGAAAATGTTGGGTACTTCAGCAATTAATAAGATTTCTAATTCTTCTGATTTGTTAGATGCATATTGGACACTTTGATGCAGTATTTTAAATGTTTTTAAATATGTTGGCTCTTTTTATTATGTTGCTTTTTTCCTCATTTTGGGAAACAAAAATTTTGGTCCTTTTGTGTGGGCTTCCTGTTCCTGGTGCTACTTCCCATGGTTTAGGTGCTGCTCAAGCAGCTTTGTGACTGATAGTTTTGTTTAAGTCATCTTATTCTGTGATAATTTTGCTTATCCTGTTACATAAAATTTGAAATTTAGGTGCATTCCATGTTTGGTATGTAAGAATTTGTCCAGTTTACCCACAGGGTGTTTCACAGCCCATGTTCCACCCTTCTGGAGGTTGCAGAGGGGACTCAGTAGAAAAAGTTTTACATAGGAACCCATGTCTAGAAACAGCTCCTTTCCATGTTACAAGGAAAACAAGAGCTGCTCAATCACGCACCAGATGTTTCTTACGCAGTTTGCTGTTTTGCTAGGCTACCATGTTCATGAATGGTACAATGATGTGATGTCATGTTACATCTGCCTTGTTTTTATGCTTCCTGGTGATGTATCAGTTGGCATTAAGGAGATTAGTACTGCAATAACAGGGTCCTTGCGTAAATGTTTGCAGAGTACACCAATATGCTGCTAATTTATGGTGAAGCTTGGTGTAATGGAAGAGAAGCTCAACCTCTGTACCACAAGTACTTTCCACATCCTGTGACGCCATCTCATTCCATGTTTGCCACAGTAGAGCAACAGCTGCAGAAAATTTGGAAATACACAAGCAATAGGGCAAACTGTGGTGCTCCAAGAAGGCGATGCATTGTCATATTGGAAGAGGAAGTGATTCATCAAGTTGAAGAGAATCCAATGACGTGTACTCGAGCCATTGCACGTGACTTACATGTGTCTCACTCGTCTGTCTGCCATGTACTACATAAACAGCAACTCCACCCATATCACTCTCAGAAAGTACATACCATGCTTCTGGCAGATTTTGTGCTACATGTCAATTTCTGTACATGGTTTTTACGCCATTGCGTTGATTGTCCTCAGTTTCCAAGGAAAATTTTGTTCACTGACATAGCGCATTTCAACACTGTGTTTGAATGCTCGAAATAGCCACATTTGGGATACAGGAAACCCCAAACACATGTGTACACGAAGAATTCAGCACACCTTTGCATCTGCGTCTACATCTACATGGTTTCGCTGCAATTCACACTTAAGTGCCTGGCAAAGGGTTCATCGAACCATTTTCATACTACTTCTCTACCATTCCACTCTCGAATTGTGCGTGGGAAAAAGGAACACCTAAATCTATCCATTTGAGCTCTGATTTCTCTTATTTTATTATGATGATCATTTCTCCCTACGTAGGCGGGTGTCATTAAAATATTAACGCATTCATAAGAGGAAGTTTGTGATTGAAATTTCGTAAATAGATCTCGCCGCAAAGAAAACCGCCTTTGTTTCAGTGACTGCCACCCCAACTAACGTATCATATCAGTGACACTCACCCCTATTGCGCGATAACACGAAACGAGCTGCCATTCTTTGCAGTTTTTCGATGTCCTCCGTCAATCCTACCTGTAAGGACCCCATACCGCGCAGCAGAGGACGGACAAGTGTAATGTAGGCTGTCTCTTTAGTGGGTTTGTCGCATCTTCTAAGTGTTCTGCCAACAAAGTGCAGTCTTTGTTTCTCCTTCCCCACAATATTATCTATGTGGTCTTTCCAATTTAAGTTACTCGTAATTGTAATTCCTAGGTATTTAGTCAAATTGCAGCCCTTAGATTTGTGCCATTTACCGTATACCCAAAATTTATCGGATTTCTTTTAGTACCCATATGGATAACCTCGCACTTTTCTTTGTTTAGTGCTAATTGCCACTTTTCACACCATACAGAAATTCTCTCTAGATCATTTTGTAATTGGAATTGATCGCCTGTTGTTTTTACTAGGTCATCTGCAAACAATCTAAGGGGGCTGCTCAGATTATCGCCTAGATCATTCATATAAATCAGGAACATCAGAGGGCCTATGGCAATACCTTGCGGAACGCCAGATATCACTTCTGTTCTACTCGATGATTTACCATCTATCACTATGAACTGTGACCTCTCTGAGAGGAAATCACGAATCCAGTCACACAACTGAGATGATACTCCATATGCACGCAATATGATTACTAGTCGCTTGTGAGGAACGGTATCAAAAGCCTTCTGGAAATTTAGGAATATGGAATCGATCTGAGATCCCTTGTTGACAGCACTCATTACTTCATGGGAATAAATAGCTAGCTGTGTTGCACAAGAACGATATTTTCTGAATCCGTGTTGGTTATGTATCAATAAGTCATTTTCTTCACGTTGATTCATAATGTTCGGTTATACAGTTTATGCTCCAAAATCCTACTGCAAATTGAGATCAGGGATATGGGTCTGTAATTCAGTGGGTTACTACTATTTCCCTTCTTGAACATTGGTGTGACCTGTGCTACTTTCCAGTCTTTAGGAACAGACCTTCCATCAAGTGAGCAGTTGTATGTGATTGCTAAGAAAGGCGCTATTGTGTCTGTATACTCAGAGAGGAACCTGACTGGTATACCATCTGGACTGGATGACTTGCCTTTCTTAAGTGATTTGAGTTGTTTTGCAACATCTAATATATCTACTTTTATGTCACTCATGCTATCAGCCGTTCTGGTTTCGAATTCTGGAATATTTACTTCGTCTTCTTTTGTGAAGGAATTACTGAAAACTGTATTTAGTAACTCCACTTCAATGGCACCATCATTGGTAACATTTCCATCGCTATCGCACAGTGACGGTATTGACTGTTTTTTTGCCACTGGTGAACTTTACATACGACCAGAATCTCTTTGGGTTTTCTACCATATTTTGAGACAATATTTCATTGTGGAAACTATTAAAAGCATCTCGAGATTCCGTAAAACGTGGCCAGTCTTGACGATTTTGCGTTCTTCTGAATTTGGCATACTTGTTTCGTTGCTTCTGCAACGGTGGTCTGACGTGTTTTGTGTACCATGGTGGATCAGTCCCGTCCCTTATTAACTTATACGGTATGAATCTATCTATTGCTGTCTATACTGTATCTTTGAACTTGAGCCATATCTGGTCTACACTTACGTAATTAGCTTGGAAGGAATGGAGAGTCTCTCTCTTAGGAAGGCATCAAGCGAATTTTTATATGCTGTTTGAAATAGATATATTTTCCGTTAATTTTTAGTGGTTTTGGTTGATATGGTTTTGAGCCTCGCTACAATGACCTTGTGTTCACTAATCCTTTTATCTGTCATGACGCTCTCTATTAGATCAGGATTATTTGTGGCTAAGAGGTCAAGTATGTTTTCGCATAATTGGCATCAGTGTCTGGGCAGGTGTTTACAATGGTCATGTGATTGGGCCATACATCCTTCTTCCCTACCTAATGGGTGCCAGGTACTTGATATTCCTGCAACAAGCGCTGGTGGAGTTTTTGAAAAATGTGCCACTGGACAGTCGCTACAAATAGTGGTTCTAGCATGTGGTGCAGCAGTACATTTTGCAGTTTGCTTCCAAAACTTACTGAACGTAGTCTATGGGAACAGGTGGACTGGTCGAGGTGGACCACTGTGTGGCAATCAAGATTTCCAGGCTTAACCACTTTGGACTTTTCTTGTGAGTCACGTGAAGGGTCCTGTGTATGAGACCACTGTCCAGGCGGAGGAAGATCAGGTTTCACAGATAATGGCTGCAGCAGAAGTCATTAACCATACACTGTGCAAGTTGCACAGAGTTTATGCAAACTTACTGCGCAGATGCAATGTGTGCACCGAATCTGGTGGTCGTCATATTGAAAAGCTGTTGTAATATTACAGTAATTAGAAGTGAAATCTGTACATCTTGTTTTCCTTGTAACATAGAAATGAACTTTTTCCAGACGTGGGTTCCTATGCTAAACTTAATCTTCTGAGTTCCCTCTACAACTTCTAGAAGTGTGTAACGTGAATTATGAAACACCCTGTATATCCACTATTCTACATTTTCCAAACGAAGCACACATTTGTTTCATTTTAATGTACGTTTATTGTATCTCCTGGTCCACATAAATTGTAAATTAAGTCACACCTATGAGGTAGCGTTGTAACTACTGTGTTTCGAGATTTATTTACTTCTATAAACTTTTTCAGATGTGCTAAGCAATTTTGTGCCTTATTTCTCGCAATATCGTTGGCACCAGCTGTGCACACGGCATATTGATTTTCGTCTTTCATTTTTCCCTGCAGATCGACATCGGTAAAATTTTTCATACAAGCACTTGGTTTTATTATTTCAAATGCTTGGAAGTCTTTGTTCTGTCTTGTGAGGTTCTCAGGAAGTTTCTGTCATGGCTGTCTATTATGAAAAGAACACTGAAGTTTTTACCTGACAGTTTTTGGTACACCTGTCAGTATCTCTCACTGTCGTTTCATTTCTTTCCCCACAATTTAATGTTCAACTTTCACTTGCTTCTGTATTAATTCCAGTCCATTTATTTGAGAGAGTCTGACTATCACCCAGAAATGTACCTTATTTTCCTAATGATAACAGGTCGCTCTTTCCAGATGTCGGTGTTTTCATATTCATAATTGCAAAAATTCTGTTATCGCACAAAACTGTACGCAATTCTTGTGACAGTTGACGCTTTCCATTTCACTCATTAGGAGATTTATGGTTTGTTGAAGATTACCTATACGATCAGTTAACTTTCTGGTTTCGTCACACACTGTTTTTACTGGTATAATTTTCGCTTGTTTCGCACAAACACAACGTGAGCCTATAGAAAGCGCCATCTTGTTCTAAAGAAACTGTTTTGAATCACATTCACACTTTTACTTATAAAATACTTTATTAAAATATACATATGTTCACTTTACAAAAGACACACAAAGACTATCTATTGCGCCTCATCACTCACGCATATATACACAAACATAGCTGTCACCACAATCGATACTTCTCGAACATACTCGATATAACTTATTCTAGAACGATGGTCTGGAACTTTCTCATATCCGATATAAATGTATTACATAATTCCAACACACCTCCTTACATTTATATCGCGATGTTTAACATATTCCTAATTTTAATGAATTTTTCTTTACATAACGACTTTGTGAATATATCTGCAACATTTTCATTTGAATATACTTTAACAATATCAATGAGTCCCTGTAAATAATACTCATTCACAAAATGGTAATGCACTTCTATGTATTTTGAATTCTTTGTAAAATTACCAAACTTTGCTATATTTAATGCTCCTGAATTATCTTCATATATGACAATAGGTTTTTCAAATTTAACATTAAAAATGTCTAAAATATCATGCACAAGTTTCTCCTCGCTTACAGCTTCAGACAATGCTACATATTCTGCGAAAGTTGAAGCCTTTGTAACACTCGCTTGTTTTCTTGACTTCCAAAATACAACATTACCAAATAATCTAATTACATAACCAGAAGTTGACTTTCTATCCACACTATCACCTGCCCAATCTGAATCCACAAAACAATCTAATATCTCAGCACTTTCATTCCTACAATAGTTTAATTTCAAATCTTTAGTTAAATATAAATATTTCAAAATTCTCAAAGCATATTTAAAATGAGTACTACTGTAACAACTTTGGAATCTGCTCAAGTAATTCACACTATAGCTAATATCTGGTCTAGTACCCAAACTTACATACAAGAGTGCACCTATCAAGTTTCTATATCTAACGTCATTACAATCTTCATACGCTGGTTCTAACTTTAAATTTACTTCCATTGGAGTTTTGTACAAGATCGAATCTTCAATTTTATATTTCGCAGCTAATGAATCAATATATTTTTCTTGACTCAAACTCATAACTCTTGTTTCACAATCATAATTAATATCGATGCCAAGATATCTTTTTACCTCACCTAAATCTTTCATATTAAATCGTTTTGACAAAAAGTTCTTAATCTTAACAATTTTTTCTTTTCTCACACAGCAAATGAGCAAATCGTCGACAAAAATAATCAAATAAATCAAGACATCTCCATCTCGCAATACATAAAGACAATAATCATATTTACTCCTTTTAAAACCTAAACTTCTTAAAAAATCGTCAAAACAATTGTACCAAGCTCGTGAGCTTTCTCGCAAACCATACAATGCTTTATACAATTTACAGATTCTATCCGTACCATCATCATATCCTCTTGGCTGCTTTACATAAACTTCAGATAAAACTTTACAATTTAGAAACGCAGTCTCCACGTCCATTTGTTCTATAACCAAACCTTCTTGACAACAGTATGACAACAAAATCTTTGATGTTTGCATATTGGTTACTGGAGAATAAATATCCTCAACGACTTCTTTTTGTTGAAAACCCCTGACAACTAATCTTGCTTTGTAAACACTTTCTGGTTTCTTTGTGAAAACCCACTTTACATCAATGGCTTCTTTATCAACTTGTTTATCTACTAATTCCCATGTTTTGTTTTTGTTCAAACAATCAATTTCCTTACTCATCGCTTTTTCCCAATAATTTGATTCGGCGCTGTTAATCGCCTCCTCAAAGCTTTCCGGACTATTTGCACTGCAAAAGTTTACATAAATAAAATTGCTGTAAACATAATCATTTAATATTTTTGGTTTTCTTTCTCTAGATGATCTCCTCAACTCAAGTACTTTCTCTGGTTCATGATTATGAGAAAGCTTTTCATTTTTCTCAATTTCCTTCTGTTTTTCTATTAGTTCAGTTTCATTTTCTATACTTTCGTGTTCAGAATCACTAGAATATTCACTTACTGAATCATAATCTTTAAATCCAATACATTGAACACCACTTTCAACAATGTCCACATGTCGAGCAACAACTATCTTATTATTTATTAGCACTCTGTAGCCTACTTCACAATAACCCATTAAAACCCCCAAATCGGCTTTCCTATCCCATTTCGACTTCCTCAGTTGCTCAGGTACTCTTACAAAAACTCTACTCCCATACAACTTCAAATGATTAACATTAGGTCTTTTCCCCAGTAATATCTCATAAGGAGTTTTCTTTTCAATGGTGTTAGCTAAAGTTCTGTTTTTGAGGTACGCTGCTGCACAAACCACTTCAGGCCAAAATCTTGTGTCTACTCGCGCTTCGGCTAGCAGACACCGAGACGTGTCCATGATGGAGCTGTTATACCTTTCAGCAGTACCATTAAGCTCATGCACATAAGGTGGACAAGCATTCAATACAATTCCTTTTTATCTCACAAATTCATAGACATTTTCATTTAAATATTCCTTCCCATTGTCACATCTTATCTTTTTAACAGTTTTCCCAGTGAGATTCTCAACTTCATTAATATACTCTACAAAACAATTGTATACTTGATCTTTAGATTTTATGGTGTAAACACGAGCTGCCTTACTGTAATCATCAATGAAAGAAAGAAAATATCTTTCCCCATGCATTCCAGTAGTTGAGTGAGGCCCATTTAGATCTGTGTGAACAATTTCTAAGATTTCTTTTGCTTTGGTTCTATTATTTTTAAAAGGAACATTATGCATTTTGTTTTCGATACAGATTTTACATTTCATAAATTCTGATTCTAGTTCTGAAGGAACCCCATCTAACAATTGATGTTTACATAAAGTATTTAGATAATTGAAATTAACATGTCCCAAAATGCGGTGCCATTTTTCCTTTGTTGTCATATTATTGTCTTTACTCATAACATTAACATTAACTTCTCCTTTATTAATAGTACTACTCATTTTATACAACCGACTCTCTTTCCATGCAATCGCAATCAATCCATTAGCTTTATCAAAAATTTTAGCATTATTCCCTACCGATACAATTTTGTGATTATCTGTAATTTTGGCATAACTGATCAAATTTTTGTCTATGTCTTTTACAAAGAAAACATCTCGCATATTAATTGGAACCATTTGATCATAGACAGGAAAATTACTAATTACATTACCAACTTTAGTAGCTTGCAAAATTTTTCCATCAGCAATTTTTACATTTATAGGTTGTTTTAAAGTTATACTCTTAGAAAAATATTCCTCATTATTAATAACATGATCAGTACAGCCACTGTCTAATAACCAATTGATTTGAATTTGATTGTTGTTACTTGACTCTACTGTTCTATTTTGATCTATCATAGAATTAACCTCTGTTATAAAACTACTCATACCATGATCACTCTGATGGTAACCTTGCCTGCTGTGATGCCGACCGCTGCTAAAACCATGCTGCTCTCCTCGACCATGTTGCCTGCTGCCATAACCTCCACGCTGTATGTTGCCGTAATTTGCACGCTGTACATTGCATATTTCCATTACCTCTGTCGCTACTTTGAAAATGTACTCCACGATGCCATGTGCCTCTGTTACTTGTTCTTCCCTGGTTACAATCACGTTTGAAGTGACCTGCTTTGCCGCATCGATAACATACTTGCTCCTGATTTCTTGAATTCAATTTTCTTTCTGTGTGAAATGCATTTGATTTTACCTCTTCATTTCCAGTTTTTGCACTCAATAATTGAATCTTACTTTTAACGTATTCAACTGTCTGGTCCTCTTCCTTCAAGACGTCCACTAAGACCCAATATAGCTCATTGACTCTGGTAACGTTCGCAGCACATAATTTAACTTCTCCTTTTCTGTTACTTTAGCGCCTGCAGATTTCAGCTCATTTACAGTTTTTTCAAATGCACTGAAAAATGTCCCCGTATCACTGTAATCACTTAACCTCAATTTGTCCAACTTGTTTCTGCATAATATTTGAAGGGCTGTAGACTCTTTCGAATATAATTCATCAAATTTCTTCATGATCTCGAAAGCACTTTCTCTGTCATTCACGAATTCTAGTTGCTTATTTGTGATTGCACCATAAATATAGTTGATAGCCTTCAAGTCCACTTCATCCCACGTTTCGTTGTCTGAGCTCACTTTTGCCCTCGTAGTCACTGTATGGCATTTCTTCATTTTTAGGTACATGATTATCCACTGCTTCCAGTTCCCATAGTCCTCGCCATCAAATAGTTATATCAGCCATGTCGAACTTTCTGAATAATACGCGATGGCCACAATATAATATTTAACTTCTACTTTTCTTTTCAAGAACCACGCTCTGCTACCATGTTTTGAATCACGTTCACACTTTTACTTATAAAATACTTTATTAAAATATACATATGTTCACTTTACAAACGCATATATACACAAACATAGCTGTCACCACAATCGATACTTCTCGAACATACTCGATATAACTTATTCTAGAACGATGTTCTGGAACTTTCTCATATCCGGTATAAATGGATTACATAATTCCAACAGAAACAATGACTGCTTGCGAAATAGCTGTAAAACAAAGCGTAGGACTATGGAGAGAGTGATGTTAAGTGCACTGGATTTGTCTTTCAGAAGGTCAATATATGGACCCTTCAACCACTACCATACTTGATGTTGTGGAAAGACATCCCACAAAACCCAAAGAAATTCTGGCCACATGTTTCGGCTGTCAGTGTACAAAAGTTAGTATCCAAAGACTCATTGGTGGCACAAGAGTAGATATTGATGGAAAACAAAGCCAAAGCAGAAACGATGAACTCTGTTTTCAAATGTTCCTTTACAAAGGGTAATTCATGAATGCTGCACCAGCTTGACTCTCACATCATTGCACATGTGATGTATTAGTGTTAGAGGTGTTAAGACTCAGCTGAAGTCACAAATCATTAAAACTGAGCATGGGTCCAATTTATTACACACATCAAAAAAAGTTTTGCATCACCCCAGTTCCCAGAAATCCTGAAGATAGACGTTGACTGTGGATACAGATACAGTCCCTCTGACTGTTCAGAGATACCACTAAACCTGCCCAAAGATGTAAACAACCATGCATGATCAGCACCTATTAGACGGAGGGGGCCCGACAGCTGATCAGTTCGAGTCATTCCACCAGGGAGGAGGTACACAGCTGTTGTTGTTTGTAGTTCAACCATGTCTAGATGGTCAATACATCCACATTGTCACTTTATGCCAGGAAGGGCTCTCAAGAAGGGAAGTGTCCAGGCGTCTGAGCGATGTTGTTCGGACATGGAGGAGATACAGAGAAACAAGAACTGTCGATGAAATGCCTCGCTCATGCCGCCCAAGGGCTACTACTGCAGTGGATGACCGAAACCTATGGATTATGTCTCGGAATGAATCTGACAGCAACGCCATCAGGATGTCATGTTACAACTAAAACTGTGTGCAATAGGCTGCATGATGCACAACTTCACTCCCGACGTCCATGGTGAGGCCCATCTTTGCAACCACGACACCATGCAGTGTGGTACAGATGGGCCCAACAACATACTGGATGGACCACTCAGGATTGGCATCACGTTCACTTCATTGATTAGTGTTGTATATGCCTTCAACCAGGCAGTTGTTGGAGACATGTTTGTAGGCAACCTGGTCAGTCTGAACACCTTAGACATACTGTCCAGCGAGTGCAGCAAGGTGGAGGTTCCCTGTTGTTTTAGGGTGGCATTATGTGGGGCCGACGTATGCCGCTGATGGTCATGGAAGGCGCCATAATGGCTGTATGATCCGTGAATGCCATCCTCCAACCGATAGTGCAACCATATCAGCAGCGTATTGGCGAGGGATTCGTCTTCATGGACGACAATTGGCGACCCCATCATGCACATCTTGTGAATGACTTCCCTCAGGATAACGACATTGCTTGAGTAGAGTGGCCAGCACGTTCTTCAGACATGAGCCCTATCAAACACGCCTGGGATAGACTGAAAAGGGCTATTTATGGATGACTTGCCCCACTAACCACTCTGAGGGATCTATGCCGAATCGCCATTGAGGAGTGGGACAATCTGGACCAACAGTGCCTTGACAAAGTTGTGGATAGTATGCTACGACGAATACGGGCATGCATCAATGCAGGAGGACATGCTACTGGGTATTAGATGTACCGGTGTGTACAGCAATCTGGACCATCACCTCTGAAGGCCTTGCTGTATGATGGTACAACATGCAATGTGTGGTTTTCATGAGCAAAAAAAAGGTCGGAAATGATGATTTTGTTGATCTCTATTCCAACTTTTTGTACAGGTTCTGGAACTCTCGTAACCAAAGTGATGCAAAACTATTTTTGATATGTGTGTTACATTATTATTACCCATTCTATTTCATTTGTCAATCATGCTCTCAGATTCTATACAGTACTGAGTCTGCATCTGAATTAGCCCCTGTTGTGAACATAATACACTGTAGATACCACAAACAAAAAAAATGTTCCCAGAGTTTGGAAGAAAACACAAGTCATACCTGTCTGCAAGAAATACAACAGAAGCGAGTAAAAAAATATTTTCCTATGCCATTGACAGATATATACTTAATCTTACCAATGCATTCTGTGCTCAAACATAAACAGCTACTACCATCTCGAACAGATTGCTGTCCTCCACGTCAATCAGCATGAATTCTCTTGAAGATAGAAGGTTCATTAACAAAGTTTCAAGAATCAACTTTAAATGATGACTCAAGGAATATACTACAACCCCATATACAGGGTGTTACAAAAAGGTATGGCCAACTTTCAGGAAACATTCCTCACACACAAATAAAGAAAAGATGGTATGTGTACATGTGTCCGGAAACACTTAATTTCCACGTTAAGCTCATTTTAGTTTCGTCAGTATGTACTGTACTTCCTCGATTCACCGCCAGTTGGCCCAATTGAAGGAAGGTAATATTGACTTCGGTGCTTGTGTTGACATGCAACTCATTGCCCTACAGTACTAACATCAAGCACATCAGTACGTAGCATCAACAGGTAAGTGTTCATCACGAACGTGGTTTTGCAGTCAGTGCAATGTTCACAAATGCGGAGTTGGCAGATGCCCATTTGATGTATGGATTAGCACGGGGCAATAGCTGTGGCGCGGTACGTTTGTATCGAGACAGATTTCCAGAACTAAGGTGTCCCGACAGGAAGACGTTCGAAGCAATTGATCGGCGTCTTAGGGAGCACGGAACATTCCAGCCTATGACTCGCGACTGGGGAAGACCTAGAACGACGAGGACACCTGCAATGGACGAGGCAATTCTTCGCGCAGTTGTCGATAACCCTAATGTCAGCGTCAGAGAAGTTGCTGCTGTACTAGGTAACGTTGACCACGTCACTGTATGGAGAGTGCTACGGGAAAACCAGTTGTTTGCGTACCATGTACTGCGTGTGCAGGCACTATCAGCAGCTGATTGGCCTCCACAGGTACACTTCTGCGAATGGTTCATCCAGCAATGTGTCAATACTCATTTCAGTGCAAATGTTCTCTTTACGGATGAGGCTTCATTCAAACGTGATCAAATTGTAAATTTTCACAATCAAAATGTGTGGGCTGACGAGAATCTGCAATTGTGCAATCACGTCATCAACACAGATTTCCTGTGAACGTTTGGGCAGGCATTGTTGGTGATGTCTTGATTGGGCCCCATGTTCTTCCACCTACGCTCAGTGGAGCACGTTATCATGATTTCATAAGGGATACTCTACCTGTGCTACTAGAACATGTGCCTTTACAAGTACGACACAACATGTGGTTCATGCACGATGGAGCTCCAGCACATTTCAGTCGAAGTGTTCGTACGCTTCGCAACAACAGATTCGGTGAGCGATGGATCGGTAGAGGCGGACCAATTCCCTGGCCTCCATGCTCTCCTGACCTCAACCCTCTTGACTTTCATTTATGCGAGCATTTGAAAGCTCTTGTCTACGCAACCCCGGTACCAAATGTAGAGACTCTTCGTGCTCGTATTGTGGACAGCTGTGATACAATACGCCATTCTCCAGGACTGCATCAGCGCATCAGGGATTCCATGCGACAGAGGGTGGATGCATGTATCCTAGCTAACTGAGGACATTTTGAACATTTCCTGTAACAAAGTGTTTGAAGTCACGCTGGTACGTTCTGTTGCTGTGTGTTTCTATTCCATGATTAATGTGATTTGAAGATAAGTAATAAAATGAGCTCTAACATGGAAAGTAAGCGTTTCCAGACACAAGTCCACATAACATATTTTCATTCTTTGTGTGTGAGGAATGTTTACTGAAAGTTTGGGTGTACCTTTTTGTAACACCCTGTGTATCGTTTACATAGGGATCGTGAGGACAAGATTAGAATAATTATAGCACACACTGAGGTATTCAAACAATCATTCTTCCCCTTTTCCACTAATGAATGAAATGAGAAGAAACCCTAATAACTGGTATAATGGGATGTACCCTCTGCCGTACACTTCACGGTGGTATGCAGAGTACAAATGTAGATGTAGATGTAGAATTCCAAAAAAATCAGTCATGTGAAACCAAACCTGCAGGCATTTCTGTCATGTGACATTCTGAAAATCATGGAACAAGGCATACAGGTGAATGCAGTTAATTTCCGATGTCCAACAGTATTTAACCCAGAACTGTACCCACGCATTTAAAGAAGATACCATTGTATGTAGTGTCAAACGGAATTTCTGATTAGAGTGATGCTTACAAAAAGGGAGGATACTCTGTGTTATCTCGGATCAAGAGTCATGACAGGCATAGCTGCCTGAACCATAACAGTGGTCAGCTTGCCCTACACCAATGAAACATTAATCTAGAACGATAGTATACAAGATAAGAGTACAGTCTCGTTTAAGCATTTATTTGTTACCTGATTATTTGTCCCTTAATAAACGACTGTGTTGATGCTTTGCATGTAATGACAAAGGACAGTAATTAACACTCTTGATACTGTAACAAATTTTTCCTGGCATAGTAAAACAGGAGTAAAGACTAGAGCTTACATTTGCTTAAAATATCAAGGATACTGTAGAGGTCTGACAGAATGAATAGTAGGATTTGAGCCATGTAGTATGGCATTGCTGTTGCTCCTACGTGAAATATGCATGTACGGGCTGGATTGAGGAAGGATTGCCATTTGTAAATATGCCCTTGTGCAGTTCAGAGCATCAAGCACTCGCCCTTGAGACATATTTAAAAAATAACAAGTATCCCATGGCAGTTGTTGCCATTCCGAGTTGAAATGAAGTGACAAAGTCCTGGATCATTGCACGATTGTACACTGGGTGCAGCAATTCAGGACAACTGCATCTTTTGCAAGCACTCTTCCATAGTCCTCACACTTCTGCTGTCAGACAAACCTTGGCGCAAACAATGGCAGATCATTCCTTGCAGCTCATCATCTGTGACAACCTGCACATCCACCAGTACTTAATGGAGGTCATACAGAAACTAAATGAAGAGAATAAAGTTGCGCTATGAACCTCTGCCTTACGCTTGCTGGTTTATTCTTAATTATACAGAAAGAATAAAGTGTACATCAAACATTCTCATACTGTGACTGAATTCAGGGTATGATTGCACAGCTGTGTAGGAGATGCTATTGAACATGCTGAATCAGTTGACAAAAGCTTTCATTCGCCACCTCGAGGAATGCACTGTAAGTGTTAGCGACCATTTGTATGGTGTTATATTCTAAACCAAGTAGAGGGTGTATATGATATACAGGATGAATCACCTAAATCTTGCACCACAAATAAAGCAGAAATGGATAGTGCTATTGGTGCATGGTTTTCACATAATGGATTGGTAGTTTACGATTTTTAAGTGGGACAATGCCTATTGACATTAAAAAACTAAAAGTAGGATAAATTAGAATGTCAGTGGTGTTTTGCCAGATTAAATTGTATTGTTTATGAGATACCATATTCTGAAAAGTTCCCACACCGATATGTGCTAAATACCAGTGACAGCATACACTAAAGCACAACACAAGCACATACACTAGTTATGTGAATTCTGACCAATAACGAGACAACTGACCAATATAGGTTGTGTTCAAAATGACCAATGGTAGTGCCAATACACACTTCCAGTCTCGTGTGGGATGACTGCTGCACATGTGCTAGCATTTCAGTGGAGATATCTGAGCATACTGCACTAATATGTCGTTGCACATCATTGGGTGTAATTGGTATGTCGTTGTAGCCAACTTCTTTCAGCTTTCCCCACAGAAAAAAGTCTGCAGGCAACAGATTCAAGGAACTGGCCAACCAAGGTATATGTCCTCTGCATCCAATCCAACGATTTGGAAACAAATCCTGAAGACCTGCTGTGTTGCTGTGGTACATCATGAATTTTAGGCTGGACAGCCGTCATATTGGTACAACAGCTCCCTTCTAGACTGCAGGGGTATGTCTTCTAGCATCCACAGGAGATAGTATGTTAGGAGGCTGCAATACTTATGTGCATTCAGTGTTCTGTTTATGAAAAATGGGCCTGTGAGTTGATGGTTCACTATCCCACACCACTATCTAGCAAAGCCAACAGGGATTATCAGCAGACCAATAGTGCATGTTTCATCAGATTACCCGGCCATGATTGGTAAATGTGACTTCATCACTAAACAAGATACGTGCTACATCTAATGCCCATGTGCAGAAGTTAACACGATTATCATAATCGTCTCCATGCAGACCTTGATGGAGAGGTATATGATAGGGATGGAACCTACATTAATGGAGAATGTGTAGGCCATTTTCGTGAGTAATGTTATTTCCTTATGCAATTGTACAGGAGCTAAAGTGCAGGCCAACTGCAACACCAACAAGAAAATTAATTTGCCCCTGTTTTGTCATAACTTGTTTCCTTATGTTAGGTTGTCTAGGTGCTACACTACCACTTTCATGTAACTAGTTGAAGAAGTTGATAAATAATTGCCGAGATGGTTGATGTCTATTGGGATATCTTGCCATATACGCCATACAAGAATGAACTGCATTCTTCCTGCACTTTGCACTCACCATACACCACCACTCCATCTACTTGGGGCTCCCGAAACCAGATTACATAAACCAATTTCCCAATACCGCTTCTAAGTGGTCATGTAAACAATTCAAAATCGATTCTGGAAATCTGCTTCTAGTTGCCAGTTTTCCAGTTCTGCAATCGATTTTCGCTCCCATGTAAGAGCAAGCGGTTTTGAAACTTGCTTGGGTTGTCAAGTTGCGTCTTGTTTTCAGAATATTTCGTTAATATGGACTAATTGTGCGGTGAAGGCGAAACAGGAATATTAGACAGAGCATGAAGCTGTCTATGAAGGACAATGGGCAGATTCCGTAATTTTAGATTTCTGGAAAGCATTTGACATGGTGCCCCACTGTAGGCTGTTAACGAAGATATGAGCATATGGAATAAGTTCACAGATACGTGAGTAGCTTGAAGACTTCTTAAATAATAGAACCTAGTATGTTGTCCTCAATGGCGAGTGTTCATCAGAGACAAAGATATTATCAGAAGTGCTCTAGAGAAGTGTGAAAGGACCACTGTTGTTCTCTATGTACATAAATGATTTGGTCGAAAGGGTGGGCAGAAATCTGTGCTTGTTTGCTGATGATGCTATAGTGTATGGTGAAGTGTCGAGTTTGAGTAACTGTATGAAGTGACAAGACAACTTAGACATAATTTCCAGTTTGTGTGATGATTGGCATTTAGCACTAAATGTAGAAAAATGTAATTTAATGCGGATGACTAGGATGATCAAACCTGTAATCTTTGGGTATGGTATTACTAGTGTCCTTCTTGACACAGCCATGTAGTTTAAATATCTGGGCATAATGTTGCAAAGCGATGTGAGGTGGAATGAGCATGTGAGAAATGTGTTGGGGAAGGCGAACGGTCGACTTCAGTTTATTGGGAGAAATTTAGGAAAGAGTAGTTCACCTGTGAAGAAGACCACATATAGGAGGCTGGTGCAAACTATTCTTGAGTACTGCTCAAGTGTTTGGGATTGAGTGAAGGTATCAAAGAAATTCAAAGGTGGGCTGCTAGACTTTTTACTGGTAGATTCGATTATCACATAAGTGTTACGGAGTTGCTTCGGTAACTCATATGGGAATCCCTGGAGGGAAGGCGACGTTCTTTTAGAGAAACACTATTGAGAAAATTTAGAGAACCGACACTTGAAGCTGATTGCCGAACAATTCTACAGCCGCCAACATACATAGCGCGTAAGAACCACGAAGATAAGATACGAGTAGTTAGGGCTCATACGGAGGAATTAGATAACCTTTTTCCTTTCGCTCTATTTGCGAGTGGAACAGGAAAGGAAATAAGTTGTGGTACAGGGTACCCTCCGCCACGCACCGTACGGTGGCTTGCGGAGTATCTATGTAGCTGTAGATGTAGATTTAGGCTACCTGTAATATTTAAGTGAAAAGAAGTAACGATTGTGTTGACTGAATCATAAACTGTATCAGCTGTTTTCCAGACGCCATATTTAACTTGGCTAGCAAATCCGCTTCAGACGTTGACATGTGAACACGACAGCGAAAAACGGTTTCCGAAATTTGTTTTTCGTCTGTCGGAAGATGTATCGCAAGTAAACGTAATGCATGAGCGTGTCGTAGACTTTTTCTGCACTGGCAAATCCTAACGTCCACTCGAGACCTACTGCGGAATACACAATCACACTATTGGCACGCATAACAACATTGTACCTGGCAACTACGCAGGTTGAATGGCGCGAACAAATGACGGTATGATTACGTATCAAAATACGTTACCTCGTAAACGACTCGCACCAGAAACATGCAACAAACACCATCGACATTCTAATTTACCCTACTTTTAGTCTGTTAATGTCAATAGTCACTGTTTCATTTAAAAAATGTGTTTGTGCGCAAAAAGTACCCTTCCTAAGTATTATTACAATCTGTTTATTGGATGACAATACTAGTCCCTGACTACCAATCCATTCTGTGGAAACCGCAAATCAACAACACTTTTCATTTTCGCAATATGTGAGCCATGTTTTAGGTGATTCAGCCTGTATAATAGAATGTCAGTTTTGTTTTCAACGCGTTTTTAACAAATTTGTTTCCAGGTTCTGTACCATTTTATCTATCCATTCTGGCGGGCCCGTGTATTAAAAAAGCAATTTTCACAACTCATTACTTTCTATGTGACAAGAATGACAGTAAGCCTTATGGTCTAAGAAAGTATTATAATTCAGTATAGTAGCACGTAATGAATAAATGTTAAATTACGTTATATGAACAGAGGAATCAATGGCCTCGTGGTTATTTTTTGCTTCATAATGCAGTTGTTGATTTCCGCTGCTAAGTAACGACCTCAATTTCTCTAGGGTATCGTGCTCAGAAAGCGTACATTTTTAAAAAGAAAGGAAATATTTTACTCCTTCGGTTTGTTTCAAACTTAAAGAAATGGTTAGAAGTAAGTACTAGTAACAATATTTAAAACTGTAGTAACTAGCAACAGAGTTGAGATAAATTAGTTCGTCATTCTACTAGTTTACAACACTGTGCCATGTTCCTCATTCACAAAAACAATGAAACGTATTGCCGTTTCTAAAAGTAACCTATAACTGTGAAAATTGAGATCTTATTGCCTATTCACGGACGGTTCTGCTCTCTATATACCAGTGCAAAATAGTTACGAAAACTGGGTTCAAAAATAAAACTCCAAAACGTCAGTGCCGATGTCTCCTGACGTGATGTCTTATAAGATGTAGTAATTAACAGAAGATCGTTGAGATTTACCTGGAAAATACGGGAAACACAACACCTAAAGAAAAAAATAATCCACACAAAATCCACCACTGACACCATTTTATTCATATTGCATGTAAATCGAGTCTTTGTCATTATATATTACAGGGACCTCTATGTAAGTTCTTATGTGACTGATTAATTTCACCTCTCGTTTTAAGTACGGCTGTCTTTCTGTTTAGTTCATTTCACAGTACAGTCAATAACGATTTTAAAACTGCTTTAACATTAGTACCGGTATTGCAGTTATTTGCTATCTTTGTTAAAATATAGGTTAAATGTTGATGCGTTTTAGAATTAGGTCACTAAAATGTAGAATTATACTAAAAAGCTGCCAAGCAATGCCACAAAATATCGTTGAACATCGTCGATCACAGTGCTATAATCTGCTTCATTAAATGTTTATTTTAGATTACCAGTGCTATTGCGCGCCTTTGGCAACGTAATAATGCAAAGAATGATTCAGTTGTAAAATTTCATTCATTCTCGGTCGTTATTATTATTTTTTATTCGTCCTTACATCATTCAGCGCAACTTTGGTGGGCGTGTCGTACAAATTACGGAAAGGAAGTTGACCGTTGGCTTATCGAGTGAAATATCCCATCATTCATCATAACAACAGTGGACACTCCGAATCTGGATGGGGGAACGAACCCAGATCCTCCCGAATGCGAGTCCAGTGCATTAACCTTGGCTTAGCCACCCCGCTCGGTACATGATTTTTAAGGAAACCACATGTAGATAGTCAACAAGCAGATTACAATATTCACAAGAAATAAAAATCAATGCTATAACTCAAACATAAAACGTAGACATACGTTAATACACACCTGAAAAATTTTAACACATGAACACATTACATTACACTGCTGAGAAGTATAATGCACAATCACTTGCCACAGTACAAGGCCATCCATGACAATCTTGCAACCAATCCCGTCTCTGAGATGTTTTGGACTGAACCTGAAACAGAGAAAGCAGAAAATCAACAGTAGGAGCATTCTTATGCAAAGACAAACAAAGCAGAAATGGCACCTCTGTTAACAGGTGAAGAAGTAATCTACAATTAAAATGAATACATAGTATTTGTGTAAGCTGACATATTCATTTACATAGTAGTATCCCTTCTCAATAAGAAATTATTTTAACCCTGCTCTAAAAGTCACTTCCTTTGCCAACCTCTTTATAAATGTTGGCAATACATTATACAGAATAACACCAAAGTGGATCGCATGTCTTTGAATATGAGTTGTTTTTTGCTTGCTTGACATGGGGGGACTTGTAGTTGTGAGTGTCATATCTAAGGTAATAACTATTACACTACTGCCCATTAAAATTGCTACACCACGAAGGTGACGTGCTACAGACGCGAAATTTAACCGACAGGAAGAAGATGCTGTGATATGCAAATGATTAGCTTGTCAGAGCATTCACACATGGTTGGCGCTGGTGGCGACACCTACAACGTGCTGACATGAGGAAAGTTTCCAACCGATTTCTCATACACAAACTGCAGTTGACCGGCCTTGCCTGGTGAAACATTTTTGGGGTGCCTCGTGTAAGGAGGAGAAATGAGTACCATCATGTTTCTGACTTTGATAAAGGTCGGATTGTAGCCTATCGTGATTGTGGTTTATCGTATCGCGACATTGCTGCTCGTGTTGGTCGGTGTCCAATGACTGTTAGCAGAATATGGAATCGGTGAGCTCAGGAGGGTAATGCGGAATGCCGTGCTGGGTCACAATGGCCTCGTATCACTAGCAGTTGAGATGACAGGCATCTTACCCGCATGGCTATAACAGACTGTGCAGCCACATCTCGATCCCTGAGTCAACAGATGGGGACGTTTGCAAGACAACAACCATCTTCACGAACAGTTTGACAACGTTTGCAGCAGCATGGACTATCAGCTCGAAGACCATGGCTGCGGTTACCCGTGACGCTGCATCACAGACAGGAGCGCCTGCGATGGTGTACTCAACGATGAACCTGGGTGCACGAATGGCAAAATGTCATCTTTTCAGATGAATCCAGGTTCTGTTTACAGCATCATGATGGTCGCATCCATGATTGGTGACATCGCGGTGAGCGCACATTGGAAGTGTGTATTTGTCATCGCCATACTGGCGTATTGCCCTGTGTGATGGTATGGGGTGCCATTGGTTACACATCTCGGTCACCTCTTGTTCGCATTGACGACACTTTGAACAGTGGACTTTACATTTCAAATATGTTACGACCTGTGGCTCTACCCTTCATTCGATCCCTGCGAAACCCTACATTTCAGGAGGATAATGCACAATCGCATGTTGTAGGTCCTGTACGGGCCTTTCTGGATACAGAAAATGTTCGACTGCTGCCCTGGCTAGCACATTCTCCAGATCTCTCACCAATTGAAAACGTCTGGTCAATGGCGGCCGAGCAACTGGCTCGTCACAATACGCCAGTCACTACTCTTGATGAACTGTGGTATCGTGTTGAAGCTGCATGGGCAGCTGTACCTGTACACGCCATCCAAGCTCTGTTTGACTCAATGCCCAGGCATATGAAGGCCGTTATTACGGCCAGAGGTGGTTGTTCTGGATACTGATTTCTCAAGATCTATGCACCCAAATTGCGTGAAAATGTAATCACATGTCAGTTCTAGTTAATATATTTGTCCAGTGAATACCTGTTTATCATCTGCATTTCTTCTTGGTGTAGCAATTTTAATGGCCAGTGGTGTAGTTTGCAGGATTGCAAGAATAGCTCTTGTCATCAGAACACATCTGCGTATGTACAAGAAGGGTACTGTAAGCATACACAAATACAGACTTGCAGTGAGGCATTGAAGAGCAGTGTGACAAGATTCAAACAGGCCTTTTCTCTAATGATGAGATTGAAGATATCTGTTTCAGCTGTGACCTTAATTTTATTATACACATGACCAGTTTCGGGAAAATTATATTCCCATCTGCAGGTGTACCAGTTTTCTGAAATAAGGGAGGAAATACAGTATAAGTCCTTGTAGTATACATGGTATTGTAAGATTTTCTAATTTTATTTAAATGACTATCAGTTTTACTCCAAAAATCTATTACATAATCTATGCTTTTCCACTTGCTGGCTGATTGGTCTGCAGCTGCAGAATTCATTTTCTTTTGGAAGAAACTCCACCAAGCAACTATGATTTTTATGGAATTTATTAGCAGACTGGTTTCAAAAATTTATGGTGGTATTTTTGTAAAAATAGCAGATGCTTGGTGGATTCCTTTCCTCCGGAAAATTTCATTCATATATTCACACATTATGAGTGCATAGTTACACGTAACAGCTGAATCAGCTCACTGCAGAAACCAGGAAATTGATTCATCAATAGAACCCACTGGTGCAGCATTAAGTGTGGTAACTTCATCATCAAACGCAAACATAGAAATTCAAGAGTTTAGAGTTCAGAAAAGCAGCTACAAATAACTCCAGTTAGAAAAGGAAAACAATGAGAAAGGAAACCAATGACGACTTCACCAAGAGTGGGATCAGTTTTCCACAGTGCTTACAAGGGAACCTCCCCATCACACCCCCCTCAGATTTAGTTATAAGTTGGCACAGTGGATAGGCCTTGAAAAACTGAACACAGATCAATTGAGAAAACAGGAAGAAGTTGTGTGGAACTGTGAAAAAAATAAGCAAAATATACAAACTGAGTAGTTCATGGCAAGATATGCAACATCAAGGACACTGGGAACACAGGAGCGCCATGGTCTCGTGGTAACGTGAGCAGCTGTGGAACGAAAGGTCCTTGGTTCAAATCTTCCGTCGAGTGAAAAAGTTTAACTTTTTATTTTCAGTTTATGTGACAAACTCTTATGTTTTCATCACTTTTTTGGGAGTGTTTATCACATCCACAAGAAAACCTAAATCGGGCAAGGTAGAAGAATCTTTTTACCCATTCGCCAAGTGTACAAGTTAGGTGGGTCGACAACATATTCCTTTCATGTGACGCACATGCTGTCACCAGTGTCGTATAGAATAAATCAGATGTGTTTTCCTGTGGAGGAATTGGTTGACCTATGACCTTGCGATCAAATGTTTTCGGTTCCCATTGGAGAGGCACGTCCTTTCGCCTACTAATCGCATGGTTTTGCGATGCGATCGCAAAACACAGACACTAAACTTATTACAGTGAACAGAGACGTCAATGAACGAACAGACAGATAATAACTATGCAAAAATAAAGAAAGTAAAATTTTCACTCGAGGGAAGACCTGACTGAACCAAGGACCTCTCATTCTGCAACTGCTCAGGCCACCACGGGACCACGGCGCTCCTGAGCTCACGTTCTCCATGATGTTGCCTATGTGGTCCATGGACTACTCAGTTTGTATATTTTGCTTATTTTTTCACAGTTCCACACAACTTCTTCCTGTTTTCTCAATTGATCTGTGTTCAGTTTATCAAGGCCTATCCACTGTGCCAACTTATAACCAAATCTGAGGTGGGTGCGATGGGGAGGTTCCCTTGTTAGTAATTTTTTTTATATCACAAGCAATGAAGAAGAGCAGATGAATTATAGCAAGGAAAACTTACGCACTGACAGTCACCACCTACAACAGTTTTCAAGACCTCAGCTGTCAACAAAGGGAAAATAGCTTTAAGTCTTGTACCAAAACAGTCAATACTTGGACCACAAAAACTTAGAAGTGAAGTGCTCCTGAGTGAAACACAACTAGATGTACTATGCGTTAGTGAGCATAAGCTAAATGAAGTAGAATTCTGCAATCTAGTAACAATTTTGATGCAGTTAATTATTTCTGTAGGTCAAAACATTAAGATGGATGTGTTGCTGGGTATGCATTAAAAGAAATCTGATGGTCTGCAAGGTACAGGGTATTGTAAATAGGCTATATTAACTTCCAGCATGCAACATAAGTGTTTTTTTCAAAAAATTGGACCTTGCTTTAGGCAAACTTAAGACAACTGGGAAAACAGTGGTACTATGTGGTGATTTTAATATTGACTTTCTGAGCCATAGCCCTCACAGGGAAACGTTTTTAAATATTATAAAAGCCTACAATCTTTGTCTTACTGTTAGCTCTCCAACACATGTAACTAAAACTAGTGTCACTCTCCTTGATCAGGTATGTGTAAACATTGACAAGTGTACATCAGAAAACTTTTATACCGGCTATAGTGACCACCTTTCACAATTACTGACCATACCTGTAAATCACACTTCGACCAGTATAGAAAATGTTATCCATAAAAGGATTTATAGTGGGAAAAATATTGAATGCTTCCAGTACCTACTCAGTGAACAATCTTGGAGAGAAGTATATGATACCTCTAATACTAACGAAAAGATGGAACATTTTTGAACATATTCAAGCATAACTTTGACATAGCTTTTCCACAAAGGAAAGTTATTTCCAAGAGCACAGATAGATTCAGAAACTGGATTACATCAGGCATCAGAGTATCTTGTAAAAGGAAGCGGGAACTTTTTCTGCAGTCAAAAATTAACAGCAGTCCAGAATTTATTAATTATTTCAAAAAATACAAGCTAGTTTTGAAACGCATCATAAAGGAGGCAAAAATTAAGGAAAATGACAAATATATTATGAAGTCATCCAATAAAACTAAGTCCATGTGGAAAGCTGTGCAGGATCTTACTGGGAAGAAGACAACTCACAAAAATATTGTGATATCACATGATGGCAAGAATGTCACTGACCCTAGGGAAGTTGCAAATAGTTTCAATTCTTACTATGCAACTGTTGCTGGGAAATTAGTGAAGGAAAAATTTGGAAATCCACCTAATACAGCATGGAAAGAACTTTCATCTATTGAAATAAATAATATATCCATGTTCCTCAGTCCAGTAAGCCCAACAGAGCTCCTAAATACCATTAATTCACTGAAGAGTAAGTACTCAACTGGTATTGATGATATTCCAGATTATATTATAAAAATAACAGCAAGACAAATACTTTCACCTTTATTGGACATATGCAATTCATCCTTATCATGTGGTGTCTTCCCTCAGCAACTGAAAATGGCAAAAGTAATACCCCTATATAAAAAAGGTGATCATCAATGTATGGGTAACTATAGGCCTGTGTCTCTATTGTCAGGGTTTTCGAAAATTATTGAAAAAGTGTTCCTTTCAAAACTAATTACATTCTTCGACAAGAATAATATTATATCTGGGTGTCAACATGGTTTCAGACCACAGAGATCAATTGAAACTGCCACTTTCAATCTGATAAACCATGTCGTAAATGCAGTGGACAACCACAGAAATATCTCAGGTTTATTCTTGGACCTAACAAAAGCTTTTGATGTGATTGATCATTCTATACTCCTGAGGAAGCTCGAATGGTATGGTGTAAGAGGTGTGCCAAATCAGTGGATCAAATCATATTTGGAATATCGTTCTCAGGTAACTGAAATTAAGTACACAGAAGGAAATGAACTCCAGGTACACATTTCAGAACCATGTGGACTAACTCATGGTGTTCCACAGGGCTCCATTTTAGGTCCCTTTCTTTTTTTGGTCTACATTAATGATTTCCCATCACACGTTAGGGATTCTGAACCAGTACTGTTTGCAAATGACACCAGTCTATTGATTGAAGGGAATAATGAAGAAAATCTTACTGCATCTGCAAAAGATATTACAAAAGGAGTGTCTGAATGGTTTACCAGAAACAGGCTAATAGTTAATCCCCAAAAAACTGTACTAATGACTTTCCACACTGATCAAAATAAAAATCCGGCACAACCTGTAATATGTATAGATAACCAAAACATTAGTTCTGTCAATGAAACTAAATTTCTTGGGATTCATATCCAGGAAAATCTTAAATGGAACACTCATATCACAGCCCTAAATTCAAAACTAGCAACAATGAGTTATGTGGTAAAAATTCTCTGCAACAGTACTAGTGCAGAAACAGTTAGGGCTGTATACTTTGCTCGTGTACATTCAATACTGAAGTACGGTATCATTTTCTGGGGAAATGTACATCAGGCCATAACAGTTTTCAGGAAACAAAAGGCAATTATAAGAATAATGAAACAAGTGAGCAGCAGAAAATCATGCAAAGCTTTCTTTAAAGATCTAAAGATCCTACCCCTTCCCTGCATTTATATACTGGAATAGTCACGCATGTCAAAAAAAGCATACTGAGAAAAGAAAACCTTTTTCCTCAAAACAAAAGTGTCCATGATTACAGTACCAGGTCAGACAGTGACATACACGTCAATCATTGTAACACCGCATTATGCCAAAAAGGTGTATATCATGCAGGAACAAAACTTTACAACAGATTACCAAGACTTATAAAATCTCTTACTGAACTACAAAGCTTTAGAAAGTCTGTGACATCCTACCTTCTGAAAAACTGCTACTATTGAGTCTCACAGTATCTTATGCAAGAAAAAATGTAATTTGTATCTTTAATTGTAGAAATAAATTATAAATATACAGTATTTCAAAAATTTGTAATTATTAACTGTATAGATCCAATTTGTCATAAAAATTTATAAAATTTATGTTTGATATTTGAAAATCCAATAGCCAAAAAATGTTTTCTGATGTTTTCTGTCCAATATCCTGTGTACAATATATGTACTTAAAAAGAGATTTATATGGACAAATAAATAAATAAATAAATAAATAAATAGATTATTTCTGAAATAATTGACAAAGAATTAAGGAATGTCTGCATTTGCAGATCTCCTAGAAACAGCATTGCAACATTGCTAGTAAAACTAACAAAACTGTTAGTGAAGTTTGAAATGAAAAATATTGTAATGTTTGGAGAACACAACACATATAAAGAATCAAAATCAAAACAAGAGTGTACAGAAGCATTACTACAGTGTAATTTGAAAATAATAATAAAAACACCTATGAGAGTGAGTAATCAGTGCTGTACAATTATTGAAACATTATCTCCAATACTGTTGATAGTGATTGTGTAGCAGAAGTCCTGCAAATAGCAATCTCTGATCATCCTAGATTACAGTGCTATAGCTACAAAAGTAAGAGCTTTAAGATGGAAACAAGGCAGGATAAGGGAGAAGTTAGCATTATTAGTCAACAAAATGTGAGCATCTTTAAAAATTACAAAGAGGAGAAAAAACTGGACTGAAACTATCTAGGGACAAGACACAAATTAGATGTATGAAGGATTTTGTAATACTCTGAAGAATAAGTTTCATGTAGCCTGACCCCTGTCAGAGGAAGTAGTCGACATAGGTAGTGGATTATCAGAGTAATGGAACTCCACACTACACTAAGGGATCTCAAACAAACAGGGAATTTTGATAGTCGTTAACATTATAAGAAGATGTACAGGGAATTAATGAGAGAAGCAGGAATGAACTCACCCATGTAATAAACACATTTCTCCCAATGAGAGACCAGTTTGTTGATACCATCACTGTATAATGTTGACTTTGTTGATGGAGCCACAGCCTCACCTCAGCTTGCAAGGCTTCATCACAAACAAAATGAAGTCCTTGATGACGTTATTTGAATTTTGATCAAACAATGGAAAATCCAATATGGAATGTAACAATATTATGAAAAGGATAGTTGTTACTCACCATATAGTGGAGATGCTGAGTCACAGATAGGCACAACAAAAAGACCATCACACAATAAGTTTTTGGCCAAGAAGGCCTTTGTCAAAAATAGACAAAACACACAAGCAAAGCCCACAAGCTGAAGTTGATTTACAGGTGTTACCATAAAAATCAACTCTGATGAAGTTGTCTGTAATGTTGTTGAAGTTGATTTTCAGTTGTTGCCATAAAATCAACTCTATGTGGCTCATCCTTCACATGGAATATGATGGTCTAAGGATGCAATTCCCCACTGCATTCATTGTAACAGTGGGATTGATCAATATGTCTCTTGACCTGCAGCTTTCATAATGAACCTCACCTAATCTTATGATTGATGGAGAGAAAATAGAATACTTGCATAGGTTAATATTCTCGGAATGAATCGTGAATGTGTTATGCTGTTTTTCCATTATCTTTGTATGCATGTCAGTAGATTGTACTAGGTCTATTGTTACACGTACACTGTGCCCAAGGAACAACTGTGCTGGTGATTATCTCATTCTAGTCTGCGGCATTTTTTCTGAATGGCTCAAGAAATTTATTTAAATTTACTTGTAATGTAAATAAAGGAACAAGCAGTGCACTTCATTTTAATGATTTGTACATGAGCTGCATGTAGATCATTCAGAATTGCTTTCTGGTGTGCAGTTATTGTGATGACAAAGCAGTCAGCTACTAATGTATACTTAGAATGTGCTGGATACAAGCCACCAGAAGCTAAGTGCTTTCTTGCCTCAAGCAGTTGTACAGTCCGAAAATCTGGTTGTTTCTGTGTCTTATGAAACACAAGACCTGCTTGTACTGGCACTTATCTGATACAGTACATATTGATCACATTCTCATCAGCAATTTGTGCTTCAGCTCTGCTTTTGTTGTTTTTGGTAGTGGCACATGGAAGCAAAGGTCTGCATTTGTGTCGTACTTCGTTGGTTTGAATTCGACATCAAAGTTGAAATTACAGTGATAATCAGAACAGTTCGCCATGAGATTAATGCCTAGTACAGGTAATTATTTCTACAGAAGCAAAATTTATGCAAGAGGCTTATGGTCAACTACCAATCTAAAATTATGTGCATATAAGTAATAGAAGGATTTTTATAGGCCCTACAGCAAATTGCTAATGCTTGTCGATCTAGGGTGTTGTTATTCAGTAACCTTTGATCTATGGCTGGCGAATACTATTGAGCATTCCTGGCCATTCATAAGTTCATATAACAAAACAGTGCCTAATCCTGCCTTAAGTACATTTGTTGCTAGTCCATGTAAAAGATTCTACAAGAAGTGCGTTTCTTAATGGGTGGCTTCTTGTAGCTAAGTTTGGAATGAAGTGTAATATCTAGCTTTGCCTCTGAATAGTTGTAATTCTTATTTTGTGGTGTATCATCAAATCCTGATTTGCTTCAGTTTAGTCATTTGATTGTTATATGCCACTGAAATCAATATATTTTGTGAATATTTGTTTAATATATTTTGTGGTTGAGCTGAAGACCATGTGATCACAGTATTTCTAATGTCTTATTAAGAATTAGCATTAGATTGTCAAATATCTTTGCATACAACTAAATTCCAGTGAAGACATTCCAATGCAATAGAAATACCGTGTGAAATGGTTTCCTCAAAATTCTTTGTTCAGATGTAGATGTGAGTAGCCATCTAATTAGATGGCAAAAAATGTTAGCTTTTCTATGTAGCTGAACAAATGTTCAGATTTTCGAGTAGAATGTTCATTAATGATGGGGGGATTTAAAGTCAGGTTGTAGTTACCAATACTACATAATTGTTTTGTTTTCTTGCCAACAATATGGTAGAAAAAGCCCATTCTTTGTATTCAATTTTTTCACTGAACCATGATGCTACTTTTGCTTCAATTTCCATTTGCTTATTTATTTTGAAGGGCTAAAGCTACTTCATGGGCAGATGAAAAGAGTGATGTAACTCCAGGTTAAATTCTGCTCTGTCAGGAGAACACACTAATTTGCCTGCTACATCTCTGAAAACATCTGTGTAAGAGGAAGTAAGTGTTCCAGGTTTCTGGATAAACAAGACTGTGCAGTGGTCAAAAATGAAATTTTGTTAGGAGCAGAAAATAAATTATTAAAAAAACATTGTCCATCACTGTTTCTGCTATCCATTTGTTTTTATCCTAGGAGTGTGTCAAAATGCACTTTCCTCACAGTTTAAGTTTGTGTATTGTCTCTCCAATTGTGGTGTGTACTGGAAGCAATTCAATGCATGGGATTGAGGACCAGGAAAAACCCAACAAATTTTTTGATGAGAGCTTGTAAGGAGGAAATAGGTTTGTTTGAACGTGTAATTTGTTTTTAATTTCTTCTGCTAAATGAAGTACATGTATCTCATTCAATTTACAAATTCCTTCCATCAGTCTTGATTTATTTAGTGTGTTTCATCAGTTTTGCAAAATTTTTATAAGGTGTGGATCTGTTCTGTAGATTGTACCAATACAGTAAGACCCATATGAACCTGAGCACAATTAGCACGCATTTCATTTGGAAATTTTCTTAGCCACAAGACCCATTTGAAGTATTCATATAACCCATGACTGTTGCGTAGTTTGGTGAGACATATTCTACCATACAGGCTTCATTTGTACAGTGGTGGACAGTGGTTATTTTTCAGCAAACATTGCAGCAACATTTTAGCAACTGACATTTGAAGTGCATTTTAGTATGTCCTTGAATGATAAATGCTGGAAAATCCAACTTTTGTAATTGCAACTTTGACAATGGCTGCAGGTACTAGTATTGTTGCATCTAAATTTGTGATTGTGTGGATCTATTCTACAATTTGTGACAATATGTCTGTATTCTCACTGAATTCATAAGAATAAGCCCAAGCCACTACTTGAAGTAATTAAAACTCACTAGAAAAAACTGTCTATGCAATGATCACAGAGTTAATGCTAACCATTGAGTTCATACATAACATATTTGAGCAAATAACATTGTACAATAGCTCATAGAGATGACTTAATTATATTTCTAAGTAAGAGAGTTTTCAGGTGTTCACTAACAAAGAAAAGAAAGAACATTTTAGTACTGGTACCAAGTAGGAAAATGGCAGCAAAGGATAAGAACGGTTATTTTGTGCACTCATTCACTATGCCTAGAAGTCTCATTTAACATGTTGAAGAGGCAGTTCCAACACCTATTGAAAGATCAGGATGCAACCAGCTGCATGTTGTGGGCATATTGGAACAAATGACACCTGTAGTACAGGTTCTGATGTCATACTTGATCTTTCCAGCAGTACAGAAAGGGACGAGAAGATCAGCCTAGCTCATAGTATTCCAACAAGGTACACAGTCTGCAGCATTGTTCCCATAACTAATTATGACCCTTGTTTTTGAGTTGAATGCTAGGCGTGTCTCGACAAGAATGAACTCCTTCTTGCTAGCTGTCATGTATTCCAAAGATATCGGTCTTGCAAAACCCAACTTTTGCTTTTCTCACTTGACGTCTGAAAGCAGTCATGTAGATGCAGTATATCATTTGACTCTGTGTAATTCGAACACTTATTAATGAAAATACATCTATACAGGCTATCGGACTAAACTTGTTATTGGGTGATGGATTTATTGGTTGGTAGAACACAGCATGTTATCCTTGACAGAAGTAGAAGCAACTTAAGGCATTCCTTAGGGAAGTGTTTTAAGACCCTTGCTGTATGTTATGTATAGTAATGATCTGGAAGACAATTTTCCTGCGAGCAGTGCTGCATGCAATGTGGTATAGCAATTAGCATTGCTGAGTCGTGCATCACTGACTGGTGTTCCGCAGGTCGCCAGTTCAAACTCAACGACTAGTAGTTATTTGTTATTTAATATTTATGATTACAGGAAGGTTCCCAGAATTTCTTATGTTCTTAATGTTTGATAATCTGGAATATTTAATGTTATACGTGAAATACAAAGTGATGACAATGTTTTGTTTGCAAAAATTCTGGAGGGCACAGTAAGATTTTAGATTTTGCTTGGAACACTTTTGTGATTAAGAATGGAAATAACATTTCATTAGCTAATAACTGGCAACTTATATACCAGTTTGAACTATTTATTTCCCATTTGAAAACAAAGCACTCCAGTGATTATTTCTGAAACTGTGAAATACTGCAGAGAGGTTCTTGGTTATTAAGTGAAGGTTAACTAACTTTCAAAGTGTCATTTGTATTTTATATCTTAAGAAAGTTATTTACACAACTTTAATCATGAGAGATTACATGTAGATTAACATACTTCAAACTCAACAAATTTGGGAATTTCATAGATGCCAAAATCCACTGGAATGGAAGTGGTGTTTTTCAGCTTGTATTTTTTGGCATCAGCAATGTCCTTTATTTCTACTTATAGTAGTTTGTTGAAGTGCTACACATGTCCCATCATTACTTTTCTTAAGGTGTCAAACTCCTTGGTTATTGTGCCATAAGTCGCCATAGCAGCTTTCATACACACTTTTCATAAATTTCTGGATTATTCATCTCTGTTATCTGATTTCCAATCTTCGGTATTGTACTCTGTACAGAAAGATGATTGAAGACCTTTTACCTAATACCTGATACTCAGGGCACTACATCTTAAATTTTTATTCAAATAATAGTTAGAAACTGCATTCCATATGGCTTTTCTTTGTCTGTAATCATTTATAAAATCAAGTGTGCTTCGTTTGCAGTCAACAGATATGATTGTAAATAATGGCTTCACCACATAACCTCAACAAACTACACAATGAAACACTCATGGACCCCAGCTGCCTGTTGCCCACCAAGAAGCGCAAAGATTCTCAATGAAGGTGGGAAGCATTGTGCTAAATGCATGGCTTCTATTTCCAGGAAATTCTGCATGCACAAATGCGCATGCATACCTGCACTGTTGGAAATTTATGTGCCTGCACAAAATTGAACAGAAAAAAGGTATTGTGTGGATGCACCTTTAAACTTGCTTCCAGTTCTGGGCGTGGGACATCTTTGGCAACCCTGCTTTTGGGCTTGGTCTCGATTATGGTTATGACATAACATTGTTTGGTGAGGAGGTAGGTTGCTTCAAAACATGGATGTCATTGTGGCTCGAATATGGCAACATAAAAGCCATTGCCTACACAGACAGGAACTGGAATATAAGCAGTATGTTGCTCCAACTAAAAACCATTGTGTTTCAAAACAGCATTAAGTCAGCTACAAGTCAGACATTCATCAGCTTTTTCAGAGACACTGGTCAGGACCAGACAAAATGGCTCAAAGGATTTGACTGAGTCTTTAAATACAACAGGTGGGCTGACACGGTGTGTGAGGCATATGTGTACTTTCACTTGGGTAGCGTCGCTCAGCTGTGGTTTGAGAACAGTGAAGAGAAACTTGTTAGCCGGGATGAATTCCACCCGAACTGAGGAAACCACTTGGTGTCAACTAGCAACAAATGCAGTTAGTGGAAAAACAATTGAAGAACAGGGCCCAGGGTCACATGTAAACAACACAGTCTTACATACAGAATGTTTTGGTCCTATGCCACATAGCGAATCCAAATGCTCTCCTAGTAAAGGCAGTCACAACAACTGAGGAGGTCATCAAATGGTGCCTGCACATCGAGGGATTGAACAGAAAAAGATTTGGACAAAAGAATGACTGATTCCTGAATGTAGTCGCTATGGCAGTTGTGGTAGATTAGATTAGATTAATACTAGTTCCATGGATCATGAATACGATATTTCGTAATGATGTGGAACGAGTCAAATTTTCCAATACATGACATAATTAAGTTAATTTAACAACATAATTAAGTTAATATAACAACTTTTTTATATTTTTGTTTTTTTATTTTTTTATATATTTTTTTCCTTTTTTTCGTAATTTATGTATATCTAGAAATTCCTCTATGGAGTAGAAGCAGTAATTCTTTTAATTTCTTCTTCAATACTTGTTGGTTATCTGTCAGACTTTTGATACTATTTGGTAAGTGACCAAAGACTTTAGTGGCAGTATAATTCACCCCTTTCTGTGCCAAAGTTAGATTTAATCTTGAATAGTGAAGATCATCCTTTCTCCTAGTATTGTAGTTATGCACACTGCTATTACTTTTGAATTGGGTTTGGTTGTTGATAACAAATTTCATAAGAGAGTATATATACTGAGAAGCTACTGTGAATATCCCTAGATCCTTAAATAAATGTATGCAGGATGATCTCGGGTGGACTCCAGCTATTATTCTGATTACAGGCTTTTGTGCAATAAATACTTTATTCCTCAGTGATGAATTACCCCAAAATATGATGCCATATGCAAGCAATGAGTGAAAATAGGTGTAGTAAGCTAATTTACTAAGATGTTTATCACCAAAATTTGCAATGACCCTTATTACATAAGTAGCTGAACTCAAAAGTTTCAGCAGATCATCAATGTGTGTGTTCCAATTTAATCTCTCATCAATGGAGACACCTAAAAATTTTGAATATTCTATCTTAGCTATATGCTTCTAATTAAGGTCTATATTTATTAATGGCGTCATACCATTTACTGTACGGAACTGTATGTACTGTGTCTTATCAAAATTCAGTGAGAGTCCGTTTACAAGGAACCACTTAGTAATTTTCTGAAAGACATTATTGACAATTTCATCAGTTAATTCTTGTTTGTCAGGTGTGATTACTATACTTGTATCATCAGCAAAGAGATCTAACTTTGCCTCTTCATGAATATAGAATGGTAAGTCATTAATATATATTAAGACCAACAAAGGGCCCAAGACCGACCCTTGTGGAACCCCATTCTTGATAGTTCCCCAGTTTGAGGAATGTGCTGATCTTTGCATATTATGAGAACTGCTTATTTCAACTTTCTGCGCTCTTCCAGTTAGATACGAATTAAACCATTTGTGCACTGTCCCACTCATGCCACAATACTTGAGCTTGTCTAGCAGAATTTCATGATTTACACAATCAAAAGCCTTTGAGAGATCACAAAAAATCCCAATGGGTGGTGTTCGCTTGTTCAGATCATTCAAAATTTGATTGGTGAAAGCATATATGGCATTTTCTGTTGAAAAACCTTTCTGGAAACCAAACTGACATTTTGTTAGTACTTCATTTTTACAGATATGTGAAGCTACTCTTGAATACATTACTTTCTCAAAAATTTTGGATAAAGCTGTTAGAAGGGAGATTGGACAGTAATTGTTGACATCAGATCTATCCCCTTTTTTATGCAAAAGTATAACAATAGCATATTTCAGTCTATCAGGGAAAATGCCCTGTTCCAGAGAGCTATTACACAGGTGGCTGAGAATCTTACTTATCTGTTGAGAACAAGCTTTTAGTATTTTGCTGGAAATGCCATCAATTCCACGTGAGTTTTTGCTTTTAAGCAAGTTTATTATTTTCCTAATTTCAGAGGGAGAAGTGGGTGAGATTTCAATTGTATCAAATTGCATAGGTATGGCCTCTTCCATTAACTGCCTAGCATCTTCTAATGAACTCCTGGATCCTATTATATCCACAACATTTAGAAAATGATTATTAAATATATTTTCAACTTCTAACATTTTGCTCGTAAAGTTTTCATTCAATTTGATGGTAATACTGTCTTCCTGTGCTCTTGGTTGACCTGTTTCTCTTTTAATAATATTCCAAATTGTTTTAATTTTATTATTCGAGTTGCTGATTTCAGACATGATACACATACTTCTGGATTTTTTAATAACTTTTCTTAATATCGCACAGTAGTTTTTATAATGTTTGATAGTTTCTGGGTCACTACTCTTTCTTGCTGTCAGATAGACGGTTACAAGATATTTTTATACCCTTAGTAAGCCATGGTTTGTTACATTGTTTCTTACGAGTATATTTAACTATTTTCTTGGGGAAGCAGTTTTCAAATGCATTTACGTAAGTGTCATGAAATAAATTATATTTTAAATTGGCATCAGGTTCACGGTACACCTCATCCCAGTCTAACTGCTGTAGGCTTTCCCTGAAATTTGCAATTGTTAAATCGTTGACTGAACGTACTACTTTGGAGGACTGTTTAGTACTGCTGAATGGAGCTATGTCATATATTGTAACTAGCTGCGCACCATGATCAGAAAGACTATTCTCAACAGGCTGAGCATTTATCTGGTTAAACTTATCTTGATCTATAAAGAAGTTATCTATCAGTGAGCTGCTATCCTTTTCCACCCGAGTAGGAAAATCAATAACGGGTGTCAAATTGAAAGAACTGAGTAATACTTCAAGGTCATTTTTACTATTACCCTCTTTCAGAGAATCTACATTGAAGTCCCCATAAATAACAATTTGCTTCCCCCTGTCTGACAGATAGCACAACAAGGAGTCCAAATTTTTCAGAAATAGATGAAAATTTCCCGATGGGGACCTATATACAGTTACAATTATAAATGTGCCTTTATTTAATTTAAGTTCACAGGCACATGCCTCTATGTTTCTCTACACAAAACTTTTTTGTTTCTATACTTTTTGCACAATGATAACTTTTGACATATATGGCAATTCCTCCTTTCTCCATATTTTCTCTAATTACATGTGCAGAGAGCTTATATCCACTTACATTTACCTTTTCCATATCAGTAACAATGTGATGCTCAGACAGGCATAGTATATCTATTTCATCCTCAGCTTCTAAATCTTCTAAACAAACCAGAAGCTCATCTATTTTATTCTTTAAACTCCTAATATTTTGATGAAATATATTTACATTATTTTTAATTATACTTTTATGAGAACCTTCCCTTATTCTAACATTTGCAGTACTCTCCTGTCTGAGTTTCTCATTGTGCTTAGGCCTAGTTCCTATACCAGTGGTCACATGGTGTTCAGAGAGGCAGATTATGTCAACTGGGTTGGGTGACTTTAATTCATCAATGCAATTACCTAGGACTGAGATACAACTTGGTGGAAATAAAATTTCTGGTGATTGGTGAAAATTTATAATTGACAGCTGTGATTGGTGATCCAATGTGCTAGAATTGTGCTGTTTAATTTCTTTCCTAAACTGAAGATTTGTTTCAATCCTGACCTCTCATAGAACTTGACATCTTTCTGCAAAGTTCTACGAGAGGTCAGGATTGAAACAAATCTTCAGTTTAGGAAAGAAAAACCATGACCTTGCCTCTCTCATATGCCAGATAATTAGACAATGTAGCACACCATACTGACTGCAGGCAGGTGCAGGATGTTGTCACTGTAATAATTCAACAAGGCCGATGCAAAGTTGCAAGGCAGGTTAGCTTGCTGAAGCAGGGGGGGGGGGGCAGTGTTACTGCACAGACACATGCAGTGAGGGGCAAAACAGATTTCCACACTGGTAGTGCATTGATGTTTTAAGATATGTGACTGGTAGTGGCGAACATGCACAACAAGCACTTCACTGTCAATTATAAGTACTGGATTTTTTGTAACGAAATTAATCTCAGTCTTGCAATTCTACCAGAATGAAGAGCTGTGCTCTGTGAGGTCACCACATGGAAATGCCAGTAGAGGTCAACAGTTCAAGGCCACAGCAGGGCAGCACCTCTACATACTAAGTTTCTCCCAAACTTAGTGCCACTCCACCACAGACCATCCCAGGTCTACTCAGCAGCATGTTTGACTGCTTCCCAGGGGGCAGAAGGTTGCTTCCTGTTAACATGAGCTATATTCTGCCATCACAGGTTGAGCACCTCATTGAGATTGCCTTCCTCCAGCATAATGCAGGCAAGTCACCGCCTGGGGCTGCAGAAAATATGGAATCATCAAGTGTACATGCCGCAGGGCCCACTGCCATCTTATCTAATGAGTCTGCCAGCACATGGTGGAGATTCCGTGTCATCAATGTGAGGCATTGAAGCAGATGCCCAGCAGAACTCGGAGCCAGCCAGCCACTCACTCAGTGTACTACAGAGTGCAGATGATTCAATAAAAATTTGTTAACTTAGCAGCTGCCTTTCTCTAGAGCCACTTGGAAGCTCCCCCCTTACCACCACTACTCACTCATACCACCCTGACTCTTAGGCTCCCCTCCCTGCACTGGTTGCACTATAGAAAAGGTAGTCCCTTTTATGGTTGCCAGAACTGTTGAACTCAGTAAGCAAGAGATAGCAGCTACGAATGTTGGCCTCAAGTCAGGAGGTAGTAGAGAATGTTGAAGAAGAGGTGTATTGACATTTGAAAAATCTCTGTTATTAGTTGAATGCCCCAGGAAGAACTTATTCGGCTAACCTCAGACTATGTTATGGCATACAGTCAGCCCTGGCTCGCCAGTTGAGAACAAAGGAGAAGAGAAGGCTGTGAGAAGAGGTCAGCCAATTGCATGCTGACCGACCTCCCTCCAGGATGACAATGCAACAGCACCGGCCCTTAGGTGAAGACGACATAAGCGCCACGCCCAACTGGTGGCAGCCCACTTTGATAGCAGCTTCAACATTAGCCACTTTGTTAGCCGACACATTGTAGCCTCTATCATTAGAAATCTCTACATAGCACAGGTAGAGATCAGCAGTCACTGTGTAATTGCACTTGTGGATGATTATGTGTAAAGGACTACAAGAATTCTCAGGTCAATGTTAAGTATTTGTACTTGTCTTGTTTTAATAAAACTCATTAATTTGAGTTGTTTGATTGTTTATGTAGCGAACCGAGTACGCATGATTCCTAGACACAGCAACATGGCAATGAGATGTACGAATAACATGGTGTCAACGATATAAGAGCAATAACATAGCGACAAACTGTTAACATTTCGAACCCAGAGCCACCAGCTGCTGCAGATGGGCTTTTATGTTTTGCTGGCACCATAATTCTAACTTGTCTTTCCTTTACAGAGATGTGTTTACATGTTTCAACAGAGTCTCTTATAGTGTTTTTTCTATTCATTGTTTTCAGGTGGGTGTTGCAGAAATTTTCTTTGCTTGTGTGCTTATTTCCCTTGCTTGCATTGTCTGTTTATTGCATTTGCCTATCCCAAAATGAGCAACCCACCTCTCCCACCCTCTGCTCAGGCACCGCAGCTGCAAGCACTAGATGCAATGCAGCTAAACAGATGCTTCAGTTACAGACACAGCAGATTGCAACCCTTCTAAACACGGTATAGCAGTTACTGGCCAACGAAGCAACAAACCCAGTGCAGCCACCTAACCATTATGCAAAAACTGTAGCTCCAAGTGCCGTACTGCCTTTGCCACTTTAAAGAAAAAGAAGAGGAACGGATCAAGTTGTTCAACAGCATGAAGCCCACATCGTTGCTCACAAAGTATCAGGTACTGTGAAACTACATTACTTTTGTCAACGGTAGGAAGTGCAGTCTTTCGACTCATTCAGAAATTGTTCCTTAATGCCACTTCAAGTGACCTTCCCTATGATCAGGTTGTAGGTTGTCTAACTAACTATTATGCCGTGTTGCTAGGGACTCACGTCGGGTAGACCGTTTGCCTGTTACAAGTCTTCCGAGTTGACGCCACTTTGATGACTTGCGTGTCAATGGGGATAAAATGATGATGATAAGGACAACACAACACCCAGTCCTTGAGTGGAGAAAATCTTCAATCCAGCCAGGAATTGAACCTGGGCCGTTAGGCATGACATTCCATCGCACTGACCAACAAGTGAAAGTGGTGGCAGGTTGGTACCAATTCTTTTCTTGCAAGAAAAGGTCAGAACAGACTTATTGCGAGTGGGTAACAGATTTGCAGGATATGACAAGGAAATGCAAATTCAAATGTTCTTGTGGTGCTTTATATTCAGATGTTATGTTGCGTGATGCAATTGTGTACAATGTAACTGATGTCAAACTTAGAGAATAGATTTTGAAACTGTCAGATCCATCATTTTGTCACATAGTACAAATTGTAGATCAGTATGATTCAGGTACTGTAGCGGCTGATAAATTTGAGCAGCCACCAATTTGTCTGGTTGAGTCTTCCCTTGCTCACAACCGTCCCAGTAGGCAGAAATAGCAAGTGTGCACCAAGCCACGCAATCAGTTCTCTAAACAGGCGGCTACATCAGCGAATAAAATTAAGTCATACCCTTGGTGCTATTCATGGCACAAATGCCAAGATTGCCTGTCGAGACAAGCACAGTGTTACACTTGTGGCAAGAAAGATCACATACAATCCATATGTATGCAGTGGAACACACATAAGAATTTTGCCCACTCACAACAATCTAGTCACAGGCCCCATGTAATCAGTGCAATGTATTCCAAGCCTGCTGCAGGGATTAGCAAAAATAGCAAGCAAACAGTTTCTTCAGTGCTATGCCAGTCCAACAAACTTTTTGTTTATTTGCATCTTAGTGGAAAACATGTAAAATCTCAGTTGGACATGGGTGCCTTTGTTACGTTGGTGAATCGTAACACGTGAACTGTTAGGCTCCCAATGCCTGTCTAAATTTAGCATGCATGTGACGGCTTATAACGGACGAGACATTCCTGTTCTCAAAAAATGTACCTTGTCTGCCATGTATCACTCGAATACACAAACTGTGACTTTCACTGTGCTGCAATCACGTGATCGTGAGAACATTTTTGCCCTCGATTCGTTTGGCTTTCAAATTCAGGACAATGTATTGTCAGTAACTGCATTCACTGAGAGTGTAGCTAGCTTGCTGAACGAATTCCTGAACTCTTTTCTGAAGGTTTAGGCAAGGCTAATAATTTTGTTGCACATATTACTATGAAAGACAATGCTCAGCTGAAATTTTGCCGGGCCAGAACCGATACCATTGCATTACAGGACAAAGTGACTTCTGAAATTCAAGAATTGCAAGATAGCGGAGGTATTGTGCCCATGCAAGCTAGTCAATGAGCAAGTCCATTGGTTTTGCTTCCCAAACCTTCAGGTTGCATTCACCTTTGTGTTGACTTTAAGCCTACAGTCAACCCACAAACTGTGATTGATACTTGTCCATTGCCACATCCAGAGGATCTCATGGACAGATTAGGCACTGCTCGCTACTTTTCAAAAATTGATTGGACACATTTCTTCAAATACCAGTAAAGGACTAAAGTGTAAACTGGACAAGTGTGATTTTTTAAAACCTGAGTTGTAGTATCTTGGTCATGTCATTCTGTACATGTGTACATCCTCTTCAGTCACATTTTTTAGCCATATGTGACCTGCCAGTTTCTCATAATGTCACAGAATTCAGTCAGTCTTAGGGAAAATGAACTATTATATTCGGTTCATACTGAATGCTGCACAAACCATAGCTCCATTGCATTGCTTGCACGTCGCAAGAATATCCCCTTTGTCTGGACGGATGAGTGCCAAGAAGCTTTTCAAAACCTTAAAGATGCATTGCTCAGTGATCAGTGCTTTGTTCACTTTGATCCTGACAAACCAGTTGTGTTGCAAGTTGACGCTTCCTCTTACAGAATTAGTGCAGTGCTTTTGCACAGATTTGGTGATAAAGACAGGCCTATTGCTTTCACATCAAAAGTGTTGTCCAAAGCTCAGTGTAATTATTCACAAATAGAGAAAGAGGCATTGGCTATTGTGTATGGTGTCACCAAATTCTACCACTATTTGTATGGCAGAAAACCTGACTTAGTAATGGATCACAAGCCACTGCATTCCTTGTTTCATCCAATGAAGGTGGTTCCTGTACAAACTGCCCAAAAATTGCAAAGATGGGCGTTGTTTTTGTCTCAATATCAGCATGAGATTGTGTATCATCCGACAGTTCAACATGGTAATGTGGACGCACTTTCACATCTTCTGATTGGTCCTGATACAGACCTTGACGCTTCTGCTGCATCTTGTTGTCACATCGATGCTCACGATTCTGCATTGTTTCAATCCTTTCCTCTGAACTATAGGAAAATTGCACAGGCCACAGAAGCTGATGCAGATTTGAACATTTCGCTAAAATACATTCGTACATCTTTGCCTTGCTCATAGCATGGCATAAAGAACTCTATAGTATGCCTATACTTAGCGTGTTGGCATAACATCGCTATGCAGCAAGGTGTGATTCTTGATCAAAATGACAGTGGACAGACACGTGTGCTGATTCCCAAAGCTTTGCAAAAAGAAGTGCTGCAGTTACTTCATCAAGAACACTGGAGGTTATTCGTATGAAACAGTGAGCGTATTGACACTGTACTTGGCAAGGTAAGGACACCCAAATAGAACAGATGATGTCACAGTGTCACTCACGTGTGGAAAATCAGTCTGTTCCACCACAAAAATTCTGTGCTTCGCCTAAGTCACAGTCAACATGGCAATATGTGCACATAGACTTTGCAGGTCCTTTTTGGAAAATTTTTTGGTTGGTTGTGGTAGACTCTTATAGCAAGTTTCCTTTTGCTGCGCCAATGAACTCCACAACGTCACATAGCATGGTGCAGGTCTTGTCCTCTATTTTTTCCTTGAAGGTTTGTCTGAAGTCATAGTGCTGGACAATGGCCCTCAGTTCACGTCAAATGAATCTCAAACATTCTGTGAATGCAATGGCGTACAGTATCTAACGAGTGCACCATTCCATCCACAGTCAAATGGTGAAGCAGAACGTTCTGTCAGAACCTTTAAGCAGCAGATGGCCAAACTTTGCACTGCACACACCAGGAATCAAGCATTGCAAGTGTTTCTCGCCTCCTATCGTTCGCATCCATGAGATGGACCATCGCTGGCGGAACTGCTTTGTGGCTGCTGCCATTCAGATACTGCTCCACGTGCTTCACCCTCCTCAGCATCCGGTGCCAAAGGAAGACCGTATATATTGCTTCGCGCCATACGATATTGTGTTTTTCAGATTTTTAGCTGCAGCAGACAGTGGGTACGTGGTGAGATCCTTTGTTGACTTGGCGCGTGCCTCTATTCAGGCCCGACATCACAATCAAATTCGCCACTGTCATGTGCATGCTGATCCGTCTGTATCTCTTCTCCAAGATTCATGGGTCCCAAGGACAGTGAAGCCACAGGAGACGTCAGGGAGTGTCATCACAACACTGCGGGATGACCCCTTGGAGATGGAGCCTTTGCCTCCTCCATCTCCTCTCATCCTACCAATGGAGCTGGACCCACCCACACTGCAGTGGCCGATGCCTTCTACATCTTGGTATGGGCCTCAAGAGGTGGACGTGTACCCTTCTGGGCATTTTCCGGGTGTGTTTCCCACAGAGCAAAGGCTGGATGGTGAAGTATGGTCGGAAGTCTGACATCCCCTGCAGCCGCAGCTGCCGGTCCATTGGAGTGTGCATGCTCCTGCCTTCCTCCCTCCCCCTCTCCCCCTCCATTGTCATGCTCCATATATGACAATGGTCTGTTGCTTTGGGTGAGAGGAATGTTACAGCATAAAGTCAGTGCCGGTATGCCAGTCGGGAACAACGGAGAAGAGAAGGCTGTGAGAAGAGGTCAGCCAATCACATGTTGACAAACATCCCTTCAGGATGACAGCATGACACCAGCAGCCCCTAGGTGAAGACAATATAATTGTCGCACTGGACTGGTGGCAGCCCACTTTAATAGCAGCTTCAACATTAGCCACTTCGTTAGCTGATGCATTGTAGCCTCTATTGTTAGCAATCTGTATGTAGCACAGTTAGAGATGAGCAGTCACTGTGTAATTGCACTTGTGAATGAGCATTTATAAAGGACTACAAGAATTCTCAGATCATAGTTAAGTATTTGCACTGGTCTTGTTTTAATAAAACTCATTAATACGAGTTGTTTGATTGTTTGTGTAGTGAACAGAGTATGCAGGGTTAATAGACACAACAATAACAACACAGCAAAAAAAAAAACAATATGCTCAAACAAACTTAATTTTCCATTAGAAGCCCATGTTAAAATATTTGATGGCTATTTGGGTTGTCAATCCAATGCATTGAATGGCTTCCAGTATACACCACAATTGGAAAGACAACACACAAACTTAAACTGTAAGGAAAGAGCACTTAGATACACTTGTAGGCCAAAAATGGATAGCAGAAATAGTGTTGGACAGTGATTCTTTCGTTGAATTATATTCTCCTCTTAACAAAATTTCATTTCTGACCACTGCACAGTGTTGTTTAGGAAAAGTCTGAATCACTTACTTCCTCATTACGCAGATGTTTTCAGTGATGTAGCAGGCAAATTAGTGTATTATCCTGACACAGTAGACTTTAACCTGGAACCACTCTTTTCGTCTGCTCATGAAGTAGTTTTGGCCCTTCAAAATAAATATGCAAAAGGAAACAGAAGCAAAAGTAGCATTGTGGTTCTATGAAAAAGGTGAATATGATGAACGGGCTGTTTCTATCATATTGATGGCAAGAAAACAGAAAATCACATATTATTGCTGATGGCCTTCAGCTTTACCACAAAATATATTGATTCCAGGCTGGCATATAACAATGAGACAATTATACTGAACCTAATCAGGATTTAATGATACAACCGCAAAATAAGAATCACAACTATTCTCAGGCAAAGCTACATATTAAAATTTGTTTATTCCAAACTTAGCAATGAGAAACCACCCATTAAGAAAGGCACTTTTTACAGATCTTTTTAGTTTTGATGTGTTATGACCCTGCACTCTCATTAGTGCTAGCAACAAATCCAATTAAGATAGGATGAGGCACTGTTTTGTCCTATGAACTTAAGAACAGGCAGGAATGCCCAATAGTCTTTGCCAGCCATACATGAAAGGTTGGCAGACCATTGCTTCCATGTGCCACTACCAAAAGCAACAAAAGCAGAGCTAAAGCAGAAATAGCTGATGAGAATTTGATCAATATGTATCGTGCCAGAAAATTTCCAGCACATGTGGAGCATGTGACTCATGAGACATGGAAAAACAAATATTTTGGAGGATTGTACAACTGGTGGAGCAAGAAAGAACTTAGCATGTGCTGGATACAGGCCACCAGAAGCTAAGTATACATTAGTAGCTGACTCCTTAGTGTTCAAGCATTGTTTCATCATAATAACTGCACAACAGGAAGCAATTCTGAATGATCTACATGCAGCTCATGTACAAATCATTAAAATGAACGGCATTGTTGGTTCCTTTATTTCCTGGCAAGTTATTGATACAGCTATTGAACAAGTCGCCAAATCTTACAGTAAGTGTGCAAGACATTCCCATTCATGTCCAAAACTTTGAGGCCATGATTGAGCATTATTTATTTAGCGTATGGCTAATACAGACATATCATGAAATTAAATTACCTATACATATGTACATATTGACACACAAGAAACTTAAGTTTGTCTTTACAACTGAATATCCAGTCCTTCAATCCAGCGCACTGCATCTGGAGTTGCTAGCAGGAAGTCCTCTTTGGCGCCATGATAGGCTCAAATCCTGCATTCACTGACAATGTGGTGAACAGTCTGGTATGGAGCCCCGCAGTCACAAGCTGGATCAGGTAGCTTCTTCCACTTACAGAGAGCATCCCTGCATGTTCCATGGCCAGTACGGATTCTGTTGAGAGTAGACCAGGTCTTGCGTGGTAAGTTGAATCCACTTGGAAGTTTAGCACCTGAGAAGATGTTATGCAGGTGCACATCTTTCACTGCTTCCCACCGACCTTTCCATTCTTCAAGAGGTGCTAATTGAGCATCAATGATTACAGGCAGCCAGACTATCCATAGGATCTCTTGGCAATGACATATCAACTAAATAGCAAAAACAGTTCTTTTCAGAGCTCATTAACATGATTGAGCAAATCCTAAAGGACAATGGGAGTAGATACACATAGATTACATAGGAGCAGTTGCAAGTTTGTAGATCACATGGCTGCTTTCACAGGTAGCTCTGCCTTTAGTGGGATAGGAGATATCTGTAACGTGACTGGGGTAGAAGATGATGATGAGAGTACATATGGGACAGGTTTTGCATCTGCATAGGTCTGTTGGAGTGTATGAGTTATGAGGCAACAGGCATAGAGCAGGGGTGGAGTGGGGATGAACAAAGATATTGTGTAGCTTTGGTGGGTGGCAGAATACCACAGTGAGATGGTGAAAAAGATAGTCTGTAGGATATTCCTCATTTTAGGTTTTGATGAGAGGTAGTCAAAACCATAACAGAAAATGTGGTTTAGTTGCTCCAGTCTTGGTTAGTACTGAGTCATGGGAGGAGTGCTCCTTCATGGCTGGGCTTTTATATGTGGGAGGTGGTCGGGGAGTGGAGAGGCAAGTTATGTGTGATCTTTTTCTGAACAAGGATGGGAGGGCAACTTTGGTCTGTGAAGGCATCAGTGAGACCCTTGGCATATATGGAGAAGGGACTGCTTGTCACTACAGATAAGACGACCAATGGTGGCTAGGCTGTATGGAAGGGACTTCTTGCTATGGAATGGGTAGCAGCTGTCAGAATGAAGATATTGTTGGTGGTTGGTAGGTTAGACATGGACAAAGGTACTGATGTAAGAGGGACATCAAGGAAGGTGGTTTGTTGGGTTGAGGAGGCCCAGGTGAAGTAAATGGGGAAGAAGGTATTGATATGCTGGAGGAATGCGGATACGGTGTTTCACCCACAGTCCAATTCGCTAAGATGTCATCAGTAGAGATGGGCAAACTGAAACACGTAACTGTTTAGAAACAAATGAAACAGTACAATGTAATGTTTCGATACGCTGTTTCGAAACAGTGAAACAGTTTGTGTTTTGTAATCTAATAAACCTAGACATTTTACCATCTTGAATGTCTACTGTATAGGTATGTCCATATAAACACAAATGAGGTGCGAGAGTGCTAATCATATCGCAGAAAGTATGAAACTATCACTTAGGTGTCTTGGCAGTTTCGTATTTCATGCAGCAAATGCGCTGCTTTCATGTCGTGTGACTCATACTTTTCAATTGGCTGAGGACAGCCATAGCTGAAGACAGAAGAACCACCACGAACGGAACTGGAGGTGGGAGCGAACTGCAGAAACAGCGGATGTGGTACTGGGATTCCCACATTCCGCTAGTATGGGAATAAACCCATCCTGCTAATTCCCATGCACACAAGGGGAATCATTGTGGATAATAGGCACAGTGACTCTAGACTCACAAATAATGCCAAATAATTCGAATAAATAACAAAATATAACAGAAAATTTTTTGTCTTTCAAGGTGTTTCGAACCGTAACTAAAAATTCACCATGCTTCCCAGCCCTTCCCGTTCACCATTACACTATCAGTGATATGTCAAACAGATTGCTTGCAATTATACCTACATTAAATTTATGTATATGTATAATAACTGTCGCTCTATGCCTTTTTTTAATTCAAAATGTTCTAGGCTTACTTGCATTTCTTAATATGATTACTGTACTTGAACAGAGAAATGTATGTTATAAAAAAAAGTGTAATTTAACTGAATGATTTTCACATATTTATTATTTGAATGTGAATAGTATGCGTTGTTTTATTGTTTGGTTAATGTTTATAAAGCAAATATTACGCCATTTCAGAATAGGACAGTCATCTAGAAACGAAGCTTTATTTTTGGATATCTTAAGCTTCATGTTATTGCTTGTCAAAACGATTTTGACACTCTTGAAAGTGTTTCACGAAGTGGTATGTTGTATTTCAGTACCTGTGCCGAGCCCGAGTCTCGTCCGACACAGAGCGGAATGAAACATCACTGTTTCGATACAATCAGTCCGTTCCAAGCACAGGTGGACTGAAACAGCTTTATTTTGAAACAACGATACAGTTTTTGTGTCTGTCTCGAGATCGAATCTGGTCTGGATATCCGAGACTGGGGCGGAATGAAACACCACTGTTTCGAAACAGTAAACCACAGCCATTCCGAAACACTGAAACAGTTCCACGTATCGATACACTGTATCGAAACATAGAAACAGTGGCCAAGTCTAGTCATCAGTAAATATGAACCAGGTGAGGGGTTTGGGCTTCTGATTGGTTGGGAAGGATGGCCCATGAATAGGCTGTTATAGGATGGTGCCATGTGGGTGCTCATTCCTTTACAATGAGTTTGTCTGTAGCTGATGCCATCTAAGGAGAAGTAATTGCTGGTGAGGATTTGTTGGTCATGGTGACCAGGAAGGAAGTTGTAGATATGGAGTCATTCTGACTTTGGGAATAGTAGTATTCAGTAATGGCAAGGCCATGGGCATTGGTGATGATAGCGTAGGGGGACGTGGCATCAACAATGATGAGGAGGGTGCCAGCTGGTAAAGGAGCAGCAACTGTAGAAGGTCGGTGGAGGAAATGGTTGGTGTTTTTTATATAGGAGGGAAGATTATGGGCCGTAGACTGAAGGTATTGGTCACTGAGAGCAGAGTTTCTTTCTGTGGGAGCACAGTATTTGGCCACAACGAGGTGCTTGGGTGATTGGATGTATGGAGTTTAGGAAGCGTGTAGAAGGTAGGAGTGTGAGGAGTGGTAGGGGTGAGGAAAGATTCAGGGATGTTTTGAGATGAACCTAAGGTTTTGAGGAATGACTGGAGATGCTGCTGGATTTTTGGAATCGGGCCACTGTTGCAGGGTTTTTAGGAGGATAAACCTGACAGCTGGTGGAGTCCCTCCGCCAGGCAGTCACTGCAGTTTGTAATCACAGTGTTGGAGCCTTTGTCGTTAGGTAGGATTAAGAGGTCAGAATAAGTTTGTAGATGGTGGAGTGCACTTCTTTCTGCAGATATAAGGGTGGTTTCCATGTTAAAGTACTTGAGGAATGATGATGAGATAATGTTAGAGATTAGGAAATTCTGGAAAGCTATTGGAAGGTGACTTGGGGGCAGTGAGGGGGGATTATGGTTGGATGGAGGAGTTAATGGAGTCAGGCAGGGTTCAATATTTGTTTTAGACGGGTTGGTGGTGCAAAGGTGTTTCCATTGTGAGGCCTCGGGGAAAGAGAGGTGGATTTAACAAATACAGCAAGATTGAATTTAGAAGTTGAGCGAAAGGTGAAGCCTTTGGAAAGGACTGATACTTATGTGGGACTGAGGCGTTTGGAGGACAAGTTCATGGCTGTGTTTCAGGTCTGTTTATGTTCTGGTTTCTGTATGGTGGTTTGAGGAAGCTCATGAGGGTGAAGTAAATGCAGTAGGTCCACAAGTCAGTGTCCGTCAGCTATGAGGTGATGTGGGGGAGGTTTGGAGGCTGTTGTGGAGGTGGTGGATAGTCGTAGTCCAAGGGGGTGTAGGAGGTGAATGAGTTGGGGAGTTTTTTGAGATGGTATTGTGCATGGTGCTGTAGTTCCAGAAGGGCAAGAGTTTCAATCTGGGAGATGGGACTGTGAAATTCAGGATTGCAGCTCAGGAGAATTTTGCAGATGGAGAGGATGTTTTGCGTGGAGTTTTGCACCTGATTTATTTTGCAGGACTAGTTGGTGAGGGCTATGGACTGAAGGAATTTGAACAGATGGAAGTATTTGTGGAAGGAGGATTTGCAGCAAGAGCTGGGTAATTTAATTGGAAGACCATTTGGTGAGGAGTGGGGGTGGGGAGGGGCAGGGGGGGGGGGGGGAAGTGAGGTGATTCCTTCAGCTAGGCAACAACACAGAAACTGTATGTGGCAAAGGGTTCTGGCTAAGTATAGGCGCAGATGGAAGTAGCAATGGTCCATAGTGGAGGGCAAAAAATGTGTAAAAATACATGGAAAAAAAAATTGCAAAGGCTGAAATGGATAAAGTATGGGGGAAATGTGTGTAGCCTGAGGGACTAGGGCCAATAGTGACAGACAAAAACTAACTGAAGTTAATGTGGAAACACAGTGAGATCAAAGAAACGAATAAATAACAGGACAGTATGGGACATGAGATGCCACAACAATCCACATGTTCATGTGGTCATGTTTTGTGCAATAAGACCAATGATACACCTTGATTCAGAAATCAGAGGGTGTGCAGTTTGTAAGGCAATAGTAAAACACAGGAAAAAATAGAAAGAAAGGGATGGGCATTGAATGAAAAGAATCAACACTGAGTAAAGTATGTGATAGAGAATAGTAACTATGGGAAGCAGCATTGGGTTGGGAGATGGAAGAAAAGCCGTTAGGCAAAATCAAACAATGGAAAGTCCAGGGTAGAATAACTAAAATATTATGACAAGGGTAGATTGCTGCTCATAACATAAAGGAGCCATTAAGTCACATACGGGCAAACTGGAAAATTTACTAAACAATTCAGGTTTTGGGCAAGAGGCCTTCTTCAGAAATTGAAAGCACACCCACATTCATACAAGCACAGTTCACACGTAAATGGCCACTATCTCCAGCTGGTTACTGTGCCCCTCATGGACCAACAGCTTCAGCCCATTACCCATAACCTACGCTCCTATATAAAAGACTCCAACCATTTCCTCCACCAAATCTTCCACAGGTCCTGTTCCTATATCACACAATGCCCTGCTCGTCGCTGTTGCTGCCATCTTCCTCTATACTGACATACCCAGTACCCATGGCCTTGCCACTATTGAACACTACTTCTTCTGATGCCTGACTGACACCGAATCTACAACCTTCTTGCTGGTCGCAATGACCAGCTACAGTCTTATTCACAATCACTTCTCCTTTGATGGCTTCATGTACAAACAAATCCATGGTAAAGCAATTGGCATGTGCAGGGCACCAGCTGTGGCAAACTATTCATGGGTCATCTAGAGCAATCCTTCCTAACCACTCAGAATACCAAACCCCTCACTTGCTTCAATTTCATTGATGACATCATCATGATATTGACTAAGGGTGTGAACACCCTATTCACAGTTCTCCAGAACCTCAACACCTGCTTCCTCATTTGCTTCACCTGATCCTCCTCAACTCAACAAGTCACATTCCTGGATGTTGACCTCCACCTCAAGGATGGCTGCATTAGTACTTCCATGCACATCAAACTTACCAACCACCAACAATATCACCGCTTCAACAGCTGCCACGTTCCATACCAAGAAGTCCCTTCCACACTGCCTAACCAACCATGATCATCATATCTGTAATGATGAGGAGTCCTCCAAATATGCGAAGAGTCTCACTGAGGCCTTCACAGAGCAAAGGTACCTTCCAACATTCTCCAGAAACGTCTTGCATGCCTTGCCTCTCCGGTCCTCTACCACCTCCCACATACCCACCACCCAGCCACAAAGCAGCACTCATCTTGCATCTCAGTACTGCCCATGGCTGGAGCAACTGAATCACATTCTCCATGAGAGTTTCAACTACCTCTCATCATGCTTTCAAATGTGGAATGTCCTGCTCACTGTTGTCTCCATCCCTCCCACAGTGGTACTCCGATGCCCACTGAACCTGAACCTATGTTGTGTCCTTGTCCATCCCTGCTCCATCCAGCTCCTAACCTTTGCCCCATGGCCCATTTCCCTGCAATAGACCTGGATGCAAGACCTGTCCCATACATGCTCCCACCACCACCTACTCCAGCCTGGTCACATGCATGCCCATCCCATTAAAGACATGGCTACCAGAGAAAACAACCATGTGATCTACAAACTAAGCTGCAGCTACTATGCTGCTTTCTATGTGGGCATGACAAGTAACAATCTGTCTGTCCACATAAATGACCACTGACATAACAGTGGCCAAGAGGCATCTGGACCACTCAGCTGCTGAATATGCTGCCCAGCACTCTGTGTTTCACTTAAATGACTGCTTCACAGACTGCGCCATCTGGATCCTTCCTACCAACACTAGCTTTTTTGAACTACACAAGTGGGAACTCCCTACAACATATTGTTCATTCCTGTATCCCACATCCCCAGCCCCTTCGTTAGCGCCAGTCCTCCATCTGCTTCCCTGTTCCCATTCCAGCACCCAACATGCCTTCTATTCTGCCAGCACAGGTCTTGTCCTTTTCTCTCCTTGTGACATCCCTCTTTTCTGCTCCCCATTCAACTCCTCTTCTCCCTCCTTCCTCCATCACTCCCCCCCCCCCCCCCCCCCCCCCTTCTTGTTCCCCATGCACAGCCTCATGGTTCTGTATCTAGCAGCCCTATCCTGCCTCCACTACACTCCTGCACACTCTTACAGACAGCACAATACCTTCCCCCACTCCTATACTGGTATCCCTCCCCCTCCCCTGGCCAACACCTCCTCCTTACCCTTATCACCCACCCAAGATTGCTGCTCACATCAGACACATCTGTAGTTCACAATGAGACCACAGAGGCCAGAGACAGTGGTTATGTGTGTGTAAATTGTGCTTGTGTGAATGTGACTGCTTTCTGCTTCCAAAAAAAGCATTTTGGTCAGAAGCTAAAATGTTAAGTAGCATTTTCATTCTGCCTGTCTGTGACTCAATGTGTCCTCTCTGTGGTGAGTGGTAATCTGTCCTTGTCATAATATTTCACTAATTGCATTATCCAAACATGTTTTATTTACAGAATTATGTAGCTGCTCACTGCATAGTGAATACCATCTAGTATTTTTAAGCAAAATGTGGGGTTCACTGGTGTAAGCTGTGGTTTAGACTCTCTGGTGAAATCTCTGGGTAAATAAACTCTTGTAGTGATTATTCTGGGTCTCAGGAACATTTTCACATGTAAGCTTGCATACATAATTGAGGATGACATCAGGCACAGCTCAAGGAATGTTCCCTCAGTAATATGAAGACTCATTTTTGTGCAAAAGACCAGCACTTCATGAAGAGTTCTGTCAAGAAAGTGTGAAGCAGAGCTACAGGAGTCATTCAGCAGTGTTGGGCGATAACACATGGATGCTGCACAACATATAATATGGTCAATATGTAGAGTTTCCAGTGAGTGGTTACTCACACAACTAATTTCCAGAACCGTTCAGTGCAACCAGTACATGTTTTTTTCCTATACCTATGATTTTCAATCTTTTCACTAGGCATCCACTTCCTTAACTGAGTGGTCATTGTATCTGACTGCCATACAGTTGGCCCTGATTCGATTCCCAGCTGGATTGGAGATTTTCTCCGCTCATGGACTGGGTGTTGTGTTGTCCTCATCATCATTTCAATGTCTTTGAGATGCAAGTCACCCAATGTAGCATCAATGGAAAGACTTGCCACTTTGTGGCTGAACTTCCCCAGGTGGTGACTCCCAGACATCAATGCCATTTGATCATTTCATTCCATTCTCACTAGGCCTCCTTTAGGGGAAATATTTTTGAACTAGGGAACTGCTGAGTAACTACAGACATAGCTGCAACAGTCAGTGGAGATATAGAAAACTGCAGTTTGGACCGCATGAAAGATAACAGTCATACCTAGAGGGATACATGTTATTATCAAATTACTGTGGGCATAGATTAAAGAACGGGGGAGTGGTTAGAAATATAAAAAATGGAATGAAGTCCCAGACCTTAGGCCTTAATGTGTCCTGCATTTAACAGCTCTTTGGGTGCTGTATTTTAGTAAAAGACTTGGAAAACATAAGACAGAGGTTTTGACAGTGTACAGGCCCCCAACACCCAGTATTTTATGCTTTAGTAAGCAATTAGAGAGAGTACTAAATAAGACTTAAACATTAGTTAACAAACAACTACTACTGTCTTCTAATTATGCCTTCTTTCAGTCACATCTTTAATGTGTAATAAAACTGTGGGGCAACTCTTGTGGTCCTCAAACAGTACTCATGTGGGAGTAGTATTTAAGACAAATTACAGGAACTACACGCCAAGAACCATCTCAGAAGCACTTTAAAGAACTAAATATCTTGACCGTATCTTCCCTTTATGTTAAAATATGTGTTCTTTACAAAAAGAAAAAGAAGAAGAAGAAGGTTACGTAGCAGAATAACTATCCATTCCCAAGTAACCAGAAATAGAAATAACGTAGACATAGAATTCACGATTCTGTGCAAGATTGTTTTCAGTCTTATGACTGGTTTGATGCTGCCTGACACAAATTCTTCTCCTGTGACATCTTTTCATCTCAGAGCAGGAATTGCAACTTATGTACTCAGTTATTTTGTGGATGTATTTAAATCTCTGTCTTCCTCTACAGTTTGTACGTAAGTTCCCCAATCATTCTATAATCATTGGTGGAGACTAAAGTCATCCAATGATTAATTGGGAAAATTACAGTGTTGTTAGTCGTGGGCTGATAAGACACCCTGTGAAACATTACTAAATGCCTTCTCTGAAACCTACCTAGAACAGATAGTTAGGAACACCACTCATGATTAAAATATATTGGATCTAATGGCAACAAATAGACCCGACTCCTTTGAGGATGTCCATATCGAAACTGGTATCAAAGGCCATGACACAGTTGTGGCAACAATGATTACCAAAGTACAGAGGACAACTAAAATAAGCAGAAAGATATATATATTCAGTAAACTAGATAAAAAATCAGTACTGTCATTTCTCGACAAGGAACTTGAAACTTTCAGCATAGTGCAGGAGCATGTAGAGGAACTATGGCTCATGTTTAAAAGAACAATTGACCATACACTGGATACATGCACTAGAACATTTCGTAATGAGAGGGACGTAAAGAAACTTCTAAACAAAAATTGATTACTGCATAATAGGTGTAAAACAAAGCATAGGGCTATAGATAGAGAGATGCTGAATGAAAAGCATTTGGTTGTCAAGAGAGCAATGCGTGATGCCTTCAATGACTACTATAAATACCGTGAAATGATCTTTCACAAAACCCAAAGAAATTCTGGTCATATGTAAAGGCTGTTAGTGGTACCAAAGGTTGTGTCCAGTCCCTAGCGCATGAGAGAGGGACTGATATTGAGGGCAGCAAAGCAAAAGCTGAAACACTTAACCCCATTCTCAGATGTTCCTCTACGAAGGAAAACACAGGAGAATTGCTCCCATTAAACCATTGTACCCCTGAGAAGATGAATCAAATAAGTATTGGTGTCAGTGGTGTTGAGAAACAGCTGAAACTGTCAAAACTGAACAAAGCTCCAGGGCCTTATCTGATTCTATACAGAATGTTTGGATGAGTTAGCCACTCTTCTAACTGTAATCTATCATAGGTCCCTTGAACAAACTATCATGCTCAGTTCTTGGAAAAAAGCACAGGTCACACCTGTGTACAAGACTCCTCCCGAACAGACCATGAAGGCCCAAAGGTACTGACTGGCCGCCTTCTCATCCTCAGCCCACAGACGTCACTGGAGTCGGATACGGATGGGCATGTGGTCAGCACACTGCTCTCCTGGCCGTATGTCAGTTTCTGATATCCAAGCCACTACTTCTCAGTCAAATAGCTCCTCAGTTTGCCTCACAAGGGCTGAGTGCACCCCACTTGCCAACAGCACTCGGCAGACCGGATGGTCACCCATCCAAGTGCTAGCCTAGCCCAACAGTGCTTAACTTCAGTGATCTGACGGGAACCTGTGTTATCACTGCGGCAAAGCCATTGGCTTCTGTTACAAGAAGGGTAGTAGAAATTATTCACAATATTTCTGTCCAACATCATTGACATCAATTTGTTCTAGAATCATAGAACATTTTCTGAGCTCAAACATAATGAGGTATCCTGATCAGAATGACCTCCTCCATGTCAGCCAACATGGAATCTTAAAACATCGATCATGTGAAACCCAACTAGCACTTTTCTCACATGATGTACTGAAAGCTTTGGATCAAGGCAGTTAGGTAGATGCAGTATTTCTTGATTTCCAAAAAGCATTTGATTCAATACTATATGTAAACTTATTGTCAAAAGCATAATCATATGTTGTATCAAGCGAAATTTGTGATTGGATTAAGGACTTTTTGGTAGGAATGATGCAGTGTGTTATCTTGGATGGAGTCATCTTCAGATGTAGAAGTAACTTCAGGTGTTCCCCAGGGAAGTGTGCGAAGTATCTGCAGTAGCAGAATAGCAATGCAGAAAACTCAAATCCGAAAACAATTTATTGGACTCACCAAAACAAAAATACAATCATGAATAGAACAACAGACTCAATCCCAATTGCAGATTGTCACAAATATAAAATAACAAATAATAATAGAAAAGACCTGACTCTTCATAGGGAGAGATCACAATAAAACAATTCTACAATGTCAAGATATTTGTCGGTTATACCAAGTCCACCTGCAAGAGAGTGGCCAACTAGAAGAGGCATCCTTCCATGGTTGCCAGGGTGGCAGCTCTGTACACTTCCAAGCGTGAGTCAAACTGCCCTTTGCCGGCATTGTGCCACCCTATAAAGTCAATTTGGCGGATGTACCTGCCGGAACTATTTGCAATCACATGCCTGGCATATCAAAGTAGTTCGTGGGCTAGCTTCAAACTCTGGTGAAGGTGTTCTGCAGGCTTTGCAAATGGGTAGTGGTCCCTGAATGCCGTTGTTTATGTTGTGGCCCTCGGTAAATATTTGTGTTGACAACACAGATGATGTAGGTTTTCTTGGTGAACATACGCCCTGTGATGCAGGCATCCTGTGTTGGTTGGACTTGAAGTGGGACGCCGATGCAGTATGCGCTACAATATATGAAGTGGGCGGCCACAGCAGACCTCCCCCCCCCCCCCCCCCCCCCACCTCTTCCAGGGGCGAGTGGAAGGCTCATCTCGATGTCGGACCCCGGGTCCACCTGCGACAGGAGACTGGAGGTAGTCGTAGGTGCAGGATCCACCTCCATGGGCATAGGGACCTCTGCTGGAGGGTCCACCTGGGATGTGAGCAGTAGTGGTGGTGAAGATGGCAGTCAGGCAGGGAGAGGAGCACCATCATCCCCGAGGGCCAACAGCCATGGAGACAACAGAGGAGCCGACTGCGGACCACATTGGGGCAAAGCTGGATGGCATGCTTCTGGCACACCGTGCTCTCGTCAAGGGTTACTGCTGCCATAGAATGGCCGATGAGCAAAAAGACCCTAGTGGGGACCCACCGAGGATGATTCCAGGTGAACACCATCACCCAGACCAGATCCTGCAGAGAAAAATGGCGCCCTGCCAAATGCAGAAGAGCTGGGTGGGGAGGAGATGAAAACGGAGAGACAAGGGGGACTGATCAGGGTGGCCTTGAAGTTTTTCAGCTGGAGAAGGCCCATCCTAAACAGTGGACATAGTAGTAAAGAAAGAGGGTAAGGGTGCCGCCATCCAGGGAATGTTGGGGACACAATTTCGACATCTGGATTTTGAATGTACGGACAAACTGTTTGGCTAATCCGTTAGATGCAGGATGAAAGGGAGCAGTATGAATTAACTGGATGCCCAGGGTGGTGCAGAAAGAGGTTAATTAAGCAGATGTAAATTGAGGGCTGTTGTTGATCACCAACTTCTCCAGAAGGCCCTCAGTGACAAAGATACAGGAAAGAGCTTGGGTGATACGGGCGGGCGTCGTGGAGGACATTTGGGAGACATAAGGAAATCCACTGCCATCGTCCACAAGGATAAGCCAGGAGGAGCTGAGGAATGGGCCAGGGACTTCCAAGAGCAAACTTCACGTGGACCAAGGAGAAGGAGCAGGAGGCCACCGGAACAGGCGTCGAGGGGGCACTGACTGGTGCCGTTGACAAGAGAGACATGAGACCACCATCTGGGTGATGGTGGCATCCATCCCCCTCCAGTAGACATGCTGGTGGGCAAGCTGTTTCGTCAGGACAATCCCCCAATGACAAATGTGAAGGAGCTCCAAGGCCCACTGGTGGAGGGAGGGCAGCAGCACAACCTACCAACGATCATTATCACCCAAGCTGAGGAGGACCCCATTTCTGACAGACAGGTCCTGGTGGCAGTCTCTGACAGACAGGTCCTGGCAGCAGTGCCATTAGTCCCAGACCTCTGACTGCGGCAGCTGACGACGGTCTGATGGCCACCCATGCTAAACGTGGTGCATCAGCACCTGGAGGGTCGGGTCATCAGCTATGCAACATGCGACTAGCTTGGCATCCAGCGGCAAATCAGCGACTGCCTCGGCAGTGGCGTCATCCAAGTGGAAACAGGCAGTTGGGTCAGCATTGAACCCAGGGTCAGCACCCACCAGGAGAGAGGAGAGAAGATCTACATTGCCATGGAGAGCTGTGGCCCAAAAATGGATGTCATAGGAATATTCCATGAGGAACAATGCCCAGCACTGGAGGCGGCGAGCAGTCCTCATGGGGATGGTGGACAAAGCGCTGAACAATGAGACCAGAGGCTTGTGATCAGTGTATAAGGCAAAGCGATGGCCATAGATGAAATCGTGGAATTTCTTAAACCCAAAGATGATGGCCAAGGCCTCCTTCTCAATTTGGCCGTAGTTACGCTGAGCTGGGGATAGCATTTAGGAGATGAAGGCCACTGGGTACTCGACTCCATCAATGATGTGAGACAAGATGGCCCCCTCACCGTAGTCTGATGCACCGGCAGCCAAGGTGAGAGGCTTGGTGGGATCATAAGGGACAAGGCAAACCGGCATCAGGAGAGGAGACTTCAGACAGTGGAATGCCCTGTCACAAGCCGACGACCAGTCCCAGGTAACATTTTTATGGAGGAGGCGGTGAAGGGGTTCTGCCAGAGCCACGGCGTGTGGAATAAAATGGCAGTGGTAATTGAGTTTACCGAGGACTGACTTGAGCTGGGAGAAGCCCTTCAGGTGTGGCAGCTGCTGAATAGCCTCAACATATTGGAGCATTGGTCGAATGCCGTTGGCGCTCAAAACACGGCCGAGGTAGGTAATCTGAGGAACAAAAAAAGACATTTTTCCTTGTTGCAAACATAAGCTGGCACCCTGAAGAACATGCAAGAGGTGCCGGAGGTTCTGGGCCAAGTCCGGGGCGACGAAGCTCCTGCCGTAGTTTGTCACAAAGGGCGAACGGTATCGAGTGAGCCTTGTGGAACTTCGGGACCACTGAGGGGAGGAGTTCGATATGGGCTGCAAACCTGGAGACCCCCAGAAGTGTGGCAGAAAACATGTCTGGGCAGTCATCCGGAAGCTGCTGCAAGTGATTGTCTGCCGACAATGACTGAACGGCCAGGTCCGAGACATGTATCTCCAGGCCCAGTAAGGGAAAATGATTCATTCCCAATGAGTTGGTGGCCTTGGGGGCAGTGAGGACCAAAACCCAGGCTATGACACCGTGAGTGAGATACTGGACCCAAGCCAAGAACCATCCCTCTAGGCAGATGATATCATTGCTGTAGCTCTTCAGGGAAGTATGGAACAGATGAAGCAGCGGTGAACCCAACTGACAGTGGGAATCCACATTGATGACAGTGGTGGAACACCCTGTATCCACTTGAAAAGGGAGAGAAGTGCCGTCCTACTGCACAGTCAGAGTGATCACAGCCATCTTGTGCGGAAAAACTGACCCCATGAAGGAAATTTGGGGGCAGCGGGTCTGTCTCATCCATGACAGCATCGGAGGTGTCCAAAGCAGTGCGATACATGGCCATTAACTATGACACCCGAAAGACCTCGGCTTTGTGAGCCTGCTTCCCGCAGGCTGAATAGGTCTCCCTCCGGAAGTGGCAATCTTGCCTCTGATGTGTGACAAAGCATTGGCGACAGGATGGCAACCGATGTCGCTGCTGCTGCTGCTCCGCCGTTGGCGCAAGTGGGGACTGGCACCCTGGTCCTGGAGGGCGGGTGCGGCCTCAAGAGGGGGACCCTGGCGCTGCTGCGGCGGCTCTGGTGATGTGAACCGGCATCACAGCGGCAGGTGGCAAAGACCTGAGCCAGGGACTGCAGCATGGAAACAGAATGAAAGAACTGCTCATGAGTGTGGATAATGGATAAACAGGTGCCTAAAGAGGGACCTTTCACCTTCAGAAGATCAGTCTGTAAGGAACATGGACAAGAATCATATCAAAAATGAGTGCCAAACCATAAGACTGCTTGCGGTGGGGGTTGCCACAGAAAAACCGACAGTCATGGGAGAGACTTTGCAGCATAGCAATGCATTCTCTGTATGACTGCTTGGGAAGCTTCTGACAACAAAAATACTTGTGACATGTCGCTGCCACGTGGTCCTGAGAGTCAAAATAATCCAAGAGACTAGAAGTCTATGCCTCATAGGAGAGAGCATGAGGTTCTGCTTCGGGATGCAACTGTTGCAGAAGGTGATAAACTTCTGGGCCCATATAGGCGTGAAAAAATGTACAACACTGAACGTCACTAGTGACATCATGAGCCATAAAGTGTTGCTTCAGACAACCCACATAGTTGCCCCAAGGCTCAACGGATTTGTCGAACTTGGGGAACGCAGGGGGCGTGGCGTGGAACCCCAGAAGCTGGGAAACTGGGTGGGACCCCTACATAGGCACCCCAAAGGGGGAGGGGGTGGATATCACCTGTAAATGCTGAATAGTGAGCTCGTTCGTTTGTTGCACACTTTTCAATAGCATTATGACTCACACTGAGGGTTCATCAATACCTGAAATAACATCTGCCATAGCAGACAACAACCGACCAAATGTGGGAAACTCTTAAACCACCTCATCACCGCTGAAGTATCTGCACTAGGAGAGTAGAAATGCAGAAAAGGCAATTCCGAAAACAATTTATTGAACTCACCAAAACGAAACAATAATACAATCACCAAAAGAACAACAGACTTGATCCCAACTGCGGACCATTACAAATATGGAATAATAACAATAGAAAAGAAGCAACTCTTCATGGGGAGAGATCACAATAAAACAATTCTACAATGTCAAGATGTTCGTCGACTATACCGAGTCCATCTGCAAGAGATCGGCCAGATAGAAGAGATGTCTGGCCATGGCTGCCGGGATGGCAGCTCTGTATACTTCCAAGCATTGCATCGAATTGCCCTTTTCTGGTAGTGTGCTGCCCTGTAAAGCACATTTGGTGGATGTCTCTGCTGGAACTATTTGCGATAACATGCCTGGCTTATCAAAGTAGTTCCTGGGATAGCTGCGACCTCTGGTGAAGCCGTTCTGCAGGCTCAGCGAATCGGTAATGTTCCCTGGCAGCCATTGGTGGAGACATGGTGTTGTGTTTATGTTGTGGCCGCCATTAAATATTTGTGTTGACTGCACAAACGATGTAGGTTTTCCTGGTGATTGTACACCCTGTGATGCAGGCATTCCGTGTTGGTTGGACGTGAAGTGGGATGCCAATGCAGTAGGCTCTACGATGTAGGAAGTGGGTGGCCAAAGCAGTGTGATGGGATCCTTGCTGTTCATTTTGTATATTAATGGCCTTGCAGGCAATATTAATAGAAATCTCAGACTGTTTTGCAGATGATGCAGTTATCTATGATGAAGTACTGACTGAAAGAAGCTGCATAAATATTCAGTCAGTTCTTGATAAGATTTCAAAGTGGTGCAAAGATTGGCAACTTGCTTTAAATGTTCATAAATGAAAAATTATTCACTTCACAGAACAAAAGAATATAGTATCCTATGACTATAATATCAATGAGTCAGTACTGGAATTGGACAACTCATACAAATACCTGGGTGTAACACTTTGAAGGGGTATGAAATGGAATGATCACATAGGCCCAGTCTTGGGTAAAGCAGGTGGTAGACCTTGGTTTATTGGTAGAATACTGGGGAAGTGCAATCAGTCTACAAATGAGATTGCTTACTGATCACCTGTGCGACCTGTTCTAGAATATTACTCAAATGTGTGGAACCCATTCCAAACAGAACGACAGCAGATATTGAATGTATACAGAGAAGGGCAGCATGAATAGTCATAGGTTTGTTTGATCCATGGGAGAGCGTCACAGAGATACTGAAGGAATTGAACTGGAAGACTCTTGAAGATAGACATAAACTATCCCAAGTAAATCTAGTAACTAAATTTCAAGAACCAGTTTTAAATGACTGCTCTAGGCATGTACTACAATCCTCTACATATTGCTCACACAGGGATCTTAAGGATAAGATCAGAATAATTACTGCATGCACATAGTTGTTCAAAAAGTCATTCTTCCTGTGTTCCATACGAGAATGTAAGAGGAAGAAAGCCTAATAACTCATACAGTGGGACGTACCCTCCACCATACATCTCACAGTGATTTTCACAGAGTGTACATGTAGACGTAGATGTAGTTTCTACCCTTTATAGCTCCCTCTGGTACCATAGAAGTTATTCCCTGATGTCTTAACAGATGTCCTGTAATCCTGTCCCTTCTTCTTGTCATTGTTTTCCGTATAGTCCTTCTTCACTGATTCTACGGAGAACCTCCTTGTTCCGTACCTTATCAGTCTACTTAATTTTCAACATTCTTTTGCAGCGTCACATCTCAAAAGCTTTGATCCTCTTGTGTATCAGTTTTTCCACAGTACATGCTTCACTACCATACAATGCTGTGCTCCAAACATACATTCTCTGAAATTTCTTCCTCAAATTAAGGCCTGTGTTTGATACTAGTTGACTTCTCTTGGCTGAAATGCCCTTTTTGCCAGTGCCAGTCTACTTTTTATGTCCTCCTTGCTCCATCCATCATGGGTTATTTTGTAGTCTAGCTAGCAGAATTCCTTAACTTCATCTACATTGTCATTCCCAATTCTGATGTTCAGTTTCTCTGTTCTCATTTCTGCTATGCTTCTTGACTTCCACCTTTTTTTGAACTACTCTCAGTCCATATTCTGTACTCATTGTACTGTTCATTCCATTCAACAGATCCTGTAATTTTTCCACATGTTCACTGAGGATAGCAATGTCATCAGTGGTGAATTTTAATCCCACTCCTTAACCTTTCTTTTATTTCTGTCATTGCTTCTTCAATATATAGATTGAATGGAAGGGGTGAAAGACTGTACCCCTGTCTCACACACTTGTTAATCTGAGCACTTTATTTTTGGTTTTCCACTCTTACTCTTCTCATTTGATTCTTGTGCATGTTGCATATTATCCATCTTTCCCTGTAGCTTACCTGTATTTTTCTCAGAATTTCAAACATTTGCGACATTTTACGTTGTTGAATACTTTTTCTGTTCGACAAATCCTATGAAGGTGTCTTGATTTTTCTTCAGTCTTGCTTCCATTGTTAGCCACAAGATCAGAACTGCCTCTCTGGTGTCTTTACCTTTCCTAGTGCCAAACTGCTTGTCATCTAACATATCCTCAGTTTTCTTTTCCATTCTTCTGCATATTATTCTTGGATGCAAGAGTTGTTGAGCTGATTGTGTGATAAGTTTCACAGTTATCAGATCTTGCTGTCTTTGAAGCTGTGTGGATAATGTTTTTCCGAAAGTCTATTGGTATTTCGTCAGTCTCATACACACTTTACACACAAACAGGGATAGTCTTTTGTTGCCACTTCCCCCCATGATTTTAGAAATTCTGATGGAATGTTATCTATCCCTTCTGCCTTATTTGATCTTAAGTCATCCAAAGATCTTTTAAATTCTGATTCTGATACTGGATCCCTTGTCTCTTCCCTATTGACTCCTGTTTCATCTTCTATCACGTTATCAGTCAATATACTCTTTCCCTTTATCTGCTCCCTCCTCTACATTTAACAGTGGAATTCCCAAAGCACTTTTAATTTTACTGTCTTTGCCATTAATTTCACAGAAGATTGTTTTGACTTTTCTGTACGCTGAATCAGATGATTTGACAACCATTTGTTTTTAGATTTCTTAACTTTTTTGTGTAATCATTTCGTCTTTGTTTCCCTGCACTTCCTATTTATTTTGTTCCTAAGTGACATATTTCTGAATTTCCCTGCATATTTTTGTACTTCCTTTTGTCATTGATCAACTGAAGTATTTCTTCTGTTATCCAAAGCTTCTTTGCAGTTATTACCTTCCTTGTATCTACATTTTTCTTCCCAGCTTCCATGATTTCTCTTTTTAGAGATGTCCAACCTCTTCAACTGAACTGCCTACTGAACTATTCATTATCCCAGTATCTACAGCCTCAGAGAACTTCAAGCATATCTCTTCATTCCTTTGTACTTTCGTATCTGAGTTCTTTGTGCATTGATTCTTCCTGACTAGTCTGTTAAACTTCAACCTACTCTTCATCATTACTAACTTTTGAGTAGAGTATACAAATGTTCCTTGGTATGCCTTACAATCCAATATCTGATTTTGGAATCTCTGCCTGACCATAATGTAATATAACTGGAATCTTCCCGTATCTCCCAGTCTTTCCAGGTATACCTCCTCCTCCTGTGATTCTTGGAAAGAGTATTCACTATTACTAACTGATATTTGTTGCAGAACTTAATTAGTTTTACTCTTCTCTCATTCCTACTACCAAGCCTGTATTCTCCTGTAACCCTTTCCTCTTCCGCTCCCTCCCCTACAACTGCATTCCAGTCCTCCACAACTATTAGATTTTCATCTCCCTTTACATACTGAATTACCCATTCAGCATCCTCATATACTTTCAGTATCTCTTCATCTTCTGCTTGCAACATTGGCATGTATAATGAACTACTGTCGTTGGTGTTGGTTTGCTGTTGATTCTGATGAGAACAACCCTGTCACTGAACCGTTCACAGTAACTCACTCTCTGCCTACCTTACTATTCATAACAAATCCTACTCCCATTATACCATTTTCTGCTGCTGTGGGTATTACTCTATACTTGTTTGACCAGAAGTCATTGTCTTCCTTCCATTTCACTTCTCTGATCCCCACTATGTCTAGATTGAGCCTCTGAATTTCCCTTTTCACATTTTCTAGCTTTCCTACCACATTCAAACTTCTGATATTCTATGCCCCAACTCATATAATATTACCCTTTCATTGGTTAGTCAGTTGATTTTTCTTGGGCACCTTCCCCTTGGCAGTCCCCTCCTGGAGATCCAAATGGGGGACTAATCTGGAATCTTTCGCCAGTGGCGAGATCATCTGACACTTTTTCTTTTGATTAGAGGCCACATGACCCATGGATACACAGTATGTGTCTTTAATTCAGTGGCTTCCATTGCCTCCTGCATTCTCGTGCCATTGATCATTGCTGATTCTTCCGCTTTTTAGGGGCAGTTTTCATCCCAAGGAAAAGAGAGTGCCATTAACCTCTGTTCATTCCTCCAACCTCTTTGACAAGGCCTGTGGCAGAATGATGGTGACATCTTATGTCTTCAGCCACCATTGCTGATGATTTTTATTCAAAATTAAAGCAGTGGGAAGGCTTGAACCCAGGACTAAGAACGTTTCCATTACCAGTCAGACACGCTACCCCTAGACCATGGGTATACCACATTTGACAGTTAAAAAACATATTTCTAGCAGTAAGATGGTAGAACTTGATATGCAAGATTGTCTGTTTCAGAATTTGTTGGTTAATGATAATAAATAAAAATAAATAAGTAACAGAAGGACATAGCTCAGCAGTAATTTATAATTCATTTCCAAACCCATTGTCTTTCATGAAACACAGGTTAGCCCTATATATAACCATGATGGTTAAATTGTGGCAACTGGGAATTCCCATCAATAAGATGAGAAAAGTGCAATTTCGCAGTATCATAGATGGTGATTCTGTCATATTTTTCAGAGAGAATTTATTGGATGCACAATGGGAAGAAATTTACCAAGGACATATAGTAGATGAGAAATTAAATTATTTCCATAAATATTCTTGCAACACTGTGAATAAACTCTTATTGGAAGTCAAAAATGAATATTTTTCAAAGAAACTAAAAACAAAATTAAAGATAGCATGAAACATACATCCGGCATGGGGATTAAGTAATATATGATGCACTCCAGCTAGCAAACTTCGTGAATGAATGTTCTTCAGCTACTGCAGAGAAATTTTGATTTAATTTGTCATGGTTTCCGTAAGTTACTTCATGTAAGTGCTGGGATGGTTCCTACAATAAGGCTGTAGCCAACTAACTGCCACATCCTTGCCAGACTCAGCCTGTATATAAATACCAATATATGAAATGTACAATGCCAAACAAAATAGTGAAGCACCCAGAAGGGGAAGGGAAAACTACATGGGTTGAGAGGGTGTACAATATTGTTTCAGTGATTACAAAATCGAGTCAAATTTACAAAGAATTTGGCAGCATGATGCCACTTATCAGTATGATGTTGCCCCCACCCCAACCCCTCTGGCTATGATGCATGCACTGATTTAATTGGGAAGTCTGCCATAAAGCTGTTGTGGCCTCACCTGAGACAAGCTGACGCATGTCTGTTGTAGCTGGTCCTTGATATCCTATATACTGGCAGGGCGACAAAGTTGACGTCTGGGCTGATCCTACACGCATTCTATTAGGGACAGATCTGGGGATTTTGCTAGCCGCAGGAGTAATCCAGCATCACACACGCTGTGTATGAACAAGCATTGTACTGTTGAAAAATGGCACCATGATACTGTTGCATGAGAGGTAAACACATGAGGACATAGGATGTCCATGACATACTGTTATGTTATCAGAGTTCCCTCAGTAACTACCAGCCATGTCCGAAATCATACCTGAAGGCTTCTCACACCATGACACCAGGAGTAACACCACTGTGTCTCTCCAAAACATTGGAAGGATGGGACCTGTCTCCACATATTCGTTGATGGTGGTCATCTGAGGAAGTGCAGTATCACGATTCGTTGTTGAACACTATGTGGTGCAAGTCGTCAGCAGTCGTGCGTCCTCAGCACAGCAGAATTCCAAACACATCCTCATTTGTTGAGATGTCAATGGATGAAATGGTAATTCCCTAGTCTGGCTGCTGCTAGTCTCTGACCAGTGGTGCACGATGACACAAAATGTTTCCAGGGACTTCATTACTTGTTCTTGGGTGGCAGGCGTGGATGTGAAGGGGTTACAGTGTGCTTGGTGCACAATGTGGTGATCTTCTCCTGTGGTGCTCAGATGTGTTCAAGCAGAATTTTGATGACAAGTATGTCTACCCCCACATTCCCACAACCCAAACAACATTAAAACACCGGAAGCTGTTCTGCCTGTCACATGGAATTGTAACTCTTATTATTTATGTATCTGCTAATGGTGTTTACATCTAAGAAGGTACATTGACATCTTATCATCTTCTGGGTGCTTAACTTTTCTTGTCAGGCAGTGAATGTTTTGTTTTTAAACTGTAATATTATGACATGTGCAATATCACTGTAAGAATTATCCACAAATTAATAAGACTACTACTACTACTACTACTACTACTGTCAACAACACCACTACTATATGTTATAAATTAATGATCTGGAAGATAATATTAATGCTAATCTCAGACTTTTTGCAGATGATGCAGTTATCTGTAATGAAATACTGTCTGAAGAAATCTGCACAAATATCCAGTGAAATCTGGTTAAAATTTTAAATTGGTGCAAAGATTGGGAATTGGCATTAAGTGATCAGAAATTTAAACTTGTACATCTTAAAAAATGCATCTTTCTTTGACTACAGTTTCAGAGAATGACAATTGGAATCAATCTAATCATACAAATACCAGGGTGAAACAGTATACAGGGATGTTGTTGTGGTCTTCAGTCCTGCTCTCCCTCTACAGTCCCCCCCCCCCCCCCTCCCCCCTAATCCCCTACCATCACAACCACAAACACACACACACACACACACACACACACACACACACACACACACACACCTCCCTCCAATACAAAGTTGACATTTCGTTAATATCTCAGATTGTGTCCTATCAAACAATCCCTTCTTTAAGTCAGTTTGTACCATAAATTTCTTTTCTCCACAAATATGTTCAGTACCTTCTCATTAGTTAAAACACTATCTTCCCAACTAATCTTCAGCATTCTTCAATAGCACCACAATTTGAAAGGTCCTATTCTTTTCTTATCTGAACTGGTTACCATACATGTTTCACATCAACACAAGTCTACACTCCAAACAAATATCTTCAAAAAGGCTTTGTGGCACTTAAGTTTATATTTGACATTAACGAATATTTCTTCTTCAGAAATGCTTTTCTTGTCATTGTCACTCTACATTTTATATCAGGCATGGTCCAACCTTTGGTAACTTGTGGGCCTGATTGACCTTTGGTGACTTGTGGGCCTGATTGACATAGTTAATTAAGCTTGCAGGGTGCTGATCATGTGACGCAGCAGCATTCCTAGCACCTAAAGTCAAAAGTATAGCATAATTGACATTAATGTTTACAGGGTAACATGCCAATGTCAATGGCACCACTAACTCGAAACACCATGCTAACATATTGTGCATCAAAGCTCACATTTTTTAGCATTTATTTATTTTATGTTAGCCTGAAATTCTTCTGCAGGCCACATTGAAATCAATCACAGGCTGGATGCAGCCCACCTGTGTTTTATATCGTCTCTACTGTGGCCAGTGTCAGTTACTTTACTGCCCAAATAGAAAAACTGATCTACTGCTTTTAAGGTCTCATGTCCTAATCTAATTCCTTCATCATCATGTGATTTAATTTTGCTTTTGTTGTTGTTTATCTTATATCCTCCTCTCAAGAAACAGTTAATTTTTCCTTTACTTGTTGCTTACTGTACAGATTGAATAACATAGCGATAGATTACAACCCTACCACATTCCCTTCTCAACGATAGCTTTCCTCTCATACCCTTATACTCTTACAACTGCTGTCTGATTTCCATACAAGGTGTAAATAACCTTTTGCTCTCAGTATTTTACCTCTGCTATCTTCAGAATTTCAAACATTGTTAATAGCATACTCTAACTTTACAAATGCTGAACATAAGTTTACCTTTATTCAACCTATCTTCTAAGCTAAATTTAGTGTCAGTACTGCCTCATGTGTTCCTAAATTTCTGCAGGCCCCAAATTGATCTTACACAAGGTCAGCTTCTACAGTGTTTCCAATCTTCTTTTATTAATTTGTGCCGGTGTTTTGTAGCCATGATCTTTTAAACTGATAACTTGGTAATATTTCCTTCTGTCAGCACATGGTTTCTTTGGAATTATAATTATTACATTCTTCTTGAAGTCTGAGGGTATTTTGCTTGTCTGGTGCATCTTGTACACCAGATGGAATAGTTCTATCACGGCTGGTTCTGCCAAGGATATCCGTTGCTCTGAGGGAATGACGTCTACTCCAGGGCCTTATTTTTTGGCTTAGGTCTTTCAATGTTCTGCCAAATTCTCCTCGCAGGTATCACGTCTCCCATCTCACCTTCATCTACTTCCTCTTTCAGTAATGTTGCATTCAAGCTCATTTTCCTTGTGCAGCCCTTCTTTTCATTCCTTCCATCTTCTATTTTTCAGCTTTCCCTTTTTTGCTTCGTACTGGTTTGCCACCTGAGCTCTTGATATTCATACAGCTGCTTCTCATTCCTCCAAAAGCTTCTTTCATTTGGTTGTAGGCAGTACCTATTCTTCCCCTTTTTGTATAAGCTTCTATAGCCTCACTTAGTCCTCTAGCCGTTTCTGCTTAACCTCGTTGCACTTGCTGTCAATATAATTTCTTAAACAATTGTATTCCCTTTTACCACCTTTGTTTGCTTCATTTTTGTATTTTTTTACCTTTCATCAATTAAATCGGAAATCTCCTGCGGTATCCAAGGATTTCTACTAGGCCTTTTCTTTTTACCTATTTGATCCTATGCTGCTGTTACTACTTCATCTCTCAGAGCTAACCATTTGTCTTCTACTTATTTCCCACAACACATAATAAATGATGTGTAATTATCCATTTAACCAAAGAGTAACACTTTATCCTTTATTCTCAGAAGGGTATGTTCTTGATACAATATTACCATTACTCTGAAAAAGAAAAATGATGTGTCAATTGCTTATTGCACTAACCTTAATCATTTTTTCCTGCTCAACCTGAAAAAAGCATCTCTGGATGCGAGAATGTAATGTTTTCCCACTCTTTTAGCATTTATTGTTGTACCTTGTATTGCTCCCAGTTCAGTCATACATGTTTGTGGGATCTTTCTATGTTTATTGTAATCAGCTTTCTAGCAAACAGTTCATTAAACTGTGAAGATGCTGGCAAAAGCTGTTGTTCCAGTGGAAGATGGTTGCAGTTTCATCAGAAATGCTGCGAAATACACCTTCCACAATTTCCAGAGCTGTAAGGAGGTACTGGAAAACTGGATGCTATGCAAGGAAACCAGGATTATGCCCAAGAAGAGCAACTTTGCCAGTTGCTGTGTTATAGTCTTTGCAAAATTCTACCAGGTGCTTTCCTCTTTCATTACTTTCCCCCACTCCATATTCTCCTACTGGTTTTCCTTCTCTTCCTTTCCCTACTATCAGATTCCAGTACCCCATCATAATTAAATTTTCCTCTCCCTTAACTACCTGAATAATTTCTTTTATCTCATCATACATTCTTTCAATCTCTACATAATCTGCAGAGATAGTTGCTACATAAACTTGTACTAATGTGGTGAATGTTGGCTTTGTGTCTGTCTTGGCTGTGGCTCCCATAACTACCTGAATAATTTCTTTTATCTCATCATACATTCTTTAAATCTCTATGTCACCTGCCGAGATAGTTGCCATATAAACTTGTACTACTGTGGAGAATATTGGCTTTGTGTCTGTCTTGGCTGTGGTAATGCATTCATGTGCTGTTTGTAGTAGCTTAACTCACATTACTATTTCCTTATTCATTATTAGACCTACTCCTGCGTTACCCACAATTGATTTTGTATTTGTAACCCTTTATGCACCTGATCAGTAGTTCTGTTCATCCTGCCACCAAGCTTCACTAGTTCTCACTATATCTGACTCCAGCCTATCCATCTCTCTTAAATTCTCTAGATTACCTAGCCAATTAAAGGGTTTAACATTCACCACTTTGACCTGTAGCATCCAGTTTTGTTCTTTCTGATTATGACATCCTTCTGAGGAGTCTCAGACCAGAGTTACCAATGGTGGACTATTTTACTTTCAGGATATTTATTGTCATTTAACTGGGCAATAATGCTGCATGCCCTCAGAAAAAAGGGCTGTAGTTTCCTTTTGCATACAGCCATTCACAGTACCAGCACAGTAAGGCTTCTGCTTCGCTTTGGGAACCACGTTTTCTGGCCTCCTCACAGGTACCTGTCCATTGTGGTTGCACATATGGTACAACCATCTTTATCATTTAGACTTGTGTAATGGAATTATCACATAAGCTCCATCATAAGCAATGTGAGAAGGGTCCAAAAGCAGGCACGTACCTCCCTGATTGCCCCTTTCCCTCCTCTGCCTTCCCACTTCCCCCCCACCAGCCTTGCTGTCAAGGATTCTGCAGTACACATAATATCACATATCCTCTCAACATGTGAAGTTTCATTGTGTTTCTTTCTCTCCTTTTGAGGCTTTCACTTTTTCTATCAGGCAGTGTATTTGTTTGGTTGGCAAATCATTCAGTGGAAATCTCACCATTTCCTTTATTGCAGTTGCATTTAAGTACTGACCTTTGCAGAAGAATGCTGTAAAAGAGACCCCAATCTTTCTTTTTCCCTTTTCCCATACCCACTGCTGTTGGGTACAGAGCTGATGCATGTAAACTACTCTGTTCACATGAAAGATCATTGGACTGACCCCTAAAGAATGCCATTAGGTTATACTGTACGATTCCTTGTTTCTGTCATAACAAGACCTTTTTGCAAAATTTTCAGTTGTCAGATAGGTAAGACTTGATGTCTGCAACATTAATGCAGATATTTTTACCTAGCCCATAACTGATAGCTTGTATGACATTACTGCTGTGGACGTCACTTATCATTGATTTCAGAAAGATAGAGAATTACAGCACAATTGGGTATGAGACTGTAAAAGAGCTGATCCTGTTAATGTGAATAATGAAGTATTTGTTCAAATCATTAGCTCCCCAAGGATTATGAATGAGACTTAAAAAATGAGCTTCTGGGGTTGCCTCTGAGAAGAAAATTAAATTGTTATGTTGTGCCATCACAAAAAATTCCACACTGGCATTGAGATACATTCAAGGTTGTCACAAGCACCAGCAAGAACAATGCACATGTGACTAACAGATATTCATTCCCTTCAGAAACATGTCTGTGTATTATCGGATTTGGAATAATTCACACATTAATTTGTTAAATAATTCTATTTTAAAATAGATTTATTTTATTGATAGGTAACATCATGAAGAGATTGCCAATGTGAAAAGAGAAGAGTACAAAAGTGAGTGCTGTCTAGTTTATAAAATTAAATTTTATCACTTGATAAGCACAGAGATAGTTCTTGAACTAGATATCGCTGCTAGCACAGAGATAGTTCTTGAACTATCTTGAGAAAACAGACAGATTATAAAACTGATATACAACTGATAAGGAAAGAAAACTACGCTTTAAAAAGAAGTAATGAGGTCCTGAAAGCCAAGTGTTTGAAATATGCTGTGGAAGTAAATAGATGTGATTCTTCTACAATAGAACAACAAATTAGAGATAAGGTAAATAGCTTTTAATCTCAGTGTTTCACATCAGGCCAGATTCAGTCTTTACTTAGTAATAGTAGGAGTGTGAAGTGTGGTCCAAAAGATATTGCTAATGTTCTCATCTTAAGAGCTTTCCCACCCAAAGGTTACACTTACTTGTGAAAAAAGAACTGCTATTTTCCTTGTGGTCAACACTTCAGAAATGGGCCAAACAATTCAAGTGCAGACCTGGAATTCTGAAAGAAGTTCTGGATGTTATGAAAGCTAAGACAGAAACATTAGAAACATTCAAACCACTAGAGAAAATAGGAGTCTTATGTTTTAATAAGATGAATATATATGGTCACTTGTGCTGTGATTCTTCAGATAATGTTATTTTAGGAACAAACCAAAATGTTATGGTGGTCATGGTTTGTGTTTTGTTGCCATCATGGAAACAGCCTGTATGTTTTGAATTTGATATTTCCATGGCAAGTGAGTTGCCACCAAACATTGTCAAGCAGTCAGAAGCAGCTGGAATCCAAATTGCAGCAGTAATTTGTGATATGGGATAGAAGAACTCAAAGGTCTGAAAGGAGTTTTCACAACTGAAACCTACTTTTCAGACCCTATGGGTTCAGCAAGAAGAGTGTGGATTTTCTGTGATGTCCTGAATTTGCTTAAATTGCTTGGAAACCACATTTTAGATTTATTTATTTAGCCATCCATGGACATTTTAAAATGTATGGATGTTGTCAGTTGCATACATTAATATATTTATCCAGTTTGTTGTTACATGCAGTTAAACATTGTGGCATATAAGTTATTAACAATCATTTTTGCTCCTTATCTAAATATTATGAAACAAAAGCTATTTACAATCATTTTGTACTAAGGAATTCACTTATAGTGTAAAAGCAGTGTTTCTGCAAAAACAATTTAAGATTTTTCCTAAAGCGGTACATGTTATCTGCTTCTTTTATTTTCTGCGGCAGTTTATTATAGTTTTACACCTTCATACAAGAAGCTATTTTGAGTCTTATATTTATTCTTCCTGTCTAGGTGAAGACAATGACTTGTTCTTGTACTATAGTTATGAAAACTGCTATTTGTGCTATAATTTTCTATATTTTTCTTGATGTACACTACGGTTTGGAATATAAATTCACAAGGAACAGTTAGAATTTCTAACATTTCGAAAAGTTCTCTGCAGTGGGCCCAATTACTGCTTTTTGTTATAATTCTTACTGCTCTCCTTTGCATTTTAAATACTGTTTGTAAATTCTGAGCACTGTTTCCCCAGAAAATAATACCATAACTGATTACTGAATTAACATAACTAAAGTATACAGTTCTCAAACATTCACTACTACATGCAGATACAAGGACTCTAAGTGCATAACATGTTGTGGATATCTTTTTCAAGAGTTTCATAGCATGTTCATTCCACTTCATTTGGCTGTCAATGTGCAACCCTAAGAATTTTGTTGTATGTACATCATCTATGGAGATGTTATCTAGTTTTAAATTTAAGGGACTCTGTTTTCTGTTCATTCTAAAGCATATTGTATTTGTTTTCTTTATGTTGAGTGTTACTTTGTTTTCCTGAGACCATTTGTGAACATCCCTCAGCACTTCAGTAGAATTTTCCAACATTTGTGCTGGTGTCATACTGGTGATTACTTTGTTGCTGTCATCTGCAAACAATATCTTCTCTCCATGGCTGATATGTTGCGGGAAATCATTTATATACACCAGAAATAATACAGGGCCTAGTACTCTTCCTTGAGGGACCCCAATATTGATATATTGTGGATCAGATATATGTTTCTCAAAGTACTTTGATCCACTGGAGACATGTGTGTTCTCTACTGACTGTACTCTGTTTTCTAGATATGAACTAAACCATTTGAGAACCACTCCCCTTACTCCTAGTGCCTTTAATTTATGCGACCGCTTCTGGTGTAATTCTGGAGTAATTCTGCCCAACATCACAGTCTTGAACAAGAAGCTTTTTGAAAATCTGTTAGCAATACAGAGCATGGATTTAAGCACCGCACATCACATTAGGGAGGTTCATGCAGAAGTAATATGATGAGCTTGGCAGCACAACTATTTCACATCATTATGCCCAAGCTGTTAAATGTGTGCTAAACAAAGAAAGAAAGGAAATTTAATTGAACTGACCAATGACAACTTTGTTGCTTTAAACTCAAGGATTCCTGAGGATGACTAGATGCCTCTTCAAAGTGGCTGAGGCCTTAATTTTCAAAGACAAGAGAACACACTAAAAAGGCTCCTCAAGATTTGTTCTAACATGCAGTGCCTGTTGTCATTCCAGAAGGGTTTCATAGTTTCAGCAAACTCTCTCTTTGGACTTTACAGTGATGTACAGAATATGGGAGTTCCATGTATCTTGACTTTCAGGCTAAAGCCAGATTGTTTGGAGAACTTTTTTTCTAAAATTTGTGGTCTAGGCACATTTTACAACAACCCAACACCTTTTGAAGCAGCTTCTAATACTGATGGGAAATACAGAAGACAACCCCTGTCTGTTATTGAGATTACTAGTCTGGTGCTGTCACGTTTCTCCAACTGAAGAATCAGAACAGGACTTCATAAAACTCATCACAACAGAATTGTGTATTAACATAACTGGAAATATGGCTGCTGATTTGGATTGTTGTAATTTCAGCTAACAAGAACTAGCAACCAGTGATGACTGTGAATCCCGAGCTGCATTTAAATATCTTGCAGGTTATGTAGCACTGAAATGCAAGCACACTGGCACACAGAAAAACTTCTTCTGGTTTCAAATTATATCACCAGTAATGATTGGATCTCTGCAATCTCCAGTAGTGGACTCACTTCTCCCTCAACTTACTGATTCAATAAAGTAAAGAAGTTCAGAGTGATATTTTGCATTTTTCGTGGGTGGCATTTGGCTAAGTGTGATGCACTGTTGCAAAAGGTAATTTCTACAGTAATGTTAAAGTTTCCAATAATGCATCTCAAAGTGGTGTCTCCCTACTTAAGAACAAGAACCTTCATTAGAATAAGGCATCCGAACACAAAAGCTAAAACAAAAAACATGAAAGGAGAGGACAGGGGAAGGGGAAAGACTGGCAGGTGCGTTGGCAGAGGACAGCACACAAAGAGGGTGGGACATGTTACATCTTTACGGTGAGTAGCAATCTATCTTTTCCTTATATTGTTAATATTCCAATTTGCAGTTTCCAAGTGTTTATTTCTTATAGTCTTTAATTTAATTAATGCTTAATGGTGTGCTTCAGCACTTAACAACATGTAATTCATGAAGCTGGTGTTAAACTCCTGTGGTAGAACACTATTCCAGGTGACATCACACGTGTTATCCAATAGCAGCGCAACCCCCTGACTGACATACCAAATTGTTTCTAGTTGCCTTGAGACTGACTCACAAAGGAATGAAACCTGTGCTTGTTTTACCCTTTCCCATTACTTCCTAAACAGAGGAGATGGCATTCTTAGCATAAGTTGAAACTTCTATAAATTGAACCTGCCTTTCTTACATCAACACTTTAAAAAAATATCCAATAAATGTGGGAGGTACAGGCTCCATGGAGCAGTCTGAGCCCTGGCCCTTCTCCCACCTCTCTCTATCACTGGTATTGTATACATATCCTCTAGAGATGGAGTTCAGTTTCCAAATGCACTGTGCTACTAGAAAAAATGTAACCCAGTGTGTGGTCATGTGAGAAAGTCACTTTCCATGTTAAAGATTACCATCATTAACCTTAAAATTAATATAATGGAAGGAAACATTCCACGTGGGAAAAATTATATATAAAAACAAAGATGAGGTGACTTACCGAACAAAAGCGCTGGCAGGTCGATAGACACACAAACAAACACAAACATACACACAAAATTCAAGCTTTCGCAACAAACTGTTGCCTCATCTTTCCTGATGAGGCAACAGTTTGTTGCGAAAGCTTGAATTTTGTGTGTATGTTTGTGTTTGTTTGTGTGTCTATCGACCTGCCAGCGCTTTTGTTCGGTAAGTCACCTCATCTTTGTTTTTATATATAACCTTAAAATTAGTTATACTTACAGATTTAATAAAAAAAATGTCTAGATAAAATAAGTTTCTGTTCTCCTGTATAATTTACTCCTTGAAGCATGACACTAATCCAAACAATTATCCAGAAAATTTCAATTTTAAAGTCCCTCATCCTCCTCCCTTACTTGGATAAATTTCTGTGGATGGCCGTAGTTGTAGGTAATGCACATGGCTGACATGTTTTGAGGGGTAGGATTCTGGGAAAATGTAAACAGCCTAAAAAAGAGACTGCTTGCAAAACTGTCATATTATCCATCCTAAAATATTACTTAATTGTGAGGAACCCACACCAATTGCGACTAACGGGAGACATTGAACATATACAAAAAATGGTGGTGCAGAGGGTGAGAAGTTTGTTTGAGATGACATATTTTTCATGTTTATTACTTTTTATTAAAAAAAAAACCACACACTTTCACACATTTTGACTTAAGACATCACCAGAATCTGTTAGATTACAAAGAAACTAATGAGAACTTGGCCATTTATGTGGGGGTGCTGGCAGCAGAAGAATTATCACAAGTGGGATAGCTTGGGGCTGGTATTGACTAATTCTCTGTCATTGCTAACATTGGTGGTTGCAGAACTACATAACATCATTCTCATGCATACAAAATCTTAATGATAATTACTTACACCATGTTGCATGGCTGTGTCTCTTCTTTGTATGTTGTGTGAAGTAAAAATTCTTAACAAAGGTATTATGTCTCAATTTGGAGATACCATAATGTGTCTGGAACTGAGTTTTGTTTTCAATTTCATAATTTATATGTAAATGTGAGAGTAAGTGCAAAAATGCACATTTATTGCTGGTTGTACAGAGAAAATTATTTTTTTGTCATAACAGAGTTAGAGCCTTCTGTGAATTGTTTGAAATAATCAGTAATAGAACAGCTTCATATTTCATTAGGTAGGAATGATTTGTATTGTTTGACACTTTCCTGATAATGAATACTGGTCATTGTGTCAGGCATTTCACTGATACTTCATAGTATTATAAAGCTCCATTTACTCATCATTTTTATGTTATGAGGCTTACAACACCTTATTACCTGAGTGCGTGTTTAAAAAATTAATATCAGATGTTTGAACCAAATAGAATTGAAATAGAATTGAAATGAGTTCCAATTATTTCTGAGTTTTATACTATATCTGAACTTATTGTAACTTTCCAAGCTATTCACTTCTGCCACTCAATGTTCTACAAAATTCTATTTCTGATGAAAGCTGAAGCTGAAATTGGCGTGAAGGATGCACTAAGTAGAGCAATGTCTTGCACTCTGAATCAATGTGTTTCTCTTCCTGGGGGGCTAGTTATTAGATACAGTTGAGCATATTGTTAGAACCAAGACCTTTTTCATGATTTCGGAAAGAAAATTATTCTTACATAACATGGTTTTTATTAAATTTCATTCTATGCTCATCTTATTTATACGAGATCTGTTCAGAAAATTTCAGAACATTCATAATTTTGCACCAGTGGTGTGTTGGAGAGAAATGTGGTTGGCATCCCTGCCACACACCCATGTTTAATGTGCAACTGCTGAAAGTTTCATTGTTATATGTCTGTTAGTTCTTGTTCAGTGCTGTATTGAGTAGAACATTATTTAGCACAGTTTGCAAATTTTGAGATGACAGAGTTAGAGGAGCAATGTGTCTGTATTAAGTTTTGCATGAAACTCAAGAAAACCATTCAGAGACGCATTAAATGATGCAGGAAGCCTACGGTGATGAGTATTTAAGCTGTACTGTATGTTACGAATGGTTCACATGCTTTAAAAATGGCCAGGTGGAAGTTAAAGATGACCCTCACTCAGGACACCCTTCAATGTCTACCAATGACGATCATGTCAGGAATGTCAAGGAAATTGTGCGTACCAATCGAAGACTGACTGTCTGATAGACTGCAGAAGAATTTAACATTTCAGTTGGACCATGTCATGAAACCCTGACACAGCATCTTGAAATGGGTTGGGAGAGTTCTTCCAAGACCAAAAAAAGCTTGTCAGGTCAGGTCAAATGTCAAACCCATGCTGATAATTTTCTTCGACTTTGAAGTATTAGTTCATCATGAATTCATGCCACAGGGGCAAACTGTTAATCGATGGTACTATCAGGACATGTTGCAATGCCTGTGAGAAAATGTGAGAAGGAAACAGTCTTAAATGTGGTGTGACAACTCATGGCTCTTGCATTACGTTAATGTACCTAAACATTCATCCCTCTTGATGCATGACTATTGCACAAAAAAGGAAATCACTGTGCTGCCTCATGCTCTGTACTCTCCAGACTTACTGCCTGTGGACTTTTTTTTTATTTCCTGAGTCGGAAACCCTGTTAAAAGGATGTAGATTTGCTACAATAGACAAGATAAAAGGAAATTCGCAGATGTTACTTCAAGCGATCTAGCAAGAGGCATACTAAGACTATTTCTGTTAGTGGAAAAGGCATTGGGAGTGGTGTATCAACTGTGGAGAAGAGTATTTTGAATGACACCATGAAAGTAAAAGGTAAGTGTAGAAAAATTTTGTGTATAAAGTCCTGGAATTTTTTGAACAGACCTTGTATATCAAGCTTGAGAGCCACTTGTGTAATTTATTTCATTTGCAAAAATTTCATCATCTGCTGTAGCATGTTTTATCATTTGGAATATAGTGAGCACATATGTGTAACTCATTATTTTTCAAAGATCTAACTCTTGTAGTCAATTAAAAATTTAATGAGAGAAGCATTTAATGTTTCTAGTAGTTAAAAGTAATGAATGTTTATAAGCAGTTACAGAAGAACTAATTCGCAAAAGATCAGAACACAATGAAGGGGAAATATCCACTTTAGAAGAGATAAGCCTACATCAAGAAGACATTGAGAAGATTGAACACATTCAGAATTGGTGCCGAAATCTTCAGATACTTCTTCTGCAGTCAAACTTAATTGCTCGAATTGGTATGTAGTATGTAAATATTTGTATACAACATTTTTTTATGCAAGAAGATATATGTTCCCCTCTCATTTTCAAAATATATCATTTATTGTGGATCTAGGAAGGTGTTAAGTAATGTTCAGTTTGCACATAAAGCTGTAATGGGTTTTAAATACCAGTCTGGTCAATAAGGTTTAAGTTCTAAATGTTTTATCCACATTGCTTAGGGAAATACTGGGACAGCTTGTTGGAATAGATTATCAACGATACCCACATTTACGTCTATGCTCCACATGCCCCTGTAGGTTGTGTAGCAGAGGGTATCTCATTTAACAGTCTTTTTTCCATTTTTCCTGTAAATATTTAGATTATTTGATGGGCTTTTTAACATAAAAACTAATTACTGCTAGTTAACACTAATGCATGGTAAGAATGACTGTTAGTAATCCTCCATAGGAGCTTGATTTCCTCTGATTTTATTGTCGTGGTCATTATATGAGTACATGTGGGAGGAAGTTAATACATTGCTTGACTGCCTTTGGAACACATACCATCAGGATATTAGCAGTAAACCTCTTCGTGATACACAATGTCTCTCTTGTAATATCTGTCATTGGAGTTTGATGAGTGTATCCATGATACTTACATTTAGTAAATGAACCAATGATAAAACCTGCTACTATACTTTGGATATTGTCTATCTTGTATACCAAACCTGCATGGTAGATCTACCAGACTGATGAAGAATACTCAGAAATCAGCAAAACAAAGGTTTTTCAAGCTGTCTCCTGTGTGGGTGTAGTACATTTCTGAGGATTCTTTCACTGACTCCCAGTCTGGCACCTGTTTTTTCTGCAACTACTTTAGTTTCATATGGTTATTTCACATTAAGTAACTTTTGATGCTTGCTGTTAGATATTAAGATGGTTCTGGGCGGCAAAATACTAAAAAAATGTCTTGATGTAGAACTAGTTTCTGTATAGAGTAATTATTCTCCTAAACTTTTGAAATGCTCTTCAGCCAGTTTATATAACAATGAACATTTATTACATGAACATGTACAGATATGATTTCAGTGCGGAGGTATGCTTCCGGTGTGGAGGTATCATTAATACTAAAATTCTCCATAAATTCAATGTTGATGGATGTTGTTCATTGATGAGTCTTAACATCGGCTACTGAGAGGCTCTTCTTAAGCAGTCCATGTGGTGTTTGAAATTCCGTGCTGCACTTGTTGTGACATAAAGTCCGATCATTGCCAGTATTACAAACAAATAATAATACAGCATAAAATAAATATGTGCACAATCACAAAGTATCATATGTATACAAATTTGTATCTGCAAATTATTTGAAAGACTTGACTTTTAATATAAGATTAAATGAGTAAGTGTGTTACTAACTCCTAAATAATCTAATTCAAACCTTAAGCATTTTTGTAAGAATCTTCTTTTACACTTGTGTGTGGCATACAGTAAATATATTTTATATTAGTATGTCTTTTTCTATAATTAATTATCCTTCTACTTAAAAAATTCACATCATTACATTTTGCTTCTTAAAAGCTACTAGTGGAAGTTACACATCAGTGAAGTATGTACGTTTTTGTGTTATTATTTATCATTATTCTCATTTTTATTTTTTTCAAGTCAAATAATCAATTGTTAATTAGTTGAATCACTTCTGTTAATGACACAATATCTCTTTATGTTAGTACCAACTTCCTTAATATTATATTTATTTAAATTATATATTCATTTATTATGATCCTAGCTTCGTCTCTGATGCTTAAAGAGTACCAAAGTAGCTGCATCTTATTTTGTGGCATTTGTCATGTCCAACCTGTCATGATCTTTTACTTATTATAACAACAGAGTCTACTAGCTTTTGACCTAGTATATGTCCATCTTATGTATATCATTCCAGTAATTATTCATTTAAAAAAAAATAAAAAATGTAGTTCCTTTTTTTTGTGACAAGACGTTAGAATATTTCGTATGGAAGCTACTCAGGCATTCCATTAGATATTTGGAATAATCAAAAAGAGGACTGATTAGTCAGTTACACGTCTAGTCTAATCTTGAATCCTTTAGATATGACAGGGTAAGACATGAGCTTGGATATACATACTAAGTTAAACTAACCTAACCTTTAAAAAGCGTATGTAAACCCAACCATAGCATTTAGTAAATTAAAAGCAGTACAAAATCCTTTTGTGCACACTTGTACAATTTATTATTATTATAACCTAGTAGGAAACTATATCAACTTTCACCAGATTTTGTTAGTTAATAACCTGATTCTTCAAAATGCACTGCAAAAAATAGCATTAGATTATATTCCAAAAAATCTTCATCCGTAACTTGCCATTGGATGGACACACATATGAATTTAGGATAATAATCTTAAACTAATACACATTAGTGCATTGAAATCATTAAATTATAGCATGTCTCTCACAGTGGAAAATTTTTAGATGATGATATGTTTCCGCCAGTGTTTCAGCTACTGTAATTAACATTTTTGGTGGACACCTAGTTCAGCAAATTTCATACATCACTCAACACTGGAATTGCTCTGTAACAGGAAAAATATTGCTTCACAGCATAAGTCATTGTAATTGCCGATAAACTGGTAATTTCTTAGTGCAAGGAAAGATGGGGTTCTTTCTTGCACAGAAGATAAAGGATAATAGGACCACAGTAAATATAAATAGATTCTCTCCAAGGCCAGTTCTTAGCCCAATATGTTGATTAGTGCTATAACTGTTCATGGGTCATTACATTTTTAAAACCTACTATAATACATATGTAAAAAAAAAGTTTTGCATTACCTCAGTTCCGAGAGTCCCGATAGGTGTACAGAAAACTGGAATTGAGATCAACATAAACACCATTTCTGCCCTTCTTATTGCTCATTAAAACCACACATTGCATGTTGTACCACCATACAGCGAGACCTTCAAAGGTTGTGGTGCAGATACCTGTACACACTGGTACCTCTAATACCCAGTAGCACGTCCTCTTGCATCGATGCATGCCTGTATTTGTTGTGGCATACTATCCACAAGTTTATCAAGGCACTGTTGGTCCAGATTGTCCCACTTCTCAACAGCGATCCGGCGTAGATCCCTCAGAGTGGTTGGTGGGTCACGTCATCCATAAACAGCCCATTTCAATCTATCCCAGGCATGTTCAATAGGGTTAATATCTGGAGAACATGCAGGCCACTCTAATTGAGCAATGTTGCTGTCCTGAAGAAAGTCATTCACAAGATGTGCATGATGAGGGCACAAATTTGTTGTCCATGAATAAGAATGCCTCACCAACAGCTGCCGATGTGAATGCACTATCGGTTGGAGGACGACATTCACGTATTGTACAGCTGTTTTGGTGCCTTTCATGACCACCAGCAATGTACGCTGGCCCCACATAATGCCACCCCAAATCAGCAGGGAACCTTCACCTTGCTGCATTCGCTGGACCGTGTGTCTAAGGCATTCAGCCCGACTGGGTTGCCTCCAAACACATATCCGATGATTATCTGGCTGAAGGCAAATGTGACACTCATTGATGAAGATAATGTGATGCCAATCCTGCATGGTCCATTCGGCATGTTGTTGGGCCCATCTGTACCAAATGCACGGTGTCATGGTTGCAGAGATGGGCCTCGTCATGGATGTCGGGAGTGAAGGTGCGCATCATGCAGCATATAAAGCACAGTTTGAGCCATAACATGATGTCCTGTGGCTGCATGAAAAGCCATAATCCATAGGTAGTGGTCATCCATGTCAGTAGTACCCCATGGGCATCCTGAGTGAGGCATGTCATCGACAGTTCCTGTCTCTCTGTATGTCCTCCATGTCCGAACAACATCGCTTTGGTTCACTCCGAGACACCTGGACACTTCCCTTGTGGAGAGCCTTTCCTGTCACAAAGTAACAATGCGGACATGATCAAACCACAGTATTGACTGTCTAGGCATGGTTGAACTACAGACAACACAAGCCATGTACCTCCTTCATGGCGGAGTGACTGGAACTTATCAGCTGTCGGACCCCCTCTGTCTAATATGCACTGCACATGCATGGCTGTTTATATCTTTGGGGAGGGGGGGGGGTTTAGTGACATCTCTGAACAGTCAAAGGGACTGTGTCTGTACTACAATATCTATCTTCAGGACTTCTGGGAACTGGGGTGATGCAAAACTTTTTTTGATGTGTTTACATCATAATAGATCCCATTCTCTAGAAAGGCACAAAAGGTCATCAAATCACTGAGCTCTTGGTCATTATGTTATGGCAAAGCATTTGGCTGTATTATTTTCAAAGTTTTTTTCACATTTGGACTTTACCAAGAGATTGAAATAAAGCCAAAATAATCATAATACAAAAAAAAGGTAGTGCTAAATATCTAAAGAACTGTTGCGCTGTCAGCCTTATGCTCCTACTGTACCAAGTTTTTACTAGAATTTTGCATATCAGGTTGAGCACTACATTTGACCTGGCTCAGCCCACTGTGAAACTGGGTTCAGCAAAGGATTTAATACAATGAACCATATTCTCTCTGTATGTGAAACAGTTAGTAGAACAGATGAATACCTTGCCTTTACAGATGTTGAAAGGGCATTTGATTCGACCAGTCACCCAGTTCTGTTTGTGGCTTAAACAATACAAAGAACAGAACATGGCTATATTAATGTACAAAACCTTCACTGCATTTGTGAGAGTTGGTGAAGAAGCCAATGAATTTCCTATTCAAGGAGGTGTAAAACGAGGCGACTCAATATCTCCAAAAGTATTTTCAGCAGTTCTAGAAAATCAGTGTCTGAATTGATATGGGAGACTCAGGTAATCCAAGCTCTGGGAAAGAAATTAATTATGATGTTGTTCTGTTTGCAAATAATATAGAAGAACTTTGGCTATTGGTTAGTGAACTTTTGTTAGTCTTCTCTGAAGTTGGTCTGCAAATGAATTACATTGTTATGAATGAATGGGCTCTAGAGGGACATATACGTTCTGAAAAAAGCATATTTGTGCTATCAGCTGAATAATTTTTTTTATGTTTATTCTCTACTGATTTCAATTATTACAATCATCTTCACACAAAACAACTGTAAGGTAAAAAAAGAGGAATACAGAATAGAACTTACTTTACAATGTTGATATGAGAAAATCATCTTACATGCTTGGCCATGCAATGTTAATAGAGCTTTTAGTAGGTGACTGTCTACAGCTTATTAGATAATTTGAAAAAAGGATATTTGTGCCATCAGCTTGTGGCAGCCATACTGCAGAAATGCATGAAAGAACGAGAGCCTCTTACGGCTGGCCCAAGATAGCTGCATCAGATATCTGTTGACGTGCATACCTGCCAATAGGCAAAATTCTGGAAGTTTTCGGTGCGCATGGGTGTGGGTCAGCGAAAAAAGCAATAGCAGTGCAAAATGAGCTGCTGTAAAGTACAGTACATAACTTCAATCCACAGACCACTTGGGTTGAGCTTAATGCGAGCTCCACACAGACAGGTACAGAAGTTTGTTTGGCACTCTCCATTCATTTCCATCCTCACTTCATCACATCCACGAAGTACACAGCATCCCATGATCTCAGGAAAAAGATTTGTTGTGTTCTGGGCACATGTCAGTGTTCTCCCGCTCTTGTGCAGTCGGGCAACATGCTCATCGCCAAGGAGAGTACACACTCCGGGATCGGTGTTCGAGTGGAACTGCTATGCAAACACAACTATTGCAATCCCCAGTTAATGGACATTGTGATCTGATTTCATTTTTGTCACTTGTTAATTTACTCATTTGCCAGTTATATATATTTTTGGCGAGTGTACTTGTCAATTCCATTTACCACCCTATCAACACAGCCTACATCCTGAACAAAGTGCATTGGTGCGACAGCTAAGTTGGTTCACTGAACGACTGCCATGTAAGCCGGGATACCCACATGTTCTTGCTTCAATGGTGACCTTGAAGTGATCACTAGGCTAAATATGTGGTGACGAACTTTCATTGATGTGAGTGACATGGAACCATGAGTGATTTAACACTTATGTCCTTGTGTTTGAAGAGTGAGGTTATGGACAAACCATCCTCAACTAGGCGCTGAAGCAAGATGATAAGACAATACACAGTAGAAAAAAGACAATAGATGAGCTGCAAGCATGCTACCAGAGACTGGAGACCAAGCAGCAGGCACTCTCTGCATGCATGGTCTCTGCCCATCTGGAACCAGTTGACAAAAACTTCCATGCACAAGGCACAGTCACCCTGACAGCTCCCAATGTTACATGGGCAATGGCAGGCACAGGACAGATGTTGGTTAGGCTGCCACTCTTTTGGCACTGTGACCCATTCATGTGTTCCAACCAAGTGAGTTGCAATATGACCTGCGACCTCACCAAATTTGGACGCATCATGAGCCAGCTAAATCAAGACTACAGGGACAAAGTGCAGGACATAATCACTGCCCTGTCAACATGGTCTTCATATAGGCGATTAAAAGAGGAATTAATCTGATGAATTTCACCATCACAGGAACAATGGGTGCATCAGTTGGTGTGCCAAGAGGAGTGTGGTGACTTGAGGCCATCTCAGTTCCTGCACCATCTGCGGAGCCTCGCACAACCTGACATGGTGCCAGACTCACTGTTGCATGCTATCTGGATGTGCAGCCTCCCAGCATAAGTGCAAGTGGTCATTGCACCTGGACACCACTGCAGATTTGGCTGATCAGGTGCATGAAGCACAGGCAGTGGCGCCCAATACCACTGCCATGGTAGCCTACAATGCTGTAACTATGCAAGCAAATTTGACTCTATGGAAACACATATCTCGCAGCCACCAGCACAGACACCGATCTGCGCCACCTAGTGTAGGACTTGGCTGCACAGGTGGCAGCAATCAGCAAGCAGATTGACTGGTTGGTGCATTCACAGACAGAGGGCAGCAGGTGCTGTAGTGACAGCAGATCCTGATACTGCCATTCTGACTTACGTAACTAGCAGTGCAGTACCATATGTTCTTGTGGTATGCTGACGACATTTAGAGCAGCAGTTGAGTGAGTTTTACCAGTATCATTCCCCTTTAGGTAATGAATCGACAAATCGTTAGCTTCCCTGCTTGCTGCAACCAGCCCTAGATGCACCCAGCTGCAGTGCAATATCCAAACGTCTCTTCATAAACGGATGGGCTGGCAGCTTGAAGTACTTTGTTAACACAGATTCCAATCTGCCTATTTTCCCCCAATCAACACTAAGAGACTGCTAGAAGGTCGAGGTGCTGTCTCTCATGGCGGCAAACAATTCAGCAATAAAAACATACAGTACTCATCACTGAAATTTGGACCTTGGACTGCGCCACGCATTCAGGTGGACATTTACTGTGACTGATGTCAACAAACCAATCCTGGGCACAGATTTCGTTGGCCACTACAACTCTTTAGCCAACATTATGAACACCCTGCTGATCGATTCAACAACAAATTTGGAAATAGCAGGACAGCATTAGCGGGCTGCCTTCTTCAGTGCTAAACCAGTGAATTTCCCAAGACTGTATACAGAAATACTGGGCAAGTTTCCAGAGCTCACTTGCCTACTTGATGCATTGAGGGATATCAAGCATTCGACAGTCCACCACATCGTGATTACATGTGGGTTATCCATTTCGTGCCTTCCACATTGACTTGTGTCCGAGTGACTCACTGTAGCAAAGGCTGACTTCGAGGCCATGTTGCAACAGGCCATTGTTTGACCATTATGGTTGTCTGCCCTGTTCTTAGTGCCAAAGAAAGATAATTTGTGGTGCCCATTTGGAGACTATCATGCCTGAAATGCACAAATGGTGCCGGACCGATATACTGTACCGCACCTGCAGGAATTTAGCCACATCTTGGTAGGCTCAGTTATAGTAAAATTGATTGCATGAATACATCTTATGAAACTTATCGTAGTGTTTCACATACCTTGATGACATCCTTGTCTATTTGAAATCGCCCAAACTCGACTGCTGCCACCTAACCAGTACTGCGTCATTGATGGCCAGCCACATTGCTCCAACCTGTGAAACTCACCGGACCTTGCCTCTAGTTAACAGTACAATACGCTCAGATTTGTGAATGCACCCCAATGAATCTTTCAACATAACCATATTTGGAGATTTTGAATACAAGTACCTATAAACAGAAACTAGTTCTGGTAGAACTGAACTATATTGCGGAGACCCAGTGTCCTCAAATTAAGTGGTTGTACATTTAGCCAACACAAATTCAAAGATGGCTCCTATCAGAATTCACAGAGCTTGCTCAAATGCATATGTGCCATTACCATTGGTACAAAGCTCTCACAAGAAACTTCACTCATTTATGAGTTTATGTTTAGCAAATACCACAACCCAGGAAATCTGTGATTGTAAGATACCATTAATGCTCTTTGCCGCACAGGACTTTCCACACCTCGCCGGGATAGTTAGGAAGGCTATAAACAACTATTTTACATTCCCCAAGTCAACACATGTCACAAATTGCAAGTTGTGACCAAAGTGTCATGGTCAACAACAAAACAACAACTTGAGTAGAGAACAGCTCACCAGTATACTGTGCTCACCTACCTTCACACACAGGAGTGCTGTGTTTCACATGTCTTAAGCTTAGTACATGAACTATTCATGTCTAAGCCTCAGCAGTTTGCACCAGCAGAAATATACTTCAAACACATTATTCACATTGACTGCATGTATGATTTTACATAGATGACATTACTAGCATAGTATGTGCTCAAACAAAGCATATTACGGCACTAAGACAGAGTTTCAGTTACCATGTGACTGTCCTATTCAACTACTGAGCTGCATCTCTTCCAACAATGGCGTCTCTCCCCTCTGCTCAGATAATTTGTGGCAGTGGTGTCAGACACCGTAGTTTGCATGCCAAATATTACCTCTTCCTGCAGTTACGTTCTTTTCTCTTATTTATGTACATGGAGTCAAACTCTAAACAATGTTTTTATAACTGTGGTGACTTCTGTCCCATCCACCACAATAAAATGTATGGTGGATTATTTTTCCTTCTGGCTGGGTCAGCTAATGGACTCTTCCACAAGGACCAGATTGAAGGGATATCTACGGTCACTTCTCTGTATCCATGCATCTGCTCTTACCTTTTCCAGGCCTTGCTGCCTGTGCTTGTCTTGATGACTAGTTATATTGGGGGCCACCAGCTGCATCTGCCTCTGATGCAACCATCTGACATATGCACACTCCAGCTACCTATGGCTGAATTTTGATTGGCTCTTTTATTTAAAACTTCAGTATCTCCACTCTACATATTCCAGTCATCATGCTGGTTTTACCATTCTTATTGTAATAAAATCCTGCGTCATTTCACAGGTTTTCCAACTGATTATATTTCCAAATTATTATTCTTAGTAATATAATCTGTTAATTATCAGCTTGGGCATGCACAGTGTTATGAAAGCACACTGCCATGTCTCACAGCAGTAATACTGGAATAGGCTTAGTGGCAACTGCAGTCAAACTAACTGAACTTTACTAACATTACTTAAAATATGATAAAAAATTTTAAAATTATTCTTTTTATAAAGTGAACAAATGAACAATCAAGAGCTAGTTAACATTACTTAATCTTCTTCTTTCTCTTGACCTTATCTTTTACCTTCAAAGGATTCACATGTTAATCTCAGTTTGGCAATATTTGTGGTAGAGGGTGGTCAGATCCCCTTTCTGCCACCAACACTTTTTATTAATCATATGACTGAGGTGAGACATGGGTGCCAGCCCAGTATCCACCCATTCAGATTTGGGAAACTGCTTAAACCTACATATGGGCTGCCCGGCACAGTGGCCCTCATTGTTAAATTGCCAGACGGGTTTCCCTGCATCCTGGAAGTGGTGTGCTAATGTGGATGACTGTCTGGGGGTGTACACTTTACTTAATAAAATAGTGCATAAAATATTAATAAATAGTGCTCAATCAAATAAAAAATGTCTTTTCTAATCACATCACTGGTTGCTTTGAAGAACATTACATATGAAATTTTTCTTGATGTCCTCCATATGAGGAATTACAGACTCTGCCCAGGTCCAGGCAATAGATACACCTTAAGCTTCTCCCTCATCATTTAATCAACAGTATTTACTACATCTATGTGATCTATGTAGTTCAGCAAATCTTGTACTTGACAAATTCTTGGCCTATTCCCTTTTCTCTCACTGAGAAACGCAACTGACATACACTTACATACAACATATTCATAGCTTAATGAATCATCCAGGTATTCTTTCAGATTCAAATATTTTTCAAAATAAGGTCCAAGACTATCATTCATTGTAGTATATTTATTAGAGTCAGAATTTCTAAACTTAATTTACTCTGAGCTCCTTCTGACCAGAATCGATTTTCAAAGGCTAATTGATGTTCATCTTGGGACATGATTCCCCATTGGGATATGAATCCTCACTAAGCAGCATCGCTTTTTGTATAACCGACAACTCCGATTTTCCTTTCTTCTGGCCATCATTTAGGGAATACACTCTGAAACGATTTTATAAATGTAACTAGATGTAAATCACAGACTGGATCATATGAGTAAAATTATGTAACTTTAATTCATCTCGTTCTGTCAAAACTTCTTTAACCACAGTAGTTCCATTCAACCCTTGATCTTTTACTTCATTTAATTGTGTAGTTGGTGTTTGGGTTGGGACATAACATTACCTAAAATAGCTATATTACTCTCCACAATGTTTATTCTTTCATTTAGTACAGATTTCATGTCTTTGATTGTACATAGATGATTCTCTAAACAGAATTTCTGTTTCTAACTCACAATTTTCCCACTGTTTCAACTTGTTCAGTCACCTGAGATTTTACTTGACTTAAATTATTAGATATGTTCTCAGGTATACTTTGATTTTTGGTTGTAGTCTCACAAGAGCCTTTTAGCTCATAAATTCTCCCCTAATTGAACAAATAGCTTAATCTTGTTACATTACTATTTCAGACACTAAGGTTTTAGGTTTAATGTGTAAACTATCCATTTTCTTATGTGCTACTGCTAAATTTGCAGCAACTTCACCCTAAAAAGTAATAAAGTTTTCATGTCATGAAGTTATTACTTCGTGGCTAGTTTTTTCAAGATTACTACAAAATTGATTAGTTTCAGACTTTAGCTCTATATGATTAAATCTTATTTCTCTACTTTTAGACTCAGATTGAGCAAATAATTTACCTCTAATTGATCCAGTATATTAGAGCTAGACCTCATCACACTGAACATTTTCTGGACTTAACTTGGAACTTTTTCATCTCCCAACTCCTACTAGAGTCATCCTTTTTATTTTCTGTTGATGTTTTGTCTTCTTCCAATTAATCACTGTCACTTTCATTCTGATAATACTGAATAATCAGACATCTTTACTTCTGACCCTTCTACTTTTTCTGTGTCACGTACTGGCTACTTTTAAATCACTGTATCAGAACTTATTAGGCTCTGATATGCCACTACAGTGCAGCCATAGCACTGTGATCAGGAGCATGAACACTACCACCAGAGACCCTCTAGATGCAGATCCTCAAACTATGTGCTGTAGTTGCAAAATTGCCAAGGCATCAGATAAGCTTGTGTGTGACTGAAAGCGTAGTCCACAGTCTGCTGTATCACTGTATGCAAGAAGTTGTCAGAGACTCGCCTTGATAAGTAGTAGAGGCAATATAGTGCTCCTTCCTGATCAGTAAAGGCCCACCAGATTGTGGCAAGTGTTTGTGTGTCATGAAAACTCTAGTGTTTCTGAGCCAGTGTGAATCAGCCAACTAGTTCGTAGCCAGCTTTGAACAAGTAAAGGTTGTACCACCAGTACCTTCCTCGAAGTACCTGGCAGATTCCATATTCCTAGATTTCCAAAAAGCATTTAACATGGTGCCACACTGCAGACTGCTAACAAAGGTATGAGCATACCAAAAAGCCTCCCACATAAATGAGTGGCTCAAACACTTCTTAAGTAACAAAGCCAGTACATTGTTCTCAATGGTGTGCCTTCATCAGAGACAAGAGTGTTGTCAGGAGTGCCCCAGAGAAGTGGAATAGGACTGCTGTTATTTTCTACACACAAAAATGATCTGGCAGACAGGGTGAACGGCAGTCCTTGGCTGTTTGCTGATGATGCAGTGGTGTACAGGAAAGTGTCATCACTGTGTGACTGTAGGAGGACACAAGATGACTTAGACAAAATTTTAGTTGTGATGAATGGCATGTAGCTCTAAATGTAGAAAAATGAAAGTTAATGCAGATGAGTAGGAAAAACAATCCCATGAAGCTTGAATACAGCTTTAGTAGTGTGGTGTTTGACAGAGGCACATTGATTAAATATCTAGGTGTAACGTTGCAAATTGATATGAACTGTAACAAGAATGTAATGATTGTAGGAGGGAAGGTGAATGGTCAGCTTCAATTTATTGAAAGAATTTTAGGAAAATGTAGTTCATCTGTAAAGAAGACCACATATAGGACACTAGTATGACCCATTCTTGAGTACTGCTTGAGCATTCAGGATCTGCACTAGGTCGGGTTTAAGGAACACACTGAAGCAATTCAGAGACTTGCTGCTAGATTTATTACAGTTAGGTTTGATCAACACATGAGTGTTATGGAGATGCAAATGCTTCGCAAACTCAAATGAGAATCACTGAAGGGAAGGCAATGTTCTTTATGGGAAACATGTGGAGGCATATAGACAGCCTTCTTTTCCTTCACCCTATTTGCAAGTGAAACAGGAAAGGAAATAACTAGTATGGTCCAGGGTACTTTCACCACACACCATGCAGTGGCTTGTGGAGTATGTATGTAGATGCAGATGTAGATTTGCAGTCAATCACCAGACCCCTGTTTGGGAAGGCAGCTTTGTTTTAGTTCACCAGAATCACCAAGTGGCACAGAGAGGCAGTGGGAAGTGAGCAGCAGTCCCACATCTCTGGTGCAGGTTGTATTCGGAGCACCATCTCGGAGCCCAGAAAGATGAGCTACAGTCCCACATCTGTGGTGCAGGTTGTATTCTGACCACCATCTCAAAATACAGAATCTTCTCCATCTAAAAATCACTCCTTCTAACTCAGAAAATTCCACTTTACTTCAGATTAGATCCTGGCCTAGTTGCCAGTGTGGTGGCTCTCTTTTCTAATAAATTGGAAAGATTCTAACCCAAGCTCTAAAGTTCAAGCTTCTATAGTTTGCCTTGGATACACCACCACTATAAGGGGTCCCTATGAATATTAATTTACCTGTATAAGAAACATAACTCGGATCCTAGAATATGTATTTTACATCTGTTAATAGTGTTTGCATCTCCTGGCTAAAGATAAAACACGGAATAAATAATTGTCTCATTTTCATGCAGCAATTAAATAGAAGAATGCACACTCTGCAAACAGATTGAAAATAAAATATAAAATATTCTTCCTTCCATCTTATTTTGTTGTGTAAAGGAAAGGAGAAACTGCTGAGAACAAATACAATGTGTTTTTGCAACAATATGACAGGTTTTGAATCTCATAGAATTAAACCTATTGTCTTTTAAAATATGAATTTTAACTGCTTAGCTGAATACAGTCATAAACCTGTCAGTCCAAAATGGATACAGCCCTATTACATACTTCAATTAGTCTTCTTTATCTGACGACAGTGCCAGGTTGTGATGCTGTGCATTTTAGATGACTGCTCCACAACTCCACGTCACGCACATGTGTTCTCTGGGGAATGTATTCCCCAGAACTCTAACACATTTTTCCACAATTCATTAACAAATTGGATTTTTTCTCCCCTTGTCGCCAGCCTCCCCTCACCCAGCAACAGTGTGAAATTAGTATTTCCTTAACTTATATTTGTAATTAATATTTTAGCAGGGAATTACTAATGAAAGAAAAAGAAAATTTTTCATGTTGATAACTTTATTTACAACTTTTTTTTTTTTACAAAAGATTACTTTGACATAGTTAGTAAGTGCAGTTTATTTGATCTTAAGTGTTGATTATCATGGATTATATGATAGATGCAATTGTTTACTCCCACAGAAATAAAGGTTATATTACTTCACAGCTACTAGATGATTGACATAAATTCTAATTACTTGTCAGATGGATTATATTCAAGTAATAGTTTTGTGTACACAGAAGTTACATAGAACAAATAATTGCACATACACACTGATACTTTTGTAAACTGTAACTTACATTTGGTGGATCGGTTTGTTGTGACATATATCCTTACTATAACATTGTTGTCTTATAGGAGCAGATACAGTAAAAGAGCTAAAACTATAAATGCACTAAAATTTAATTTCTATGACTGTGAAATCCTAAACAAAGAATTCCCTTAACTCAACAATTTCTATATTTTAAAAGGTCAGGAAAAGGACCCATGTCATTACTCCTGCTGTGCAAGAGGGACACAATTAATCTCATAAGCTTTTCAGAATGAGATTTTCACTCTGCAGTGGAGTGTGTGTCGATATGAAACTTCCTAGCAGATTAAAACTGTGTGCCGGACCAAGACTCGAGCTCAGGACCTTTGCCTTTCGCGGGAAAGTGCCCTACCATCTGAGCTACCCAAGCATGACTCACGCCCCATCCTCTCAGCTTTACTTCTGCCAGTATTTCGTCTCATACCTTCCAAACTTTACAGAAGCTCTCCTGCGAACATTGCAGAACTAGCATTCCTGAAAGAAAGGATATTGCGGAGACATGGCTTAGCCACAGTCTGGGGGATGTTTCCAGAATGAGATTTTCACTCTGCAGCTTTTCTTTTTCCTCAAGTCTAAACCTATGGTTCGAATAAACAAAGGCTATGGCAATGTCACAAAAATACCTATTTCATTCTTCCAGGACTGGATTTGAGAGATTATATACTGTTTTCTCTGTAGAAGATTCTCCACAGAAATGAAACTGGAAGACGTATACAAGTTCTGTTGACCATGAGAGAAGTACATCAGTATTCCTTTGGTTGTAGGCTACATTCTCTAACCAATTGTTTCTTTATCTACAAATTATGTTACAATGATATTATGCATGTCTGCATGATACAAGAATAAAATGTAATTCAATTATAGTTATGATTACTTACAGGTCTAACTAATTTCAAAGCTATTTTTCAGTACTTTTTGAGATCTCATAACGAGCCACTAAAGACATTACAATCTTTGCAGAAAGATTAGTTTGGATTAGATTTACTTTCATTCCAATTGATCTGTAGTGAGGAGGTCCTCCAGGATGTAGAACATGCCACAAAAACAATAATACATGACAAATATATACAACTCAAACAAATAAGCTAATGTACCATTCCTCAGGTCCTGAGTCGAATGATCGTCATTTTTTAATGAAAATAGTTTATTTATTTGTAAGGTAATAAACATGTAATAGAACTACCATAATACTTATTTGCAATAAACACATTACTGCACTGAAATGGTGCAGAAGTTATGTTGTACTTACACACACACACACACACACACACACACACACACACACACACACACAAATCATTTGGTTCTACTGAGAAATTCATCAGTGGAGCAGAAGGAGTTGGCCACCAATAAATCCTTTAGGCTTCTCTTAAACTGAATTTCATTGGTTGTTAAGCTTTTATGGCTGCTGGCAAGTTATTGAAAATGTGTGTTCCTGAATAATGCACACCTTTTTGTACAAGGGTAAGTGACTTTAAATCCTTGTGAAGATTATTCTTATTTCTAGTATTGATTCCATGAATTGAGCTGTTGGTTTGAAAAAGTGATATATTTTTAATGACAAATTTCATTAAGGAATAGCAGTAGTTAGTATCCCTAGTTCCCTAAACAGGCTTCTGCAGGATGTTCTTGAGTTCACACCACATATAACTCTTACTGCACGTTTTTGTGCCCGGAAATCTTTAGCTTGGCTTGATGAATTACCCCAAAAAGTAATCCCATATGACATTAAGGTTTGAAAGTAAGCATAGTGTGCCAGCTTTTTCATTTTTATATCCCCGATGTCTGACACAATTCGCATTGCAAAAAGAGATTTGTTAAGATGCTTCAGCAGTTCTGTGGTGTGCTCCTCCCAGCTGAATTTATTATCAAGCTGTAATCGCAAGAATTTAACACTGTCCACTTCTTCTATCTGCTTGTCATCATACCCCTTACAAGTTCTGAACTGCATGTAGTGTGTTTTTTCAAAGTTTAGTCATAAAGAATTGGCTGTGAACCACTGATTAATGTCCACAAATATTTTATTAGCTGACCTTTCTAAGACTACACTTGATTTGCTATTTATTGCAATGTTTGTATCATCGACAAACAGAACGACCTTGGCATCTGGTAATGTCACTGATGAAAGGTCATTGAAATACACAAGAAAAGGTAAGGGCCCCAAAATGGAACCTTGTGGGAGCCCACATGTAATTAGTTACCAGTTGGATGATGCCTGATACCTTAATAGATGTCTCTTTCCTGATAACACCCTTTGTTTCCTGCCAGAGATATAAGATTTGAACCATTTTGCAGCATTTCCTGTTAAACCATAATATTCTAATTTACTTAAAAGGATATTGTGATTCACACAGTCAAATGCCTTTGACGAATCACAAAACATACCAGTTGCCTGCAATTTTTTGTCTAACGAATTAGGCAGATTTTCACTGTAAGTGTAGATAGCCTTCTCAATATCAGAACCCTTTAGAAATCCTAACTGCGACTTTGACAGAATGTTATTGGAGATAAGATGGTTATAAAGCCGATTGTACATTACTTTTTCTAAAATTTTTGAGAATGCTGGCAAAAGTGAAACTGGGCAGAAATTTGATGCTATTTCTTTATCTCCTTTCTTAAACAGTGGCTTAACTTCAGCATATTTCAACCATTCAGGAAATGTTCCAATGATAAACGACTGGTTACACAGATAGCTTAATATGTTACTTAACTCAGAATCACATTTTTTAATTAACTTTGTTGATATTTCATCATCCCCACTAGATGTTTTTGATTTTAAAGATTTTATGATGGGCATGATTTCTGCTGGGGTAGTGAGGGTCAAATTCATATTATGGAAGTTACTTGAAATGTCTGGCCTGAGGTATTCCATAGCAGCATCTACAGAACCTGACAACCCCATCTTTTCAATAACAGTTATAAAATGTTTGTTAAAAAGTTCTGTAATACTATACACATCTGTCACCAATGTATCATTTACTCTTAATGCTATTTGTCCCTCTTCATGTCTGGTTCTACCGGTCTCCTCCTTCACTAAATCCCATATTGTCTTTATTTTGTTATCTGTTATGACTATCTTTTCCTTGTAATATATTTGCTTTGATGTCCATATTACAGTCTTTAATATTTTGCAGTATTTCTTGTAATGTGCTATAGCATCAACATGAGAACTGTTTCGGACTGACAGATACAGTTTTCTTTTTGTTTTACAAGATACCCCTATTCCTTGAGTAATCCATGGCTTCTTTGTAGACTTTGCTCTAACCTTGGTTAGGTTTGGGGGAAAACAGTGTTCAAATAAGGTAAGCACTTTATTAGCAAAAGTGTTATATTTTTCATTCATGCCATGAGCACTGTAAACATCAGTCCAGCGAATGTCTCTGAGGAGTGTCCTAAAATAATCAAATTTTGGCTTATTGATTACCCTCTTTAGCTCAGATTTAACAGATTTTATATCCTGTTCAGTATTAACATTTAACAGAAGGAACTGCATGTCATGGTCTGAGAGGCCATTGACTATTGGCTTTGTAATATAATTTTGTTCGTTGAACTTTTCTATAAAGATATTATTAATGGCTGTTTGTGAGCAATTGGCTACCCTAGTGGGGAACGTTACAGTTGGAATTAAGTTGAATGATAGTTTTACTAACTCCAATAAGTTCTTATTGGGAGAGTCTTTAAGGAAATCTACACTGAAATCTCTAGCAACCACTATTTCTTTGTTTTTTGTTGTTAAATGGGCCAGTACAGCTTCAAGGTGGTTTATGAACAGATTAAAGTTACCTGCAGGTGCTCGATATACACTTAACATTATGAAGGATTTTTTGTGAAATTCTACTTCTGTTGCACATGCTTCCGTATGCTGTTCTAGGCAAAATTTATGAATGTCTATTCTCTTAAATTTATGACAGTTCCTGATGAATGTGGCAACTCCTCCTTTCTCCATTTCTGCTCTGCAAGAGTGAGATGCTAACTTAAACCCTGTAACATTTAAAAAGTTCTGTGCCAGTGGTCACATGATGTTCAGAGAGGCAGATTATGTCAGCTGGGTTTGAAGACTCTAATTCATCTGTGCAGATAATTACTTCATTAATTTTATTTCTCTGACCTTGAATATTTTGATGCAATAAAGATAGCCGGCATTTCACATTGATTGATTTAAAACTGGGTAGAGTTGAAATATCTGCTGAATGTTGTAAATTCTTAACCAATAGCTGTTTATGTAGATGTAATAAGCTAGAATTATGTTTTTTGGTTTCTTTCTCAAACTGAAGGTTTGTCTCAGTCCTAACCTCTCTTAAAATTTGGTTTCTTTCTGTCCTCCCTACCTACACACATATCATTTTGGAAGAGATCAGGACAAAAAGTAAGAGCTGAATAGATGACTTACATTAGGGATAATGCTTCTGAATTAACTGAAAGAAGAATGAGCATAGAAATGGATGTACAGACTGATTGATAGCATAGTAGAACATATATGAAGTACTTTTGAAAGTATAAGTTCTGCAGTGTATTGACACTAAATAAAAAATAACAGGAACAGTTAGGTTTATAAGATTTACATTATCAGTTATTTTTTCAACTCTCTATGTAAGAAGGTGTGGTTTCAGAATGACCAGGACATGCCTCCATGTTCTGAAGGCTTTGCTTGAGTTCTCTCAGTTCACTACTCTCAGTTTTCTATCAGAATACCAATGACCTAGGAGTTCAGTTTTAGCAATAGAATCTCCAGCCATACTTCTCATAATACACTAGCTTGCTGAGGCCTGAACTGTATGGAAACACAGGAGCTGTGCTAAACCTTGGCAGAGCTTGCAGGCAGTAGTATAACGCCAGGTTTGAGTGTTTCAAAGTCTAAGATCCTGCAACCAACATGACCAGTTTGCATGATGATTACACGCAAGTAAAGCTGTCAAACTTCTTTCAGTATCATAAATTTGCAGTCTTAGTCATCTCCTGGCTTTAAAAGCATTCCAGACAGAAGAATTACAGACATTTACTCACCATCCTGACTTCAGTGTTCGTAAGCAGCACAGACCTATTTGTTCCCCGTAAAGCCATCTTTCAACATGACAGATTAACCTTGTTATATCCTTTAATCTTCATTAAGATATAATTAAGGGCTCTCCTTCAGTTCTCAGTAGAACCAAATTTGCATCTGAGAATCATCATGTGACCAATAATTTATTTTTTATGTATGGTGACAGTGGTTCAATGGCCTATTTTTTCACATTAACTACAGTTAATTGGTTTAGAAGGCTGCCAGGTTACATCATCTTCTCAAAGAACAAGTGCTCACTGTGTTGTTCAGCAAAGATGAATGGTGCTTCCCCTCAAAAATCATGGACTTTACCATTGGTGGGGAGGCTTGCGTGCCTCATTGATACAGATAGCCATACCGTAGGTGCAACCAAAACAGAGGGGTTTGTGTAGAAAGGCCAGACAAATATGTGGTTCCTGAAGAGCGGCAGCAGCCTTTTCAGTAATTGCAGGGGCAACAGTCTGGATGATTTACTGATGTGGTCTTGTAACATTAACTAAAATGGCTTTGCTGTGCTGGTACTGTGAACAGCAGAAAGCAAGGGAAAACTACAACTGTAATTCTTCCCAAGAGCATGCAGCTCTATTGCATAGTTAAATGATGATGGCATCCTGTTGAGTAAAATATTCTGGAGGTAAGATAGTCCCCCATTCAGATCTCTGGGCGGGGTCTACTCAGGAGGAAGTCACTATTAGGAGAAAGAAAACTGGCATTATACAGATCGGAGCGTGGAATGTCAGATCCCTTAATTGGGCAGGTGGGTTAGAAAATTTAAAAAGAGAAATGGATAGGTTAATGTTAGATATAGTGGGAATTAGTGAAGTTTGGTGGCAGGAGAAACAAGACTTCCAGTCAGGTGAATACAGGGTTATAAATACAAAATCAAATACGGGTAATGCAGGAGTAGGTTTTATAATGAATAAAAAAATAGAAATGGAGATAAACTACTATGAACGGCATAGTGACTGCATTATTGTAGCCAAGATAGACATGAAGCCCAGCCCACCACAGTAGTACAAGTTTATGTGTCAACTAACTCCACAAATGAAGAGGAGATTGAGGAAATGTAAGATGAAATAAAAGAAATTGAATAAATTATTTTATCTCATCAGTTATCTTAAATGAAGATGAAAATTTAATAGTCATGGGGTACTGGAATTTCATAATGGAAAAGTAGTAGGTGAATATGGACTGGGGGAAAGGAATGAAAGAGGAAGCTGTATAGTAGAATTTTGCACAGAGCATAGTTTAATGATAGCCAACTCTAAGTTTAAGAATCATAAAAGAAGGTTATCTATGTGGAGACCTGGAGACACCTGAAGGTTTCAGATTGATTCTATAATAGTAAGGCAGAGATTTCAGAACCAGGTTTTAAATTGTGAGACCTTTCCAGGGGCAGATGTGGACTCTGATCACAATTTATTGGTTATGAAGTGTAGATTAAAACTGAAGAAACTGCAAAAAGGCAGGAATTTGGGGAGATGGGACCTGAATAAACTAAAAGAACAAGAGGTTGTAGAGAGTTTCAGAGAGAGCATGTGGGAATGATTGACAAGAACAGAGGACAGGAATGCAGTAGAACAAGAATTGGTAGCATTGAGAGATGAAATAGGCAGGGAGGATCAGTTGGGTAAAAAGACAAGGGCTAGTAGAAATCGTTTGGTAACACAAGAGATATTCAATTTAATTGATGAAAGGGGAAAATATAAAAATGCAATTCCTGAAACAGACGAAAGGAATACAAACATTTATAAAATGAAATCAACAGAAGTGCAAAATGGCAAAGTGGGAATGGCTAGAGGACAAATGTAAGAATGCAGAAGATATATCACTAAGAGTAAGATAAATGCTGTCTGCAGGAAAATTGAAGAGACCTTTGGAGGAAAGAGAACCACCTGTATGAATATCACAAGCACAAATGGAAAACGAGTCCTAAACAAAGAGGGGAAAGCAGAAAGCTGGAAGTAGTCTATAAAGTGTCTATACAAGACAGATGTACTTTAGGGCAATATTATGGAAATGGAAAAGGATGTAGATGAAGATGAAAAGGGAAATGTGATACTGCGTGAAGAACTTGGCAAAGCACTGGAAGACTTAAGTCGAAACAAGGCCATGGGATTAGACAACATTCCTTTAGAGCTTGGGAGCCTTGGGAGAGCCAGGCACGGCAAAACTCTTCCATCTGGTGAGTGTGATATGAGACAGGCGAAATACCCTCAGACTTCAAGAAAAATATAATAATTCAATTTCCAAAGAAACTGGGAGCTAACCATTGTGAAAATTACCAAACTATTAGTTTAATAAGTCACAGTTGCAAAATACTAACATGATCCTTTACAGAAGAATGGAAAAACTGGTAGAAGCCAACCTTGGGGGAGATCAGTCTGGATTCCGGAGAAATGTAGGAACATTCAAGGCAGTACTGATTGTACAACATCTCAGAGAAGATAGGTTATGGAAAGGCAGACCTAGGTTTATAGCTTTTGTAGACTTAAGAGAAACCTTTTGTTAATGTTGGGTAGAATACTCACTTTCAAATTTTAAGGGTGGCAGGGATAAAATACAGGGAGAGAAAGGCTATTTAAAATTTGTGCAGGAACCAGATTGCAGTTACAAGAGTTGAGAGGCACAAAAGGAAAGCAGTGGTGGAGAAGGGAGTGAAACAGGGTTGTAGCCTATCCCCGATGTTATTAAATTGTAAACTGAGCAAGCAGTAAAGGAAAAAAAATGGAGTAGGGAGAAGAAATAAAAACTTTGAGGCTTGTCTATGACATTATAATTCTGTCAAAGACAGCAAAGGACTTGGAAGAGTAGTTGAATGGAATGGACAGTGTCTTGAAAGGAAGATAGAAGATGAACATCAACAAAAGCAAAATGATGATAATGGAATTTAGTCGAATTAAATCAAGTGATGTTGAGGGAATTAGATTAGGAAATGAGACACTTAAAGTACTAGATGAGTTTTGCGATTTGGGAAGAAAAATAACTGATGAGAGGATATAAAATGTAGACTGGCAATGGCAAGAAAAGTGTTTCTGCAGAAGAGAAATTTATTGACATTGTGTATAGATTTAAGGGTCAGGAAGTCCTTTCTGAAAGTATTTATGTGGAGTGTAGCTAAGTATGGAAGTGAAACGTGGTCAATAAACATTTTAGACAAGAAGAAAATAGAAGCTTTTGAAATGTAGTGCTATAGAAGAATGCTGAAGATTAGGTGGGTTGATCATGTAACTACTGAGGAGGTACTATATAGAAATGGGGAGAAGAGAAATTTGTGGTACAGCCTGTTTAGAAGAAGGGATTGGTTGGTAGGACACATTCTGAGACATCAAGGTATCACCAGTTTAGTACTGCATGGAAGTGTGCAAGGTAAAAATTATAGAGGGAGACCAAGAGATGAATACAGTAAACAGATTCAGAAGGATGTAGATTGCAATAATTGCTCGGAGGTGAAGAGGCTTGCAGAGGATAGAGTAGCTTGGAGAGCTGCATCAAACCAGTCTTAGAACTGAAGACCACAATAACAACAACAACAAAAACAAAAGATGATTCTTGTAACAAGTATGTTGATACTTCAAAAATGTTCCTTTTATTTGTTGAATTGTTTTCATTAGCCATATTATTTATTTAGTATTTCATAGAAATGCATCATACAGTCTCTTTCATGAAACATTAATGACCTCATTACATAGCAATAGGAATAAAACTGGCCTCTATTTAGTCAAATTATGCTTTTCAATAAAAAAGAAATAATCTCATCTCATTTCAGCAGTTAACACAGTTTACAGCTCAAGTGATGTCACAGTGTTTCAGTTATAAAGACAATTGTGCTGAAATAGTTGTTTTGAGGTGATTCACAGAACCATTAAAATGTGGATGCATATACAAATCAACATATTGGGATCAGTACTTTACTCACACAGACTCAGGCTTGTACACACTTACAAGCTCTGCTCCCCCCACCCCCCCCACCCCCCACCCCCCCTCCCTTCTCTCTCTCTCTCTCTCTCTCTCTCTCTCTCTCTCTCTCTGTCTCTCTCTCTCTCCCTCCCTCCCTCTCTCTCTCTCTCTCTCTCTCTCTCTCTCTCTCTCTCTCTCTCTCACACACACACACACACACACACACACACACACACACACACACACACACATTGCTGAATTGTAGTCAAATGACACAATGACACCCAGAATGAAATTTTTTGGGCGTCAAAATACATTGAATATCTTGTAGAAACACTTCATGTGTCTTTATCACATGATGTAAAATAATTACTACAAAGTTGTCATATTTACTTATTTATGTCAACATTTTCTCATTTTTGCACAGAAAATCTTTCAAAACTGAAAAAGCTTGAATACTTGAATTTGGCACTGAATAACATAGAGCTAATAGAAAATCTTGAGGCATGTGAATCATTGCAGAAACTGGATTTGACTTTAAATTTTATTGGACAGCTTCAAACAGTTGAGTCTCTGAAGAATAATATTCATTTACATACTCTGTAAGTAAAACATAGCATGTTAAGTAATTCTGATTTTTCTATTAGCATTTCAATATTGTTTGGATCATTACAGAAATATATGCTGCCTCCTACTCTGACACCTTTCCCTTCACCTTTATGTGCTCTCATCTTCACAACAAGTGGATCAATCTCAACCTGGGTTGTGAGTGACCTTCCCCTCCTTTCCAGCTTTCCCCAACAAATCCATTTCTCCTCCACGGTAAATGAACATAAAGGTTTCAAAAGCTTGGAAGCTTTGTTTCTAATTTCTAAGTGTTTGTCTTACATTACTTGAAATATTTGTTTTTGGAAGTAAGTATTGGCCAGCTCTTCTGTCTCCATGTCTCACTGTGTAACAGTTATTTCAAATATCTTCTGTATTTCATTCTAAAAATTTGGATTATGTCTAATAAATGCTTTTGTTGTCAGATTAGTGTCAGCACTTCTGGCAGACCACAGACAAGTTTATAGTTTGATGTAAATCCAACAGCTCATAATTCAACCTATAGTACATGATTTCATTGTCAGTTTGATGATAGCACTTTCAACAGAACTTCACCTTACTTTGTTGTTTGCTGTAAATCCAATAGATGGTGTAGCAATGTCCATACTGTGATTGCTGTTGATTCTGCACCTTCAGTAATTGTTGTGGGACTTAAGTATTTTTATATACTGCAATGAATAGTATAACTATTGTAAATAAATACTCCTAACCGTACAAGATCCAGCTGCTTGCTGACACCCTAGGACAAAAACGAAGTTGAGGAACTAAAAAGGCATTTGATACATTCAACAACCAATTCATGATGGGAGGCATGACAATGCAGTGCCTGACGTGCAACAATAAAGTCGTGCTTGTAGCAGTCTTACAGTTAAGAAGTAGCTGTTAACAAAGTTCTTTTACTGTTATTTTAAGAAGTAGTTGTTAACAAAGTTCTTTTATTCTTATTTTAGTGCCACAGACCACAAAGTACCATTGTATTCATTGACTTTTTAGAAAGTCATAATTAGGTGATCTGTTTGAAAAGAAAGAAGAAATGGAACAGAAAAATCTCAAAAATTAAATTACAATCTCAAACCAATTTATCTCTTCAGCTCCATGCACTGGAACATCTTACATAGTAACTCATTAAAAGGATGCATCCAGCACTTGGATATAAGTACAACTGAACAGGTTAGGAGAGGCACTCACAATATATAGTATTGTGTAGTACGGTACTTAATTGGTCCTCTTCTTCTTTTTATGTGCATAGGTACAACCAGCAGAAAAACTCTCCTACCCAAGCACTAAAAAGGCAACTACATTCCTGTTTGAAAGACTGACTGAAAAGTGGGGTACTAGCTGCCCCATTCTACCTTCCTTAGCACCTTTAAAAATGCACCCAAGAATTTTGGCATGCGAAACATTCATGCTCTTTTTAACCTGCATCTCACCCCTCACTCCCACAAAGTCCCCTAACTGTAACTTCCTCATACCCACTAGTCCATCACTGTAAGTCGCTCATACCCATCCACTCCCACTGTCCCATTCTCATTCCTTATTCATCCCAACACATTGTCATTATCTCGTTGTGTCTCTCCAACTGTCACTGTCCCCTGTCTCACAGCCACAGACTCCTTCACTGTGTCCTACTACTACTGTGTCCTCTCACTGTCACTGTCTTCTTCTTCCTCTCTCGCACTCCTTCTATCTCTTTCATTCCTTTCCATTGTTGCTGTCCCCTCTCACTGTCACTATCTCTCTCTCTCTTCCTCATTGTCATTGTCATAGTCTCTGTCTCTCATTATCACTGGTTCTCACCCACTTCCACTTCTTCCTTCTCTTTATTCCTGTCCTACTGGTGCTGTCTCCTTCACTCTTTTCCTAGGACTGTTCTGTCAGTGTCAACTATATTCCAGTGCAATTGTGTTCCTCTCTTCCTCTCACATTGCCATAGTCTTCTTTGCTCTTTTTTGTACAACTACTGTCTAATATTGTCTAGTACTTATTATTATTTTTGTCTCTTTCCCATTGTCACTCTTTACTTCTCTCTCAGTGTAAAAAGGTGTCAATATGTCCACATGCCAAAATTTTTGCAAACATTTTTGAAGGTGCTGAGGGAGGTAGAATGAGGCAGCTGGTAGTCCACTTTTCAGACACATTCTTTTAAACAGAAGTATATTCACCTTCTTTGTTCTTGGATAGGAACATTTTTCCACTGGATCCCTTCTTTTCCCTTCCGCAGCAGGGCATGTCACTCATATGAAAAGAAGTTTATGGATCAGTAAAATCTTGGTGTTTTACATATGTGAAATTGGCGTAATGTAAAACTAATTTTACTTCAGGCAGGATTTTAAGTGGACTTGATATTTTGCATGTGCGTCAGTATTACAACTATTACAACATGGGATTCCCAGGGCCCTTCTGATAATAATGGAGATACTTTACAGCAAATTCATTTGTGCTATATCACTTTATAAAGTATGTATTCTCCTCATGCCAGATTTTATGTGTTTATTTTATCTGTGTATCTTATGTGTACAAGTAGGGTAACTTTGAACATCTGTAACTTGGAGATGGTTAAAGATATTGAGAAAATTTTCAAGGTTGTTCAAGATTGGGATCTTAGGAATATATCATAAGAATTTCAGCCATTTGCTTTGAACATCTCTCTTGGAATCTGTGGCTCAGTTTTGGAATTAAAAAATAGTTAAAAAACTTTAGTTTTTGGAATTGTGTAAGGAATTGTGTAGGACTCAGTTTTTACAGTTTCTAATACACAATTCAACAAAACCTGACGTTTTAATCTCACAGAACAGGCATATGATTAGTGAAACTGAACAGTTCAAATTTCTAGGTGTTCAGATAGATAGTAAGATGTCGTGGAAAGCCCATGTTCAGGATCTTGTTCAAAGACTTAATACTGCCATTTTCACTATTCGAACGGTATCGAAAGTGAGTGATCGTTCCACACGTAAATTAGTCTACTTTGCTTATTTTCATTCACTTGTGTCGTATGGTATTATGTTTTGGCGTAACTCTTCCCATTCTAGAAGGATATTTTTGGCTCAGAAATGGGCAGTTCGGGCAATAAGTCTGTTCACGAGTCTAGGTATTTTGACATTGGCCTCTCAATATGTATATTCCTTATTGTCATTTCTTGTTACCAATATTAGTTTATTTCCAACAATAATCAGCTTTCACTCGGTTAATACTCGGCAGAAATCAAACCTCCATTTGGATAGGACTTCCTTAACTCTTGTGCAAAAAGGTGTGCAGTATACTGCTGCATCCATTTTCAATAAGCTGCCACTCGAATTCAAAAATCTTAGCAGTAATCCATGCACTTTCAAATCGAAACTGAAGAGTTTCCTCATGGGTCACTCCTTCTATTCTGTTGAGGAGTTCCTTGAAAAATTAAGCTGATTCTCATTGTATTGCTGATAGCGTTTGCTTAAACTTATGGACTGATTTTCTTTCAAGTTCATGAACATTTATTTTGATCTGTTATTACTTTTATGTTGTAATTTCATGTACTGACACGTTCCATGACCTTGGAGATTTGCTCCTCAATTTGGTCCTACAGAACTTGACGTGTAAATAAATAAATAAATAAAATCAGTCATGAACTAATGTTGTCCCCATAAGCCCCTTAAGGCTCAAAGTAGACCACATCAAATACAATAAGAACCAAACAGTTTGCTTCATTTGCCTAAGCAGGAGAAATTGTGTAATATTCACACTTTGATTCTGTACTGTAGGATAATAACACTAAGTTAATCCTCATGTTGCATATACAAATGGTCCCTAGCCCAAGAGCTGTCCAAAACACTTGACTATACCTTTCTATCACTGATAGGACCTGAGGAATGAGCCCTGGAATAATCTCGTTCTTATGCACGGCATTTTGGAACATATTACATAGCTCATGCTGCCACATGTGTACGAGGGACATATAGGACTAGATTAGATTAGATTAGATTTACTTTCATTCCAATTGATCCGTAGTGAGGAGGTCCTCCAGGATGTGGAACATGTCAGAAAAACAACAATACATGACAAATATTTACAACTAAAACAAATAAGCTAATGTACCATTCCACAGGTCCCAAGTGGAATGATCGTCATTTTTTAATGAACACTAAGAGTCATTTTACAAATACTATTGCACTGAATTTAAAATAAAAAAGTTTTTTATTTATTTATAAGGTAAGAAACATGTAATACAACTACTGTAATACTTATTTACAATGAACACATTACTGCACTGAAATGGTGCAGAAGTTAGATTATACTTACACACACACAAGCACACACAAGCACACACACACACACACACACACACACACACACACACACACACACACAAATTTTCAGTGAACACATTACTGCACTGAAATTGTGCAGAAGTTATGTTGTACTTATATACAAATCAGTTGGTTTTCCTAAGAAATTCATCAATGGAGTAGAAGGAGTTGGCCACCAATAAATCCTTTAGGCTTCTCTTAAACTGAATTTCATTGGTTGTTAAGCTTTTTATGGCTGCTGGCAAGTTATTGAAAATGTGTGTTCCTGAATAATGCACACCTTTTTGTACAAGACTAAGTGACTTTAAATCCTTGTGAAGATTATTCTTATTTCTAGTATTGATTCCATGAATTGAGCTGTTGGTTTGAAAAAGTGATATATTTTTAATGACAAATTTCATTAAGGAATAAATATATTGGGAAGCTGTAGTTAGTATCCCTAGTTCCCTAAACAGGCTTCTGCAGGATGTTCTTGAGTTCACACCACATATAATTCTTACTGCACGTTTTTGTGCCCGGAAAACTTTAGCTTGGCTTGATGAATTACCCCAGAAAATAATCCCATATGACATTATGGAATGAAAGTAAGCATAGTATGCCAGCTTTTTCATTTTTATATCCCCTATGTCTGACAAAATTCGCATTGCAAACAGAGATTTGTTAAGACGCTTCAGCAGTTCTGTGGTGTGCTCCTCCCAGTTGAATTTATTATCAAGCTGTAATCCCAAGAATTTAACACCGTCCACTTCTTCTATCTTCTTGTCATCATATGTTAGACATATACTCTTGGGACACCCCTTACAAGTTCTGAACTGCATGTAGTGTGTTTTTTCAAAGTTTAGTGACAAAGAATTGGCTAGGAACCAGTGATTAATGTCCACAAATATTTTATTGGCTGATCTTTCTAAGACTTCACTTGATTTGCTATTTATTGCAATGTTTGTATCATCAGCAAACAAAACAAACTTGGCATCTGGTAATGTTACTGATGAAAGGTCATTGATATACACAAGAAAAAGTAAGGGCCCCAAAATGGAACCTTGTGGGACCCCACATGTAATTAGTTCCCAGTTGGATGATGCCTGATAGCTTGATACATGTCTCTTTCCTAATAACACCCTTTGTTTCCTGCCAGAGATATAAGATTTGAACCATTTTGCAGCATTTCCTGTTACACTATAATATTCTAGTTTACTTAAAAGGATATTGTGATTTACACAGTCAAATGCCTTTGACAGATCACAAAATATACCAGTTGCCTGCAATTTTTTGTCTAATGAATTAAGTACATTTTCAAATCAAGTGATATGATAATATATGATAGGTGAAAATATTTTCACTCTGATTGGTGGAACTGAAGTCTGCAGTTAACTGCCTAACTTATAAGTCTTAAATACCATACATAACATTAAAGTAATCACAATGTAAAATTGGTTACAAGATAAAACCTTATCAAAATAAACACTGGCAGAAATCCTGTAATTACTGGTGTAGGTAATGTACACATTCACTAGAAGTGAGTAACTAAATAATCACTATGTTCCCTTAGGAAATATACATAGTCTATAAAAACAGCTCTTAGTTGGTTGCCTGTCCCATAGATTATAATTCTCATCACTCAGTGTGGTTTTGAATGTGTCATTTAATTTACAATCCTAATATGTTATAAACTTTGTTAGTGAAATGCAGGACAACATGCTGACCATCTGCATGATGATGATTTATGTTAATTTTTTGATAATAGCGATTTATATATAGTTATATAGATTGACATGTAGTGATTATACCATCTCCCCCCCTTTTTAATCTTGAAGTTGGTGGGGAGGCTTGCTTACCTCAGCGATACAGATAGCTGTACCATAGGTGCAACCACAATGGTGGGGTATCTGTTGAGAGACCAGACAAACATGTGGTTCCTGAAGAGGGGCAACAGCCTTTTCAGTAGTTGCAGGGGCATCAGTCTGGATGATTGACTGATCGGGCCTTGTAACATTAACCAAAACAGCCTTGCCGTGCTGGTACTGCGAACAGCTGAGAGCAAGAGGAAACTACAGCCGTAATTTTTCTTGAGGGCACTCAGCTTTACTGTATGGTTAAATGATGATAGCATCCTCTTGGGTAAAATATTCCAGAGGTAAAATAGTCCCCCATTTGGATCTCTGGGTAGGGACTACTCAGCAGGACGTCATTATTAGGAGAAGAAAACTGACATTCTACAGATCAGAGCGTGGAATGTCAGATCCCTTAATCGGGCAGGTAGGTTAGAAAATTTAAAAAGAGAAATGGATTGGTTAAAGTTATATATAGTGGGAATTAGTGAAGTTCGGTGGCAGGAGAAACAAGACTTCTGGTCAGGTGAATACAGGGTTATCAATACAAAATCGAATTGGGGTTACTCAGGAGTAGGTTTAATAATGAATAAAAAATAGGAGCATGAGTAAGCAACTACAAACAGCATAGTGAACGCATTATTGTAGCTGAGATAGATACGATGCTCACGCCTACCACAGTAGTACAAATTTATATGCTAACTAGCTCCGCAGATGATGAAGAGATTGAAGAAATCTATGATTTGATAAAAGAAATTATTCCGATAGTGATGGGAGATGAAAATTAAATACTCATGGGGGATTGGAATTTGATAGTAGGGAAAGGAAGAGAAGGAAAAGTAGTAGGTGAATATGGAATAGGGGTGAGGAATGAAAGAGGAAGCCACCTGGTAGAATTTTACACAGAGCATAACTTAATAATAGCTAACACTTGGTTTAAGAATCATGACAGAAGGTTGTATATGTGGAAGAGGCCTGGAGACACTGGAAGATTTGGGATAGATTATATAATGGTTAGACAGATATTTAGGAACCAGGTTTTAAATTGTAAGACATATCCAGGGGCCGATGTGGACTCTGACCACAATTTACTGGTTATGAACTGCAGATTAAAACTGAAGAAACTGCAAAAAGGTGGCATTTTAAGGTGATGGGACATGTATAAACTGAAGGACCCAGAGGTTGTAGAGAAGTTTAGAAAGAGTGTTAGGGAATGATTGACAATAACGGAGGAAAGAAATACAATAGAAGAAGAATGGTTAGCTTTGAGAGATGAAAAAGTGAAGGCAGCAAAGGATCAAGTAGGTAAAAAGACAAGGGCTAGTAGACATCCTTGGGTAACATAAGAGATACTGAAGTTAATTGATGAAAGGAAAAAACATAAAAATGCAGTACATGAAGCAGGCAGAAAGGAATACAAATGTCTCAAAAATGAGATTGACAGGAAGTGCAAAATGGCTAAGCAGGGATGACTAGGGGACAAATGTAAGGATGTAGAGACATATATCACTAGGGGTAAGATAGATACAGCCTGCAAGAAAATTAAAGAGACCTTTAGAGAAAAGGGAACTAACTGAATGAATATCAAGAGCTGAAATGGAGAATGAATCCTAGACAAAGAGGGGAAAGCAGGAAGATGGAAGGAGTATACAGAGGGCCTATACAAGAGTGATGTACTTGTGGGTAATATTATCAAAATGGAAGAGGACATAGATGAAGATGAAATGGGAGATATGATACTGCGTGAAGAATTTGACAGACCATTGAAAGATCTAAGTCAGAACAAGGCCCTGGGAGTAGACAACATTCCATTAGAACTACTGATAGCCTTGGGAGAACCAACCACGACAAGTCTCTACCAACTGGTGAGCAAGATGTATGAGACAGTCGAAATAACCTCTGACATTGTGAAGAATATATTAACTCTAACCCCAAAGAAAGCAGGTGTTAACAGATGTGAAAATTACCAAACTATCAGATTAATAAGTTATGGCTGCAAAATACTGACACAAATTCTGTACAGACGAATGAAAAAACTGGTAGAAGCTGACCTCGGGGAAGATCAGTTTGGATTCTGTAGAAATGTTGGAACATGCGAGGCAATACTGACCCTATGACTTATCTTAGAAGTTAGATTAAGGAAAGACAAACCTACTTTTCTAGAATTTGTAGACTTAGAGAAAGCTTTTGACAATGTTGACTGGAACACTCTGTTTCAAATTCTGAAGGTTGCAGACATCAAATACAGGGAGCAAAAGGCTATTTACAATTTGTACAGAAACCAGATGGCAGTTATAAGAGTCAGGAGGCATGAAAGGGAAACAATCGTTGGGAAAGGAGTGAGACAGGGTTGTAGCCTTTCCCCAATGTTATTCAGTCTGTATATTGAGCAAGCAGTGAAGGACACAAAAGAACAATTTGGAGTAGGAATTAAAAGCCATGGAGAAGAAATAAAAACTTTGAGGTTTGCCAATGACATTGTAATTCTGTCAGAGACAGGAAAGGACCTGGAAGAGCATTCGATCAGAATGGACAGTGTCTTGAAAGGAGGATATAAGATGAACATCAACAGAAACAAAGTGAGGATAATGGAATGTAGTCGCATTAAATCAGGTAGTGCTGAGGGAATTAGATTAGGAAATGAGACACTTAGAAAGTGTTTCTGAAAAAGAAATATTTGTTAACATCGAGTATAGATTTAAGTGTCAGGAAGTCCTTTCTGAAAGTATTTGTATGGAGTATAGCCATATATGGAAGTGAAACATTTACGACAAATGGTTTAGACAAGAAGAGAATAGAAGCTTTTGAAATGTGGTGCTACAGAAGAATGCTGAAGATTAGATGAGTATATCACATAACTAATGAGGAGGTACTGAACAGAACTGGGAAGAAGAGGAATTTGTGGCACAATTTGACTAGAAGAAGGGATTGGTTGGTAGGGCATGTTCTGAGGCATCAAGGGATCACCAATTTAGTATTGGAGGGAAGCACGGAGGGAGACCAAGGGATGAATACAGTAAGCAGATTCAGAAGGATGTATGTTGCAGTAGTTACTCCTCAGCGATGAAGAACTTTGCACAGGATAGGGTAGCAAGGAGAGCTGCATCAAACCAGTCTCTGCACTGAAGACCATAACAACAACAGTGATTTATACTTAACTCTATCAATCCTCATACACACACACACACACACACACACACACACACACACACACACACACCACACACACACACACACACACACACACACACACACACACACATTGTAGTATTACACATTAAGAAATTATTCAATGGAGATGAAAGAGTTCTGAGTTGTATCAAAGGAAATTTCAGTCAAGAAAACTCATAAATTATGAGACAGACTTGCCAGCCAGTACCTACCTTCAAGAGGCGAAATATGCACTACTGTCTATAGACAATAGAAAAGTAAAAATTCTGACAGTATTCTAGCTTTGGAAACTATAAGTTCATTCCTCAGGGAGGAAGGTTAAAAAGGAAGAACAGGTCATTCAGGCACAAGGATGAGAGGGTCCAAACTGTAGTGATGGTAACGGTAGACATACATGAAGAGGAAGGTATCATGGAGATTAGGTTAGAGATGATAAAAGAAAGGGAGATTAAATCAAGGAGACTCTCAGGATGCAAGGAGATGTTGGAGGGAAATCTACTATCTCTGCAGTTCAGAGAAATGAGTATCGGGTGGGAGAATCCAAATAGCCCATGTGATATACTGTATTTATGCAAATTTAATGTGCCATAGAATGTAAAGCATGCCCCAATTTTAGTTGTTAAATCACTGGTAGGCTAAATTTATTTTACACAACAATGGATATATACACCAACTATCAAAACAATAACAATTTTAAGTGACTTATTGTTAAGTGAGCCATTGTTAAGTGACACAGTGATTATAAAAAAGAACACGAAACATGATCTTTGTGACATGCTAACAAACATACCATAAATTACAGTTGTAACTCATCATTATTCAATCATATTATCATCACTGATATCTTCTGAAGAGTTTACATCAGAAACTGATTCATTCCTCTTTCCCCATCATCTTCGGTGTCATTCCAGAATATGTCACTTTCACTGCCATCCAGAGTATTTGAAATGCACCATGATCAATCATGCTACAGTGATTTTCCAGGCAGTCAAAACCCATTGTGCAATTATGTGGTCTGCTGGACACTTAATTTTTCCTGTTGGAAACAGTTCATGGTATTTTTGGTTCACAAAACCAGTTTTTGAACCGTTCCTTAATATAACCTATGATAAGTTTATTTATACTAATGTTCATAGGTTGTAATGCAGAAGTCATTCCTCCAGGAATAATAACAAGGTCACTGGCTAGGCTGTGGATCTTCTTTTTTATGTCATAAGGGAGATGCCTACAAAATGCATCAAGACAAAATGTTGATGGTAGTTTGGAAAGCCCACCAGGATGGAGTTTCCATACTTTTGGAGTTAGTCAAGCATTAAAAGTTTCAGTCATCCATCCCTTCTCTTGATTTTAAACAGCTTTCCAAAGTGTGATAACATACCATTGAACTCCTAGAAGTTTTTTCTCAAAATACTGTGGAAGCTTTTGGCATACTGTTGTATGGTGTCATGAGATAAGCTTGCCCATTTCATAAAGCAATCAATCCATCCACTGTTAGCCTTAAACTCTTGCCTTGGTGTATTAAGAACTGCAGCTATATCTTTTGCTTCGTTTTTTATGGTGTCTCTAGTCACACGTTGCCCATTCTTCTTCCTTTCATGGACAAATTCCAAAACTTTTTCTTCAGCATCAAGATGTCTTCCTCTGCAAGGGCCAATGAATTTCTTTCTGGTAGTGGTAGTTGCAAACAATGCCAGTTTCTGTTTCTTCCATAACCAAACATTACTCTCAGTTACACTGAACTCTCATTCCACCATTACCATATTTTTCAGCATAAAGAATTACTTTACACTTGAAAGTAGCACTATATGATGTTCTTCTCTGCTTGCCTTCCATTTCATGACTACTAATGCAAACACACTATGTGGTAATAAGCCAACAACAATGTAATGAAGTTTGTACTCAAATGTGATATAGAATCTTATACACATCCCAGTTTTGAATATTGCATATGGTGAAAAAAGTGTGCAATAGATTTGTGTAAATATGGTAGCAAGTACTCAGGTCCATTGAGTCCTGTCCCCTAACTCAAGGAACCTGAGTGCTTGCGATAATAACTAGACTATTTGCAACCATCCACCAGATACTAGTTTCCCTAAACTCTAGAGATTAGATTTATGTCCTAATTCTTAATCGCATTACTCGTCTCTCTTCCCTTAAATCTGCTTTACTCCTTACTCTGTCATAGCTAACACTTGGTTCAAGAATCATGAAAGAAGGTTGTATACATGGAAGAAGCCTGGAGATACTAGAATGTATCAGATAGATATATAATGGTAAGACAGAGCTTTAGCAACCAGGTTTTAAATTGTAAGACATTTCCAGGGGCAGATGTGGACTCTGACCACAATCTATTGGTTCTGAACTGTAGATTAAAACTGAATTTAAGGAGATGGGACCTGGATAAACTGACTAAACCGGAGGTTGTACAGAGTTTCAGGGAGAGAATAAGGGAACAATTGACAGGAATGGAGGAAAGAAATACAGTAGAAGAAGAATGGGTAGCTTTGAGGCATGACGTAGTGAAGGCAGCAGAGGATCAAGTAGGTAAAAAGACAAGGGCTAGTGGAAATCCTTGGGTAACAGAAGAAATATTAAATTTAATTGATGAAAGGAGAAAATATAAAAATGCAGTAAATGAAGTAGGCAAAAAGGAATACAAATGTCTCAAAAATGAGATCGACAGGAAGTGCAAAATGGCTAAGCAGGTATGGCTAGAGGATAAATGTAAGGATATAGAGGCTTATCTCACTAGGGGTAAGATAGATACTGCCTACAGGAAAATTAAAGAGACCTTTGGAGAAAAGAGAACCACTTTTATGAATATCAAGAGCTCAGACAGAAACCCAGTTCTAAGCAAAGAAGGGAAAGCAGAAAGGTGGAAGGAATGTATAGAGGGTCTATACAAGAGTGATGTACTTGAGGACAATGTTATGGAAATGGAAGAGGATGTAGATGAAGATGAAATGGGAGATATGATACTGCGTGAAGAGTTTGACAGAGCACTGAAAGACCTGAGTCAAAACAAGACCCTGGGAGTAGACAACATTCCATTAGAACTACTGACAGCCTTGAGAGAGCCAGCCCTCACCATCCGGTGAGCAAGATGTATGAGACAGGCGAACCACCTTCAGACATCAAGAAGAATATAATAATTCCAATCCCGAACAAAGCAGGTGTTGACAGACGTGAAAATTACCAAACTATGAGTTTAATAAGTCATGGCTGCAAAATATTAACATGAATTCTTTACAGGCGAATGGAAATACTGGTAGAAGTCGACCTTGGGAAAGATCTGTTTGGATTCTGTAGAAAATTTGGAACTCGTGAGGCAATACTGACCCTACGACTTATAAGAAGATAGATAAGGAAAGGCATGAAAGGGAAGCAGTGTTTGGAAAGGAAGTAAGACAGGGTTGTAGCTTACCCCCATGTTATTCAATCTGTATGTTGAGCAAGTAGTGAAGGAAACAAAAGAAAAATTCGGAGTAGGTGTTAAAACCCATCGAGAAGAAATAAAAACTTTGAGGTTCGCTGATGACATTGTAATTCTGTCAGAGACAGCAAAGGACTTTGAAGAGCAGTTGAACGGAATGGATAGTGTCTTGAAAGGAGGATATAAGATGAACATCATCAAAATGAGGATAATGGAATGTAGACGAATTAAATCGGGTGATGCTGAGGGTATTAGACTACGAAATGAGACACTTAAAGTAGTAAAGGAGTTTTGCTATTTGGGGAGCAAAATAACTGATGATGGGTGAAGTAGAGAGGATATACAATGTAGACTGGCAATTGCAAGGAAAGCATTTCTGAAGAAGAGAATTTTGTTAACATCAAGTATAGATTTAAGTGTCAGGAAGTCATTTCTGAAAGTATTTGTATGGAGTGTAGCCATGTATGGAAGTGAAACATGGACAATAAATAGTTTGGACAAGAAGAGAATAGAAGCTTTTGAAATGTGGTGCTGCAGAAGAATGCAGAAGATTAGATGGGTAGATCACATAACTAATGAGGAGGTATTGAATAGAATTTGGGAGAAGAGGAGTTTGTGGCACAACTTGACTAGGAGAAAGTGTCGGTTGGTAGGGCATGTTATGAGGCATCAAGGGATCACTAATTTAGTATTGGAGGGCAGCGTGGAGGGTAAAAATCGTGGAGGGAGACCAAGAGATGAATGCACTAAGCAGATTCAGAAGGATGTAGGTTGCAGTAGGTACTGGGAGATGAAGAAGCTTGCACAGGATAGAGTAGCCTGGAGAGCTGCATCAAAGCAGTCTCAGGACTGAAGACCACAACATCAACAACACTCATTAGATTCTTCTCATAACTGAGTAAGTGTGCAAAAATTTTTATGGGTGAATGCCTCACTGCTTTCTGTGCCAAATTAACTCATACATACCCAGAGCTTGGAGTTTTAAGCTTTTCACACAGGTCATTTATTAGTGACCACAGACAACAGCAGTAACAGTAATTTCTAGCTGTCAGTTCAGAAAGGAGAATTTATCAGTTGGTCAACAATGACCCCCATAACACATAAGATTGTGTGGCACTATATAAAACATATAATGAAAATAAAACATATTTTATACTAATCAGTGTTTATTATTAGGAATTTGATAATCAGTCTTTCTTATTACAAATTATGAACTATTAAGAAATCATGCTAGGTAGGTAAGGAACATAAAACATAACTCCCCAAAGTATTTGTGATACAAATTTATGTTATATTTCTGGCACAATTTAACAGTTTTATTTTACAAAAACCACATCTTCCTCTGACCTGACCAGTGAGAATCATGTGCTGAGCAAAATTTTTCCTTACCGAAACAGATTTAATCATTCTCATTTGGCATTGTGGCACAGCCTAAGTTTTAGGATTACCATATTTCTGGGGTAAAGACCTGCAATAGATTTGTGAAATTCCATTGTACCTCATGTTCATTGCTAGTGATCTGGCAAGCAATGAAGAATTGTTGACTGTGACATTAACAAGCCACATTATTATGGCAATTCAGTAAACTCCAGTTTTAGCATCCAGTCTATGTACTCCACTCATAAATTAGTTTTACTGATGTGCAATGTTTGACTGATCAGTATCAATTTTCTGTTCAGCAGTGACTGAATAACGATGCACTTTTTGAACGGGATGTACTCCAAATTCATTAGACAATGGTGAAACCAAACTGTTGTCATTACGTTGTACAAAGCATATATTATTGTTCGTGTCTGACCTGTAGTCATAAAATCCTCTGGGTTGCTTTTTGCAAGACTCGACCTCCATTAGCAGACATTTGCCTACTCTCTTTTGGTCAACAGTTCCAGTAATTTTCACATTGCTTCCTTGCAAAGTTGTTGGCAATCCTGGGGATAGGAAAAAATTTGTACAATACACAGAAAACTGTGGGTCTGGATATTAATTTTTTATTGTAATTGTCAGCTTGGTAAAAATATGTTCTCTGAGGCCTGTATCTCATGATTCAGGTCATCCCTCATACAAGTCAACTTGAAACAGTACCCTAAACAAGTTGCTATAATCTATACTTTGAATCCAAAACAACTTGGCTTTACAGCCATGATGTTCATAAGCAGGTACCTTTCATTAATCAGTACTAAAGTTTTTCTCATTGGGTGTGTACACAAGAAATTTTACTTTCATGATGTCAAACAGTGGCCAAATTTTAGCCATTTTGTCACATGTGCTTAACTTGTTGTTATCTGTGACATGAAAATGCCTAATTTTCTCTTCAAACTGATTACATTACATCAATTTGACCACTAAAACATTGTGCATATCTGTTTCGGCCTCTCAATACATGTGATGCCATGGTAAAAGTGTGTAACAACTGAGAATCAATATATTTAGAAAACAGTACATTTCATCCCCCAAAAAATAGAAACTAGCTTTATGTTTTTCAATCGTGTACAATACCGTGTGCCTTACAGTGTGTCTTATGACATCTCTCGATTGAAAAATATCTCTGAGAACTCTGTTGGTTCACTGCCTTTATTGAGGGTAAGCACTACACATGGAGCCAGCAGTGACAGTTCATCCTTTCAGGGAAGCAAACCTCTCTTTATCCATTTCTGTGGCATGATGCGCTGACTTCCTTGTCATAAAGAAGGACCACCAGAATGATTGTCAGCCCTGTCGCACTGCCCAGCCGAGGCAGACTATTCATTAGAGTGATGATGCAGCTGTGTGAACTGCATGAATTGGTCCCAGATGTCATTGGAATAGATTCAAAGACTGTATCATCATCATCATGTTTGTGTTGTAGTACCACTCTCTGGCTGAGGCGAGTAATTGATTTCAGTTCAACCTATTTATGCTGCCACAATCCATTTCTCTGAAGTTGCTGTCTGATGTCATACCACTACAAGGTGGACATCATCATCTTCTGAACCCTCGAAGAGCTCAGCTATTTCGTTAGTAGTAAGCTTCTGCTGGGGCCTCAAAAAGAAAATAATAAGAACTTTAAGCATAATTTATGCCCATGGGGCTGTTACTAACCCACAAAAATACTTCCAGCTAGAAAATAAGTTTTATAAGAATGATTGTGTGTATTGTCTAAGTCACATATGTAATTTACCATAACAAAAATTGTACTAAGAAATAAAACAAAACATTTAGTATACTTACATTTGTATGTGTCTAGTTGCAAACTTTTTCCAGAAATGACCTTGTACAAACTTGTACTAGTAATTATTTCTCAGAATTGTTCACATACCCAGTTGGTGCGACAATGTCTAGCTTGGGCCTATTTGCTTCATGCGCCTGGTATGGTAAATTAGCTGTAACCCCTGTGTTTATTTCCCTCTTCTGTTGCTATAGGCCCCTGCCGGATGCTCAGTGCTACCTGCCTGGTATATGTGTTGTATGGGTCAGCCTGCCGTCCAGGTGACTTTGTCAGGTTGCAGCAGGATCATTGTCTATGCTGTGGGCATAAATGGGTTAAGGATGATGTTGAATAATGTACATCATTCAACATCATCCTTAACCCATATATGCCCACAGCATAGACAATGACCCTGCTGTGACCTGGCAAGGTCACCTGGACAGCAGGATTCTTCTAGTATTATATTTATGAATGTTATTGTTGTTTTTGTTGATAGTTGCATGTGATAGACTTATCTTCAAACTTAATTTCTTGAGCCATACATCACAGAGCATGAATTACAGTAACTTTTTTTGGATACTATTTGTACTTATAAATTACAAGCAGCTGGAATTGCTGGCCAGTACTTAACTTCAAAGGCAAAATTTCATATACTGCCAATAGAAAGGTAGATAAAAGAAGCTACAGACTTTTGTATGGTTTATTTTTCCTCGTCAAGGAGGAAGGATAATTGGTTGGAGAAGATTGGAAAGGAGGAGCAGAGTGTCCAAACTCAAGCTTGAAAGGAAGCCACCTGATGTGAAGATCAGAGGAGACAAAAATGAAGGAGAAGGCCTATGGACTTTCCTCCCTGGCAGAGGAACATAAATTCTTAAAAGATTGGAAATATTGTTTTTCATTTATGAGTGTTCCTATCAGCAGTACTCACAATTTTCATGCCTGAAGATAAATAGTGACCACCCATTCTTTCTCCTTGTGATTTAATAGTGTCCTCAACTGAATTTTCATATGATACAAGTAATCATCTTTCTGGTATTCTTCTTATTGTTTTATTCATATATGTGTAGGGATGTGGTGCATAGGTGGGGGTGATGATGAATAATCACACAACACAGATACAATGTAAAACACTTTTATTAATGAAAGGAACATACACATCAGAAACATCTGAACTGCGCAAAGTCATGAGGCAGAATAACAGTCAGAGATTTCTGTGTGAGGTCCCTGTTGACCACCAGCGACGATGTTTGTCAACACAGTGTTCACACAGAGTGCTGCCCCCAAACAGTTGTATTTGTTTCACATTCACACTGGCATAATTATCACTGTTTAAAGAATCCTTTTCATTTCCAATCTACTATTAACATGTTTCTCCATGACAATCACTGATTCTCAAACAAAACACTGTATCCACCATAAATCTCATAAATAATCCCACATGCCTTTTCATGAGATAACTGAATTATTGAAATATGTTTCTTCTACAGATAGTCATAAGACTTTCACCTGTTAATTCCACTTTCCAACAAATACTTCCTACTACTTAACCTCAACATGGATGTGTATGACTGGTCTGTGCGGGAGCCCATCACCAACTCTCTTGCACATGCCAAGACTGCATGTGACCTCTAGAATTGGGGCATTTTTGTCATTACACTATAAGACAGTGCTCTCTCAGAGAAATGGCACACTCAGCTCTGAAAGTTCTAGAAGATAGTGATAAGTAAGGAGTACGATATTGATACATTGTGACATAAAAGATAGCAGTACTCCAATATTTTATTATCTGCCTCTACTATTGAATGATATTGTCATATATCTGCACTATTCTGCTACGTTGAGACAGTGTTGCTATATGTTTTCCACCATTGTCTGGTATGACAAAGTTATGTTAAAAGTTTATGGAATTTGATAACTTGCATTACAAAAGAGAAGAGCACAAGCCATTATCATGGAGAAGGCTGTTGTGTTGTTGTGAAGGAATCTGCAGAAATAAGATTCCACTCACCACCAAACTGAAGAACCTATTGTTCAGTTGCCTCTGAAGAACCACAACTCAGCACCACTCCACATGCACGGTCTCCAAGTAGACATTGGCAACACAACTCAGTGCCTTTTGCAGACTCTGTTTTTTCTTGGAACGTAATGAAGAAAGTTTGTCTCATACATAACCAATTCAGCTGGTCCCCAACTGATAGACGAATTAATAGAACCTTTGTACCATGGCATAAGAATCAGCTAGTTATATGCCATCCCATACTCTCTTCTGGTTTCAGTTGTATGTTCCTGTCAGAATTTCACTCCACAAACATACCGAGTAATGGACTTCTATTCAAGGCATTCAGTTGCTATACACTGGGACCTGAATTTTGGTTCTCTGCACACTTGAAAGTAAGTCTGACTGACACTATCAAACCATTCCTATAATTGTTTCTGGAATTTAAATTCTCTCTCAGTGCACGTGTTTCCTTGTCAATTCTTTCAAATACTAACAACACTGTATTGTTCAAGTTGTTGGCTTAATTGAAGGCACAGGAGGTGCAAAAAATCATTAGACCCAGGTGCTACCCATATTACAGCATTCAACCATATTTTGCTTAACGTAACTGTTGCCATAGTGACTTACATCCTGCTTGCTATTCTAACAATGAGTGTGACTATATACTGATGTTTCACATGCAAGTTATGTTGTAGAATACATACAGCCACTCTAGCTGACCACGTGCCTTGGCCAAGTTACAGTACAAAAGTTCATGACAACTTTTCTTTTTCTCCTGTCACAAACTATAATTTTGCTATCTCACTTAGGATTGTTTTCTTTAATTAAAGCTATTATTTTGAATTTGTCTTATGAATTGCTTACTTTTGTGACATTCATCCTAAAGTATTTTATTATTGTGCTTATTTGCTCATTTGATATTGTTTTATGGTCATGAGTTATTTTTACAAACTTCCTATTCAGATTAACTGCAAACTTAATTACCTTGCTTTAGTGATCACATAAATTTGGGTAAAATGAATCACCCTTGAGGCATGTGTTGTAAATGATGTATTATTTGTTTATAAGGCACATCAGTGCAGTGAAAGCATCATCTTTTGCATTGTCATTTTATACTTTTGTTAGTTAAATCTATTTAGTTTCGTATGTCATTATGGTTCCTGCTCAGAAAGACTTAATCAAGTAATTGACTTGGTGCCAATGCACATTAATATATTCTGTTTTGCAACTTTTCTTTGGTCAACTGAATAGTTAGAAAGTTATTTAGAGAATGTAATCGATGGTGCTAATGTACTTGACACAAATTTTACTTATAGCGATTCCATCCTCCCTGATTACAGATAAAATGAACTGTTGTACTTCAAAATTCTGTTCTGTCACTTCGACCTGCCTTATAGTCAGGTTTGCAACCAAATGGTGCCACCCTGCTGGTTACCTGGTCATCGTAAGGATGTTGTACACTGCATGCCCACATTGTTTTCTTTTTTTAAGAAAGAAAAGAAAAAGAAAGAACGAAAGAAACCGATTGTAGTCTGAGAAGGAGGCCTTTCAACATTACGTGGCTGCATTGTGGTTGATGCAGTGTTTTGCAGAACAGTATATGAAAAAACTTTAAACTGAGCTTGCTGCTTCTCTTTTAAGTTTTGGATCTGATATGCTACAAGTATTACCAGTAACCTTTTAGAACTGAAGTGATTAAAAGTCAAAATGAGATGTCTATTATGATAACAGAAAAACTTGGCATAAAATTTGCTGTTTCTTTGAAATGTGTTTGAAGTTATCGTCACTAACAAATTTGAGAATAGTATTAATTTGTGATAATTGCAGACAATATAAGCTCCTGTTAAAAGAGATAACTGATGTGACATGACCTATTAGTTAATTTACAGTAACAGTAAATCTTTAATACAACTGTTTATTATAGTGTGTGTGTTGGGGGGAGGGGGTGGGGGGGAGCAGGGGGGGTGGGGGAGAGTGCATGCACAAATGCTGTGTGGAGCACATGCATATGTGTCATGGGGAGGGGAGGGTTGTATGTGAGTGGACATTATTTTTACATTTTCTCTTATGGCAGGTATCTGACAGGGAATCCCTGTACTGACTACAAGGGCTATCGCCAGTTTGTTGTAGCATCTTTACCACAGCTCAGACAGCTTGATGGGACTGACATTGAAAGATCAGAAAGAATTTTAGCAGTCCAGGTTTACAAAAATGTGAAAAAATCTATAGAACTGGATCAAAAACTATACCAAGGTATGATGTCACACTCCAGTAATATGTAAACTGCAGAAAACATTATATTTTTAAAATTTGTTTATCCATTCATAGACAATATAAATTGTATGGATGTTCTTGACACACAAATGTATACAACACAGTCACAGAGCCATAAACAAATACAATTACAACATGTAAATAGATACATACATTATCACTACTCCACACAAATGTTCACTTTTTATTTTTTACAGAAACAAACCTAGCCATGCTTTAGAGATTTAGATGCACTGAATATGAATATCATGGTTAAAATTGTCTCCTACCTCAGGGTTATATTTAAATAAGATATTTATGTCTCACAGTCTTGTTTATGGAGCATTGTAAGAGTTGTTCCTCTGTCGTAAGTGAGTGAGGTGGATGCTTCCAGTACAATTTGGTGAAACTGCTTTACACCATGACCCATGTGCACACCATCCAGTCATGTGAACATTATCAACTATAGAAACCAGACTCAGTTTTAACTGTCATTTGTCATTGCAGCATGCTCTTGTGCTGTTTTAGTTCACTTGTTATTGGAATGAGTGCCATAGCAGCTGGCAATGAGTGTGTATGTGAGGTGAAGTGTTTAAACTGAAGAATTATGTTATTGTGCACATATCCACTTTCACAAAAATGCCCTTCACCTGTAGTAACAAGCCTAATAACTTTTGTTACAGTTGTAATTTGTGGTTCAAAAAAGCAACCATTGACTGATGCAGAGAAACAATCATATGCCTTTTATTGTGGGAGTCAAATTGGAGACCAAGAGAAATCATGGGCTCTTCGCTTGTTTGTCTACACTGAATGCATGGTAAAAACGTGTCCATGAAATTTTATGTGCCTGCTATTTGCCATCAACCTACAAATAATGTGTCAGATTTCTGTTTTTGTATGGTACCTTTCTTGGGGAAAGGAGTAAATACCAAGAGGAAGAGGAATATTCAATACCTTGACATCCTATGTGTCATTCACCCTATGGCTTATGGTGAAGGATTGCTGGTCATTAGCCTCCCACATATACTACCATCAAGCAGTGGTAGTGACGATGCTGAACCGACACATACACCCAAAAAAGTGCAATCATCCTCCAGTGAAACTGATCCTACATTTACACCAACATCATCATCTGGAGAGCCACAAAACATCACAGTGTGAACTCAGCAATCCTGAGGGATTTAGAACTTCCAAAGCATAAGGACCAAATCTTGGTTTCACAACTGCAGCAGTGAAATCTCCTCACTGACACAGTATGTGTGTCTGTATTTCGAGAGCACCAGAAAAAACTTGAGTCCCATTTCAGTTTTGAAGGCGACATTAAATTCTGCAGTGACGTAAATCGTTTATTGTAAGATCTGAAAATTACATACAATCCAGACAAGTGGAGACTCCATATAGATGGCCCAAAAACAAGCCAGAAGGCTATACCATTATGCAATAGTAATGAAACCATCCCTCCCAGATGCATATGCTGCGTTAATTAAAGAGAGCTATACCATGTTGAAATCCATTGAAAATGTGTTAATTAAAATATGCATGAATGGCTGGTGTGTGAGAATTTCAAAGTCACTGCAATTCTATTGGGTTTGAAAGGACGTTACACTAAGTATTGCTATTATCTGTGTGACTGGGACAGTCGTGCAAGACTTTGTGGACCAACCTATTCATGCTTATAATGTCATTGGGCTGCAACATAATCCTGAAGATGCATTTCCTTTGCTTCCACCTTGCTGTGTTCAGTTATGAGCAGTAATCTCCTCCTCCACCTCCATCTCCTCCTCTCTCTCTCTCTCTCTCTCTCTCTCTCTCTCTCTCTCTCTCTCTCTACCTCCCCTTCTGTCTGTTCATTTCCCCCTCCCCTCTCTTTGTGTATCTCTTCCTCTTCCTGTCTTTGTCCATCTCTTCATCGTTCTTTTCTCTGTCCATCTCCTCCTCTCTTTGCTCTCCATTATTTTTCCCTCCCCAATCCCAGTCCTGCTCCTCCTATTCACGCTATCTCCTTCTTCCCCCTTGCTATCTGTCCATCTCATCCTCCCCCTTCTCTCTCCATGTTATCATGCTCACCCCAATAGGAGGATGGTGGTTCTTACCCCTCCTGTATTTCTTTCCAGGTTGTAACTAATATCTGTACCAAATTTGATTGAAATCATTCATGGATTAAGGGTGAGCTTTTACCTGTGGCTTTGCATGCATATGCATGTAGGAAATATATTTCACTTATATTTAACATATTTTCACTTATTGGTACATATACACTCCTGGAAATTGAAATAAGAACACCGTGAATTCATTGTCCCAGGAAGGGGAAACTTTATTGACACATTCCTGGGGTCAGATACATCACATGATCACACTGACAGAACCACAGGCACATAGACACAGCCAACAGAGCATGCACAATGTCGGCACTAGTACAGTGTATATCCACCTTTCGCAGCAATGCAGGCTGCTATTCTCCCATGGAGACGATCGTAGAGATGCTGGATGTAGTCCTGTGGAACGGCTTGCCATGCCATTTCCACCTGGCGCCTCAGTTGGACCAGCGTTCGTGCTGGACGTGCAGACCGCGTGAGACGACGCTTCATCCAGTCCCAAACATGCTCAATGGGGGACAGATCCGGAGATCTTGCTGGCCAGGGTAGTTGACTTACACCTTCTAGAGCACGTTGGGTGGCACGGGATACATGCGGACGTGCATTGTCCTGTTGGAACAGCAAGTTCCCTTGCCGGTCTAGGAATGGTAGAACGATGGGTTCGATGATGGTTTGGATGTACCGTGCACTATTCAGTGTCCCCTTGACGATCACCAGTGGTGTATGGCCAGTGTAGGAGATCGCTCCCCACACCATGATGCCGGGTGTTGGCCCTGTGTGCCTCGGTCGTATGCGGTCCTGATTGTGGCGCTCACCTGCACGGCGCCAAACACGCATACGACCATCATTGGCACCAAGGCAGAAGCGACTCTCATCGCTGAAGACGACACGTCTCCATTCGTCCCTCCATTCACGCCTGTCGCGACACCACTGGAGGCGGGCTGCACGATGTTGGGGCGTGGGCGGAAGACGGCCTAACGGTGTGCGGGACCGTAGCCCAGCTTCATGGAGACGGTTGCGAATGGTCCTCGCCGATACCCCAGGAGCAACAGTGTCCCTAATTTGCTGGGAAGTGGCAGTGCGGTCCCCTACGGCACTGCGTAGGATCCTACGGTCTTGGCGTGCATCCGTGCGTCGCTGCGGTCCGGTCCCAGGTCGACGGACACGTGCACCTGCCGCCGACCACTGGCGACAACATCGATGTACTGTGGAGACCTCACGCCCCACGTGTTGAGCAATTCGGCGGTACGTCCACCCGGCCTCCCGCATGCCCACTATACGCCCTCGCTCAAAGTCCGTCAACTGCACATACGGCTCATGTCCACGCTGTCGCGGCATGCTACCAGTGTTAAAGACTGCGATGAAGCTCCGTATGCCACGGCAAACTGGCTGACACTGACGGCGGCGGTGCACAAATGCTGCGCAGCTAGCGCCATTCGACGGTCAACACCGCGGTTCCTGGTGTGTCCGCTGTGCCGTGCGTGTGATCATTGCTTGTACAGCCCTCTCGCAGTGTCCGGAGCAAGTATGGTGGGTCTGACACACCGGTGTCAATGTGTTCTTTTTTCCATTTCCAGGAGTGTATTTCACCTGTATGTCTACTGAATTTCACTCTGCAGTTTCATTTTGAGGCAGCTTAATCTTTATGACATCTTATATCTTGAACTATGTGTTGTACAATGACATAATTTTGCAGGAGCATACAGTTTATATGTGGCTACTGTCTTCAAAATGTGTTGTGAATAGTATTGGTAGTAAGCAAGTAATAAATTAAAATGTCATGCATGATGCAACAGTTTTTCATGCCTCTATGTATTTGTGATGTCATATATCCTGAACTAGGAGTTGTACAATGATACATTTTTGTAGGTACATTCAGCAAAATATGTGGGTACTCTCTGCAAAAATTGTTGTGAAAAGAGTCAGTAGTAACGAAGTAATAAATTTAAACAACTTGCATGATACACAAGCTATTCATGATTCTCTTTGTTTATGACGCTGTGTCTCTTGAACTAACTATCATACAATGATGTAATGGTGCATTCAGTGGTTTGTGTGAATATTGTTTGAAAAATGTGTTACAACTACAATTAGTAGTAAAGAAGTAATAAATTGAAATGTAGTGCTTCAGACAGCAGTTATACTGCATGAACTGTGAAAATGTAGTATGCAATAAGCGTTTTTCCTTTCATCAGTTTGTGGGAGGTGATCAGCAAGGGAAAGTTTGTCAAAGATTTGAAATCATGTGTTAAGTTTGCAGAAAGTCCATTAAGTGTTCCTGTTCTCAATACTAAATGACTAAAGTATGGGGTTTCACAGACCGTTGGCTACATTGCTTTTTCAACCCTGTCTCTCTTAGATGAGAGGTTCTTACCCCCACAGTGATTCTTTCCAGACAGTAAGTGACATGTAGACTGATTTTGGTTGAAACTGGTCCAGTGATTTACGAGGGGATGTGGAACGTATGTACTTACATACATAAGTACATTTATTTTTATGATTTATATGGATCCCTGTATATAGCACTCTATTTTGGGTTTTTGTTGTGTTTTTCTTACTGGGATGTAGGTGTTGGCTGGATTTGGTTCCATGTTCATGTTCATATAGAGATCTGTTTGTTGAGCACTGTTTGATGTTTTTCTTTATGTGGATCACTGTTTGCAAAAGTGTTCATACGAAACAGTCGATGATTCCTACAGGTTTTAACATCTCAGTGCAGTGTGTTCTCTTGCTGCTTTTTGTCATAATAAGTATAGTCTTTTTTTCTAGCTTAAAGATTATTTGTATATTCTGCTCAGTTATTCCCCAGCTTATTAATCCATAACTGATTACAGAAAGAGCATATGCAAAATATGTAGGGAAAATAGATTGCTACGTACTGTAAAGATAACATGCTAAGTTGCAGACCGGCACAATTAAAAGACACTTATACATAACTTTTGACCACAACCTTTGTCAGAAAAAGAGAAACACCCACCATTCATTCACACAAGCAAGCACACCTCACACACACATGACTGCCAAGCCTATGGTAAGTGTCTTTCAATTGTGCCTGTCTGCAACTTTTCATGTTGTCTTTACAGTAAGTAGAAATCTATTTTTTTCTTACGTTGTTTATATTCCTATCTGGAGTTTCCATTGTATCATATGCAAAATACACTCCTGGAAATGGAAAAAAGAACACATTGACACCGGTGTGTCAGACCCACCATACTTGCTCCGGACACTGCGAGAGGGCTGTACAAGCAATGATCACACGCACGGCACAGTGGACACACCAGGAACTGCGGTGTTGGCCGTCGAATGGCGCTAGCTGCGCAGCATTTGTGCACCGCCGCCGTCAGTGTCAGCCAGTTTGCCGTGGCATACGGAGCCCCATCGCAGTCTTTAACACTGGTAGCATGCCGCGACAGCGTGGACGTGAACCGTATGTGCAGTTGACAGACTTTGAGTGCGGGCGTATAGTGGGCATGCGGGAGGCCGGGTGGACGTACCGCCGAATTGCACAACACGTGGGGCGTGAGGTCTCCACAGTACATCGATGTTGTCGCCAGTGGTCGGCGGAAGGTAAACGTGCCCGTCGACCTGGGACCGGACCGCAGCGACGCACGGATGCACGCCAAGACCGTAGAATCCTACGCAGTGCCGTAGGGGACCGCACCGCCACTTCTCAGCAAATTAGGGACACTGTTGCTCCTGGGGTATCGGCGAGGACCATTCGCAACCGTCTCCATGAAGCTGGGCTACGGTCCCACACACCGTTAGGCCGTCTTCCGCTCACGCCCCAACATCGTGCAGCCCGCCTCCAGTGGTGTCGCGACAGGCGTGAATGGAGGGACGAATGGAGACGTGTCGTCTTCAGCGATGAGAGTCGCTTCTGCCTTGGTGCCAATGATGGTCGTATGCGTGTTTGGCGCCGTGCAGGTGAGCGCCACAATCAGGACAGCATACGACCCTGGCACACAGGGCCAACACCCGGCATCATGGTGTGGGGAGCGATCTCCTACACTGGCCGTACACCACTGGTGATCGTCGAGGGGACACTGAATAGTGCATGGTACATCCAAACCGTCATCGAACCCATCGTTCTACCATTCCTAGACCGGCAAGGGAACTTGCTGTTCCAACAGGACAATGCACGTCCGCATGTATCCCGCGCCACCCAACGTGCTCTAGAAGGTGTAAGTCAACTACCCTGGCCAGCAAGATCTCCGGATCTGTCCCCCATTGAGCATGTTTGGGACTGGATGAAGCGTCGTCTCACGCGGTCTGCACGTCCAGCACGAACGCTGGTCCAACTGAAGCGCCAGGTGGAAATGGCATGGCAAGCCGTTCCACAGGACTACATCCAGCATCTCTACGATCGTCTCCATGGGAGAATAGCAGCCTGCATTGCTGCGAAAGGTGGATATACACTGTACTAGTGCCGACATTGTGCATGCTCTGTTGGCTGTGTCTATGTGCCTGTGGTTCTGTCAGTGTGATCATGTGATGTATCTGACCCCAGGAATGTGTCAATAAAGTTTCCCCTTCCTGGGACAATGAATTCACGGTGTTCTTATTTCAATTTCCAGGAGTGTATGTTGTTCTGGCGCAAGAGTTTCTACACACTGAATTTATTACTCTAAGTGCAAAGCACACTTAAGCTATTCGCTTACTGAAGACAATAATATTCTCAGTCCACTTTAGCTGTGCATCAACATGCATCCATAGAAATTTTATTTTTGATACACATTCTATGAGCTCATCTTTCACTTTTAAAGAGTTATTTTCAGGTTTTCTTCTTACGCAGAAACAAATACTATTGGGGTTTTTGTATTTAAGGCTAATTTTTTTTTGTCTACCCACCTGCATGAGTATTTCTTCAGCTTTGTCATTTAGTACACTTGGTGATGTATCACTGATTAGTATGTTATTATCAGCAGACAGTACCGTTTCACCATGTTTGAGACTCTGGAGAAAGTCATTGATGTATATGAAGAAGAGTATTGGGCCTAGCACGTTGCTTGGGGGCTCCATTATTAATGTATTCAGGGTTGGAAACATGTTTTATGGCATGGCTGGAGTTTTTCAGATATGAATGAAACCTCTTATTTACTATCCCCCCTTATACCTAGAGTGTTCAGTTTATTTAACAGAATTGTCTGGCTCTACTGTATCAAAGGCTTTGCTAAAGTAAAGGAAGACACCTGTTATATGTTCTCCTTTGTCTAGTGCTTGAAGAACAATATTTGAAAATCAATTATGTGCTTTTTTTAGCCCTGCAACTAAACTGTTCTCTACATAGAAGATTGTACTTTGTTAGGTACCCCATGAGTCTAATTTTCATTATAGTGTATATTTATTTTGAATGTGATGTCAGTAAAGGGGTGGGCATATGATTTTTTGTTAGTTAGTTAATTAGTTACGTGTTCCATTGATCAATAGCATGGAAAACCATTATGATGTGGAACGTGTCAAATGCACAAGAAATGCACACAGGAAACAAGTTTTTTTTATTTTCTCTTTTTTTTACATTATAGTGTTATACCTAAATATTTCTATTATCTATCCCATTCCCTTAAATGGCACAAAATTCATATATTCTATCTCCAGATGGGTCATTCCATATCAGATCAATTAACAGTCTGAACCTTGATATCTCAGATTTGGATGAAATTTTTTCCAGGTAATGTACCCACTAACACTAGTTTAAATTTGAAATTTCAAATTTTTATGATCTTTGGTTTTTGAGTTTCAAGGGTTTAAAAAATTAAAAAAAAACTCTTTTTTTGATCAATCGATGATTATTTTAAAATGCTGTAGCTCAAAAACTATACAACCTAGAGAGCTCAAACTTGCACCATTGTTTTCCTCTAAAAATTCCCTTCAATTTGATATGTAACATGACTATGCTACCTAAATCTGAAAATTTTAAACTATTCGAAAAAAACATTTTTTGAAATTTCCATAATACGTACCCTTGGAATTTTTTATAAAAATCGTGGGGCCTCAATGGGTTCTTGTATAAAATAATATTTTACTACCGCAATACACACTAGTGAGGTGAAAACCAGACAATTTCCATGCTATGAATACTAAGGTAGGCCTATGTAATTCTAACAAACTTAAATTATTATGTTAGCCTTTCTATGCAACATTACCCTCTTATTATTTGTCAATTCATTAAATGATATTTTAATGTGAGAATAAAATATATAAAAAAATAATAATTTAAGAATCTTACGGTTTTATATGACATTTACTTTTTGTTATAAAAAAACATGAGATTTTCATATAGGGTCAAGGCTCTAGTTTTGGCCACTACCCCACTTATGGCCACCTTGATGTAACAGGTGCGATTTTAAGCTCCTTTGGAATACCAGCCAGCCCTACCATAGATTACAATAAGCAATATGACATGTGCTATTCAATTGTCTATAGAAACATTTCTTTGTTTGATCTTGTTTGAAGTCACCATTTAATGAAAAGATCTGTGTTGTAAAAGTTGTGTTATGTAGTGTTTTTCTTTAAGTAACACATAATCTGTTTTTTTGTACTCTATATGTTGTACAAAGCATCAGAAGAAACTTAATTTATTGAGAGGTAAGATTAAGTATTATATTTTCATTTCCTACAAGTTAAACATGGTAAAACCTTAAAACATGTCATTAATGTGGCAGGAAGTGGGGCCCGACCCTACATTAAAATGTGTATGAAATAATCATAGCAAAAAAATTAAGAGTGCTCTATATTGTACTGTGTTTTAGTGTTAAGTGATCTAGTATAGAGCAGTGTAGTCTTGGTGTATGCTGTGCCATATATGTGGTAATATATCAAACATCATAAAATACGATTATTTACTATATTTATTTTTTCTAGAATGTTCCAAATAATAGAAATGTAGTTATTTAAGTTGTATATATATATTTACTTTTTGATTGTAGAATTTGTTACCTTACAGAAATGGCATCTCAGAAGAATTGGGCGATTATTGCTGCTAAATGTTGTAACCCTTTTAAAGTAGAACAACATAAGAAAGTCCGTGTACAATTGCTAAGAAATGTAAGAGACTGGATGTGCTCTCTAGACTTAGGAATCATTAGTGGTATGAAAATATATGATGTATGTAGGAAAAAGGTTAGTGACAAACACAAAACGGAAGAAGAAGTTTTCCCTTGCTGTAGCGAAAATGTAAATGATTCTTTTATTGATCCTCAATCTTCCATAGACTATTTGAACAAGTCACTGGAACTCATTGGTGAGTCACCACTAAAGAAGAAAAAGTTTGCTGTGCCTACCTATACAAAGAAAAAATTTGATAAAATAAAATCTAGCTTAGAAAAGAACTTACTACCTGAATCGAGCCCTGAAGAAGTTATTACTGAACATTCCGAAGATGAATCGGAGATTATTCAACAGTTAAAAGAAAAGTTTGCTCAAACAACAAAAAGAAGTGAAAACATGATGATTTTGTCTATCTTACCTATGAGATGGAGCTGTCAGAAAATAGAAGAAGGATTTGGAGTGACAAACTACATGGCTTGTGCAGTGAAACTGTTAGTAAAAGAAAAAGGAATTTTGTCAAATCCTAATCCTAAATCTGGAAGAACTCTAAATGAGAATATTGTCGACTGTGTAAAAGACTTCTACAATTCTGACGACGTTAGTAGAATGATGCCGGGGAAAAAAGATTGTGTGACCATAAGAAATAGAGATGGAAAGATCCAGGTTCAAAAGAGGCTAGTGTTGGCAAATTTGCAAGAAGTATACCAATTATTTAAGGAAAATATCCCTGCAAACAAAATTGCGAATTAAGACCAAGGAACTGCATCCTGGCTGGAAGAAGTGGCACACATACTGTTTGTGTGTGTACCTTACACCAAAACATTAAGCTAATGATGAATGGTGCTAAGATGCAAAATTTTGTTTTGGATGGAGATAAAACTGCTTTGAAATCTTACCATTCCTGTCTAGTCAAGATGATGTGCAATCCACCATCGCAACAATGTTTTATGGATATTTGTAAAGAATGTCCTGGTGTCTCTAGACTCTATTGAATACAAAGTTCATTGACAATATGATTGAAGAAGTTACCTACAAAAAGTGGGTAACTGTAGATAGGTGTTTGATGGAAAATGTAGTAAAAAGTACTGATTAGATTAGATTAGATTAATTATTCATTCCATAGATGCTCAAATTCTTTTAAATTATGTTTAAATTGTGCCTTGTCTGAAACTAAACTCTTAATGGTTACTGGTAACTTATTGAAAATATGCATTGCTGAATACTGGAGTCCTTTTTGGGCAAGAGTAAGTGATTTTAAATCTTTATGTATATTGTTCTTATTCCTAGTATTGATGCTGTTTACTAAGCAGTTAGTTGGAAAAAGAGATGTGTTATTTACAACAAACTTCGCTAAGGAATAAATATACTGAGAAGCTGTGGTTAATATGCCCAATTCTTTGAATAGGTTTCGACATGATGTTCTTGGATTTAGACTACTCATTACTCTTATTATACGCTTCTGTACTCCAAAACTTTTTTCTCTGTTTGGGGAGTTACCCCAAAATATGATACCACATGATATAATGGAATAAAAATAAGCAAAATATGCCAGTTTTTTTATATTTATATATCCTATGTCTGGCTTCATTCGCATTGCAAACACAGACTTGTTTAGGCGCTTTAGCAGTTCATTAGTATGTTGCTCCCAACTGAATTTATTATCAAGTTGTAATCCCAAGAATTTTACACTCTCAACTTCTCCTATTTCCATGTCATCATATTTTATACACACACCAGAAGGAAATCTCTTGGAAGTTCTGAACTGCGTATAGTGGGTCTTTTCAAAGTTTAATGACAGTGAATTGGCTATGAACCACTTATTAATGTCAGTAAAAATTTGATTAGCTGCCCTTTCTAAATTTATATTTGATTTACTATTTATTGCAATGTTTGTATCATCTGCAAATAAGACAAACTTGGCCTCTGGTAATGTAACAGATGACATGTCATTAATATACACAAGAAACAGTAGTGGACCTAGTCTGGAACCTTGGGGAACACCACATGTAATTTTGCGTTTGTCTGCCTACTGCTGAAGTGTTACATAATGACACCCTTTGTTTTCTATTAGTAAGATATGATTGAAACCACTTTGCAGCACTACCAGTGATGCCATAATATTTTAATTTACTTAAAAGAATGCTGTGATTCACACAGTCAAACGCCTTTGACAGGTCACAGACTATGCCAGTTGCCTCTAATTTGTTGTCCAATGAATTAAGGACATTTTCACTGTTAAAGTGTAAATAGCTTTCTCAATATCAGAACCCTTAAGAAACTGAAACTGTGACTTTGACAGTATGTTATTTTCACTAAGGTGCTTAAGTGGACGCTGGAACATAACCTTTTCAAAGATTTTTGAAAAAGCTGGCAAAAGTGAGATCGGTCGGTAATTTGATGGCATTTCCTTGTCCCCTTTCTTGTGGAGAGGTATAACTTCAGCATATTTAAGCCAGTCTGGGAATGTTCCTGTGACAAGTGATTGGTTACACAAATAACTTAAGATATGTCTAAGCTCACATGAACACCCTTTTATTAACTTTGTTGATATGTTATCATAACCACTAGAATGCTTTGATTTCAAGGACTCTATGGTGGATCCTATTTCTTTGGGTGAAGTAAGTGTGAATTCCATTTTACTGAGATTGCTTGTGTGCACTGGTCTCAGATATTCCATTGCATTATTTACTGAACCTGACAACCCATCTATCAGTAACAGAGACAAAATACTTGTGTAAATGGTTTGCAACACTACATGCATTTGTTACCAGGGTTTCATTTATTTTTAGAGCTATTTGTTCCTCCTCATTTCTGATTCTACCTGCCTCTGACTTAACTATATCCCATATTGTTTTTATTTTATTGCTGGATATATTTATCTTCTTCTCATAATTCAGGTGTTTAGATTTCTGGATAACCTTCTTCAGTATTTTGCAGTAATTTTTGTAATGAGCTATAATGCTCATATCAAAGGTGTCCCTACGTATCAGATAGAGTTTCCTTTTTGTCTCACATGAGATCTTTATCTCTTGTGTGATCCATGGTTTCTTATTAGACTTCTGCTTAATTTGAGTTACCTTCAGGGGAAAACGATTTTCAAATAGGATGCTAACTTTATTAATGAATGTTTTGTATTTTCCATTTATGTCTTGGATGCTGTAAACATCCATCCAATTAAATTCTTTCAGCAATCACCAAAAATTTCTCAGTTTTTGACTGTTTTATTGGCCTTCTGTACTCAGTTCGGATAGATGTTTTACCCTGACAATTTTCAAACTTTAACATTAGGTGTTGCATGTCATGGTCAGATAACCCATTTACTACTGGTTTTGTAATGTGGCTTAGTTGCCTAGAATTGTCTATAAATATATTATCAATGGCAGTCTTAGAACATTTGTATACCCTAGTTGGGAAATTTATGGTAGAAATTAAATTGAATGACAGTGTAACTGATTTCAGTAACTGTTCACTGACAGTGTTTTTCAGGACATCTATATTAAAATCACCAGCAACCACTAGTTATTTGTTTTTTAATTTTAGATGAGATAATAGATCTTCAAGACCATTTATAAACAGATTGAAATTTCCTGAAGGTGCTCTGTATATGGCTGCTATTATAAAGGACCTATTATGAAATTCTGTTGCACATGCTCCTGAGTGCTGCTCTAAGCAAAATTTATTAATGTCAATATTCTTAAATTTAAAACTGTTTTTAACAAATGTGGCAACTCCTCCTTTCTCCATCTTTTGTCTACAGAAGTAGGAGGCTAACTTAAATTCTGGAAGGTTTAACATATCTATACCAGTGGTCACATGATGTTCAGAGAGGCAGATTATATCAGCTGGGTTCGATGACTCTAATTCATCAGTACACATAACTAGTTCATTAATTTTACTTCTAAGCCTTTGAATATTTTGATGCACTAAAAATAGTTGGCATTTCACATTTACCGAGATGAAATCAGGTGGAAATAAAATTTCTGCTGATTGCTGCAAATTTTTAATCAACAGCTGTGTTCGCTGATCCAATGTGCCAGGATTATGCTGTTTGATTTCTTTATCAAAATGAAGGTTTGTTTCAATCTTAATTCTCTCAGAACTTGACTACATTCTGTCTTACCTATCCTAAAAAAAGGTGCTGCTCCAACACCTATGGTCACTGGTATATTACCACTCATGGCAGTGCCTCCCCCCCCCCCCCCCCCCTTACATTTCCTGCTATTAGCCCAGCCAGTTTACCCTTCCATTTCCTGTTGAGGTGTAGGCCATGTCTAGTATAATCCCAATAAACCAAACCAATATGTGACCCTGCTCCTGACCCAAGCAGCCGTTCCAACTCCAAATTAACTCTCCCGACAGAAGAGTTTAAATGAGGTCAGTCATGGCATCTCAGAACAGACACAAACTTAACACTGGTATGTCTCGTTGCTGATGCAATCTTTGTCAGGTCACACTCTATATTGTACCCAGGATCTCTGTCAATACTATTGGCTGGCCCACCCAGAATAACCATGGTGTCTTCCTTGGTAGAATCTTTACAGAGTGAACCTAAATCCTCTGTCACCTGACCCAGACCAGCACTTGGTTTAAAAAAAATTGTGACCTGGTATTCTGATCCTAACTGGTCCTGCAAAAGTTGGCCTACACCTCTGGCATGTGAACTACCTAACCACAAAACTTTCTTTCTCTTTGCTGACTTTCCTACATTCTTATTCAATTTTCTACTGAAAGTTTGTTGTGCCCTCTCTACACCTACCTCTGTCTGAGGCTCATCAGCTTCCAACTGAAGCAATAAGTCAATGATATTTTCACAGTTCACTTTTTCATGTATATACATGATCTTTACATGTTTAAGAGTCTCTGGGAAGCAACCTATGGTGAATGATTCATTTATGATGTGCAATAAAGGGTCTTTGATATGTCTATGCAGTCCATCAACAAGCACACAGGCACTTCATTTATACATGTTGTGGTTTCTATATTTTAGGTTACAAACTACATTTCTTAGTTCTTTTGCAGGGGTGGGTCACAGCATCTGTGTGTCTGGTTCATAATTCAGCGTTTTTACAGGCTGCCTTTTGTCAAATTCATGTTATAGGTTGATAGCTATACTACTGAAGTATTGGTTTGAGAAGTTTTCTAGTTTTTTGGGATCATGTATTGTGGTACCATTGTGCTGTAATTGTATGCCAACCTATTTTGTCTTTGTAACAATATTATGAAAAGCAAAGTTGCTACTCACCACATTGTGAACATGCTGAGACACAGATAGGCACAACAGAAAGACTGTTCTAAATAAAGCTTTTGACCCGTAAGGCCTTCGTCAAAAATAGACGATGCACACACACTCACACAAATACAACTCACACACACATAACTGCAGTCTAAGGCAACTGTAGCCTCAACTGCATGTGCGTGAGTGTGTGTGTATGTATGTAAATATGTGTGTGTGTGTGTGTGCGTGTGTGTGTGTGTGTGTATGTAGTCTATTTTTGACAAAGGCCTTATGTGCCAAAAGCTTTATTTGGAACAGTCTTTTTGTGTGCCTATCTGTGACTCAGAATCTCTGCTATAAGGTGAGTAGCAACTTTCCTTTTCATAATATTGTTACATTCCATCCTGGATTTTCCATTGTTTTATTTTGTCTTTGTACCATTTGTTTCCTGTCTGCTGACATTTCAGGTTGCTTTTATTTTGTTTTGTACCTTCTCTATAAATTTATCATTTTGAGACTTTTTGTTGTTGATAGTGAAACTTTTCTATATGTTTTTTTGTATGTTTGATAGTATTTTTGAATTGCAATCATTTTGGTTGTCTTTTATGCTGCTGAGATGCTTAAGGATTATGGAGGACTTCCTTATCCCACTGGTCGCTCAGCCACATTTGTTTTCTGCTTTAATGACTGGGAACACTTCTTCAAATCAGAATTTAAATGTCAATAGAAACTTCAAAAACTTCCAATTCAAATTAGTTTCTGTCACTTCTTGCCGTGTTTCATTGTTTATCTGTGTGGGAAATTCAACTCTTTTGGACTTACAAGGGAAGGCTCTAACTCAAAGGCTGGACAAGATTTTGGCTTGTGATCCTTGGCTGGGCTTGAGTAACAAAGTGTTCAGCCTTGTTGCAAATTCTCCCACCACCATGCCACGCTGTCTGAGCATGAGGAAGGGGAAAGTGAAAACTGTGAATGCACTGTGTTTAAATGGCAATATAGTCACATTGCATACGACTTGGTTTTATACTTCACATTTCTCAACAACGTAGATCACAAATGAAACAAATTTTTCAGTATTATTTAATTAAAAGTATAATTTTTTTCTGGTGCAGACATTCAGTATACGGACAGATGCAGACAATTTCACACTTTTTTGCACTCAAGTTATGACATAATTGTGACTTGTTTAGTTTCATAATTGAAAAAAGGTCTTTCACACAAATATGTCAATCGAAATATGGTAGCATTTTTGCACACTCATTATGAAAATGCGGAAACTCTACCTGGGAAAAGCAATGTATGTGCCATAGACAATTTTAATGTAAAAAAGATTTGTCATTAAAACTGGTATTACCTTGCAGGTCAATTAAAATGTGAGGCCTGCACTACATTCCGGATGTTTTAATTTTCATTCTTGCACTCCGTTTTCTTCATAAATTCAGCAACAGTAAGTTTTAAATTGAAAAATGATTATGGGTATTTGCTTTGCTGTAATATAAAAAGTTCTGATACTCTTCAGTCAGTTTGATCAAAAACGTTTGCAAATGACAAAGAAATAATGCATTCAACTTCATAAATTTTATTATTCATGCTACCAATTTCTTCATGTGCTGTGTTCCTGAAAATTTAGAACTAAGTGATTCTTGATGTACTGAACAATGAATCCTGTCTATCAATCATCATAATTGTTTGCTCTTTCATTGTCAATTTCATCTTCAAATTTTTTTTCCATAGTACTGTAATGTCATTTCTCAGCGAATTCGCAGAACCCATCACTTATGCGACTGCATAATAGATACTGAGAATTCTCTTCCCTTTCTTCTGTCATTCTCATTCATTATCAAAGGCTTCTGATGACAGATCACTAGACTGCCTCCTTTTGTGCAAACATCCATTGAACCTGTGATCATCTGTCATACTATGAAGAAATAGCAAAATGTAAACAGTGCTGACTCCACAATTGTGCTGAACTGAAGACAGTCGCGCAGACCAAAAAATGCCATACTGTGACACTAAATAAAATGTTGCACTGTACCAAGTATATCCAGCAAGGAAAGAGCAAATGCTGGAGAGCAGCTGGCCGCTGTGGCTGAGCGGTTCTAGGCACTTCAGTCTGGAACCGCGCTGCTGCTATGGTCGCAGGTTCGAATCCTGCGTCGAGCAGGGATGTGTGTGTTGTCCTTAGGTTAGTTAGGTTTAAGTAGTTCTGAGTCCAAGGGACTGATGACCGCAGATGTTAAGTCTCATAGTGCTTAGAGCCATTTGATCCATTGTTGCTGGAGAGCCAAGCCATGACCTGCACACTCGATCTGCATGAAGTTTGGCACGCTGTGGCCAGCCCTAGTCTAACATGTGCATCACCAATTTTGATTAAGTTTTGCAAAGACATCTGTATTGAAAATAGAGATACCTGTGTTTCTGCTTTTTGCTAGACACATGCTAATTTTTGAAAAAATTGAGCTCAAACTTCATGACGGCCAATCATACTTTCAAAGCTATACGTCAAAACAATGTCTAAAAACAAACATTTTTATTAATATAATATGGCATCAAAGTTAATAATGTTCGAGTTATAAATATTTTTCTGTTTTCATGCAGTAACTTGACCATGGATCGTTCTACATGTCTAGTAGAGTGAAGATGGAAGCTAAGCTGTCAAGGCATTAAACTACCAAACTGCTAGCTCTTCCCCCATCCCCCACCGCCCACTCCCCACCCCCCACATGTAGTTCCCTAGGACCAAACTGAGGAACAAGTCTCCACAGTCATGGAACATGTCAGTACAAGAAATTATAACAAAAGAGAAATAATAGATAAAATAAAAGTTTATGAATCCTAAAGAGATGACAAACTATGAGTTTATATAAACACAGACAACAATGTAACACACGATGTAGCGATATTTTTCAGGGAACTCCCTGATAGAATAGGAGTGACGCATGAGGAAACTCTTCAGTTTAGACTTGAAAGCCCGTGGAGTACTGCTAAGATTTTTGAATTCTTGTGGTAGCTTATTGAAAATGGTAGCTTATTGAAAATGGATGCAGCAGATACTCCACATCTTTCTGCACAAGAGTCAAGTAGGTGCAATCAAAATGCAGACCGGATCTCTGCCTAGTATTAACTGAATGAAAGCTGCTAATTCTTGGGAGTACTCTGATATTGTTAACAAGAAATGACATTAAAGAATACAAGTATTGAGGGGCCAGTGTCAGAATACCCAGACCAGTGAACAGCAGTTGACAAGAGAACTGTCCTTTTCTGAGCCAAAAATTCCCTTTGAGAATGGAAAGAGTTGTTGTTGTTGTTATGGTCTTCAGTCCTGAGACTGGTTTGATGCAGCTCTCCATGCTACTCTATCCTGTGTAAGCTTCTTCATCTCCCAGTACCTACTGCAACCTACATCCTTCTGAATCTGCTTAGTGTATTCATCTCTTGGTCTCCCTCTATGATTTTTACCCTCCACGCTGCCTTTCAATACTAAATTGGCAATCGCTTGATGCCTCAGAACATGTCCTACCAACCGATCCCTTCTTCTAGTCAAGTTGTGCCACAAACTTCTATTCTCCCCAATCCTATTCAGTACCTCCTCATTAGTTATGTGATCTACCCATCAAACCTTCAGCATACTTCTGTAGCACCACATTTTGAAAGCTTCTATTCTCTTCTTGTCCAAACTATTTATTGTCCATGTTTCACTTCCGTACATGGCTACACTCCATACAAATACTTTCAGAAATGACTTCCTGACACTTAAATCTATACTTGATGTTAACAAATTTCTCTTCTTCAGAAACACTTTCCTGGCCATTGCCAGTCTACACTTTTTAACCTCTCTACTTCGACCATCATCAGTTATTTTGCTCCCCAAATAGCAAAGCTCATCTACTACTTTAAGTGTCTCGTTTCCTAATCTAATTCCCTCAGCATCACCTGACTTAATTGACTACATTCCATCATCCTCGTTTTGCATTTGTTGATGTTCATCTTGTCTCCTCCTTTCAAGACACTATCCATTCTGTTCAACTGCTCTTCCAAGTCCTTTGCTGTCTCTGACAGAATTACAATGTCATCGGCGAACCTCAAAGTTTTGATTTCTTCTCCATGGATTTTAATACCTACTCCGAATTTTTCTTTTGTTTCCTTCACTGCTTGCTCAATATAGAGATTGAATACCCTGTCTCACTCTCTTCCCAACTACTGCTTCCCTTTCATGTCCCTCGACTCTTATAACTGCCATCTGGTTTCTGTACAAATTGTAAATAGCCTTTTGCTCCCTGTATTTTACCAGTGCAACCTTCAGAATTTGAAAGTGAGTATTCCATTCAACATTGTCAAAAGCTTTCTCTAACTCTACAAATGCTAGAAACTTAGGTTTGCCTTTCCTTAATCTAGCTTCTAAGATAAGTTGTAGGGTCAGTATTGCCTCACGTGTTCCAACATTTCTACGGAATCCAAACTGATCTTCCCCGAGGTCAGCTTCTACTAGTTTTTCCATTTGTCTGTAAAGAATTTGCATTAGTATTTTGCAGCCGTGACTTATTAAACTCATAGTTCGGTAATTTTCACATCTGTCAACACCTGCTTTCTTTGGGATTGGAATTATTATAATCTTCTTGAAGTCTGAGGGTGGTTTGCCTGTCTCATACATCTTGTTCACCAGATGGTAGAGTTTTGTCAGGAGTGGCTCTCCCAAGGCTTTCAGTCGTTCTAAGGGAATGTTGTTTACTCCCGGGGCCTTGTTTCGACTCAGGTCTTTCAGTGCTCTGTCAAACTCTTCATGTAGTATCATATCTCCCATTTTATCTTCATCTACATTTTCTTCCATTTCCATAACATTGTCCTCAACAACATCACCCTTGTATACACCCACTATATATTCCTTCCACCTTTCTGCTTTCCCTTCTTTGCTTAGAACTGGGTTTCTATATGAGCTCTTGATATTCATACAAGTGGTTCTCTTTTCTCCAAAGGTCTCTTTAATTTTCCTGTAGGCAGTATCTATCTTACCCCTAGTGAGATAAGCCTCTACATCCTTACATTTGTCCTCTAGCCATCCCTGCTTAGCCATTTTGCACTTCCTGCCGATCTCGTTTTTGAGATGTTTGTATTCCTTCTTGCCGGCTTCATTTTCTGCATTTTTATATTTTCTGCTTTCATCAATTAAATTCAATATTTCTTCTGTTACCCAAGGATTTCTATTAGCCCTTGTCTTTTTACCTACTTGATCCTCTGCTGCCTTCACTACTTCATCCCTCAAAGCTACCCATTGTTCTTCTACTGTATTTCTTTCCCTCATTCCTGTCAATTGTTCCCTTATTCTCTCCTTGAAACTCTGTACAGCCTCTGTTTGAGTCAGTTTATCCAGGTCCCATCTCCTTAAATTCCCACCTTTTTGTAGTTTCTTCAGTTTTATTCTACAGTTCATAACCAATAGATTATGGTCAGAGTCTACATCTGCCCCTGGAAATATCTTACAATTTAAAACCTGGTTCCTAAATCTCTGTCTTACCATTGTATAATCTATCTGAAACCAGTCAGTATCTCCAGGATTCTTCCATGTATACAACCTTCTTTTATGATTCTTGAACCAAGTGTTAGCTATGGTTAAGTTGTGCTCTGTGCAAAATTCTACTGGGTGGATTCCTCTTTTATTTCTTACCCCCAATCCATATTCACCTACTATGTTTCCTACTCTCCCTTTTCCTACTACCAAATTCCAGTCACCCATGACTATTAAATTTTTGTCTCCCTTCACTATCTGAATAATTTCTTTTATTTCATCATACATTTCTTCAATTTCTTTGTCATCTGCAGAGCTAGTTGGCATATAAACCTGTACTACTGTAGTAGGCATGGGCTTCATGTCTATCTTGGCCACAATAGTGACCACTATTCTGTTTGTAGTAGCTGACCCACACTCCTATTTTTTTATTCGTTATTAAACCTACTCCTGCATTACCCCTATTTGATTTTGTATTTATAACCCTGTATTCGCCTGACCAAAAGTCTTGTTCCTCCTGCCACCGAACTTCACTAATTCCAACTATATCTAACTTCAACCTATCCATTTCCCTTTTTAAATTTTCTAACTTACCTGTCGAGGGGCATGAAAGGGAAGCAGTGGTTGGGAAGGGAGTGAGACAGGGTTGTAGCCTCTCCCCAATGTTATTCAATCTGTATATTGAGCAAGCAGTAAAGGAAATGAAAGAAAAATCCGGAGTAGGTATTAAAATCCATGGAGAAGAAATAAAAACTTTGAGGTTCGCCGATGGCATTGTAATTCTGTCAGAGACAGCAAAGGACTTGGAAGAGCAGTTGAACGGAATGGACAGTGTCTTGAAAGGAGGAGACAAGATGAATATCAACAAAAGCAAAGCGAGGATAATGGAATGTAGTCGAATTAAGTCAGGTGATGCTGAGGGAATTAGATTAGGAAATGAGACACTTAAAGTAGTAAAGGAGTTTTGCTATTTAGGGAGCAAGATAACGGATGATCGTCGAAGTAGAGAGGATAAAAATGTAGACTGGCAATGGCAAGGAAAGCGTTTCTGAAGAAGAGAACTTTGTTAACATTGAGTATAGATTTAAATGTCAGGAAGTCGTTTCTGAAAGTATTTGTATGGAGTGTAGCCATGTATGGAAGTGAAACATGGACAATAAATAGTTTGGACAGGAAGAGAATAGAAGCTTTCGAAAGGTGGTGCTACAGAAGAATGCCGAAGATTAGATGGGTAGATCACATAACTAATGAGGAGGTATTGAATAGAATTGTAGAATTGGGGAGAAGAGGAGTTTGTGGCACAACTTGACGAGAAGAAGGGGCCGGTTGGTAGGACATGTTCTGAGGCACCAAGGGATCACAAATTTAGCATTGGAGGGCAGCATGGAGGGTAAAAATTGTAGAGGGAGACTAAGAGATAAATACACTAAGCAGATTCAGTAGCATGTAGGTTGCAGTAGGTACTGGTAGATGAAGAAACTTGCACAGGATAGGGTAGCATGGAGAGCTGCATCAAACCAGTCTGAGGATTGAAGACCACAACAATAACAACTTACCTGCTCGATTAAGGGATCTGACATTCCACGCTCCGATCCGCAGAACGCCAGTTTTCTTTCTCCTGATAACGACGTCCTCTTGAGTAGTCCCCGCCTGGAGATCCGAATGGGGGACTATTTTACCTCCGTGGAGGGTTGGAGGGGGGGGGGGGGGGAACAGTATAGATCAGCCTCCTCTGGGTCCGCCTGCCTGCCAGTCTTTCTCTCATTTCATCTATATCGGATGCGCCCTCCCTATCTTTGCCCCCCAGTGGTATCAACGGATGCATCAAGTAGCTCATCAGTTGGCCTCACGAGGTTGAGTGCACCCCATATCAGTCCTCCCACCAAGGAAATGTCCCTGTCAGTACTGGAAATTGAACCTGGGTCCTCCGCATTTCAGTCGACTAAGCTTACCATTTGGCTATGGAGGCAGACTACATATTCTATGTATGTGTATTTGAGCTACTTATTTTGTTTGTAGTATGATGGCAAATTCTGTAGCATTGTGAGATGATCCCTGGATGAATGAATAAATAAATCAGTAAACACTTGCACACTTACATAGCTTTACACATTTGGTACACAATATGGTGAAAATCCTGACACATCCCTGAATGTGCTCTCTGGGATGTCTGTCTATGTGTCGTATGGTACAAACAGAATGAATAATGTGTGTACATCAGAAATATTTTTTCATTACAACGATTCATTGAAGTGAATCATGTGAAAGTGACATTGAAAGGGGCTCACAGTTCACACTCCATCAGGGAGATTTCATAGGATTTAGATGTGACCAAGTCCCCTATTAGCAATATTACTGTAAAATGGAAATCATTGAACATGTTCATCACTTTAGTAACCGCAAAAAATTAACCAATGGGTACTGCTGAACTCTAACATGTGCTGTCTGAACCACTTGTCGAACAGTCTTGCCAACTATTGCAAATGATTAAACTCACAGCTCAGGTACAGCAGATAGGCAGCAGCTCATGTACAAAGGAGAGTGAAAATTCTTTATTATCTCGGTTATGTTGTTCCTAAGTAGCATTAATTATGATAATAACACACAATGTTGCTTACAAATACACAAACAATGCTATATTGGTCTATAAGCAGTGGAGAAATGTTTTTATAAAGCAATAGATCATGGTACTTGATGATCACTCAATAGGTTGGTATGGACCTTCTGGATGCCTACTGGATGGTATTTATCTGAATTATTTGTCGTGACAGGGAAATTTCGTAGAGATAAAGGATCAGTTATGCACCATAAAATGGGTTTATGCTTCACTGAAACCTAAGAAAAGCAAAAGAAATAAAGTTTGTGAAACAAGGCTAAAAGCGGTGTTACCTTTAGTTAATAACATTCCAGGACTTATTTTTTTATCTGGACTCTGGTAATTAGATTTTAAATGCTAGCATGTTCCTCACATTGTTAATAAACTTGAAACTGGATCGGTTCTGTGTCAACTTCATAAATGCTCTTGTAGTCAATGATTTTACTGACACCATAATAGAATATTTCATTGAAAGGCTGAAATACAGAACTTCTGAAAATGTTTCCTTGTGGAAAACTGTATTGCAGTTCCTATTTTCAGATGTTACACTAATGCCAAAATGATAGCTACTGAGATAACTGATGACAGGAAGGTAAAGAAAAAAAAATCACTCAGTGGAGGGAAGACAGCTAGACATCATGGTATGCTTGCAAAATTATATGTAGATTTCCAGCAGCATTTCATCATAGATTTATGGCACAGTGAAGGGCTCGAAATGATTGGAAAAAGGCTCAGGACATACTTGTTTTCAGAAAGGTGCTTATATTTCTGATATCAATCTATTGTAGAATTGTGAAATTTGTTTTATGCTTTGCATGTTATGACTTTTACAAGGACTGGAAGTAGACTATCACCAGAAATAAATTGTGCACAAATAGGCAGTAAGACGATCTTTGTTCAGTTGCATGGCCAGTGAGCAATCACGAGAAACAGTAACCACTGTAAAATATGTAGGGCTATGCATCCAAAGCAACTTAAAGTGGAATAAGCACATAAAATTAGTTCTTGGAAAAACAATGCCAAACCAAGATTTGTGCTGAGAATTGTAAGAAAATGTTATTCATCCTTGGATGAAGTAGCTTATGAATCTTTTATTCAGCTAATTCTTGAGTATTTCTTGTCAATCCGGGACCCTCACCAGGCAGAATCAACAGGGGAGATAAAGTCCAAGAGTGAAATGTTTCGTTATGTTGTTTAGTAAGTTTGAGATTATCACACAGATGCTCATAAATCTTCAGTGGCAGACATTATAATAGAGATGTTGTGTATCATGGAGAGGTTTACTATTAAATTGAAGGGTGGCTGTTCCAAGAAGTGTCAGGCAACATATCATTACTTCCTGCCACATACAACTAACAACATGACAATAATGGGAAAAAAAATCAAAGACATTCAAGCTCCAACAGAGGCTTGCCAGCTGTGGTCTTTTGTAGTCAGGTTCAATGATCACCTGCAAAACGTGAGCAGAACAGCAAGTTACATATTTAGTATTTTCTGTGTTTTCTTAGTGGTGCTGGGATGGGCAGGATGTGTGCATGCTCCGCATGGGTGCGGGAGGAGCTGACCACAGTTTTCAAACAGCTGAAGGCAATTTAGCTATGGCCCTCAGGCTTCTGCTTTGGCATTTAGTGGTGGCAGAGCAAGTGGTGTTTTGCATGGGACACCTCAGGTGTGACTTGTTTCACCCACAGGCTCTGCAGCTGAGGCAGCTTCCAGTGGACAAGACACAGGGAATCTGCTATCGCTGCAGGGTAAGAGGCGGGTGGTAACACATTTGTGGTGCTCTAGGTGGAGGGCCAGTGTGGAGGCCACTCCTACTGCAGCATGCTAGGAGGCACACGGAGGAAGGATTTGCTATTTGCTTGGAGCTCCAATGTTAGGCATGTTATGGAGCATCTTAGCAAACTAGTTCAGGACTGGGAAGGAAGCCAGTGTGCACTTAGTATGTATTCCGAGAGGGGCCTCAGTCGAGATATGGAGGAGGTCTTGCCTGCGGCTATCGTCATGCAGGGTGCAATCATCTGCAAGTTGTGGCTCACATCAGCACCAATAACACCTGTCACTTGGGTTCTTAGGACATCCTCAATTCACACAGGTGGCTGGCAGAAGTTATGAAGGCTGCTAGCCTTGCAGACGGGGTGCAAGCAGAGCTCATAATTTGCAGCGTTGTTCTCAGTACTGATCAGGGTCTCAACCAAATGCTTTGTCCACTCTTTGATGGCTGTGGCTGCAGTTTTCTGGACCTGCGTTATCAGGTGGAGATTTGTAGAACTCCCCTAGACAGGTCAAGGGTGTACTACACAAAGGAAGCAGCTGCTCGGGTAGCAGAGTGCTTGTGGAGTGCACATGGAGTTTTTTTAGGTGAAGCATTGGTTTGAAGTAATCTGATGCACACTCACCAGTTGACATGCTGCTAGCGAAATTGGGCTGCATTCAGAGTAAAGACATTTCGACGACCCAAAATATTATCAGTAAATTGTCAAAATATTCATAAGAAAGTTCCTGGTTTTACTGCCCTCCAGGAAACTGGCCACACTCAAATTATTTCTAGGACCAAGAGCTGGCTGAAACCCAAAGTAGAAAGCTCTGAAATATTTAGTGAGTCATGAAATGTATATCAGGAAGACAGATTAGACACCATAGGAGGCAGAGTGTTCATTGCAGCTGACAAATGTATTGTCCCTAATGAGATCAATTTTGAGTGTGACTGTGAATGACATACCGTCATTTGACTGTCACGAACTTCCATGTGGAGGACGTAGTAATAGGAATCCCTGGTATCGAGAAGCAACTGAAAGAGTTGAAAACAAGTAAGTTTCCAGGTCTGTATAGAATACCAATTCAGTTTTACAAAGAGTAGTCTGTGGCATGTGCCACTTTCTTAGATTGCATTTATTGTGAATCTCTCAACTGGCACAAAGTCCCAGATGACTGGGAAAGAGTGCAGGTGACTCTTGTACATAAAAATGGTAAAATAACTGACAGTCAAAATTGCAGACCAGTATTCTTAACATCAGTTTGCTGCAAAATTCTTGAACATATTCTGATTTCAAATATAATAAATTTTGTAGTGATGAAAAAGATTATTCCCAAGAATCAGCACTGTTTTAGAAAGCACTGCTCATGTGAAACTCAGCTTGCCCTTTCATCGCATGATATTTTACAAGCCATGGTTGAAGGGGAACAGGCAGATTCCATATTCCTAGATTTCTGTAAAGAGTTTGATGTGGTGCCCCACTGTAACTGTTAATGAAGGTACGAGCATACAGAGTAGTTTTTCCAGATATGTGAGTAGCTCAAAGCTTATTAAGTAATAGGATGCAGTAGGTTGTCCTCAATGGTGAATGTTCATCAGAGACAAGGGTATCATCATGAATGCCCCAGGGAAGTGGGATAGGGTCATAAATGATCTATGGCTTATTCTTTGTAAACATACATACATTATCTGATGGACAGGGTGAAGAGCAATCTGCTGCTGTTTGCTGATGATGCTGTGGTGTACAGAAAGGTGTTGTCATTGAGTGACTGTAGGAAGAGACAAGATGACTTTGACAACAATTCTGGTTGCTGTGATAATGGCAGCTAACTCTAAATGTAGAAGAATTTATGTTAATTCAGATGTGTTACAATCACATAATGATTGAATACAGTGTTAATAGTATGCTCCTTGACATAACCAGATCAATTAAATATTTAGGTGTAAAATTGTAAAGCAATATGAAATGGAATGAGCCTGTAGAGACTGTAGTGAGAAGGGTGAATGGTCAACTTCAGTTTATTGGGAGAGTTTTAGGAAAGTGTGGTTCATTTGAAAAGGAGACCACATATAGAACACTAGTGCTACTCGTTCTTAGGTACTGCTCAAGTGTTTAGGACCTCCAGCAAGTCAAATTAAAGGAAGATATTGGAGCTGATAGATTTGTTAATGGTGGGTTTTGTCAACATGCAAATATTATGGAGATGTTCCAGGAGCTCAAATGGCACTCCCTGGAAGGGAGGAGGCATTCTTTTTGAGGAATGCTATTGAGAAAATTTAGAGAAATGGTATTTGAAGCCATGTCTCGCCCTGCTCTGCACCATAGCTAAGACTCATAGGAATCTGTGATTAACAGGTCTGAATGGTCCCCTTGTTATTGTCATCAGTGGAAAATCAGGCTTCACTACCACTAAAGACAACACAGGGAGGAGCTACTATTGAGCTGCCAATAGGATCTGGTCTGACAGAGAAATAATGTCAGCAAGTGATAGCCATTCTGTGCCAGTTTTTGGATACATTCAAATCAGGAGTGGAGTAAGGACAGACCAAGTGGCCTATGCTAAAACACCATATCAACACAGGGTCATTCACCAATTAGTCATCACTGATATATAGTGTCGCCAGCTGAACTATGGATAATCTGAGAGGAAGTAGAGAAGATGCTGAGAAGAAGTAGAGAAGATGCTGCAAAATGACATTATTGAATCTGCAGAGAGTCCTTGATCCTCTTCTGTGGTTCTTGTGAAGGAGAAGGATGGCACATGCCATTTCTGCATTGACTGCTGATGACTAGACAAAATCATGAAAAAAGATGTGTACCTGTCTCTGTCCAGTAATACCACATTAGACTACTTGGCAGGAACAAAGTATTTCTCGGGTACGGAAATGCAGGCAGACTGCTGTTGAATTGATGTTGATGAGGCTGACCAGTAAAAGACTGCCTTCATAATTCCTGATGGCCTGTAGGAGTTTGACGTTATGCTGTTTCGATTTTGTATCACTCCAGCCACCTCCAAACATATGACAGACACCCAGTTTGTCTCCTTAAATGGTTGCTGCATCTTTTGTATATGGATTACATTGCTGTTTCTCCAAAGATGTTTGAAGAACATCTAAGCCATTTGAAAATTGTGTTCAGACGGTAAATCTCTACCTGAATCCAAAATTGTGCCTCTTTGTCACCCAAGAAATAAAAATATAGGGGCACCTAGTGAATGGCGATGGAATCGGGCTCAATTCAGAGAAAGTAAGAGCAGTCACAGATTTTCTACCTCCTTGACATATTCATGATGTGACAAATTTTTTTCAGAATGTGCTCATTTTACCATTGATTCGTAAAGGACTTCTGCACCAAGGTACATCCATTGCAAGAACTACTCCAAGGAGAAGCCAAATTATCGTGGAATAAGGCATAAGAAAGATCTTTCCTGGTCCCAACCAAAGAATAATTCCATTTAATTAATGGAGCATTGTACAAGAGGAACCATGAGCCAATGGGATGGAAATGGTTGCTCATCATTCCAGCTCGTCTATGGCTAGCTATCCTGAAATATTTCCACAACACTCCAACATCTGGTTACCTGGGATTTGCAAAGACTCTAGGCAGGCTCAGACACAGGTATCACTGACCAGGTCTTTACTAATCCATTACATACTATGTTAGCCATTGTAAGGAATGCAAGGGATGGAAGCATGTGCCACAGTTACCTCCGGTGTATTTGGTAACAATCTTGCCTGCAGAGCACCGTTCCACCTAACTGGAATCAGTCTCTTAGGGAGGTTTTTCATGTTGACAAATGGGAATCAATGGATAATAGTCTGCACTGACCACTTCGCCCACTGTGCTGTCATTAAAGCTGTGCGAAATAATGAAGCTCTGGAGATGGCAAAGTCTCTTGCAGAAGACATCATTTTGAAGCATGGAGCACCTTGTGTGTCTCTGATCATGGGAAAGTTTTCCAAATGAGACAAGTATCAGAATTTATTTCACTTTGTGACATCACCAACACCAATCACAACCTGCCTGTCATCCACAGCCAAATGGCCTCACACAATGCTTTAATAAGACTGTTGTGGAAAGCTCTTGATGTACATTGATGTTGAACAGAGAGAGTGAGAAGCAATACTATCTCTTGTGACATTTGCATGCAACACAGCGAAATGATACACTACAGGCTTCCCATTATTCTTCCTGCTCCATGATGGCGATGCCAAAATGACAATGAATACACTGCCCCCATTTCAACTTTGCTGGGCTTTTTATGCCTGTTTGTAAAGTAGGACTATCAGAAAGGTTTCTAAAGCACTAGTTTGGGCCATATTGTATCCTTTGTTGCTCGTTGGACATCACATATGACCTCAAGTTGTTATGACCCTTCATTAAGAAGACAAAAGTGCAAAGATTGACGAGTGGACTGAAAACTGTGGGGATCAGATGCGGGGAAGCGAGGGACGTCGAGCATGTATCACGTGTCCCCCGATCAGTCCACTGCTGTGCCCACTCCAGGTACTGCCTGCACTGAGGTTGATTCCTCACCCATGGTTGATTGGGAGATCATTCCGAAGTCTGCTAGGCAGCGAAAAACTTTCCAAGGGACCGATTGTAGGCCTCCCCGGTTCATTTGACGAACAGGTTTCGGCTATTATCTGTGGCTGACAATGTCTCTGAGCTGGATGCAGTTGTCCACCCTGTTCCAGAGGAAGCTCCTCGACCCACAAGGTCTGGGCATTCACAGAGGGTGGGTTTGCTGGTAGTTGTGAGCTCCAATGTGAGGCGCATAATTGGGCCCCTTAGGAACATGGCTGCCAAGGAGGGGAAGGAAGCCAGTGTGCACTCTGAGTGCATACCAGGGGGAGTCATTACAGATGTGAAAGGATGCTTCTGGATGCCATGAAGAGTACAGGGTGCAGCCAACTGCAGGTATGTCACTTTGGATCAGAGGAGATTCTCTCTGGTTTCAGGCGGCTAGTGGAAATGATAAAGACAGCCAGTCTTGCTTGCAAGATTAAGGCGGAGCTCACCATCTGCAGCATTGTCGATAAAACCAACTGTAGTCCTTTGGTGTGGAGCCGAATGGAGGGTCTGAATCAGAGGCTCAGGTGGTTTTGTGACCATGTAGGCTGCAGATTCCTTGACTTGCACCATCGGGTGGTGGGTTTCCGGGGTCCGCTTAATAGGTCAGGAGTCCACTACACACAGGAAGCAGCTACATGGGTAGCGGGTGCTGTGTGGAAGGAACTCGGCGGTTTTTTAGGTTAGAGGGTCTCAGGGAACCACAGAAAGGGCATCTGTCTAAAAGGGGACAGGTAAAACACAGTAAGTTAGTTGCAGAAACGATCAGTATTGTAGTTGTAAATTGTCATAGCTGTGTTGGGAAAGAACCAGAGCTCCAAGCCATAATAGAAAGCACTGAAGCTCAAATAGTTATAGGTACAGGAAGCTGGCTAAAGCTGGAAATAAGTTCAGCTGACATTTTTTCACTAGAACTAACAGTGTTCAGAAAAGATAGATAAAATACAGTTGGTGGTGGAGTATTTATTGCTGTCAGAAGTAGTTTGCCTCATACCGAAATTGAAGTAGATAGCTCCTGTGAAATAGTATGGGTAGAGGCTATACTTGAAAATCGGACTAAACTATTAATTTTATCGACCCCCTGACTCAGAAGATTTAGTTGCTGAACAGTTCAAAGAAAACTTGAGTCTCATTTCAAATAGGTACCCCACTCATACAGTTATAGTCGGTGGTGACTTCAATCTACCCTTGATATGCTGGAAAAATTATATGTTTAAAGCTGGCGGCAGGCATAAAACATCATCCAAAATTGTGCTGAATGCTTTCTTAGAAAATTATTTTGAACAATTAGTTCATGAACCCACTCAAAGCATAAATGATTTTGAAAGCATACTTGACCTCTTAGCAACAAATAATCCTGGACAAATAGTGAGTATTGTGATGAATACAGGGATTAGTAACCACGAGGCAGTTGCTGCTAGGCTGAATGCTGTAATACCTACAATCAAAAAGAAACACAAAGTATATCTATTTAAAAAAGCTGACAAAAATGCTCTTAATGCCATTTTAAGAGACAGTCTTCACCCCTTCCAGTCTGGTCATGTAAGCATAGAAAAGTTGTGGAATTATTTCAAAGAAATAGTATTGACAGCAGTTGAGAGATATATACCACATAAATTAATAAGTGATGGTACTGATCCCCCATGGTACACAAAACGGGTCAGATCGCTGTTGCAGAAGCAGTGAAAAAAGGATGCCAAATTTAAAAGAATGCAAAATCCCCAAGACTGGCAAAATTTAACAGAAGTTTGAAATATAGTATGTACTTCAACATGAGATGCTTTTAATAATTTCCATAATGAAACTCTGTCTCAAAACCTGGCAGAAAACCCAAAGAGATTCTGGTCATACATAAAGCGCACCAGGGGCAAGGCGCAATCAATAGCACCAGTGTGCGATAACAAAAGTGAAGTCACTGATGACAGTGCCGCTGCAGCAGAGTTATTAAACATGGTTTCCCGAAACTCCTTCACCAAAGAAGACAAAGTAAATATTCCTGAATTCCAATCAAGAACAACTGCCAAAATGAGAAACACAGAAGTAGATATCATCAGTGTCGCAAAGCAACTTAAATCACTTAATAAATGCAAGGCTTCTGGTCCAGATTATATACCAGTCAGGTTCCTCTCAGAGTATGTTGATACAATAGCTACATGTTTGGCAATTATATACAACCACTCGCTCACAGGAAGATCCATATCTAAAGACTGGAAAATTGCTCAAGTCACACCAATACCCAAAAAGGGAAGTAGGAGTAAGCTGTTGAATTACAGGCTTATATCACTAACATTGATTTGCAGCAGGGTTTTGGAACATATACTATATTCAAACATTATGAAGTATATCAAAGAAAACGATTTATTGACACAGAGTCAGCACAGATTCAGAAAATATCATTCTTGCGAAACACAACTAGCTCTTTATACTCATGAAGTAATGAGTGCTATCAACAGGGGGTGTCAAATTGATTCCATATTTTTAGATTTCCAGAAGGATTTCGACACCGTTCCTCACAAGCATCTTCTAACCAAACCGTGCGCCTACGGACTATCGCCTCAGTTGTGTGACTGGATTTGTGATTTCCTGTCAGAAAGGTCACAGTTTGTAATAATAGATGGAAAGTCATTGAGTAAAGCAGAAGTAATATCCAGCATTCCCCAAGGAACTGCTATAGGCCCTATGTTATTTCTGACCTATATTAATGATATAGGAGACAATGTTAGTAGCCATCTTAGATTGTTTGCAGATGATGCTGTCATTTACCGTCTTGTAAAGTCATCGGATGTCCAAAACGAATTGCAAAATGATTTAAATGAGATATCTGTGTGGTGTGAGAAGTGGCAGTTGACCCTGAATAAAGAAAATGTGAAGTTATTCACATAAGTACTAAAAGAAATCCACCAAATTTCGATAACGCGATAAGTCACACAAGTGTGAAGGCTGTAAATTCAACGAAATACTTAGGGATTACAGTTACAAATAACCTAAATTGGAACAATCATATAGATAATTTTGTGGGTAGAGTAAACCAAAGAAGGCGATTCATTGGCAGAACACTTAGGTGCAACAGGTCTACTAGAGAGACTGCTTACACCACGCTTGTACACCCTATTCTGGAATATTGCTGTGCAGTGTGGGATCCACATCAGGTGGGACTGACAGATGACATTGAAAAAGTGCAAAGAAGGGCAGCGTGTTTTGTATTATCACAAAATAGGGGAGATAGTGCCACAGACATGATATGTGAATTGGAGTGGCAATCATTAAAACAAAGGTGTTTTTCGTGGTGACGGGATCTTCTCATGAAATTTCAATCACCAGTTTTCTCCTCTGATTGTGAAAACATTGTGTTGGCACCCACCTAAATAGGGAGAAATGATCATCATGATAAAATAAGAGAAATCAGGGCTCACACAGAAAAATGTAAGTGCTTGTTTTTGCTGCATGCCATTTGAGAGTGGAATGGTAGAGAGACAGCTTGAAGGTGGTTCATTGAACCCTCTGCCAAGCACTTTATTGTGAATAACAGAGTAATTATGTAATCATGTAGATGTAGATGAAATTCAAGAAAACTTAAGACTCACTTGGGCAGTCATGAAACTTTGATGGGAGGGGCTACCTTTGGTGGTCGTCAGAGTGCAGAGGATGTAACAACATGATCAGAATGCAAGGATCTGCCAGTGCCATTATACAGAGGGCCATTGACAAAATCGAGATCCAGGGTGCTCTAGCCGGCTGCAGTGAGAACTTCTGAAGCAGCGTCTACACAAGAGAGTAATGTCGTAAGCCGTGGTGCAAGTACAGTAACCACTATCTTTTTGTTAGTTTTATCTGTAAGTTGTCATAATTATGGTGTTTTTATCCCAGGGGCTGTTTGATCATTTTGCCAAGAGAGATTCTACGAAAAGGATTGGTAAATTAGATTTTTGAAATGTCTTCTAGGATGGGGTAGTTGCATTTTCAGTTCTGTTCCGTCCTGCAGTGAATTTTCAGTCTGTTGGAAAAATATTATTATTATTATTACTATTATTATTATTATTGTAAACTCTGTTGAAACCACCAATCATTAGCAGACAGAGGAGAAGCAAGGCTCATTCACTATTTTTCTGCCGGATCTTCCTTGTTGGTCATGACTGGAATGGCCTGACATTCTTTTTGTTTGTTATAGCCTTTTGTTCTGTCCATTTTATGCGGATTTTGCAGGTATATTTGCGCAGGTTTTGACCATAAAAATTGTTTATACCCTGTGTGCTGTTTGTGTACTCTTCTTATTTTTCAGGCCAAGGCACAGGGAGAGGTGAAAGCAAACTACACTGCATTCCAGAAATGCCATAGTGAGCATATCATAGTAAATAGAATAATCTTCATATTTCTTTTGTAGTGCAGCCGATTGTAGACTAGAACATGCATTTTGTGCCTTAGGCTAAAACCCAACAAAGGCTAAAACTAAACTGTCACACAAAGGATTGTGAAAATGATGAAGACTGTCATAAAGATGAATAAACATTAGAATAACATTTGGAGTTCACCCAGTAACACATTTCTAATCTGTTAAATGACTTTGGTTATTTGTGACTCCTTTTTATATAAAATGCATGTAGATGAGAAAGAAAATTTTTTATGCTTCCTCATTCCTCAGAACTGTAAAATAGATATGTTGAATTACAGAAAAAAGAGAGAAGCAGAAGCAAGATAACGAGCTGAAAGCAAAAGATCATCAGTGGTCTCAACCTGAATGTTATGAAGATCCAGAGAAGGTCAAACAGTAAGATATATTTGATCTGTAAATAAAATAATGGAACAATATTCTAATTCATTACTATTGCATTTATTTTTAAATGGTAATAATTTTCTTTAAATTCTATAAATTATTAATTCTATAAAACCACTTACACCAGTAAATATGACAAGTCTGTGAAAAATTCATTTCTTTACTTGGTGAGCTGTACAATATTCTGGTTTTCGGATTTGGATATTCATCTCTAGATGATCAAGAAATATATGTTTCTTGAAGATGAAGATGTCTTAAACTAGATGTAACTTAGGTGTAATACACTGTTTTTATGGTAGCCAGAGAAGCAAATAGAACAGATTTAGGCAGACATTTAGATTCAGAGGCCATGAAACTCTAATATAACTAGTGCACAAATGAGATGAGTTCTGTATCGTAAAAATGCAAGTACAAATGAAAGTATGTTCACTTAATGATTGTTTCATCTCAGTTACTGATACCATAAGAGTTTTCCTACTAACATTTTATAAACTAAACGAAACTCTGCCCGAACAGGCCTGAAGGCCCAACGGTACTGGCCGACCGCTGTGTCATCCTCAGCTCTCAGGCATCACTGGATGCGGATATGGAGGGGCATGTGGTCAGACACCACTCTCCTGCCATATGTCAGTTCATGAGACCAACTAACATTTTATGTTGTACACAATAAAAGGCCTTTTCTGGCCAGGAAAGATGCTAAATAGTCATTCGTAAGGTTTATCTTTATAAATGTTCATTTACCTTTAATCCTTCCATTATTTACAAATAACATTAACAAGGTGTGTGATTGAGATGAAATGTATTCCATTTATTTTACACTCATGCTCATAAATGAAGGATAATGCTGATACATGGTGAAACAAAGCTCTGGTGGGCAGTTTGCGGGTTTAAATCACCTCAGGGTATGACCATGCAGTGTATTTGACCTGCGGTCGTCGCACGGAGGTGCTGGCAGCAGTCCACATATGCAGAGGTGTGTTGGTGCACATCAGAGTATGGTGCAGCGAGTAAATGTGCAGAAGTTTTCAGACATGCTAATGATGACTGTGTGTTGAAAATGACTAAAAGAACACATATTGATGACGTTGTGAGGGGTAGAATACTAGGGTAACTGGAAGCTAGTCAAACACAGCAGGTCGTAGCACGAGCCCTCTGTATGCCACAAAGTGTGATCTCAAGATTATGGCTACGATCCCAGCAGACAGGAAATGTGTCCAGGTGCTACAGTACAGGACGTCCACAGTGTACAACACCACAAGAAAGCCGATATCTCACCATCAGTGCCCGCAGACAGCCACGGAGTACTGCAGGTAGCCTTGCTCAGGACCTTACCGCAGCCACTGGAACAGTTGTCTCCAGACACACAGTCTACAGATGACTTAACAGACATGGTTTTTTTCGCCTGGGGACCTGCAAGGTGCATTCCACTGACCCCTGGTCACAGGAGAGCCTGTAAAGCCTTGTGTCAGGAACACAGTACATGGTCATTGGAACAGCAGTCCCAGGTTATGTTCACAGACGAGTCCAGGTATAGTCTGAACAGTGATTCTCGCAGGGTTTTCACCTGGCGTAAACCAGGAACCAGATACCAACCCTTTAATGTCCTTGAATGGGACCTGTATGGAGGTCGTGGTTTGATGGTGTGGGGTGGGATTATGATTGGTCATGTACACCCCTGCATGTCTTTGACAGAGGAACTGTAACAGGTCAGGTGTATTGGGACGTCATTTTGCACCAGTATGTCTGCCTTTTCAGGGGTGCAGTGGGTCCCACCTTCCTCCTGATGGATGATAACATATGGCCCCACTGAGCTGCCATCATGGAGGAGTACCTTGAAACAGAAGATGTCAGGTGAATGGGGTGGCCTGCCTGTTCTCCAGAGCTAAACCCCATCGAGCACATCTGGGATGCTCTCAGTCGACATATCTCTGCACGTCTTCAAACTCCTAGGACGCTTCAGGAGCTCTGACAGGCACTGGTGCAAGAATGGGTGGCTATACCCCAGCAGTTGCTCGACCATCTGATCCAGTGTAAGCCAACTTGTTGTGCAGCCTGTGTACGTGTGCATGGTGATCATATCCCATATTGATGTCAGGGTACATGTGCAGGAAACGTGGCGTTTTGTAGCACATATATTTCGGGATGGTTTTCTCAACTTATCACCAATACCATGGACTAACAGATCTGTGTTGTGTGTATTTCTTTTGTGCCTATGCTATTAGCGCCAGTTTTGTGTAGTGCCACATTCTGCAATTATCCTTAATTTATGAGCATGAGTGTATTTACTTACTCTTTGCCTGTTAACACTAATTGACATTTACCAGGTGAAAATATGAGATACGTTTATTTATTTATTTATTTATTTTATGTCCACTGGTGTATGTACAATGCAGGGTACTGTATGATATTGCACATCTTAAAGCTAAGGCTACACTTCACATTCTCTTCCATGGGTTATGGTTAAATAAATTCATGCACAAATAATATAACTTCTAAGATTTTCGTATTTAATTTATAAAGTGCGGATTAAAAGATTTATTACTGTTACAAGTTCTCAAAACATTCTCTTGCCATATAGATGGAACGATGACCTTGATTTATATTAAACTTTTTAATATCGGTTTTTGATTTCATAGTACTTGGAAGCTTCTTGTACTGTTTTATCCCCATGTGATAGGCTTTTGGCCATTGTGCTGAGTCTGGCCTGTCTGGTTGGTTAGTCTGCCTGTTTAGATTAAAATCAACAACCAACAATTGCCATACGTTTCAAAGATCAAAAGCAACTTTATTCTCCCAGTCAACAAGCTGCTACAGTACACCATGAAAGTATGATGAACCAGAGAGAGAGAGAATAAGCTTAATGTGATTTTGTCAAAAACTAACATTTTGAGCACATGGCTGTGTTCAAAATACAGGTTGACCCTTACATACCTCATGATGAAACTTCTTAGTGTGTGAGTGGTGCTTTACATTATGTGTGTGTGTGTGTGTGTGTGTGTGTGTATATATATATATATATATATATATATATATATATATATATATATATATATATATATATATAAATACAAAGATGAGGTGACTTACCGAACAAAAACGCTGGCAGGTCGATAGACACACAAACAAACACAAACATACACACAAAATTCAAGCTTTCGCAACAAATTGTTGCCTCATCAGGAAAGAGGGAAGGAGAGGGGAAGACGAAAGGAAGTGGGTTTTAAAGGAGAGGGTAAGGAGTCATTCCAATCCCGGGAGCGGAAAGACTTACCTTAGGGGGATACCTGTCCTTTTTTCCCCCTAAGGTAAGTCTTTCCGCTCCCGGGATTGGAATGACTCCTTACCCTCTCCTTTAAAACCCACTTCCTTTCGTCTTCCCCTCTCCTTCCCTCTTTCCTGATGAGGCAACAATTTGTTGCGAAAGCTTGAATTTTGTGTGTATGTTTGTGTTTGTTTGTGTGTCTATCGACCTGCCAGCGTTTTTGTTCGGTAAGTCACCTCATCTTTGTATTTATATATAATTTTTCCCACGTGGAATGTTTCCTTCCATTATATATATATATATATATATATATATATATATATATATATATAATAGAGGGAAACATTCCACGTGGGAAAAATATATCTAAAAAGAAAGATGATGAAACTTACCAAACAAAAGCGCTGGCAGGTCGATAGACACACAAACAAACACAAACATACACACAAAATTCTAGCTTTCGCAACCAATGGTTGCCTCGTCAGGAAAGAGGGAAGGAGAAGGAAAAAATGGTAAGTTTCATCATCTTTCTTTATATATATATATATATATATATATATATATATATATATATATATATATATATATATATATATATATATATATATATATGTGTGGATGGATATGTGTGTGTGTGCGAGTGTATACCTGTCCTTTTTTCCCCCTAAGGTAAGTCTTTCCGCTCCCGGGATTGGAATGACTCCTTACCCTCTCCCTTAAAACCCATATCCTTTTGTCTTTCCTTCTCCTTCCCTCTTTCCTGACGAGGCAACCATTGGTTGCGAAAGCTAGAATTTTGTGTGTATGTTTGTGTTTGTGTGTCTATCGACCTGCCAGCGCTTTTGTTTGGTAAGTTTCATCATCTTTCTTTTTTTTTATATATATATATATATATATATATTTTTTGGTGACTTACCGAACAAAAGCGCTGGCAGGTCGATAGACACACAAACAAACACAAACACACACACAAAATTCAAGCTTTCGCAACAAACTGTTGCCTCATCAGGAAAGAGGTAAGGAGAGGGGAAGACGAAAGGAAGTGGGTTTTTTTCCCACGTGGAATTTTTCCCACGTGGAATGTTTCCTTCCATTATATATATATATATATATATATATATATATATATATATATATATATATATATACACACACACACACAAAAAGTGCATTATACAGTGTTTGCTGCTGCAAGATGATGAGCAAACTGCACTGGAATATAATGGTGCGGATTCTTCATCAGCACTATCACCCCAAGGAAGTTTCGTCACGTGGGAAAACAAAAAATGAAATCTAATTTAAAACATGAACTAGCCATCTCAAGATGAACCTTCAGTTTGAAACTGGTAATTGCGCTGTTTAAATAAATAAATAGTATTGTAAAAAGTGGCTGGTTGCTGTAATCTTCTGAGTAAGAGTCAGCCTATAGAATAAGCTTAACTGTTTGTCTGTAACTAACTAAGCTATGCAAAGAGAAAACCTAAATGACAGTTTTTTAACAATAGAGACACAAAGAGATAACATAACAAGTGTATTGCAAAACACAAAGAATAAACAAGTGTGGCACTGATGGGTCCTGGTGACCAGCGCAGGAACTGTATTGCCAGCACGAAATCAAACTCTTGTGGCACAACATGTGCATCAAACACTCATGCACTACACTACACAGAATTGCACTGGTTGTTGCAGGCTCCTTTTTGACTTCTGTTAACATTTGTATGCATAATGTGAGGATTCACTTTCTGTGTTGTGCAGTGATTGTGAATAACTAAAATTTTTACATGTTTTCCTTACTAATTTCATGTTCCTTGATGAACTTTAATGTTTACAAGTGCACATACAGTGCAATGATGTACATTTAATTCATTAGCAAAGGTCTGCATGCAAATTTAATGCTTTTTCCAGTCATGATTCTGATAGCTCTCTCTTGTATTCTGAAAGTATTCATTGCTGTAGGATAGTTACTCCAGAATATCGGACCAGATGTGAATGAAACTATGCATCACATTTACCAGCAGATTTTAATATAAACACTGCAAATGACAATAAAGAATCAACAACATTTATTGACTCAATTAAAAAGTCTGGTTTTAAACTAAATTTTTTGGAGTTCACCAGAGAAAATATTCACTCAGCAACATGCATCAACAACATTGTATCAAATTACTACTTTGATAATGTACATAAATTCTGTGTAGACTTAGGACTTTCTGATCACTCAGCCTTATTTGTCTCACTGCCAAAAACTGATAAACATAATATATGAAAAACATATATCAAAAGAAGTTTCAATAAAACAAATATTGAAATATTCTGTGAGAAACTAAGTAAAGTGGTGTTTTGGGGATGGTGACTCAATAAATGAAAACTTTAGTACATTCTTAAACAGTTTTCTTGAAGTATTTAATGAAACTTTCCCACAAAGATCATACTGTAACAAAACATCAAGCAGGATAAGATGGATCACACCAGGAATAAAAATATTGAGTGAGAGGAAAAGGAAGCTACACAATCAACTGAACTACAACAAAGATCCTGATTTTGTAAAACTTGTTAGAAATTATAAAACTATTTTTAAAAAAGTTGTGAAAGCTGCAAAACAAATGGCAAATAACAAAATCATTCTAGGGCAGAAAAATAAAACAAGAGCAGTGTGGCCTGTAGTTAAGTATGAATTAGGTGTCTGAAATCATAAACAAGACATTTCAGAAATCAAACTTAAGGAAAAATTGGTTGTAAATCCAGCTCAAATACCTGAGTGATTCAATGAGTACTTCATAAAAGTAGCAAAATCTAATTTAGACATAGCAAAGTATGAGCAGAAAGTAAATAGTTTTGGGTTAAAAGGCAATACCATTGAATGTCCCAACAAATTCAACACAGTCTCAGCAAAATTTGTTGAAAATGTCATACTCTCCTTAAAAGACAAACACTCTGCTAGCTGGGATGGGACACCCATCAAAATATTTAAAAAAGTTTACAACATAATAGCTCATCCTCTCTCTCTCATAATAAACAAATCCTTTGAAGAGGGTTATTTCCCTGATCTCATGAAATATGTGGAAGTAAAACTATTGTTTAAAAAAGGTTCAAAAGATGATATGGGAAATTATCACCCCATCTCTATACTCCCTGTTACATAAAAAAGATTTGAAAAAAATGCTGCTTTACAGAAACAAAGCTTCATCACACAGAAAGATATAATTTCACATAACCAATTTGGCTTCCAACAAGGCAACAACACAGTAGATGCGATAAATGAGTTTATCGAAAAAATTACTTGATCTCTAGATAGGAAAGCTGTCGCAGGAATATTCTGAGATCTTACAAAAGCATTCGACTCTGTAAACCATGCCCTAATCCTTTTCAAACTCAACAGGTATGGAATAAGGGATATTGCTTTGCAATGGTTTGAAACATAGCTCTTGGAGAGGAAACAAAGGGTAGTAATCACATCAAATGGAGCAGATCACTTCCCCGAGTGGAAAACTGTCACAAGGTGTTCCTCAAGACTCCATTCTTGGACCCATTTTATTCCTGTTCTATGTAAATGACTTGCCCATCAATATAAATACTCATTTAACTTTTTTGCAGATGATACTTCTGCCCTAAATGAAAATGAAAATTCTGTCAATATACCACAGAGTGTCATGAATACACTAAGTAACCTGGAAACATGGTTCAGTCAAAATGGCTTAAGGCTAAACATTTCAGAAACCCACATGATGAGTTTTAAAACCAAACATTCAAAAAATGAAGAAATCTGTGTCACTCACAACAATCAAAAAATGGAAGAGCTTGACTCAGTCAAGTTCCTGGGAATAAACTTAGACAGAGTTGGAATTCTCATATAGAATATCTAGCAAATAAATTAAACAGCCTTGCATTTGCAATGGAAATTTTAGCCTGTGCCACTGATATGGCCACCAGGAAAATAGCATATTATAGCTCCTTTGAATCGTTTATTTGATGTGGCATAATTTTCTGAGGAAACTCAGGAAATGTTACACGAATTTTAAAGTTGCAAAAAAGGATCATTTGCAACATGTGCTCTGCACAGCCGAGGGCATCATGTCGACCATTATTTAAAGATCTACAAATAGTAACTGCCCCTCTTTATACATCTTTGAGGTGGTTCTTTTCCTACACAGCAAAGCTGATCTATTAAAAAAATCATTTTGAACACTCATATGACACAAGATATAAAGAGAACTTTATGCTCACCTCTCATCACTTAAAACTGTGTGCTCAGATTCCTCCGTATATAGCCATGAAAATTCACAACACAATAAAAGGATGTGACACAATGAATATGAAGATAAATATTTTAAAAAGCAAGTTACATGGTTTTCTAATTGAACTATGCTACTACTCTGTGAAAGATTTCACGAAAGATGAAGTGGATCCCTAAAATGGAATAAAAATTTATGGTAATTGTAGTAGATGTAAATACTGTAAGTTTGACAAATTTCAAGTAAGTGAACTCTCCACAAAGTATTGTTGTAAGTGTGACAAAATTTTAAATAAGCAAATTGTAACCTTGGCATGTCTCGTGTACATCAGACATATGTTCTGAAATTGTGTACATTATGAGATGAATAAAACACATTTCACATTTCAACTTGTTGGTGCGGCTTTTCAGGTTCCTTGGGACCATAAGTATCTTTTCTTAGTTTTGAATTAGTGAGATCCACCTGCATGTTGCATGATCAGACAGGTTCACATCATATTATGTATGCTGCTATCACATTTATCATTTTAAAATGTATTAAGACATATGCAGAATCTCTTTCTAAAAAGGAAAGGGAGTTTACATTTTTGCTTACATGTGAATCTGGTGTCTTCACGTGCTGATTTTGCAAAAGTTTTCAGAAATCTGAAAGCAGTCTGTTCTCCTCTAATTAAAGATTATTTTGTTATGACGCCCCACTTTATCATTTGCTGTTTAGTATTTAATAATTCATTAGGGTTGACCTATTGCATAAATATCTGAAGGTTGATGTAACATCAGCAAATGTTTTTGTTACTTCATCAGACACATTTTTGCAATCTACTAATTTTTGGTCATCCAATGACAGTTGCAATCCCTCCCATTGTTATATCAATTGAATGTAATTTCCCTTTGGGAGCTTTCAGTATTCAAGTGGTTATTTATTTTTAGTCCTACACCTTGTGATACTTTTAGAAAAAAAAAATCATTGAGTTTAGTGGCTAATGATTTTAATCTATATTAAGGCTTTTTTTTTCTTCGCTCACCACGTTATTTGAATATATAAACAGTTATTCGTCAACTGAACAGACTTCGAGAAGTTCAAACCCACTTATTATATCCAGCTTGGTTAAATATGATTTTAATTGCAAACATCACAAATCATCTCTTTGCATATGTTTGCATGATCTGTTTTCCCATTGAGAAGATGTATGAGAATACATTGAATTATTCATAAAATAAAGATTGTGAAAAGAATTAATTTAGTAATTTTTTTTAGTACTTGTTGTCTCTATTTCAACGTATTTTGATGTCTTTGCTGGCTCAGCTAGAAGTATGATTTCTGCTTCCAGGAGGCTACTCAGGTCTTGATCTGTAGTGTGTACTTAGAATGAGTTTTTGTAGCCACATTATTTTTTTCACAAACACTTAATTCTCATTCTTTGACACACACAGAATACAGTTTTGATATTCAAAGAAGTCCTTCACAATACGACATGACACGCACAGTTCGGCAACCTCCCACTGACCTCATGCAAAAGCAACATCCAACTAACTCACCAAGAAGAACAAATATCATACCTATAAGAAAGAAATTCTGAAGTTCTTTTAAGAGCTGATAATTAACATTTCCAATCTCAATGGCTTCAAACATAATTACAATTTTTAAATGAATCAGATATATGAAAAATAATAATGTTTTTTGAAAAGTAATTAAATTAATATTATTTATAACAGTAATGGAAATTCCTAAGTGGAGCACTACCTAAAATACAGGGAAGCCAACCACTTACCCATAGAGGACCGATGCATGGAACACAGTAACACATAACAGAACACAGCATTCAAACAAGGTTTGAAGCACTAGCTCTTTTTGTAGCAATAGTAGGCACGTTCACACACACACAACCACACAGATATCCAAATGCACACTCCTGCTGTGGTCACAGCTATTTTCTTTAGTATTACTTGTTAATCCATCATGTGAATGTATATTTTATATTTGAAATAAACAAATTTGAAATAATAATTAAAATAATACTTCACTATGTTTTCTCAAAAACCAAAATTTTTGAGCTTTGAGAAGAATGTGTTTGTATTGAGGGAAATAGTTGCTTCTGTATATCGAGTACTACAATTATTTCTGTGTATCATGTGATCTGATTGTTCTGTGTATCAAGTAATCCAATTACTTGTATGTATTGTCAAGCCAAATACAGGGTGAAAATTAGCCATTGATCAGTTTCATCATGAGGTGTTCACTATGTAAACATATTTGCACTCTCAGCAGAGTGCAGATATGTTTACAATGTGAGTATCTTTCCAGTTCAGCTGATAAGTTACTGTGTAGTGCATTCAGATCATCTGACAAGAACTTGGTAATACACCAAAACTTGTACTTCTGTTGAAATTTCCTCCAGTCTGTCTCAGGGGGAAGTGGAGAAAGGAAAAGGAATTGAAAGTACTCTCTCAAGAGACCCACATATTCCACCAAGAGGTGTACCTGGATGACAGATGGGAGGTTACTCACAAGAGAAGGTAGTTGGAGGAAAATGAGATATGTCTCACAAATGAACGGTAAATAAGAATGGGGAGGCTAACCACTCTGCTGTGATGAAAACAGTTCATCTTGGAGAGCATAAAAATATATGAAAGTATGAGAATGAAATAAAACTTTGACCTTCTTGATTGGGATGAGTGTATAGTTTATTAGTCAGTAATTATAATAATGAAACAGAAGAAATTAAGAAACTACAAAGAAATCACAAATTGTACCATATCAAATGATGGGAAGTGTGGGAAAAAGGAGTATAATTTGAAACAGAAACATTCATAGACCAAGAAGAGGTACAGAATAATATTTATAACACAAAACTGTAATTTGAGATACTCTTTAAGTACTAGTTTTCATGTGAAGACCGTAGCTTCTAACACCTCAGAATTTTCAGTGATTAATCAAAGAAATCATTATTGATTGTAGATATGAAAAATTGTAGATGGGTGTTACTACAGGATATTTAAGTCTGTCAAGAATGTGATAACAAAGATAGCTCAAGAGGCAACCTTATCAAGTGAGTACAATATTTAACATTCTGATAGAACACCATAATAATTACAGAATTATCACGGTTTATTGTAACTGCCTTAAGTGTTGTATTTTTAAAATGAATGTCTGTTGGTGGTGTGTGCAATATCTGTACAAGTAAATCTATTGTATCTGTATTAGATTGTGTATTAGCAGGTGCAACACCGAAGAAGTAATCATTGAGTTTTGTAGCCAATGATTTGGGACTGTCAACGTTCCTGCCAGAGCTATTTTCTGGTAGTTCACAATTATTGTACATTCATTGCTTAATAATGTTCCAAATATTTTTGTCTTACTCTTTTAAGTCTACATCTACACCTACATCTACATACATACTCTGCAAACCACCATACGGTGTGTGGCAGAGGGTACCTCATACTACAACTAGCATCTTCTCTCCCTGTTCCACTACCAAACAGAACGAGTGAGAAATGACTGCCTGTACGAGCCCTAAACTCTCTTATCTTATCTTTGTGGTCTTTCCACGAAATGTAAGTTGGCGAGAGTAAAATTGTACTGCAGTCAGCCTCAAATGTTCGTTCTCTAATTTTCCTCAGTAGCGATTCATGAAAAGAATGCCTTCTTTCCTCTAGAGACTCCCACCCGAGTACCTGAAGCATTTCCGTAACACTCGCGTGATGATCAAACCTACCATAACAAATCTAGCAGCCCGCCTCTGTATTGCTTCTATGCCCTCCCTCAATCCGACCTGATAGGGATCCCAAACGCTCGAGCAGTACTCAAGAAGAGGTCGTATTAGTGTTTTATAAGTGGTCTCCTTTACAGGTGAACCATATCTTCCCAAAATTCTACCAATGAACCGAAGATGACTATCCACCTTCCCCACAACTGCCGTTACTTGCTTGTCCCACTTCATATTGCTCTACAATGTTACGCCCAAATATTTAATCGACGTGACTGTTTCAAGCGCTACACTACTAATGGAGTATTCAAGCATTACAGGATTCTTTTTCCTATTCATCTGCATTAATTTACATTTAACTATATTTAGAGTTAGCTGCCATTCTTTACACCAATCACAAATCCTGTCCAGGTCATCTTGTATCCTCCTACAGTCACTTAACGATGACACCTTTCCGTACACCACAGCATCATCAGCAAACAGCTACACATTGCTATCCACCCTATCCAAAAGATCATTTATGTAGATAGAAAACAACAGCGGACCTACCACACTTCCCTGGGGCACTCCAGATAATACCCTCACCTCCGATGAACACTCACCATCGAGGACAACGTACTGGGTTCTATTACTTAAGAAGTCTTCGAGCCACTCACATACTTGGGAACCAATCCCAGATGATCATACCTTAGTTAGGAGTCTGCAGTGGAGCACCGAGTCAAATGCTTTCCAGAAGTCAAGGAATATGGCATCCGTCTGATACCCTTCATCCAGGGTTCGCAAGATATCATGTGAAAAAAGGGCGAGTTGCATTTTGCAGGAGCAATGCTTTCTAAAGCTGTGCTGATGCATGGACAGCAACTTCTCTGTCTCAAAGAAATTCATTATATTCGAACTCAGAATATGTTCGAGAATCCTGCAACAAACTGATGTTAAGGATATTGGTCTGTAATTTTGAGGATCCGTCCTTCTACCCTTCTTATATACAGGTGTCACCTGCGCTTTTTTTTCCAATCCCTCGGGACTTTACGTTGGGCAAGAGATTCACGATAAATGGAAGCTAAGTAAGGAGCCAATGCAGTAGAGTACTCTCTGTAAAACCGAATTGGAATCCCATAAGGACCTGGCGATTTATTTATTTTCAACCCATTCAGCTGCTTCACAACCCCAGGGATGTCTATCACTATGTCCTCCATACGGGAATCTGTACAAGACTCAACCAGCGGTGTTTGTACGATCCTCCTGCATGATAGATTTCTCAAATGCTAAATTTAAAATTTCAGCTTTCGTTTTGCTGTCTTCCGTTGCCAGGCCAGACTGATCAGTGAATGACTGGATGGAAACCTTCGACCCGCTTACCAATGTTACATAAGACCAGAATTTCCTTGGGTTTTCAGTGGTTGTAATAGTTGAATGCTTTGCGCATTGCTCTTTTTGCAGCAGCACGAATCTCTACTAACTTTTGCCTGTCCTTATTCTCCCGATCTTTCTTGTACCGCGAGTGCAACTGCCTTTTCTTCCTGAGCATTCTCCGAACTGTGCTGTTAAACCATGGTGGGTCTTTTCCATCCGTAACCCACTTTTTTGGCACATACTTGTCCAATTCATGATTTACAATGTGTTTAAAATTTGCCCATAATTCTTCCATGTCCATCGTACCGGAAGTAAATGAAGTCGATTCATTTACTAAGTGGGATGCTAACAACTGCTTATCTGCTCTTTCTAGTAAGAATACTCTCCTGGTCTTCTTGACCAACTTTTTAACTTTTGTAACCATAGTCGCAGTGACAACATCATGATCACTAATCCCTGTCTCAACACTGACACCATCGATGAGGTCCGATCTGGCTACCAGATCTAAAATATTTCCATTACGTGTTGGCTGTTGATTTAGCTGCTCAAGACAGTTTTCGGATAATGTGTTCAAAAGTAATTCACACGATGGCTTGTCTGTACTACCTGTAATGAATCCATAGACATCCCAGTCTATACTAGGTAGGTTGAAGTCACCTCCGACTAATATAGCATGATCCAGGTACTTCTGCGATACAGAATGTAGACTCCCTTTGAATGATTCTAGAACTGTCGCGGTGGAACCTGGTGGCCGGTAATAACACCCAACAATTAACTTTATTTCCCCTAGCCCTGTTAAACGTGTCCAGATAACTTCACAATCACACTCTACTTCGACCTCAGTAGACACAATATTTTTGTCAACTGCAATGAAGACACCACCTCCTACGGAGTCTTATCTGTCTTTCTGATACACGTTCCAACCCTCACTAAATATTTCAGAACTTCCTATCTCAGGGTTCAGCCAGGTCTCAGTCCAGAGAATAATTTGCGCTCCACACGCTTCCTGGAGGGCAGTAAATTCAGGAACCTTATTCCGAACACACTGAAAATTTACTGCTAATATCTTGATAGCTGAAGTGTCTGTACACTGAGCGCATCCTGATTTCCCTGCCTGCACATTGACTGGTGAGTGTTCATCAGGATACCTCGCACTACTGCCTAGCCTACAAAAAATCCATGTGCACGCCACAAGTACTCTGCTACCCGAGTAGCCGCTTCCTTTGTGTAGTGCACCCCTGACCTATCTAGGAGCGTCCTACAATTCCCCACCCAATAGCACAAGTCTAGAAATCTGCAGCCAAGACCGTCACAGAGTCAACGAAGCCTCTACTTGACACCCTCCAGTCGGCTCCACACCAAAGGACCCCGATCCTCTGTGGGAACGATGCTGCAAATAGAGAGCTCTGCTTGCACCCCGTGTGCGAGGCCAGCGGTCTTCACCAAATTCTCCAGCCACCTGTACGAACTGAGGATCGCCTCAGAACCCAAGTGACAGGCATCATTGGTGCCGATGTGAGCAACTACTTGCAGACGACTGCACCCCATACGCTGATAGCCGCAGGCAAGACCGCCTCCACATCTTGGATGAGGCCCCACCGGCAGACAAACCGAGTGCACGTTGGAATTCTTTCCAGCCCTGTACGCTATTTCCCTAAGGGGCAAAGTCTTTCTGTGTATACTGAATGTGTACCTCAGTTTTAATAACAGACGGGAGTACTTTACAGTACTGCTTGTTCTCAGAATTAGGTAGCTCTCTCTCTTACTAACAGACTGTATTTTAATATCAGGAGTTATGCCTTATCCTTTCTTCTGTTTGATTTTACTCATGTTTGTTCTATTGAAAACAAGGCAAAGTGCTGTAGAAATATGTTTAAGAAAGAGATAAACTTTCCATCTACACTGTCTGATTTGTAAATTCATCCCCCAACCATCCCCTAATTTTCTTCCATGATCTATGTCTAAATGGGCAATAAGATTTAATATTTACATTTGACTACTGTGGTCAAATAAAACGTTGTCTTTGGTTTTACGTCTAAATCACTGCAGGTAGTTGGGCCTGAAAACAAGTTGCCAGTGCATGCAGCACTATATCCTTTATATCTCGTAGGGAATTTTAAGCTTCATAAGATAAGAGTATCAAACAGCTCATAAATCTTTAACATACCATCTATTTCTCACAGGCTGTAAAGTGTCAGTCCTTCAAGGTTATGTATGTTCTGATCTTCTGTGCCACAACATAATATTCATAAACTTGAAGTGCCTTGGACTTAACCCCATTTTTTGAATATATAACCATTCCTCTTTACTTCTTACTATTTCTACATTGGCATGGTTTTAGCTCGTATCCATCAAGAAGAATCTATTCAGTTTCACTGATTTCCATCAGACGTCCTGATACGTTCAACAAACCTGTTGACATTCCATATGTCCTTTCATATTCCTGTATGGATACAAGAAGTTCATAATTTTTGTAACTGTGTCTCTGATGTTTTTATGGAAAACACTATGTGCATTTTCTTTAATAACCATGGCTCTGTCCAGTGGCATTTTGCTTTGCTAGTTGCAGATTCAATTGTAACAATATTTATTCTGTAGCTCTGTGTTGCAGATGAATTTACACTTTAAAAGGCTAGGGACGACATCGAGAAACATTGGGATAGGATGTATACCGATTAGTCAGGCTAGATGCATCTGGCAATCAGTTATACAAGTAGCATTTTACCAGAAGCATTCCAATGCGATCTATGCCATGCATTATACAACTGAGTGAAGGATGATGCATGTCTCACTAGTAAGTCAGCATGCCTCTCCCTTCAGCCATTTTCACACTTCTGCCTTAACATATTCCACTAGATGCTGTATACAGCACTTATTATACAACTCAAAGAGTGATATGATCTTTACACTAGTGTGATGAGAATTCACAGCAGTGTGCCTCTTGTCATCTTCAGTTGTATAATTAAGGTTACAGTCTGTCTGTTGGCTGCAACACCTACTATTATTACATTATCTTCTCTGCAAAGCTTCTTCTGTAAAGAGTGTAAGTCATAGGTTATGTGATAATCACTTCCCAAAGAACTCTGTACCAGTTCTGACATTCCCCTCCTAAGACCTTCGGAGGCTTCTGAAATATCTTCTTCTTACATGTAGTTTGCACATTATGCTATGTACAGTCAGACTCTTCTGAATTTATTGGGATGTCTGAATGTTTTTGTTGCTGGTCTCCAAGGCATTGGAGCTGTTGGAGACAGCTAGAGCGTATTGATCTGTTTTGCAGTATTTCCTGGACCCTTTCACTGACTTAGATAAAATGTATATAAATTACGTTTTAAATTAACTGATGAGAGAAAATGAAAATTTTGCATGAAAGCTAAATTTATTTGCAAAAGAGAATTAAAGTTATTTATAGAAGATTAGACTGGCATGATTAGCAAGAGCAGTTTATGTGATCTTAAGTGTCATTAAGGGAAAATTACATTGTAAAAATGAAATAGTTTACTTCCACAGAAATGAAGATTAGGTTAGCTCACAGCCAGTATACTACTGACATAATTTGCAATAACTTTTCAGTTGGACTGTATTCAACTGTACTTGGCTATTAGTTTTATGAACAATGTAATTAATAACTGAACTAACAAACTGATATTTTTGTGAAACTATAACTTAGCATTGTCGGATGGAGTTGTTGTGACATACTGTCTCTTAGGTGTAGATTTGGTAATATTGCAATAGTTGTAAATGCACCAAAATTAAATAGCTGTAACTATGAACTTGTAAACACAGACTTTCCTTACCAGAAAAAGTCTCTGACCAAATGAATTGTTTATTCACTGTGTTAATGTCTTCATTGATTTATTCCTGCATTCATTCATTAATTGAGATTAATGTCATCCCAGGCACTAGATGTTTTTATTTTAAGCTGTGAAATAATTTTTCGGTCATCACAATCTGTAATGTTCTTTGGGAACTCAGTTGTGTTTATAGCCAGCACTGAATCACACATTTTTCCCATGTATGCCTTACTAATTTGTTCTGTCAAACCTGTACACTCTGTCTTTAGGTGACTCAACAATGATCGCCTTTCCCTTAGTACTATATTATTGCAGCCTGGACGCTGTCTCTCATCTCACATTTATTATTTATTATGCTCCAGGCTGTTGTACTGGCATTACTTGATTCAATTACCTGATCAATGGAATACTCTGCTTTTAGAATCTTTAGGGATTCTCTATAAGCTCTTCTGTAGGTTTTGTACATAATAATAATAATAATAAATGGTTTATTTGTCCATAATAACTTTTAAAGTCTTGGACACAGTCTGTTTATAAACATATGAACATTAATAAGCGTTTAGAAATAAATATAAATTATACACAACAACATTAAAAATCTTTGAGGGAATAAAAATATGTAGCAATTAACAGCTGCTTTGATTTTTTCCTTAAGTATGTTTCCATTTAACAGTTTTATTTATAAAATGTCTTTCAGCAGAAAATGACTATGATCTGTTGCTCTTTTATTACTAAATTTTATGGGGTAATCCTGTCTTTTTCTTCTTATTCTTCTTCTTCCATCATGCATTAGGCCTGCCCTTAGCCTGCTGCAACTACACCTGGTCCTTCCATCATTTTGCAAGTCTTCCAATGTATGTTTTACATTGGAGAGTATATCGCCAAAAATGGAGTGGTAATCTTAATTTATCCATTCATAACAGATGGGATATCCATTTTTGCCGGTATCCGTCAACCTTATTGTTTATATCGAAAATATTTAATTCTTTCCTGAAATCTGTATTTCTTTTGTAGTCTAGCTTGGTGTATCCTGCTATGTACCTGAGGAATTTCATTTCATTGGCTTGTAATCTTATTTTATCTTTCTTTTTCATTACTCAAGATTCACTTCCATATACTCATAGTAATGTTGGTTCTGACATAACTCTATAAAATTTTATATATGTTTCTGTTCTTACTTTATGTTGGAGGGCTCTTCTGATAGTGCCATTTAAATAGTTAAATTTCTCAATTTTGTCCTTTTGATCTAGGTCTCCCCAGAACAACAACATGGTTCCTAGAAATTTGAATCCATCTACTTGCTCTATAATTTTGTTGTCTTTAACATTTTTTGTTCTTACTGGATTTTTCCACAGAAAGCCATGGCTTTTGTTGTTTGTATTGATATTGACATATTATATATCTGGCATGTTTGGTACAGTTCGTAGGCAGCTCTCTGCAGTCCATCTTCATTATTCAAAATTAACACTTGGTCATCTGCGAATAGCAAAGTCATAATGTAATCTTTTTTGTTGAAGTTATATGTATAGTTTTTCAGTTTCATTCTCCATTGCCATATAATGTTGTCTATGTATATATTAACAAGCAGTGGAGAGAGGCTGCAACCTTGTCGAACTCCTAAATTACTAACTTTTGTTGTTTCTTCATTATCCCCAATTATTTGGATTCTTATATTAGCTTAGATCTTTTGAACTCTGTGTACAATGTGTATTGGTATACCTCTTCTTATTAAAATGTCCCACAATAGCTGTCTATTTACTTTATCAAAAACCTTTACATAATAGATGAAAAGGATGTGTGTTTCTTTATTGAATTCCTTATGTTTTTCTATAATTTGCTGTGGCAAATTCTTGTATTATAATTGTGGATTTCACTATTGATTATACTATGCTCCATATGTTTCATTACAAACAGTACAGTCCTGAGAACATACAATGAGTACACTGTTAGTATGTTGTATCTAATGAAGTATTCGCTACAGGACTGATGTTTACTAAGGTTAGATTAGATTAGATTTACTTTCATTCCAATTGATCCATAGTGAGGAGGTCCTCCAGGATGTAGAACATGTCAGAATATTACCTATTATCCTAATTGCTCTTTTCTGGGCTCCAAAAGCCCTAACCATGTATACCATTGGTGCCCCACCCCAAATCTTGATACCATATTGTAGGTGGCAGTGTATGATTCCAAAACAGCTTTGTCTTAAAAGTGGTGCTATTATGTTAGAAAGGTGTTTTACAAGGTAGGTGTTACAAGAGATTTTTTTATACATATAGGTGATGTGCTCCTTCCATGTAAGATGTTCATCTACTGTAATACACAGTAATTTGTATTTATCAATTATTTCAATTGACAACTGTGCCTCAGTATCCACTTGTCTTGATTTCTAATTTAGCAGAAACTCCATCAGAATTGTCTTGTCATTATTTAGTGCCAATTTATTTTTTGTGAGATATTCTGTGATGAGGCTAATGTTCTTTGTATTATTTTGCACAGCTAACTGTTTTGTAGAGCTCCAGCATAGGAAGGAGGTATTGTTGGTATAATTTAAATGTTTGAATTTTGTGGAATTATTATGTCACTGATGTATACAATAAACAAAAAAGGCCTGATAATGCTTCCCTGATGGACTCAACAGTCAAGAATTTTATACGATGACTTTACTGTTTGTGTATGTCCTCCACTTGTATGATACAGTTTTACACACTGTCTCCTGTCAGTGAAGCAAGATCTTAACAAATCTAATGTCACTCCTTTGACTTCATAAGTTCCTAATTTATATAGCAGAGTGGAATGATTTACAGTCAAAGACTTTGGATAGGTCTAAAAAGGTGCCAATAACTTTGTTTCCATCGGTAATTTTATCCAATAGCACATGAAAAATGTAGCTACAATTGTTATTGTAGACGTGGCCTTCCTGAAACCATGCTGAGAGCTTTTTAAATGATTGCACTTACAGAAAAATGATACAAGTTGATCAAAGAGTAGCCTTTGCAACAACTTACTACACATTTATGTCAATAAAATAGGCCTATAATTTTGTATATCAGTAGTTATTCTTTATATCTAAAAAGAAAGATGATGAAACTTACCAAACAAAAGCGCTGGCAGGTCGATAGACACACAAACAAACACAAACATACACACAAAATTCTAGCTTTCGCAACCAATGGTTGCCTCGTCAGGAAAGAGGGAAGGAGAAGGAAAGACAAAAGGATATGGGTTTTAAGGGAGAGGGTAAGGAGTCATTCCAATCCCGGGAGCGGAAAGACTTACCTTAGGGGGAAAAAAGGACAGGTATACACTCGCACACACACACATATCCATCCACACATACACAGACACAAGCAGACATTTGTAAAGGCAAAGAGTTTGGGCAGAGATGTCAGTCGGGGCGGATGTACAGAGGCAAAGATGAAGTTGAAAGACAGGTGAGGTATGAGCGGCGGCAAATTGAAATTAGAAATTAGCGGAGATTGAGGCCTGGCGGATAGCGAGAAGAAAGGATATGCTGAAGGGCAAGTTCCCATCTCCGGAGTTCTGACAGGTTGGTGTTAGTGGGAAGTATCCAGATAACCCGGACAGTGTAACACTGTGCCAAGATGTGCTGGCCGTGCACCAAGGCATGTTTAGCCACAGGGTGATCCTCATTACCAACAAACACTGTCTGCCTGTGTCCATTCATGCGAATGGACAGTTTGTTGCTGGTCATTCCCACATAGAACGCTTCACAGTGTAGGCAGGTCAGTTGGTAAATCACGTGGGTGCTTTCACACGTGGCTCTGCCTTTGATCGTGTACACCTTCCGGGTTACAGGACTGGAATAGGTGGTGGTGGGAGGGTGCATGGGACAGGTTTTACACCGGGGGCGGTTACAGGGGTAGGAGCCAGAGGGTAGGGAAGGTGGTTTGGGGATTTCATAGGGATGAACTAAGAGGTTGCGAAGGTTAGGTGGACGGCGGAAAGACACTCTTGGTGGAGTGGGGAGGATTTCATGAAGGATGGATCTCATTTCAGGGCAGGATTTGAGGAAGTCGTATCCCTGCTGGAGAGCCACATTCAGAATCTGATCCAGTCCCGGAAAGTATCCTGTCACAAGTGGGGCACTTTTGGGGTTCTTCTGTGGAAGGTTCCGGGTTTGAGGAGATGAGGATGTGGCTCTGGTTATTTGCTTCTGTACCAGGTCGGGAGGGTAGTTACGGGATGCAAAAGCTGTTTTCAGGTTGTTGGTGTAATGGTTCAAGGATTCCGGACTGGAGCAGATTCGTTTGCCACGAAGACCTAGGCTGTAGGGAAGGGACCGTTTGATGTGGAATGGGTGGCAGCTGTCATAATGGAGGTACTGTTGCTTGTTGGTGGGTTTAATGTGGACGGACGTGTGAAGCTGGCCATTGGACAGGTGGAGGTCAACGTCAAGGAAAGTGGCATGGGATTTGGAGTAGGACCAGGTGAATCTGATGGAACCAAAGGAGTTAAGGTTGGAGAGGAAATTCTGGAGTTCTTCTTCACTGTGAGTCCAGATCACGAAAATGTCATCAATAAATCTGTACCAAACTTCGGGTTGGCAGGCCTGGGTAACCAGGAAGGCTTCCTCTAAGCGACCCATGAATAGGTTGGCATACGAGGGGGCCATCCTGGTACCCATGGCTGTTCCCTTTAATTGTTGGTATGTCTGGCCTTCAAAAGTGAAGAAGTTGTGGGTCAGGATGAAGCTGGCTAAGGTAATGAGGAAAGAGGTTTTAGGTAGGGCGGCAGGTGATCGGCGTGAAAGGAAGTGCTCCATCGCAGCGAGGCCCTGGACATGCGGAATATTTGTGTATAAGGAAGTGGCATCAATGGTTACAAGGATGGTTTCCGCGGGTAACAGACTGGGTAGGGATTCCAGGCGTTTGAGAAAGTGGTTGGTGTCTTTGATGAAGGATGGGAGACTGCATGTAATGGGTTGAAGGTGTTGATCTACGTAGGCAGAGATGCGTTCGGTGGGGGCTTGGTAACCAGCTACAATGGGACGGCCGGGATGATTGGGTTTGTGAATTTTGGGAAGAAGGTAGAAGGTAGGGGTGCGGGGTGTTGGTGGGGTCAGGAGGTTGATGGAGTCGGGTGAAAGGTTTTGTAGGGGGCCTAAGGTTCTGAGGATTCCTTGAAGCTCCGCCTGGACATCAGGAATGGGATTGCCTTGGCAAACTTTGTAAGTAGTGTTGTCTGAAAGCTGACGCAGTCCCTCAGCCACATACTCCCGACGATCAAGTACCACAGTTGTGGAACCCTTGTCCGCCGGAAGAATGACGATGGATCGGTCAGCCTTCAGATCACGGATAGCCTGGGCTTCAGCAGTGGTGATGTTGGGAGTAGGATTAAGGTTTTTTAAGAAGGATTGAGAGGCAAGGCTGGAAGTCAGAAATTCCTGGAAGGTTAGGAGAGGGTGATTTTGAGGAAGAGGAGGTGGGTCCCGCTGTGACGGAGGATGGAACTGTTCCAGGCATGGTTCAATTTGGATAGTGTCTTGGGGAGTTGGATCATTAGGAGTAGGATTAGGATCATTTTTCTTCGTGGCAAAGTGATATTTCCAGCAGAGAGTACGGGTGTAGGACAGTAAATCTTTGACGAGGGCTGTTTGGTTAAATCTGGGAGTGGGGCTGAAGGTGAGGCCTTTGGATAGGACAGAGGTTTCGGATTGGGAGAGAGGTTTGGAGGAAAGGTTATTCTTTGTTATGCACCAGTCTTATTTCGGTGAGTTTTAACAAGTCAGGAAATGATCCCTGACTGAAAGAGCTGTTTATTAAATGTTGTTGTGGCTTTAGATAAGATAAGATACTTTATTGTCACATAACATGTTTTTATACAATCATTCGATTGAGAACATTTGTGACTCGTCAGTCTTTAACCTAAGGTTTTACAGTATTTTATATACTACAGGAAATACGTAATACATACATTGCTTATTATAATAAAAATACAACATTATATTTTAAATCTTTTCGTAATTCATCGAATCATTACCAAAGCCTTCACACACCTGTATGAAGTATGGATGTACTGAATGGGATACAAATCGCCATTCGAACCATAATTCTATATATAAACATGAATATACAGTGAATGCGTATACTTTGTATCTATATGGCTTTGAAAGTATACCATTTGTACTTGTATCTTTACTCGATATTCCTATTTATAAATTCTTCTAAACTATAACATTGCTTTTTATTCATTTAGAAATCCTTCTAGACTATAATAACATTTGCTTTTTAGGTATGTGTAAATGGTCTCCAATGTGGATTCCCCAAATATTGACATTATCTTATTTCTGATCTTCAGAGCCATGTAATATGGAGTATTTTCATACACTGTGAGTCAGTGACAAGGTAGCATGTATTTTAATTTATGTCTAGTTTCGTAGGCATGTGTGAATGTATTTCCTTCAGACAGATGCGAGTTTTTCTGTTCAAAGAGAAGTATTTCATATATGAAGATGGAAGGGATTGTCATGAAGTCCAGGCTTTCGAGTAGTGGTTTGCATGAATGTCTACTATTGGTTCCTGTCATTGGTCTGATTATTATTATTATTATTATTTTTAGTTTGATGATTCGAAGGAGGTTTGTCTTTTCAGCACCCCAAAATATTATTCCATATCTTATAAGTGTTATGAAATACGCATGGTATACAGTTTTCTTCAGCGTTAAATCCATTACTTTGTGTAGTACCCTCATTGCATAAACTAAACTATTTAATCTCTTCAGTAAACTGTCCACATGGTCAGTCCATTGCAAGTTTTTATTTAAAGTTATCCCAAGAAATTTTACAGAATCAACTGTGGTCAGTTCTTTACCTGAATATTCTATTTGTGATATACATTCAGTAGTTTGATTGGTACTGAAGTGTATGATTTGTGTTTTTTCAAGATTTAATTTCATAGCATTATCTTTTATCCATTGTTCAAGTTCTTGTAGAGTTTGTTCCGTGGTCCTTACTAATTCATCAGTGTTTTTGCAGCAGACTACAGCAGTTGAGTCATCTGCGTAAAGTATTGTATCTGTATTTACTTTGCTAAGCATGTCATTTATGTAATATAAGAACTGAAGTGGTCCTAATATCGAGCCCTGGGGCATGCCTGCTTGAATTTCTTTCCAGCTAGAGCAAGTTTTCTCTCCCTTTTGATGTATCACCACCCTTTGGTATCTGTTTTTGAGATAAGATGAAAACCCTCTTATAGATTTTCTATGGAAGCCATAGGTACACAATTTTTGGAACAGTAGCTTAGGGTTTACTGTGTCAAATGCCTTTGATAGGTCACAAAAAATACCAGATACACTTTGTTTGTTGTCAAGGCATTTACTTACTTTAGAGATTAGTTCATTTACAGCTTGTAAAGTGTCTCGTCCCTTCCTAAACCTGTATTGGTTATTGAGAATAATATTACCTTCCTTATTGTACTTTTCTAATTGATTACATACTATTCGTTAAACTATTTTAGAGAAAACTGGGAGTATAGACACTGGGTGGAAATTTACTAAATCATCTTGTTTTCCCTTTTTGTAGATTGGACAGACTTCAGCATATTTCAGTCTGTCTGGAAAGCAGCCCTCATCAAACGATTGGTTTATTATTTTACAGAGTTGAGGTGCAATGCTGTCACTTCCTGCCTTTATGATATTTGTTGGAATTTCATCCCAGCCCACAGATTTAAGAATTTTTAGGGATTGTGTGATGTTAGCTACTTCGTGACATGATACTGCAGTAAATTTAAACTCTCTTGATTCCTGCAGTACTGCATTAGGTCTTATTTGTGGAAGTAAGAAGTTATGATGTTTGTTTGTGGTTATGAAGTACTTATTAAATTCTTCACAGATGTGCCAAGTCTTAGTAACAGTATTCCCACCAATTTCTAGTTGGTAATTAAAATGTTTTGTTTCTTCAGTACCTGTTTCTTTCTTGACAACCTGCCATACTGCTTTTGATTTATTTGAGGCATTAGCTATATATTTACTGTTTGCCAATTGTTTTGCTTGTTTAACTACCCAATCAAATATTTTTTTGTATTTGATTTTGTACCTAATAAATTCAGCATCATGGTTGGTTTTCGCTTCCTTATGCATTTCCCTCTTTCTAATACTAGAGATCCTGATACTTTCCATAATCCATGTCTTACTTTTATTGTATTTATCACGTGTTGATACGAGGGGAAAGCATTCATTGAAAATGTTCTTGTATTCAGATATGAAAGTGTTGTAATTATTGTTTACTGAACACTGGTTGCTGAAGGTCCAGTGGGTTTCCTTTAATTTCAAGATAAATGTGTTTACATTTGTCTGGCTGAAATTTCTGACCAATTTCACTGTGGGCCTATATGTTTTGTCTATGTATGGCAATGACATAAAAAGTGCTGAGTGATCAGATATTCCTAAGTCTAATACATGTTTTTCTGTATTCCCATAATTTTTGCTGCTCACTATATTATCAATGCTTGTGGCAGAAGTGGCTGCCCCAGTGCACTCAGTAAAATTTAGTGTTAAGCCATTTGTAGCCAACAAATCCTTCAGGGTGGTAACAAATCTGTTTTCGTCTCTTATATCTATATTAAAATCAGAACAAATTACAATCTTTATATATGGTTTCCCTACCTGCAACCTACTTAGCAGAGTTTCAAATTTCTCTAGAAATGCCCTAGTAGCCCAATATTCCAGGATATGATATACGCTTATGATTAGTAAACCGTATTCAGACAGCTCAATGCAACAGCTGTCAAATACCTGTTCCTCATTTAAACAATCAAAAGTCTTTTTGGCTTCGAAGTTTTGTCTGTTCAACTAATATACATGACCCCCCATACCCCTTTTTTCTGCAAAAACTCGATGCTAACTTGTATCCTGAGAGTGAATTTAGTAGCTTGACATTGTTCCATTTAAGCCAATGTTTATTCAAACATATGACTTTTACAGAGTTAATTTGCCCTAAGAGTATTTCTAAGTCATATAGTTTGTTCATCATTTCTCCCGACACACCACCTAGGTTTAAGTGCATTATGAAGCTATTTTTACTGACTAAAGAATTTACAGTATCTATTAAACTGTTGGCAAAGTTTACACCTATGTGAGTTTTTACTGCAAATTTACGGTCCCTCACTTTGTTAGTTCTTTCGTACCTAATTCCATAGGAATTGGTCCACCTATTAGTTTCCCTGTGAAGGAGCTTCCATTGCAATAACAGGTCTGTATTCATTATCATGAGATATCTGTTCAAGTACATCATTAATACTCGCAGCTAATCTTTCCCTACCATGTTTGTTGTGATGCATTCCATGGTGTGTAAAACAGTTTCTTTCATAAGTATCAATATCTATTATTAATTCATTACTGCATTCACTCAGAAATTTAGCTGAGATGTCATCCCAGCCACTGGAGGTATTTGCTTTTAAGTTGGAAATGGTTTTCAGGATTTTCAGTTCTGTAACACACCTCAGGAAGAATGAATTACGGACATTACTGGGATTTAGCACCTGAGGTGGGTCAATCACATCCTCTCTGATCATCTTGCTAAATTGGTCTCTGAATCTCTCACATACTTCCTGGGGTCACTCATCAGTTTTTCATTGCCTCTTATTATTATGTTATTGCACACTACATTGTCCCTTCCCCTGCCTTCCTTGTTAACTGTTCTCCACTCTGTTTTTCTAACACTGCTGGATTGCTTCATCTGTTCATCATTTAACTTTTATTACTAACTTTTCAACTTTTTAAAAATATTTTCACATTGCCTGTTATCTCTCTGTTACCATACCACATTTTCAGTCTTTTCTACTGTCCATTTAGATTTTTAAGATTTTGCTTTTCTAGAACTAAGCAACAATATTCCCTTGATAAAAATCCCTTGAGCTTGACAAAACTATGAAAAGGATGGTTTACTACTCACCACAAGTGTGATCCACCCATCACTGCCCCCAAATCATCCGGGTGAGTAGCAATCTATCCTATTCATAATACTGTAATTATTTCAGCCTTGATTTTCCACTGTTTAATTTCTTGAGCCCGCCATGTTTCTCTGGTTTCACTGCTGCTCTCTAGTAGACATTATTAATAACTCCTCACCTGTACTGTTTCATCACATTGTTCAAAGAGAGTGACTTGATCACCTAATATAGCATCTTTCGACAATTTCTGCCCATGCAGTTATGTAAAAAAAGAAAGAGAGAGATTTTAAAATCTTGTAATATTTAAGAATATTCATTCATAACTCATACCCATCACATTGCAAAATACACTGGAGGAAACGCCAGGAAAGAAAACAATTACGTCCAGTTACATCAAGACAAAACATGCCCTGACAATCTGCTGACTTGAGCCCAACTCAGTGTGCGTGAGACAATTGAAACTTCCAGTGTGTTGTTGCAGGAGTTCTCATACACTACTTGCTTGAGCAGCAATATGTTGACCAGCTTGTGGACAGAATGCCAAGGATGACCCAAGCATGTTACAATGCATAGAGTGGTACAACACAGTATTGAATGTCATCCAACAGCAGAGTTTGATTTCACAGATTTGCAATGATGTGTACTTTCAACTGACTGTCATTATTTTGGTTGTTGTTTTGTTTTTATTGCACAGTAAAGTTTATTCCTTCATCCCATGGTCCACACAAATGAGTTGGTATGGATGTGGTTGAAAATGTTGTTGAGCAGTTTATTTTCATTTGTTAACAGTATGTCAGCCAAAAACCTTTGCTAGTAATGTATAAACATGGAAATTATTACACCTGTTACATAAGATCTTAATTTATCTCCTCACAATGTCCCACCATATGCTTTGATCTTGTATATCTTCTTCCTCTACACCAATTCTGCTCATTATTAATTGTACATTTTAGAGACAGGTGGTCATAGGGTGTCCTCTTCTCTTCTTTGCCTCTGGGTCTCATTCCCGCATCATTTTTGATATTCTGGCTTCCTTCGTTCTTCTTACATGCCCATAACATTGTAACTTCCTTCTATCCATCACGTCATGTATTCTATTTCTTACTTCCATTCTCTTTATTATTGCATCATTTCTTGTTTTCTCTTTTCTAGAAATTCTTGCTTATCTTCCCCAGAAGTTCATTTCTCCTGCTTGCAGTTTTTTTATGTGTTGGAGATTAGTAGTCCATATCTCATCTCCATACATAAATATGCTTTGTAGTATCTATCTATATATGATTCTTTTGGTTTGGTTTATTACATTTCTGCTCCCTAAGATTGAGTTGAACATCCCAATGACCTTCCTTTCACTACTAGTTCTTTTCTTAATTTCTACCTCTGATTTTCTCACCGCCTCTAAAATGGATCGTGAATAACATAAAGTATTGACGTTCTTAATTTCTTTCCCTCTATGTGTAAGTCATCTGGATCATTAGTGAGGCATTCTGTTTTCTGATAGTTAATATTCAATCCTCAGTTTCTGTATTCCATTGTTAGCTGATTATGTACATAATTTGCATCCTCCCCTCCTTGTGCTATAACTACTTGATCATCAGCAAATAGTAGGTGATACAAATAAACCCCATCTTTAATTTCTAGCCCCGTCCCATTGAATTTACAAGACCACATATTAAGACGACTGTCTATATAGATTTTAAATAATGTTGATGAGCTGGGTAAGCCTTCTAGCAGACCCTTGCTTGTTCTAAATTTCTGTGAAAGCATTTTCACTCAAAATATGTTACCTTTATATACTTCTTGTATTATTTTAATTAAAGGACTGACATATGTTATCTTTATATATTTCTTGTATTCTTTTAATTAAAGGACCCTTTATGTGCACTATATGTAATACTCTCCAAAGAAATTTCCTCGGGACAGTTCCTCAGTTTAAGGGAAGCCTAAAGGATTTATTGGTGGCCAACTCCTTCTACTCCATTGATGAATTTCTCAGTAAAACCAACTGTTTTGTATATAAGTACAATATAACTTCTGCACAATTTCAGTGCAGTAATGTGTTCATTGAAAATTTGTGTGTGTGTGTGTAAGTACAATCTAACTTCTGCATTTTAAATTCAGTGCATTAGTATTTGTAAAATGACTCTTTCATATAGTGTTCATTAAAAAATGACGATCATTCCACTTGGGACCTGTGGAATGGTACATTAGCTTATTTGTTTTAGTTGTAAATATTTGTCATGTATTGTTGTTCTTCTGACATGTTCCACATCCTGGAGGACCTCCTCACTACAGATCAATTGGAATGAAAGTAAATCTAATCTAATCTAAACAGTATCATATTCTTTTTCTAAATCTATGACAATTTATCCTATGTTTTGTGATTTCTCCCTATGTTCCCCTAAAATTTGTCGTAATGTGAAAATATGGTCTGTGCATGATCTAAGTAAACATACATTTACATATATTAATTAATGAATAATTGTTCTATATGATTAAAATTTTTCATATTTTCGAGCTTCAGCTTTTCTTTCCACTGATTCACTTAAGAGAATCTGGTGCAAACAGATGACTAAAATTTGGTTACAGATTTTGGTCAGAAACCTGTGATCACAGCCCTGAAACTAGAGTCCATTTGGCATTAGAAGCGAGAAAGAGCAACAACAACAAGGATTTGAGTAATAATGATTTTAAAAATGAGCCAGCATGTGTTAATCTCTTTGACAAAGAGGGGAAACCACGTAATGTGAATGAAGCCAAGGTTCCATTTACACTCAAAGAGGAAGATGGATGTTACATATTAGACATTACTGTCTTCAGGTAATGTAGCTCTGCAAATACTGAAATATAATTGTTATGAAATTTTAGCATGAGGAATGCAGTTTTAGAAGTAAATGTAGAACCATGGAGTACACTTTATATTCATCTATTTGAGGAAATTAATTCTGCTTTCATTGTGTTTTTTCTCTTAGTAGTAGAAAATCTGACTGAAACTATTGAAATAAAGGAAAAGCATGAAATTTCATAGTTTTATATACGGTATATGGATAGGCAGAAAGGGAGAGACAAAGAGGGAACTAATAATTGTGATAATTGTGACCACTGTTATGGGGGTGAAGAAAGAAGACAGAAACAACAAACTTTTACATTCTGAGAATCACACAGTCCCCTTTGAAATTTTGATAGCACTAGGTGCTGCCAACATTTAGGATTGCTCAGTCATTGTGAGATTAACTGCCAGTGACTATATTGATTTCAGTGCCTCTAATGTGGTAAGTTATTACCTAAAGAATGTAGAATGAGTAAGGAAGTGCTTACTAAAACATACTTTAGTGCATTACAAAATATCATAAGAAAGATTGCTGTTGTGTTATTCTGCCACTATTTTCAAATAATCTGTAGACGGATGCAAAAAATATATAGATTTTGTGCTACATCACTGGTCTGATGTTCCTGTGACAGGAACAGACTATAGAGCATATACATTTCTGTAGGAAACACTACAGACATGCTGAATAGGATTGAAAACAGGTGATATCAAGAACCATACAAATTCTCCACAAATCAATAGAACTTTCATGTTCAATGCAATGACTAAATGCACATGATCTGCCATTGTGTCCCTCGGTAACATGCGTACTTGTGATTTCTTGTGTCTCAGCAGCAAGAGTTTATTGAATTGCTTGATTTGATTTGATTTATTTCGTGTTCCATAGGTCCAACTGTATTGGATACACAAGGACATGGAACGAGTCAGTTTTTTACAAATACAATCTGATAATCTTATAGCATATACAGAAATTTGAGTAAATAATTATATAAAAATTTATACAGTAAATTCTTTGGGCAGCAATACAGAAAAAGAAAACACATATTTTCTTAGAGTCATTAAAACACTACAGAAAACAGATACGGAGCACACACAGATACAGAGCTCAGGCTAAATAAAATTCTTAGTGGCATTATGTCAACTTGTATTATATAATATTAAAATATTACAATTTATTTAGTTAAAAATTCATCTAGACTGTAAAAAGCTTTTTCTAGCAGAAATATTTTTGGTGCTTTCTTGAACTCACTCTTGTTATGAATCTTTGTCTTTATTTCGGGAGGAAGAGCGTTGAAGAGTTTTGCTCCAGTGTAGTGGACACCCTTTTGTGCCAAGCTCAAATTTCTGAGTTCACTGTGTATGTCATTCTTCCTCCGTGTGTTATGCTCATGATAATTACTGTTTGGTTGAAATATATCTATATTTTTACAAACAAAACACATGAGAGAAAAAATATATTGGCATGTAGTTGTGTATATTTTAAGATTACGAAAACTATTTCTACAAGAGTCTCTTGGGCGCAATCCACATATAATTCTTAAAGCTCGTTTCTGTGCAATGAACACTTTCCTTGCTAATGGCTGGTTGCCCCAAAAAATAATTCCAAACTCAATGAGACAATGAAAATAGCCATAATATGCCACTTTTGCAGTGTTAGATTCAACACATGTAGTGACAACCCGTAAAGCATAGGTAGCAGAGCTAAGCCTCTTACAGAGATCAATAATATGTGAAGACCAGTTCATTTTCTTGTCAATGTGCATTTCAAGAAATTTTGTTGTTTCCGTTCTAACTATTGGTTGATTACCACATGCCACACTTATCTCTCTCTCTTTTTCTGTTTTTGTACAGAATTGAATAAAGCAGGTCTTACTGGAATTTAATGAGAGACCATTCACCTTGAACCAATTAACCATATCTGAGAGTATGTGATTAATGGGTTCCTCAAGATTGTTGTCTGTTGTACTGCTCATAAAAATTGTGGTATCATCAGCAATTAATGTAAATTTATACGGCAGGCTTGTACATGATGGTAGATCATTTATAAAAATCAGGAATAATAGTGGCCCAAGAATTGAGCCCTGGGGCACTCCACATGTAATGGAACTCCATTCAGAATCTGAGGAAGTGTCATATACTCCACCCGAGCTATTCAACACAACTTTTTGTTTTCTGTCTTGGAGGTACAACTGTAGCCAATTTCCTGCAACACCACTTATTCCTGCTAATTTTGCTTTTTGCAAGAGAATCTGGTGATCAACACAGTCAAACGCTTTGGATAAATCACAGAAGACACCAAGTGCTAGCATTTTTTCATTAAGGGTTTCTAGGACTTCATTTGCAAGTGCGTAGACTGCGTCTTCTGTTGAACGGCCCTTTTGAAAGCCAAATTGGCTCTTGCTGAGAACTCCATTCTTAATGAGATGATCAGTAATTCTTACATGTATTAGCTTTTCTAGAATTTTGGAGAAAGCTGTCAGCAAAGAGATAGGTCGATAGTTAGTTAGTTCAGCTTTATCGCCCTTTTTGTACAGGGGCTTCACAATGGCATACTTAAGTCTACTGGGAACAACACCTTTCTGAAGGGAAGCATTGCAAATATGACAGAGAATGTTCCTTATCCACACACAAGAATATTTCAATAAATTACTAGATATATTATCAACCCCTGCAGAATTCGTACTTTTTAGAGACATGATGATTCTTTGAATTTCTTCTACAGTGACAGGATTAAGGTGCATTTCTGAAATTGCGTTTGAATATACGGCTTGACAAAGAGTTACAGCTTCATCAACATCGGGCTTGCAACCAATCTGTTGAGTTACTGATAGGAAGTGTCTATTAAAAATCTCAGCCACCGTTTTGGGGTTATCTACTAGGATACCTTCATATCTGTAAACAGGTAAATCCTCCAATAACATACATAACACACATTTAATTAATTTGACTTGTTTTCACACTCATTGTGACTAGCAGCACTACAATGACCAAATTCAGATTTCAATAAAATTTTATTCCCAGGCAGGCATTTTCAACACCCTATTAATCAGTATGGCAGTACCAGATACAATGAACTTTCACAATTGAGTTCTGACAGAACAATATCACATTAGTTTTAGGTTACACAGTCAGTTAACACACCAGATATCCTGATACATGACACTAATACACAGAAGTTCCTGATGGTGACAGAGAGATGGGACAGTGATGAATGTTATTCACTGATTCATTCAAAGAAGTTCATAAAAGATAATACAAGTTACTACATGAGTGACACAGAGATGTTGACCATACCCATGCTGGAGGCAGACTTTCATGGAGGTGTTACTCATAATTAGCTCACTTGGAACTGGTAATTTTCGATTGGAAGAGGTATTTATAAACTGGTATAATATTTTGTGATCATGAAAACTTTATTATAGTATGCAAAACTGTAGGTGGAAATTTGGTAATGTAGATAACATATTGCTTCCAGTAATGATCTGGTTTAACTAAAAGAGTATTAGTTGGAAATTATAAACATTCTTAGTTCTACACCATTCAAAAGAATTAGGGGAACACAAGAATCTACATTCGGTACATTAAATATATTTTGATACAGGCGGTATCGGTGATCTTATTGCTTGGCTTGAACTCTTTGCTTTCAGTGTATGTGACAATTAAAATCACTTTACATCTATGGACTGTGTTGTTGTGTAGAGATACCAATGTTGACAGCCATATGGATCTTGTCGTGGTCCATGGTCACCTTACCGCCACACAATAAACCGAGCAGATCCTGTTGGAGCATGTGGTGGATGCTGCATGTGGTTGTGGCCCTGCACACAGTTTTAATCTGCCAGGAAGTTTCATATCAGCACACACTCCACTGCAGAGTGAAAATTTCACTCTGGAAACATCCCCCAGGCTGTGGCTAAGGCAAGTCTCTGAAGTATCCTTTCGTCCAGGAGTGCTTGTCCTGCAAGGTTTGCAGGAGAGCCTCTGTGGAGTTTCAAAGGTAGGAGATGAGCTACTGGCAAAAATGAAGCTGTGAGGACAGGTTGTGAGTCTTGCTTCTGTAGCTCAGTTGGTAGCACTCTTTTGGTTATCCCATGCTCCCTGACTGCAAATTTGTATGTCAATCTGGTGGCTGACCTGTTGTGCTGCCATTCGTGTACAGCGTTCCAGTGGATGTATTCCAACATGATAATGCTGCCCACATACAACTGTTGTAAACCAACATGCTCTACAGAGTGTTAACACATTTCCTTGGCTTCCTCGATCACCAGATCTGTGTCTCCAAATTGAGCACATACGGGACATGATTGGACAACAACTCCAGCCTCATCCACAACTAGCATTAACCGTCCCTTTATTGACCAACCAAGCTCGACAGGCATGGAACTCCACCCCACAAACTAACATCTGGTACCTATACAACATAATGCATGCACATTTGCATGCTTGTTTTCAACATTCTGGTGGTTACACTGGTTATTAATGTACCAGCATTTCACATTTGCAGTGGCTTATCTCGTGCATATGTTAACGTGCGATCTTGCAATGTTAATCACTTTAAATATGTTACATTACTTTACATTAATCATTTTTTGGTGTTGTAATTTTTTTCCACCAGTGTATATATGAGTGGTCTTATGCCAGAGTGAACTAAGTGACATTTAAAAAAAATTAGTTCTTCACCATTTTAAAATGATATGGTTTCAGTTTGTCTTATGACAAAACAAGCTATCTGAGAACTCACCTCGTTTCATTGCTATAGCAAGGGATTTCTTTGGCAGAAGGTTGGTACTATTCATTCTCTTATTCCAAAGTGAACCATGCGGCATCACATGATGGCTACCACGGTATATAGCTCAGGCGCACGTTCCCGCGCAATGGCAGAAAACGATGATAATTGTGAAGACGAGTCATTTAGTTCTAGTTCTTCTGATGTATATGAACCTAGTGATGGTGCCTCTCAATCATCAAATGGTAAGTGGATTTTAATAACTAGTGATACTTTAGTTTATAGAATAAACTCGTTAATTGGAGGTTATGTTGTTTACCTCACATGCCAGAATGAACCATGACCACAAGTAGTAAATCTAAGATCACTGCACAATTGATAGTGAGTGTATGTCAATATTTCAGCCAGTGCTGCCATAAATAATGAGGGGAGAGGAAAATTGACCCTGTGGAAAGAGATACCTCTTTATATAGGGCGGGAAATGCGATTTAATATGGAGATGGTTCACTCTGGCAGAAGAGTTCCTGAAAGAATTGTATTTTGCATATTCGTCAGCTACCAAAATAATTAAATGGAATATCATAACTTGATCTCATGACTGGCATTCTTAATTAGTCAGTTTTCAAAACAAAATTGTAGATCTAAGTAATTTGTTTTTCAGATCAACATGAAATTTATGGCAGTAAAAGAAACAAAGAAAACAGGGAACAATGGAAGAAAACCCTAAGGAAGAAGAAGTGAAATAGTGGGGAAACTTACGCTAACAGTAAAGGGGAGACTGTCCCAGGAAAGACATTTGTTGATTTTAATTGTTCATGTAGACAAAAATGCTGCCAAAAATAAATTGTGAGGAGAAAAGAAAGTTTTTTGACACATTTTATGGAAGTGGCGTCTTGGGATGTGCAGACATCAATAATATATGGTTCAGTTAAAAATATTCCCATCAAAAGGAAGCGTTCTAAAACTGACAAGAAGAAGTTTTCTAGGAACTATTATACTCCTAGTGCGGATGGAAATGATATGAAGGTGTGCAAAAAAACTTATCTAAAGATACTACAGATTTCTGGCAGCACTATGCATCAAGCCGTAGCCAAAGCAAAGACAAGCTCTTTATGTGACCAGCGAAGAAAACACGTACCTCATAATAAAAGTGCTGACTCAGCTATTATTCACATCCTTAATCATATTAGTAGTTTTCCCAGTACATCGAGTCACTACTGCAGAAGAGATTCGTCAAAAAAGTACTTCGACAGTAGACTTGATCTTAGTTTGATGTACAGATTATTCATTGATAAGCTGAAAGAAGAAGATCCCAATGTTAAACCTCCCAGCCAATCACTGTACGAAAAAGTATTTAGACGAGACTTCAATCTCAGTTTCAAGCCTCCTCAAAAGGATACGTGTCAAACATGTGACAGGCTAAACAAGCTAATTACAGCGGAGGAGACACTTAGAGCTGGTGAGGCAGACACTGATAAGCTACGAAGATTAAGAAAGGAGCAGGAATTGCACCACAGGAAGGCTGAAGCTGCAAGAGATTGTCTGAAAAGTGATATGGAGAACTCCAAGACAGAGGATAATCTTACAGTTTTTTCATTTGATTTGCAGAAAGCATTATTGCTGCCAAAATTGATAACAGGTGTTGCATACTATAAACATCAACTCTCCTGCTTTAATCTTGGAATTCATGACTTTAAAAGTGGAAAGGCAGTAATGCATTGCTGGAATGAAAGTATTGCTTCAAGGGGAGCTGAAGAGGTAGGCTCTTGTGTATTGAAGTATGTCAAATCTCATGATATTGGTCCAAGGATGGTAGTATGGTCAGATTCGTGTGGGGGGCAAAACAGGAATTTTAAAATTATGACAATTTGGATGTATTTGGTTCAGAGTGACAAAACTAACACTGAGGAAATTACGCACAAATTTGCTGAACCTGGTCACTCGTATCTTCCAAATGACAGTGATTTTGGGGATATAGAGAGGAAACTATGGCATTATCCAGAAATATTTGCCCCAGAACAACTTTATTATATTATTGAGAATGCCAGAGTGAAGAAAGGTAAATTTGAAGTGATAAACACGCACGAAGGCGGTGTTAGTAGGTGGTACCAGGATCGTGGATGTTATCGTTGATCGACCTATAAGCGAATGCAAATATGAATTATTTAAAATTTTCATTTCGTATCTTCGCTTTGTATTGGTTTGGCTTCCTGTAGTGCATGTGTGATTTGTGAGTGTAATTTTTAACCTAGTCTGTTATGTAAAATATATTGCTATGCCTAAATGAAAGCGTACATTTTCTGATGTCCTTTCCTGCAAATCTCCAGCTTTCAAGAAAGGGATAAATGAATTTGAAGCAGAATGTAAAATATGTGGAGCTTGAATGTACATCTCAGTGTCCAATAAAGATAAGAAATAACTCGACAGATTAACTGTCATTGTTTTATTTCATTGTTTCATAATCATTCAATTTATTTGTATTAGGAAGGTTAAAGTGCAGTTTACATGTTGTCAGCTGCTGCTTGAATTGTAGATGTTGGTAGTGGTGCGTTGAATGAAGGGAGGTGAATGGTCTTACATTTTTCGCTTTGTAAACAATTCCGTGCTGTTGACATAACAAAACAATTAACACCACACTGTAACCACAATCAATGTTATTAATTTTTTTTTATATTGCTCAGTTAACCACCAACTGACCATCAGTAACAATTGACAACTAGTTTTAATTCCTGGCAGAAACACGCAGTCTTATAGGCTGCCTGAATGCTATAAAATGAAATGCATGTTGCTTTGTCACCGAAATGTTAAATTTCATGCACAGGTGGCCAAGATCTTGAAAATCACATTGCCAATCAGAAGCTTAAAAAAAACCTTCAGGCTTCCAGTTCAATGTCTAGGATAGAGAATTATTTCAGAAACAACAATCTACTTCTGCTATTATCCACAGAGTTCTTGCTGCAGAAGGAGCATTAGCAAATGGTTCAAATGGCTCTGAGCACTATGGGACGTAACTGCTGAGATCATCAGTCCCCTAGAACTTAGAACTACTTAAACCTAACTAACCTAAGGACATCACCCACATCCATGCCAGAGGCAGGATTCGAACTTGCGACCGCAGTGGTTGCGCGGTTCCAGACTGTAGCGCCTAGAACCGCTCGGCCACTTCGGCCAGCGAGCATTAGCATTCCATAACGTTAGGCATCATTTTGGCTACAGATCAATGGATTGTAGGCCAAAATTAAATGAAGCAATTTATTTTGACTGGGATGTTGCTAAAAAGATTTTCTCAGCCAGAACAAAAACTCAAAGTATTGTAAATAATGTGATTGCTCCGCATGCCTTGACTGTAGCAATGGAAGATATGAGTGGCATATCTTGTTTTGGTGTCTCTACTGATGGAAGTAACCATGGCAATATAAAAATGTTTCCGATTGTTATACAATATTTTGACTACAAACAGGGTGGTTTGAAAACAAAAGTAATTGAGCTAAAATCTACTCTAAATGAAACATCTGAGACAGTTGCAGAGAACATTACAGAAACTTTACAGCATTTGGGTATTGTTAATACGTGTTTGTCATTTACTGGTGATAATGCAAACACAAACTTTGGTGGTATTAACCACAAGGAAGGCAATAATATATACAGCAGATTAAAGATATCTCTGAAAAATGAGCATTTAATTGGAGTGGGATGTCCAGCTCACATTTTACACAATACAATTCAGCAGGGAGCTGATTGTCTTTCTATTGATTTAGAGTGTATTATTGTAAAAATACATAATTATTTTTCTATTCACACAGTTAGAACAGAACAGTTGCAATCTTTCTGTGAATTTGTTGAAGTTAATTACAAACAAGTCCTGTCTCATGTGAAGACTAGGTAGCTGTCTCTTTTTCCAGCCATTGAAAGGTTACTGGAAATGTATGGTGCTCTTAAAGCTTACTTTCTCTTTGAAAGCAAACCACCAAAGGTTTTGTTTCAATTTTTGAGAACAGGCTGAGTGAAGCTTACTTATGGTATTTGCATTCATTGATGTCTTTGTTCAGTACAAGTATTCTGGAATTAGAAAAGGTGGACAACTTTGGTTGATGTCATTGGAATTTTAGAGTCAATATGTAAGGTGCTTGAAGACCGATTAAGTGAAAAATTCATTTGCCTTAAAGTCAAGCAGATCCTGAAAATTGCAACAGAGGAACGCTTAGAGAAAGAAGTCAAACTTTTATTTTACTTTATCAATCATGCCATGAATATTTGAAATGGTGGCTCTGTATGTTTGAGGACTTCTCATGTTTTAGATGGATGTCATTTAACAATGATTTTTGCTACATTGATGTTGAGAAAAGCTTTGTGTATTTGCAGGAGAAATGTAAAACCTTTGAAATTGAAGATGCAAAATGTTTTGATCAGTTCTGCAATTTCAGGCAATTTCTAAAAAGGAATAATGATGATCCAGAATTTAGGACTTTATCTTGTAGTAAAAAATGGGCAAAGTTTTTTGTGACAGTAAGTCAGTTGATTGTCACTCAGAGTTGCTGAAACTTGCTGAATACTTTTTCAGTATTTCAGGGCATAATGCTAATGCTGAAAGAATATTCTCTCTCATTACCACACAATGGACTGATGAGAGGAATAGATTAAACCTTGAATCAGTGAAAGGTCTGTTGATGGTCCAATATAATTTAAAAGAATTTTCATGTGTGTCATTTTACAATTATCTCTTAAGTAAGCCTAAACTTCTGCAAAAAATTGTTTCCTCCAAGAAGTATCAATAATTGTTAAGGAATTTATGTATGTTATGTCTATAAATAATAGACCCATTTATTAAAATTGAATGTATGTTTGATGGAGAATACCGCAGATGAGGATACCACCGGTCAGCTTTGGACAAGTCACGTGTAAGTAGCCAATCAGGAGTGGCATTTAGGCAGCCGTCTTTGTTAAATCTTAAAACTACATGTAAATATAAAAAAAAATTGATGCCACACTGTCACCACAATCAATATTTTTAATTTAAAATTTAAAAAAAAAATATTGCTCTGGGAATCACCACCTGACCACCAGTAACAATTAACTACTAGTTTTACCAGTTATTCCTGGCAGTCATGTGACTTGTCCAAAGCTGACAGGTGGTATCCTCATCTGCAGTTGACCCATTTCATGTGTCCTCTTTTTTCTTCCTTTGTCCTCCTGGCAGTCATGTGACTTGTCCAAAGCTGACAGGTGGTATCCTCATCTGCAGTTGACCCATTTCATGTGTCCTCTTTTTTCTTCCTTTGTCCTCCTTTTTGAAGCTGTTTGTCCTCCTTTTTAAACAATTTCATCTGGTCACCCTAATCATACAGATGTTTTACTACAGCAAAATAATATTCTCTTGTATAAATCTATATTTTACCATTTACTTACCAGTGTCTGCTATACTCTCAAATTCTGTTCCTTTAAAAACTTGTTAACTAAGAAGTGCATTCGCAAAACAAACTACTACAAAGACATGGTCCATAATCATTTCTGATTAACATATCATTTTCTTATTTTCTTTTACTAACTTCATTATTTCATTACATTTTGTCACTTCACATACACTCCATAATATTCAGTTTCGCACATCACTACATATAACTCATTATATTTGTCGATTCATTATTCCATTAAGATTCATGGTTACCACTTGAAATGTTCCATGTTGTGTGCCAGTGGACAATTCAAAGAATTTTTTGGTTGCCTTTGTCTACTGATTTTTTTTATTTGCCTTTATATATGTTGCAATCAACTGGGCAGACTGACCATGAAGTTATTTCGTAGCTGTGGACTTCATCTTTTTCTGTGCTAGCTGAAATGTCGTTTTAGAAAAACCAACTTCTGCTAACTGACATCCCCTTCCTCTTCTTAAGAGATGTGTGTATTGTTTCTTAGTTACAATTTGTGGCACTTCAATTGCAGACAGTTTACAAACTTTTATATGGACAATACTTGTCTTTAGAAATCCATCAGTGCCCTCTTAGGTCTAGTTAATGAATGCTGACTTCCTGTATTGTGTCGTTATCACTATTGCCACATAGTTCTAGATTCCATGGCTCACAGTCCACTTCAGAGTCAGAACAGCAGTGGCTTGGAATAATTGCCCAACTAACAGGTGCGGAAACATGCAGAAATACTGCCCTTGTTGCCCCATCCAGCAGATATGCTGCGTCTGTTTGAATGCAGGCACATCCACAAAAGAGACAAAAATTTTGTGACAGTATGTGTGTCAAAAGAACTACTTAGCTAACAAGAAAACACTTGTCGAGGTCATGGCCATCATTCATCGATTAGAGAAAGACATGGGGCAACACTTCACTTTTCCCATAGTGATGTTACATCACATATGCTGTATACTAAAGAATTATGTTAGATTAGTATGAATGGTTGATGTATTTAAAGTGCAAGAATTTATATTGCATGTTAAGTCACAAACAGAGTGGGTAGTTTATTCGTAAAATGTGGTTTAAACGAGATATCATTTTTTCTGGTTTAAAGAAGTTAGTACAGCTTTGGCAACCACTCACAGAAGATAAATGTGGGAAATATGTAGTCAAACTTCTTTTACATGAATATAACAACAATCCCATATTTGAAGAAACAGTTACACAGCACTTTGTATTCACAGTTTAGTTAAAGCTGATTTTTACTATAAGCAACAAAAATCGTCAAGCAGTAAGTGTATTAGCATGTGAGTGTAAGAATTCCAAGATACCTAAAAAGGCTTCTGTAAGATGTATGGTTATCTACTTTACAGAGTATTCTTATTGCTAACTTCTCTGAACAAACACTTTATTTCCTTCAGATTCACTTCCACAGAAGATGAACTCCATAAGACAACATGGGCTGGAAATATGCAATATTACCCAACACTCTTGTCTTTAGATCAAAACAGGGTGAGACGTTTGTAGGGTTGTAACACAGAACTAAGCTTCTTGAGTAGTTTATCCTGGAAAAAAAAGTTAAAACCAAGTCATCCATTTTAACTTTTTATCCAGCTTATTCCAATAAATATTATAATGGTGGTTATAATTAAACATTTGCTACTTGAGAGGGACCCCATGAAAAATGAGTGATCATAGGACAATGAAAATTTGCGGAAACATTTGTAAGGACATGTGGAAGATAAATGATGAATTAACAACTAAAAGAAATATGTCTTAATTTCCACATGAGAGTGTAACATTTGTTAAGTATATGCCGTGTTTACGTTCCAGGTTACAAACATTGCTCAATGTGATGGCTGTCTGCATCCACAATAGAGATACCATGTTGCAATTGCTCAGCACACTTTTCAAATGGTGGACCATGGAATGTTCGGCTGTTGTGACACACCTTGTGCACTGCTTGAAGATCGCACACTGCATCCAGCATTCTCACCCATGGCAACAGTAACTTCTTCCACAACTTGTGACACAATGGACTGTTGGGCTCTCCCTGGAGCAATTCCCGAATTGCCAGTTAATTTGAACTGTATTCTGTTATTGTGTCAGTACTTGTAAAGAGCAGCAGCACTATTGCTGTTGTTTTGATAAAATGGCTGTGCAAGTAAATCTCTGCTCATCTTGTGCAGGCTCATGTTGATTGTCTGCAACTGTAATGCACTCTGATGCTTGTGTTTCAAACCTAATTTGCTGTGCCAGTACTGGCACCTAATGGGAAGTCATGATGTGTAACACTAATAACAATGCAAATCCTGCAGTGCACAGTGTGAACACTATTCCTTTAAAGTTTGGTACCCATCTTCTGGGACTTAACAATTGAACCCCTTTTTCACCTTCCTGATGGGGATGATAGGTCAGGAGTTGTCACCTATGCAGATGACCTATTACTTGTAGTCACTGCAAATAACTGAGTGCAGCTAGAAGAGAAAGCCAGTGGAATACTACAAGCAGTTACACCATGGTGTCACAACAACAAACTCAGGTTAACCAAAATCAAAACAACATACACATTACTGAAAGGACCATTCCATTACTGAAAGGACCATTCCAAAGGAATCTTTCAGTTAAAACAAGGGACACATACATCAAATGAGCACATATTACACACTGTCCTGGGGTACACATAGATTAGAAATTAAATTTGCATAAACACATAAGGTTAAGCACAGAACAAAGCAGAAAGAATACTACATAAACTGGTGAGACTAAATTCAAAACATTGCAGACTACCTCTACCAATCACACAGACATACCACTGTTAAAATCAGTACTCAGCTTTGCTACTAGCATGTAGACACACAGACTGAATCTGGTCACCAAAAAAGCATCAGTCAGACAAGGGCAGAAAAATGTCCTACTTACGCTATCTGGAGCCTTTGGCACCACCTCAGTGGATGCATTGTGTGTGTTTGGGATGTGCCCCATAGATATCACAGTTAAATATGGAGCTGCATGGTAGTGGTTAAAGGTGGGGAGACTAGGTAAGATACATACAATAACTGGTGTACCAATACTGATGACACTCCACCTTAAAAGTTGGCATATGGATACTTGGCAAGATGAGTTGGAGGTAAATAATAAAGGATGTAGACTGGAAAACTTCCTCCGCAGTTGAGAATGAAACATACCAATCACAACCATGCTATTGTACATTTCTTAACTGGACACCACCCTTATCTCACACACTTACACTGCGTGAGTCTGAGACAGATATCTACATGAAAGTGCAAGGAAGAATCTTCCCCAGAACACACAGTCTTCTTCTTTGGGCAGTATGTGAACATTAGACATACACTGCACTTAGACTACACTGAAGCAGACATACATATATACACAGCAACAAGAGACAAAGAACAGTGGCCACAGCATAATTCATTAACAAACAGTATTTGAAAAACAACACATGAAGAGTACCTGCAGACATGGCATAAGAGATATGCCTCTGTGCAACATAGCAGTAATCTCCACAGGGTAGACAGCGATACACACAGTGTCAGTGAAAACAGTGACACTGAAGGTGAACAGGAGGGGGAGGAAGACGAGATGTAGTAGTAAATGAGACACTTTATAAATAAGATATAATATGCTAAAATGCTCTGACAAATTGTACATATCAGTCAAATAATAGTTAAGGATAATAAATACTAAGCATAGTATAAGGTGCTGGTGATCTAGCCAAGACAGCACCCAATGTTGTACACAGATATGAGTACCTAATGTTAATGCTTAGGATTAGATTAGCAATACTATTTCTCCACTACTAACTAAATTGTTTTTGTCGTGACTGGTCGTCAACAGCTCAAAGAAACTATTCTGAGGTATTCACCACCAGTCACAGTCAGTGATGGCACTAACAAATCTCTCCTCTGTCCTATCATCTTGTTACATTCTTCTTGAAACAAAATTTTATTTATAGTTCAACCTGAAATTATCATTATGTTAAAAAAGTATTATTCTTTGTCAAATGTTGCAGACAAAAACAAAACAAAAATCTTCAAAAAAGATGACATATAAGACTTATCTTTAAACATCAGTTAACTGGTCCGTAAATCTGCAATAAATAAATAAATAAATAAATACCCGTATGGTAAATAGTTTCCATCTACACTGGCTCAAGTAGTGAAAGTTTAATTACAACTACCCTGTACATGGTGTTTCATTCAGTGTGTAGCCATTTATGTCTATTTCTGGTGCTAAACTATCTCTTTGTTAGTATTTGTTTCACATCTTATATGAGATTTTCCATTAATCATTTAAACTATCATTATTGCTTGTTTGAAACTGCATAATATGAATCTTTGTGAGATTAAGACTTAAATGGTTGACTGTGAATGACTTGTAGGTCTGTACAGCTATCATCTCAGCTGTGTCTACTAGGGTTTAGTCTGAACCCTTGATAAGTATGCTTGTACTATCAACAAACATTACAGTTTTTGAGCAGTTCTTTTTAACTGTGAAGTGCAGACTTGTACAGTGTGAGCCACAATTGTAATTTCTTTTGGATCACAACTCCATTGTCCAAACATTGGGAGGGTAGCAAGTTGCATATGTAAGTTTCTCTCTGTGCTTCTATAGTTTATTTCTTGAGTTAATCATACAAGGATGTGTGCATGCTATGTGCTGATGCAGCAGGAGTTGGCTGCAATTTGCAAACAGCTGAATGTGCTTTTCACTACATCAGTGTCTTCAGGCTGCTGCCTTGGGATGTTGGGGTAAGAGAGAATCCAGTGTGTCACATGGGACACTCCAAGGGGTTGCTTGTTTCGCTTGCATTGGCAGTAGTTCATGCAAAATGCTCAGCCAGCGTCTGAGATTGTCCACTCTCGGGCGGCATTTAAACCATTGAAGAGCCACACACCTCATAAATGCTGGTACTTTGACTGATTTCTGTGATGTTACTGGGTCATTCTCAGCCATTGACCTATCTCTCTGCTCTCCAGCCCTCGCTGACGCTGTTCACTGGGAGGTCATTGACGACCTTCATTCCAGTGACCACTTCCCGATCCGCCTTCAGCTACTCGATGGTGTGTTTCTGGAACAGAAGCCACCAACGTGGATGATTGGCAGGGCTAACTGGACGCTGTTCAGCCAGTTGGCTGTGTTTGAACAACATGACAGCATTCAGGAACGGCTAGATCACATCATGCATATGATCCATCACGCTGCTGATCTGTACATACCAACGTCTTTCGGCCCACTTCAGAGGTGACCTGTCCCTTGGTCGACATAAGAGTGCCATTTAGCCATCCATGGCAGGCATGCAGCTCTTCAACAGTTTAAATGCCACCCAAAAGCAGACAATCTCTCAACCTTTCGATTCGCGAGAGCCAAGGCTCGTTTTCATTAAAGAGAGCAAAAAGCAGTCATGGCTTGAGTTCCTGAACTCCGCCGATTGTTCCACTTGTTCCTCAAAAGTATGGGAAGCCATCCATAGGATTTCCAGTAAACACAGCCATTTACCAAAAGTTGCAGTTTTGAACCAGGGGTGCCTCCAAACAACACCTAGAGACATTGCTCAGAAGTTGGCCAAGAATTTTGCACAAACTACTGCCAATGCAAGCCAGGATCCAGCATTTCGTCACTACCGTGGGACTGTCAAGAGGGAAAAGTTGGACTTCAGGTCAAACAGTTCTGAGGCCTACAACTCCCCTTTCTCCATGTGGGAGCTCAAATTGGCACTGGCTCAAACTTCTGACACTGCACCTGGTCACGACCACATCCAGTTCTGCATGCTTCAACATGTGCCAGCGGCGTCAAAGGAAATCCTCCTTGAATGTTTTAATCTAATATGGCAGACAGGTGTCTTCCCCAACTCGTAGAGGGAGGCAATTCTAATCCCTCTCCGCAAACCAGGAAAAGACTGCACATGTCCCAGTAGTTATCGGAGTATTACCTTGATGAGCTGTGTCGGAAAGACTCTGGAATGGATGGTTAACAGTCATCTGGTCTGGCTTTCAGAGACCAGGCAACTCCTTAGCCGCTCTCAGTGTGGATTCCGAAAGTTTTGGTCCACGGTCGACAACCTGACTCTCCTAGAAGCGGCTATTCAGCAGCAGGCTTTCTTCGTCAGCATCACTGTATTGGCATATTCTTTGATATCAGTAAGGCGTACGATACTACTTGGAGACACAGTATTCTCACACAACTGCATCAATGGGACTTTCGTGGCCACCTCCTCATTTTCATTCAGTCTTTCCTGTCTCAGCGGTTTTTTCGGACCCGAGTTGGTCACACATGTCTGATCAATTTGAGCAGGAGAATGGTGTCCCCCAGGGCAGTTTTTTAAGTGTTAGTCATCAACAGTATAACATCTACATTAAGGAGTCCAGTACAGTGCTCCTTATTTGTGGACAACTTTGCTGTTTTCTGTTCCTTCTCCAGTGTTGCAACAGCAAGCCGTCAGTTGCAACTTAAAGTGCGGCAGTTAGAGGCAAAGGCCGAAACTCTTTGCCTTTACAATTGTCTGCTTGTGTCTGTGTATGTGCGGTTGGATATGGGTGTGTGTGTGCGAGTGTATACCTGTCCTTTTTTCCCCCTAAGGTAAGTCTTTCCGCTCCCAGGATTGGAATGACTCCTTACCCTCTCCCTTAAAACCCACATCCTTTCGTCTTTCCCTCTCCTTCCCTCTTTCCTGATGAAGCAACCGTTGGTTGCGAAAGCTTGAATTTTGTGTGTATGTTTGTTTGTGTTTGTTTGTGTGTCTATCGACCTGCCAGCGCTTTCGTTTGGTTAGTCACATCATCTTTGTTTTTATATATATATATATATATATATATATATATATATATATATATATATATATATATATATAAAAAATGAAAGTGCTGGCAGGTCGAAAGACACACAAACATACACACAAAATTCAAGCTTTCGCAACAAACTGTTGCCTCATCAGGAAAGAGGGAAGGAGAGGGAAAGACGAAAGGATGTGGGTTTTAAGGGAGAGGGTAAGGAGTCATTCCAATCCCGGGAGCGGAAAGTCACATGACTGTGACTTGGTCTTTAAATATGTCTGCTTGTGTCTGTATATGTGTGGATGGATATGTGTGTGTGTGCGAGTGTATACCCGTCCCTTTTCCCCCTAAGGTAAGTCTTTCCGCTCCCAGGAATGGAATGACTCCTTACCCTCTCCTTTAAAACCCACATCCTTTCGTCTTTCCCTCTCCTTCCCTCTTTCCTGATGAGGCAACAGTTTGTTGCGAAAGCTTGAATTTTGTGTGTATGTTTGTGTGTCTTTCGACCTGCCAGCGCTTTCATTTGGTAAGTCACATCATCTTTGTTTTTTGATAAATTTTTCCCACGTGGAATGTTTCCCTCTATTTTTTTTATATATATATATATATATATATATATATATATATATATATATATATATATATATATATATATATATATATATATATATATAAGGTAAAGGTGAATTAAAACTAATTGTTGGATGTTTTTACTGGCCACCTGATTCTGCCTTGCCAGTTTTGGAGTCATTCAAAGAAATTCTGTGCTCAATCATTCGGAAAGACCCAGGTCATGTGACTTTAGTTGGAGGAGACATTAACCTACCTTGCATAGACTTATATTTCTGTTGATTCACAGGAGTTATGACAGGCAGTTTTGTGAAGTGCTTGTGAACATATTTTCTGAAAACTGCCTTGAACAGATAGACAATCCACAAGCAATAGAATTATGTTAGACCATGTAACTACAAACAGGCATGACCTTATTGGCAGTGTCAGTATGGAGACAGGTCTTAGTAATCATCATGTCATCACAGCAGTGATGGTTACCAAAGTTAATAAATCATCAAGAAGGCTAAACGAGTATTTGTGCTAGAAAGGGCAGATAAGCAGCTATTATCAGTCAATTAGACAATGAATGGACATCATTTAGTTACAGTATGATGGAACTAGAGGAATGTTGGAGGAAGTTTAAATGGATTGTAAATTATTCTCTGGAGGAGTATGTGCCGAGGAAGTGGACTAAAGACAGGAAAAACCCACTGTGGTTTAATGACAAAATTCGGAAAATGCTGAGGAAGCAAAGACTTTTGCACCCTTAGTTCAAAAGAGAATGTGCAAATCATGATAGACAAAAGTTAGTAGAGATTAATGTGTCTGTGAAACGACTGATGAAGCATATAATAACTACCACCGTCATACTTAAGGAAAACATCTTGCTGAGAACCTGAGAAAATTTTGGTCCTATGTAAAATTGCTGAGTAGGTCAAAGGCCTCTGTCCAGTCACTCACTGACCAGTCTGGTGTGGTGATAGAACATAGCAAAAGGCCAGATGAAGTTTAACCATTGTTTGGATGACGTTGTAGTAGGCATCCATCGCATAGAGAAACAAATGAAAGAGTTGAAGACAAATAAGTTGCCAGTCCAGATGGAATTCCAATTCAGTTTTACAGAGTACTCTATGGCATTTTTGCCTTACTTGGCTTGCATTTATTGTGAAACTCTCACCTAGCACAGAGTCCCAAGAAACTCCTGTATATAAGAGGTGTAACAGAACGGACATGTAAAATTACAGACAAATATCCTTAACATCGGTTTGCTGCAGAATTCTTGAACATATTCCTGTTTCGAATATAATAAATTTTGTAGAGACCAAAAAGCTTATGTCCATGAATTAGCACAGTTTTAGAAAGTACAGCTCTTGAGAAAATCAGCTTGCCCTTTTGTCACATGATATCCTATCAACCATGGATGAAGGACAACAGGCAGATTCCATATTCTTGGATGTCTCTAAAGAGTTTGGCACAGTGCCCCATTGTGGACTGTTAGTGAAGATATGAGCATACAGAGTAGGTTTCCAGATATGCAAGTAGCTCAAAGATTTCTTAAATAATGAAACACAGTATATTGTCCTCTGTGATGAGTGTTCATCAGAGAGAAGATTATCATCAGGTATGCAGTGTGGAAATGTGATAGTACCACTATTACTCTCTCCAGACATAAATGATGTGTTGGATAGGGTGAGCAGCAATCTGCAGCTGTTTACTGATGATGCTGTGGTAAATGAGTAGATGTTGTCATTGAGTGAATGTAGAAGGGTACAGTATGACTTAAGATACTGCCATAAAATCCTCTAAACAAACATTTCTGTCCATATTATCCACCAGAAACAAGGGTCCACCAGGTAAAGGAAAACACCTGATTATCACACATTGTTGTTGTTGTGGTCTTCACTCCTGAGACTGGTTTGATGCAGCTCTCCATGCTACTCTATCCTGTGCAAGCTTCTTCATCTCCCAGTACTTACTGCAACCTACATCCTTCTGAATCTGCTTAGTGTATTCATCTCTTGGTCTCCTTCTACGATTTTTACTCTCCACGCTGCCTTCCACTTCTAAATTTGTGATCCCTTGATGCCTCAGAACATGTCCTACCAACCGGTCCCTTTTTTTTGTCAAGTTGTGCCACAAACTCCTCTTCTCCCCAATTCTATTCAATACCTCCTCATTAGTTATGTGATCTCCCCATCTAATCTTCGGCATTCTTCTGTAGCACCACATTTCGAAAGCTTCTATTCTCTTCTTGTCCAAACTAGTCATCGTCCATGTTTCACTTCCATACATGGCTACACTCCATACAAATACTTTCAGAAACGACTTCCTGATACTTAAATCCATACTTGATGTTAACAAATATCTCTTCTTCAGAAATGCTTTCCTTGCCATTGACAGTCTATATTTTATATCCTCTCTACTTCGACCATCATCAGTTATTTTGCTCCCCAAATAGCAAAACTCCTTTACTACTTTAAGTGCCTCATTTCCTAATCTAATTCCCTCAGCATCACCCGACTTAATTAGACTACATTCCATTATCCTTGTTTTGCTTTTGTTGACGTTCATCTTATATCCTCCTTTCAAGACACTGCCCATTCCGTTCAACTGCTCTTCCAAGTCCTTTGCTGTCTCTGACAGAATTACAATGTCATCGGCGAACCTCAAAGTTTTTATTTCTTCTCCATGTATTTTAATACCTACTCTGAATTTTTCATTTGTTCCTTTACTGCTTGCTCAATGTACAGATTGAATAAAATCGGGGATAGGCTACAATCCTGTCTCACTCCCTTCCCAACCACTGCTTCCCTTTCCTGCCCCTCGACTATTATACTGCCATCTGCTTTCTGTACAAATTGTAAATAGCCTTTCGCTCCCTGTATTTTACCCCTGCCACTTTTAGAAGTTGAAAGAGAAGTATTCCAGTCAACATTGTCAAAAGCTTTCTCTAAGTCTACAAATGCTAGAAACGTAGGTTTGCCTTTCCTTAATCTTTTTTCTAAGATAAGTCGCAAGGTCCGTATTGCCTCATGTGTTCCAAAATTTCTACGGAATCCAAACTGATCTTCCCCAAGGTCAGCTTCTACCAGTTTTTCCATTCATCTGTAAAGAATTCGCGTTAGTATTTTGCAGCTGTGACTTATTAAACAGATAATGCAGTAATTTTCACATCTGTCAATACCTACTTTCTTTGGGATTGGAATTATTATATTCTTCTTGAAGTCTGAGGGTATTTCTCCTGTCTCATACATCTTGCTCACCAGATGGTAGAGTTTTGTCAGGACTGGCTCTCCCAAAGCCTTCAGATGTTCTAATGGAATGTTGTCTACTTCTGGGTCCTTGTTTTGACTCTGGTCTCTGTCAAACTCTTCACGCAGTATCGTCTCTCCCATTTCATCTTCATCTACATCCTCTTCCATTTCCTTAATATTGTCCTCAAGCACATTACCCTTGTATAGACCCTCTATATACTCCTTCCACCTTTCTGCTTTCCCTTCTTTACTTAGAACTGGGTTTCCATCTGAGTTCTTGATATTCATACAAGTGGCTCTCTTTTCTCCAAAGGTTTCTTTAATTTTCATGTAGGCAGTATCTATCTTACCCCTAGTGAGATAAGCCTCTACATCCTTACATTTGTCCTCTAGCCATCCCTGCTTAGCCATTTTGCACTTCCTGTCTGTCTAATTTTTGAGACGGTTGTATTCCTTTTTGCCTGTTTCATTTACTGCATTTTTATATTTTCTCCTTTTATCACACATATTGGGAGCAAATCAGGTTCCATCAAAGCCTCTTTGTGGGCTTTCAAATCCAAGAAGAGCAAAGAGTATCATGAGGAGATGTTCGCTGATATGTTTAGAAGTGGTTTCAAGATGTTCTTCCATGGCTTCAGGAAAATGCAGTTCTTATTCTTGATAATGTGCCATACCATTCTCATTGAAAATAAAAAGTTCTGATGTGAATTCCAGTAAGCAAGATATATCAGAATGGCTCAAATCAACAAATATTGCTTTTGGAAACTATATGTTGCAGAAAGAACTACGAGAAATTGTTAAAAAAAAAAAAAAAAAAAAAAAAGAGTAGTACTCAATGACTCCACAGTAGATGAAATGGTTAAGAACATTGGGAAAACTTTTTCATATTCTTCTGTACAACTGCAAATTAAACACCACCAAGATAGTTGGGACCAGAATCTACATCTACATCTACATACATACTCCGCAATCCACCATACGGTGCATGGCGGAAGGTACCTCATACCACAACTAGCATCTTCTCTCCCTGTTCCACTCCCAAACAGAATGAGGGAAAAATGACTGCCTATATGCCTCTGTATGAGCCCTAGTCTCTCTTATCTTATCTTTGTGGTCTTTCCGCGAAATGTAAGTTGGCGGCAGTAAAATTGTACTGCAGTCAGCCTCAAATGCTGGTTCTCTAAATTTCCTCAGTAGCGATTCATGAAAAGAATGCTTCCTTTCCTTTAGAGACTCCCACCCGAGTACCTGAAGCATTTCCGTAACACTCGCGTGATGATCAAACCTACCATAACAAATCTAGCAGCCCGCCTCTGTATTGCTTCTATGTCCTCCCTCAATCTGACCTTATAGGGATCCCAAATGCTTGAGCAGTACTCAAGAATAGGTTGTATTAGTGTTTTATAAGCGGTCTCCTTTACAGATGAACCATATCTTCCCTGGATTCTACGACCTTCCCCACAATTGCATTACGTGCTTGTCCCATTTCATATCGCTCTGAAATGTTACGCCCAAATATTTAATCGATGTGACTGTGTCAAGTGCTACACTACTAATGGAGTATTCAAACATTACGGGATTCTTTTTCCTATTCATCTGCATTAATTTACATTTATCTATATTTAGAGTTAGCTGCCATTCTTTACACCAATCACAAATCCTGTCCAAGTCATCTTGTATCCTTCTCGTACACCACAGCATCATCAGCAAACAGCCACACATTGCTATCCACCCTATCCAAAAGATCATTTATGTAAATAGAAAACAGCAGCAGACCTACCACACTTCCCTGGGGCACTACAGATGATACCTTCACCTCTGATGAACACTCACCATCAAGGACAACGTACTGGGTTCTATTACTTAAGAAACCTTCGAGCCACTCACATATTTAGGAACCAATCCCATATGCTCGTACCTTAAAAAGGGCGAGTCGCGTTTTGCAGGAGCGATGCTTTCTAAAGCCGTGCTGATGCTTGGACAGCAATTTCTCTGTCTCAAGGAAATTCATTATATTTGAACTGAGAATATGTTCGAGAATCCTGCAACAAACCGATGTTAAGGATATTGGTCTGTAATTTTGAGGATCCGTCCTTCTACCCTTCTTATATACAGGCGTCACCTGTGCTTTTTTTCCAGTCGCTTAGGACTTAACACTGGGCAAGAGATTCGCGATAAATGCAAGCTAAGTAAGGAGCCAATGCAGTAGAGTACTCCTTGTAAAACCGAATTGGAATCCCATCAGGACCTGGCGATTTATTTATTTTCAACCCATTCAACTGCTTCACAACCCCAGGGATGTCTACCACTATGTCCTCCATACGGGAATCTGTACGAGACTCAAATGGCGGTATGCTTGTACGATCCACCTGCATGAAAGATTTCTCAAATGCTAAATTTAAAATTTCAGCTTTCATTTTGCTGTCTTCGATTGCCAGGCCAGACTGATCAGTGAGTGACTGGATGGAACCCTTTGACCCGCTTACCGATTTTACGTAAGACCAGAATTTCCTTGGGTTTTCAGCAAGATCTTTTGCTAAGGTATGACGGTGGTAGTGGTTGAATGCTTCGCGCATCACTCTTTTTACAGCAGCACGAATCCCTACTAACTTTTGCCTGTCCTCATTCTCCCGATCTTTCTTGTACCACGAGTGCAACTCTCTTTGCTTCCTGAGCATTCTCTGAATCACGCTGTTAAACCACGATGGGTCCTTTCCATCCGTAACCCACTTTTTCGGCACATACTTGTCCAGTGTGTTTAAAATTTGCCCATAATTCTTCCACGTCCATCATACCGGAAGTAAATGAAGTCGATTCATTTACTAAGTGGGATACTAACAACTGCTTATCTGCTCTTTCTAGTAATAATACTCTCCTAGCCTTCTTGACCACCTTATTAACTTTCGTAACCATAGTCGCAGTGACAACATCATGATCACTAATCCCTGTCTCAACACTAACATCGTCGATGAGGTCTGGTCTGTTTATGGCTACCAGATCTAAAATATTTCCATTACGCGTTGGCTGTCGATTTAGCTGCTCAAGACAGTTTTCGGATAATGTGTTGAAAAGTAATTTACACGACGGCTTGTCTGTACCACCTGTAATGAATCCATAGACATCCCATTATATACTACGTAGGTTGAAGTCGCCTCCGACAAATATAGCATGATCCGGGTACATCTGCAATACAGAATGTAGACTCTCTTTGAATGATTCTAGAACTGTCACGGTGGAACCTGGTGGCCGGTAATAACACCCCACAATTAACTTTATTTCCCCTAGCCCTGTTAAACGTTTCCAGATAACTTCAAAATCACACTCTACTTCGACCTCAGTAGACACAATATTTTTGTCAACTGCAATGAAGACACCACCTCCTAAGGTGTCTAATCTGTCTTTCCGATACACATTCCAACCCTCACTAAATATTTCAGAACTTCCTATCTCAGGGTTCAGCCAGGTCTCAGTCCCGAGAATAATTTGCGTGCCACACGCTTCCTGGAGGGCAGTAAATTCAGGAACTTTATTCCGAACACTCTGAAAATTTACTGCTAATATCTTGATTTACGCTGAGCGCATCATGATTTTGTTGCCTGCACGTCGACTGGTGAGTGTTCATCATGACATCTCGCACTACTGCCTAGCCTAAAAAAAATCCATGTGCACGCCACAAGTACTCTGCTACCCGAGTAGCCGCTTCCTTTGTGTAGTGCTCCCCTGACCTATCTAGGGGCGTCCTACAATTCCCCACCCAATATCGCAAGTCTAGAAATATGCAGCCAAGACTGACACAGAGTCGACGAAGCCTCTGGTTGAGACACTCTACTCGGCTCCAAACCAAAGGACCCCGATCCACTCTGGGAACGATGCTGCAAATAGAGAGCTCTGCTTGCACCCCGCGTGCGAGGCCAGCAGTCTTCACCAAATCTGCCAGCCACCTGTACGAACTGAGGATTGCCTCAGAACCCATACGACAGGCATCATTGGTGCCGACATGAGTAACTACTTGCAGACGACTGCACCCCGTACGCTTGATAGCTGCAGGCCAGGCCGCCTCCATATCTTGGATGAGGCTCCCTGGCAGACAAACTGAGTGCACGTTGGAATTCTTTCAAGCCCTGTACGCTATTTCCCTAAGGGGCTCCATCACCCACCTAACGTTGGAGCTCCCAATAACCAATAAGCCTTTGCCCCCGTGTGCCTGCTCGGGCTCTGCTGAAGGAGCGGCCACCTGCCCACTGACAGGACGAACGGGCGAGGCCAGCCGGACAGCCTCCACATTGACCCTCCGCCTCGAGCGACGCGAACGTGTTGCAGTCTGCCACTCACCCTGAGTGAGGGCGACCCCAATGCTCCGAGTACACTAGAAGGTGCCTCGGCGGCTGAATTAACGGACGCAGCAAGCAACACCTGGGGTGTCTCAAGTGACGCGCCAGACCCTCCGCCGTCGCTGCACCTTGAGGCAGCAGCCTGAAGGTGGCTGACCGTGGCCAACAGCACACTCAGCTGCTCGCGAACTGTGGCCAGTTCCTCCTGCGCCCGCACACAGCACTCACACACCCTATCCATCCTACTGCTAATATCTAACGACTCCACGAATTTATACTCTATGGCTATCAATAAGCAATATTACTCCTCTCAAATACGAGAATATGCAAGGGTTTTATGTAATTAAATATGCAAGTGCACAAACACTCGGAAAGAAATTAAGAATCAAACTACAAAACAAATATGGAAGCTAAATATGCGACTCGCTACTGCACTGCTGCTGCACTGATACTTCACCAGCGGCTGCTCAAGGCTCACTGCGCTGTCTCAAAAGTGCACTGGCTGTCCAAAACAAACAGCTGACTAATGACTCCGTGAATCTATACTCTACAGCTATCAATAAGCAATATTACTCCTCTCAAATACAAGAATAAGCAAGGATTTTATGTAATTAAATATGCAAGTGCCCAAACACTCGGAAATAAATTAAGAATCAAACTACAAAACAAATATGAAAGCTAAATATACGACTCGCTACTGCACTGCTGCTGCACTACTGCTGCACTGATACTTCACCAGCGGCTGCTCAAGACTCAATCAAAGGCCATGTTGCAGCAAAAGCAGAACATACAAAATTTCAGAAGTTAAACAGTTATTAGAACAAGTAGTAAGGATGGTGATTGCTGAGGAGTGGGACAAAGTTCATAACTCAGGTTTTCTCACAAGTGACACATGCTTCATTCTGACATCAGCCGTGCAGCTAATAGCACAGTGTGCACCAAGGATTTTCGACACCCCTGCTTTCACTGGAACACAGTGGTAGGTCATGGGTCATTCCATGTCAAGTGTCCTAGAATAAAAAATGATCCCCACTCGGCCATCTCAGATTTGGTTCAAAACATGTTTTTGTATACATACATATGTGTTACATCAATGTGCAAAATTTTGGCTCAATTGTTAAAGTGGTTCCAGAGCTAGGGCCACCTTTGTGGACCCATATGAAGTCACAAAGCGCACAGTGTGAAGAATTAGGTTAACTTTGTAATAACTTTGCGCATCTTGTATGATACCTATCACTCAGGATTTTTGTATCCCAGTACAACTTTTGTTGCTGAATGCAGCTAAAGCATTCAAATTCTTTAGAAATGACTACCCATTTTGCTACTTGGTCTGAAAATGCCTTGTAAAATTTATTGCGAAAGATTCAAGCCCTATTATAACCATCTTTTACTATAAGGGAAAGGCAGCTGGAACCTTGATTTTTGGGCTGCTAGCCAACAACCAGGTGTTCACCATACTACACCAGTATTAGCATTTATAAGGAAATAGTTCTGATTTTATTGACCCTTGTCTCAAGTTTTCTCTATATTTCTATCCCTAAGGTAAGTCTTTCCGCTCCCGGGATTGGAATGACTCCTTACCCTCTCCCTTAAAACCCACTTCCTTTCGTCTTCCCCCCTCCTTCCCTCTTTCCTGATGAGGCAACAGTTTGTTGCGAAAGCTTGAATTTTGTGTGTATGTTTGTGTTTGTTTGTGTGTCTATCGACCTGCCAGCGCTTTCGTTCGGTAAGTCACCTCATCTTTGTTTTTATATATAATTTTTCCCACGTGGAATGTTTCCTTCTATTATATTTCTATCAACTCTGATCTTCTTTTTATTGACACCACTGAAAAGAGCACATTTTTTGCTACAAGGGACTTGAAAAAGTAGAATGGTAATTTTCCATATAAGGCATTTAAAATTGATTAAAAGAAACCTAAGCTGTTATGCTTACCACATGTATTACCATGTTGGCAGCTGTTGTGCTGAAGAATGTCAAGGCACTTGTGATGTGATTTGTTAGTACAAATTATTTGCAGCATAATACTTTTGTTCCTTTAATGTGCAGGTACAACTGTTTCATATAGGGGTTCCAAAAACTTCTGGAAATTAGATATGCAGGTCTGACTGTTTTATAGCACAGGGCATGGGTTCCAGAAATTTCTGTAAATTGAGATGCAGATATTGCTGTTTTATAGCACAGGGTATGGATTCCAGAAACTTCTGGAAATTTGATATGCTGGTATGACAGTTTTATAACAGATTCCAGAAACTTCTGGAAATTTGATATGCAGGTATGACTATTTTATAACAGGGCATGGGTTCCTTAAATTTCTGGATATTTGATATGCAGGTATGACTGCTTTATAAAACAAGGCATGTATTCCAGAAACTTACATGCTGGTACAACAGTTTTATAACAAGGCACTAGAAACTTCCAGAATTTTCTGTAATGTTCTCCAGTATTCTCATTTTGTACATTCACACTATATAAGATATAATTTGATTTGGGTATCATTCATGTTTGTATACAAATTGTCACTCATTGTATCATTTGTGGTTATTTACCTTGCAGCTTGATTGATTCCTTCAATCCATTGTTGAATGTCCGCCTTGATAGCTGAGTGGTTATTGAAATGGAATGCCATGCTAAGCAGCCCGGATTCCATTCCTGGCGGGGTTGGAGATTTTCTCCACTCAGGGACTGGGTGTTCTGTTATCTTCATCATCATCTCATCTCCATCGACATGAAAGTGGCGTCAACTTGCACCAGGCGACAGGTCTACCTGACGGGAGCCCTAGCCACAAGACATGTCATTTCATTTCATTGTTGAATCATTGCTGGAGTTACAACTTGTTATGGATTCAAACAATGGAAATATGGACCTAGAGCAGTGCACCATTGAACAAATCAACCAGTCTATGTGTCATTAAACTAAGTTCGACAAGGACAAACACCTTCTGAAGTCAATTAATGACCTCTCTGCAGAGGATTAGAATTTGCTGATTCGACGAGTTGCATTTCAGTTTGATTGTGATGCCAAGATATGTTTACATCATGAAGCAGAACTGTTGACAATGTTTCAATATCTGCAGAAATCATGCTGCAGTTCATTTCAAAAGAAGAATCATGTGTTTAACAAAGGTGTGCATCCTGTCGATGTTGCAACAGCTGACTTTTTGAAACAACTTGATGTTAAGCCTGGACAGAAGCTTTGCCTTACTTGTAGAGTTGACATCAATGCAAAAAAGGCCAAGCTATTGCAATCATCAGTCTGATGAAGATGATGCTACAGTTGCTTCAGACAGCTTGAACTCCAGCTTGACAGCAATTGGTGTGTCACCACTAAAATTTCAGCATGTTTCAAACTGGGATTCTAGTGGATACGCAAAACAAAAGATAAAGCAAGTTCAAATGGTTGTGGAAACCAAAATTTCTGAAATTGGCAGGCTTAAAGCAGATGATGTCATAGAACCACAACCAGGTCAAAAATAACACAATTTCTCTTCGTACAAAGTGCTCATCAATGAATTGAAAGCTAAGCTGGAGGTGTCTTCAGCTTCTGAGAAAATTCAGATTTTAACTTTGGCCCCTAGCAGTTGGAGCAATAAAAAAAAACAATGGAAGTATTCAACATGTCTGAGTGAATGGTGAAAACAGCCAAAAAGCTGAAGGAAGAGAAAGGCATATCAGCAAAACCAGATCCAAAGTGAGGAAAGGCTTTGCAAGAAGATATTAAGGAAAGTGTAGCAAAATTCTGTGACAGTGATGAAGTCAGTCAAATCTGCCCTGAAAAAAAGAACTTTGTTGCCATAAGGACACCAAGTGACCCAAAAGTTCATATGCAGAAGCATCTGCTACTTTGTAACTTGAAAGAAGCCTATCAAGAATATTGCAGACAAAATGTACCAAAAGTTGGCTTTTCCAAATTTTGTGAGCTCCGGCCGAAGTGGTGCATCACAGTCGGTTCAGCAGGAACACACTCAGTTTGTGTTTGTACAGCTCATCAAAATGTCGCGTTTATGCTAGCAGTGACTCCAATTAAAGATGACTACAAGAGTTTGTTAGCCAAAATAGTTTGCAATATGAATTCAAAAGATTGCATGCTCCGATGATGTGACCAATGTCCTGGATTAGAAGTCTTGGAAAGATTTGTAGAAGCTCTATTTGAAGGGAACGACATTGATGAAGCAATTGAATACAAGGAATGGATACACACTGACCGAGATACCCTGGAGACAAAGCAGTCAATGATTGAAGAATTTGAGAATTTATCCAAAACATTGTGACTAAAATTGTGAATTTCTCGAATCTCTCACCTCATTTTTACATAGCAAAGCATCAAAGCAACTACCTAAAAGAAACCAAAGAAAATCTAGAAGGTGGAAAGTTGGTTGTTCTGATGGATTTTGCAGAAAATTATTCATTTATTGTGCAGGACGCTGTACAAGGCTTCCATTGGGAAAATAGTCAGGCCACATTACATACCTTTGTTATTTATTACAAGGCTTTGACGGGAAAGATTGCTGAGCTTCTGAATCATCAGTGATTGCTTGCGACATGATACAGTTGCAGTTCATGTTTTCTGCTCCAAGACGATTGATCACCTGCAAACCCACTTCGCAGTGCTGAAGCATATCAGCTATTTCAGTGATGGATCAGCTGCCCAATACAAAAATTTCAAGAACTTCATGAGTCTATGTCAGCACTACAATGACTGTAGTATCAGTGCAAAATGGAACTTCTTTGCCACAAGCCATGGAAAGTCTCCATGTGATGGTATTGGTGGCACAACAAAGTGATTAGCAGCAAGAGCAAGTCTCCAACAGTCAACTTCAGATCAAATTCTAACACCAAGTGATCTATTCAGATTTTGTGACAAACAATTTCACGGAATCAAATTCCTTTTTATCACAAATGAAGAAATTGATGCTGCAAGACCTCTGCAAGAAAGGAGATTTGAAAATGGTTGCAAGGTTGCAAGGACCAGAGAAAACCACTGTTTCAGACCAATCGATGAAAAATAGTTAGAAATTAGCAGACTTTCCAATGACACAGTGTCATTTACTGCAAGTGTTGATCAATCAACATACTTCTCGAGTGTTCCCATTGACAGCATCCAATCTAGGGCAATACATAGCCTGCATTTATGTCAACAAATGATGGATTGGAAACATCTGTGACGTATCATTGGAAGGAGATGCCTTCGTCAGTTTCATGCGTCCAAATGGTCCAACTAATTCATTCCACTGGCCCCCAAGGAAGGACACCTGCTGGATTCCAGAGCAGGAGATAATCGGCGTTCGGCGTTCCAATTCCATGGGTCGGAGATACACTTACCCATCAGAGGTGCTGAAGAGCATTGAAGAGAATTTTAGAGCCATGAAAATGGTTTCATGAACTCCAGCAACAAATTCATGTTGCTTGGTTCATTTTGTGAACTTATTGCTTTGTCATGTTCATAACAATGTTGTTTATTTGCTCATTTTTGTATGGCATTAATTAAAGCTATTCTGTCAAGCACGCGGTATGCGCAAAAGCTAAGGTATCTTTGAAGCTAGTTTAAAAACCTTATATGGAAAATTACCATTCTACTTTTTAATGTTCCTTGTAGCAAAAAATTAGCTCTTTCCAGTGGTATCAGTTAAAAGAAGATCAGAGATGGTAGCCATATTAAAAACTGGTCATGAAAAATTCTGTAAATTTTCAATTTGACACTTGAGACAAGGGTCAATAAAATCAGAATTATATACTCATAAATGCTAATACTTGGTGTAGTGTAGTGGGCACCTGGTTGTTGGCTAGCAGCTCAAAAATCAAGGTCATAGCTGCTTTTCCCTTATAGTAAAATATGCTTGAAGTATGACTTGAATCTTTTGCAATAAATTTTATGAGGCACTTTCAGACCAAGTAGCATAAGGGATAGTAATTTCTGAGCACTTTGAGTGCTATAGCTGCATTCAGCACTAAAAGTTGTACTAGTATAAAAAATTCAAGGTGATAGATGTCACAACAGACACACAAAGCTGTACCAAAGTTGGCCAAATTATTCACCCCATGCACTCTATGATTTGGTATGGGTCCACTAAGGTGGCCCAGCACTGGAACCACTGAAAGAATTGAGCCAAAATTATGCACTGTGACCTAACACACACGCATGTATACAAATATAAATTGTTAACAGAATCTGAGATGGTTGAGTGGGGACCCCTAGGACACTTGATGTGGAATGACCCTCAAGTGAAACTGCTTATATTTGTACCAGCTCTGGGTGAATAAACTATAGATGTGTTACTGATAGATTTGATCAACATGCAAGTATTGCGTAGATTCTTTGGCAACACAAACTGGCATCCCTGTAGGAAAGGAGATGTTCGTTTTGAGGGAAGCTACTGAGAATGATTCTACTGCTGCCAACATACATTTTATGTGACGACCACAAAGATGAGGTACAGGAAATTAAGGCTCGTACAGAGGAATATTGACAGTCATTTTCCCATGACTTTATTTGTGATTGGAACAGCAAAGGAAATGACTAGTAGTGCTACAAGGTACCATATGCCGTGTACCATACAGTGGCCGTTGAGCTCTCTCTTCAAAGCGCAAACTACTTTAATCCCAGCAGTTTCCCACCCAACTCCTTTCCTTAAATCAAAACAAAATTCTTCACAAAACAAAAGATTTGTTATGTTACATGCAGATAACTTTTTGGCTAAAAACTGTTTTCCCACTATTCAGACAACTTTCACCTGCCAACAAATTTATCATCTATAAAATTTCTAGACAGTACTTTCTCCTTACTCATAATTATTGGACTCAAAATGCATACAGCTCACTGTGTTGTTGTTAGAAAAGCTTCTTCTGTTTTCTTGGAAAGTCAATTGCTTCACATTTTTATCTATTCTGTTATTTGTTCTGCAAGTGTATTTCTGGTTCTTCTCACCATTATCTAAGGGTATATGCAACCACAGGCAAAGGAAATCAGCTGAGGCTATCCCCCACAAAAAACCTCAACTCAACTCCTTCCCAATCACAGGTGTAGCCAGAACTATTTGTCATGAAGTCATAAAACTACTTCTCCATTCGTGTCTAATCTTCTTGCAACTGAAAACTTTCTGGTGGCATTGAACATTCCCCTTTTCTCTAGTTTTCAGTCAATTTCAAAAACTTCTAAAACTATAAATATGGAAAGTATTCGCATGTAACTAGACATTACCAGCCAAACAGCATAATAATATATGCAAATCTCATAGAGCCCACACTTTCTCTGTTAAGTACTGGGTAGTTATAACTGAAGTGCAGCTACTTACAGAGGTCCAGTGTGGGCTGTTATTATCGTATGACAGTGAAACTTGGTAGATATTCTAACACGTTAACATGGAGCCAGTTTCCGCTAGGAAAAAATTAGTTCAAAAATGGTTCAAATGGCTCTGAGCACTATGGGACTTAACTTATGTGGTCATCAGTCCCCTAGAACTTAGAACTACTTAAACCTAACTAACCTAAGGACATCACACACATCCATGCCCAAGGCAGGATTCGAACCTGCGACCGTAGCAGTCCCGCGGTTCCGGACTGCGCGCCTAGAACCACTAGACCACCGTGGCCGGCCAAAAAAATTAGTTCCAGTTTTGCTGTAGTGCAAAGTAGACATACAGAAATGTTTCCATGTGTAATTATGACTGGGATGCAAAGGATTTAGAATGGGCTGTGGGCAGGAAAGATCAAACAAGATTTTGATTTTATTTACCACCACTTTTGCAATTTGTTCAATATGAGCACCAAAATGTCAATGAAATGCCGTAACAGTGCCATATTTGTACCTGCTGGCCAAAATTAGAACTAATTTTTCCAGTGTAAATTGGTTCAACATTAACACGTTAACATCTACCAAGTTTCACTGCCATACCATAATTACAGCCCACACTGGACCTCCATGAGTAGATACACTGTAATTATAACCACCCAGTACACTAGAGGTAATATATACCTATTATAAAGTTGTAGCATTGATATGTTTGATGATTAATAAATACAATTTGTCCTATACTGTTGTATGAAACTGTAGTTTGTTTTCTACACCCTCTCCACCTACCACAAAACTAATCTGAGAGCCATTCTCCACCTCCTCCCCCCTCCAACCAGATTGTGGGTAAGCTATTGCCATTAACACTGTGCTTTACTGCTTCTAATTTCCTGTGGAGTGAAACCACTAAATGTTTCTGTTTTTATGTTGTGATTTTTGCCGGATATAGTGTTGTTAGGGTTCTGAAAGCTAACAGACAACTAAATCTGGAACATGAGACAATGATGATGCTGGCATGATGATGCTGGCATGTTATAAATACACTGCCGTTGCATCATACTGTTGTATATGGGGCGTTCAAATGAAAAGGTATGAAATGTCATAACACCGAAACCAGTTGACTTTGTGTATGCCACTTTGGGCTAATGTAGTGAGTGAGACATCTAGTAAATGGAAGAATGCGTCATTACCTCCCCCTAAAAAATTCAACACTGTGCCCTCAGAAGGCAAGATGATGCTGACCATATTTTCCGTGTCGGAGGTCCAATAATCATCAAATTTCTTGAGCATGGAAAAACACGTGTATTGTGAGACACTCCATAACCTAAGCAAGAGCATCAAGAGGAAACGGCAAGGGCTGTTCACGGAGGGAGTGATTCTACTTCACGATAACAGGTGTCCACACGTCTCCACAGTCAACAAAGTGTAACAGCCATGTTCAAGTGGAAGATGCTTGAGCATCCACCCTGCAGCCCAGACATGTCACCCAGTGACTTCCATGTGTTTGGTCTGCTAATAAAACACCTCAAATGAAACGCTTCAACTCAGACAAACTAAAGAGCACAATGGAGGACTGGCTCCTGTCACAGCCACAGAAATTCTGGGAACAGAGAATCCTTCAGCTTGTGAAACACTGGGACACTTTTTCTCAGGCCTCTGGTGATTACTTTTGGATAAAGACTTCAGTTGTACCCACAGTGTTGATTCATACCTTTTCTTTTGAACCCCCCTCATAGAAAGAGAGTGGCTAGCAGTACTATTATGGCATCACAGAGAGTTTTCTCTGAAACCAGGTGTCAGTAAAGGTTTTTTATGTGCTGTTGAACTGGACTGAAAATGATAATGAACCTCTGTTATCTACTAAACTGTCTGATCAACTCATGTAAAAGCTGATTTGCAAATTGTACTAACCCTTGGTTAACTGACAGAGTTTCACTAAAACCTATAAAATTTGTGGATGATTAGAAACTTCCAGTTCCAGTCTCAATTATTCAAAAGACTGAATAATTTGCCCTTGAATAGCTGGGAATCTGCTATGCTTTTAAAATTAAAGACAAAAACGGTCTGTTTATTGCTTTTCTTAATTTATATTCACATCTAGTTAATGTTGCAGGGCACATGAATTCTCTCTCTAATTGCAGCAATTAAATTTAAAAATTACTGATGAAATTAGAAAGTAATGAGAAAACTTCCACTGCACATTCAGTATATTGGTACTAAGATCCCACTTAATCTTCCCTAACATGAATGGCTCATTACAACTACTATATTAATGTTTTCTTGTGACAACAATTACTGTTATTTACAGACATTATTAAGAAACAAATTTTGCTTTTATTTCAGATATTTGGACACAGCACTCATAGATGTTGATATTCAGCCACAGTACGTTACGGTGTTAATCAAAGGGAAAACATTGCAGCTAACGTTGCTTAATGAAGTAGAGATTAATAATTCAACAGCCAAGCGGTCACAAGCAACTGGTCATTTAATCATTACAATGCCTCAGGTATATTTAAATATTAGGCAATACACTTATGACCAGTAGCTACTAGTTTGCTACTTGCAGATTGCAGCAGTATATCATACAGGGTGATTCAGGAGGAATATCACATAATCTGTGAGGTGATTCTACATGTGAAAGTAAACCAAAAAAATCCTGTAAACAGGTGTCTGATTTTCGATAATACAGAACTGGAGAGGGTTGAAAACTACACACATCCATTAATGAATATGAAGATGAGTATGAATATTACTTACCAAAATGCTGTGTACGCACTGTGATGGATGGAATAATGGTGTGACAGATGATTGATCCATCCTACAAGAGATGCAGGGGTTCTCCAACAGATGGCAGCACCGTGATGTCACACTGAGGCAACAACTGCAAGTGTACCCAGTGGGTTGGAACAGTGAGCAGCTGTGAGGCTATGCACTAGAATGTTGCTTAATTGAGCAAGTTCATTGTGTCTGTGAATACCAACATGCCACATATGTTCACCCATGGAGAATATTCAGGCGTTTTGTTAGTGTACAGGTACTGTAATGGTAGTGCCCCTGCAGCTGTGACAGAATACCAGAAATGTATCCCTGATTGACGAACCCCTTGTGCCCGGGTATTTCCCATGGTTTTTCAAACATTATGTGAATCCAGAACACTAGCCAGTGTACATGTAACATCAGAATGTGAGGCTGTCCAGTCAGCTGAGGAAAAGGAAGACATTATTGCAATGGTACAATGGAGTTCCACCACTAGTTCATAGTACATTACCTGTCAGCTCGGTACTCCACAAATGTGAATGTGGCATACGTTACATTCCACTGGCATGTAGCCAATCCACATGCTACATCTGCATCCAAATGACTCAGTAAGCAGATAACAATTTTATGAATGGTTGACTGTACAAAGAGGTGTCATGCAATACACCATATTTACAGATGAGGCTACAAATACATGCAGCGGTATCATGAACTCCCGCAATTCTTATACATGGGCAATGAAGAACCCACATGGCACTAGGGAAACAACATTCCAAGCTAGGTCCTCAATGAATGTCTGGTGTGGTATGATCGATGACATGGTGATAGGGCCTTTGTGCCTGCCAAATCGCATGAAAGCCACATCATATGCACATATCCTGATAGAAGACCTACCTGCACTTTTGGAAGACATGACATGAGAGCAATGATGGTAACTGTATGTGCAAAATGATATATCATTGATTCACTGTACTTCACTGTACCAGACAAGTATTCCAGTATCTGAATAACATAATTCCTCAATAGTGAATTGGTCATGGCAGACCCATTCACTGACCTGCCAGATCACCTGACCTAACCCTATTAGACTTCTGTTTATTGGGCTGGTTAAAGGGAGATGTGTACACTACGAAGATGGATACACATGGAGAACTTATTGATCACATCACTGATGTGGTAGCCTGCATTGAAGGCCACCGTGATGGTATTCAATGTTCAACACAACACACTCTCCAACACATCAACAAGTGCATTGAGATTGGTTGGGGGCTTTTTGAGCACCTACACCTCTTGTTGAATGGATCAGTTATTTTGGTAAGTAATATTCAAATTTGTCTTCATAATCATTCATGGATGTGTGTAGGCTTCAAACCACTCCAGTTCCATAATGATAAAAAATCAGGCACATGTTCATAGGACTATGGTGGTTTATTTTGACATGTAGAATCACCTCACAAATTATGTGTCATTCCTCCTGAATCACACTTTATATACTGCTTCTAGTGTATGTGTAGCTTATTTACACTAATAGTTCAGTAATTTTCGCCAGTTTGCATTTTGAGAAGGCTTTCTTTCAAAATCAGTTTCATATTGTAAATATTTTAAAATAAATTTGTGATTTAAGAGTTACCAGATTCACACCATTACATTGTTAACTGCAGCCTTCAGTCCCAACTTCAGAGCATAGATATGTTTACAAAATGAGTGTGTCTCAGGTCTACATTTGGGAGGACAATCATTCAAATCCCTAAGCAGCCATTCAGATTTAAGTTTTCCGTGAATTTATGAAGGCAGATACCAGGATGGTTCCTCCAAATTGTTTATTATTACTTAATCTTTCAGAAAATTAACATTAAAATCTCTGCAGACTGTCATTTGCTTTCTCTTGTCTGCTGGTGGGATAATAATGACCGATAAATTTGTAAGAGTTTTGACAGTTTCTCAGTGGGAATCTAATTACTGTAACAATTATAAATAACTTTTCCAATAGCAGCAACTTACAAACACAGGCATCAAACTGTTGATCTGAGTAGAAACTACAAGATTAATAGATTTTTTGCATTCATAACAATGCAGGGGTAAAATACAGGGAGCGAAAGGCTATTTACAATTTGTACAGAAAGCAGATGCCAGTTATAAGAGCCGAGGGAAATGAAAGGGAAGCAGTGGTTGGGAAGGGTGTGAGACAGGGTGGTAACCTCTCCCTGATGCTATTTGATCTGTATATTGAGCAAGCAGTAAAGGAAACAAAAGAAAAGTTCAGAGTAGGTATTAAAATCCATGGAGAAGAAATAAAAACTATGAGGTTTGCCGATGACATTGTAATTCTGTCAGAGACAGCAAAGGACTTGGAAGAGCAGTTGAACGGAATGGACAATGTCTTGAAAGGTGGATATAAGATGAACATCAACAAAAGCAAAATGAGGATAATGGAATGTAGTCAAATTAAGTCGGGTGATGCTGAGGGAATTAGATTAGGAAATGAGACACTTAAAGTAGTAAAGGAGTTTTGCTATTTGGGGAGTAAAATAACTGATGATGATCGAAGTAGAGAGGATAAAAAATGTAGACTGGCAATGGCAAGGAAAGCGTTTTTGAAGAAGAGAAATTTGTTAACATCGAGTATAGATTTAAGTGTCAGGAAGTCCTTTCTGAAAGTATTTGTATGGAGTATAGCCATGTATGGAAGTGAAACATTTACGACAAATGGTTTAGAGAAGGAGAGAATAGAAGCTTTCGAAATGTGGTGCTACAGAAGAATGCTGAAGATTAGATGGGTAGATCAGATAACTAATGAGGAGGTATTGAACAGAATTGGGGAGAAGAGGAGTTTGTGGCACAACTTGACTAGAAGAAGGGATCGGTTGGTAGGACATGTTCTGAGGCATCAAGGGATCACCAATTTAGTACTGGAGGGCAGCGTGGAGGGTAAAAATCGTAGAGGGAGACCAAGAGATGAATACACTAAGTAGATTCAGAAGGATGTAGGCTGCAGTAGGAGATGAAGAAGCTTGCACAGGATAGAGTAGCATGGAGAGCTGCATCAAACCAGTCTCAGGACCGAAGACCACAACAACAGCAACAACAATATTTTCCCTACAGATGTGGGCTCTTAATTTATAGTCCTCTATGTTCAAGATGACACTCAGACATAATACATTAACTTCCTTTTTCATTTCAGATCATTTAGACAGACAAGAAGTTTGTTCTCTTTGTTTTTTAGTACTTTACATACTGATGCACAATGGTGCGGTTATTCAAAACAAGTTTCTTTTGTGTGTAACATTTTGTTCATCTGGACCTTTTAAAGCATACAGCTCAACAGTAAACATGTTGGGAAATCAAACCCTTAAGATATTATCTAGAAAAGCTACTGACCAATTGAATGTGCCCCCTATAGATAAGTTAAGACAAATTTATTTGCTTACAAATATGGCTGTTGTTAAGGTGGTGAACACAACATTTTTACACCACACTATTACACTATATCCATAGTACACAATAATTTACTATAAAACTATATTTTCCTTTTTTCTATTGTCCACAATCCAATAATTCATGTTGTTGTTGTTGTGGTCTTCAGTCCTGAGACTGGTTTGATGCAGCTCTCCATGCTACTCTATCCTGTGCAAGCTTTTTCATCTCCCAGTACCTACTGCAACCTACATCCTTCTGAATCTGCTTAGTGTATTCGTCTCTTGGTCTCCCTCTACGATTTTTACCCTCCACGCTGCCCTCCAATACTAAATTGGTGATCCCTTGATGCCTCAGAACATGTCCTACCAACCGATCCCTTCTTCTGGTCAGGTTGTGCCACAAACTTCTCTTCTCCCCAATCCTATTCAATACTTCCTCATTAGTTATGATGTTATGCATCCTCAATAATTCATATTGTCCATAATTTTGCCACCATTATATTAGGTATTTAAATTTATTAACTTTTTCTGGGAATAGACTGAGGATATCTACTGGAAAATTGTTTCACTCCTTTCTCTTCTACCAGCATATGAGTATTTATCTGCCTTATTGTTCCATGATATCACACTTATTTTGTACTGAGGGCCTTTCCTTCCCTTATGTACTCCACCAGTGTGTTCATGAAGTGTGCTCCCTTGTATGTATGAATGGTGTGTGTTTCTCTTTTGCGGATGAAGGCTATGGCCAAAAGCATTATGTAAGTGTCTTTTAATTGTTCCTGTCTGCAACTTAACTTGTCTTCTTTACAGTGAGTAGCTATCTATCTTTTCCTATACTGTTGATATTCCTATCAGTGACTAGTCTTTGCCCCATGTCTTGCATCCTCAATCACATGTTGTTGTTTTGTTCTTTAGTCCAAAGACCAGTTTGGTGTAGCTCTCCACATTACTCTATCATGTGTGAGCCTCTATTCTCCAAATAATTGCATCTTTTTGAACCTCCTTAATATATTCACATCTTGGTTTCCCTCTACAGTTTTTACCTCCCACACTTCCTTCCATTACCAAACTGGACATTGCTTGGCGTCTGAAGATGTGGCACATCAACAAGTTCCTTCCTTTAGTTAAGTTGCGCCATAAATTTCTTTTATCTACAATTTGATTCCATACCTCCTTAATTGTTATTCAATCTACCCATTCCAATATTACTATTATTTTCTATCATTTCCCATGCAATCAACTCAAAAATGAAATCCTATCTTTGGTACATGTGAATGGACCAATTAAATGGAGAGAAAAGCTACAAACATTCTATTAGCAATATTTATAAACAGTTCGGAAGAGAAGAGAAAATTAGAGCGCAGTTCTTCCTAGCGGATCTGCACCACACATTTCCATTAACAGTAGTAGCCAGGGATATTAAATGAGAAGTCAGTAATCGGTGCAATACTCACTTTGACATTGACAGCCATTATTTTACTTATATTAATCTCATTATACAAAATAATGGTGTCTCATGTGCTCATATCAACAGTTTACATTGTTTTGTGCTAAATGCTGAAGGACAAGTGAAAACTAATTTTCCTTTCTTTTTGAAGTTAAAGTTAACCAGTAAAATTACAGCAGGTTCAAATTAACTATGTTGCATCTCTACCATTGTACACCTACACTACTAGACCAGACACACTATTTATCCTCTTTCATAAAACAATATACTGAAACAATATTTATATTGAGTCACTCAACCACATCATCTTAAGTATTCTTCTATAGGGCCACATTTCAGAAGCTTCCATTCTCTTCTTGTTTGAACTGCTTATTCATCCACATTTCATTTACATACAAGGCCACACTCGTGACAAATATTTTCAGAAAAGACTTCTGTAAATTTAAACTCATATCGAATGTTAACAAATTTCTTTTTTTCTCAGAAATATTTTTTTCTGTTGACAGTCTGCATTTTGTAACTGCTACTATCAGTTATCTTGCTGCAAAAATAGCAAAACTCATCTACTAACTTTTATCGTCTCATTTCTTAACTTCATACCTTCAGCATCACCTGATTTAATTGAAATACATTTCATTAACCTTGTCTTACTTTTGTTGACACTCAACTTATGATCTCCTTTCAAGACACTATCCATTTTGGCAAGTTCTTTGCCATCTCTGACAGAATTACAATGTCATTGGCAAACTACCAAGTTATTTCTTCTCCCTGAAATTTAATTCCCTTTCTAAATTACCTATTTCTCTGTCCCCCCTCCCACTTCTTCCTCAGTGTACGGGTTGAATAATATTGGGGATAGGCTACAACCCTGCCTCACTCTGTCCTCAACTATGGTTTCTGTTTCACGTCCTAACTCTCATAACTGCAGTGCGGGTTCTGTACAGGTTGTAAATAACCTTTTGTTCTCTGTATTTTAACCCTTCTACCCTCAAAATTTCAAAGACTGTAGTCCATTAAACATTGTCAAAAGCTTCGTCTAAATTTATATATGCTATAGATGTAGGTTTGCCTTTCTTCAGCCTACATTGTAGGGTCAGTATTGCCTCACGTTTTCTTACAATTCTCTGAAAACCAAACTGATTTTCCCAAATGACAGCTTCTACCAGTTTCCCATTCTTCTGTAATTAATTTGTGTCAATATTTCATGACCATGATGTATTAAACTGATGGCTCAGTAGTATTTACACCTGTTTGCACCTGCCTCCTTTGGAATTGGAATTATTACATTTTCCTGAAGTCAGAGTATTTCGTATACTTCATATATCCTCCACACTAAGTGGAATAAATATGTCATAACTGGCTATCCCAAGGATCTCAATAATTTTGAGGTAATGTCGTCTACTTCAGGGACCTTGTTTCCACATAGGTATTTCAGTGCTCTGTCAAATTCTTGCAGTATCCTATCTCCCAATTCATCTGCACTTACTTCATCTTCTCTTTCCATAGTTTGACCTCAAGTTTGTTTCCTTTGCACCGACCCTCAGTATATTTCTAACATGTTTCCCTTCTTTGCTTAGTACTGGCTTGACGTCTGAGCTCTTGATATTCATACAACTGCTTGCCTTTTCTCCAAAGGTCTCTAATATTCCTAGAGGCAGTATCTATCTTTCCCCTAGCTATAAATGATTCTACAGCCATTCCTGCTTCATAATTTTGCACTTTCTGTCAGTCTCATTTCTTAGGTGTCTATATTCCTGTTTCTTTGCTTCATTTTTATATCTTTTCCTTTCGTTGATTAAATGAAATATCTCCTATATTATCCATGGATTTCTACTAAGCCCTGGCATTTTTACCTTTGTGGACCTCCTGCTGCCTTCATTGTTTCACCTCCAAAGCTACCTATTTGTCTTCTGTTGTATTCCTTTCCTGTTTCAGTCCAATATTGCCTATTGCTCCCTCGAAACTCAACTGTCTCTGGTTCCTTTAGTTTATCTGGGTTCCATCTCCCTAATTTTTTTCTGTTTCTTCAGTTTTAATCTGCACTTTCTAGCCAATAAATTAAGGTCTGAAATAACATCTGTTCCTGGAAATGTCTTACACTTTAAAATCTGGTTTCAAAATGTCTGTCTTAGCATTATGTAAGCTATTTGAAACCTTCTGGTGCCTCCAGTCTCTTCCACATATACAACCTTCTTTCATGAATCTCAAACCAACTGTTAGCAATAATAAAATAATGCTCTGTGTAAACTTCTGCCATGCAAGTACCGGACTGCTTTCATTTCTTTCCCACGTATCATGCCCTCCTACTATTTTCCCTTCTCTTCCTTTTCCTACTACCACATTCCAGTCAAAGCCATTGCAATTACATTTTCATCTCCTTTAATTGTGTGAATAATTTAGTTATTCTCATCATATACTCTTTCAATCTCTTCACACATGAATTTGTACTACTGTGGTGGGTTTTGGCTTTATCTCCTTGTAAGCTATGATAATGCCTTCTCTGTACTGTTCATAATATATTGCTTGCATTCCTATTTTCTTGTTCATTTTAGACTTGCTCCTGCATTACATATAGAGACGTTGAGTCGCAGACAGGCACAATGAAATGACTGTTACACATTTAGGCCTCACATGACTACTGTTTCAGCTGCTGGAGAAGAAAACTGGCATGTTGGGGGTAATGAGCAGGCTGGGGAAGGGAGGGGGAGGGTAGCAGGGTAGGGTTTGGGCAAGTTGTAGTGCTGCTTGTAAGAGCATGTAGGAGGGATGTGGAGAGGAACAGGGTAGTTTTGCTAGGTGCAGTCAGGAGGTTTCGGGGAATGGAGGGGGTGGAACAGAAGTAGAGAGAGAGGAAAAGAAAGACCAGTGGTTGCATTGATGGAACAGGAGGCTATGTAGTGCTGGAGAGGGAGCAGGCAAGGGAATAGGTAGGTGACAGACCGGTACTAGCAAAGGTTGAGGCCAAAGGCATTATGGGAACATAGGATATATTGCAGGGGGAGTTCACACCTGTACAACTCAGGAAAATCTGGTGTTGGTAGGAAGGATCCAGATGGCACCTGATGTGAAGTAGTCATTGAAGTGAAGCACATTGATTTGGGTAGAATGTTCAGCAGCTAGGTGGTCTATCTGTCTCTCGGTCACAATTTGTCGGTGACCACTCATGTGGACAGGAAGCTTGTTAGTCGTCATGCCCATGTAGAAAGTAGCACAGCGATTTCAGTTTTAGTTTGTAGATCACATTACTGCTTTTACAAGTAGCCCTGCCTCTGAAGAGATGGGTGATATTTGTGACTGGATTGAAGTAGGTGGTGATGGTTTGAGGATGTACGGGACAGGTACTGCATTGAGGTCTATTTCAGGGATATTAGCCATGAGGCAAGGTGTTGTGAGCACAGTAGAGTAGGGATGGACAAGGATACTGCTTAGGTATGGCATGTGGTGGAATACCACTGTGGGAGGGATTGGGAGAATACTGAGTAGGATGTTCCACATTTCAGGACATGATGAGAAGCAGCTGAAATCCTGACAGAGAATGGGAATAAGTTGCTCCAATCCTGGTGGTGCTGAGTCATGAGAGGAGTGCTCATTCATGGACAGCTTGTGGATATGTGGAAGGAGGTAGGTGACTGGAAAGACAAGGCTCAGGACATCTGTTTCTGTATAAGGTTGGGAGGGTGCTTTTGATCTGTGCAAGTCTCAATGCAGTTCTTGGAAAACTTGGAGAGGAACTCCTTGTCACTACTGATGCAATGACCACAGGTGGCTAGACTGTATAGTAGGAACTTCTTGGTACAGATCATTTGGCAGCTGTCAAAGTGAGGTATTGTTGCTGGTTTGTAGGTTTGATATGGTCAGAGGTACCAATATAGCCATCCTGAGGTGGATGTCAGCATTGAGGAAGGTGGCTTGTTGGGTTGAGGAGGACCTGCTGAAGCGAATAGGGGAGAAGGTGTTGAGGTTCTGGAGGAATGTGGGTAGGGTGTTCTCATCCTCGGTCCAGATCAGAAAGATGCCAATGAATCTGAATCAAGTCCTTCCTAAGCACCCAGTATCTCTAACCCCTCACCTGATTGACATTCATTGATGACATCTTTGTGATCTGGACTGAAATGACACTCTGTCCACATTCCTCCAGAACCTCAACACCTTCTCCCCCATTCACTTCAGCTGATCCTCCACAAACCAACAAGCCAACTTCCTCAATGCTGACTTCCATCTCAAGAATGGCTTCATCAGTACCTCCAATATCCTTATCCATCTCTTCTCCACCACTGCTCTTAACCCCTTGCCTCATGGCTTATATACCCACAATAGACTGAGATTCAAGACCTGCCTTATACATCCTGCTACCATCACCACACCCACCACCATCACTACCACCACTGCCACCACCTACTCCAGTATGGTTAAAGGCATCTCCTATCCCATCAGAGGCAGGGCTACCTGTGTAAGCAGTAATGTGATCTACAAACTAAGGTGCAACCATTGTGCTGCATTCTGCATGGGCATGACAAGTAACAAGCTGTTGTTCACATGAGTGACCACTAGGAAACTGTGTCAACAAACACAGACTGGCCACAATCTACGCTACTTACCTGTCTTTCTTCCCTGCTCCTATTCCAGTAGTACACAGCCTTCATTCCACCAATGCACCCAGTAGTTTTTTCCCCCTTTGGCTTCATCTTAATGCTGCCGTTAGGCTTAGGGCTAGAGAAGGCACTGATGATGGAGGGCATGGCTTACATTGCAGTGGTGCCAGGAAGATCAGGTTTCACTAGACATGGCCTGCACCTCAATGGGTACTTGAAGGAGAGGTTGGCAAAGCTTATTGGTGACAATGTAGTGAGATCACTCATGGGAAAATTCCTGTAGCAGATGGTGTTAGAATTGCACCTTTATTTAGATTGAAGTCAGCTGGTAGGTATACCTGCTTAGAGGAATTCTCTCTAACAAACGAACCACAGTCACAGAAGGTTAGGTATCCAAGTAATGAGGAAATTAGCATGTTTCATCAAAATGCAAGAGGTATTATAGACAAAGTTATCGAGCTAGTTGTAGAAGTTCAATCTGACATTATTGGTATATCTGAGCACCACTTAAATAATGTGACAATTCAGAGGCTTCCTTCACGAGGAAACAGATTAGCTGGCTATTTTTCAATGAGTTCTTTGCAAAGTGGGGATGTGGTCATGTACACAAAAAAACAGTATTCCTTTTGAGTCCGTAGATGTATCAAAGCACTGCACTGAACAGGTATTTGAATGTTGTGCAGGAGTAGATGAATTTAGTGAAACTTAACTTCTAATTGTTGTTATTTGTAGGTCCCCTAAGTCTGACTTCGGAGCATTTCTGCTCAAGCTAGAGAGGGTTCATGGTTCACTTTGTAGGAATTACCAAAAATTACTTGTATGTGTTGACTTCAATATTAATTTCATATGTGATTGTGCAAGAAAAAGGATGTTGGAAGAACTCTTAAATTCATATGATCTGATCCAGACTATTTTTTCCAAGCAGGGTGCAGGGGAATAGAAGCACAACCATAGACAATATTTTTATTCATTCTTCATTACTGGATGGGCATTCTAATAGTAAAAGGAGGAATGTCCTTTCAGACCATGATGCATAAATTTTAACACCAAAAGGTGTTTGTACTCAAACAAATATATATAATTACAAACTATGCAGAAAAGCTAATTGAACGGCAATACAGAGTGTTTTAAACCCTGTCAAGGAACAAGAGTGGCAGGATGTTTATAGTGCTGATAACATAGATGACAAATATAATGCTTTCCTTGACACATTTCTCATGCTCTTTGAAAGTTGCTTTCCATTAGAACACTCAAAACAGGGTACTAGCAGTAAACGGCTGCCTGGGTGGTTGACTATTGTTATAAGGATATCATGTAGAACAAAGTGGGAATTATATCAAAATCTTAGAAGTAGTCACAATCAAGCTACAGTAGCCCATTACAAACAGTATTGTAAGGTGCTTAAAAATATTAGGAAGTCCAAGGGTATGTGGCATGCAAATAGAATAGCTAATTCACACGATAAAATTAAAACCATATGGTCAGTTGTGGAGGAAGTGTCTGGTCGGCAGCACAATACCGAGGACATAAAGTCAGTATGAAGTAAAAAATGTTTCTGTTACTGCCAAGACAGATATATGTACAGTATTAACAATCACTTTCTGAACATAGCTGGTGAATTAAATAAAAACTTATTTTCTACAGGGATTCACACAAGTTCTTGAAAAATGCCTTTCCAAGACTGATATCTGAAATACTCCTCTGTGTTACTGACAAGGGGGAGACTGAGTCATAATTAAATCACTGAAGACTAAGACTCTCCTGGCTGTGATGAGTGTCTAGGGGAATAATGAAGAACTGCATTAAACAAGTCAGCCCTGTACTTAGCCATATTTGTAATTTTTCCTTTAGGAATGGTCAGTTTCCTGAACAATTGAAGTACTCAGTAGTAAAGCCACTTTATAAAAAGGGAGAAAGGGATAATGTAGACAATTTAAATCTATTTCTGTGCCATCAGTGTTTGCTAAACTTACTGAAAAGGTTGGTTGGTTGGTTGTGGGGGGTTAAAGCAACCAGACTGCTATGGTCATCTGTCCCTTTATTGAAAACGCTGTGTATGTAGGGATAATTGATCATTTCACATAATTTGCTGTTAAATGTACAGTTTGGTTGTAGAAATGGTTTAACAACTGAATATGCTATATTCTCTTTTCTCTGTGAGGTACTGAATGGATTAAACAAAATGTTTCAAACACTAGGCATTTTTTTTATTTAACTAAACCATGATTGTGTTGATCACAAAAATGTTGTTCCAGAAGTTGGACCATTATTGAATATGGGGAGTAGCTCAAATTGGTTCATCTCTCTCCACAGTACTGAGAATGGCTATGACATGCGACACAGTTAAATGGGGGGTGCGCCAGGGATCAGTGCTGGACTCACTCCTCTTCCTTATTTATATAAATTATATGTCTTCTAGTATTACAGGTGATAAAATATTTCTGTTTGCTGATGACACTAGATTGGTAGTAAAGGATGCCATGTGCAATGTTGGCACTGTTTCAAAGAGTGCAGTTCAAGACATAAGTTCATGGCTTGTAGAAAATAAACTAATGCTCAATCACAGTAAGACTCAGTTTTTACAGTTTCTAACACACACTTCAACAAAACTTTATGTTCTAATTACACAGAATGGGCATATGATTAGTGAGACTGAACAGTGCAAATTTCGATGTGTTCAGATAGATAGTAAACTATCGTGGAAAGCCGATTTTCAGGACCTTGTTCAAAGACTTAATGCTGCCATTTTTACTATAAGAACAGTATCTGAAATAAGTAATAGTTAGACACTAAAAGTAGTCTACTTTGATTATTTTCATTCACTTATGACAGATGGTATTATATTTTGGGGTAACTTTGCCCATTCTCAGTGGGTATTTCTGGCTCAGAAATGGGAGGTTCAGACAATAATAAGTAGTGTAAGTTCGCAAACATCTTGTCAACCTCTCCGAGGGAACTAGGTGTGACAGCTGTGGATTGTCTCCCCGGCCGCTGCAAATTGTGGAGCTCCATTGAACCCTTCTGATGACTTCACCCTCTGTGTCCAGCGACTAACTGTACTTCTGTCAACAGTAGATGCTCCATAGATTTTGCACAAGTATTTGTGAATATTCCCCACAGTTTCTTTCTGTGCAGTGAGAAATTCAATGATGGCACATTGCTTGCAACGTACATTACCTACAGACACCATTCTGAAACTGTCCTGCAGTTACGCTATCTGTCGGAAGTGACAGAAACGTGGTGTGCTCACTCAGGAGACTTCAAACAATACATAAGTAACATTTCGCTTTCGTAGCATTGGTTTCGGTTGAGAAAAAAAAAAAAGTGATGCATTACTTTCTGGGTAACCCTCGTATATAGTGAGAATTAGTGAAGTGAAGTGCACTGGCAGGAAGAACTGGTTTTCTGGTCAGATGAGTACAATGTTATAAACACTAAATCAAATAAGGAAAGTCCGGGATAGAGTAACAACTATATTATGAAAAGGATATATTGTTAGTCACCATACAGAGGAGACACTGAGTCGCGACAGGCACAACAAAAAGACTGCTATAATATTAAGCTTCCAGTCTTCTGAGTTATAAAACTTTGTGACACTGGCACCCGCCAGGCCTCAACCTCCGCTAATTTCAAGTTGCTGCCGCTCATACCTCACCTGTCATTCAACAACATCTTTGCCTATGTACTTCCGCCTCGACTGACATCTCTGCCCAAACTCTTTGCCTTTACAAATGTCTGCTTGTGTCTGTGTATGTGCGGATGGATATGTGTGTGTATGCGAGTGTATACCTGTCCTTTTTTCCCCCTAAGGTAAGTCTTTCCGCTCCCGGGATTGGAATGACTCCTTACCCTCTCCCTTAAAACTCACATCCTTTCGTCTTTCCCTCTCCTTCCCTCTTTCCTGATGAAGCAACCGTTTGTTGTGAAAACCCACATCCCCCCCCCCGACGACACATACTTATATATATATATATTTTCAATCTGTATATTGAGCAAGCAGTAAAGGAAACAAAAGAAAAATTCGGAGTAGGTATTAAAATTCATGGAGAAGAAATAAAAACTTTGAGGTTTGCCGATGACATTGTAATTCTGTCAGAGACAGCAAAGGACTTGGAAGAGCAGTTGAATGGAATGGACAGTGTCTTGAAAGGAGGATATAAGATGAACATCAACAAAAGCAAAACAAGGATAATGGAATGTAGTCTAATTAAGTCGGGTGATGCTGAGGGAATTAGATTAGGAAATGAGGCACTTAAAGTAGTAAAGGAGTTTTGCTATTTGGGGAGCAAAATAACTGATGATGGTCGAAGTAGAGAGGATATAAAATGTAGGCTGGCAATGGCAAGGAAAGTGTTTCTGAAGAAGAGAAATTTGTTAACATCCAGTATTGATTTAAGTGTCAGGAAGTCATTTCTGAAAGTATTCGTATGGAGTGTAGCCATGTATGGAAGTGAAACATGGACGATAAATAGTTTGGACAAGAAGAGAATAGAAGCTTTCGAAATGTGGTGCTACAGAAGAATGCTGAAGATTAGATGGGTAGATCACATAACTAATGAGGAAGTATTGAATAGGATTGGGGAGAAGAGAAGTTTGTGGCACAACTTGACCAGAAGAAGGGATCGGTTGGTAGGACATGTTCTGAGGCATCAAGGACACACCAATTTAGTATTGGAGGGCAGCGTGGAGGGTAAAAATCGTAGAGGGAGACCAAGAGATGAATACACTAAGCAGATTCAGAAGGATGTAGGTTGCAGTAGGTACTGGGAGATGAAAAAGCTTGCACAGGATAGAGTAGCATGGAGAGCTGCATCAAACCAGTCTCAGGACTGAAGACCACAACAACAAAACAAAGATGTAGTGACTTACCAAATGAAAGTGCTGGCAGGTCGACAGACACACAACCAAACACAAACATACACACAAAATTCAAGCTTTCGCAACAGACTGTTGCCTCAAAAATCCACATCCTTTCGTCTTTCCCTCTCCTTCCCTCTTTCCTGATGAGGCAACAGTCTGTTGCAAAAGCTTGAATTTTGTGTGTATGTTTGTGTTTGTTTGTGTGTCTAAAGATGATGTGACTCACCAAACGAAAGCGCTGGCAGGCCGATAGACACACAAACAAACACAAACACACACACAAAACTCAAGCCTTCGCAACAAACCGCCGCCCCACCAGGAAAGAGGCAAGGAGAGGGAAAGACGAAAGAATGCGAGTCCCAAGGGAGAGGGCAAGGAGTCACTCCAATCCCGGGAGCGGAAAGACCCACCCTAGGGGGAAAAAAGGACGGGTACACACTCGCACACACACACATATCCATCCACACATATACAGACACAAGCAGACATATTTAAAGACAAAGAGTTTGGGCAGAGATGTCAGTCGAGGCGGAAGTGCAGAGGCAAAGATATTGTTGAATGACAGGTGAGGTATGAGTGGCGGCAACTTAAAATTAGCGGAGATTGAGGCCTGGTGGGTAACGGGAAGAGAGGATATATTGAAGAGCAAGTTCCCATCTCCGGAGTTCGGATAGGTTGATGTTGGTGGGAAGTATCCAGATAACCCGGACGGTGTAACACTGTGCCAAGATGTGCTGGCCGTGCGCCAAGGCATGTTTAGCCACAGGGTGATCCTCATTACCAACAAACACTGTCTGCCTGTGTCCATTCATGCGAATGGACAGTTTGTTGCTGGTCATTCTCACATAGAATGCATCACAGTGTACGCAGGTCAGTTGGTAAATCACATGGGTGCTTTCACACGTGGCTCTGCCTTTGATCGTGTACACCTTCCGGGTTACAGGACTGAAGTAGGTGGTGGTGGGAGGGTGCATGGGACAGGTTTTACACCGGGGGCAGTTACCAGGATAGGAGCCAGAGGGTAGGGAAGGTGGTTTGGGGATTTCATAGGGATGAACTAACAGGTTATGAACATTAGGTGGACAGCGGAAAGACACTCTTGGTGGAGTGGGGAGGATTTCATGAAGGATGGATCTCATTTCAGGGCAGGATTTGAGGAAGTCATATCCCTGCTGGAGAGCCACATTCAGTGTCTGGTCCAGTCCCGGAAAGTATCCTGTCACAAGTGGGGCACGTTTGTGGTTCTTCTGTGGGAGGTTCTGGGTTTGAGGGGATGAGGAAGTGGCTCTGGATATTTGCTTCCGTACCAGATCGGGAGGGTAGTTACAGGATGCGAAAGCTGTTGTCAGGTTGTTGGTGTAATGGTTCAGGGATTCCGGACTGGAGCAGATTCGTTTGCCATGAAGACCTAGGCTGTAGGGAAGGGACCGTTTGATGTGGAATGGGTGGCAGCTGTCATAATGTAGGTACTGTTGCTTGTTGGTGGGTTTGATGTGGACAGACGTGTGAAGCTGGCCATTGGACAGAGGGAGGTCAACGTCGAGGAAAGTGGCGTGGGATTTGGAGTAGGACCAGGTGAATCTGATGGAACCAAAGGAGTTGAGATTGGAGAGGAAATTCTGGAGTTCTTCTTCACTGTGAGTCCATATCATGAAAATGTCATCAATAAATCTGTACCAAACTTTGGGTTGGCAGGCCTGGGTAACCAAGAAGGCTTCCTCTAGGCGACCCATGAATAGGTTGGCGTATGAGGCGGCCATCCTGGCACCCATGGCTGTTCGGGCTTTCGCGGCGGACTGTTGCCTCGTCGGGGGGGAGGGGGGGGGGGGTTTGGGGGAGGGGTGTCGTTCCTGTCCCGGGAGCGGGGGGACTTGCCTTGGGGGGAGGAAGGGACGGGTGTGCGCTCGCGCGCACGCACATGTCCATCCACACATATCTGTATATGTGTGGGTGGATATGTGTGTGTGTGCGAGTGTCTACCCGTCCTTTTTTCCCCGTAAGGTAAGTCTTTCCGCTCCCAGGATTGGAATGACTCCTTACCCTCTCCCTTAAAACCCACATCCTTTTGTCTTTCCCTCTCCTTCCCTCTTTCCTGATGAGGCAACAGTTTGTTGCGAAAGCTTGAATTTTGTGTGTATGTTTGTATTTGTTTGCGTGTCTATCGACCTGCCAGCGCTTTCGTTTGGTAAGTCACATCATTTTTGTTTTTAGATATATGTTACAAAAAGGTATGGCCAAACTTTCAGGAAACATTCCTCACACACAAATAAAGAAAAGATGTTATGTGGACTTGTGTCCGGAAACGCTTAATTTCCATGTTAGAGCTCATTTTAGTTTCGTCAGTATGTACTGTACTTCCTCGATTCACCGCCAGTTGGCCCAGTTGAAGGAAGGTAATGTTGACTTCGGTGCTTGTGTTGACATGCGACTCATTGCTCTACAGTACTAGCATCAAGCACATCAGTACGTAGCATCAACAGGTTAGTGTTCATTACGAACATGGTTTTGGAGTCAGTGCAATGTTTACAAATGCGGAGTTGGCAGATGCCCATTTGATGTATGAATTAGCATGGGGCAATAGCCGTGGCGCGGTACGTTTGTATCGAGGCAGATTTCCAGAACGAAGGTGTCCTGACAGGAAGACGTTCGAAGCAACTGATAGGTGTCTTAGGGAACACGGAACATTCCAGCCTATGACTCGCGACTGGGGAAGACCTAGAACGACGAAGACACCTGCAATGGACGAGGCAGTTCTTCGTGCAGTTGACGATAACCCTAATGTCAGCTTTAGAGAAGCTGCTGTACAAGGTAACGTTGACCACGTCACTGTATGGAGAGTGCTACGGGAGAAACAGTTGTTTCCGTACCATGTACAGCGTGTGCAGGCACTATCAGCAGCTGAGGGTGGATGCATGTATCCTCGCTAACGGAGGACATTTTGAACATTTCCTGTAACAAAGCGTTTGAAGTCACGCTGGTACGTTCTGTTGCTGTGTGTTTCCATTCCATGATTAATGTGATTTGAAGAGAAGTAATAAAATGAGCTCTAACATGGAAAGTAAGCGTTTCCGGACACATGTCCGCTTAACATATTTTCTTTCTTTGTGTGTGAGGAATGTTCCCTGAAAGTTTTGCTGTACCTTTTTGTAACACTACATTATTCTCAAGAACTAGCAGCTTTTACTCAGTTAATACTATGTAGAAATTCAATCTGCATTTGGATTGCACCTACTTGACTCTTGTGCAGAATGGCATGCAGTATTCCACTACATCCATTTTCAGTAAGCTACCATTAGTTTTCAAATCCAAACTGAAGAGTTTCCTCACACCTCACTCTTTCTATTCCATTGATTCCTGTGTTATACTGCTGATTGTGTTTACATAAACTTATATGTTGACATCTTTTAAGGATTCATTAAAATTTTATTTTATCTGTTGTAAGTTAATGTACTGACACGTTCCATGACCATGGAGATTTGGTCCTGAATTTGGTTCTACGGAAAAATGTAAATACTTCACACCTTTACTGCCCCTCCCCCCCCCCCCCCCCCAAAAAAAAAAAAAAGAAAAGAAAAGATGATGATCTACTAGACTGCACCTACCAACCCTACCCTGTCCTCAACCAGGGCTTTGCATGCTCCCACAAGCAGCACTACACCTTCCCTCACCCCTCCCTCTCCATCTTCTCCTTATCCCCACCACACCAGATTGATTCTCCCATTAGGCACATGACCAGAAAACCTGTTCTTCCTGCCAGTGCACTTCACTTCACTTCACTAATTCTCACTATATACGAGGGTTACCCAGAAAGTAATGCATCACTTTTTTTTTTCTCAACCGAAACCAATGCTACGAATGTCAAATGTTACGAATGTATTGTTTGAAGTCTCCTGAGCGAGCACACCAAGTTTCTGTCAACTTCCGACAGATAGCGTAACTGCAGGACAGTTTCAGAATGGTGTCTGTAGATAATGTACTTTGCAAGCAATGTGCCATCATTGAATTTCTCACTGCACAGGTAGAAACTGTGGGGAATATTTACAAACACTTGTGCAAAATCTATGGAGCATCTACTGTTGACAGAAGTACAGTTAGTCACTGGACACAGAGGGTGAAGTCATCAGAAGACGGTACAGTGGAGCTCCACAATTTGCAGTGGCCGGGGAGACAATCCACAGCTGTCACACCTAGTTCCCTCGGACTTCCACTTGTTTGGGCCATTAAAGGATACCATTCGTGGAAGACATTTTGAGGACAAGGAAGAGGTGATTCACACAGTGAAGCACCAGGACAAGGATTGGTACTGACATAGCATACACACCATTGTTACGCGCTAGAGGAAGGCCATAGAACAGGTTGGAGATCATGTGGAAAAATATGGTGTGTACATAAAACATCGTTCTTTCGTGTGTGTAATTCTCATTATGTTCAATAAAGAATTTTTGAAGAAAAAAATGTGGTGCCTTACCTTCTGGGCAACCCTCGTATAACTTCAAGCTATCAATTTCTCTTTTCTAAATTGTCTATCCTACCTTCCCAATTACAAGAGCTAACATTTGAGACTCCAACCTGTAAATTGTCACGTGTTTTTTGTGATAACACTATCCTTCCCTGCAGTCCCAGCCCAGAGCTTCAGATGGGGGACTATTTTACATCCCGAATATTTTACCCAAGAAGATGCCTTCATGATTTACGATATACAGTAGAGCTGCATGCCCTTGGGGGAAAAATTACCGCTGTAGTTTCTCCTTGCTTTCAGTCTTTCACAGTACCAGCACAGCAAGGTCGTGTCGGCTAATGTTGCAAGCCCACATCAGTCAGTCCTTCAGACTGATGGCCCTGAAACTACCAAAAAGGCTGCTGCCACTCTTTAGGAACCATGGGTTAGTCTGGCCTCTCCACAGATACCCCTCCACTGTGGATGCATCTATGGTGTGACCATCTGTATTGTTGAAGCATGCACGCCACCTCTGGACTCTGGAAGGTCCGTGGTTATAGTTCATGGGGGGGGGGTTTGCTCACCAACAAACTGTAAGAGCTGCCCAAGAGAATTTACTTCACCCACATATGCTTGGTAAATTTCCCCACGTCTGGCTCTCGGCCTCCTTTGTGCGAGGCTTACCCACTTCAATTTCTTAATCATGTCTGTGACACTACTTGTCTACCTGTAGTCTCCCATTATACAGCTGACTTGCATTGTTCTCTACCTTGACAGATATCTTTGCTGGAGTCCCATATCCCTGCAGGAATGACTCTGAGTGTTGTCTTACAAGGGACACCCTTCCTTGCGACCTTTCGACCATCAATAAAATGTGCAGTCCCCAGTGTCACTTCCTCATATCAGCATTGTTATCCTGCTGTGATGTCAGGTCCTAACTTGTACTCATATCTTATAGCACTCCTGCCATTTGAGAAGGTGACTAGTTGACATTCCTTTTGTATTTGCGAACATCCAATTTCTCTGGATCCAGTTTCAGACAGACACCGTCTCTCCTTGTAAATTACGTCACCGGCCAATAGACTTAATTCTGATTTTACTCAGTCCATAATATCAGTGATAGAAAACAGTAACAGCAGTGGCCCTAATTTGTGTTGCAGTAAACCAGTTTCTAGCATCACTATCTTTGATGTGAAGTCTCCCACCTTCATTCACCAGCTGTTTCCTATGTTTTAGATATTTTGTCACCCAACATATCATTCTTTCATCAAGTCCAACCCTTCCAGTTTTGTTAACAGTACCATGTGATTCACATTATACACTATGCGATCGAAAGTATCCGGGAACTCCCAAAAACATACATTTTTCATATTAGGTACATTGTCCTGTCACCTACTGCCACGTGCTCTACATCAGCGACCTCAGTAGCCATTAGACATAATGAGAGCAGAATGGGGCGCTCCGCGGAACTCGCGAACTTGGGAGGTGATTGCGTGTCACTTGCATCATACGTCTGTACACGAGATTTCCACACTCCTAAACATCCCTAGGTCCACTGTTTATGATATGATAGTGCAATGGAAACATGAAAGGATGCGTACAGCACAAAAGCGTACAGGCCGACTTCGTCTGTTGACTGACGGAGATCGCCGACAGTTGAAGAGCGTCGTAGTGTGTAAAGGGCAGACATCCATCCAGACCATCACACAGGAAATCAAAACTGCACCAGGATCCACTGCAAGTACTATGACAGTTACATGGGAGGTGAGAAAACTTGGATTACATGGTTGAGCGGCTGCTCATAAGCCACACGTCGTGCCGGTATGTGCCAAATGACACCTCGCTTGTGTAAGGAACGTAAACATTGGACTATTGAACAGGGGAAAAACTTTGTATGGAGTGACAAATCACGGTACACAGTGTGGTGATCCGATGGCAGGGTGTGGGTATAGCAAATGTCCAGTGAATGTCATCTGCCAGCATGCATAGTGCCAACAGTAAAATTCGGAGGTGGTTGTGTTATGGTGTGGTTGTGTTTTTCATGGAGGGGGCTACATTGATGTTTTCAGCACCTTCTTGCTTACCACTGTTTAAGAGCAATTTGGGGATGGCAATTGCATCTTTCAACATGATCGAGCACCTGTTCATAATGCACCACCTGTGGCAGTGTGGTTACATGACAATAACATCCCTGTAATGAACTGGCCTGCACAGAGTCCTGACCTGAATCCTATAGAACACCTTTGAGATGTTTTGGAATGCCGATTTCATGCCAGGCCTCACCGACTACGTTGATACCTCTCCTCAGTGCACCACTATGTGAAGAATGGGCTGCCATTCCCCAAGAAACCTTCCAGCATCTGACTGAATGTGCGCCTGTGAGAATGGAAGCTGTCATCAAGGCTAAGGGTGGGCCAACACCATATTGAATTCCAGCATTACCGATGGAGGGCGCCATGAACTTGTAAGTCATTCAGCCAGGTGTCTGGATACTTTTTATCACATAGTGTAGAAAGTTTTGTAGATATCAATGGCTATGCAGTCAAGTTGCATTCTCTGTTAGTCACTACTGATACACCGTGTATTTGTGGACAAGGAACAAAAATTCCTGAATTTGCTGGCTAAAAATACACATTTTTCTGGGTAAATATACACATTTTCCCAGATGAAGATACACGTTCTCCATGTTCCTTTCCCTCAGAATTGTAAAACTTATCAATCCTTTGAATGGCAAAGATTTTATACACAGGTGTACAACTTCCCAGTGCTTTAGGAAAATAAGCCCAGCAAAAAAAAAAAGAAAAAAAAAAAATCATTTTGGAGACATCTCTGATGCACTGCAACATGCACACTGCATATTTTCATATTAGGAAAGTATAAATGCCAATTCCACCAAACACAGCACACATCACTTGACCATGCTAGCCAATGACAGCACTACAAGAAAAGATATGCTTTCACATATAATATTCGTCTTTTTTTGCGCATGTTTCCCTTTAAGATATATCAAAAACAAACGTGCCAGTAAAATTTTAAAATAATAAATAAATGTCTGGTCTTCTGGGCTCAAAATTTTTGTAAGCGACTGGTCTTCAAAGCTTTAAGTTTTGAATGAGTGAATCACTCTGTGATTTAAGAAATTCATCGCACATTCTTACATGTTGCATAGTTCATCTTGTGTAAAAGGAAACCTACTCGTAAAGTAATGCTTCTCAAACCACCATTCGGAGCATTTTCCTGCAACCTGTTAGAAACACGTTCCTTTGAGCAGCTGCTAGAAAGTGCCAGAAAACAGGTGTTACTGCACATGCACAGCTACAATGACATACAAAGCCCCATTTCAAAACTAGACTCTACAGCTCAAAGTAACCTAATGTTTTTTTTTTCTATATGGTGATTTTTTATTTACTTGTACTCTACAGTACTCTTATGTAGCCATTTCCAATCAAGTTTACATCCACACAGCACTACAAAAAGCTACTAAGGAGGATTACAAATTTATTTAAAAAAGGGGAGGAGAGAAAAAGTTGTTTGTGTACACCAGAACTAAGAACAATAAACTTTTCATGACTTTTTCAAACTGTATAAATAATTAACAAAGTTATTTGGGAGGCCAAGAAAATGTATAATTGGCAATTTATATTCTATTCCAGGTGTAAATACAAAGCCTTGTGGGCAATTACAACAATAAAACATGGTATGGTGCCATGAACCATGGACCTTGCCGTTGGTGGGGAGGCTTGCTTGCCTCAGCGATACAGATAGCCGTACCGTAGGTGCAACCACAACGGAGGGGTATCTGTTGAGAGGCCAGACAAACGTGTGGTTCCTGAAGAGGGGCAGCAGCCTTTTCAGTAGTTGCAAGGGCAACAGTCTGGATGATAGACTGATCTGGCCTTGTAAAAATAACCAAAACGGCCTTGCCGTGCCGGTACTGCGAACGGCTGAAAGCAAGGGGAAACTACAGCCGTAATTTTTCCCGAGGGCATGCAGCTTTACTGTATGATTACGTGATGATGGCGTCCTCTTGGGTAAAATATTCCGGAGGTAAAATAGTCCCCCATTCGGATCTCCGGGCGGGGACTACTCAAGAGGATGTCGTTATCAGGAGAAAGAAAACTGGCGTTCTACGGATCGGAGCGTGGAATGTCAGATCCCTTAATCGGGCAGGTAGGTTAGAAAATTTAAAAAGGGAAATGGATAGGTTGAAGTTAGATATAGTGGGAATTAGTGAAGTTCGGTGGCAGGAGGAACAAGACTTCTGGTCAGGTGACTACAGGGTTATAAACACAAAATCAAATAGGGGTAATGCAGGAGTAGGTTTAATAATGAATAGGAAAATAGGAATGCGGGTAAGCTACTACAAACAGCATAGTGAACGCATTATTGTGGCCAAGATAGATACGAAGCCCACACCTACTACAGTAGTACAAGTTTATATGCCAACTAGCTCTGCAGATGACGAAGAAATTGAAGAAATGTATGATGAAATAAAAGAAATTATTCAGATTGTGAAGGGAGACGAAAATTTAATAGTCATGGGTGACTGGAATTCGAGTGTAGGAAAAGGGAGAGAAGGAAACATAGTAGGTGAATATGGATTGGGGGACAGAAATGAAAGAGGAAGCCGCCTAGTAGAATTTTGCACAGAGCACAACATAATCATAACTAACACTTGGTTTAAGAATCATGAAAGAAGGTTGTATACCTGGAAGAACCCTGGAGATACTAAAAGGTATCAGATAGATTATATAATGGTAAGACAGAGATTTAGGAACCAGGTTTTAAATTGTAAGACATTTCCAGGGGCAGATGTGGACTCTGACCACAATCTATTGGTTATGACCTGTAGATTAAAACTGAAGAAACTGCAAAAAGGCGGGAATTTAAGGAGATGGGACCTGGATAAACTAAAAGAACCAGAGGTTGTACAGAGATTCAGGGAGAGCATAAGGGAGCAATTGACAGGAATGGGGGAAATAAATACAGTAGAAGAAGAATGGGTAGCTTTGAGGGATGAAGTAGTGAAGGCAGCAGAGGATCAAGTAGGTAAAAAGACGAGGGCTAGTAGCAATTCTTGGGTAACAGAAGAAATATTGAATTTAATTGATGAAAGGAGAAAATATAAAAATGCAGTAAGTGAAACAGGCAAAAAGGAATACAAACGTCTCAAAAATGATATCGACAGGAAGTGCAAAATGGCTAAGCAGGGATGGCTAGAGGACAAATGTAAGGATGTAGAGGCCTATCTCACTAGGGGTAAGATAGATACCACCTACAGGAAAATTAAAGAGACCTTTGGAGATAAGAGAACGACTTGTATGAATATCAAGAGCTCAGCTGGAAACCCAGTTCTAAGCAAAGAAGGGAAAGCAGAAAGGTGGAAGGAGTATATAGAGGGTCTATACAAGGGCGATGTACTTGAGAACAATATTATGGAAATGGAAGAGGATGTAGATGAAGATGAAATGGGAGATATGATACTGCGTGAAGAGTTTGACAGAGCACTGAAAGACCTGAGTCGAAACAAAGCCCCCGGAGTAGACAATATTCCATTGGAACTACTGACGGCCGTGGGAGAGCCAGTCCTGACAAAACTCTACCATCTGGTGAGCAAGATGTATGAGACAGGCGAAATACCCTCAGACTTCAAGAAGAATATAATAATTCCAATCCCAAAGAAAGCAGGTGTTGACAGATGTGAAAATTACCGAACTATCAGCTTAATAAGTCACAGCTGCAAAATACTAACACGAATTCTTTACAGACGAATGGAAAAACTAGTAGAAGCCAACCTCAGAGAAGATCAGTTTGGATTCCGTAGAAACACTGGAACACGTGAGGCAATACTGACCTTACGACTTATCTTAGAAGAAAGATTAAGGAAAGGCAAACCTATGTTTCTAGCATTTGTAGACTTAGAGAAAGCTTTTGACAATGTTGACTGGAATACTCTCTTTCAAATTCTAAAGGTGGCAGGGGTAAAATACAGGGAGCGAAAGGCTATTTACAATTTGTACAGAAACCAGATGGCAGTTATAAGAGTCGAGGGACATGAAAGGGAAGCAGTGGTTGGGAAGGGAGTAAGACAGGGTTGTAGGCTCTCCTCGATGTTGTTCAATCTGAATATTGAGCAAGCAGTAAAGGAAACAAAAGAAAAATTCGGAGTAGGTATTAAAATTCATGAAGAAGAAATAAAAACTTTGAGGTTCGCCAATGACATCGTAATTCTGTCAGAGACAGCAAAGGACTTGGAAGAGCAGTTGAATGGAATGGATAGTGTCTTGAAAGGAGGATATAAGATGAACATCAACAAAAGCAAAACAAGGATAATGGAATGTAGTCTAATTAAGTCGGGTGATGCTGAGGGAATTAGATTAGGAAATGAGGCACTTATAGTAGTAAAGGAGTTTTGCTATTTGAGGAGCAAAATAACTGATGATGGTCGAAGTAGAGAGGATATAAAATGTAGGCTGGCAATGGCAAGGAAAGCGTTTCTGAAGAAGAGAAATTTGTTAACATCCAGTATTGATTTAAGTGTCAGGAAGTCATTTCTGAAAGTATTCGTATGGAGTGTAGCCATGTATGGAAGTGAAACATGGACGATAAATAGTTTGGACAAGAAGAGAATAGAAGCTTTCGAAATGTGGTGCTACAGAAGAATGCTGAAGATTAGATGGGTAGATCACATAACTAATGAGGAAGTATTGAATAGGATTGGGGAGAAGAGAAGTTTGTGGCACAACTTGACCAGAAGAAGGGATCGGTTGGTAGGACATGTTCTGAGGCATCAAGGGATCACCAATTTAGTATTGGAGGGCAGCGTGGAGGGTAAAAATCGTAGAGGGAGACCAAGAGATGAATACACTAAGCAGATTCAGAAGGATGTAGGTTGCAGTAGGTACTGGGAGATGAAAAAGCTTGCACAGGATAGAGTAGCATGGAGAGCTGCATCAAACCAGTCTCAGGACTGAAGACCACAACAACAACAACAACAACATGGTGCCAGTATATAACTTTCTGAAGATTGGATGTAAGCAACATAAATTAAGAAACAGTGTCGAGCCTAGAGGAGTACAGGACAAGTTTGAAATAAGTCTTGCGACTGAAAAACATTGTGTTTCACAGATGGCAGATATGTAAAATTCTGCTAAAGCTTTTCATTGTGGTTTTCGGGAAGCCAATTTTCTTTTAGTACCAGCAGAGCATTACCTAATGATTGATCTTTATTATGGCACAATGCCATAGGCACCAGAAGATGAAAACGTGCAATTCAATTTCAACGAACAGTTGAAACTAGCCAATAGCATGGAATGAAACACTTCCTTTCAAATAAATTGGCTGCCTCTGAGGAAAAGATTAAAAATAGCCAAATTTCTTCCACAAACCAACAAAAATAACTTCATTGTTCTTGCAAGGCAGTTAATGCTTGAGTACCAATAATAAAAAATCAGGAAACTGAAACTAAAACATTTTATTCTTCTGTAATTATATCAGTGTATTCATCTGAAAGCTCCCAACCACAGAAATCCATTTTATTTTCATTTGACATGAGAAGTGTAAATGAAGACAGCAGCAAAACCACAAAACATAGACATGGGTCACATGAAGACTGCTTCCCACTGCAACTGACTGCTCTGTGCATTCGCAAATATGGCAGCTTGGTTGCACCAGAAAAATTTTCGTGAGAAACATCCAGCTGCTTGCAGCTACTGCTTATACAGCTACAGCCACACTTCACAGTGAGAAGCGGGATGCTCATATGCATGAGCCCACTGACAACTGCTCAAACGAATCTAACTTAAAGAGCTCATTGAAAGCAGATTGTTGTTTAAAGTACTGCATAGTCTTCATCCTAAAGCTTTTGACACATTTTGCTGTTAGCAGATGCTTGTGTGCACACTACATTTTGTTGTTGTAAATGGCGCATTCTCTTTGGAACTACAGTTTTATTTTGGTGTTATTCTCTCATTTATGTTTTATTGCTGCAGTATTTTTCTGTAGTAGTGGGCTAAAGTAAAATTCTTTGTTAGAGAATCAGCTCTTACCAGTCAAAATTACAAAAATTTAACTGGAAACTAAAATAATGAAAATATCTCAGAATTCTAAAAAATTCCTGGGTGTTTCCCAGATGAGCACTTTCCCCATTGTCCCAGGACGTATACACCCTGCAAGATAGCTTGCTGAAAATCGGTAGGTGTGACACTTGAAAATAGCTCTGAATTCATGCGGGCTCCTATACCATGAACTGTTTTCTGGCAAACTTTGGATCACTTCAGATATTTTAAGTAAAAATACAGGTAATACTATTTTGTCTGGGATTGTACCTTGCTCCTTTTCTATTATACTGTATACTCATATTACTACTTTTCTTTCCATTCATCTGGGGGCTCAATACTATTTATACAGATGTCGTATGGAAATCCTAGGTTAGGTAGAATCCTTCAACCCTTGATTTTTTTGTATTTATCCACTTATTCTGTCTAATCCTTCATCCTCCCTTTCACTTACTGCATTTATCGCTATATCTGTTTCCCTGTTATTAATGCCAACCCTTGACAATACCCCTATCTTGTCTTTTTATTTCTTCCCACAGCCCTTCCCCAGCTGTACCCACAATCTATTGTTTTCTCATTTAAATTACTATACATTTTCTCTATTGTTTGAATGATTCAAATTGCCCTTTTCATGCGCGTCTCGTTTCTTATATAATCAAACTTGCACCAGTACCTCTGTTGGTAAATCTTCCCCCCTATCAGCTGATTGGTCAGCCTTCTTTTTTAACTTTATTTAACTCATCCTTTAGCACTTCCAGGCAAACCTTGCTATCCATTCCTTTCCTTTCCTGATCTTATTCCTCTGCATTATCACCTTCCTTTTAATTCTCATTTTTATCATATAATAAACTGCATCTAATAATGGGGGGAGGTGGGGGGGGGGGGGGGGTGGATGTGAGAGAAAGTGCTAGAATGTCTATAGCTCTATTCTGGAAAGAGTAGACTAGAACATGTTCTGACTCTTCCTGTATCTTTGGTGCATTTACAAAATTTCTTTAACATTATTTCATTCTTAATAACAGGTAAATGGTATGATTATGTCAAAGAAGAAGCAACTGAATAAAAAGAACAGCACTGAAACTACTCCGTCACTTACTCAAAACAGGTACCAAACCATTATCTTTTTTAAAAAATCTTAGAAGCATGTTTAAATTATACATTAGAAAAGTTCTCTCTCTCTCATTTAATGTGAGATACCAAAAAATATTAGTACTTCTTAGTCATTTTTCTTCTCTTCAGCAAAAGAGAACTCCTTGAAATTGGACCTCCTCCACCACTGGATTTTGCCAATATTGTAAATATCAAAGAAATAAAAACGTCACTGTTGGATACTACATGTTATTCTTCAAGATTCACGCTGCAAGAAAAAAAACCACAAGAAGATTACATTGAAGATCCTGATGTACCGCCTCTAGAATAAAAAATCTTGGCTACTGCTGTTATGTAGAAGAAAAAAAAATTATGTACATGTTTAAGTATTGTTTCCATACATGTTCAGAGAGAAATGTATAGCTATTTCAGCAGACAAATATTTTGGAAATTTATATATGCACAATTTCTCTCAACTTTCATATGTTGTATTTCTTGTTATAATATATGGAATCTGTTCATTTCTTCACACAGTAGAACCTAAATTAACTGTCACTTTTGGGACCAGGAGGTGGTCGAAACACTAACAAGGTCATATAATCATGAGAATGAAAGAAGCTGTTTACAGAGCTTAAAACTATGTAATAAAAGAGAATTAAGGGAGGGAAAAAATCACATTTCTAATTAAGAGAAATTAAAACAAAATTTTATACACTGAAAATTATTTAAAAAACTAATTTTTCCCCCAGTTTCTTAAACCTTGATTTAGTGGCAGCATCACACTACTTCATTGCCCACAATATGTGCACAGTTGTAGTGGTTGGCAGTTATTCCAAATATCTGAAGCAGTCTCTAACTTGCCATTTGCTACAGAGTGGCTGATATTTTCCATTTACTTCCTTTTCATCATCATCTGACACCTTTCCCTCAACACTATACCGTTGCAAAACAAGATTCGATGACCTGATACTCCAAGTTATTCATCAATATTAGCAGCAGCATCACCTTCTGCTAGTCATTCTTCTACCTCAGCAGGCTGGATATTCTGAAGAATTCATAAATCAGTGACTAAATTTGTAGTGTGTGAGACTTATTACTTTCTGAAAGTTCCTACTCTTGGTTTAGGCTACGACAAATCACCTTCCAAGATTTTTGTAGAGTGGTTTTCATAAGTGGTTCTCAAGCTTAAACTACTGTGTAATTGTATCTCATATGTTGGGTCTTTCATTGCTTCAAAAAGATCACAACCCTTTTGTTTTCCCTCACAAAGCACTGACATATTTCCTCCTGCAAACAGCGACTTGACCATTCAATAACACATTTATCCAGTGGATGAATTACATAAGTCACAGGGGGGGGGGGGGGGGGGGGGGGGAGGCTTTGTTGAAGGTCAGACTCATGTAGAGGGGTGGCTTGGGACATTATGTAACAATACAACTGCGGGGTGGTAGGATTTTCAAATTCAAGTATTTAACAGCCAGAACAAATGCATCAGATCCATTCTTTAAACAAACTACCATTCATCCAAATCCTTTTTTCAGCTTTGTAATGACCAGAAAGCACTAACATTTGATTATGTTTTTGATGGCTTTTGGTTTCTTAGAGTTGCTGACCACAAGCAACAGTAATTTGTGGCCACCACTTGCATTGCAGCATGCTGTAATGGTAAGACAATCTTTGCTGATTTTATGCAGTGTCTGTTTCATTCTTTGAGGCAAGGGTTTTTTTCAGGTAGCATTTTATAGTTTAGCTCCAACTCATCAATAATTGATCAGCTACCTGTTCATTTTTTTTATACTGTTTTTGCAATTTTTTCAACAAACTTCCTATGTGCATCATCAGCAGAATAAAGTTTTTAACCTCAAATGACGACTTTCCTAAAGCTGTGTAGATTTTTCCCCATAGCTGAAGACTATCTGATGTTTCTTGAAATTAGTAGTCTTCACCCCTGTAGTTTTTCGTGCAACTGAATAGTTCTTTTACAAGAGGGCCTGAAGTTGGGTCCCTTTACATCTTTCCTGATAAAACCAAACCAACACAATAGCTTAAGTTTTTCAATGTATTTCTAACTTTTAAAGCCTTTTCACCATCCATAGTTAATGAAAAAGCTTCAAGATTTCTTCCTTTCTTTTTCAATTCTTTAATGGTTGTCACTACAACAACCATTTCAGAGGCTAATTTAGCAACTGACCCACCTCTGTGAAGTCTTTGCAGAATACTTAGTTTCTGTTTGATTGTGCTCATATTTCTTTCCCTGACTTGTAGCTAATTTTAGTTTTCAGCATCCCTTACACTTCTTAATCACAAACTGTATAAAACTACACAGCAAATTTTAAAGAAATGCCATAATGAAAATCACATAGATAAAACAGCTGATTAAAAGAGTCCAGTACAGCGAACAGTCCAGTAAAACAGTAATCTGTCAACTGACATCTGTTGTGACACGAGTTAAACCTGTCAACAATTCTGGCATGCTGTTTGGTGAACAGCTCAGAGATAAGGTTGAATGCATGGTTAGATAATCTGAACAGTCAGTTAATTGAAGATCAGACAATCTAAGTTCAACTCTATGCTATATCAGTTTTCAGGTGTATCAGGATGGAGAGATTAAAAGAACGTTTGTGTCAGGACTCTATAAAAAAAAAAAAAAAAAAACACCTTCTGGAGATATGAGGACAAACAGGGCTCCATGTTGTCTCTTGCCACATAATCAGGACTCATTACTACTACATTAGTCATGGTTACATCAACAAGAACATGCAAATCCCATAGTCGTCTCATATTTCTCCTTTGAATCTTAGAAAACTACATAAAATGTCAATCGGAATGATCCAACGGAGGGAAAAAAATTACATACTCCTGAAGCACTGGCTTCACCAGGTGTGGTTTAATTTTCTGTTTCCATAATGGGATACAATGAACAACCTGTTGGTTTGGCAAGATAAAATATGGGGGTCTTTGAATATAGGTAAGTATAATTTGTGACGAAAAAGTGTTAAAAAGTGCCTGTTATGATAATGGTGTTTGGATACGTTCTGTTACCATATTTACTCGAATCTAAGCCACACCTGAAAAATGAGACTCTACATCAAGGGAAAAAAAATTTCCCGAATCTAAGCCGCACCTGAAATTTGAGACTCTAAATTCAAGGGGAGAGAAAAGTTTTAGGCTGCATCTCCAAATCTAAACAAAGTTGGTCCATTGTAATATGACACACAATTTAGGTCGAATGAATGACGATACAGCTACAGTAGTTTGGTTCGAGTCGTAAGCTTAGCAGTTAAGCTTTACCAGGTAGCCATTGCTACGCGTCAGGTGCTTCGTCCGTATTTATATGGGTACCCTTCCTTTTTCACATGCTTTGTCTGGTTTGAATTGATTGCTTATTTTTCTTTGATCTGATAAGTGCCGTTTTCTTTGTTATAGGTGTTTACGTCACTCTAAGCTGAAAATGCATTACTGTACTGTGTCGTGCATTGTTTGTCGCATTCTGATAGTGCGTGTTTACAGCCTGTCGCCGCTTGCGGCATGGCTTGCTTTTGTGCGCGCTACCCGCCACTTACAATTAAATAAAAAGAAGAGGAATCGTCTCATTAGCGAAACAATGGCAAGAGACTGCTATTTGTTGTTACTTACACTGCTGCTTTCTTTGATAATGATCAACAAGAACCAAATAATACACTGTGTATCATAGAAGATGTTCTGAATGAGAGTTTAGCGAAAATTTTTCTCCGTTTGAAAATCTTTAGTACGTTACATTCTGCACATAAATTAGAGTCAGCTTAGATTTGTCATTTGCTGTGCTTCATTTCTGACTGTATCACTATTAGGCATAAGAATAATACGAATATAAACATGACATGATATGTATATTCTTCCGCGTTTGCTGTTGGCTCACTCTAGTTTCGTAGTTTATTAGGCAGACAGGATTTAAATGAAATAGCAGCAAACATGAAACAATACCTGGCAAAATGTTTATGTTCATATTATTCTTACGGTGAAGAGAATACTGCATGTGATTCACAATTCATAAAAGTTCCTATTAGCAACCATCTCTTCTCACAGGTAGGAAAAATTCAGAATGTAGAGTTGGCCATAGTGACAAACATCCCAAACAGTCTTGCTAGTCAGATTTTCGTAGTACATTGAAATGCTGCTACATTCGAAGATGAACAATACGGAATTTGTATTTACTTCGTTGGATAATGTATGAAAATGCAGTGGTTGAAACTCGGGGCAGAGAAAAAAGCTCGTCTTTTACATTTTTTTTTAATTTATTTACTGACGCAGAGGTTTTGGTGCCAGTATTTATCTTTGTGCCTACAAAGCATGCCTGTGTAGTGCTACATACATATGACAGCAGAAGTTAGTTGTGGCGGCACCCACCAACATTTTTCAGAACTTCCGCTTGCTTTGCACTCGATTCTAAGCCACAGGCAGTTTTTTGGATTACAAAAACCGGAAAAAAGTGCGGCTTAGATTTGAGTAAATACGGTAATTTTGTTCAAGAGTTCACATTTGCTTTTCTATCACCACCTCTCAGGGCTTGAAGCTTTTTTTTTTTTATCTGTTCTCTTACATTACTATTTCTTGATCTACACAATTTAGCATAATGATTCCACAAGGCTGCCAGATGTCACAGCAGAGACTTGCTTCTGACATTGTATGCACACCGTCTGTCACAGCAGAGCCTCACACCTGACGTCAGGGCTTGGCCTGGCGATGAAACAGCCATCACTATGCATTTGGTAGTCAATTTGTTACTAACCACGATTAAATATCTGTCTCCACAACATTTCAGAAAAAAAAGTATGGTTTGTTGACTTATTAATACAGCAACTGCAACTCACAAGTGCTGACTTAACACTTATTATGCAAGTAAAATTTACAGAACTTGGTACGAGGCAATTTTACAATAGCCTTGTTGTTTGGGGAGGAGGGAAGGGTAATGAGGAGAAAGAGAGTATGCACACCACAGACCGAATATATAAGTGTGTGTGTGTGTGTGTGTGTGTGTGTCACATATGTAAATGTAAACTATACTTTGCCTCGAATAATTCAGACTATGTGAAATTTTACAATTTGGTTTGCTCAGTATCCCACATACGACATGTACAGGTATGGGACAAACCTGGACTTGTGGTTGTGTGCTTGCCAGACTACAGCAACAAAGATCTAGGACACGATTTCTTGGTGGTGTCTTGACTTACCAACTGACCTCGTTGAGGAAGCAATTAATTATGATCAAAGTGACTACATAAACTTGTCAGTGTAAATAATACATGCAAATATAACTGGTTGTGGACATTTTAGTGCTTTAAATGAATGAGACAAAGGAAAGTTTTCAAAATCTGCCAATCATCCCTATATTCTTGTGACTGGAATGTGTCATACATCACGGCACATGTGTTTGCATGACATGTTGCATATAAGGAACAGTTATCTTGTATTTTGTCATAGAAATAAAAATTTCATCAAACAACTTTTGTGACCAGTCCATAAAGATAAAACCAGTGATGAGTAAAAGTAAATAATTTACATAATCTGAAGTAAAGGTTTTAATAATGTAAAGAATGTTTATTTACAAAATATTGTAATAAATTTGTTGCTTTCTCTTAAACTTATACACCTTCTTTCTCTGAGCCATGTAACTCAACTCCATTGAAGGAAACATAGCAAAATATTACTTCTTGTATGTGTCTCAGTAACATTACTTATTTTGTAGTGATCAAAACTATGAAGCCCACAGAACAATTAACAAAAATTCAATGGCTCAGTTTGCAGTAACTGCTGGTCTTACATTCCCACTTTCCTTATTCCAATTTAATATTACATAATATGCATCTGGAACTTTAGCTGTTGACCACTGACTGAACATAAGAATATTCTACACTGGCTTATTAAGTAATGAAATAGTAATTCATCTAGTACGGCTGGAACATGAACATTTCAGACAATAACATACACTCTTCCAGTGTTCTCACTTCCATAAAAGCCTTTCTATTACTGCAATCACATCAGGCCTTTCATACACAGCTGAAACTTTTTTCTACCTTAGGGTTGCATTGAAAAGAGGCTGGCTATGGCTGAAGGCATATTTTGATATTCAGTGCTATTGCTGGTGACACTTGTTTTACTGGGTTGATTACAAATTTGATAGTTTGTGTTATTATTTTTAACAATCAATTCAGATTTTCTGTACTGCGGGAAGAGCACATTCAAAGTTCATATGAAAAATTTAATTTAATTTACAAGTTTCAGTAATAAGGCTTCCACTTTCTTTCTTCCCTGCAACATGTCTTACAGTTATCTCACTATATTCATAAAATTTTTCATGAAAATTCACAGTATACACTTAATTTCTGTTCTACCCAGTATCTGCATCAGTTAACGTCAGTTATCTATAATTACTTATCTCCCAATTTTCTATTGACACGAAGCAAAGTTACATGCGCACACATTTTATTTTTTGTAGATAGGAATTTCACGAAATCTCGTCTGTCACTGTCTTCATTCTCCATTTACATTTTTAACCTTCGCTGCTCCTCTCCTCTTAAAAAACCTCTCTGTGATCACAAACCTGCAATTTATTTTCTGTCTTTACAAGTTGTTTCTGACAATGTTCTACTTTAAAAAGTTTTTTCCATATGAAGAGCATAGATCTGCTTTGGAAACAAAAGCAGCAACATTCTCTCAAGAATGCAAGTAATATTCCAAATACCTTGCCTATTCCAACTGACAGTTTTTTTAAAGAAAGTAATCCTTGTCAATTCATGCCAAAAATGATACCCAACACAGACAGCAATTACAAATCACAACTTTTTAATCTTAAAAATAAAACAAGAATTTACAATATGCTAATTATGTAGATGAAAATTTTGATAATTTGTTGTTGCTTTATAATGAATCTAACCACTATATCAGACATATAATGATTACACATTTATAGGAACCAGCTGGTTACTTTCTGTTTACTAGTAACCCAAGAGTATATAATATGCAAAATTGGTACCATGTAAAACCTTTGAAAATAATTTTTTTTGTTATCTGGGTAATCTTGTAACACAGACTGGTACTGTCTTATTCACAGTGAAACATCATGTAAAACCAGCAGTACCCTTGTCAGTCAATCATGCATACGCTGCAAATAGTTTTCTAGTGAATAATTTCAAAACATCAAACATTTACTAGCATACGCTTTAAGCTTACAGTAATGTACTCATGTGGCTTCAAAAAGTGAATATGATTTTTTTTTTTCTCATTTTGAGATGTGCAAATCAAAGTATGCCATGAAATTGCTCTCACAAGCCGTAGTACTGGAAATGCTCACAGTGCTGCTGACAATTTTTCCATGTATGAATTACTTCTTCACCATGTGTTTTAAAACTATTATACCATATTCCTGTATCTGTCAACTCGAGAAATAACTCAAAACCAAATTAACTTATTGATTCTGAATATAATGCAAACAAATCACTTACAGAATAAGTAAACAGTAAGAGATCACAATCAAAATGCCAGCAGATCAACATAACCATAAAATTTTATGAACACACTATCAGTGACCAACGATTTGGTGGTTCATGAACTGCCAGTTGCACTGTTAACTATCAGATTTGTATTTATCTAATGTGCTAATGGCAATCTTCAGTTTCCAAGTGAATTTCTGAATAAGCAGGCATGAAAATACCATTTTATATAAAAGATTATTAACTCTGATGATCACACAACGATAAATGGTATCAGCACACACAAAAAATATGTTCACATAAAGGAGCATATACTTTGTCCATAAAACCATACTCCTAGTGTCACTTCACTTTCTATAGTACACTTCACTTACACCCCACAAGTCAGTCGTTCAAGGGATTTATGAGAAACTTATTTTCTAGCACCATGGTGTTTCGGTTCCTTTTCTTGGTTCTTTATAAAATCTAAACAGAGACTGTGTTGTTCATGAGAATTATGCAACAAGTTCAACTGGACTCTACAAAATGCCAGGAACTTGTAGCAATCAAACTCTTAATGACAAGTTTGATTTACTGTATTACAGCAGAATCTCACAAGAGGCTACAACAAATCACAGAGAACTTCAAACTTTATATGAAATGTCTTATAAAACTAGAAAAGCTTGCCATACATCAAATAAAAAAAATAAATAAGTCTGAAAAAGAGAAGAGCACTCTAGAAAATAGGTAAAAAATACATTCACTACAAATTGTTCAGGTTTTATTTTTATTACATTACTTATAAATGAAGTTACACACCACTCAAACCACACAGTGTCTGTGTGTTATTGAAAATGTGTTTACAGAGATGCACTGAAGAGTAATTAAAAAACACACACACACACACACACACACACACACACACACACACACACCCCAAGTAATTAGTAACCAACGTTTGCGACATCTGAACACTTCAACATACTCCCGCACAGCTCCATGCTTCACATTTATCAGTTTCATTCCCCCACTTACATTTCAAAATCGCTCCCACAAGTGAAAGGTAGGTTTATTTTGAATTGTAAAAAGAGTTTTAAATCCCATTTTTATTCTTTGGCAATACATCACAGCTTGTAATACAGCAAATCAAACTGCTCTGCATCCCTGGTAGCATAAGAGTTTTTGTTTTTATTTTTATTTTGTTTTTAAGCTACACCTAGCAGCACCTGTTGGAGCCTCTTTCTCCCCGTCTGTCTGGAACTATCACTCTGTCCGATGACTCCGCTGGATCTCTACCAGCAGTTTTATCAAGAATGGCCTCTGCTAATTCATTAAATGCCCGTTCTATATTTATGTTTGCTTTTGCTGATGTTTCCATGAACCTGATTCCATGCTCTCGTGCAATCTGCAAAAGAAAATAATTAGTTGTTACAAGAACACACAAAAGGTGTAATGAGGCAAATAATTTTTCAAATGAAGTGTTATTTTTTCCATTAACTAAAAATTTTGTGCAACTGAGAGAATGTACAAAAACGATTCAGAAAGTGGCACCTTGTACATCAATGCAGTGCCAGAAGTGACTAACAATCAGTAATGAAACTCCAGGTTGGAATGGTGACAACATTAGGAAAAGGACAGACTGCTACTTACCATAAAGATGACCAATTTAGTTGCAGACAGGCACACATTATAGCTTTCAGCCAAAGCCTTCTTCAGCAAGTCCCTGGACTCACACACTACTTAAGCTAACTGATGCTAAGAAAACACACACACACACACACACACACACACACACACACACACACGCACACACGGACCTCCGGCGGGAAGGGCTGTGCAATCCGTGATTTGATGCCTCAAACCACGCGGCCACTCCGCATTGTATTTTTAATGATTAAGGTACTATGTTGAGCTTTACAAAATTATTTCTAACACCAAAATTACAGAGTTTCCAGAGCCAGGTTTGTGTAACACATTTTCTTCTTTCATGAGGATAATCCCAAAAGTAAGGTCTCCTAATTTTTTTTTTTTTTAAGTACAGAACTCTGTTTTTGTGGCAGTTGGTCAAACTCTTATCAAGAGTGCTTCACGCACTGTATGTAAACATGCGCATGCCACACTGAGGCACTCAGTCTTGGCTTGGCAGCCGTTGAGAATGGAGCTCCCATTGGATGTTACCACCATGTGCGGATTGCGCACAGTCATTTAGTTTTTTAATGCAAAGGGCACTGCCGCTGATTGAAATTAATAGCCAATTGATGGAAGTGTACGGCAAGTTGTGCATGGATGTCAAAAATGTTCATAAGTGGCATAGAGAGTTTGCAGCTGGTTGGACCGAAATTGGACAAAGGAGCAGGAGACCGTCAATTTCTGAGGAGACAGTGTTGCAGGTTGAGCAAAGTATGCGTGACGATTGGGGGATCAGCCTGGATGATCTCTGCACGTTGGTTCCTCAGGTTTCCCGAAGCACCACTCACAGAATTTTAAGGGAAACATTGAACTACCGGAAGGTGTGCGCAAGATTGGTGCCACGCATGCTGACTGAGGACCACATGCTGCAAATAGTTGATGCTTCCCGCACATTACTTCACCACCTTGCAGGCGAACAGGACAACTTTCTAGACTCAATTGTCATGGGTGATGAAACCTGGACATACCACTTTACACCTGAGACCAAGCAACAATCACACCAGTGGCAGCATCCTTCTTCGCCAAAGTCGCGGAAATTCAAACAAACACAGTCTGCCGGTAAAGTCATGAGAACCGTTTTTTGGGATCGGAAAGAGGTATTGTTGGTCGACTTAATGCTCACTGGGACCACAAATAACACTGACAGGTACTGTGAGACACTGAAGAAACTCAAATGGGCAATTCCGAACCGGAGAAGAGGAATGTTACGCAAGGGCGTGCACATTCTCCATGACAATGCTCGCCCACACATCGCTCGGCAAACCGTTGCTCTCCTGCAACAGTTTCAGTGGAACATAATCACCCACCCACCCTACAGTCCTAACTTGGCGCCCAGTGACTATCACATGTTCCCTAGGTTAAAAGAACATTTGACTGGAAAGCGATTCAGCTCCGACGACGAGGTGAAAGAAGAGGTTCATAACTTCCTGAACAGCATGGTGGTGATCTGGTATTACATGAGCATACAAAAACTGCAATAGTGTCACAGGGTGTATACGTGGACAAGGAAAAAAAATTCCCAGATTTTTCCCGGATCTCCCAGTTGAAGATACACTTTCTCCGGGTGAAAATACACTTTTTCCGTGTTAAGTGACAGTATACTTTCCCTCAGAACTGTAAAACGTATGAATCATTTGAATGGTTATAGTTCTATACAGCGGCTTAGGATTTCCCAGCACTTTAGAAAACAAAACTCACAGGAAAAAAAAAAAAAAAAAAAAAAAACACGTTTTGGAAAGTTCTTTGACGTGCAGCAACATGTACTCTGCAAATTTTCATGTTACGAAAGTATAAATTCGCATTCCACCAAACACTGCTTGTTGCTCTCCGATGCATTGAAATCGAGATTGCGATGTGCTTTTGTAAGCCAGTCATAGCTCGTGTCACGTGATCTCGCCAGCCGATGACAGCGGATATTCAGAGCATAGGACACGCGATGTAGTCAGCCAATAGCAACATCATTGTTAAGTAGCGCGAACACACAAATAGGTAAAGTTAATGTAAATAGTGCTGCTGCAAGAAAAAAGCTTTCAGATATGGATTGGTCTCTACGATTTGTAAGCCGCAAGAGAAGCTAAGCTTCCACATATAATGTTGATCTTTTTTGGACGTTTTACACTTTAAGATACATCACACAAATGTGCCAGTAAAATGTTTAATGCCGTCATTTATCTCTGATCTTCAGGGCTGGAAATTTTCCCAAATGGATTGTCATTAAAGAGTTGACTTTTAAACGAGTGTCAAACGCTCTGCGATTTAAGAAATTCATCGTACATTCTCGCACAGTTCATCTCACGTAAAAGGAAATTTATTTTGAAAATAACGCTTTTCAAACCACAATTTGCAATATTTTCCTGCGATCTGTTAGAAATAGATTTGTTCCAGCAGATAAGAGGAGTCACTGCGCTTGCGCAGCTGCGATGACGTAGGAAGCCCGTATGTGTGAAACATTAAAAGATCTTACATTATGTCATAAAAGAAACAAGACATCAGAGGATACTCCAAGAGCGTTGGAATTTCGTGAACCATACTGCAACGAATAATTCGCCTTGCAGTGTACATTCGTATGTCCAGATTGCCAACGAAGTAGGCCTCGACCTGATATTAAGCTCTTCAGTGTGGCGTTCGTGATGTCAGTTTTCTTGGAGTACGAGTACTGTATTATCTCCATGTTGAGTTCTTTATTATGGCACAATGCTATACGTACTAGAAGATGAAAACGTGCATTTGAAATGCAGCGAGCAGTTTAAACTAGTCAATAGTGTGGTAAACACTTCATTTCAAATAAATTGGCTGTCTCAGTGGAAAAATAGATCAAAAGCCGGATTTCTGCAGCAAAGTGACAAAAGTAACTTCATTATTCTGCAAGGTGATTAATACTTGACTGCCAGAAAGGTGGAAATAAAATCTGAAACTAATAACACGTTTTAGCCTTCCGTAATTACGTGAATGTATTTTAATTCACTTGATAGCTCCCAGCCACAGAAATCACTGTTTTCATTTGATGTGAGAGCAGTAAACAAATAGCAAACAGCAAAATAACTAAATGTAAACAAGGATCACGTGGAGACTAGCCTCCCGCACTACAACTTATGACACTCAGACTCCTCTGCATATCAGCCCCTGATCTACGATATTTCAAACCGAGGCAATAGTAGACCCGTTTAGTTATCCAGCGATTATTCTCTGGTTAGACATTCGTACAACACGTTTTCCACACTACTCCCACAATATAACCTCGCAGCTGCTAGTCGGGGACTATACAACTCGCCCTTTCTAGGTTAACGATCTGACCAAAATTTTCTTTCAAAATTTCATTTTCTTGGATACACCGAGAAGATAATACGTAATCTTTCTTATCAGTTATTCCTGTTCGTCACTTATTTCCACTCTCATAGTCTGAATCTATGGACTTCGCTAGTAATTTAAACAACACCGGTCATTCGCATACCCAATCAATCACATAAACAAACAGCAGTTGGCATTCACCCGTTTGGCTTTATTCCACTGAACTCTTATAGCCCCGCCCCTTTTGTCTGCGGGAAAGTTTATTTCTAGATGCGACGAGGATTCCCCTGGCAGAGACATCACATACACTATGCATGCATTCAAAAATCAACTTATGACTCATTCAGAAATCAACTTAGAATGTGTTCAAAAATTTTCAAAAACCAACAGGGATGTGCTTCAAAATCATTTGAACAATCGATAGACCAACATGCGCTAGATGCTAGGTGCTTTGTGACAAGGTCTTCTTCCTTAAGAATATGAGTTTGCCCCTGCCCCCCACGAAATTTCTGCCCGGTTCATATACCATGGTTTGCTGCTTACAGCCAGCAGCAACATTTCTGTAGACAGAAGCAGTAGAAGGTACGACTAATACGCGACTCAACTGCGCATGCACAAGAGCCCACCTGTAACTGCTTAAATGGATCTAATGTAAACAGTTGTGACGTCACGAACATCGGAGGTAATTTTGTGTTACAATGCATTACAAAGTCTTTCACACATTTTTCTGTTGGCAGACACTTGTATGAGCTCTGCGTTTTTTTTTTTTTTTTTTTTATATGGTGCATTTCCTTTGCAATTTTATTCTCTCGTTCATGTAATGTTGTTGCAGTATTATTCTGCAGTGGCAGGATACAGTTACATCCTTTGTTAGAGTATCGGTTCTTACCAGTCAAAATGACAAAAAATTAACTGAAAACTAAAGCAATGAAAAATTCAGGGAATTCTAAAAAATTCCCGGGTTTTTTCCCGGTTTTCTCCCGGATGAAAAAATTCCCGGGTCTTTCCCGGATCTCCCAGATCGTATACACCCTGTGTCAACAAAAATGCATCAACAGAAAAGGTGATCATGCCGAAAAACAGCTAAATGTTCAAGCTGTAATCCGATGTAAACCATTGTAGAAATAAACAGGTCTATGTACTTATAAAAAAATGGGAGACCTTACTTTTGGGGTTACCCTCGTGTGTGAAAAATTCATCCTGGAATTTTGGCCACATTGTATATACAAACAGAAAGACGAGAGTAAATTGAATGATAATGTATTAAGTACACATACTGCTTCGCCACGCTCTCTGCTTACTACTCGTTTGTCCTCCATATCACTCTTATTACCCAGAATCATTTTCTCCACGTCTTCATTCGCATGCTGAAATAGCAAGGAAAAAATTAATCAGATATCAATAGGTACAAGAGTATTTCCTTCTCTCACAAATTTTATAATGTATAATTAGCCAAAGAGTACTGTGTGTATGAATTTAAGAGTGAATGTGTAAAATTTGCACCAACCTAAAAGTAATTTAATGGTAATGAGAGAAAAAATTACAGTTATTACACTGCTTTTAAAATGCAATTGCCAAAATCTGTTTAGAAAAGATCTATGACAGAAAGAAAACAATTGTGTCTCAGGTAACATACAATTAACTCTCATTTTTACATAAGTAACCACTAAATAGTTAAAAGAATAAATTCAAAGCACAAGGAAACATGGAATTTTTAGTAATGTCAAACCACTCATTATATCAGCTGTATTGTCATTAATACTATCAAATGAATTCATGTTGGTGGAAGTCAAATTTCTCTAATTGTTGCACAATTAAAGCCTATATAGATTTATCCATAATGAATAATTCTGTCACAGTCACTCACTTCATCAATATTTCGAAGCCACTTCACTATATTCTCAAAACTCTTCTCATTTGTTATATCATAAACTAGCATTATTCCCATTGCACCTCGATAATATGATGTCGTTATGGTGTGGAATCTCTCCTGCCCTGCTGTGTCCCTAAAAAGGGGGGGAAAAAAATCAAAAGTAAATAAATAATGACTACAAAAAACTGCAGGTATTTACTAAGTTCTGTCACTTACCATATCTGCAATTTGATCTTTTTTCCTCTCAGCTCAACAGTCTTAATTTTGAAGTCAATACCTAGAATAAAAACAATTGAAAATTGTTCATAAGTAGAATAAACAGCGTAGTTGTGACATCCCGCAAACCCTGCACCACTTCCCAAATTCATTTACATTAATTTAAATCTGGCTTGCTCAGGAGGTTCTAGGTGAGCACGAGGACTTGCTGGTCACCTGGGAAGTGCTCATGGTAAAACAGGATTTTTTTTAGACCTACAATGTAAGTGGGAGATGCATGATAAGTAAAAAAAAAAAAAAAAAAAAGAGGGGGAGGGGTTCTTGTAGGCTTGCATAAAAATTTTCCTCCAGATAAATTTTCACTATTCTACACATTTTCAGCTACACTTATGACAGTGTTTGGACCGACATACTTGTGCGAATGAGGAGTATGAAATCTACTCACAGAGTTCAAAATACAAGCTTATCTCTGAATTAATAGTACTCAGAAAGACACTGATGTTTTAGTGAAATGCAAAATAAGTAGCATTTATTGACGTCCATTTAAGATGTGAATTAAATAGTCACAAAATACAAACTGATGTCAATTTAAACTTCAACCACAACTTTCATCATAAGACTGCACCAGTCATAAGAAGTATCATTTAAAAGAGATTCAAGTTTCATTTCATTGTCATTCCTCATCAATGCAACACACTCAGAAAATAGAAGTGCTGCAAAAGACATTAATTAGCCACCAGACCCTGATCCAGTTCCGCAGAACTAATCTTAGCGGCCACAGAACGGACATACTGGCACCAATTTCTAGTGGGGAGCTACTTCTTTCTGATACCTCCCTCCATTCCCCTCCCATTCTCATTCTCACCATTGTAAGTTGCTGTGAGCCGGTTGGTTACGCACTGTTGTGGCGCGAGCTCGAGCCAGCTCACACAGGCAGATCAATGAACAGGCCTGCTTTAATTTGCAACTAAAGAAAGGAGTTTTTCCAACTGTAAAAATTCTTAAGGCATCTAACTGCTTAAAAGTTAGTTTTATGTACTGTTACGCCCTTCTGCAGCCATATGTAAAGTATTTTTCCAAACATATACTGCCTTCTTTCAAAGGCCATAAGCTCAAGTCACAAAATGTTGCTGTGAAATGGTACTTTGCTTCAAACTAGATGATTTTATTTGGCTGGTTATTTAAAACGAGGTAGTCATTGGCTAGTTACATGTTTTCCAGAGTGCTGTGATATTTTTCAACAACTGAACTACTGTAAATGGCTTCTTTGCAGCTCTAGAATATTAATTTAGGAGTAAATCCTGTCTATTTAGTTTGCTTCTTCAATTTTTGGGTGATTTCTTTAGTAAGAACAAGAAAAGGAAAGGGGAACCACACCTAAAAAGAAAGTGAATGGAACGAACAAAAAATGGGGAAAACATACACCACAAGGACAAGTAGAAGAAGGTATTAAAACCATAGAGCAGATGGTCTGGGCTGGCTGATCACAATAATAAAAGAGGATGAGCCGGCCACTCTGCAACACATTAAAATGTCCACCTCAAAAAAGACAAGGGGAGATGAACAATAGTAGGGAAAAAGATGACCACCATAGCACACAAATGCAAAGAAAGTGCGACAGAGATAAAAATGGAGGGAATGTAGCATCCTCTGAGAGAATGCTAAATGCCCACCCTTAGATGGTACAATAAACACCTCCCCCCCTCCTCCTCCCACAAATAAAATGTGAAACTATATCTGCTGCTGAGGCACTGTTGCCCAACACTGAAGGTAGGGTGCTGGAAAGGTTAAAAGTCCGCCGCAGAGCGGCGGAAAGTAGGCAGTCCAGCAAGATGTGGACAACAGTCATATGAGAGCCACAGTGACTCCGAGGTGGGTCTTTGCGACAGAGGAAGTAGCTATGTGTTAGCCACATATGGCCAATGCGAAGCCGGCAGAGAAGCACACAGTCCCCACATGGAGGTTTTTCACACATTCACAGACTCCTTAATGGTATGCAGTTCGTTGTGCATAAATGCCATTCCAATCTCCCAAAGCTGAAAAACCTTGTGGCGTAATAATGATCACAGGTCAGTTACAGGGATGCCCATCTCCAGATGCGGTATCCGTGTAGCCTGTTTGGCCAGCCTGTCGGTAAATTCATTTCCTGGGATTCCGGCATGGTCTGGGATCCACACAAACACCATGGAATGACTTGACCATTCCAGGGCATAGATGGACTCCTGGATGGTCGCTACCAAAGGATGGTGGGGATAGCACTAGTTGATAGCTTGTAGGCTGCTCAAAGAGTCAGTACAGAGAAGAAACAACCCGCCAGCGCATGAACGGATGCGCTGAAGATCATGAGAAATGGCCGCCAGCTCTGCAGTGAAAACGCTGCAGCCATCTGGCAAGGAGTGCTGTTCAATATGTCTTCCATGAACATACGTGAAGCCAACGTGACCATCAGTGTAAAACACTGTCATACTAGTACATGTCAAGAACCGAGAGGAAGTGACAGCGGCGAGCCTCAGGGTTAACAGAGTCCTTAGGACTACGTGAAAGATCCAGGTGAAGCTTCCGCCTAGGTGTGTACCATGGAGGTGTACCTGAATGGACCTGAACTATAGGTGGCAAAGGCAAGGACTCACTTCAGACAGGAGACATCCTATGTGAATTGCAATCATAAGCCCTGACCTGCACCTCCAATGTGGGAGATGAAGCGCTGTGGATGGGAAAAGGAGACGGTAATTTGGATGTGCAGGAGAACTACGAATGTGTGGATTTCTCTTGCTGCTTCTTGGGTTTTCCTGGCTGGGAGGACTTCACTGATTCAGTCTCTAGGACTGAGGATGATCGTGAAGCCCAACGACCAGCTGCTTTTGGGTTCTTCAGCCACTGGTAGGTGTTATTTTTCCCACTAGCAGAAACCTGGGAAGGGAGCGATCCAAGGAACCCCCTCCAAGTGAGAGGAGCCGAAGAAGAATTGTGCTTCTCTGGCTCAGAGGTGGATACTGATATCTCCAATGGCTGGGGTGGGGGATTGCTCCCGAAGTAGGTGGTGTGGGAGCAACAGGGTTCAAGTGCCCCCGCCCCCAACCCCCACCATCAAGGGGGCAGATGTCTTCTGATTCTGAGAGGGAACAGGAATGCGAGGAACTGATGGGACGACAACTGTTCTCGTAGCGGCGGCATAAGAGGAGGTCATTGCCACAGGATGTAGGTGCTCAAATTTCCTCTTAGCCTCAGTGTAGGTCAGTTGGTCCAGCGTCGTGTATTCCTTGATTTTCCTCCCTTTCTGTAAACTCCAGCAGTCTGGCGAGCAAGGTGAATGATGCTCTCTGCAGTTGACACAGATGGGAGACAGGGCATATGGAGTACTGGGATGTGATGGACACCCACAATCTCGACATGTGGTGCTGGAAGTACAGCGGGAAGACACAGGGTCGAACTTCCACACTTAAAGCACCACATCAAGGGAGGGATATATGGCTTGACATCACAGCGGTGTACCATCATCTTGACCTTCGCGGGCAATGTGTCACCCTTGATGATGGTGTGTGACGAGGGCCTCCTGTCAGGTAGACTGCTCGCCTGGTGCAAGTCTTTCAAGTTGATGCCACTTTGGCGACATACGCGTCGATGAGGATGAAATGATGATTAGGACAACACAACAACCAGTCCCTGAGCGGAGAAAATCTCCGACCCAGCCGAGAATCGAACCCGGGCCCTTAGGATTGACAGTCCGTCACGCTGACCACTCACTTAAAGGCCAAGATGAAGGCACTGGTGGCAACCTGATTATCCCTTGGACCCTGATGGACACACTGACGAAATGAACACCTCGCCACTCTTAAACTGGTGCGCAGCTCGTCGTCAGACTGCAAAAGTAGGTCCTGTGGAATGTAATACTCTGGACCATATTTAAGCTCTTCTGGGGCGTGATGGTAACAGAAACTGGTCACAAGCAAGTAATGCTCGTGACTGGGCAGAGGATTCTGTTTTTATCAAGACTGACCCAGAGCGCATTTTGGACAAGCCCTCCACCTCCCCATACTTGCCCTCCAAATGCTCTTCAAAAAATGGAGGCTACATGGACATGAAATATTCCCCCATCAATTCTTGTCTATACGAGGTACTGGAGCGAATAAGCTTCGCTGCCATCCTTAGCCTGGTGTTCCTCCCAATGTGTGGCCAGGGAGGGGATTGATTTGGGGTCATATTTCTTAGCACTGAAGTTAGCTTTTGCCTGCTAAGAGACTGCTGGCGGCGGACCACCAGCAAGAGATGATGTACTACGCTTCATGGTGTTGTCATCCGCCCTGATGCCACCCACTCCAACCAGGGGCCCTTCCCACAGGCGCCACACAGTCTCAGCAAGGGCCATCTGGCAGGATGACCACTGCCCGGAGTCCCGATGCCCCAGGGAGATGGGGATCTACTCCATGGCATAAGTGGGGAGTTAACGATGCAGGCATCGGCAGAGTGATCCCTATGCTGTCAGGGTGCTACAACCAACAGGGTACATGGTGGCCCTATCACAATGGACTGGCTACTGTGCTGGATATGAGGTGCAAAGAATTCCATGGTCCTCGTCAGCACAGAAAACGACACTGCATAGTGGGTGGATGAAAATGCACCCAGGAAGGTTCCCTCACCCAAGAGATGGAGGACGAGCAGGATTACAATGCCAAGGCGAGAAAGTGGGCTAAAGATCTCTATGCAGGATGGACAAGATGCACCATGTAAGGTGCCCTTTCCCCCTTGGCTCACTCTTCACGATAATTTTGAAAAATGGAGGTTAAACTGTACAGGAGTCCATCACATAAATGCCGAAAGGTGCGGGACTCCTTTTAGTCGCCTCTTACAACAGGCAGGAATACCTCCGGCCTATTCTAACCCCCGGGCCTGCAGGGGGGGCACGCTTTTAGAGCGAGAAGTACTTGTTCAGTAGAAGAGAAGTGTTCTGCAGCAGTAGCAAAGATGAATAGGTGCTCACAGCTCTTAAGGTATGCACTTTCGAGCCCATGTTTACTACACTTTTTTGTGCCTCCAGGCTTTAGTTTGTCAAAGGCTCCTCCCCCTCCTTATCTTCCAAATCCCACAGAAGCTCTCCAACAGTGCTACAAGACTAGCAATTTTGTCAGAAAAAATATAGGAGGGTTTTCCTTATATCCACTTTGAAGGAAAGGATTGGAGCTTTGAGTCATATTTACAATGAGTGTTTATTATTTCCATGTTGCACAGACATCACTGGATGTGAATTTGGAGGGGCATTAGGTCAGACATCACCCTCCCAGTCGTCGTCAGTTTTCATGACCTGAGCCACTGCTACTCGATCAAGTAACTCCCCAACTGGCCCCAGAAGGGCTGAGTGCATCCCAATTGCCAAATGCGCTTGGTAGACCCAGAATGTCAGCGACCCAAGTGCTAGCCGAACCCAGCAGTGCTTAACATCAGTGATCTGATGGGAACTGGTGTGACAAGACTATTGGCTCCAAAATGGAGTAAGAGTTCACAATTCCTCCCCCTACCCCCATGAACTGTGGACCTTGCCAAGATAGAGTGGGCTTTGTGGCTCTACTATAAGGATAGCTGTACTGCAGGTCCAACCACATTGGGGAAATATGTGTGGCCAGGCCAGACAAACATATAGTATCTGAGGGGAAAAAAGGTAGTAGCCTTTTCCATTGTTGCAAGGAAAACGATCTAGAAGATTGAACTTGCATTGTATCTGTTGTATCCTAGCCAGTAATGCCACCCGAGCCCGCTGCCAAAAGGTTGGCAGCATCAAAGTCCGGACGCCGTCCGCATAAGCAGCGCCAGCGATACAGGAAATCGCCGCAAGTCTGCGCGCGCCACCGCTGGCTTCTGGCTTCTTAAGCGCTGGAGTCGCGAGCGCTAGGACAGTTCTGTATTCGCCGCTCAGTTGTATACTCGCCACCGATTTGTGTACTTGCTAGTCAGTTGTGTGTTCATCGCAGCAGAGTTGTTGTTTGTCGTCCGCCGACGCTGACCTAGCCGCTCCGACTCGAACTAGACAGATTTCTGTAGACACAGAGTTCACTATTGTGTTGCTGTATCTTCGTCAATAAAGATAAGTACAGACTTTTATTTAATCAGAGTGTTTGGGTTTTCATCCTTCTGTTCACTGTTCCAGCGGACCAGTCGGCCCGCTATTAAAAGTGTGGCGGTGACTTCGAAAGCCGTTCTACAGCGAATTGCTTGTCGCTACGAACACCGCCACAAAACTGGCGACGAGGACTTCCGAACTCGTGTGCAGGGCTGGTTCAACTTGTTTCTGGTTATACTAATTATAGCGATAAAATTTTGGGGGCTGGTTTAATTTGTGTTCACTATGTCTGCCGAATTACAACAGTTGATCTTATTACAGAGTCAGCAAATACAAAGTCTGGTGGAAGCAATCGCCAAACAAGCGGCTAATCCTCCACCACAAAAGGAACAGGCACAGGCAGCACCACCTTTCCGTGCTTTTGATGCATCAAGAGAAGAATGGCGAGAATATTTCGCGCAGTTGCAGGCGCACATGACAGTCTACAAAATCACGGGTACTGAGCGGCAGCTTTATTTAATTTCCACTGCAGGCGTGGAAGTCTATCGACTACTTTGTAAGTTGTTCCCGGAATCCAAGCCAGAAGCTTTAGACTATGACGTTGTTGTTAACAAGCTTGCTGAGTATTTCGAGTCGCGAGTTCATACGGCAGCAGCCAGATTCAAGTTCTTCAGATTAAAGAAACTGCCACATCAATCTAATAAACAGTGGTTAACAGATTTACGGAGTCTCACCCGTCAGTGCCGATTTAATTCTGTGTGTGGAGCTTCCTACAGTGATGTCATGTTACGAGACGCTATTACTCAAAACATTGCAGATTCTCGTATTCGTGCTGCTATCTTAAAGTTGCCTGACCCGTCATTAGAGACTGTGATGAACATCATTGAAGCCCAAGATACTTTTGACTATGCTGAGTGTGAGTTAGATCAGCCATGTATTTCTCAAATTGCCTGTGCTAAGCAAGTTATGTCACGCCCGCGGCCCCACCGGCAGAGTCGGACTGTAAACACTAGCCGGCCGCATCATGTTAAACACATTCGTCAGCCGCGTGCGCAAAGTCTTGCTCATCCTCGTGAACGTTGCCCGTTAAGAAACGCGGTTTGTCACTTTTGTCAAAGGAAAGGACACATCCAGACTGTTTGTTTGCGTAAACGCAAGAACAATTCTAGTGCTGCCCAGCCCATGGATATTCATGTTCTTCAAAGCCAGCCCGCCCAGAAGGTCCCGTTTAAAGACTCTTCCACAGTTCGTGTGGGTAATAAACTTGTTCGCAATAAGCCACCCACCCAGCCCTCTGCTATGCGACCCAAGCGTAATTCAAACGCTGTAAAAAGTAATGTGCAGACTGCAAGTGAAGCGGGAGTTGTTGTTCCACCCGCCCAACCCACGAATTGTCGTAAGCAGCGAACACGCGCTAAACGCGCTGATTTTGTGTCTTCCGCCTCCACTGCACCGATCCAGAGACAGTGTAATAAACTATTTGTGAAGCTACGCATCCAGGATAAGACCTTCAATTTTCAATTAGACACTGGTGCGTCTGTGACTCTCATAAATAGTGCTACGTATGCGTCTATCGGCCGCCCTAAACTTTCAGCGGCAAAACATTCTTTGGCTACTTATAGTGGAGAACAAATTCCTGTGTTAGGTGTATGTAGCGTGCCAGCCACATTCCGTGGCAATACAAAAACAGTTTCATTCACAGTGCTCCGCGCTACAGACAGTGTAAACATTTTCGGATTAGACTGTTTTGACTTGTTTGGCCTGTCTATCCAAGACAATGTGTTGCAAATTAATTCTGTTGTTGTTCCTCAAGACAGCATAACCGATTTGTGTAAACGATACAGTGACATATTTAAAGACGAACTAGGTTGTGCTGCGAACTTTGCCGCTCATATTACATTAAAAGATAATGCTCGGCCTCGATTTTGTCGTGCTCGTCCAGTGCCTCACGCCCTCCGGGCACCTGTAGAAGATGAACTTCGTCGTTGGCAAAACGACGGTGTTATTCAACCCGTTTCAGCGAGCCAGTGGGCTTCTCCCTCAGTTATTATAAAGAAACCGTCTGGCAAGTTACGATTGTGTGCTGATTTTAAGTCGACAGTTAATCCTCAGACTGTCATTGATTCTTTTCCTTTGCCTAGACCGGACGAGCTGATGGATAAGTTAGGGGAAGCTGGTTTCTTTTCCAAAATTGATCTCCGTGAAGCATATTTGCAATTGCCCCTCGACGAGCAATCACAACAGTATTTTGTCATAAACACGTCGTTGGGGTTGTTCCGTTTTCTGCGTTTGCCTTTTGGTTGTGCGTCAGCTCCAGCTGTTTTTCAGCGTTTTTTTGTCACAACTTCTGGCTAATGTGCCATCGTGTTGCAACTATTTAGACGATATTGTTGTGTCCGGTCGGACGCCTGCTGAACATTTCCGTAACTTGGAGTGTTTGTTTAAAGTGTTGTCTCAGGCAGGCCTACGTTGCAACATCGATAAATGTTCATTTTTCCTTACAGAGATGGAGTATCTGGGACATGTTATTAATGCTCAAGGCATTCATCCCTCCCAGTCACATTTAGCAGCTATTCGTGATTTGCCCGCCCCTCGCAATCTGCACGAATTGCAAGCAGTTCTTGGCAAATTGACGTATTATATTAGGTTTATACCTAATGCATCACAGATTGCTGCACCGTTGCATCGTCTCCGCCGTAAGAATGTTCCGTTTGTGTGGTCAGCTGATTGCCAATCAGCCTTTCAGCAGCTTAAAGAGGCTTTATTGAATGATCGTTGTCTGGTCCATTACAACCCTAACAAGCCTATGGTGTTAGCTTGTGACGCCTCTTCTTTCGGCCTCGGTGCTGTGTTGTCTCACCGAGTCGGTAACACCGAACGTCCTATTGCGTTCGCATCTAAATTGCTAAACAAAGCTCAGTGTAATTATAGCCAATTTGACAAGGAAGCGTTGGCTATTGTGTTCGGTGTCACAAAATTCCATCACTACCTCTATGGTAGACCATTCTATTTAGTAACAGATCACAAGCCCCTGACGTCACTGTTTCATCCGTCTAAACCAGTTCCTCAGCGGACAGCTCAGAGACTACAACGTTGGGCTCTTTTGTTATCACAATACCAGTATGAGATACTGTATCGCCCTACAGCTCAGCATGCAAACGCTGACGCGCTTTCTAGATTGCCGATTGCTGCGGATGATGTCTTCGATTCCTCTGACGACTCTTGCCATAAGATTGACGCCGATGAGCATCAATCCCTCCGGGATTTTCCGATTGATTATCGTCAGGTGGCACGTGAGACAGCTACGGATCCTCATCTGAGTTTACTATTACGTTTTGTTCAACGTGGTTGGCCATCCAAGGCAAAGGACATATCGGATCCTGTGGTTCGTCGCTATTATCCGCAACGTCATCTGTTGTCTGTTTCGCACGGAGTTTTGCTGTTACGCACCGAGAATGTATTGAGGGTCTTCCAGAAGTTTTAGTGTCTGACAATGGTCCACAATTTACCTCTGCTGAATTTGAAAGTTTTTGTTCTGCCAATGGCATTCGCCATGTTCTTACTCCGCCGTTCCACCCTCAATCGAATGGTGCAGCGGAACGTTTTGTACGCACATTCAAGGATCATATGGACCGCCTTCGTGCTACGCACTCTTGTCAGCAGGCCCTCATCACGTTCCTGTCGTCGTACCGGACCACGCCAAGCGACGGCCCTTCACCTGCGGAGCTTCTCCACGGCCGTCGTCATCGCACCCTACTACGGTTGTTGCACCCCCCGGATCGACCCGCCGCTTCTGAGCACCGCACGCATTTTCAGCGCAACGACGCCGTTTTTTTTCAGAGTTTATCACGGTCGCCGTCGTTGGGAACGTGGTACCGTGATAAGTGTCCAGGATCGCGGTCTTTATACTGTTCAAGGTGCTACTGGGGTGCACAGGAGGCATCAGAACCAGTTGTGCCGCGCTGGCCGCCCGGATTCTGCCGCTCGTTCTTTGCCCACAGATTTGGTCCGCGGCGGGTTCCAGCCGCGCCTTCCGACTTCGCTGCCGCCCCCAGGGCAGCAGCAGCAGCCGTCGCCGCTACCACACCGACAGCTCGTCCCGTTGATGCCTCCCGCGCAGCTTCATTCGGGAGCGCCCCAGGTGGTCGCTCCGGCGCCTGCGGTCCCGCTTCAGTCGCCACCGCCTTCGGAGCTGATGGACGTCGACCCCTCAGCCTGTCCTGCAGCCGCTTTCCTTGGGCACCCCCAAGGAGTCTGACACCGCAGTGCCTTGTCCGGCGCCCACTCAGCAGCCGTCGACGCAGCGTCAGGAGACGCTGCCTCTCTTCGTGGGTCCCGACGCACCGTCGCGTCCAGTACCAGAAGCTGCGCCCGTGGTCACAGGCGTGCACCCTGACCTCGGTTTTCAGTCGGTGTTTCCCGAGGCCCCGCGCAGCCAATGCTGGGGTGCGGACCGGGGACTGCCACCGACAACAGTCTCCGCCCCGGTCTCTTCTGCTACGCCTGTGGCCAGACCCCTCCCCCGCCGTCGACGCTCGCCACGTCATTATTCAACGACGGTGCGGCGATTTGGGGGGGAGGAGTGTTGTATCCTAGCCAGTAATGCCACCCGAGCCCGCTGCCAAAAGGTTGGCAGCATCAAAGTCCGGACGCCGTCCGCATAAGCAGCGCCAGCGATACAGGAAATCGCCGCAAGTCTGCGCGCGCCACCGCTGGCTTCTGGCTTCTTAAGCGCTGGAGTCGCGAGTGCTAGGACAGTTCTGTATTCGCCGCTCAGTTGTATACTCGCCACCGATTTGTGTACTTGCTAGTCAGTTGTGTGTTCATCGCAGCAGAGTTGTTGTTTGTCGTCCGCCGACGCTGACCTAGCCGCTCCGACTCAAGCTAGACAGATTTCTGTAGACACGGAGTTCACTATTGTGTTGCTGTATCTTCGTCAATAAAGATAAGTACCGACTTTTATTTAATCAGAGTGTTTGGGTTTTCATCTTTCTGTTCACTGTTCCAGCGGACCGGTCGGCCCGCTATCAAAAGTTTGGCGGTGACTTCGTAAGCCGTTCTACAGCGAATTGCTTGTCGCTACGAACACCGCCACAAAAGTATCATCAACCAATATGGACTTATGGACTTGCTCTTTTGGAATAGTGTGAGTGGTTGCCAGAATGGGGAAATCACAACTGTTATAGTTCCCAAAGACATGCAGATCTACTGTACGAAACAGCATGGAGAGCTGTATTACAATGGTCGAAGGACTTCAGATCACAACAAAAACAGAATTTTTCCAACAGAAGAAAATTATATGACGTACTGAGAGAGGGAATACCAATTTTTCACTGAGAAAGGTGCCAAGTTGGTTGAAATACTGGACTTAATAGGAGTCAATTTTTGGACCATTTGGTTTAACTGAATTTAGGTTTATCATGATGCAACAAAACTGCTTAACTTAGATGCTACTGGTGATTTCTAGAATAGTGCTACGAGCGATTTTAATTCCGTCTCCACTAAGTTTCTAAGTAATCTTGCACTTGAGCTTGACATCAATGGCTTTTCATCAACCTATTCATCATGTTACATAGATCCCACCATGTTAAGATAACCACCTGGGTTATGAAAATAAGTCAAGGAAAAAAATTAGTAACAGAAATCAAATTACAGAAACTTACCTGTGTAGTGTAATAACAATAAAATATCACTACACTGTTTAATGCCATTCATGCTTGCATCAGCTAATTTTAATCAAGTAAATTGGAAAAGGAGATGCTAATTTGTAAAAAGCTGCTTCCTCCACTGTTTTACTAAACAGCTACTGTTTCTCTCCAACTTTTAACTTACTATTAAATCTATTGTACTGGAATTTCCAAAGGAAAATCGTTGGTTGGTTAGCATCACATTCTTTGGATCATTTGACATGATAAATCAAGATTATGTGGAACTAGCTATTTTACTTGAAAATTAATTTGTAAACATGGCTAGACAGTGAAAATTGATAAGGATTTTTAATAAACACACATGGATGTAATTCCAACCAACCACTTTTTACACATTACACTAATAGAAATTCTTCTACACAATACAAGGAGTTCTCGCTTTCAGTTTGTTTTCAAATTTTACTTTGCAGTATGTCACAAATTTTATAACCCTGGGTAAGTCACGAAAATTTTGAAACTTCCTGGCAGATTAAAACTGTGTGCCCGACCGAGACTCGAACTCGGGACCTTTGCCTTTCGCGGGCAAGTGCTCTACCAACTGAGCTACCGAAGCACGACTCACGCCCGGTACTCACAGCTTTACTTCTGCCAGTACCTCGTCTCCTACCTTCCAAACTTTACAGAAGCTCTTCTGCGAACCTTGCAGGAAGTTTCATATCAGCGCACACTCCGCTGCAGAGTGAAAATCTCATTCACGAAAATTTTAATTGCAGCATTAAGCACCCCATTTTGAGTTAAAGACAGCCTGTAGAGTAATGACCAATTTTCCCTTCTGGAATTGTATTATGTACATTACCATTTCTTTTGTTGAACTGCAGTAGATTATCCGCGAGGGAATAAATATACTGTGAAGCAGTAGTCAGAATGCCCAACTCCTTAAACAAATGTCTACAACATGAGCCTGGGTGAGCACCTAATTATAGTAGTCTTATAGCACATTTTTGAGTAACAAAGACTTTCTTTTGAAAAGATGAGTTACCCCAGAACATTATTTCGTATTATAACACTGAACAAAAATACAGAAAATATGTCAACTTACTAATTTGTGTCACCATACATCCATAAAAATGTAAGTCCCGTTGAAAGTACATCAGCACTTCTTGTGCAGCTTTGCGATGAACTTGGCTACTAAGTGACTAAAATAACTTTTCAATCCTTGAATCTAATTATTCAGAAAATTTACTGAAAGAGTAGTTAATAAAGTACCTTTTTTAACTATTATTTTTGAATACCTTTTTTAACAATTTTTTTATTTTTGAACTGTTTGGGATTCCCACTTTATTACCTTGGGCAGCATCTTGTTTAATAGCTTTGCACCAGAGTAAATTACTCCACCTGGTATTAGAGGAGGTGAAGTCTCAAAGAAAATTATTATTGTGCCTTGTGTTGTAATTGCTTACTTTTACAGTACAGGTGGAACAGATTTTTCTTGTCAGCAACAGAAACTACTGGGCAGCAAGAGCAAGAATTCCAAGATACTTGAAAAACTTTATTCAAAGTGTGCATTTTCTAAAGTAAGATAACATTTACTGCTAGCTTTTCCCAAACAAACAATATTCTTTAGGCTTACTGCCCCAGAAGATAATTATATAAGACAACAGGGAGTAAAAGAAATATGCAAAATAAAGTGAAACTCTTTGTCTTCGACCAACACAATGAAAGAGGCTTTTAAGTGCATAACACATTCAACTGAGCTTCTTGGTTAGGTTATCAATATCTTGACTCCTTTATAACATTTATCCAGCTTGGCCCCTAAGCAAGTTTACAAAGTCAGTTTGATTTGGAATATGACCATTAACGTCTACGAGGCGCTATCCAAAATTTTCAGGAATGGTGCTGCCATCTGCTGAAAACCTTATCTTTGGACTAATTGTCACCATCACCCTCGAAATAGTTCCCATCCACATGTACACACCGGTCCCAGCACTTCCGCCACTGGTCAAACTTTTCTGGAAGTCCTGTTTTTTGGAGGGTGTTTATCACCGCCAGCGGTGCTTCTTGAATCCTCTCTAGAGTATTTAACTGACGGCCTTTAAACTCGAGTTTCAGTTCTGGGAAAAGAGCGAAGTCGCAAGGTGTCAAATCTGGCGAGTACGGTGGGTTGGGTACAACCGACATGTTTTTTGCCAAAAAGGTCCTGGTGAGCAAGGATGTGTGACAGGGCACATTTTCGTGATGCAGCAGCCAGTTCCCTCGTTGCCAAAGTTCGGGCAGTCATTGCCACACATTTTCATGGAGCCGTCGCAAAATGTCACAATAGTACGCGGAATTCACTGTTAGATTGGGTGGGATGAATTCTTTGTGCATAATTCCCTTGGTATCAAGGAAGATGACAATCATGCTCTTCATCTGTCTTGCTTTTTTGGGTCGATTGTTGCTTTGTCTCTGGGTCATAATCATAAATCCAGCTCTCGTCGCCGGTGATAACCTATGACAAGAAGGTTGGATCATCAGATGCGGTCTGACGAAGGTCCATGCACCCTTCGACATGCTGTGCCTTCTGATTGGCAGTCACAATCCTTGGCATAAATTTTGGGGTAACACGATGCATGCCGAATTCATCAGTCAACATTTGTTGACATGTCCCATAACCAATACCCACTTCATCCGCAAGGTCTTGAATGGTTCAATGTCAATCTACACGAACCAATTGTTGAAGTTTGGCAACAACGTCTGGCATTGTGCGGCTAACAGGCCTACCAGTGTGAGCATCATCTTCGACATCTGTACGGCTGGCCCTGAACCGAGCATCCACTCAAACATATGCATATGGCTCATGCTCTGTCCCCCAAACACTTGTTGAATCATTGCAAGGGTCTCCGTAGGACTTTTCCCCGAGATTCGCACAGAATTTGATACACACGCGCTGTTGTGTTCGTGGATCCATCATAAAATCGCCACACACCAAACACAGAGTATTACGGAAATCATTGTGGACACACAACATAGCCTTTCAGCTGAATGCCACACCACACACTGACTCATCAGATATGCAGCTCTCACCACCTAGCGGTGCAAAGATCTATTACTCCTACTTTCCAGAGGGCAGCACCAATCCTGAAAATTTTTTATTCCACCTCGCATGACATGTTGTTAGTACTGCTGGTTCGAAATTGTGTAATATGAGTCTTTGTGAGATTAGGACTTGAAAATGTTAGCTGTGGACTGTATGTAGGCTTGTTTATCATGTGAGCTGTATCTGCTAAGGTTGAGTTTGGACCTTTGATCAGCCTGTGAGTCATCAGCGAATCTTACATTCTTGAAATATCATTAAAAAACTTACGTAGATCATTCCTGTATGTTATGCACAAGAATTAGGCAACTATGGTATTACTTTCATGCTATATCAATGGGATCTCCAGCTTTCTACTGTGAAGTCTCCATCCATGTAACAGTGATGCCATTCCAGTTTGCTACTGAATTTTTTAATATACAACAAAAGCCTTTGATAGGGTTACCAAGAAGAATTTTTCTTATTTAGCTGTGCCATCATTTCCATCTGTTAGGTTTTTATTGCTTTCTCTGTGGAGAACCTTTTAAGAAAACCATAGGCAGTTTACAGTTTCTGGTCCGTTTAAGAAGTCAGCTGCTTTCTAAAACATTTTTGAAAAGACTACTTTTGAAATGACCAAGTAGTGAAATAAGTTTGTAATTGGAGGTGGCTTATTTATCTCCATTTTTATGTAAGATGATTTGCTAAATTGCTGGAAATGATCCCCTGTTCGATAAAGGGGAAGGGAGGTCATATGGAATATGGCCAGAAATATGTTCCACAGGGAGAACAATCACTTCCACAGGAGGAACAATCACTTAAAAGTGGAGCTAAAAAAATCTCTGACAGTAAACCCAGTATCAGCACCAGGCAGGTGACCTGCCAGTATGGTGTAAGCCAGAAGATCATTTCAAACATCCTCCACAAGAACTGCTGCCATCGGTATCATTACCTACGGACTAGTCTCCCCGATAACGGTTTCGTTACACGTTTGTTACACAGGCCACCACAGTGCTGGGATTTCTGTAAACCACCCTACACTGGGGAGGCTACCTTTATGAGTGGCAGCATTGTCAACCTTCTCAACTCCCACTTGTGAGCTATACAGAATTCCCAACGTATGGTGAAGTCAACGATCAGCACAGATTCAGCCAGTGTAAGGGATGGGGTTATTTATGACCACCTAGTGTAAGGGGTCATTGTTCCACAACACCTCACAGGCGAGGTGTATCTACAATCCCTGAAGGTGACTGCCTTCCCTTCTGTAAGACATGCCTTTGGTGTTACAAAAGATAATGTGACTACTACATGATGCTTCAGCTCACTGCCATATTGTGTGGAGCTGAAACACTATTACAGGCAGAACATCTCCATCTGCCTGGTGTGTTCTCATGTGTGCTTTCAATAACTAAAACCCACATTGTCAAATTTCTCTTATTTCCACCCTCAAGTGAAGTACTTCGTTTGGAATGCATGTCAGGCCATTTTGCTACTTATCCTCTTGGAGATCATCTCCTGCAGTTTGTCTCCATTCAGCAATATCACCCTGTAGACATATCTACAGCACATTTAAGTCTTTAAGGAAACAGCATTATCACTTGTTTATAAAAATACTAAGAGCATGATTCTGTCAAGCCAGCACAAAATTCCCATAGTCAGAAATACCATCATAGCCAAAATTACTTTTTATTCGCTGATGAATTGATCTGATTAGGAGTTGTATTTTTAAAATTAATGATTATTTATAGTAGGTGTAGTCGTAAACTAATGTATCTGTATTTGGTGGCCAATGACTCTTGTTAGAAGTAGAATGTTGTTATTATTTTAGGTGGGTTCTTTTGGTTTACATTAATTTCTGTTCTCTGATGCTGTTTGTTTTTACTTAGTCTCTGTGTGTGTCACTATCATCTGCCATTGAGTTGTAATATTTAAATAAAGTCTGTACAAATAGATTATTACAAGCTTCTGTTACAGCCCCTGATTACGTTACAGGCCACAAGCATATGTCGTTTTCAGGTACATAGTTTTCAGTGGTAACGCAAATAACAGCAAATTTGATGCAACTGGCCTGGTGTTGGGGTGACCACAACAGAACAGTTCTTGAAGTTGTCGGGAGGGGAGAATTGGAGGGGGAGGGAGAGGGAGTGGTGGAAATTTCAGATGGAAGCAATATTCAGAAGAAAAAGATTTTCCGATATTGTCAAAGTCATAGAGATTAAAGACTATGAAGGAGAAGGAAGCTGAGGAAGAAATATGGCTGGAGAAGGGTGCACAAGCACAGGAACGTACTGCGACACAGGTAGTGGCACTCACTCGCTTACTTTTGTGTACACCTTTAGTTTGTATGTGGGCTAAACTAAAGACTGTATGTAAGGAAGAGCTCATGGTGAAATTCACCACCACCACCACCACCACCACCACCACCACCACCACCACCACCACCACATTGTTGTCCTCCTGGCTCTACAGCCTTTGGTGAGCTTTGGCCTGCTCTAGGGCATCATTCCATTCACCCTATCCAGCGTCTTGCTTCTCCATCCTCTGACAACAACAATTTTTTTAATCTTTCTGTACGCCATCCAAGGATCGAGGTCTTAATTCTTCCTCTGCTTCTTCCCACTGGGTTTTATAGAACATAGCCCAACAGAACCCGAAGAAAAATAGCACTTCCACAAAATACGTTGCCTATGTTCCCAGATAGACAAATTCAGTAACAAATTCCATTTGCGACTGGTAAATTTCTAAAATTGTATTTAGTTTTGGTCGTGTTATTCACATGTTTTTGGTTTTATTGATTTTCATTTCCACTTCCACTCCCGCTGCTGCTGTCGCTGCCACCAGTGCCCTGTGTGTCTTTTTAGCAGCCAGTTCTGTTCTTGCAAAAGTTCTGTTCTTGCAATAATATCCACATCATCTGCACAGGCCAGAACCTACACCATTCTATTTTATATCGTGCCTATAATGTTGACTTGAGCAGTCCTTATTACATTCTTTACTGCATATATGAAAGTGAAACCGCTTGCCTCAGTTCACTGTTAGCTTCAAAACTTTGTGTTAAATTTCCTCATGTGGTGTCTTCTGTCATCGTCCAGCACCGTGACATGCGCAGGTGTTTGCAAGTACAGTGCCGTGAAACTTTCCTGCTGAACGCCAGAGACGCAATACACAAGCGAAATTTGTTCCTCGATTTACTCTTTGATTGTCGATTGCTGTTCCACGTCCTACTCCTTGAAAAAAAAAAAAAAACGTGAATCCAAGTGTTAGATACAGAATAATTTACTATACTGAACTTTTCTCACACTTTCGCATGAGTTACTGATTGCAGTGTATTATTGTCTGTTCTGCCCGCAGGGCTTTGTTAATAAATTGTTACATCAAGCTGAGCCAAACCTACTTTCCTTATTTAGCCTACAAGCACACGCAGATCCGTCGATCGCAGTCATTCAAACTGGTACCGACAAGGTGGTGACCCCGACGTGATCTCCTGCATGCACACTGAATTTACGAGAAGTCCTTGCAAGAAATTGAGATGGCGAATCCACCAGAGCCAACAAATACTTCTGTGGCGCGTCTAGCGGTGTGGCTACCACTCTTCCAGCCACAAAATCCATCCTTGTGGTTTGCGCAAGTTGAAGCAAATTTTTTCTACGCAGGTATCACAGTCAACGCCACAAAATTCTTGCTAGTGGTCAGCCAACTAGATCATCAGTACGCCGCTGAGGTTCAAGGCATCATAATTAGCCCGCTGGGAACGAACAGCTACGACCTACTGAAAGCAGAACTAATTCGGCGCGTGTCCACTTTTCAAGAAGAATGAATCCAGCAGGTGCTTACCAAAGAGGACATAGGCGACAAAAAACAGTCACAGTACCTACGTCACCTGCGGAGTAAAGTAGACGCAGGTACAGCCCCGGACAGCTTACTGCACATGATCTGGAGCAGCCGGTTACCACCTCCAGTGAAAACAATCGTGGTGTCGCAGACTGATGCGTCTTTAGATGCAGTGACTGAATTAGCTAATATGATCCAAGAAGCAATGATGCCATCAATACTTAGCTCCGCCACCACAGCGTGCGTCTGTGCGGTGACAACTGTTTCACGTGCATATTATGATGTTCTCGTCAACAAAGTGGACTTGTTATCACAGAAAATCAGCGAGCTGTTACATTGTCGTGACACAAGCAACAGGAGCTGTCATCGATTCTGTCGTCGCTCACACAGCCGATCGACAGCCTTGTCTACGATAGGGACAGAACAAACAGTCTGTTGGTACCATTGCAGGTTGGGCGAGCAAGCACGTAAGTGTACGACACCCTGCGCCTATCCAAACGGCAGTGGCGATCAGAAGTGAGCGCCTCCTCCGTTTGCTGTCCGACAGCCAGGCGCCTGTTTGCGAGTGACCGACGTTCCACCTGGAAGTACTTAGTAGGCACAGGTTCCAATTTGGCAATATTTCCTCAAACTGTGCTGTATCAGGAGTAACCGTCTTCGCCCATTTCCCTCACAGCTGCTAATAACTCCCGGATTATAGCGTATGGCACTATGCGCTTGGAACTCGACCTCAGGTTGCGGTGCACTTTTGCGTGCGACTTGTAGTCACAGATGTTGCCGAACCAATCATCGAAGCTGACTTACTCGCCCACTACAACCTGCTGCCTGGCATGAGGAACTCTCGCCTGGTCGACAACACCACTGGCTTAACAACTTCCAGATTCTATTGAGACGCGGTAATTGATAGCGAGTACGTGGAGCTGCTGCGAGGATTTCCAGCCATGACACAACCATCCGGGGCACTTAAGGAGGTCCCTACCTCTTGTAGGCAGCGACGTTTAGCCCTAGATCGCCTCAAAATAGCGAAGGCAGAATTTGACTGCATGTTGCGCGATGGTGTAATCCGGCCTTCCAACAGCCCTTGGTCCTCACCATTACAGCCGGTGCCAAGGAAGGAAGGTGCACGGAGACCGTGCGGCGATTATAGAGCCCTGAACGTCTGGACAATACGCAATCATTATCCCGTAGCCTTGTTGCACGATTCCAATTATGCATTGAGTGGTTCAGTAGTGTTCACTGTATTTGACTATGCAAAGGCCTACACACAGATACCTGTAGCCGAACGTGACATTCCAAAGACAGCCATCATCACTCCTTTTGGTTTATTTGAGAGCATGTTCATGACTTTTGGACTGAGGAATACCGCACAGACATGACAGTGCTTCACAGATTCCATGCTACAGGGTTTACTTTTTGCGTTTGCATACCTGGACGACATTTTGGTTTTTTCGTTGTCGCCTGTGGTACATCGCCAGTGATTGGAACACGAGGGAATCATGCTCAATACCTCAAAATGTGTCTTTGGCCAGCCTGAAGTACACTTTCTTGGACATAGAATATCTGCAGCCGGATCACTACCACTACCTGAGAAGGTGGAAGCCACTTCAAGCATTCCGAGGCCCACCTGATTTATAAATCTTTCTCCCGGCATAATTTCTCTCTGAACACTGATTGAAACATTGTTTATGATTCTGTGGTACTTTTCTTTACAATCTGTACCTAAATGGTCAGTATAATATAACTTTTGACCATCATGATGAAATAAACTGCTAAATATTGATTATACAGTTACAACATTGGAGGCTGTAGAGTCTAAAAACAAACTGTCAACAGCTATGTCCTTCAACTCTTACACAAGGAATTACCATGGAAAATAATACAAAGTTAGTCCTCAACAACTCTAGGCCCCCCTCCACCAGTACTATTTGACAGAAAATCAACGTTAAAGTTTTCACGAACAATAAGTCTCCAGTTAATTACACATAATCTTTTTGAAACTTTATATGCTTGATGAAATTTCGGATACTTTTTCCTGATGGCCTATAAACTGTCACTACTACAAGATTATGGGTTTAGTGATCCAGTATTGCAGCAAAATTAAAATTACTGTTGAACATAATATTCACGAACCTGAAGTGCCTGGCATTCTACTCCTCCTCTTTACTGCTTCTAAAGTACAATGATATTAGCTATATCCATCAGGAGCAATACAGCCAATTTTGGTGATTTCCAAGCAATGTCTGATATGCGCACCAGAATCTTGAAATTCAATCTACCCTTTCATTTTTCTGATGGACATGAAATGTTCATTAGTTTATTACTGAGCCTTTTGATATTTTTATGGAATACTCTGTGGGCATTTCCTTTAACATCCATTGTCACACTACATCTGATTACCTCTTAACCGAATAAGAACCTACACTGTAGCACATGCAGTCTTTCTGTAAAAGTGGAATAAAACTTCTCAAAGGTGCAACTTCGGCACACAAAAGCAGACTGTTCCCTGTGTAATTCAATGATGTACTCCAAGAGCTTTCCCAGGCAATACAACAGAGTTCCTTGCAGTGATGGGTGTATCAACAGATTACGTTCACAGCCTGGATACTAATTTGTAATTTGAGACAACTGTAAATATTTTGTGATTTTCATAGGCTACAGAAATAAGGAAAACATGAAGCATTCACATTCAAGCTATGCAGTGCATTATGCAGCTGAGTGAAGGGCACTAATGTGTGAACATTTCCCTGCTTTTGATGATTTTTCAGTTTAACATTAACACGTGCCACTAAACACTTTATGTAGCACTTATACCACTCACAGACTGAAATGATCTTCACATTAGTATGAGAAGCACTCTCAGCAAAATGGTTGATGTCCTCAGTTATAAAGTCCAAACTGTTGGCTGCAAAACCTATTATCATCACATGAGCTTTTCCAAGACCTCCTTCCAAAAGAGCCCAAAACACAGGTGATATTGCTGGGCTCTGCACTTGTCTTAAAAATATTAGTTACTTGCTAATCATTTCCCAAAGAGTGGTGTACCCGTTTTACATTCTCCTCATGACTACAATCTGACAATAAGAACTTCTTGGTCATCCTAAACTTTTTTCCAAAACAATGCCTCCACCTTATGCCGTGTATCATTTCCTGAACTCCTTGAGTAATGTAAATGCTTTAGTCAAGTCTCAAAAGCATTGAAACTATTGGGGACAGCTAAATGAATCTCCTGGATCTTTTTAACTGATTTAGAAGGCTTGACTGTAATTCAGTCTTCTGATCTAACTAACATTATAAACGTAAATTGCAGTTTGCAAAACTGCTAATTTTTCTTAGGCTACCGCTGCATCAGCACAAAGTTTCAAGATAAAATGCTCTCTTTCCAGTATTATATAGCAATAGTGACAATTACTGTATCTCCAGAAATGACCAGTTCAATTCCCCACCCGAGTTTTATTACGATACATCACACAGAAATAACGCTGACATTACTCATAGTGACTGCCATAGCTGATGATTCAGTGGCAATTTCCACACTTGTCCACTTCATTAGCAGAGTTTTACTTAAGAGGCGCAGTTTACAAACTTTGTTCAATGAAAGATCATGCACATGTAGATGGGACAATGGTAATGTTTGCAGATGACACCTCACTCATAGCAAAAAGTGACTGTTTAATTCGAATCCAGAACCTCTGTAAATCTAAGGAAGGCTAATAAATATTTCAGTGAAACAACATTTTAAATGCAAATGACAATGTAAATACAAATGTAAGTGCATGGAAAAAATTAATTCTATATTTAAATAGTTAATTCAGTTCCGAACGAAGCTGGGAAGCACACATTCTTGTTACAGTTGATAAACACTTGACATTGAAGGGCCATATTAGCAAAGTACGGTCAATATATTTTTAACAATTAAATACTTACGACAGTAAATACTGACACTGTTTATGTACAATAGTCTAGTCTACCCATACTAACAATGCATCAATATTGGAAAATGTGGCCTACTTGCCCTCACTATATGTATTTTCAAAAGTTACACACTAAAAAACAAATTAGATACACTCATTATTACAACGGACGAAATACAGACGATTGTCCCCTATGTGTGAAGCAGCTTTAATTTACTTAAAAAAAGTACACAGTGCATGTAATTTTTCTTTTATTGGCTGGTTCATCTCCTACTGTTGCTGTTCCAGGTAAATTGGACACACAGTGTTCCAGAAGGGAAACTGCTAAAGAGTATCATTGTGAAGTGAGTGAATTGGTGTAGGCATTCACATGTGATTTAATCATTACCTCGCTTAAAGGATATGTCCAAGATATCTTGCAATATTATGAGATGGAAAGTTGCTACTCTCCTTACAGCAGAGATGCTTAAGTTTTCGCCCAATGGTCTTTGTCAACAATAGACACACACACACACACTTGCAAACACAACTCACACACACAACTGCAGTCTCAGACAACTGAAACCACACTACCCGAGTGTGTGTGTGTGTGTGTGTGTGTTTAACTGGCGCAGATATATATATATTCTTTGGCAGTGTGACAATGACACAGAAAATCAATGGAAAGTAATATAAATAGGATTTTGTATAAAGCCATTTACTACTTGAGTGGTACTAACATCTAAAAGATGAGCACAACTATGATCAAAAACTACAGACTTAATGGCAGCAAAGCAAAACTAGTTATAGATTACTAGTCTACAATTTGAAGTTTGTGTTACCAAAACAACCAGGTGTTTTTAATACCATTACAGACACTGGTTTATTCTGAATAAGAAACATTAAGAAACCGTCACAGGGCAACAGGAATACTCCATAACTAAGAAACAAAGTTTACTGCTAACACAGATACTTAAATTAGGAAGGGAATAACACCATTTATTGCAAATAATTCACTGCACTGAAGATATATCATTAAATAACACAGATAATGAAGGACTCAGCAAGTCATATACAGTAAAATCTACTTCAATTTTTAATTATGTTAGATACTGCATATGCCAACAACATAATACAATGATGAATACAAAAAGGAAACAGGCATTCTTTTTGCACTGACGATGGTGTTGGTGGAGGGGAAGGGTAGGGGGGGGGGGGGGGAGGGGGAGAGACAGAGATAAAATATATTTTTTCTCTCTCTGTCAGTTATTGGACCACTACTACACAACTATTCATTAAAAAAGAATGCAGAATGTAATTTACTTCTGAATGTTAAAATGAAAAAAATGGAAACTATCAGTAAACAAAACTTCCCTCTTCAACTAATGCAAAATATCAGAGATCGAGAAGCATCTCCACGGTATTTTTGCCGTGCTATCACCCTTACATATTAGCCGACAAAGTTTAATTTTTGTTGGGTTAAAAAGAAATGGTCGTTACTAGTGGACGTTCACTACAAAACTCCGCGCAGCAAAGTCACATGAAGAGAAAACTGTATTTATAATCTTAGTTTTACATCCAATTCAACAGGTTTCGTTGGAAAATAGGCTCATTTTAAGAACTCGTCTAATTCACATAATTCGAATATTACATAAACGCGTTAAATACAGTTATTAACGCCGAAGATATTCCACATTCCATTCGACCCCACCCCACAAAAAACACAGTATTCCATGGTACTACCAAAAATAACATGGCACTTGCTTCTTTTTCCAGTCACCCAATCACTATGCAACATCAATATTATGAAAATTGCGGAATTCAGACACCAAGGGCTTAGAACCTACGAGTTTCCTTCAAGTTTTGAAATTAAACATATAAAACAACTAATTACTCTACACATACAACTAATATTTGCAGCTGACATTTACCTATAGTGGATATGAATGTTGTTGTGAAGGCATCGTCCGAAAACCTAAATAGGATGCACGTTTTCCCAACACCTGAGTCACCTATCAACAATAACTTAAATAACAGATCATAAGTTTTCTTCGCCATTTTACGTAGTTCTCTAAGGCCCACAGACGTCACTTCAAGATTTTCTTTCCTTTAAAGAGGAAGTGGTACAGCCTCCGATGTACGGTACTGCCAACGTGGCAAATTTATGTTATCAACAATTAGCATAAAGCGCCTTCATTGATTTTATTATAATTTACAAGCAGAAAATGCATGCAAGCCCAGTTTGATGCTGTTTTGAGAGCCATATTACCAAACCGACTAAAATGTTCTTTTTGGTAACTATCAATTTCTTAGTTGTTGGCCATTCTGATTACATATCTTTAACGTTGTTGTTACGGCTTTCGTGATATAGTTGTCTCAATAAAATTTCGGGAGAAATGTGTGACTGAGCTTCTGTATCGATTGTGATAGGGGTCTGAGGGCAGTTTTCTCAGCATTCAGCAAGGTACATTCATCTGTTCGTGACAGAGTGTAGCTGAACGACAGAATCAGCTGTATCTTTCTAGAAGGAAAACATTGCACAACTATCGATTTACACAGGTAATCACTGTCGTGTGACTCGAGGCTGACGTTTCTAAGCCTTTTGGTGTTGCGTTGCGTCGCGTAGTTGATACTACCCAGCTAATTGAGGAAAGGTATAAATGAGTTAAATGAAAATTCTCTCTTCTATAGCAGATGCATAAAAAGAATCAACTGATGTTTATATGAGTGAGAGCTCTTGCTATTCGTTCAAGAAACTGTCAAATTAAATTCTGAAGTATTGCAGTTGCCTCATTTCTCTCATTATTGGTGTTCGCAGCTTTACCGCAGGATGACAACTTGGCAGCAAAATCCACCAACAGGCTACTATCCTGGACAACAAGGTTCATTTTATATTCTAAATTAATTTGTGTTTTATGAGCAAAAATAAAAGAATGCTATGAAACATCATTGCTCTAAGTGGCTAAGTGTAGCTCTACCTTAAACTTTGTGCTGTATTTGGTATACAGTATGTCACATAATATGGTGATAAGTCAGGGTTAATTATATTTTGCAAATAGGCACTATTGAAGATGATTCATAGTGCTGCTGGTTAAAATCTATTCTAATCCAGATAAATGTCATTAATTATGTTACATTGTCACATAGGTTAGAGAATAGGAGGGTGAGGGGAATTTAAATTTAGTTATTTATAACTTTCAAGTAACCACTGCCCTCATTTCATATTTCTGGCAACAGGTTAATGACTATTTCACTTGTTGACTATCGTGGAGTGCACGAGCAGACAAATGCACTTGACATTGTAGAAATGTTGGCTACCATTTAAGGTATTAAGAGTTTATCTAGCTTTTGTTTATGTTGTTGCAGTTTAAGTTCAGGGAGAGTATCCCATGACATCTGTCGTAATTGTGGTACCATTAGCAGATATGTTCAAATCTTTTGACATGCTTGCACATTTAAGTTTACAAACACTTGCAACATTTTACTTGGGCAAACCTCCCTTTCCTTTGCTGATGAATCATTCAGGCAAATAACATTATGTTCCTCAGCAGTAAAAAATTTTATCATGTTGTCATTTGCAGAAAACAGGATAGGAATGACTGAATTTTGTTCTAGAATCAGATATTTTAGTTCAGTGGTATAAAATAATATAAAAGTAAAATTTTGTAACAGTGTAAATGTACTTTTTGTGCAACTTGTACTTTGTTAAGTGGACTTCTTGAGAAATGGTACACACATTTAGAAACACTCAAAAATCTATATATGTACATATTTTGCAAATCCCTGTACAATGTTTGATGGAGGGAACTTTGTACATCTTGTGTATGAACACTAATCTCCCTTGTCCTTACAGCTCTTGTGTGAAGCAACAAATTCTGTTTGTGATGGATTTGTTCAAACACTGATTCGGTTATTCTGTTTTGTTCTGTTGCAAGGAAACAGGTATATTACTTGTCATGAGTTAACTGTTGCAGAAGCAGAGCATATTTTCAATTGCAGATTTTGAATAAGCTAAGAAATTTGTTTGTAAAATTATTTTTTTTGTATTAAGATAATTTGCACTTCGTTTCGAAGAGAATGTTTTCTTGCCACTGAAATGTGCAGAGGTTTTACAGCTTTTTAAGTAGTTTGCCTTCTCCATTGTATTGAATTCGTTTAAAGTTTGGAGAGGTTTCTGCTTGTGCAACATATGAATTCACCAGAGATTTTGTTGTGGCAATATTTGTGGGTCAATCAGGAGATTACAATCATTTGGTAGAGTCAGCATGAAAAAGATTATGGTATAAAATAGGAGTGTATGATCAGTAAGTAATGCTGTATATGAAAGGAGTCTTATTTGCATTCCACCTGAGAATTGCTCCAAAAGCTGAAACAAAAGGCTTTTCCACTTAACAATAACTTCACAGCCAAAAAGGCGGCAAATGAAGAGATTGAATACTAGCTTTGAAACTGGTGTTAATCTGTACTCAAATTATAAACAGGATAACATTAAAAGGCCCAAGATTGAAGTGGTAGGAATTCCTGCTGCTATAATAAAAAAATTTTGTCAAAAGTGAGGTAAATAAGAAATTTAACCTCATGAATTTCTATCAACCCATATGAGGGATGTATAATAACAGAAATGAGAAGAATTGTAGATGAAATTCCCAACTTGTGAATGGATTTTTCAATTGCCATGATATTTTGAAGTCGCCATAACAAGCTAAATTTTAAGATTGTGCATCTAAAAATGTACTAATGGTCAGAGACTGTATTGAAAAATATGGTTTATGAAGTAATTAAGAAAGTTGTATCCTTTTGTAAATACAGATTTCTTGAAACAAGCATTGAACAGTACCAGTGTTTATGCAGTAAACTTTGAAGTTATTTTGAATACCTCCTGTTTAATCATGCACTGTTTGGTTTGCAGAAGAGTGACTCCATGAGAATAGCAGTATTGGTTCTCCTATGGACTCAAAAAAGGTGTTTAATTTAATCCTATGGAAGTCTCTGCTTACAAGGGAACCACCCCATTGCACCCCCCTCAGATTTAGTTACAAGTTGGCACAGTGGATAGGCCTTGAAAAACTAAACACAGATCAATTGAGAAAACAGGAAGAAGTTGTGTGAAACTATGAAAAAATAAGCAAAATAAACAAACTGAGTAGTCCATGTGCAAGATAGGCAACATCAAGGATAGTGTGAGCTCAGGAGTGCGGATAAACAAAAGAAAATACAAAATTACAAGCAGGAAGATTACGAAATATGTAAGCGAGAACTACACGAATAAACTGGAAGAACTCTAAAAGTGTTCAAAGACGTTTGTTACAGAAACTAATGTCAGATTCCAACAGTATGACGACGCATATATTACCAACACAGATCAGTTCGGTTTTAACTATGAAATGAAATCAACCCGCACGTTATCGTTAGTTGGAGAAGGCGACACGGAATGTACTGTAGACCAGCTGCATGCCACTTCACATAGTTATACCATACAATATGCTCTGAACAAAGCAGGATTTCTTTTACCTACATTTTATTTATGTTTGCAGGGGAAAAAAATGGTGTATTTGGACCACAAGTTCAGCGACGGGTGAATAGGGCACTTGCGCAAACGCCGAATGTCATTGTGAATTGCAGTGCGTCAGGAAAAATGGAGAAGAGACTAGTGAAAGACTGTAATGAATGTGTGATTGCTCCTTTTGCGGACAAAGATTTTGCCTTATTCCTTGACAGCTATACAGGACAGAAGGATCAGGCATTGTACAATTTTAGTGTGGGAGTAGACATGATTACCATTCCTCCAGCTTGTACACCTCTTGTGCAACGGTTAGATGTGTTTGGTTTTCGGCAAGTGAAATACTTTGTGAAAAGATTCTATGATTTTGCGAAGCTGCACAGGTACACAGAGCAGTATTGTTTACGTGATCGTGTGTCAATTATCAAAGCTCAGGCACTCACACATAATCAACTTCGCTCTCCAAAATTCCAGGACATGTTCAGATTTGCTTGGACATATGCAGGATTTGACGGTCTACACACAGAAAAATTTGAAAACATTAAAAACATATGTTTTGACAGAGCACAGGGAAAATTGTGTGACTGTGAAACTGTTGCATTCATTTGTTGCAGTTTATGTGACAAACTCTTATGTTTTCATCACTTTCTTGGGAGTGATTATCACATCCACAAGAAAACCTAAATTGGGCAAGGTAGAAGAATCTTTTTACCCATTCGCCAAGTGTAAAAGTTAGGTGGGTCGACAATATATTCCTGTCATGTGACGCACATGCCGTCACCAGTGTCATATAGAATATATCAGACGTGTTTTCCTGAGGAGGAATCGGTTGACCTATGACCTTGTGATCAAATGTTTTCGGTTCCCATTGGAGAGGCACGTCCTTTCGTCTACGAATCACACGGTTTTGCGGTGCAGTCGCAAAACACAAATACTAAACTTATTACAGTGAACAGAGACGTCATTGAACGGACAGATCATAACTTTGCGAAAATAAAGTAAGTAAACTTTTCACTCGAGGGAAGACTTTAACCAAGGACCTCTCGTTCCGCAGCTGCTCACACTAACTACAGGACCACAGGGCTCCTGAGATCACACTATCTTTGATGATGCCTATCTTGCGCATGGACCACTCAGTTTGTATATTTTGCTTTTTTTTCCATAGTTCCACACAACTTCTTCCTGTTTTCTCAATTTATCTGTGTTCCACTGTGCCAACTTATCTTATAACTAAATCTGGAGGGGGGGGGGGGGGGAGGTTCACTTGTTACCCTTGTCAGTAACTGAAAATCCTATGGTATTGAGGTGGTGTTATATGGCAGCCCTTGGATCTTAGCTAGCTAACAAACATTAGGTTGAACTGGTGAAAGCAGCAGCCTCATGGAAAGAGAAACTGATATGTGGTTTGCCACAAAAATCATCCTAAGGAGGCTGTTATTTCTGATTTTTCTTAATGACATGAGTTCGACTGGGCCAACTCTCATTTGTAGGTGATGAGATTTTGTTCTGAAGTGAAAAAAATGCCTATGAGGCAGTGCATGTTCTTTTTGAGGCCTAGGAATGATTTATTGCTTACAAAGTGAGAACAGTGGTGCATTGGAGGTCATTGAAGCTGATAAATTAAGAATTTGTGTTTGGTTTTTACTAAACAATGGAAACTCCAGTTTGGAATATAAAAAATATTGTGAAAATTCCTGATGCATTACCACTCACAATCAAGATAGAAAACATACACACATGTGTGCGCAATTCGTACACATGACTGGTCTCACTTTCAGTTCCGACTGGAATGCGACGCATTCTAGTCGTCTGCTGGTGGTAGCTGGTAGCAGTCATGTGTGCATGAGGTGTGCTGACTTATATGAATGTGTGTGTATTATTTTTCTGTGCTGAAGAGGGGTTGGGCCAAAAGCAGTAATATATGGAAGTCTTTTTGTTGTGCCTGTCCGTAACACAGTGGGTCATCTTTACGGTGAGTGACAATCTGTCCTTTTTCTAATATTGTTAAGTTTGTGTTTAGTAAACACACATAACAGCCACATTCATGCAAAGCCGTACCATGACACTGCAATGCTGGTCATCAGTTAAAATATACTATTGATGGACTGTTACATATCTTTATCTCCCTCAGTTGTTGCAGCACAAAATATTGGCATTTCTATAATACTTCCGCAAATATTTTGGCTCCACATACTACTTTCAACTTATTAGGGCTTCCCTTGTTAACGATTCTCATCTTGTTACGGAACGTCAGAAATTAGGATGACTGTTTCACGTAGATTGTTAAAGTGTTGCTTTTGTGGTTGGTTTAAAGCAGGATAAAACCATTCATAATTATGTCATCAGTTTGATGTTTATAACAACATATTGGCTGTCTTGTGTAACAGATTTTTATTGATTTGCAGTTATTACCAGTGATTTCAGTGTTCCATGTTGGTTCACTTCACCTATTTACAGTATTTTCCAGTATTCTCAACATGTTATTCATGGCCCAGAAATGATGCATAGGAGTTTTATGAGATGCATAGGGTTTGGTAGATGGTAATATATACTTACCCGTTAGATTTGGAAAGTTATAATGTTTGTGAACAAAAGTTAGACATTACCATGAATGCAGGGTAGCAAGCAAGTTAGAACAGTGACATACTATAAGTTTATGGTGATAGTTACAATAGGTATAATATAATTGAGTTTAGAATTTTAATTCAAATAAGACAGGCATTTGAATGGAACTCTACAGTAAACTTTGCAAAAGATCTGTGGCAGCTGGCAGTGCTCAGCTTGCAGCTGTGTAGTGAAAATGGCTGCAGGGTGATAACAAATGTATGTAGGTACTGTCATAGACATATATAAGTTCGAATTATGTGGTTGATTGAGGTAAACATGTGAAGGAGGTTCGCAAAGCTTAAAACTACTCTTGGGGATATTTGTTCACCAACTATGTTATGGTAAATAATTCTAACAGGTGTCAAAAGTTTGCCAAGAATGTGCATAGTAGAATGTTTAGTAAGCAATGGTTTTTTTTAGTTAATGTTATTTTATGAGAGACATAGAAATACCAAGCTTATTGACACATTGTAATCACTAGTGTGAAAGTCTTTCAGTATGTTCTCTATATCGTATTGAAATGTTTTCATTCCATTCTTTGTTGCACCATGCACACACTTGCTGGTGCCACCTTCACCACCAAATTACTACTGGGATTTAAATTAATAAACAGATGCTGTCTAAGCCAAGAGAGTGTATTTCAAATTGATGGTTGGCAAATTCCTGTATTGTTTCTAGCAACAAATCAGTGCAAAAGTTAATGGTTTGATGTAGGCAACAAATGAGCCAAATTGAAGGCATATCATTGTCATCTTCTTATAGGACCTCTACAAACTGTACCAAAAACAAGTGTGAACATGTACAACTCTTTAAACTATCATCAGGTTGCCCTCCATGGGCAATTATTCTAATTTTGTCAACGGCTTTTTATAGAAAAGTAATTGCTGTTAGCAGCAACATTCCATAGGTTAACTGCAATGTTTCATACCTAGCACCAATCATGTTTGGAGCAGCTGCCATGATTACATTATTGGCATGTTTACTGTGCTCATATATTAGGTGTGTGCTGCATGTTGGAGACCCTTTCATGGTGTTGGGAGGGACTGAGGCGGAGCTAATAGGAAGCTGAAGCATGGTGCTGGCCTTTGAAGCATAAACATAACTCTGCTTTCAAATGGTAGAAAACCAGTTAATTCCAGTGTGCCACCAAGTTTCAGCTGGTAACAAATAATGAGGATAGCAGTTTTACAAAGCACCGGCTATAGCTGGTCGGTATTTAACTGCATAGATGTACAAAATTTAGCTTGTGGAGCCACCACAGAGATTGAATTATGATGTTTCCTAGATCACAGATAGTTATATAAAATTGCTTGTGTGTCTGTCTCCCATTTGTTTTCTGAAAGAATATTGCTGTCCGTTACAATAATAAACATTTGAAGTGTTGTTTCTATGTACAAACTAAACTGTCTGAACAGGCCTTGTAGGCCCAACGTTACCAACCAAATGCTGTGTCATCCTCAGCCCATATGTCACTGGATGGCGATATGGAGGGGCAAATAATCAGGACATAGCTCTCCTGATAGTAATCAGTTTTCATGATAGTTCATATTTGCTCCACTGCATTGTACGGTATGCTCTAAATGTTTAATGGCTGTAAAAGTTCATGAACTAGTTATATATGTTTGAAAAGAGAACAGTTGTTCTCGACAATCTCATTGCAATGCTGCTTGTTACAGAACTTTAAGGGTTGTTGGATATTTCTGCATAAATTACATTTTGTGTTTAGGCCTGTAATGGATGTGTAACTAGATATGCAGTATTAATTGATAAAATACAATTAAAAGAAGTGGCATGGCAGCACATGAATAGCCATTAGGAGCTTTATACATCAGAAGATGTGTTAAGAAAATATAAAGACAGATTCTTTTTTATAGAGGCTATGACTGGATGGTGTTCCTGTTCCTGCTCCTCCTGGAAAGAATCCGCCATCCTCTGTCCCTTCTGAATTGGTCATATCAGATTAACCCTTAGCCACTCTTGTGTTGTGGAGCTGTACAGATAAGAGATCACACCCTCGTGGAATGCTGCGTCCTCCCGGCTCTCCATGCTAAGCATGGTCCTCCTGGTCATTTGCTTCTAATACTGACACACATTGTATGGACAATTGAATGGTGTCTTAATTTTCTCTGATAACATGGCTTTTCTTCTTAGGTATAACTTTTTAAACTTCTTTTGGGGGAGGGGGAGGTGATTGAGGTTTCCTGCCCCATGCCAGGGTCTGGAGGCCCCTCGACCCTATTTCCTCTGCCAGCTACCTTTGTCGTCCCTCGTTTACTCTGTTTTATTTGGTTTTAAATACAGTTAGCACCTCTTCATGCCACACCCTATTTTACATTTTAGGAGTAGTATTCAGATTGATGCAAGACCTAAGGATTCCTTATCCTTTATAGTAGCTGATGACGAAAGAACAGTTGAACAGATTTATAGTTCCTCTAAGTTACTGTGTGCTGTTTCTACCTTTAATATCTTGATTATAATAGATTGGCATGGAATGGCTGTGGGAGGGATGACTTTCATTACGTGCTAAGTCTGGGTGACGCTGACCAGATTATTTCTCTTACTTTATTTTACAATTGTTGGTCCAACTGATGTTGATTTAATTTTTAGCCTTCTCAGTTTTACTATTACAGGTCTTTCCAACTTTTACTAGCTATCTGAGCCCTTAATTGGGTTGGTGGGAGTTAGATGAGGTTAGGGTTTGTCATACTGTACCAGTTGCCTGAGACTTTGTCCAAACAACTTTTCTTTCTGACAGTGGAAGTACAGTACCATGTATGTTTGATGGATGCAAGTAGAGCTCTCAATGCACTGAAACCAAATGATGGATGTGACAGAAACTGGAACCTTTACAGCATATGAGCTTTTCTTTGGCGAAAAATAGAGAATAACTAGGAACAAAAATAATTTGTTTCTTTGTGGTCTGCTTTCACTATAAGTGATATTTTTCAGTATGAAAATAGGCATTAACAAAAATTCATTGAGGATATTTGTGAAAGATACTTGAAAAACTGGAGCTGCACACTCTATTTTTTGATGGCCACAGAATTGTATTTATGACTAAAAGTGTTACTGAGTGCTCACACAATAACAGGATAAACTGACCATGTTGGTACAGTGGCTAATACACCAGACTCACATTTGCTAGGAAAGTGGTTCAAATCCGTCCCCAGCACCCAGAGTTAGATTTTAATTTTCTCTGAATCTTTAAGGCAGATGCTGGGATAGTGTCTTCAAAAAGAACGTAGTTGATATCCTACCTCAATCTGACTTGTACTCCTTGCAGCGGGGCAGGGACGGTCGGTCAGTCTCTCTCTCATCTCCTTACTCTCTGTCATTTTCATTGAACAGTTCACCTACCTCTATATTTCTTCCTTCCGACGTCCCTTCACTCTGCAGTAGTAGATACACGCTAGGCAGTGTAAAGCAGCATTGATGAAACCACTACCTAATACCTAAACACATTTGCCACGTAACTCAAGTTGCAAATCAGTTCCTGTAAGTTCATTTTCAAAAATTTCAGGCGGTAGGAGAATGCAGTTTAATTGCAGTAAGCATTTGAAAATTCTGTTAATGTCTTTTTTATTCATATGTAATCACATGAAGTGGCTATAAAGTCCATGTTTAATGATGCAAATGCTTTATCATTCCAAGTTCATTGTTTATCCAACATATTTCACATGTGAAAGCAGCCAGAATTCCTGCAATTCCGACCTGATTAATTTTGCGATCTAACGGTCACTGACCCACCACTATTAGCGAGTTGGACATTCAGTTGTTTCAATGGTCTTCTGTTAGAAGTGCTCACCAAAGTATTCCCTCAATAACACGGAATGTGCCATGCGGAATTATCTCTACGATCAAAAGATTACACGCTTCTAAAATTTCAACTAATTAGTTCTGAAACCTCACGCTTTTCTCAAAATGTTCGCAACTTGAACCGCTTTAGTCACTACACATTCTATCTGGAATGATCTCCCTAGTTCTTCATTTTACATACTATTTTCGCGGACACATCAAGCAAGGTGTTCCTCGGAAACAGGTTAGCGGGTGACTCTCTCAATGCTCCTCTCCTCTTTGCCCATCTGACTATCTGCACACAGGAACTGCTTAATTCTGATTGGCTATTGATCTGAATGACCAATCAGAATGATCCTTCCAAATCATTCTTGCAGCCAAACTTGCCTTAGCCAACCACTAATCAGATAGTCATTTATGTCATTACAATTTCAGTTTCTAATATATTGTTTAATAAAATAGAATGAAATGCAAAATATCCTTTAAATTAATATAGAAACTTTTCCGCTTCAGACTTTCATTCTGGCTGCTCTCTTACAAAAGCAAGCACACATTGACGTTGCACCACAATTTTCCCACGGTTCAATTTTATAAGGTTTTACATAAAATGATATTAATTTTTAACGTATGTCCCACATACACTCTTTCATTCCCATGTATTCACACACAAACTAGTAAGCAAATAATAATTTTGAATGATTTTTATTGTACATGATGTAGAGTAATTAAAGTTTTGAAAAGAAAATTCCAGTTAAGTGATTTTATGTACTGTGAGCTTTGTTAAGACTTCAGATGATAATAAGACACTTGGTTATTGCTCCGTAACTATAATAGATGAAAATCTGAAATTTGGACAGGATCCCTTCCATAATAACAAAAGATTGCATACCAAGTTTGAACAAAATTGGATGATAATTACTATGGTTTATTTAGATTAGTAGGGGGTATGAATTTGTGTACTGACTAAATGTTACTTTACTGTTCTCATGGCTGGTAATGTCAGCTGCGTTGCGAGTCAGAGTGAAGAAAAACATAGCCAACCTGCAGCCACTGAGCTGCACAGCTGCGTGCCTTACTGCATCAAATGTTATTTCCTAATAACTTGCTACATTATATCCTCGCCACTGATCTTGTTGTTGGTGGGATGTTAAACCTCAGTTTTCCATCCTTCAACAGGATAAATAATTTTAATCATTATGATGCTAAAACTTCATACATCTTAAGTTGTCAGTTGTGAGTTACATGTTTCTACACATCAAGAAATGCCCTGTGGAAGATGGAAAAACCCTGTATATCAATACAAACAGGCTTATCCTTCTGTAGCAAAGGATTAAAACCTTGTATCTTGTAACATTCAAATCCTAAGGTGTGAAACCTTGCATGTTAGAAGGATGTCTCTGCTTAGAAAATTTCTGTTATTACTTCATTGTTGAGCCAATGGAAAAAGGTTGTATGATATTATTGGCCAGGTCTGGTGTTGTTCAGCCACGTGGTGCAGGTCTTCTATTTGACACCACTTCGGTGACTTACGCATTGTGTTGTGCCAATGTAACAATTATTTAGAGTCCGTTGGCAATATTTGTAACATTATTTGTGTAAGTTAACAATGTTATAGTGTAGTGATTAATGTACAATAAGCTGTTTATTGTTAAAGTGATTAGTTAATATGTGCAGAAGATGAAACAGATTATCCAAAAATGGTAAGGGCGCAAATGATGTACACTTCTTTAAGTAAAAAAAACTATAAAGTGTAATTCTATTAGTGAAAAAGAATCACGAATACAAAAGTTAGCTTAGATTTGCCTTGAGAGTTTCTTTCTACTCCTTATATATTTATCTATGGTGGATGCTTCACTGTGATGTACGTAGTAACATTACGCTGTAAGAGTATAGTAATTACGCAGATTGGCCCATAAGTAGGTAGTATATAAATTTTACAGCCAGTCAGCAAATTTTCTGGAGAGAGTTCTTGAAATTGCAGGAAACCTAAAAGCAAGCAAATAACTGTGAATATTGAAGATGACTAAATAGTTAAGACTTTTCTTGCTCAGAAGGTCCACGTGTACTACCAGCATCATTTTCACTACCAAATGAAAACATACAATAAGTTATGAGTTGCTGCATTTAAACAGTTGCAAAACCTCCTGTCTTATTAAATGATGTTATAAGTACCACAAAATTGCTGACTAGTTTCCTGTAAAATATGTATTTTTGAGGTATGAGGTTTTCCTTCTCTTAGTGACTTTTGTATAGTTAGTGTGTGAAATTGTTGTGAACCAATTGTTTGCAACACCAGAGTGTACCTGAATATTTTCATGTCCACAGACTACACAAGTGTTGTGATTATTATTAAGCACTTAAAATTTTATTATTTTCCATGTATCTGTGATTATTATTAAGCGCTTAAAATTTTATTTTTTTCCATGTATCTGTTGTGACATCAGTTCAACCCTAATCTTTTTTCATATTGATATGAAAATAGAATTTGTGACGTAAATAAGAAATAAAACTAGAAAGGCAGGTCACACTAGACTCTCTCTCAACTGTTCCACTGTCAGATAGCAGGTAGGAAAAATGAACACTTAAATATTTCTAGACAAGCTCTTATTTCTCGTATTTCATTGGAGTTGCTATTTCTGCCTTTGTAAGTGGGATTAAAAAGATTCCATGTTTTTTTTTTTTGGGGGGGGGGGGGGGGGGGAGGGAAAGTTGATGACTGAAATCTCATAAAAAGATTTCGCCACAGCAAGAAACATCTTTGTTTTAATGATTGCCACCGTAATTTACATGTCATATCCATGGCACTCTTGTCGATTTTTTTGTGATAATATAAAATGAACTGCCCTTCTGTGAACTTCTTCTGTCAGTCCTGTCTGGCCAGAATCCCATACTGCGTAGCAGTACTCCAGAAGAGGATGAGCAAGCACAATGTAAGAATATCTTTATAGATTTGATGCATTGTCTAAGTGTTCCACCAGTAAAACAGTCTTTAGTTTGCCATTTTGTGTGTGATTGTTCCAATTTTAAGTTGTTCATGATTGTAATCCCTAGATATTTAGTTGAATAGACTGCCTTTAAATTTGTGTGCTTTATTGAGCAACTGAAATTTAACGGATTCCTTTTAGTAACTCATGTGGATTCCATCACTTTTTTTTATTGTTTAGAGTGTCAGTTGCCACTATTTGTAACAAACAAATACCTTGTTGTAATCATTTTAAAATTGGTTTTGATCTTCCAGTAAATTGCAGCATCTTCAAACAATGTAAGATGGATGCTCAGATTGTTTCATATATTTTTTATATAGATTTGGAGCAGCAGCAGAAGGCAGATGTCACTTCCTTGGGAGTATCTCTTTATGTTGGAGCATAGTTACCAATCTTATGAGCAAAGTTAAAAATGCTGAAAATTCGATGGATTTTCACTTTAGAACGAAGTTGTGGGCATTTGTTGTCATGTTATATATTGGTTTTTGTCTTGGGCTCTCTGACTGACATTTAACAATTTTTCTGATGTTTCCCCAGTGCAAGTGGCTGGCATTGCCAAAAGTTCATCCTCCATCACTCTGCCACCAGCAGTGGAGAGAAAAGCAAACGGGCAAAAAGTTGTAGAGCTTTAATTTCTTCAACACTTATATTTCTTTATTGTTCTGTTTTCAGTGACAGTGTAATTGCTTGTACACTATTGACTCACATACATATTTTACTGCTGGAATATGTAATGACTGAAAACTGTTGTTTCTAGTAATTTATTAAATATCAGTGTATGAAGCTCTTGCGACCTTAGCATTGTTTAAATGGTTTTGTGTGTTGTGTTGTGTGTGTGTGTGTGTGTGTGTGTGTGTGTGTGTGTGTGTGTGTGTGTGACGCATCTGAAACATGTATACTCTTAAATAATTAAATGTTTTTCTTGGAGCTTGATTTCCTGTGTATAGAGTGAAATTGCTTTTGCCTGAATGTGGGAAGATCTCCCTTTACTTATGCAGGGATTCTGTGAAACTTATCATAATTATGTTGTACATTTTTATATTAATGTGCGACAAGAAAAACAGTGCTGTTCCAAATTTTGTTGAGTGACACTTTGAAATGTTACTGATGGGCGGATTTTGTAGGTCCTCCATTTGGGCAACCAGGCTATCCACCACAACCGGGCTATCCGCAGCAGCAGGGTTATCCTGCACCTCCTCCATACACAGCTGGTGGTTTCGTACCTCCACCTGGAGCCCCTCCATACGGTAACGTGCCACCTCCAGCTCCAGGCTTTGCAGCACCAGCTCCACAACCAACTATGTACGGGTCTTACGGAGATGAACCTCTCACTTCGGACAGTGTAGACAATTTTGGATTCAGTGAAAAAACAATACGACATGGTTTCATCAGGTATGGTTTTTGAAATGCATGGTATCTTTGCAGTGGCATTAAAGTTACTGTAATTTCAGCCATTAAGAATTATTTTGTTATTGATTTAAAATACTGGCATCCACATTAAACACAACCAAATAATATTGTGTAATTATTTTTTGCATGTATAAAAGACAATATGCACTAAAAAAGTTTTTATGTAACTTCCAACTGAAGTTGTCACCTTATGTTGCATTTATTTTTAAGCTGACAGTTAAGACTTTAACACAAGAAACCATGTAAATAGTTTGTATTTATAAAAAGTTTTGAAGCTGACATCAGTAGTATGACAGTATTATGGTTGTTTTGTAAAATTATATGCTGTACCTTTATGAAATTCACAGCAGTTTTAAGAAACGCCTAGGACTTCTGAGACGCACTCTTGCCAAGGAGTGCTGGCTGAGGAATGCCAATATCTGTGGTACATGTTGTGGATCAGGACTTAATCCCAGTTGAGTCTGTTAAGAAACTTCATTTTAGTCTGACTCTTCAAATTGATAGTCATTCTGGAAACCTGTCTTCAATTCTCATCAGAATGTTCTCATTAAACTTGTTCATCTGCATTTAGTGAGGGTTTCATGATACACCTTCTTATGAAGTTTACAAAAATATTCCATAGCACATGTGCTGTCAGCATCTCAAAATGATGTACATATGTGCTTGCTCTCTTCTTAAAGGAAAAAAAGAACTGTAACCCAAATGAAATCTGGTCTGTAAAGGACAAATGAATGTCTACTTTAGATTCTTTGCCCGGAAAAAAAAAAAACCTTTTGTCTTGTCATGTGAATAGGTGCATTTAACAGCTGAAGATCATGCACAAACCCACCTGCAACACATCTCCAGGATTCCTTTGAAAAAATGAGGAAGGCATACTTCAGCATACCTGTTGCCATTGCAAAGAAGAGAGACTAAATTGTTTTCGTGACACTCAAGGCTCTTGTTAGAGCAGTAGTAACAGTGTTACTAAAAAATTGTCATTATGTCTTTGAATCAAATTGGAACAGCCATACTTTGTCACTGCTTAGAACTCTGAATATTTATTGTAACCTATTAGAATTAAACATAACAAACATGCCTTGACTCAACTTCAACACTGAGTTCTCTGTTCATGAACTAGATGGTGTGGTCTTCAGACTACATACTTTACTACATACTTTGACACTTCTGTCCCTTGTGAAATGTTGATACAGTATTGGGAAACCCTAGATATGATAAAAACAAGAGATAAGAAAAGGTGACTGCACATCATGTATTGGGCACAGTAAGCTTGGGATTGGTTCATAAATGACAAACTGAGCATAATAAGTCAGACTATAAACTTGACAACGTCGTGTATGTATGAGCTGCAGGTGAGTCTGCGGATTGTAGTATATTTTCATCTTAAAAAGAATTTATTGCGAGAGAATTCATTAAATCAGAAAATGCAATCATAAGCATCACAAAATGCAGTCACTCAAGACACTGACTAATTTACTGTCAGATATACTGCTCTTTTGCGTTGCATAAGATGGGTGGTGGTAAGATAGTAATTTCACTGTCAGGAAGGTGGCAGTTCAAATCCATGTACTAGCATCTGGGTTTTCCATTTTTTTTTTTTTTTTTTCTTTCTTTCTTTAAATTGCATAAGGAAAATGCTAAGGTGCTTCCCTAAGTCAAACTCGTGTTCCATCTCTGTAGACCTTGTTTTTGATGAAATGTAAACCTTAATCCCCAAGGTATAATGCTACTTGCATCTGTGGCATTTTTTATACAACCACACCAATCACCTGGGTCATTCTAAATCGTGAGTACTTCAGCGAGTTCAGCCTTCATTTGGTAGGTACAGGCTTGGCGAACCTAGGTTTCCTGAGCTTGGATACCTGTAACCATCACCAGTCCTCTGTAACTGTGAGCTCTGTGCATGCTTCAGCGATCACTGTGTAGCATGCCAGTGGAGTGTTATACTTCACATGAATCAGAGATATTGGCTTCGTCACCTGGATTTTAAGAGGGTATAAACCTCTGTTTAAAAAAATGTGCTATCCCTAGGTTTGCTCCGTGCCAAAGAGATGCAAGTCTGTTGACGCGAAACACTCATTACCAGGGAACCTGTGGGGCACCTGCTGGATCTCATTTGTATAATGCTTACCCAAGCAAGCAGGGCACTGTCTGGTCACATATCACAGTGGAATGGGTGTACCACTTTAGGGTAATAACACCCAACCTGACAAGAAGCCTCGTGTTGTCATTCCTCTTGATGAAGAGATTATTCCAAATACTTTAATTTATAGAAGTGGAACACACACTACTAGACAGAATGTTTTTAATAGTGAAAAGGAAAAGAGGTCACTTTTAGAGTGTTTAAAGTTCCTTTATTCAGAATGGTTTAGAGGGCATTGCTGGCACCGTAAAATCTATAAAGTGATTGAGAAATGCAACATTGTTGGTTGAAATGTGCAGTTTCCAACAAGCAACAAACCTGGATGCTATGTGCCTCAGTGAATATGGCATTGAAATATCCTATACAAAGACTTGAACTAAAGCAAAGGTGTGTTATGCAGGGATGTTCCATAATAAGAACTGAAAGACGAGTGGGCTCAAGAAGGTGGATCAGTATAAAATATGAAGAAAAGGGTAGATGGTGAACTGGTGAAATCGGATTCCTTTATGCTTACATTCAGAGTGCAACACTTCCACAGCATACTAAGGTAGTTTTGATTTGCTTAAACAGGATGCACTATATACCCAACCATTGTGTTGTTTTAAATGCCAGCACTTTAAGGGAGATGCTGTTTGAAGCAGGGTTGCTGACAGAGGAATCATTTGTTCTACATCTACATCCATACTCTGCAAGCCACCTGACGGTGTGTGGCGGAGGGTACCCTGAGTACCTCTATCGGTTCTCCCTTCTATTCCAGTCTCGTATTGTTCGTGGAAAGGAGGATTGTCGGTATGCTTCTGTGTGGGCTCTAATCTCTCTGATTTTATCCTCATGGTCTCTTCGCGAGATATACGTAGGAGGGAGCAATATACTGCTTGACTCTTTGGTGAAGGTATGTTCTCGAAACTTTAACAAAAGCCTGTACCGAGCTACTGAGTGTCTCTCCTGCAGAGTCTTCCACTGGAGTTTATCTATCATCTCTGTAACACTTTCGCGATTACTAAATGATCCTGTAACGAAGCGCGCTGCTCTCCGTTGCATATTCTCTCTCTCTTCTATCAACCCTATCTGGTATGGATCCCACACTGCTGAGCAGTATTCAAGCAGTGGGCTAACAAGTGTGCTGTAACCTACTTCCTTTGTTTTTGGATTGCATTTCCTTAGGATTCTTCGAATTAATCTGTCTGGCATCTGCTTTACCGACGATCAACTTTATATGATCATTCCATTTTAAATCACTCCTAATGCGTACTCCCAGATAATTTATGGAATTAACTGCTTCCAGTTGCTGACCTGCTAAATTGTAGCTAAATGATAAGGGATCTATCTTTCTATGTATTCGCAGCACATTACACTTGTCTACATTGAGATTCAATTACCATTCCTATTGAGATTCAATTGCCATTCCCTGCACCATGCGTCAATTTGCTGCAGATCCTCCTGCATTTCAGTACAATTTTCCATTGTTACAACCTCTTGATACACCACAGCATCATCTGCAAGATGCCTCCAAAATGTATTAATTGCCTGGGGGGTTCACTCTGTCTCAGCAATGTCTACTTTGAAGAGAGGAAGGTACGGGAGCTAAAAACAACAAAGGGTGTTCTGTATGGTGAGGCAAAAGAAGTTATAAAGCATTGCAACCTTCCACTTTCACTACTTAGTTTGCTTCAGCCCTCAAAAAAGTGTATAGTTAACCTCAGAATACCAGAAAAGGCCACAATTGCCAAAATTGTAGAGCTTCCAGTACCTGAACAACCAGACTTGGGTAAACAAGCCAGCATTGCCACTGGCACTGCCACAAACGTTCCTATGAAATCTCCTCTGACAAACAGACCTAAAGGAAAACATGAACATCAAAAGAAGACAGGTCAAAAACAGTCACACCACATAAATCTCATTCTATCTGATGGTCCTAATGGTTCTACTTCAGACACAATAGTATACAGTCCGTATGACTCAACCATCTAGCTCCTTGATTAAGCCTCCAACTGTCACTGGATCATCACCCCAGTGGGGAGACAGGGTGAAAGAAAAACCTCCCCATACTACAGCAGAACATCAATGGATTTAGGATGCATGTAGAGGAATTGAAACACTTAGCTTGGAACATCACCTACACTTTTGTTCACAAGAAACACTCATTTTAACCTTATTGATGCCCCTGTTGTAAGAGTCTATACCCTCCACTGTGAAGGTGACCTGATTGAGGAAAGGGCCAATGGAAGGGTTGCTGTATTTATGAATAACGCACATTGCACCTCCACTCTGTCTCTGGTTACTGACTTGTAACCTGCAGTTGAAATTCATATGAGTCAAAGGTTCACCATGTGCTGCCTGTACTTAGCACCCCGAGATGCAATAGATTCTGGGGCTCTCACAGATATTATAGGAAAGCTCCCCCCATACATTAGCACCCCAAGATGCAATAGATTGTGGCTGTTACAGATATTATAGAACACCTCCCCCAAACATTTGTCACTGAGACTTCAGTGCTCATAACATACAGTGGGTCTCAAACTCTGCTTGCACCAGGGGTCTAGTTTTAGGGACCCTCATGATGTGTCAGGGGCATTGTAGATTCTGTTCAGTGGGAAGTTAATGTTGACATTCATTCCAGTGCCCACTTCTCACTACCAGATGGACCAATCCTTGAAAGCAAGCTGCCAAGATGGATGGTAACAGAGCAAACTGGATGCCTCTCAGCCAGCTGGTTGTGTTTTAAAACTGAGACAACATTCAGGAATGAGTGGATCACATCTCCTATGTCACCTATCGAGCTACTGACTTATCTGCCCTAAAGTAGTCAGGTCTGCATAGAAGGCACCTTGTATCTTGGTGGACCAAGGAGTGCGGCTCAGCAATCTTTGTCAGGTGTACAGCTCTGCATCGATTTCAGTTCTGCCCAATAGCAGAAAACCTCACAGCTTTTAGAGTAGTGAGAACCAAGAGCTCAACACGTAATCAATGAGAGCAAGAGAAGGTTCTGGCAAGTGTTCCTGGACTCTGTCAACTGCTCCTTTTGTTCTACGAAAGTATGGGAAACCATCGGAGGAGTTCTGGTAAATGCAGTCAATTACTTATAGCAGCATTACTGAAGCAGGGGTGTCTCCAAACAGTGCCCAGATACATTGCCCGAACAGTGGGTACTGCCACTACCAGCCAAGATAGAGTTCTGCTGCTGCTGCCAACCATGGAGGGGGCAAGGTGGACTTCAAATAGAACAAAACTGAGTCAAACAACTGCCCTTTCCCCATGCAGGAGCTCTATTTGGCACTGCCAGAGGCTGGTGATACTTTGCCTGGTCATAACCAAATCCATTTCAGTATGCTGTGTACCTTGCAAACAGCCCCAAAGAAAATTTTCCTAGAATGTTTTAATTCAATATGCAGGTTGTAAAATTTCCCTACTGGTGGAGACAGACAACTTTGAGACCACTCCTCAAACCAGAAAAGGACTAAAAGGTTTGTCACAGCATCAGTATCTTAAAGAACTGTGTAGAGAAGACCTTGGAAAGAATGTCAACTGTTGTTTGGTCTGAACATTAGAGACCTAGCCATTATGTGGGGATTCAGGACATATCGGTCCACTTCAGCAACCTGACCCTGATAGAGGTGGCTATCCAGCTGCCTTTCATTCATAGCATTGTATGGGAATATTTTTGGTGTCAATAAAGCATATGATACCACTTGGGGGCACAGTATTCTAGGACAGTTCCACCAATGGGGCTTTTGTGCCCACCTAACTGTGTTCATTCAGCACTTGTGACCAAAACCCATTTTTAGGTACAAAGTTGATGACGTACTGTCAGCCCATGCAATGTTCCTTAATTATGGAAGTTTTTGCAATTTTTTGTTCTCCTTCCACACTGCTACAGCAATTCTGCAAATTAAGGAGATTGGTGGAGTGGGCTGTGAAGACAGGTTTTTAAATTTTCTGCAGATAGTGTGTGTGTGTGTGTGTGTGTGTGTGTGTGTGTGTGTGTGTGTGTGTGTGTGTGTGTCTGTTAAATTGTACTTGCCATATTTTAAATTTGCTTGACTTGCATAAGAGGGGACACTGTTACACATTTTTTGGGCCTCATTTTGTATTCAAAACTGTTATCACACCTAAGTGACCCAGAACTCAGAAAGCACTAATTGTCTTAAAGTGCCTTAGCCACAGGTCTTGGCAGAGAACAGGGTGTGTCTGCTGAAGTTTCATATGACTCATTTTTATGAGATCATGGGTGCTCAGTATAAAATTCAGCAATAGCTTCTTACCTGAAGGACATAGTAGCTATCCACCATGAGGGGATCCAGCTGGCCACTGCTGCCTACAGGACCAGCACCATACCCAGTCTGTGTACCGAGACTAGAGAAGCGCCACTCATTACCTGGTGGCAACGTAGGGTGCATCATGTACATGATTTCCTTGCTGCCCCCAACCCACCGCCATATTGTACTGTTGAACATCTATCAATACAATACCTTTTCAGAACACCTTTTCTCAAATTGTACATGAGCAACAAGGCCTTTTGGAATCCATGTGAAGCACATGGTGAAGTAACTTGCTGTGGGAAAAGTACAAACCCCAATGCAGCATTAAAATCAAATCCCTCCCTGGTTACTGCAGAGACCCAGTTTAGGGGAAGTCCTGCACATAGTTTTAGTACAATGTTTTAGGACATTTTGAATGATCACAACTACTATCCAACTGCATTGGTTGAGTTGTAATTGATAGTGTAAATACAGTCATATGTTCTAAAACTGTGGAATGTTATGAGGAATTTTAAATGTGTGGGTGAGATGGGGAGAAAGTGAGCTTAACTTTTCCAAATTTACAATATTTTAGATATTTGTTTCTACTGATTTTTGTAAGGACTCTGATAACCTTGCTGTTGAGTGCCCATTACACGCATGCAGAGAGAGAGAGAGAGAGAGAGAGAGAGAGAGAGAGAGAGAGAGAGACTCTTTTCTGTTTGCTCCATTGTTGGAATTAGCTAGGCACATGGCAGCACTTAATATGAAGATCTGACAACTCAAAGCGTGTTGCAGTCACACATTTCTAGTACGCTAATTGCTGGCAGAAAACACATTGGCGAGGATGATATTTCCAGGTGGCTTCTCAAAGACATTGAGAATGGAGGAGACTTCAGTGATGAAAGTGATTAAGAAGAAACTTCCCTTGTTTTCACTGATAAAAGTTCTAGTGAATCAGAATCTAATGATGGAGTGGAATAGACACACACAACTTGTAGCGAATATGTGGAAAGTTTATCTTGATGGCGACAGTGATCCCTTGAAGTTTCCTTTTTCTGTCACGCAACAAAGTTTCGCCATTCCTCATGGTGTTTGACTCCACTTACAAAACTCAATGTGCACTCATGTAGGGATGGTTCATTACAAGAATTTAAAGTTTTTCTTGGTGTAATATTGAGCATCACGTTGAATTTGATGGCAGAATTATTTTACTATTTTACAGAAGTCTGGCTAGAACGATGTTCATTTTTCAAGGAAGTCTTTTTCTCATCTCTAGTGTTTATTTTTTCCAAATATTTTGGATGCCACATTTAGTTCCACATGCCATAGCTCAGTAGTGTCAACATAAGAATGAGTAAGGTGAAGAACGTTATTGAGTATATTGATAGTAGATGCAAGTAACCTTCTGTACCAAAAATAAATGTGGCTATAGATGATAACACAGTAGAATTCAAAGAAAAAATTCAATTAAAGTGCTACAATCCAAAGAAGCCAACAAAGTGGGGTTTAAGAATTTTCTGTCTGAGCGAGTCAGAAAATGGTTATGTTTTTTCTCACGTTCCATGTTACGGAAAGAAAACTACAGAAAGTCTCATTGATCCTGATTTACCATTTGCAACCTGAATAGTGGTTCATTTGGCACAGCAGTTACTAGCTTCTGCAGGTGGTTCAGGCTATCACATCTTTACTGGCAGGTTGTACACAAGCCCTTAACTTTCTCAGGAATTGTACAAAATGAAATTTCATCTAAAATGTACAGTTTTGCCTTCTAAGGAGGATTTTCCATGCGATTCAGAGAACAAGAGTTATGTGCCTATCAAAGTGAGATGAAAATTACTTGTCTTTCATTCTGTGATAAGAGGTTAGTGATTATGTTGAGTACATTCATTGGTCATCAAACCTAATTGGTTACTGGTTATCAGAGGAAAGAGCCTGTGTGGTTCCTGAAACCCATTGTTATTTTGGAATACACAAAGTTTATGGGAGGAGCAGACAAGGCTGATCAGTACTTAAATTGCTATGGTTTTACAAGATCATACAAGTAGTGGAAAAAATTGTTTTTCTGGTTGATTGAAGTTGCTGTATTGAACATCTATATTCTTTATCCAATGGACAAAAAGGAATGCGGAGAAAAACTGACACACCTTTGTTATAGAAGAAATATAATTGAATAGTAGTTGCTCAGGTGGGCAATACGAATTCAAAGAAATATAAAGACCATCATCTGACACATACAGAACAGAAAGAAAATCAACAAAGGATTGCACGATTTGCAGCAAACCCAGGAGGAACAAGATAAACACCATATTTACTCGAATCTAAGCCGCACTTTTTTTCTGGTTTTTGTGATCCAAAAAACCGCCTGCGGCTTAGAATCGAGTGCGAAGCAAGCGGAAGTTCTGAAAAATGTTGGTAGGTGCCGCCATAACTAACTTCTGCCATCGAATATATGTAGCGCTACACAGGCATCCTTTGTAGGCACAAAGATAAATACTGGCGCCAAAACCTCTGCGTCAGTAAATAAAATTAAAAAAAAAATTGGAAGACGAGCTTTTTTTCTCCGCCCAAGTTTCGACCACTGCATTTTCATACATTATCCAACGAAGTAAATACAAATTCCGTATTGTTCATCTTCGAATGTAGCAGAATTTCAGTGTACTACGAGAATCCGACTGGCAAGACTGGGATTTTTGTCAATATGGCCAACTCTACGTTCTGAACTTTTTCCTACCTGTGAGAAGAGATGGTTGCTAATAGGAACCTGATGAAATGTGAATCACATGCAGTATTCTCTTCACCATAAGAATAATACGAATATAAACATTTTGCCATGTATTCTTTCGTGTTTGCTTCTATCTCATTTAAATCCTATCTGCCTAATAAACTACGAAACTAGAGTGAGACAACAGCAAACGCAGAAGAATATAAGTACTGTGTCATGTTTATATTCGTATTACTCTTATGCCTGATAGTGATACAGTCAGAAATGAAGCACAGCAACTGACTAGATTTTTAAATCTAAGATGACTAATTTCTGTGCAGAATTTGATGTACTAAAGAAGCGGCCGCAAAGATTTTCAAACGGAGAAAAATTTTCGCCAAACTCTCGTTCACAACATCTCCTTAAATTCCCACCTTTTTGCAGTTTCTTCAGTTTTAATCTACAGGTCATAACCAATAGATTGTGGTCAGAGTCCACATCTGCCCCTGGAAATGTCTTACAATTTAAAACCTGGTTCCTAAATCTCTGTCTTACCATTATATAATCTATCTGATACCTTTTAGTATCTCCAGGGTTCTTCCATGTATACAACCTTCTTTCATGATTCTTAAACCAAGTGTTAGCTATGATTAAGTTGTGCTCTGTGCAAAACTCTACCAGGCGGCTTCCTCTTTCATTTTTTAGCCCCAATCCATATTCATCTACTACGTTTCCTTCTCTCCCTTTTCCTACACTCGAATTCCAGTCACCCATGACTATTAAATTTTCGTCTCCCTTCACAATCTGAATAATTTCTTTTATTTCATCATACATTTCTTCAATTTCTTCGTCATCTGCAGAGCTAGTTGGCATATAAACTTGTACTACTGTAGTAGGTGTGGGCTTCGTATCTATCTTGGCCACAATAATGCGTTCACTATGCTGTTTGTAGTAGCTTACCCGCATTCCTATTTTCCTATTCATTATTAAACCTACTCCTGCATTACCCCTATTTGATTTTGTGTTTATAACCCTGTAGTCACCTGACCAGAAGTCTTGTTCCTCCTGCCACCGAACTTCACTAATTCCCACTATATCTAACTTTAACCTATCCATTTCCCTTTTTAAATTTTCTAACCTACCTGCCTGTTTAAGGGATCTGACATTCCACGCTCCGATCCGTAGAATGCCAGTTTTCTTTCTCCTGATAACGACATCCTCTTGAGTAGTCCCCGCCCGGAGATCCGAATGGGGGACTATTTTACCTCCGGAATATTTTACCCAAGAGGACACCATCATCATTTAATCATACAGTCAAGCAGCATGCCCTCGGGAAAAATTACGGCCGTAGTTTCCCGTTGCTTTCAGCCGTTCGCAGTACCAGCACAGCAAGGCCGTTTTGGTTATTGTTACAAGGCCAAATCAGTCAACCATCCAGACTGTTGCCCTTGCAACTACTGAAAAGGCTGCTGCCCCTAATTGTTTTTCTGGTTGATTGAAGTTGCTGTAGTGAACATCTATATTCTTTATCCAATGGACAAAAATGAATGCGGAGAAAAACTGACACACCTTTGTTATAGAAGAAATATAATTGAATAGTAGTTGGCCAGGTGGGGAATACGAATTCAAAGGAATATAAAGGCCATCATCTGACAAATACAGAACGGAAAGGAAATCAACAAAGGATTGCACGATTTGCAGCAAACCCAGGAGGAAGAAGAGAAACAATTTTCTACTGCGAAAACGTGCAAGAGGGAGCCTGGACTTTATGTAGGTGAATGTTTTAAGAAGTACTATACAAAACAAATTATAAACATCTATTAACAAACACCAGTGTAATTTCAGAAAAAGTGCAAAAGAAAATAGTTGTCAAGTGGTGATGTATTGCATTTTATTCTTCTGAAACAGTAGCGTAATAATTCTTAATCTCTTACCTCCTTACCTGCATAAAATAACATTCAGGAAACCACTATGAGTAGAAAAATTGGATTCTTTTTCCTAACCATCTAGTTTGGTGTTAAAAGTTACAAAGCCTTACTGTGCAGCAAAGGGCACATTTTGGTCTGTGACTGCTTCGCAGAGCACACTAACTAAAGATGCTCCACTGCTTGAAAGGGTTGCTAGTTGGTCTCTCTCTCTCTCTCTCTCTCTCTCTCTCTCTCTCTCGACAGGCCACCTAAGCCTGCTGCCCTAACTTCCCTCCTTCAGCATTTCCTCCCTCCCTCCCTCCCTCCTCCTCCTCCTTGGTATTTTAATGCCCATGACTCCTTGTGCAGTGGCACTTGTTCGCCTTGTTGGGGTCTCCTTGTAGACTAGTTTCTTGCAGACCATGAACTGCTCTTTCTTAATGATGGTTCCTGTACCGATTTTAGTGTCGCTTATGGCACTTTGTCTGCCATTGAATTTTTGCTCATTTCCCCTCATCTTTTCTCTTCATTTCACTCATCACCATGTGATGACCTCTGCAGTAGTGACCAGTTTCCGTTGTTTCTCTGTGCCACCATCTGGTCAGTTTTCTTCGATCTTCATAAGACCTACGATACAGCTTGGTGCCATCACATCTTTTTCAACTCCATGAGTGGGGGTCTTCAGGGTGCCCTCCTGATTTTTGTTCGCCACTTTCTGTCTAACTAGTCATTCAGAGTTTGGGTTGGCACTGTTCTTGTCACTCTGTGGACCCAGAAGAATGGCATTCCACTTGATTGCATATGCACATTAATTCTTTTCCCCATTACTTATAATGGACTCGTGGCCTTCGTTGGTCACCCCTATTCTGTATGTGACGATTTCTGTATCTAGGATAGTTCCCACTCAGCAGCCTCTGTGGAGCGACAGCTCCCAGGTGCCATACACACACTTCCATGTGGACCCTCTCATGTGGTTGTGGTTAAATTGGGGGTAGTGCATTTCTACCACCGTACTAAGGTCCATCCCAATCAGGAGCTCTATTTCAATTTCCAACACCTGACCGTGGTCACCCAGCTCCATTTTTTTTTTTTTTTTTTTTTTTTTTTTTTTTTTTTTTTTTTTTTTTTTTTTTTTTTTTGGATCCTCCTTTTGACAACATTCTTACTTGGTTGCACCATATCAGCCTTCTGATGTTGATGTTTTTGTAAACTCAGTGTTCATTTCCTTACCTGTACCTGTTGGTGTGCAAGCTTTTCTCTGCTATTATGGGGCCTTAGTTCTGTCCTGTGTGGACTATGGTTGTCAAGTTTATGGCTCAGCTGCCCCTTCCACTCTGCCTACCACCATCGTGGTACCAGTGCCTTCCGCACTAACTCTGTTGACAGTCTTCCAGTTAACAGTGGATCTCCAACCCCCCGGCCCCCCTCTTTCGGTTCGGCAGGCCCAGGTTCTTGTTTCCTACACAGTTGCTGTCCGCTCATTCCCTGCTCACCCCTCTCTCACTCTGTTCTTTAAAGGGTTTCAGGATGTCACCTGCTCGCTGCCTGCCCATGGGTGGGTTTACTGATCGGGCTCTGCCTCACTTCTCTCTGTAGCAATTTCATCGCCCCTCTTTGTCCTGTTACCCATGCACTTTCCCGAACATCACCCCATATTTTTTTGACCCTGGATTCAGATGGATCCCTTCCAAAGTCTAAAAGCCTCTGTGGCTCCAATAGCATTATGTTTGTTCTGCTCACTCTTAACAAGAGTTTCAGGATGCTGTTGTTTTTTCCAGTGGTGTAAAACAACAATCACAAGGGCTACACCTTCAGTTCTTTGGTTGCACAGAACCCATCTCTTGCCTGCCAAGTGTAGTGTGATTACTGCAGAACTGATAGCCATTATCTGGGCCCTCTGCTTTATCAAACAGTCATTTCTCACCAGAGTTTTATTATATATGGACTCAACATGTGGCCTTCAGGGTATTGCCTGGCATTTTTCCCACCACTCCTCGATCTCTGCCATCCACAACCTCCGTGCTGCTTGTGCAGTTGATTTTCTTTGCACTGACTTTTAGGGGCTGTCCCCGTCTAGTAAACATCGTGAAATTTAGGGGAATCCCATCATGAAGCATTCTTCCCTCCACCTCCGCCTCTTTGCAGTTGCTGGGCCCCTCACAGTGACCCATATTTTGCTGGCCTGCCCCTTCTTTTGGCCATTTACACTAAATACGCTCTTCCACTCTCCTTCGATGTGAGCAGAGGACCCTTGCATGAATGTGTCTGTCCTTTTTTTTTTCGTGAAAGTGTTTTGTCCTCCCAGAATTAAGTACCTGAATTTCCTTCTGGAATTGGAGTCCTTCTGTTATCATTGGTGATTGTTTGGGAGGCCTTGGGACTTGCCTCCACAATGGCCAGTTTCTGCTCTACTTTTCCCCATGTTTTGTGTGGTTTATTGTGGCATTTTGTTTCCCCTTTCCACGTGTCATCTTCATCTGGTTGTCATGATTGTGGTATTGTGTGAGTATTGGGATGGGTCGGCGGTGGTGCCAGCACCCTGAAATGCATAGAACCTCTGTGGCACTCCCTGATAATGCGCTATTCTTCTGTTCTTTACTCTTCCTACTGCCATGGTGTTCCTTCTGCCGCTTTGTTTGCCCATTTTTCTTTCCCATGGACTGGACTGGACTGGACTGCTGCTGCTGCTGATCCTCCCATAGTTTCTGCCCCGTAGGTTGTGGGACTGATGACCTGGTTATTTGGTACCCTTCCTCCCCCCCCCCCCCCCTTTCACAAATCAACCAACCAACTGACCAGTTATATTATATTGAATTTTAAATTCCCCAGATGTGAGAAATTTATCAGTTGGAGGTTTCTCTTAATGTGTAAAGAGCAACTTGGTGACATTATTGGTGGTAAAGGGCACAGTGATGCATATTTTTAAATGAATTAGCTGTATGATATGAAATATCACCTAGAAATGAGATTCTTATTGGTTTTACTTGTATAAAGTTTTTGTACAAGTATGTCTTGATATTCATTTCTGACTACTATATACTTTAACTTACTATGTTTAGTAGCAATAGAGTGGATGCTGCTACTGAATTTTTCTTCTTTCAGGAAAGTCTATGGTATCTTGATGTGCCAGCTGGCTGTGACAACTGCCTTCATTGCACTTTTCCTTTATCATCTTCCAACCAAGAGATATGTGCAGACACATCAAGGTATTTTCTGGGCAGCCTTTATTGTGGTGATTGTTACACTCATAGCCATGTCCTGCTGCACAAATGTAAGGAGAAAGGCTCCAACGAATTTCATCTTCTTGTTCATTTTCACAATTGCTGAGAGTGTACTGCTTGGTGTGGCTGCTTCGACTTATGATGCTGAAGCAGTAAGTACTGTTGTTGAGTTTTTTAAGTATTTGTATTACATTAATTTTTGTATATGTGTAGTTAACTGTGTGTGTGGGTGTGTGTAAATAATAGAGATGGGGCCCCTCCACGCCCGCACCAACGTGGTGACCAAACCAAAAGTTCTACGGTCACCTCCGTAAACATGTTAGTTATCTAGTAAGTGGATCACAGGATGCTGGGCTGTGATGTTGTCCGTGCGTCTGGGTAAGACTACGCATTAACACGGTCCATCAGGTGATAGATAGTGGACGAAACGCGAGTGAGGGTAGCAATTTGAAGAGCAGAGGGGAAAAAAGTGCCATGGCTCGTGCCGTGGGAAAAAAACCTCTGCGACAGTGGGATGGGTAGTAAGAGCAGTAGTGGCTTACTAGCTGCAATAGTTCATGCAAGGTTGGATTTGTTAGTATAGGTATCATGCATCATTACCATGACAAGCGATGGCGATGTGTCCCAGTTGCTGCAGCTGCTACATTCCTGGAACAATAAAGATCGTTATACAGTAGTGGGAGATCGGCCATAGATCATCTCACTGTGTGGGTGATGTGTGGAGCTTGTCTGCATGTAGTGTGCGGTACGGCTTCCCTGTGTGGTGCCAGTTATTCAGCAGTGTATTTCAGCTGGATATCCAGTAATGGCATCTGATTAACAGGGGCTCGCCTGTACCGTTATGTTTGTGTATGCTTGGCCATAGATGTTATGTCCTTACAAGTATGTCTTTTGGTCTTTTATGTTTCCATCTATGGTTGTGGTCATAGTTCCCCAGATTCAGAATAAACGGGTTCTGTGAATGTCTGGAGTTTCTGTATAGTCTTGTGGTGGGTGAGTTTGTGGATTACCTCCGTGAGAGTCTCAAGTTGGTATTCCCGGTGAAGGTCTGCGATGCGTGTGTATCGTGGAGCATTGCTTATGATTTTGAGTACTTTGTTTTGTATGAGCTGCAGGCATGTAGGCGAAGCGTATCCCCAGACAGGAGCTGCGTACGTCATCAGGGGTCGGATAAGTGTCATGTACATGGACCTTGACACCCTTCTGTTCAGTATGCTACGCCTGTTGAGCATAGGATAGAGCTGTTTGAGCCTCGCACTAGCTCGGTTGGTCATGTGTTGTATGTGCTCCCCCCAGAGTAATTTCCGGTCCAGCCAGACACCGAGATATTTGACTTTCTCGCGGAAACGTGTTGGGCATGCATGTAGAGGTATTGATCTGCAGTAGCGGTGTTTGCGCAGTTGCTTCGGTCTTCTAGTGAACAGAACGGCTTCGCACTTGTCGACATTTACTCTAACACGCCATTTCCCCAACGAAGGCTCAGCCACTTTGAGTGCAGTCTGTAGGCGTGACGTAATGTTTGATGGTTTCCAATCTTGCGCAAGGATGGCTGTGTCATCCGTGTAGATTGCCATTGTTGTGTTGTGTGGGGTTGGGAGGTCTTTTATGTAGAGGTTAAACAGTAGGGGCCCTAGGATGCTTCCCTGGGGTACTCCCGCGTGTATACTGTGTCGTGTTGATTGTTTTCCCTGCATGTCAGTGTTGAAACTCCTGTCTGTGAGGTATGAGTGTATTAGACGCAGGAGCCCGTCGGGGAATCCCGCGTCGCTGAGTTTGCGGATGAGGCCGTTGTGCCATAGACGGTCGAAAGCCTTTTCGATGTCCAGGAACACCGCCCCTGTAGCTTTGTTTATGTTGAAACCATATGTTACATGTTCAACGACCTGTAGGAGTTGTGTTGTGGAGTGGTGATTCCTGAAGCCGAATTGCTCCGGCTCAGGATGTCATTTGTTATGCAGTGCCTAGTGATGCGTTCGAGAATCACCTTCTCAACAATCTTACTGAGCGAGCTCAGAAGGCTGATGGGTCAGTAATTTTGTGGGAGGCTGTGGTCTTTTCCTGGCTTCCTGAACATTGGGACCTTGGCCGTCTTCCAAAAGGCGGGGAAGTATTGTTGTTTTAGTATGGCATTCGTTATGTGTGTTAGGTACTCAGTTGCTTTATCCGTGAACTCCTGGAGGACACGGTTTTGAATGCCATCATGACCAGGGGCTTTCTTAGCAGCGGAATGCATTATAGCCCAGGAGACTTCGGCTGTGCTAGCATGTCAAATGTCGTCGCGCAATGGTTGGGCTAGAATGCGTGTAACCTCTTGGTCAGTAGCAAGTGTGAACACTGGATCTGATGGTACCAGGTTCAGTGTGAATGATGCTGCAAGTGTTTGGACCATTAGTTCTGCTTTCTCTTCTGCTGAATATGCAGGTCCGTCAGGCCCTTGAAGCGTTGGGGTGTATATTTTCTCCCTGTTGAAGTGTCGGGCTAGTTGCCACACGCCAGGTCGTGCGGTGTCCAGCCCTTCAAGTGTTTGGTTCCACTGTTGTGTTCTATATGTTTGTATTTTATCGTGTATGATGCCCTGTAGCCTGTTAATGTGCCGTTTGAAGTACGGACGCCTGGTGCACTGCCATTGTCACCTGAGGCGATTCCTCATTGAGATTAGGCCCAGGATTTCCTGGGGCAGGGCTGCGCTGCGTTGTTGTGAGGTGCAATCAGGTATGGTGCCTGCCATTGCATCCTGGACGGCATTAGTGAGGGTTTCTACTGCCTCGTCAATTTGTGCTGTTTCATTAATTTCGTGTATAGGTGGGATGTGGCTATCGAGCGTTTGCTTGAACAATGTCCAATTCTCACACCCGTAGTCCAACATCTTGCGTTGTTCCATGTGCTGCAATGTTTCCTCAATGTATAGTATTACAGGTTGGTGGTTTGAGTGCAGATCGTTTTCAACGCCAACGTTGAGTGTCGATGTAATGCCCTTTGCGTTCAGATCTCCAGCGACTATTACTCACGTTGAAATGTTGAGTAATGTGCTGATATCGCGTGTTGAAATGCCTACAGGGCTGTTGTATACTGATATCAGTGTGGTGTAGGCTCCGTTGAACTTGACTCTGACGGCCGTAGCCTTGATTTTTTCCAGTTCAGGGAGCTCTGTGTTTGTGTGCTCAATGTCTTTGTGTATGACGATTGCAGTTCCACCTGCCTCGGCATCGCCCGGTTGGGCGGTACGATAGGCACAGTAGCCAGGAAGGTTTAATTGTTTGTGCGGTTTAAGCTTAGTCTTGCTCAGTAGCGCGACAAGGATTCCCTTGCGCTCCATGAACACAGCAAATTCTGACCTTTTGTTGTGGATCGAGTCTGCATTCCAGAACAGTATCTGTGATAGTGTGTGTGTGTGTGTGTTTGCGTTATGGGCCGGGTGTGGTATATTATTCATGTAAGAGTGTGAAAGAGTGTTGTGATGGCAGTGTGTATGACAGCCCAGTATTGCCCGGGTTCGGCGCTCATGAGCTGGGTGATGAGTGTAGTGACGGCCGTCAGTACCTTGGTAAGGATTTGAATGGTCGTGTGTCAAGGGAATAGTGTTTCCAGTATTCCACCAGGTGATGTGTTGGTGTTGGGTGTGGCAGCCTGAGGTGCTGTTGTGGAGTTAGCGGCTGCTTGTGCGGGTATTGGTGTGTTGTTAGGAGTGGCATTTGTGTTTTTGTTTTGTGACAGAGGTTGTGGCACCTGTGTTACTTCTGTGGTGAGGGGGGTGCTAGTGTGAGTTACAATCTTGGTGTCTTGTTGACTGTTTTCCTGTGTGTTGCTGATCTGTTGTTGCTGCGTGGCCTGTTGTGGTGATTTCGTGTTCCCCGCCCTGTGTTTATGTGTACGTCTATTCCTCCTCTGGGCTTGGGGTTCGGAGGGGGGGGGGAGGGGGGGTCCTGTGTGGATGTGTTTTCCTGTATATGGTGCGTTTCTTCGCAGCACGTGATTTCCGGGAGTGGGGTCGTGTTGTTTGGGGGCATAGGTGTTGGTACCGATGCTTGTTGGGTTTCAGGTGTTGTCTGTGGCTGTTGTGTAGCTGTTGCAGCAGTTGTTTCGCGTGTGTGTGAAGGGCGCTGAGGTTCCGCGGCCTGTGCCGTTCCACCAGGGCGTGCAACCGTGGCAAACGTTAAGCCGTTCCTTACTGGGTTTGGCGCTGGCTTTGGGCATGTATGTCGTACTGTACCCTGCTCTTGTCTTGTTTACGCTTCAGCGCCTGTTTGTATGCACTGCACTGTCTGACGTTTGCTGCGTGGGGCCCACTGCAGTTGGCACAGCGTCGCTGGTTTGGCTGTGTTTGTGTGCAAGTGTTGGATCTGTGATTGCCAGCGCATCTGCGGCAACGAGTTGCCAGGCCACAGCGGAGGGCCGAGTGGCCGAACCGCTGGCAGTTGTTACATTGTTGAAGGACGTTGAGTGGTTCGTAAAGTTCTACACGTACGTCCATCTGCAGAAAGCTCTTTATCTGCAGGATGGCGCAGGAATCAGCCGTGTCGGCTAACTCAACCACGTAATGTGGTAACGGTGCATGTGTACGGAACCCTGTCATCCGGGAGGCACTTTTACAGTCGAATCCCAGGTAACAAAGCGCCGCCTGTACTGTCTCGTTGGGGGTACTGGGATCCACTCCCTTAATCACGTACTGCTGGGTTCTCTCGTCCAGCGTTATGTACGTGTAATGTTCGATCTTCCGATCTTTGAGGAAGGTCAGAAGATCTTTATATTCGTTGTCTGTGGCAATGTACAGTGAGGCCCTATCCCCCGAGTACTTTGCATGTAATGTACTGTTTATGTGCCTTTCCGCGAATGCAGTGTTAAGGGCACTAAGGTTACCATAGTTCTGTATAATGACTGGGGGGGGAACCAGTCTTGTGTTGTGTGGGCACTGCTGTGGCTTTGTGTGCTTTGTTGTTCGCCACAGCTGTGTTTGCATTTTGTTTTGTGTTAATGTTGCTAGCCTGAGATGAGCTAGTAGGTGTAGGCAACAGCACCTTTCGGTTACCTAGCGAGTTTGGTTGCTCGCTTGTTTGTGTTGGTGTTTTTCTGGGTCTGCATTTTGGGCCCTCCACCGGCCAGGGCTCTGTGTAGTGGTTTTCAGTGTCCACATCTGCCGTCGCTGCCTCGATCTCTTGGGGCTGCGGCGTCGGTGGGACAATGGTACATGACTTTCCAGTGACAGGTGAGTGTAAGGTTATGTTAAGTGTAGTTGTTTTGGTGGGTGAGACGTCCGCCCCGAAAAGTTCGGTGATTAGCCGGCGCAACTCGAGCTGCTTTTGCGGTTTCGCGCCAAGCTGTCGAGCATCACCAGCTGCTCCCGTACCTTCGGTAACGGGCGGAGCGCGAGTTTCGGCGGGTGCAGTCGATCCTCGCGCCTCGCGTGTTGGAGTCTAAAATAATGACAGAAAGCAGTGATCCAGCATTTAGTTTTCTTCACAATTTCTTTCTTTTCTTGGTTCATGTGGACAAGCTAATATTTGGTCTTGCCTCTAGAATTTTCTACCTTTATATTCATGCAAGATTTACATCATTACTCAGAAAGTCATATGACTGTGATGTATAGACATACAAAGTTGGATGTTGGTACACAGGTCGAGTTTCCAACTTGAGCTCCCAATTTGATTGCAAATTGATTGAGGTTTGGGGGATGAGGGGTTAAACTACTGTAGATGATGATGATGATGATGATGATGATGATGATGAAATTTGTGCTTGGGATTCCTATTCTACTGACAATGATGGAAGTCTGCGTTGTTGGGCTACCAGTATACTGCATGGTTATGCTATTTACACTTCATTACACCATGAAAGATGCGGGCATTGCATTTTTAATCTCACTTGCTTAAAATCTGCACGTGAATTAGTGATAGCTCTCCTAAACAAGTTGCTGCTGCTGCTGCTGCTGCTGCTATCTCCTTGTCTGAACCTTTTCTCATCCAATCTCACTTCTGTATAAGGCTACACCCCTAATACTTTCAGATAAGGCTTCATATCACTTAAATTTATACTCAGTGTTAGCAAATTTCTCTTTATCAGAAATTTTTTCTTTCTTTTGCCAGTATGCCTTTTCTACCATCGTCCTTGGCCATTTTCAGTTATTTTCTGACCAAAGAGTAAAATGTGGTAACTGCTTTTAGTGTCATATTTTCTAATTGGATTCTATCAACATCGCATGATTTAAGTTAGTTACAGTTATGTACCTTTATTTTACTTTTATTGCTGTTCATCTCACATCACATTTTTGAGATGATATCTGATCCACTCTACTGACCTTCCACATCTTTCACCACCTGGTAAACCTTAGTGTTTTTATGTTTTCTTGCTCCAAAATTCTCCATGCTTTCCTTCACTGCCTGCTGTATGTACAAATTGAATAACATGGGGTATAGGTTGCAGTCTTGTGTTATCCGTTTCCTCAATCGGTGCCTATCTTTTGAACTCTTTTAACAATGGTCTGATTTCTGTACATGTTGTAAAGACTTTTGTTTCCCAGTTAACATCAGAATTTCAAAAAAATTTTGATGAATGTTCAGAATACCTAAAAAGTTCGCAGGGATGCTATTCCACGTCATTATGTTTTCATTCATTTCACCATCATCAATCTATTCATTTCTTTGGAAAGGATTTTATATGTATTGAATAGTATGTTCCAGTTCATGTTGTTAAATAGTCTCTAAATATACAAATGCTATAAATATGGACCTGCCTGTTCTCAGTCTATCTTCTAAGGTAAGTCATAGTGTCAGTACAATCTCACATACTCCTAAATTTCCCTTAAACCAAAATCACTTGTCCATCAGGTTGAATTCTGCCAGTAATTCCATTCTTTTGTAGATAATTAATGTTGACATGTTGCAACCATGATATATTAAACTGATGATTAGGTAACACTCATATGTCACCATCTGCCTTATCTGTTGTTGGGATCATTACATTGAGGATATTTCATGTGTCTCGTATATCTTACAGACCAGTTGGGATAGTCATAGTATGAATGATTCTACCAAAGAGCTTAAAAATTTATGAAGACATGGCATCTATTCAAGATGCCAGTCTTATGTTAAATTTTTCTGCAGTATTGCATTCGCAATTTCTTGTTTCCAGAATTTTTTTTCTGTAGCCACACTTTTACACAGTCACATTTCTCACCTAGCCGTTTTTGCTTTGCCATTTTGCACCTTCTGTGAATTTAATTTTTTAGGTTTCTTGTAACTTTGCCTATTGACCCATTCACCAATTGAATTTAACTTGGATCTCAGGCTACGCTTCAGATCAGTCAGTCACAACAACCAAGATTTCATGGGGGGGAAGGGGAGGGGGGCCTGGGCTGGGCTATGTCACACACTAGATAGTTTAAATACTGTGTCTCCTTTCTGTTTCAATTGCTAAACAACACCAAAAGCTAACTACAGGACAAGATCTATAGGCAGGATATTTATCCACTGATGTGTTTCCTGACATTTTATCACAGCCAGTTGTACTAAAAGATGCATTTTGGAGACATATTTAATGCAGTGTTTAACTACACTGCATACTTAATGTTTTCCATTCTGAACTTAAGGTTTATAAGGTTTTGTATGTGTCCAGTACACTGTGAGTTCATGAGATAAAACATCATTGTTTTCTTGACATCATGGAGTTAACATAACATATTTGGTGGTTTCATATTTAGACGTGTGTATTTTGAAAATATGTAGTTCAAATGATGCACGCCATTAAAGATCTCGCCAAGATGTGTCATTTTTAGTGTGGGTGGTTGTGCTAAGTTCCAGAAAATTAAAAATCGATGGAAAAACATGTCAGCCATGTTTAAGCGCTTTATTTAGTTACAATTAAGAGCTTGTGTCTAATCATCTATTAATGCAACTGTCGTGTACCTGACTTTGTTTGTGAATGAAATCAGCCAGTCTCCCCTTCTGCACTGCAAAATGGTCTATGACCATTTCAGTGAAATTTGGATGATTCAGTAGGTCTTCAGGAGAACATGTCTCAAGTGCAATAAGTCTGTCCTCATTCATAGTATTTTGCACGATTGTTTTTGCCTATTTCTGTTTGTTATAGGGAACGCCGCTATTATCTGCAGTAGTTTAACATTTTAGAGAAAGCTTTTGCCAAGTTGTTTCCATAAAAAAAATGTTCAATAAGGTCTGAACACTGATGGTTTCATTAAATCCTTTTGGCCATACAATGCAACACTATCCAAACATCAATTAATGATGTATAATGGAAATATACAGATATAGGGATTTGAAGTGAAATTTCAGCCACTTAGATTTAAGCACCAAAACATGAAAATCTTGTGGAGGTTGTTAAGACACCCTTTGACTGAACACAGAGCCTTTGGGAGGCCCATAAGAGTTGCACTCCATAGAAGGCATCCCCCCACCAAACGCCTCATATATAGAACTAAGAGGCATATCAATGTGCTGCCTTAAGAGTAGCTCCTACCTGTACTAAAAAACATGACTTGGGGATGAACCATTCCAATACCATTGACTGCCATTATTTAAATCCGCGTGGGAATGGTTAGAAGTGCATCTGTAAAAACACATTAATGAGAAATATATTTTGAGTTATATTTTGGGCTGGACTACCTCAGAGCATTTAACTAAAAGCCATACCTGCTTGCATGGAAGTTTGTCCAGTACCCATGTGAGGTGCAGTTAAGTACTAGTAAGGAACACTGGGAACTTCTCTGTAAATATTGATACATTCAAAAGTTAACCACAGCTGTCTTATGGGAAGAGTAATGTGCTTCCCATTTTTACATATCATTGTTGTATCCTGACAAACATTAGAAAATTAACCTCAGCTCTGTTAAAGTTGAAGTAATGTGCATACACATTTGTACATAGCATTTCATTATCATCACCAATATTTGAACGTTGCTGGCATTTACTGAGTAGTCGGAGTAATGTGTCTGTACCTTTGCACTTAACATGGCTTTATCATTAAGGCATAATGAAAACCGTACTATGTGGATAGTAATTTGCTTTCATGCTAAAGTTAAGAATGAGTCTTCACACATGAGGTCTCTCATAAGCAAAACCTTATTTGAAATTAATTATAAAATAGTCTATATTGCAAGGCACATCTATTAAAAAGTGACCAGTTTTGATCATCACATGATCATCTTCAGACGTTATACCATATGGATGGACAGTGGCTGTGAATGAAGCAGGAAGCGCTGAATGTTGTAGCATTTGACTATTGTCATTCAGCAGTTCATGCTCCGTGTATAGTCATTGTCCATCAGTATGGTTTACAGTCTGCAGATGATCATGTGATGATCAAAACCAGTCCCCTTTTAATAGATGCGCCTTGTGATCACTGACTTTTTTCCAGCAGTTTATGAAATATAATTAAAGTAATAGATTTCCACTACCATTTCATTTCATAATTGTTTTGTTTTTGTCTGAACATTAATCTCAGTGAAATTACAGTCTGAGTACTTAGAACTCTTAAACTTTCATATAGCTTTTATACTTTAATTCCTTCCTCTTTTTGACCTCCATTATTTCTACCACACAAGTCCACACACATTTTTTCCTACTTTATAGTCCTCAACCTTCTAAAACTCAGGATAGATTGTTCTTATTCTGCACAACATTGAAGTAAATATATATATAAAAAAATATTCATTGTTAATAAAATCACATTATAATTATTCTCTGTGTTTGTGTGTGTGTGTGTGTGTGTGTGTGTGTGTGTGTGTGTGTGTGTGTTTGCGCATGCGCAATGACTCATTGGTTCGGCTATTGAGTGAATGGTACCTTTACTCCTAACATATTTACATAAGTAATATTTTAGTAGGAATGTGAACATGATGTAATGTTATTTTAATGTGCATGTCACCATGCCATAACTTAGGTCTATGGTGAAATATCTTGCCTGTTCTTCCCTTCATTAAGATGATGTTGCTAACTGGGAAAAAATATTCTGGTGCCACTAACTGTAATATATTTTTGGTGAGAAGGAAACACAATTAAGAAGTGCATAGGGCTGGATTTGTGAGAGGTACTTCTTATGATGTTGTTGTTGTGGTCTTCAGTCCTGGGACTGGTTTGATGCAGCTCTCCTTGCTACTCTATCCTGTGCAAGCTTCTTCATCTCCCAGTACCTACTGCAACCTACATCCTTCTGAATCTGCTTAGTGTATTCATCTCTTGGTCTCCCTCTACGATTTTTACCCTCCAAGGTGCCCTCCAATGCTAAATTTGTGATCCCTTGATGCCTCAAAACATATCCTACCAACCGATCCCTTCTTCTAGTCAAGTTGTGCCACAAACTTCTCTTCTCCCCAATCCTATTCAATACCTCCTCATTAGTTATGTGATCTACCCACCTTATCTTCAGCATTCTTCTGTAGCACCACATTTCGAAAGCTTCTATTCTCCTCTTGTCCAAACTGGTTATCGTCCATGTTTCACTTCCATACATGGCTACACTCCATACAAATAGTTTCAGAAACGACTTCCTGACACTTAAATCTATACTCGATGTTAACAAATTTCTCTTCTTCTTCTTATGGTGACTGCATAATATTATCATTTGAGTAGATGTAAATTTTTCTCTCTCGCCCCTCTCTCGCCCCTCTCTCGCCCCTCTCTCGCCCCTCTCTCGCCCCTCTCTCGCCCCTCTCTCGCCCCTCTCTCGCCCCTCTCTCGCCCCTCTCTCGCCCCTCTCTCGCCCCTCTCTCGCCCCTCTCTCGCCCCTCTCTCGCCCCTCTCTCGCCCCTCTCTCGCCCCTCTCTCGCCCCTCTCTCGCCCCTCTCTCGCCCCTCTCTCGCCCCTCTCTCGCCCCTCTCTCGCCCCTCTCTCGCCCCTCTCTCGCCCCTCTCTCGCCCCTCTCTCGCCCCTCTCTCGCCCCTCTCTCGCCCCTCTCTCGCCCCTCTCTCGCCCCTCTCTCGCCCCTCTCTCGCCCCTCTCTCGCCCCTCTCTCGCCCCTCTCTCGCCCCTCTCTCGCCCCTCTCTCGCCCCTCTCTCGCCCCTCTCTCGCCCCTCTCTCGCCCCTCTCTCGCCCCTCTCTCGCCCCTCTCTCGCCCCTCTCTCGCCCCTCTCTCGCCCCTCTCTCGCCCCTCTCTCGCCCCTCTCTCGCCCCTCTCTCGCCCCTCTCTCGCCCCTCTCTCGCCCCTCTCTCGCCCCTCTCTCGCCCCTCTCTCGCCCCTCTCTCGCCCCTCTCTCGCCCCTCTCTCGCCCCTCTCTCGCCCCTCTCTCGCCCCTCTCTCGCCCCTCTCTCGCCCCTCTCTCGCCCCTCTCTCGCCCCTCTCTCGCCCCTCTCTCGCCCCTCTCTCGCCCCTCTCTCGCCCCTCTCTCGCCCCTCTCTCGCCCCTCTCTCGCCCCTCTCTCGCCCCTCTCTCGCCCCTCTCTCGCCCCTCTCTCGCCCCTCTCTCGCCCCTCTCTCGCCCCTCTCTCGCCCCTCTCTCGCCCCTCTCTCGCCCCTCTCTCGCCCCTCTCTCGCCCCTCTCTCGCCCCTCTCTCGCCCCTCTCTCGCCCCTCTCTCGCCCCTCTCTCGCCCCTCTCTCGCCCCTCTCTCGCCCCTCTCTCGCCCCTCTCTCGCCCCTCTCTCGCCCCTCTCTCGCCCCTCTCTCGCCCCTCTCTCGCCCCTCTCTCGCCCCTCTCTCGCCCCTCTCTCGCCCCTCTCTCGCCCCTCTCTCGCCCCTCTCTCGCCCCTCTCTCGCCCCTCTCTCGCCCCTCTCTCGCCCCTCTCTCGCCCCTCTCTCGCCCCTCTCTCGCCCCTCTCTCGCCCCTCTCTCGCCCCTCTCTCGCCCCTCTCTCGCCCCTCTCTCGCCCCTCTCTCGCCCCTCTCTCGCCCCTCTCTCGCCCCTCTCTCGCCCCTCTCTCGCCCCTCTCTCGCCCCTCTCTCGCCCCTCTCTCGCCCCTCTCTCGCCCCTCTCTCGCCCCTCTCTCGCCCCTCTCTCGCCCCTCTCTCGCCCCTCTCTCGCCCCTCTCTCGCCCCTCTCTCGCCCCTCTCTCGCCCCTCTCTCGCCCCTCTATTATCTTTCTCATCCTTAAATTGTGCAGAGCAGTGTACAACACAGTAATACAGCAGTCAACAATGACTACCTGGCACAATGCTGTCAGCGAAGTAATATTTTTGCTGCAGTTAAAAGCAAATGACTAAGCTGAAGCCTTGCAGCCCCTAGTGACTTCTACAAATTTGGGAGTAGGAAGCCGATCAACCAATTTAAAGTTAACACACTGTACACGGTCTTCTCACATATATATATCATCAAACTAATTTCAACAAGACCTTCCATAAATGTTAAAGTTAAAACACAGAACAAGTCTTAAAGAATACTTCATTTGTTTTTCACAGCTTAGTCTCCATTATTTCATGTCCTAGGAATTCTCTGCATCTTCAAAGCAGGTCATTATTTCCTGGAACATCCATTTTCAGGTCTGAACAAGTTTGTACCCTTACAAAGTTGCTGCAATTGCCATCCCATGTTGAAGACTTGTGTCGTCTCTTGACATAACTCACCATGTTCAAATAAGATACAGTATCTGTGTTTTTACCTATGACATATTGTTTTACAATTTTCAGCTGTATCATTTGGCAGTAAGAAGATATAGCAATACACTTTAATCCTTTGGAGTAGTCTGTTCTGTGGGCAGCAGACTGGGCTGACCCATGTAGTTCCCACTCATGTGCAATTATTTCTCATCTCTGGTAGCAGTATTGCTTTCAGTGCCTCATTTTTCCCACTTCCACATAGAACAATTTGACCAGATTTCTGGCTGATGTCACTAATGCAATTTGCTTACCCTGTGACTGGGGGACTGACCACCCCACTGTTTAGTACCTTAACATCCAACTGACCAATCCCCTTAGCAGAAAAACTTGAAGCCATTAAATGTTGTATATTTACTTTATTTCTTAGTGTCCTTCGTTCCTGGCATACAACCAGGTGGTGCAGACTAGTAATTCATGCTATGCACACTGATCAAAGTGAAAATCAATAGTCTGCAGGTGGAAAACTGTTGGCTGACATTTAGTAGAAGACTGACATAATTGCAGATTGAGGTGGTGGGAGTAGAGATGCATGACCCTTAGCCACCTAACTTCACAATATATATCATAATAAAGGTGCTGTTGACAGCCCTAAAAAGAAATTCTCATAGCGACAGTGGTGTGTTGACCTCCATTCATCTTATCGTGGCAAGTTGAAGCTGCATTCCACGCGGAGAATGAGGGTATTTTGTAAAGAATACCTTCCCTTAAATACCTTCCCTTAAATACCTTCCCTTAAATACCTTCCCTTAAATACCTTCCCTTAAATACCTTCCCTTAAATACCTTCCCTTAAATACCTTCCCTTAAATACCTTCCCTTAAATACCTTCCCTTAAATACCTTCCCTTAAATACCTTCACAGTGTAGATTTTTTCTTATGTGACAGTGTACTCATGTTTATTTTCCTAATGTGATGTAGTGTATCAGTGTTTCATGACGATATTTTCACAAAACTAAAGGAAATATATTACAAAAGTGATTTTTAAAAAACTAGTTTAAATCTATTATGTGGTGAATCTAGCATAACACTGTAACATCAACTAGTAATTTTATACAAATAATGGTAATTGAAGAGTGTAAAAGAATTTCTGGTAGGTCTCTCGTAACATGTTTAGTTATACTCATCATAATCTAGCTCTCATGCACTTAGCTCTGATTTATTTATTCTGAACATATTTTTATGAGAGCGTAATTTAATTACATCCTTGTTTAATTGGAGCTGTTTGGGTGTTCTAAAATCATGGAGCAACTGTAAGTTCCTCAATTATATTTTCATTCCATCAATACTGCTTTGTACTAAGCTGTGCTACAGGCATTCCTTTGTAATATTGTTTAATTTGGGGTTCTGTTGCTATATTGATGTGCTGCTTAAATTTCGTCATATCAGATACATGTTCCAGTGGAACATTTTAAAAACTGCAGAAAAGTTCCACTTAATAGTAACTGGTTGTGTCAAATGACTTTATAATGCTGAATTAGCCATTGTGGTTCTTGATAACATTCACGCACTGTATTGGAATTTTAATGCTTGCTGATTAGTGATAATATTTCAGTTATTACTCAAATGCACACAAAAAAATCTTCCCCAAACTCAGAGATTCAGTAACTAGAGAAACTGATACACATAATCAACATAATTGTATGTGATGTAAAAATAATTTTAATAATAAAATACACAGAATTGTTGATGTGACAAGTGAAGAGTAGTGAGAGGGGGCAATCAATAAATTAGCTGTGGATAAATATTATATGAATATGTGACCGGTAGGAATAAGTTAAGGATTACTTAAAAGTGCGCTGTATGGGCTAAGGGAAGGTCCACATGAGTATGTAATTTGCAGGCATGTCAATTACTAAAAATTACAGCATCTGTCTTGCTATTGATGTCAGAATAATTTCTTTAATTGCAGGTCATTATGGCAGCTGGTATAAGTGCAGCAGTGTGTTTGGGCCTCTCAATATTTGCATTCCAAACAAAGTGGGACTTCACTGTAATGGGAGGTGTCCTTTTTGTTGCTGTCATCATACTAATGATTTTTGGTATAGTAGCAATATTTATTCCAGGCAAGGTTATTATTTTAATTTATGCCTCATTGGGTGCCCTCATTTTCTCTGTTTATTTGGTTTATGATACACAGTTGATGATTGGTGGCAAGCATAAGTATTCTATTTCTCCAGAGGAATATATATTTGCAGCTTTGAATTTGTACCTGGATATAATTAACATTTTCCTTTATATATTAACCATTATTGGTGTGACAAGAGACTGAAATTTGTAATTGTACATTGTCTTATTTTTTTTCAGTTAAAATTATCAAAGTAGGTGTGCAAAAAAAAATGCTGTTTGTTATTATAGTGTTACCATACTGTGTGACTGTAGAGTTAGGTCTATTCCTGATCTCGAGTGTATATCTTGTATGTATTAAATTCGTTGTTAATGGTTTAAAGTTGAATGTGTGCAAAAACAGTTGTGCAGTATTGTATACTTTTAATAAATTGTAACAAGCTGTTTCACTTTATTGTATGGATATACAAATATGGATGTTTCACTCAGGTGTTGAAAAAAAAATAGTCATAAGTTCTGCAGTACTGGAACATTAAAGTTTCATCACATTGAAAACATATAACATAGTGGTAGAAATATTTTGTCCTCCTGTCTGATAGATTATTACACACGTGCAATTAGTATTCTGCCTGAAGTTGTATATCAGCAGTTGGGGTGTGTATTGTGGAATGATACTCAAATGGCTGGGAATTTGTCAAATGCTGAAAGTTCACCTCCTCTGTATTTTCAGTGTCTTGAGCTTTTTTAAACAAAATTTCAATACTTTAAAACACATACTTGCACTCTGTGTCAAATAATACATATAATAATTGTGGTATTATTGTGGCAACAAAATTTAGCCTTATGAAAGATAATAAAAGAATAATACACTGTGGATCTGTGCAAATGTCTTGTATGTGAACTTGTCCAGCATTCACCTTAATTAATAGGAAACCAGTTAAAATAGACGGTCATTCGTATGTGATACCAATTTGTGGATAGCAGCTGTATTTCATATGGTTGTTAAGTACTGATGAGGTTTGCTGTTAGAGAAGAAAATATTCAGTAAAAATTACTGAAGAAAAGAGAACCTAACAATATTGGTTCTCATTTTTAATATGGCAAAGTACATTAATGAGATGATTATGTTGCACAGTATTAAGATTTCCTAATGATCTAAAGCTACAGTCACTTAATCTCATACCAAACTTTTGTGTAGTGCATAGTAACATATTGTTGAAATAAATTTAGAACTGCATAGAATCACTAGCAGCTGCATCAATGAAAATAAACTCATGTTTCACACAATGGATACAAAAATGCTTGTAATCTATATGTCCATGTATGGAGATTCACATTTTAAGACTGACTGGATTTCTAAGAGCCATTTTCTTTAACAGATTGGAAGGGAAATGGTATCACATTCCTTGATATATGTTTGTGCTGTAAAATAGCTATGGGGCTATTATTGTATAAGCAATAATGATGCCTCAAGTAAATCAAAACAGATTGTCACAGGGCAGTGTATATTTATTGTATATTTATACTCCTGGTATTTGTAAATATTTAATTGTATTGATACAGATTTAATGTACTGATAGAGGGTATGTAATTGAAATACTACTCCTGTATTGATATACTGAATATCACTTTCCCTCCACTTTGATCTGATTTTAAATATTGCCATCTTATGTATATATGCAGTTAGGCTGCAAGCAGTGTTTGTTGTTGTCATTGTCACTGCTGCTGCTGTTACTGCATGTGCTACCTGCCACAAATGTAATTGAATAACAACTGCTTTGATTGTAAATAATGGTGATAATAAACGTAAATTTTATTGAACTTAATAATTTACTTATAATAATTCCATTTGTGCACAAGAAGTTCGATAAATGGCATGTAATGCCATGATTACCTAAGGATTTTTTGTAGTGGAATTGAATATGGTTATTAGTATATTATTTACATTTGTTAATAGCCCTATGGAATACTGAATATCAGGATGGGCATAGAGGAGGCATTAGATTTGATTACTTTACCATAACTGGAGCTATGATGTTGAAATGTTATGATTGTTATTTAAGTTATTTTGATCTCTGTGTATCAAAGATTCACTAACCCAACATTTCTGATATTAGGTAAGATGAAAGAAATACAAAATTATTCAGTGAAAAGGCGATAGAAACAAAGGTGAAGGAAAATATAAAAGTAAATGTAATTCACAGGAAAAAGGTAAGTGTTGACAATTTTTGGAAAATAAGAGGCTCTACTTGAAGCTACTAGAGAAAACATCAGTAATACAAAACAAACTGGGTAACATCTTTGTGATGGACAAAAGAAAGATATATTAATTAACAAAGAAAATTATAAAGTAGTAGATCAACAGATTAGACTGAAGATAATTCAGGCTAAGAAAAATTATGTGAAAACAAAAGAGTTCTATAAAGGATACTTTTGGAGTCCACACACAGGAATGGCAAGGAGGAAAATCCAGTTTAACTTTTTCACTGTGGCTGATGCTAATAAGCACAAAAACAAGCCACAAGCCAGTCCGGCTGGTGTTTATAAGAGTCTGCACTCACTGTCTGATTACTCAGTCTAGTTGCAGCATTTAAGCTAGCATCAAAGCGTGTAAACTTTTGTTTTGTGTGGTCAGTTATTGAACATATATTGTTCGTAATGGCGGCTAGTGAACCAACACCTGGACTTCCCAATGTGAAAAGGAGCTGGAAGTGTTAAATTGACAGAGGAACAGTTACTTAATGTACTAGACGACAGTGATTTTTCTGTGTGGTGAGGACGAGGCATACCACGGAGATTGTCATTTACAGGCTGCAGAAGAACTGCAGAGTGATGATAGCGTGGAAGCACAGCTTTTGAATCTGTTTCATGACAGTTCCGAATCTGACAATACGGATCACGACGATTGTGTGGAAATAGATGACAAAAAAGAGCCCGACCTGTCGCACGGAGATAATTCAGGTGAGTCCTGGCGTAAAGAACTACATTATATGCAGTATCACCCATTTACGAAGGAAGAAGTTTTGCAAATTCATCCTGCTGGCAATTCTATGGATTTCTTCAGATTATTGGTAACAGACGAATTGTTGTAACTTGTAGTTGACGAAACGAACAATAACACAGTCAACATATTGCTGAGTGAAAGTACAAAAGAGGGATCTTGGGCCTGTAAATGGAAACCTCTAAGTATAGGCGAATTACTAGTTTTCCTGGGTGTTTCGTTACATATGGGTAACGTTAAATATCTGTGATTACAAGTCTACTGGAAGAAAGAACCACTGTTTGAGATTAGAGGAATAGCAATGCGTATAAGCAGAGACTGCTATTTGATCATATTATGCTCTCTGCATTTTGCAAAAAATCCACTTGCAGGAAACCCGAAACGAGACAATAGTTTATATAAGATACGACCTATATTGGATTATTTTAACATGAGATTGTCTCAAGTGTATTACCTGGGAAGAGATTTATCAATAGATGAATCAATGATTCTTTGGAGGGGAAGACTGTCATTTATACAATACATAAAAAGCAAACATAATAAATATGGCATTAAAATGTACATGCTCAACAATCCAGATGGTTTCATAAATATGTGCGTTGTGTGCATGGGAAGCAGTGGAGATATGGGGGGAAAAGGTCACACTGAAAAGGTCATTTCGCATTTGATGGCAGAAAAGCTGCATGTTGGTCATCACATTTTAGCTACAACTCTGTTGAACCAAAAAACACTTTCCACAGGTACTCTGAAGTTAAATAGGAAATATACCCCCGAAGACGTATCGGCAAAACTTGGGAGAGGAGAGAGAATTGCGCGGTATTCTAATGGAGTTATGATTGGAAACTGGAAGGATCGATTAGAGGTTTCCTACATTTCCACAGAACATCTAAATGTTATGGAGCAAGTGGCGAATGCGCGCCAGCAAATAGTCGTGAAACCTTTGCCTATTATTAGGTACATTGCGTGTATGTCTGGGACTGATAAACAAGACCAGATGTTATCGTATTATTTATGGGAACGGAAGACTATCTGCTGGCCAAAAAATCTATTCTTTCATGTTACTGACATGCTAGTTTTCAATTATCTATATCTGTACAACAAATACTCAGGAAATAAAATGACGTACGATTACAGAATGAACGTTATAAAGGGCTTCCTTCCATGAAATGTGAGCAAGGAACATCACTAACACACACGTTGTGCAAAAGCAGGAAGCTACTGCAGGGAAGAAGTAAGTTACGAGGAAGCGGTGTGAGAAGTGCGCGGAACAAGGCAAGCGCTTTGATACACCATACGAGTGTACAACCTGCCCAGACAAACCAGGATACTGCTTGAACTGCTGTATAATTTCCCATAAGTAGCAAAAACGTGATAATACCGGGGAAATTCCGATTATCAAAGACAGCTTCTTTTATTTCTTTTGATACTGCATGTTTCTTTTTATGACATGAAAGGTTAGAACTTTTTTTTCACGAGCACTCGAAAAATGAGGTTTTCTTTTGTGTCAAGTTGACTTATTTCTTATTGCGTTGTAAAGTGTTCACTTCAGTTTTTTGTGAGAGAATTTGTTGTGCTAAATTTGTTTTACTAGCACTGCAACTGAAGTGATGGGGGAAGCCTCCACATAGGGTGTGTTTTGCTTACTAATTTGTACACATCTGGGTGTCTATGATAAATGTAGACGGCTAATTCTCTCATACCAGGAGCAAACATGCTACTAAATTGGTGACCTCTATCAGAGTCAATCTTAAAATTGCGCATTTGAAGTAAATATAATTTCAAATGAATCCAGTTTCCTTTCGCCTTCTTAAGAATTTGCGTTTTGGAATCCAAATTTTCCCTGAATGCAGTGGATTTGTTGCTTGTTTGAATAGTATTTTTTATTACAGTATCAACAAATCACGAACATTTGAATGACCAGACAGCAAACTTTAAAACATGACCACAATACAGTCGCAGCTTATTTGAAGTAATGCATCTAAGGTGTCGTCATTAAATCAGTATATAACATGATCCCACAGATCTTACCAGGTCTTGACTTCAGTCTTTAGCTCAGGTGTGCTTAGGAGTGGCGACTCCGAGCAGTACCTGCCGTTTCAGAGTGTTACCGGCCCACTCTCACACATTGCCGGGCCGCACTGGAGAGTTGCGCGCCTGCACCGATGCTACAGCAAAAGTGTTAAACAAAGATAAACAAGGAAACCTAATCCTTGTTATGTCCCAGAAACTTACATAGGCAAAATATTTAAAAGAACATTTTGCGAAGACTGCAGCCAAGCTGAAAGAGGTCCACCCATTTGTAACATTATTGCTGGCAATGTAAGTGTAATTATTTAAAACTGCTAAATACTAATTCTCACTTTGGGATCTCATTGAGTAATGTCACCAAAAATGAATAATAAAAGATTCCTCCACCAGTACAGAACATGACATGCTTGTACTGAAAATTTAGACTTAAACTAATAAGAATGAAAATGTCAGTTCTGTGTGATGTAAACTTGGGGGTAGAATTTAATATTTGACTTAGATCTTCATATATGATGTCCTGTTTTTTGTAATATGTTGCTATAAGAAATTGTAGCAATTTTGCTACATTTTGGAAATTGTCAGTGAAAGTTCAGGGGTTGCAATGAATTCTTTTATTACTGCACAGGTGGTGTGCAGTAGTGAACAATTGGCATTACAAACTGACTGCATCTTGACATGCAGAAAACTGGCTACAATCTGTGTTGTTACAAGACCATTGCAAATCAATTCATACTTTTAGTAACAATCAGTAGTATTTTTTAAGATGCAAATTTGCAAAATTACAGTAGAAAATAAATACACAGAGATAAACTGTGGACAGAATAATTTATGTACATTATTTCCTGTTAAGCATGTATAGGTAGTTTGTGAAATAAAGAATTTAGAAATGTGAAACAAGGTAATATTCAGAAATTAACAATGAAATTACATTTGATTAATTTATTAGCAAAATATAAGTTGTGGTGTTGTCCTAAGAAACTGAAGTTGCAAATTAAATATGCTTTCATGTATTAGTAGGCACACACTTCAAAATGGTTGCTTGGGCAGAAAACCAGTATATGTTTACATTTGCAATAAAGGACTGCATAATTTCTCTCTAATTACAGTGTTGCGAGTATTTTACATTGCTGACCTATTAAACTGCAAACAATGATGGAAATAATGCATACAATGCAAACAGAATATGAGGCAAATTGAATTCTAGTGAACATTGGTAGTCGTTAAAGAATTTAGCTATTTAGTGGCTTCAGTGTTAACAAAAAAATATTTGTACCAATTACAGAGTCTGGATATTAAATATACTTGAATCTGATAGTCATGAGCTTTCTATTTGGTTTTTAACCAGAAGTTTGCTTTTAACTGCTGTGTAATTCACATAGTAATTAGTATCAAATTGCAATATTTGAATGTTTGACAATAGTTTATATGCATATCTGAGGCTGAAATGGTTTTTCAGAAGGTGTTCTGTATCACATTACAGGAAGTGAAGTGGAATATACACTAAAATGTGAAAAAATGAGCAAATTATCTTAACCAGATGAAATGCCACTGGAACTCCCAAAGCTGACAGAAAATGACCAACTGCAGGTACTAATTGATTTATATAACACTGTACACAAAACAGGGTGCATTACAACAGATTGGCTAAAATCTACTTTTGTAGAAATACCAAGAAAGATTAACACAAAGAATGTTTTGAAGACAGAATGGTAAGCTTGATTTTACATACTTATTTTCCTCAACATCATTCACAGTCAAATATACCAACAAATATACAAGTTAAGTGAAAATAAGCTTGAATACTATAATGGCATGGCCTTATTTGCAGTGAAAATTTTGATCCAAAAAGGCCTAGATATGAATCAAGATGCAGTGCTGGGAGTCACTGATTATGAAATAGCTTTTCACAAAGTGAGACATGATAAACTGGTGAGACTATTGGAAAAAAGTGAAATAAACCATTAGGATATTTGAATAATTAGTAATTCGTGTTGACAAAAGACTGCTATTATCAGCTGTGACAGAGGAACGTAAGATATTAAGATAATGTGAGGAGTAATAAAAGCCTGTGGTCTATTCCGATTCCTAATGAACTATCATTTGGAGGCAATCTCCCGGCAAGTATGTCAAACATAGAAACAGGTGTAACAGTAAATGCAAATTGATTAATAATGTACACTATGCCGATGACTCTAGTACTGGCGAAAATGGAACAGCTGTAGACCCTGAAGAAATAGTCGGAACAATTTTGGCCTCAAAATGAATTTTAGTTTAATCAAATGCATGATTATTAGCAAAACTGCAAAGAGCATATCAGGTATTACTATTGACACTATACCCATTAAAAGATATCTAAATATAAATATCTGTTCTTGGATAATGATAAAATTCAGTCAGACCCAGGAAATCAAAAGCAGAATTGAACAGGAGATGAGATCTATTTTTACCAACCATAACTTAAACTTGCTACTGGGACACTGAATGATTACATGTTATGTAATCCTAGTATTTTTGTATAGAATGGAGAGACAAACAGTTGATAAGGCAGTAATGAAGAAGATTGAGGCATTGAAAATGTGTATAGAGTGTTAAAAACCCTGGACACAAAGAATTACCGATTAAGAAGTTCTAATACGTATCAATAAGAATAAGGAATTGAAGAACGCAGTCAAAATCAGAACACTAAAATATTTCAGCCATATCATTAGAGGAAAAAGTTACAGTATTCTAAGACTCGCAACAGTTGGAGAATTTGTAGGGAAAAGATCAATAAGAAGAAGGTGAACATTGTGGCTACCAAATCTGAGTGTTTTGGGTGCACTTGTCTAAAACCATTTAGATTCCCAAAATCAAAAACTAGATTGTTCGTAATGACAGCTAACCTGTGAAGAGAGGCAGCTCATTAAGAAGGATCTTCTCAGAACTCACAAAATGTGAATGGACATTATTTTACGAAATGTTAGATTGATAAGAAAGGTCAGACTGGACTAGCTAGTCCACTTTTACAGAAAGGCCAAGGTACAGTTGAACTTAAAACATGATCATTGGTAGCTACACATTAAATACAAGGGAAATCATTACTGTGTTAGGAAAAAAGCACATTATGGGCTTTGAGGGCTTAAAAGTACAGGGATATATGTAATTGACATTTTTCCCAAGACTACAGACACCAGCTTCATTCTTCAAACAGGGCTGCAACCATTTCCTGTCCATTCATATCAATCTAAGCTAATCCCAAAGACTGTGGATGAAATACAAAAAAAGATGATGATGTTGCTCAACATGTAATATGTTTATCAATATCCAAATCTGCACTTAATTCAAGCCATATTTGTCTGCACATATTTTGTATGGAAGAGAATTATGACTTGGAGGAATGCTTGTGTGTCAAAAATATGTTACTTGTGTAAACAGACAAATTTTCAAGATTTGTATTTATGGTTATGTGCTCTTAGAAATAAAGTGTGCAATTTATTTTAAAATGTTTTTGGATACACAGCTGATGGCTATATCTGAGGTTCAGTCATTTGCACATCCAGTCAACAATTTCCAATTGCATGCCAATACTTTTATCCCAAAGCCAGGCAATTATTGCTTTGTGCTGTAATATTACACATGATCACATTGACATCCAGGTATAGCTTTAATAAAAGAAGTACCCATTTCCTGCAAAACAATATTATATTTTCTGTTAATTGTATCACTTGATAAAAAATATTGCAGGCAGTGTGACAACTGTCCAAGTGTACTCTTTCTTATCCCATATAACATACAGGGCAGCCAGAAACAGTGTGAAGAGCTTGGAAGAGTGTTGCAGGGCTGGTTATGCTGAGAAATAATTGTTAGAAAAAAACTGATATGTCGCAATATATCTGAATTAATTATCTTTGAAGTTAGCTAACCAGGCTGTTGCATGCCCAAATTCAAGCAGCTCGCCAGAGACAGTGTTGCCAAATGTGTTCTTCTTTTGGTTTCCAAAAACCAAACAAAAGAGCAATACAAAATTAGCCATGGGCCAGTAGTAAGAATAGAATAAAAGGCAAAGTCTGAGCACTCTTGTGCATTGTCGTCTACACTATGGGAACAACAGACCCTAATTGTATCTGCCAGGCAGCATGAATTTGTGGGCAACAGCACTATTAGCTAACTTCACTGTTAATTAACTTGGAAAAGGCACAACATATCAAATTTTTTTGTTAGTAATTTCTCAGCACAATAATTACTGTAAAATACCCTTTCAAGATTTTCAGACTGTTTCTGATTACCCTGTAGACATATTAAACATTAGTTTCTGCCCCCCACTCCCTTTATCACCTTCTCCGTGTAAATTGAGACACAATAATGCTTTAAACAAGGCTGGTTGACTTAAATTAAGGATAAACAAAATGTAGTTAGCAAGCAAGTTGTCATGACCACAGTAATACTGCACAAGCCTACCCTACCGAGCGAGGTGGTGCAGTGGTTAGCACACTGGACTCGCATTCGGGAGGACGACGGTTCAATCCCGTCTCCGGCCATCCTGATTTAGGTTTTCCGTGATTTCCCTAAATCGCTTCAGGCAAATGCCGGGATGGTTCCTTTGAAAGGGCACGGCCGATTTCCTTCCACATCCTTCCCTCACCCGAGCTTGCGCTCCATCTCTAATGACCTCGTTGTCGACGGGACGTTAAACACTAATCTCCCCCCTCCCCACAAGCCTACCCGAGGCACTGCAGTCATCTGTATGTACCATATAGTTATGCTTGAGTAGTAGCAGCAAGCAGTGAGATGTTACCTGGAAAAAATTTTCTGGTATGCCCAAGCTGCCAGATTCGTGCATGTGCAAAGCAGTCTGAATTTTAAGTAAAGGAGGGGGGTGGTAACGGACTCCACGTGACCCATACCTGTGTTAATGGTCTGTGATTTATCCATTGTCTCTTCATTTATGGCTGTCACATCAAATGAAAACAAACAGATTTCTGTAGCTGGGAGTTACCTAGTGAATTAAAATATAATCACAGAAGACTAAAATATATTATTAGTTTCAGTTTTCTGATTTTGTTTCCATACTGTTAGCAATAAAGCATTATTTCTCTTGCAGAATATTGAAGTTTTTTTTGTTAGTCTGCTGAAGAAATTTGGCTTTTATTAGTTTTTTCTGCAGAGGCAGTCCATTTATTTGAAATGAAGTGTTTCATTCCACATTATTGTCTAGTCTCAACTGTTCACTCATTTTCAAGTGCACATTTCCATTTTCTGTAAGTATGGCATCGTGCCATAATAAAGAACCAAACATGAGATAATATGGTACTGGTACTCTAACAAAATTGACATCTCAAAAACCAAACTGATAAGTTGTATACTGAAGTAGGCATTTTAGTATGGTTTGCAAAATTCTTATGGTCTTTGAGTATTCTCTGATGTCTTGTTTCTTTTATGACATAATGTAAGGTCTTTTAATGCTATATACACACAAATATATATAAATTAATAGGGAAACATTCCACGTGGGAAAAATATATCTAAAAACAAAGATGATGTGACTTACCAAACGAAAACGCTGGCACGTCGATAGACACACAAACATACACACAAAATTCAAGCTTTCGCAACAAACTGTTGCCTCATCAGGAAAGAGGGAAGGAGAGGGAAAGACGAAAGGATGTGGGTTTTAAGGGAGACGGTAAGGAGTCATTCCAATCCCGGGAGCGGAAAGACTTACCTTAGGGGGAAAAAAGGACAGGTATACACTTGCGCACACACACACATATCCATCCACACATATACAGACACAGTCTTTTGATGGAAAAACACTGTTTTTCATGGAAGGAAGATTTGTAAAATTCTGCTAAAGCTGTCAATATATTTGAAACAAAATATTTTATTCAATACTGCTGACAAAATTTGCCTACTTAGTCTTCTTCAAGTGAAAATTTATATATATTTGTATATCTAAAAACAAAGATGATGTGACTTACCAAACGAAAGCGCTGGCACGTCGATAGACACACAAACAAACACAAACACACACACAAAATTCAAGCTTTCGCAACAAACTGTTGCCTCATCAGGAAAGAGGGAAAGACGAAAGGATGTGGGTTTTAAGGGAGAGGGTAAGGAGTCATTCCAATCCCGGGAGCGGAAAGACTTACCTTAGGGGGAAAAAAGGACGGGTATACACTTGCAGGAAAGAGGGAAAGACGAAAGGATGTGGGTTTTAAGGGAGAGGGTAAGGAGTCATTCCAATCCCGGGAGCGGAAAGACTTACCTTAGGGGGAAAAAAGGACGGGTATACACTCGCACACACACACATATCCATCCACACATATACAGACACAAGCAGACTGTGTCTGTATATGTGTGGATGGATATGTGTGTGTGTGCGAGTGTATACCCGTCCTTTTTTCCCCCTAAGGTAAGTCTTTCCGCTCCCGGGATTGGAATGACTCCTTACCCTCTCCCTTAAAACCCACATCCTTTCGTCTTTCCCTGTTTCCTGATGAGGCAACAGTTTGTTGCGAAAGCTTGAATTTTGTGTGTGTGTTTGTGTTTGTTTGTGTGTCTATCGACGTGCCAGCGCTTTTGTTTGGTAAGTCACATCATCTTTGTTTTTAGATATACAAATATATATAAATTTTCACTTGAAGAAGACTAAGCAGGCAAATTTTGTCAGCAGTATTGAATAAAATATTTTGTTTCAAATATATTGGCAGCTTTAGCAGAATTTTACAAATCTTCCTTCCATGAAAAACAGTGTTTTTCCATCAAAAGACATTTCAACAATTGTCTGGTACATCCTCCAGTAATTAAATAACTTATTCTCCTCAGTTCTAGTGCATACAAGCAACTGTCTTTTATTTTTGCAACTGTATTTTTGTAACTGTCTTTTATTTTTGCAAGAAATTTGTATTCCTTCTTACTAGCTTTTTGCAATGCTGTGTGGATGATAACTTGATTGGAAATGCTACATAACAGTATTGCAGAGTTCAAAAAAGAAAAAAAATAGATATCTATGTTAAAGTGACCACATAGCAAAACATAAGGGTACTTTGAACTGCAGTGTCTAGTTTTGAGATGAATATTATACCAAGAACTGCTTTCTTCTTTTGCCTCCCTTATCTGGCTAGGGTATCATAAAAATGCCAGCCGAAAGTACAATAACTCAATGAGCCCCTGTGAACGACATGGTCAAATGATATCCCAGTACGCACGAAATTCCAAATAGAAATGCGACAAAAAGCCTATGAGCAGAACAAACATTGAGTACAGCTTCCTACGTCGTTACAGCTGTGCAGTAGTGCTTGGTTTCTGGCTCTCTTTGACAACTACTCAAATGAACCTTTGGAGGCATGTCCAAATTTCAGCAAACTAGTAAGTGCCCAAATGTTTTAAGTTTTCATGCTTTTCAAAAGTTAGGTCAGTAATTTCTAACAATATGATTAGAACCCAAAACTTTTAATTAGAGACCAAGTGGACTCCAGTGACAGACATTTGCAGTTATCTACTAGAATAGATAGACTGCAATGTCAAGTATGGTCTGATCTATATGACCAGCGACATGAGAACCAGTCTGGAGCCTTTGCTACGAGCACACAGATGTACGCACAGTATGGAGGCAAGTTCAAATCATAACAGTCCAGCTTTGTAGCATTTGTTATGACAACATAATACTGAATTTTTGCCTTCAGATCACACTGTGTTTATTTAGGATGGTATACTTTTAATTTCACTCGGGTGTCAGTATATTTCCATTTTGTACTGCCAATGGAGATGACTCACTGATGCGCATCCATAATATGATTTCATCCTACATGACCACAAAACTTACATAAAGGCCTTGTTGACAAGAATTAGTAGTAAATAAATGGAGGGGTCTGCAGAAGAAAGTGTCAACCCTGAATTTAGTTAGTGAGGGTCATTCAATAACTAAAGAGACAAATTGGTCTGGGGAAAAAACTGTTAGTAGGGCAAGTTTGGTACTTTTATGGGTTTAAGTTGGCATCACTGGGATAAGCCCTGATAAGCTGATGTATCAACATTGTTTTGTTTATAACCTCAAAAATACATTTCAAGATGGTGAGTCCGCTTCAAACATCCACGTTAGTTTAACTATGTTCTGTTATTCATTTTTTACTTGCTAAAGGCGAGAAACAAATAATTATATATACTGTAGAATGTCTAAAGTTTATGGTGAAGGTGGTATGAATCTTGCAAATTTTTACGAGTGGGTAGAGCAGTTCAAAAATTGTGCGACTCAGTGACTGACGAATATCGTTCTGGCTGACCAGTTGCAGCTTGAACTCCCTCACTTGGAAGTTGAATTGATGAAACTATTGATGCTGACTGCCATGTGACTGTGGAAATGATAAGAATAAGAATCTTTATTAGCCGTTCAGTATTTTCTTATAGAATGGGCTTCGTCAATAAGTTCAATTACAGTATAAAGATGGTTATATTCTCATAACAATGTATACATAAATCATATGAATGTTAGTGTAGTACAACAGCACACATTTGTAATTTTATATATTGTTAATTTTACAATAAAAAAGAAAACATTAGACAAATTTATATTAAGCGGGGAGTATTCATGTTGATGACATTATGTCATTATCATATACATGTTGATAACAATATGTCATTATCCTAAGATATTGATACAAATATAGAGCACTCGACATAGGACTATTATGCCTATATGTCAGACATTGTTTTTCCAAATTTAGGTCCTTCTACAGGCAGAGGTACCTTTCTCTATGTTAATACAGCAAATCTGCCATATTACAATCTTTATATTCATCAACTGAGTATAATGCTTTACCTTTGAGCCATTGACCCAATGTTGTCTTAAATTTATTTTTAGATACTGTTTGTACAATTTTAGGGAGCATATTAAACAGTTCGACGCCTACATATTTATAACTATTATGTATCTTGGACAATCTAGAGTATGGTAGATCAATTGTGTGCTTTCATCTTGTATTATGGGTGTGGACAGATTACCTAAGGGGTTATTGAGGTATGTTTTTTTTTTTTTTTTTTTTACGTGTAATAAGCAATAATAGATGTACAAACAAGGAACTGTCATGATGTTGAGCTTTTTGAAATGTTCACTGCATGTATCCCCAGGAGATAAACTCACTATACATCGAAGAGCTTTTTTTTGCCATTTGAAAAGTTAATAAGGTTCAAGTTAATACTGGTACAGTTAATAACATTATCTGCAACAAGCTGAAGTACCGCAAAACGTGCAAGATGGGTCCCAAAGGAGTTACACAAGGAAACAAGGTTGAGTGTGTGTACAGAGCTAAAGAAAAGTTATGAAAGAGAAAGTGAGCACTTCCTCAACAAAATTTTAACTTGTGATAAAACTTGGGGTCACTATTATAAGCCAGAATCAAAAAGACGAAGTGTGGAGTGGAAGCACACCAACTTAACTGTCAATAAAACATTCAAAACCCAAGCATCAGCAGGAAAAGTCGTGTTGACAGTGTTTTGGGATGCTGAAGGTCCACTTTTTGTAATTATCTCAAAGAGCAGTGTACAATGAACAGCCAATACTACTGGAATTTGCTTTTAAACAAGGTGAAGCCACCCATGAGAGAGAGAGACGTCATGGATCTCAGAGGAGAGGTGTGATTCTCCAGCAAGACAATACACGTTCTCATATTGCTCAATTAACCCATGAAACCATTGACAAAATGGGCTGGAAAGTACTGTCTCAGCCCTCTTACAGTCCTGATTTAGTGCCTGGTGATTTCCATTTGTTTGTTTGGTGCACTGAAAGAGGCATTACATGGGAAGAGGTTCCAGGACAACAAAGATGTGAAAAAGTTTGTGGGAAATAAAAAAGCTTGTAGCCCATTGGAACAAGTGCATAAATGTTCAAGAAGATTATGTTTAAAAGTAAAAAAATATCGTTTTGCAAAAATAAATGCTTTTTTTCTCCAGACCAATTTGTCTCCTTAATTATTGAATGATCCTTGTAGTTCATTATTACCAATGTTTAAAAACTGCTCAAAATGCCTCCCCCTCTCCACCCTCTCATCATTAATTTCTCAGGAGCTGCTTCTGTCAACATCCTCCTCCCCATACCTTGAATTCTCAAGATTTTTTTTTTTTTTTTTTTTAGTAGCAGCACTACGTTGCTCCTAACAAATTTCCTCTGCAGACTCTTACCATACTCTGAGTAGCTTTATAAGGCATGTGACATTCGCTTTTCACATGAAGCTCATAGACAGTGTTGGCAACAGCCCTTGTTACTTTGCTGCTGCAGCTTTACTGTTCTTCAGTATAACCACCACCCTCTTCACCAACTTTGCAGGTACCACTCAAAACTTCCACTGCCACTATACTTTATGCTGTGTGTAAACTTTTTCTTTAACACCAAAATAAAAAGCTGCAGAAGGAGCAAGCGTCACACAATGGGATCCAGATCTACCTTCTTCGTGCAGTGCAGATGTTAGACTTCTCTGTTGTGATTTTACCAGGTAGGCTTATGCACAAACTTAGAAGTGTTACGAAGGAAATAATTCCTTAAAATGTTTCATGTAATAGTAGTAGAAGATGCTTTGTTGACATGTTAAGTACTGGTATTTACTACTAAAAATTGCAACGCCAATCAGAAAGTATTTACCTCTCTTTTTTCGTTAAATTATGGGTGTACATGCAACATCAACATATCCATTTCCAGCTGTGGACCTTTCTTGGGCTGGTCCAGCCTTAACTGCCAGTAGCTCCATGGCACAGCACTGCTGATAACTGCTGAAGATGGCACTTGTGCTTCACATGTTCACAGCATACAAGCAAAAAAGTGTGATTCAAGTCCTATTGAGCAAGGGACAAACACCCGAGACCCACAAGGAAATGCAGCCCACATGTGGGTAAAAGTGTCTCATTTAGGAAAGTGTGAGGGGGTGGTGATGTGAGTTTGCAATAGGCCCTGAAGACTTACATGACAATGTGCATTTGGGATGGCCTGGTTCATCACTGACTGATGACAACATTTGCTGTGTGGATGTAATAGTGAACGTAGATTAGTGTTGGCACCTCAAGAACATTTCCTGTGAGCTTGGAATTTTGTACAAGAGTGTTTACAACATCATTCATGTGTCATTAGCATAGTGGAAGGTTTCGTGTCGGTGGGTGCCTAAGCAGTTGTATGACATGATCAAAGGCAAAAGAATGATTGCTTCATTGAATCATCTACAGTAGCATGCGAAGTAAGATGACAGTTCCTGAACCACACTGTTAACTGCAGTGAAGTATGGATACTGCATTTCATACCAGAATCTAAGAAGCACAGCATGTTGTTGAAGCATCCGGTTACATCTGTGACTAAAAAACTATGCTCAGTTTGATTTGTTGGGAAAGTGATGTTCATGGTCTTCTGGGATCACTGTGCACCACTCCTGCTGGATTTCATGCTACCAGATGCATCTACCAATGCCAACAGTTATTGTGCCACACTCTCAAGTCTGTGGGCTGTCAGCAGGAAGGAGCACTGAGGGGTTCTCAGTGTGGACAACATTGTTATCCTCCATGACAATGCAAGGCCACATGTGGCAAGAAGAGCCACTGACAAGCTCCAATTACTTCACTAGGAGAGTTTTGGCCACTCATTGTACAGTCCAGACCTTGCCCATTGTGATTTCCATGTTTTATGTCTGCTGAAGAAGTTCCTGTCAGGACAGCAATTCATGTGCAACAATGAAGCCAAGACTGCAGTCCAACGCTGGTTCCACAGTCAGCCGGACAAACTCTACCACAGAGGCATCTGAAATTTAGTGCTGTGATGAGACATATGTCTGAACCAGTGTGGTAACTATGCGGAAAAATAGTATGAGGTATATAGAATAGGACATATATTTGTAATTATTATCTTGACCCAAAAATAAGCCACACTTTCTGTTCAGATTTCACCCTCAAAAAGTTGTGGTGCAGCTTATATCTGCTATGTTGTGTTTTTACAATCAATTTCTGTATTTATTTATTTATTTTTTCTATCCATCTGTAGACAATATAGATTGTATGGATGTTATCAACAAATGCATATATATGATACAGACACAAGGGATATAAAAGTACAATTGCATTTCCTAAATATATACTACAATTATTTGTCTTACTGTGTTTCGTGATTATACATGATGTACCACTCGGTTATTGAACATACCAAAGAAAGCCCCTAGTTAGAGTACTTAATCATCAGTCATATTGTCAACATGTCAACAACACATTGTCAACAAATACATTTATATGGTACAGACACAAGGGTATATAAAAGTACAATTGCATTTCCTAAATATAAACTACAATTATTTGTCTTACTGTGTTTCATGATTATACATGATTTACCACTCTTTTATTGAACATACCAAAGAAAGCCCATTGTTACAGTACTTAATCAGTCACATTGTCAATGAAATTTTACCTACTTTACAGGTAATCTTTGACATAATAAAAACATTTTTCTAACAAATAACTTTTTAGGCTATGTCTGAAGGCATGTATTTTGCTTCTATCTTTTATATTCTGTGGAAGTTTGTTGAACAGTTTAAGTTCATTGTATAGTACACTATTCTGTGTGTGTGTGTGTGTGTGTGTGTGTGGTTTTTTTTTTTTTTTTTTGCTCAGATGTAAGTGGTGACTTGATCAGGTTTCATGTTTGTGTAGGGAACTGTTCGTTGGGTACTGATTGATGTTTTTCTTTATGTGAATCACTGTTTGAAAAATGTATTCACAGGGAACAGTCAATATTCCCATAGATTTAAACAACTCGGTGCTGTGCATTCTCTTGTTACTGTTTGTCATCATTTTTGTAGTTTGAAGATTGTTTGCATATTCTGAGTATTTGTTCCCCAAAAGAATACTCCATAACAAATGATTGAGTGTGCATATGCAAAGTAAGTTGCTCTGGTGGATGAGTTACTTCACACCGATTTTATTGTTCTAAGGGCATAGCATGCTGATGCTATTCTCTTTCCAAGGGCATATATAGTGTTGCCAATGGATTTTTTATAGGTGTGGAAGCTAATACTATTGGTTTTGTTTACACTTAAAGTAAGTTTGTTGTTATCTATCCAGTTGCATACTTACTTAAGTGTTTCTTCAGCTTTATTGTTTAATATGATTTGTGATGCATCAGTGAGTATGATGTTATAGTCATCAGCAAAAGTACCATTTCACCCAGTTTAATACTCTTCGGAAAATTGTTGATAGGTATCAGAAAGAGTATCGGACCAAGCATACTTCCTTGGGGGACTCCAATGTTAATATACAGGGTGATTCAAAATGAATACCACAACTTTAGGAATTTAAAACTCTGCAACGCAAAAGGCAGAGCTAAGCACTATCTGTCGGCGAATTAAGGGAGCTATAAAGTTTCATTTAGTTGTACATTTGTTCGCTTGAGGCGGTGTTGACTAGGCGTCAGCGTCAGTTGATGCTAAGATGGCGACCGCTCAACAGAAAGCTTTTTGTGTTATTGAGTACGGCAGACGTGAATCGACGACAGTTGTTCAGTGTGCATTTCGAACGAAGTATGGTGTTAAACCTCCTGATAGGTGGTGTATTAAACGTTGGTATAAACAGTTTACAGAGAATGGGTGTTTGTGCAAAGGGAAAAGTTCTGGACGGCCGAGAACGAGTGATGAAAATGTAGCACGCATCCAGCAAGCATTTGTTCGCAGCCCAGGAAAATCGACTCACAGAGCTAGCAGAGAGCTGCAAATTCCACAATCAACTGTATGGAGAGTCCTACGAAAAAGGTTAGTTATGAAACCTTATCCCGAGGCGATGGATCGGCTGCCAGGCAGCCCGTGACAGAGCACTTCATCACTGGCCTCCAAGAAGCCCTGATCTTACCCCCTGCGATTTTTTCTTATGGGGGTATGTTAAGGATATGGTGTTTCGGCCATCTCTCCCAGCCACCATTGATGATTTGAAACGAGAAATAACAGCAGCTATCCAAACTGTTACGCCTGATATGCTACAGAGAGTGTGGAACGAGTTTGAGTATCGGGTTGATATTGCTCAAGTGTCTGGAGGGGGCCATATTGAACATCTCTGAACTTGTTTTTGAGTGAAAAAAAAACTTTTTAAATACTCTTTGTAATGATGTATAACAGAAGGTTATATTATGTTTCTTTCATTAAATACACATTTTTAAAGTTGTGGTATTCTTTTTGAATCACCCTGTACTCTGGATTGGAGAGGTATTTTATAGTGTGATTGTTGTTAGTGTGAGAGATTTCTACCCGTTGCACCCTGTTTTTCAGGTATGAGTGGAACCATCTGTTTGCTACTCCTCTTATGCCAAGTGCATCCAGTTTGTTTAGCAGGAGTGTATGGTCGACTGTATCAAAAGCTTTGGTGAAGTCTAAGAAGATGCCTGTTACCTGGTTTCCTTTGTCTAGTTCTTCAAGAACAATGTTTGTAAATTGAGCTACGGCTGTCTGTGTACTTTTGTTAGGCCTGAAACCAAACTGCTCTTTCCACAGATGATTGTACTTCGTTAGATATCCCATTAGTCTATTTTTCATTATGGTTTCTATTACTTTTGAAAAGGATGAGAGTAAAGATATGGGTCTCTAGTTTTCTGTATTTTCTGGGTCACCTTTCTTAAGTATGGGCAAAACCTTTGCATATTTAGTGCCTCTGGGAAGTTACCTGTGTTGAATGATTCATTTATGATGTGTGCTAAAGGCTCTTTGATACTTTCTATACTGTCCTTAAGCAGGCACGTAGGCACTTCATCTATACCTGTTGCAGTTTTATTTTTTAGGTTCCAAACAATGCTGGTTATTTCATCTGTGGCGATGGGTTGCAGCATCATTGTGTTTGGAACATAACTTTGATTGTACATGCTGTTTTCTGTCAAATTTTTGTTATAGTTTGGTGGCTATATTGCTGAGATATTGATTACCAAAGTTTGCTACTTTTTTAGGCTCTTGTATTATAGTAGCATTGTGATGTAAAAGGACGTTTTCCTGTTTAGCTTCTTCTCTATCTGTCTCCTGTTTAGTGACATTCCAGACTGATTTTATCTTGTTTTCTGCCTTATCTATAATTTTATCATTATGAGACTTCTTTGCTGCTAGTAGCACTTTTCTATATATTCTTTTGTAGGTGTGGTAGTATTCTTGAGATGTATGATCATTTGGGTTTTTTATGTTACTAAGGTGCTTGAGGGTAAGGGAGGATTTCCTTATCCCACTGGTCACCCAGCTGGTTCTATTTAGAGTTTTGATGACTCTAAATACTTTTAGGAACATTTCGACAAATCTAAATTTAAATGTTGATAGAAACTTTACAAATTTTTTTCCGTACCAGCCTCCGTGTAGACTTCAGCCCAGGTTTCTTTGTTACTCTGCATGGCAAATTCTGATCTTTTTGATTTAGAAAAAAAATCTTCTATATGTATTTTAGTTCTGTTTTCTGCTGGGATGTGTAATTTAAAGATCTGACAGAGATGGTCTGAAAGTCCAAGGTTATCTACAACATTGTCACAGTTTCTTTTCTCCAGGTCAGGACATCATCAATGATTGAAGCTGAATGCTTTGTACCTGTACCAAGATGGCCGCAAGTGTAGAAGTGTGTGATTCAAACTTGAGAAATAGTTATAGTTATGCTGTTAAAAAGGGAGTTTGTAAGAATTGTAACACTGAAATAACAATGCTTAAAGAAGAATTGCTAGCTTAGAATTCATAGTTCCTTAAGAAGCAATATTGACTTACTCAAGAAAGAAAATCGGGATCTACGATCGAAGCCAACACTAAGTGAAGTGATGCGAGACAAAAGTAATATATCGTCCAAGTGGGTAAAAGTGTTGTACAAAAATGGTGTTCCAACTACAAAAAGAACAACAAAGTCTGCAAAAACTGTCACATTTTCAGAAAAAAAAGAAATATCATGTTTTGCAAACAAGTGACTGTGATAACGACTTGTGGTGGTCATCGACCACCAGAATAGAGGAGAGTGGTATCTCTGCGCACTGACACGCTCTTAGGACGGGGATCTTGGTGCGCGCCTTTGTGCAGTGTGTGTTTACGTTTCGACCGGTGACGCTCGCGAGACTTGTTTATGTGTGTATATGTGTAATTGTGCAGTTAGAATAAATATGAGTTTCATACAAGTGGTGTTCAGGTTATTACGGCAGCTAAGCGACCTGATTCCCATAGTGGTGACCCCGGACTTTTTCGATATGACCACAGTATGCGCGTTTCTCATCTTTCCTCCTGCCACCGTTACACACCGATAAACCTCCACGTGGTTTGTGACCCAGAGGTCACCATGGGTTTGCCTACAATTTCATTCATGGACGAATTGCCAGTAATTCAGCCATCGACGGCTCCGACTACAGTGTTAAACCCGTGTGCACAACATAACCCCACTAGTACGGTCCATGCACCGTGGCCCACACATGTTGCAGTGCATCCAAATGCATGGCAGTTTCCGGACTTCATACCACAGGTGAAACAAGAACTTCCCTCACCACAGCGCTCAGCAACATCCCGTATGAATATGTTACATACCAGCCCGACACACGACCAGATACTTTCGCCCGAAACGCATACCGCTACGTTCCCGACATACCAACACCATGCGACCACGTTTGCAGCTGCCGCGATGCCCGCGCCTACCGCTTTTGCTCCTGCGCCATGTGTGTTGTGTGGTCAGAGGCCTAATTGCGCTACAGTACAGACACTCTACCCTATACCAGTTTCCGGGCCTCCGCTGCCTCCCCATCACCATCTTCCCACAACGCCACAGCAGCCACCTGTAGGGCAGTTTCCGAAGCTGCCACAACTACAGAAGGATAACGCTATATCATGGTTTGTGTTAGTGGACAATATTCTGGACATTCACGGAGTGTGGGGAGATAACACACATTTCATTTGTTTAATTACCCACCTCCACGACAAACCAGACCTGGTCAGTGACCTATTGCTCTTGCCACCAAGCCAGCACAAACATGCCATCGCAAGAGCTCGCATCATCGAGCACTTATCGCGCCCTCCAGCAGAAGCCATCCACTACATAATTCACGACGTGCCAATAGGGGACCGTATGCCTTCACAACTTTGGCGCCATTTAAGGGCCCAGGTGGGCAAGGAGCAACTCCCCAACTTCGCACTCTGGGTATTGTGGCTTGTGAAATTACCGCCAGACCTCCAACTACACCTGTTGGCTTACCAAAAGGCCGCTCTGGAGGAAAAACTATGACTGGCGGACCAGGCATATTCCATCATCAAACATCGCAAGGTCGCATCCTCCTGTTTTTCCGACACTCCGAATGTTGGCGACACTGCCGTCACGTCTACTACGTTTCACCAGCCGGCCGGCTGGCTGGGACTTCGATGACCTAGCTGCCCAGCAACAAGCAGATGACAACATACAACAGTTACTGAATAGCGAGTCCACCTCACTCTCAATTGAGCCCCGCCGAATTCCAGGTTCGGCCTTACCAGTCCTCTGTGACATCTCCACAGGTACTGCCCGCCCCCTAGTACCGGCCGCCTTGGGCCGTAAGTTATTTGCCGCTATCCATGACCTAGCACATCCCAGTATTCAGGCTACTACACACCTCATAACAGAGTGATTTGTATGGACTGGGGTTAGAGCAGACTGCAAAAACTGGACATAGCAGTGACTAGTGTAGTGAAACCAAGAGCGGGATGTAAAAATGTTGTAGACATTAACTCTCAGACGAAATTAATGCAAGAAAATGACTTTATCATCTGTATAATGGGTTCAAATGATGTGACAAAAAATGAAGCAGAGGTTTGCGAGAAAACGCTGCAGAACTTTTTTACAAGCTAACAAATGCAGAAACACAGTAGTTGCCACACTTCCTCATAGGCATGATCTGATTTATAGTTCGTGTGTAAACAAAGAAATTCAGAAAACAAACATTAAAATAAGGAAACTGTGTTCTCAATACACTAAGTGTGATGTACTGGATATAAGCAAGCTGCATCGAAATCTGCACACAAAGCATGGAATGCATTTGAACTATGAAGGGAAAAGGTTTGTTTGTGATTGTGTTAGTGAAATAATTCAAGAAAAACTTGTAAGGGATAGAACAATCTATCAGCTTCCTAATAATCCTTCCAACAACAGCGAGGAAAACAAAATAAACAAGAAAGAAGAATGAAAATACAACACTGCTCACGTTCCTAATTTAAACTAGAGGTATGTGATGCTGTAGATATGATTCCCAATTACCAAATCGTGAATACGCCCGAACTAAAAATTTATCACCATAATGTGCAATCCCTGCGTAATAAGACCGATGAAATTAACGTACTGTTAACACATGAACTTAATGATATCTCAGTGTTATGCATTTCTGAGCACTGGCTTAACCAAGAATTAATCCAGAATACGAAAATAAACAAATTTGTTTTGGCTGCTTACTACTACAGGAAAAACAGCAAGCAGGGTGGGGTAGCAATTTACACAAAGGATAATGTAGATTTTATTACACTACCTGACTTAACTAGGACAAATGTCGAAAAGGATTATGAAACTGCAGCTATAAAAATTACTCAGTTCAACCTGGTTATTGCTACAGTTTACCAATCACCACCTGGGAATTTTGTACTTTTCTTAAACAAAATGGAGTCATTGCTAAATAAAGTAAATAAAATTGATTGTGAACTGATAATCTGTGGTGACTTCAATATTGATTTCTTCACGAATAGTGGAAATAGGGAGACCATTTTAAACCTTGCAACGTCCTACAATTTAAAGGCTGAAGTAAAAGCAGCTACCCGAGTAACAGGAACTTGCCAAACAGCTCTTGATCAGTTTCTAGTCAAGAAGAGTTTACACAACACCTCACTAAAAGTTTTCAATGCAGGTTTTAGTGACTATCTTGCTCAAATATTAAGCATAAAAGTACAAGGCAGTATTATTAACAACATGTCTTTCAGAACAGCATATCGAAGTTATAATCCACATAATGTAAACTACTTCAACAACTTATTACAGAAAGAAAAATGGTCAGGAGTGTACAAAATGAATGATATAAATGAAAAATTCAACACTTTCATTGATACATTAACCCATTTCTTTGAACTCGCATTCCCACTGAAAACATTAACCATACAGGGGAACTCTAGAACAAACAGCTGGATCGCAAAGGTAATAAGGGTTTCATGCCAGAAGAAAGGACTACTTCATGAAATTTGTAACTCAAAAAATGCCTCACCTCAAATATGTGCATACTATAAAAAAAAAATACTCCAAAATATTAAGAAAAGTAATAAAAGCAGCAAAAATAATGAATAATGATGAAATCATTTATAATTCAGCTAATAAATCAAAGGCTATGTGGAGTGTTATAAAAAAAGAATGTGGAGAATACAGACAATCTTGCAAAAATTTAACACTATCACATAAAAATAAAAAAGTAACAAACCCCTTAGAGGTAGCCAACACATTTAACAACTTTTTCACAGGTGTTGCTGATAATATGTTACAATCAAACTTTAAGAACACCCAGGCAAATGAATATAAAATAAGTGCATGTAGAGGATCAATGTACATCAGTTCTGTTTCACAAGATGAAGTAGCTAAAGCAATAAAAGGACTAAAAAATTCCAAATCGACAAGTATTGATGGTGTACCTGCAACAATGTTAAAAAAAGCGCATCAAACCTAATTGAAGTACTCACACACTTATGTGACTGCTCACTTCAGGCAGGCACTTTCCCCAATGTGTTGACAACATCAAAAGTTATTCCTGTATATAAAAAAGGGGATAAAGACAATGGAAACAACTACAGACCCATCACAATATCCTCGTGCATCTCTAAAGTACTGGAAAAAATTATGTATGAAAAACTTATGAAATTTATAAATAAAAACAACATCCTATGTAATGAACAACATGGATTCAGAAATAAGAGGTCAATGTCAACTGCTGTCTATGAGCGCATCAGTTCCATCCTAAACCTGATGGACAAAAAACAGGAAACAATAGTAGTATTTACTGACTTGTCAAAAGCTTTTGACATGGTGGACCATAAAATTCTGCTATCAAAGCTTGAAAGATATGGTATTCGAGGTCTGTCCAACAAGTGGATCAGTTCCTTCCTGATTAATCGTAAGCAGGCAGTGTGCATCAAGCACACAAATATTGAACTAAAAACTGTATCTAGTCACGTATCTGACTATAAACAAATTAAATGTGGTGTACCCCAAGGATCAGTAATGCGAAACCTTCTGTTTCTTCTGTACATAAATGATCTAAGCTTAAATGTTGATGCACACAAAACAATCATATTTGCAGATGACACCATGATTCTACTAAAAGGAGACGATGATGAACAGTTACAGCAGACAGTAAACGCAGTCACGAAACAACTTAGCAGCTGGGCACAGAGTAATCAGCTTGTAATAAACAGTAAGAGAACCATTGCTCTAAAATTCCACAATGTTCCTAACAAGGACATGTTTATCCCATCAGTCTCTATCAATGACGAAACAACTTAGCAGCTGGGCACAGAGTAATCAGCTTGTAATAAACAGTAAGAAAACCATTGCTCTAAAATTCCACAATGTTCCTAACAAGGACGTGTTTATCCCATCAGTCTCTATCAACGATGAACCAGTTGGTAACAATAGTGAAACCAAATTCTTAGGACTATGGCTGCAGAGTAACATCAGATGGAATAAGCATATTGAATATCTCAATGCAGAACTGAGCAAAACATGTTACCTTCTTTCTTCATTAAAATCATGCTGTAGTGAGAAAACAGTATTGAATGCATATCATGCTTACTTTCATTCTCGTCTTAGATATGGGGTCACCTTCTGGGGACACTCTAAAGCAGCTAATAGCACTTTTAAACTACAAAAAAGGGCCATTAGAATCTTGTTTGGGTGCAAGCCTAGAGACTCTTATAAACCACTGTTTAAGAAATCTGGTATTCCTCCATTGCCATATGCATACATTATGGAAACCCTTTTGTTCTTTAAATTAAATGTAATAGGTAAGGACTGGAGACTGCAAAAAAACTGTGATATACATGATCACTTTACCAGACAAAACAGAAGCTTACATATGACTCAAATCAGCACAGCACTGTGCCAAAAAGGTACTTTACACATGGGAGTTAAGCTTTATAACAAACTTCCTGAAAATATAAAAGCTATCACAGAGGTCAATACATTTGAAAAATCTCTAAAGTCATATTTACAGCATCACTGCTTTTACTCCATTTTTGAAGGATATTTAAATTTATGAAATGTGTTATATAAATAATTACGTGTAAAGTGTATTATTGTAACCTTAAATATGTATGCCTTGAAATGACTTTCAGCCTGTATATTTATAACTTGACTTGTCCAATGTCTTATGCATAAGCTGCTATGTAGACAACAGGACCAATAAAAAATACAAATACAAATACCCTTGTGGCAGTGTTAACCAGTGGCAATGTTTTATAGCTGTACATGATATTCAAGAATGTATTGCAGTAGCCATCTGAATGCGATGTGTTGTATAAAAGTAAAGCTCAGTTCCAACAATACAACTAGCTTCTGTAGCCAAAACTGGTGACAAGGCATCTTATAACAAAACAATGCAAACTTTTCCTGGTGTTTTTTGGTGTTAACATTGTGCAGGTCTACCAGTATTGTTTCATTAACTTATAATTCAGTTCGACATGGGTACTGGTAAGAAAGCCTGATTTATTATGATATAAATGACCATTTAGAAGGAAAAGCATCATCAAGCCAAGGAATTTGGCATAATAAAGATGCAAGCTTCAAACTTACAGTTGTGCATTATGCCAGAGCCCCATAACAGAGGGGCAGCAAGAAAGTATGGACAGAACTAGTCAAATGGGCAATGTTGGGTTACTTCAGAAGAAAAATGGAAAAAAAGCAGTTTCAAAAAGAAAATTGTTCAGGGGCTGAAACATGGCAGGTATCCAGAACTTGAAGATAAGATTCTTACCTATGTGCAAGATAAGAGAAAAGATGGGATTCCTATCTCATGAGAAATTATTCAACTGAAGGCCTTGGAAATGGCAAAGTCTTAAATGTGCCATAATGTGCAATATTGGTTGGTGTCATCTGTTTATGCAAAGAAATGGTCTTGCTCTGTGACAAAGCACTACACTAGCATAGAGAATGCCATCAAATTTCGAGGCGAAGCTGGTCAACTTACAGCATTACATCATCCAGTGGTTGGTGTCATCTGTTTATGCAAAGAAATGGTCTTGCTCTGTGACAAAGCACTACACTAGCATAGAGAATGCCATCAAATTTCGAGGCGAAGCTGGTCAACTTACAGCATTACATCATCCAGTTGCAAAAGTGTCACTCCTACCCTTTTCATCAGATTGGCCATGTTGACAAAATGTCAGTATTTTTTGACAAGCTGAGCAATGCAGCGGTAGACATGAAAGGGGGTAAGTGTATCTCATTAAGGGGAACCAGGAATGAAAAAAAAAAAAATAGAATAACTGTGATGTTAGCTGTTAAAACCATGGAGATAGGTTATCGCCTCATGTCATTCTGAAGAGAAAAAACATGCCCAAAGAAAAAATTCAAATGAGCCTAGTGATTCACTGCCAAGAGAAGGGCTGGATGACAAGGCAACTGATGGTTGACTGATTGTCTACTCTTTGGAATCGCAGACCTGGGACACTGCTTGCTAAGTGAGCCATGCTAGTTTTTGATGCTCTTAAGGGACATCTGACATAAAAGATAAACTTGCTGAGGGGGGGTGGGGGTGGGGGGGTGGGTGGAACAAACCACGTCATAATATCTGGAGGAATGGCTTGAAAACCAAGGTGGCCATTAACAAACTATTCAAGGACAACCTTCAAAAAATGTAATCAAATTGGCTCCTGGAAGGAGACATTTCCTTATACCATCTGGTAAGACTAATAAACCACCAGTCACCGTTTTGTGCGAGTGGATTCTTGCTTCCTGGTCCTCAGTATCATCAGAGTCCATCATCAAGGGGTTCAAGAAATGCTGTATATAGAATGTACTGAAGGGCAATGAGGATGATGTACTGCGGAAAGAGGTTGAAGAAAATTATAGGACTAAGAGTGATGAAGTGAATACCAATACTGATAGTGATGAGAGTAAATAAGACAAAATATGTTGCCAGTGTGTTTTATCAGATGTTTACAGTACATACATATGTCTTACATGTAAGTACAAATGTTTTTGGTGATTTTTTTCCTCTCAATTAATGTGCAGCTTATTTTTGTTAACAATATTTTTTACTTATTTTTCCCTTGAAATTTAGGAGTGCCACTTCTATGTGGTGGGCAGCTTATTTTTGGGCCAATACAATAACTATAAGTGGTTAGCACACTGGACTTGCATTCGGGAGGACGACGGTTCAATCCCATCTCCGGCCGTCCTGATTTAGGTTTTCCGTGATTTCCCTAAATCGTTTCAGGCAAATTCCAGGATGGTTCCTTTGAAAGGGCACGGCCAATTTCCTTCCAAATCCTTCCCCAACCCGAGCTTGCGCTCCGTCTCTAATGACCTCTTTGTCGACAGGACGTTAAACACTAACCACCACCACCAATACCTATAAGTGCCTTATTTTGGCTAGTAAAATATAGGTACAAAGACTTTCCAATTTGCCCTTGTAGGTACCAGTCCTCAAAATCAATATTAAATTGAAAATCATTACAGTGTTACTGCAAACAGTTTTGTTTTGTATTGGTAAGAGTGGCTGTTGTCAAAATCCAAACAGCAGTCCAAAGTTGTCACCATGTTACATAAAGGGATAGTCTTCTAGCTGTTCTTCACTTGTGATAAAGATGTCACAGTAATTGCTGTTACCAAGATGGTCAGTCCAACACACCTATGAAAAGCATTAACTAATTTGTCGATTCAGTTGCAGAGAGATAAAAAACTTATGACCTTTGATCTTATTGAAGGTACCAAGCCACAACATCCCATGAAGTTTTGTTTGAAATATATATTTCTTCTACCTTAGTATTCGAGATAATCTCTCCAAACAGTGACTCTATAGCATTGCCGTTAGCTGTTCGCTACAGGATTTTTCAAATAACACCTTGTTGTAGCTACACCATTTTATTGATACAGCTCCACAACTGAAAAAAATTATTCATAAAAATAATTATCTATAGCTTGCTGCATGATGGTAACTGCAGTATCTCATTGGAAGTCAGGTGAATGGGAATGACTTGCTAACCCTGAACGTTAACTACAGAACTTTATCATTACAAGCGAAAAGTCCAGGAAGAAGAAGAAGCTGATGAGCAGGAGACCAACTATTATTTTTTTAAAACTGCTTCAGTGCTTTCTTCTTAATGCGATGGGATACACATTACAGCATGCAACCATTTTTGCTTTGTAGCATCATATTGTTCATGGGTAGACTCCAAAGAACTTGGACATTCTTAGTTCAGAAGACTTGAAGAAGTACCTCACCCTCTCAACAAAATGATTGATGGTTGTAGTTCTGGTGATGTTCTGGCACCAAAATTTGAAAAGCCCTCAGGCCTCTTGCAGTTGCTGTCAACTATAAATGTGATAGTAGTGAATTTACCTCTGAGATTTGATCTGGCGGACTGGTCTTGTGTAAATAGTGAAATTCGACAAACAAATCATAAATTGCAACATTTCTGCTCCAAGTTTAAAAATGTAAGATTTATTGACGTCAACAGCTACGAAAACACTAGTTTCACAACGCATGGTCAACATTTAAATCTATCTGGTAAAAAGAGACTTGCTTCAGACATAAACAAAGCTGTTGACGTAATAATTCGTGTAAACATATGTGAAAACAGATGGGCTATTGTCCTAAATCCCAACACTCAGGGAAACTAGTGGGAAGGGCCAACTCCAACCGGATGTGGCCCAATATAAACAATCCAGAACAGCAGGAAATTCAAAGTGACAAACTAAAAGTTCCATTAAGGCTGATTCACTTAAATATACCATATCTTAGAAATAAGCTCAATGTTTTGCAGACTTTTGTAAATGATCATTCACCTCATGTAATTGTGTTAACTGAGCATGGACTGAAATCTGAGGAAACTATTTACTTTAAACTAGATGGCTATTTCCTAGGAAATAGCTACTGTAGAAAGCATCTTATGGTGGAGGTGTAGCAGTATTTGTTAGAGAGCAGAGCAAAGTAAATAAATTAAACTATCTGGATGTGTATAATAATGAAGTCTTGACTGAAGTGACAGGCATTGAACTCCATATCAAAGGTTGCGGTTTCGATGAATAGAAAATTATTGGGATTTATCGTCCACCTAAATCAGAGGTAGGGCGTTTCATAGATATTTTTAGTAGAATAGTGGGACACTGTGACCCAAATGAGGTAACAATACTTGGCGACTTGAATATAGAGGCAACATCCTGCAATAACCATAACAGCAGGCTAATAGATACCCTTAACCCATATAATCTTACGAATGCAGTAAATTCAGATACAAGAGTAACTCAGTCTACTTCTAGTAGAATAGTATTAGATGCTGGAATGTAGACTTCCACTACTCAGGCCACAAATGTCAATTTGTAGACTATGAACACAAAAGCATCCAAGAAATGACTCAGGTCATAGAATATAAAAGAGTGCTTGAAGAGAAAAACATTAATGCTTCTAAAAGTAAACTATAATCTGAGGAATGGCAACTAGTTCTTCAGCAAAAAGGGTCCAAATGCAAATGGGCCAAATTTTATGATATTATTTTACAATATCTTAATTTTTGCTGCCCAGTGAAAGGAATGAAGAAAGTAGTAACTCACAATCTAAATGTAAAAAACACCAGACTGACTCTTCCAGCTGACTTGATTAAGCTCAGGCAAAATATCGAGGATCTAAGCTCTCAAATTTAAGAAAACAGATCCTAGATAAGGAAACTGCTCAGTCACCAAATATAGGGAAGACTTCATGGAATATAATAAATAGATATTGCAAAGCCACCCCTAAGTTAGATGCTCAGATTGACAGAATCCAACATGAAGGAAACCATATTAATGATCCAGATAAAATCTGCAATATACCGGGTGATCAAAAAGTCAGTATAAATTTGAAAACTTAATAAACCATGGAATAATGTAGATAGAGAGGTAAAAATTGACACACATGCTGGGAATGACATGGGGTTTTATTAGAACCAAAGAAAAAAAAAGTATTGCTAGGCGCGTGGAAGATCTCTTGCGCAAGTCGTTTGGTGAGGGTCGTGTGCTCAGTCGCCACTTTCGTCATGCTTGGCCTCCCAGGTCCTCAGACCTCAGTCTGTGCGATTATTGGCTTTGGGTTACCTGAAGTTGCAAGTGTATCATGATCGACCAACATCTCTAGGGATGCTGAAAGACAATGTCCGACGCCAATGCCTCACCATAACTCCGGACATGCTTTACAGTGCTGTTCACAACATCATTCCTTGACTACAGCTGTTGTTCAGGAATGATGGTGGACGTATTGAGCATTTCCTGTAAAGAACATCATCTTTGCTTTTTTCTTACTTTGTTACGCTAATTATTGCTATTCTGATCAGATGAAGTGCCATCTGTCGGACATTTTTTGAACATTTGTATTTTTTTGGTTCTAATAAAACTCCATGTCATTTCAAGCATGTTAGTCAATTTGTACCTCTCTGTCTACATTATTCCATGATTTATTGAGTTTTCAAATTTATACTGACTTTTTGATCACCCGGTATTTAATGAATATTTTGTATCTTCAGCTGTGAATCCAGTTTACAACACAGGTCAGACTCGGATGGTAAAGCCTTACCCTAGGCTGTAAACTGCTTTTGAATTTAAGGAAGCGAATGTGAAGGAAAAGGAAAAATAATAAATAACTTAAAGAATAAAACCTCATCTGGCTGGGATGGACTGAGAATATTATAATTAAAAAATGCAATAAGGAATTAGTTGGAATAATTACCCATATGATCAACAGTAGTATCGGGGAGCACACATTTCCAAATATACTGAAGAAAAGTACAGTTAAACCTGTGCATAAAAAAGGATCGAAAGAAGAGCTATCAAACTTCAGGCTCATATCACTAATACCAATTTTCAGTAAAATATTTGAAATTGTTTTGTTGACACAACTTATTGATTATTTCACAAAGAATAATTTACTAGCAGAAACACAGCATCGCTTCAGAAAGCATCACAATACCATTACGACAATTACCAAGTTTCTCCACAAGGTGTATGATGCCCTGGATGAGGGAATGCAAACAGCAGGGATATTCTTAGACCTTACTAAAGCATTTGACTTAGTGAACCATGAGCTACTACTAAGCAAACTGGAACCTTACAATATAAACGCCACATCCATACAACTACTGATCACTTATCTAACCAGTCATAAGCAGTGTACAAAGCTGAGTTATGAAATTGATGGTCAGATCAACATTTCCAATCCAGCTATGAAACAGTAAAACAAGGTGTACCTCAGGGCTCCGTATTGGGCCCTTTCCTTTTTGTGGTCTACATTAATGATTTAGAGGCACCTCTGTACTCCCAACTAGTACATTATGCACATGATACTTCACTTTTGTTCTTTTGCAAACAAACTAATGACTTGACATTGGCTGCAACTGATGGCTTAAGTCAAATAACTACTTACTTCCATGATCAAGGTCTAAAAGTCAATAGTAGCAAATCCCAGCTATTACCATTTAATCTTGGTAATTCATACCTAACCTTTATTGATAATACAAGTGGCATCAAAAAAGTAGACACTGACAAATGTAAAGTTTTGGTGATATACCTAGACGAGCGTAGGAAGAGGGAGAGAAGGAAACATAGTAGGTGAATATGGATTGGGGGACAGAAATGAAAGAGGAAGCCGCCTGGTCGAATTTTGCACAGAGCACAACATAATCATAACTAACACTTGGTTTAAGAATCATGAAAGAAGGTTGTATACATGGAAGAACCCTGGAGATACTAAAAGGTATCAGATAGATTGTATAATGGTAAGACAGAGATTTAGGAACCAGGTTATAAATTGTAAGACATTTCCAGGGGCAGATGTGGACTCTGACCACAATCTATTGGTTATGACCTGTAGATTAAAACTGAAGAAACTGCAAAAAGGTGGGAATTTAAGGAGATGGGACCTGGATAAACTAAAAGAACCAGAGGTTGTACAGAGATTCAGGGAGAGCATAAGGGAGCAATTGACAGGAATGGGGGAAATAAATACAGTAGAAGAAGAATGGGTAGCTTTGAGGGATGAAGTAGTGAAGGCAGCAGAGGATCAAGTAGGTAAAAAGACGAGGGCTAGTAGAAATCCTTGGGTAACAGAAGAAATATTGAATTTAATTGATGAAAGGAGAAAATATAAAAATGCAGTAAGTGAAACAGGCAAAAAGGAATACAAACGTCTCAAAAATGAGATCGACAGGAAGTGCAAAATGGCTAAGCAGGGATGGCTAGAGGACAAATGTAAGGATGTAGAGGCCTATCTCACTAGGGGTAAGATAGATACCGCCTACAGGAAAATTAAAGAGACCTTTGGAGATAAGAGAACGACTTGTATGAATATCAAGAGCTCAGATGGAAACCCAGTTCTAAGCAAAGAAGGGAAAGCAGAAAGGTGGAAGGAGTATATAGAGGGTCTATACAAGGGCGATGTACTTGAGGACAATATTATGGAAATGGAAGAGGATGTAGATGAAGATGAAATGGGAGATATGATACTGCGTGAAGAGTTTGACAGAGCACTGAAAGACCTAAGTCGAAACAAGGCCCACGGAGTAGACAATATTCCATTGGAACTACTGACGGCCTTGGGAGAGCCAGTCCTGACAAAACTCTACCATCTGCTGAGCAAGATGTATGAAACAGGCGAAATACCCTCAGACTTCAAGAAGAATATAATAATTCCAATCCCAAAGAAAGCAGGTGTTGACAGATGCGAAAATTACCGAACTATCAGCTTAATAAGTCACAGCTGCAAAATACTAACACGAATTCTTTACAGACGAATGGAAAAACTAGTAGAAGCCAACCTCGGGGAAGATCAGTTTGGATTCCGTAGAAACACTGGAACACGTGAGGCAATACTCACCTTACGACTTATCTTAGAAGAAAGATTAAGGAAAGGCAAACCTACGTTTCTAGCATTTGTAGACTTAGAGAAAGCTTTTGACAATGTCGACTGGAATACTCTCTTTCAAATTCTAAAGGTGGCAGGGGTAAAATACAGGGAGCGAAAGGCTATTTACAATTTGTACAGAAACCAGATGGCAGTTATAAGAGTCGAGGGACATGAAAGGGAAGCAGTGGTTGGGAAGGGAGTAAGACAGGGTTGTAGCCTCTCCCCGATGTTGTTCAATCTGTATATCAAGCAAGCAGTAAAGGAAACAAAAGAAAAATTCGGAGTAGGTATTAAAATTCATGGAGAAGAAGTAAAAACTTTGAGGTTCGCCGATGACATTGTAATTCTGTCAGAGACAGCAAAGGACTTGGAAGAGCAGTTGAATGGAATGGACAGTGTCTTGAAAGGAGGATATAAGATGAACATCAACAAAAGCAAAACAATGATAATGGAATGTAGTCTAATTAAGTCGGGTGATGCTGAGGGAATTAGATTAGGAAATGAGGCACTTAAAGTAGTAAAGGAGTTTTGCTATTTGGGGAGCAAAATAACTGATGATGGTCGAAGTAGAGAGGATATAAAATGTAGGCTGGCAATGGCAAGGAAAGCGTTTCTGAAGAAGAGAAATTTGTTAACATCCAGTATTGATTTAAGTGTCAGGAAGTCATTTCTGAAAGTATTCGTATGGAGTGTAGCCATGTATGGAAGTGAAACATGGACGATAAATAGTTTGGACAAGAAGAGAATAGAAGCTTTCGAAATGTGGTGCTACAGAAGAATGCTGAAGATTAGATGGGTAGATCACATAACTAATGAGGAAGTATTGAATAGGATTGGGGAGAAGAGAAGTTTGTGGCACAACTTGACCAGAAGAAGGGATCGGTTGGTAGGACATGTTCTGAGGCATCAAGGGATCACCAATTTAGTATTGGAGGGCAGCGTGGAGGGTAAAAATCGTAGAGGGAGACCAAGAGATGAATACACTAAGCAGATTCAGAAGGATGTAGGTTGCAGTAGGTACTGGGAGATGAAGATGCTTGCACAGGATAGAGTAGCATGGAGAGCTGCATCAAACCAGTCTCAGGACTGAAGACCACAACAACAACAACAACAACCTAGACGAAAATCTTAGATGGGTAGAACATATCAATGTTGTATGCAATAAAATCAGCAGTTCACTGCACTTAATTAGCAAACTATCAAAATTAGTCTCTGAACAAACTTTAAAAACTGCTTATTATGGGACAATATATATTAATTATGAAATAGAGGTATGAGGATGTGCTTCTGAAAGACACATGAACAGAATCCTAACACTGCAGAAAAGAGCAATCAGGACCATGCATTAACTAGGATACAGAGATTCATGTAGGGAAACCTTTGTACAACATAAATATCTAACAGTATACTCCTTGGTACACTACTTTTCATTCAAGCCTCGTACATACATATTTTTTAATATTTGTTGATACCATTTCGATGATGAGTTCTGTGACAGCAAAGGGCTTTTGTGTGCCAAATGGTTGAATCAGCTGCACCCAGTCATAGGGATGTTCAACAGAACCCATGAAATGCTTTTTCATCCAGACTGTATGATGTGTTACACTCCATGGGTGTGCGTGTGTCGATAGTAGAAAGTTGTCATCAGTAACTGCCACTAGTTAGAAGACAGAAAGGCCAACCACGTGCATTATGGCAACAAGCTTTTTTTTCCACAAAATATTTTTATTTTTAATAAATATGAGTCACATATATCAATCTTCAGTCATTTCTACTCAATACAAAATTTCACATGAACTACTGAAATACATTTTATTTCTCATTCTGATCTGTTCTGTTTCAAATAATTCTTAACAAACCAGTAACATAATCTACTCTTCTAACACATTTCATTCAAGATTTTCTATCTATATTTATTTCTGCATTCAGGCAGGTACGCTATTCCTAGTTGACAAAACTGTCCCCTTCCTTATTTTATACTGTCAACAGATCTTACTCTCATGCCTAATTTATCTGTTCCCTCTTTCAATTGGGTTTGGATAGAAATATTTTAATAAATCAAATGCAGAAATAATCCTTAGAATGTAATCTTTAATTACCAATATTCACTTTTCCACATAATCACTAGCCAATTGGATACATTTCTGCCAACGATGAACAAGTTTCCTGAAGCCATCATGGAAGAAGTCGACACTCTGTTTCTGCAACCACAGTCTCACAGTTTTCTCAACGTCTTCATCAGAAGCATAATGATGTCCCCACATATCGTCTTTCAGTATCAGAAACAGATGGAAGTCAGACGGTGCTAAATCTGGACAGTATGGAGGGTGCCATACAGTGGTGAGATTCAGTCTCTGAAGTTCTTCTGTGGTGGCACGTAAAGTATGTGGTTTGGCACATTGTCATTTCCCTTTTCCTTTCCGACCCTTGTTAGCCGTCATTTCAGTGTTTGTAGCATTGTGATGTAACACTGTGAATTTATTGTTGTTCTACAATCAAGGAAATCAACATTGATAACACCATCTGCATCCCAGAACACTGTGGCCATGATTTTTCCAGTTTAGGGCTGCGTCTTGAATTTCTGGGGTGAGTCTTTGTGTTGATATTCCATAGACTGACATTTCGTCTCTGGGTCATAATGGTGTACCAATGTTTTGTCTCCTGTCACAAACAAATGGAAAAAGGCGTCACCTTCATTCTCATAATATGAGAGGAGTTCCTGGCAAATTTCAAGTCTGTGCACTTTCACTTCAGGCGTCAGCATCCTGGGTACCCATCATGCACAGATCTTCTGATAGCCAAGCAAAGCAATAATGTAATCCGAATGTTCTTGTGAAATGCTGATTGTGCTTGCAATTTCTCTCTGAGTGATACGACAATCGTCCTGAATCAATCTGTCAACATTTTGCTTGTGAAACTTGGTGTTTGCTGTCTCAGGATGTCCAATTCTTTGTTTGTCATGCAGGTCAGATGTTCCTGCCTCAGCATCTTCAAACTTGTTTGCCCAATGACTCACAGTACTCACATCAACACAATCATCATAAACTGCTTTCATTCTCTGATGAATCTCCTTTGAGGTGACGCCTTCTACAGTCAAGAATTCAATGATTGCACATTGCTTAAATCGCGTTGATCTACTGTCTGCACAGGGTTCCATACTTTACACTGTAACAACACAATTGTTCAATGCTAAGGCTTCCCGCCAACTGGAATTGTAGAGAAGAGGCTACGGAACAAGCCAGTAGCTGCCACATACCAATGCTGCCAACTGTTGAAGAGTTATGAAGGTGGAGACATTACTTTTCAGTCAACCCTCATAGTAATAATATTTCAGTTCACAGTCTGAACTTGGTATTTCAACTTTGATCAGTAGTAATCAGCAGTAATAGAAAGTTGCTGACAATTGACTGTAGTAGGCTCTCTTTCACACACATATAGAAGAGAGCATAGGCTTAAATAACATTGGCTGTATAGGTATAGCAATGTGAAATAAAGATTTCTGAGAAGTCTGTACCTTAATATGTAATTGTTTATCCTCAGAAAAAACTACATTACCCACAACACCACATAGTACATATGCACATTTTAAACTGTTACTATGTACTGCTGAAAATGTGATTTATGCAGAATAATTATTAGAGGAATTGCAGTTGTGTCCTAACTCTGAGAAAGCTCCCACCCACAGAAGAAGACAGAGCTGACCTGCATAGTTTTATCTTAAAAAGATGAAAAGCATAATTGTATTCAACAATGTGATTCTGAGTCTTTAGCAGCTACTGCGACTACAGAGATTAGTGAATCCTATCAAATGTATACTACCACTAAAAATAAGTTTAAAATGTAGCACTGTCCTAGATTTATAAATATGTAACTGTAGTGTACATATTGTATTGAAACATAAGTAATCTTTTAAAAATTATTTCTCTGAGACTTATCCATCAAAGAATGTTCAAATATGAGTTTCTCACAGTTCTGACACAATATCGCCCAACCCTGTAGAATAATAGTGAAGCAAATGTATGGCTTATGTTGTGTTTATCTGGATCATTAAATAAACACTTAGTCACATAACTCACACACAAAACAGTAATAAAGTTTGCCCATGACAATAAGCTTTAGATTTTACAATCAACATAAACCAATGTGGCAAGTGTGTGATTTTGTAGTGTACTTACTTAGATTGTCACACCCAAGAATAAAATATTAATACTCATATACACAGTGTTCAGAAATTCCCATTATAAACTTCTAAAACTGGGGAGGGGCAGATAATATTTTGAACTGGAACTCATGTCTGAAAACCTACCATTTCCATACTACAAACATTTGAAAACTTATTGGTAACGCAACCACTTTCACGAGTAATTGGTTAGGTGTGACCCAGTACATTACTTGTTTTAGAATTCAACTCATTAATAACCAAATAAATTGCTCACATACTCATTGATGGGTTCTTTTCAGTGTGTTGCAGTATGATCTCTTCCAATTCAAGTGTGCGGTATCTTCTTGGAGCATCACAGTCATGCCTGCTTATGGTGAAGGTACCCTTTCTTGAAGCCATTGCATAACTGTGGCAGAAGTGTATGCAATGAAGCCAGACATTGTGGAGATTGTTCTTGATCAAGGTGACTATCAACACTTCCATGACCATGAACTTTGCTGTTCAGACGGATCATGTCAGTATTCTGCAGTCATGTACTCAGCCGTGTTGCTCTAACAGTCACAGATAAGTGAATGACACTCAAACCAGGTCAGAGAGATAGAATAGACGTCAAATGACACCAGCCAATCTGACGTAACCACCCCCAACATCAATATCCTATTGCATACCTACTGAGCAAACATGTTTCCAAGCAGCTGTAGCATGGAAACAGTACATTTCCGCACATGGGTTCCTATTCAAAATATTATGTACTCATTCCTCTCTGCAAGTCCAGAAGTTATTAATGGGAAATTCCGAACAAAGTATATATCTAACTTATAAAATAGCATATGGATGTGCATCTGCCATAGCATGAGAACTGCTTGGTAAAAACTAAAAATAATGTACTGCACATCATTCAGTTGTGTATGTAAATTTGTTTACTATATTATTAGCCTGGGCAGCTAGGAAAATACAATTTCTATTTCTCGGCTGCCTCAGATTGGATGCCTTGATGATTGCTGGGTTGGCGAATTTCTTGCAATCACCCTAGTTCCATAGAAAACTAATGCAACTATGGAAAGAACAACCCAATCCATCTCAAGATAGATACATAAATACTTTATTTAATATTGAGCTGGAAAACATATACCAAACATGTGGTACGTGAAATTCATCAGTCAGCTACGTGCTTGTGATCAAGTATAGCCCTATTTTAATGATATTAAGGCAGCATTGCAATCATACAACAAATTAAATCATACCAAAAGGCACTAGACAATATTCTTCCTGTAATAAAATTCTTCATTAGCTATATAAAAGAAATTATTTACAGAGGCATGCAAAATTAATCTAGGCAACATATTTGAGATTACTCACATTGCTTGCTTACCGGGTGCAATGTATTTGCTGTCAAGTATGTCTGGGTTGTATCTGTTGCTTATAGCATTTTAGAATGTATTCTATTTATATATTATTGTACTGAGGGCATTTAATCATTCCTGTCTTTGTGACAGTGTAACAGCATCTGTGGCTGAATAATAAGTAATGGCACGCGTTTGTCAAAGGTCCATAATGGTGAGTATGCTTCTTGATTGCTTTGATGGCATGGCACTGCTATCTCATTGCTAAAAGATGGCGGCAGCTACTTCACTTGCAGTCCTCCTGCCAATGTACATGGAGTACATGTTGCGTGTCTATCGGTGTTCATGTACGAACAACTGTTTTGTATTGTGCAGCCATAAGTTGAAGAGTAGGGTTGGCAGTGTTCAGCTTTGATGATAACTGATCGGGGAAACAAGTTGTCTGTAGCTGTAACTTGAGTGTCCAAAGAGTAAGGCAGGCTATGTTCAGCTCCGATGATACTACGGGAAATGAGTCTTGTACAGATGGTGTATTAAAAATGTTCATACTGTCACTTCACATACTGTTCATTCATTGTTGGTTTGCTACTTAAGTTAAACAAACAGGTTGTTGGGGGGGGGGGAAAGTAAGCAGCCTGCCTGTGGTAGTGTCACCAAACATGTTCTTTGTCTGGTTTCCTCAACCACAAATGCAGCTTTTGCTCACATAGCTTAAATTTATCACTTCCAAAATAGGCTACTTTTAACTGGTAATGAACATTTCAACAAGTGATGACTTGTGGACCCACAGATGTCTGTGCATTATACATTTTAACATATGCAAGTACTTGAATTTGAGACGCTGTTATATCCTAGCCAGTAATGCCACCCGAGCCCACTGCCAAAAGGTTGGCAGCATCAAGTCCGGACGCCGTCCGCATAAGCAGCGCCAGCGAGACAGGAAATCGCCGCAAGTCTGCGCGTGCCACCGTTGGCTTCTGGTTTCTTAAGCACTGGAGTCGCAAGCGCTAGGACAGTTCTGTATTCGCCGCTCAGTTGTATACTCGCCACCGAATTGTGTACTTGCTAGTCAGTTGTGTGTTCATCGCAGCAGAGTTGTTGTTTGTCGTCAGCCGACGCTGACCTAGCCGCTCCGACTCGAGCTAGACAGATTTCTGTAGACACAGAGTTCACTATTGTGTTGCTGTATCTTCGTCAATAAAGATAAGTACCGACTTTTATTTAATCAGAGTGTTTGGGTTTTCATCTTTCTGTTCACTGTTCCAGCGGACCGGTCGGCCCGCTATTAAAAGTGTGGCGGTGACTTCGTAAGCCGTTTCTGCAGCGAATTGTTTGTCGCTACGAACGCCGCCACAAAACTGGCGACGACGGCTTCCGAACTCGTGTGCAGGGCTGGTTCAACTTGTTTCTGGTTATACTAATTATAGCGATAAAATTTTGGGGGCTGGTTTAATTTGTGTTCACTATGTCTGCCGAATTACAACAGTTGATCTTGTTACAGAGTCAGCAAATACAAAGTCTGGTGGAAGCAATCGCCAAACAAGCGGCTAATCCTCCAACACAAAAGGAACAAGCACAGGCAGCACCACCTTTCCGTGCTTTTGATGCATCAAGAGAAGAATGGCGAGAATATTTCGCGCAGTTGCAGGCGCACATGACAGTCTACAAAATCACGGGTACTGAGCGGCAGCTTTATTTAATTTCCACTGCAGGCGTGGAAGTCTATCGACTACTTTGTAAGTTGTTCCCGGAATCCAAGCCAGAAGCTTTAGACTATGACGTTGTTGTTAACAAGCTTGCTGAGTATTTCGAGTAGCGAGTTCATGTGGCAGCAGCCAGATTCAAGTTCTTCAGATTAAAGAAACTGCCACATCAATCTAATAAACAGTGGTTAACAGATTTACGGGGCCTCACCCGTCAGTGCCGATTTAATTGTGTGTGTGGAGCTTCCTACAGTGATGTCATGTTACGAGACGCTATTACTCAAAACATTGCAGATTCTCGTATTCGTGCTGCTATCTTAAAGTTGCCTGACCCGTCATTAGAGACTGTGATGAACATCATTGAAGCCCAAGATACTTTTGACTATGCTGAGTGTGAGTTAGATCAGCCATGTATTTCTCAAATTGCCTGTGCTAAGCAAGTTATGTCACGCCCGCGGCCCCACCGGCAGAGTCAGACTGTAAACACTAGCCGGCCGCGTCATGTTAAATACATTCGTCAGCCGCGTGTGCAAGATGATAGAGTTAAGTCTTGCCCTAAGTGTGTTCTTGCTCATCCTCGTGAACGTTGCCCGTTAAGAAACACGGTTTGTCACTTTTGTCAAAGGAAAGGACACATCCAGACTGTTTGTTTGCGTAAACGCAAGAACAATTCTAGTGCTGCCCAGCCCATGGATATTCATGTTCTTCAAAGCCAGCCCGCCCAGAAGGTCGTGTTTAAAGACTCTTCCACAGTTCGTGTGGGTAATAAACTTGTTCGCAATAAGCCACCCACCCAGCCCTCTGCTATGCGACCCAAGCGTAATTCAAACGCTGTAAAAAGTAATGTGCAGACTGCAAGTGAAGCGGGAGTTGTTGTTCCACCCGCCCAACCCACGAGTTGTCGTAAGCAGCGAACACGCGCTAAACGCGCTGATTTTGTGTCTTCCGCCTCCACTGCACCGATCCAGAGACAGTGTAATAAACTATTTGTGAAGCTACGCATCCAGGATAAGACCTTCAATTTTCAATTAGACACTGGTGCGTCTGTGACTCTCATAAATAGTGCTACGTATGCGGCTATCGGCCGCCCTAAACTTTCAGCGGCAAAACATTCTTTGGCTACTTATAGTGGAGAACAAATTCCTGTGTTAGGTGTATGTAGCGTGCCAGCCACATTCCGTGGCAATACAAAAACAGTTTCATTCACAGTGCTCCGCGCTACAGACAGTGTAAACATTTTCGGATTAGACTGTTTTGACTTGTTTGGCCTGTCTATCCAAGACAATGTGTTGCAAATTAATTCTGTTGTTGTTCCTCAAGACAGCATAACCGATTTGTGTAAACAATACAGTGACATATTTAAAGACGAACTAGGTTGTGCTGCGAACTTTGCCGCTCATATTACGTTAAAAGATAATGCTCAGCCTCGATTTTTTCGTGCTCGTCCAGTGCCTCACGCCCTCCGGGCACCTGTAGCAGATGAACTTCGTCGTTGGCAAAACAACGGTGTTATTCAACCCGTTTCAGCAAGCCAGTGGGCTTCTCCCTTAGTTATTATAAAGAAACCGTCTGGCAAGTTACGTTTGTGTGCTGATTTTAAGTCGACAGTTAATCCTCAGACTGTCATTGATTCTTTTCCTTTGCCTAGACCGGACGAGCTGATGGATAAGTTAGGGGAAGCTGGTTTCTTTTCCAAAATTGATCTCCGTGAAGCATATTTGCAATTGCCCCTCGACGAGCAATCACAACAGTATTTTGTCATAAACACGTCGTTGGGGTTGTTCCGTTTTCTGCGTTTGCCTTTTGGTTGTGCGTCAGCTCCAGCTGTTTTTCAGCGTTTTTTGTCACAACTTGTGGCTAATGTGCTATCGTGTTGCAACTATTTAGACGATATTGTTGTGTCCGGTCAGATGCCTGCTGAACATTTCCGTAATTTGGGGTGTTTGTTTACAGTGTTGTCTCAGGCAGGCCTACGTTGCAACATCGTTAAATGTTCATTTTTCCTTACGGAGATGGAGTATCTGGGACATGTTATTAATGCTCAAGGCATTCATCCCTCCCAGTCACATTTAGTAGCTATTCGTGATTTGCCCGCCCCTCGCAATCTGCATGAATTGCAAGCAGTTCTTGGCAAATTGACATATTATATTAGGTTTATACCTAATGCATCACAGATTGCTGCACCGTTGCATCGTCTCCGCCGTAAGAATGTTCCGTTTGTGTGGTCAGCTGATTGCCAATCAGCCTTTCAGCAGCTTAAAGAGGCTTTATTGAATGATCGTTGTCTGGTCCATTACGACCCTAACAAGCCTCTGGTGTTAGCTTGTGATGCCACTTCTTTCGGCCTCGGTGCTGTGTTGTCTCTCCGAGTCAGTAACACCGAACATCCTATTGCGTTCGCATCTAAATTGCTAAACAAAGCTCAGCGTAATTATAGCCAATTGGACAAGGAAGCGTTGGCTATTGTGTTCGGTGTCACAAAATTCCATCACTACCTCTATGGTAGACCATTCTATTTAGTAACAGATCACAAGCCCCTGACGTCACTGTTTCATCCGTCTAAACCAGTTCCTCAGCGGACAGCTCAGAGACTACAACGTTGGGCTCTTTTGTTATCACAATACCAGTATGAGATACTGTATCGCCCTACAGCTCAGCATGCAAACGCTGACGCGCTTTCTAGATTGCCGATTGCTGCGGATGATGTCTTCGATTCCTCTGACGACTCTTGCCATCAGATTGACGCCGATGAGCATCAATCCCTCCGGGATTTTTCGATTGATTATCGTCAGGTGGCACGTGAGACAGCTACGGATCCTCATCTGAGTTTACTATTACGTTTTGTTCAACGTGGTTGGCCGTCCAAGGCAAAGGACATATCGGATCCTGTGGTTCGTCGCTATTATCCGCAACGTCATCTGTTGTCTGTTTCGCACGGAGTTTTGCTGTTACGCACCGAGAATGACCAGCTTCATGTAGTGGTTCCCCAAGTGCTCCAATCCAAGGTCCTCGCCTTGTTGCATCAAGGTCATTGGGGAGTGGTCCGCACCAAGCAGCTTGCCCGCCGTCATTGTACATGGATCGGCATTGATAAGCAGATTACGCAGATGTCTACAGATTGTTCGACATGTGCCGAACACCAAGCTGCTCCGCCTCAATGCTATTTTGAGTGGGCACGCCCTGCCGGTCCCTGGCAGCGAGTACATATTGATTTCGCTGGTCCATATTGGCATTCTCGTTGGCTCATCGTGATAGATGCATTTAGTAATTTTCCGTTTGTTGTGCCCATGCAGTCTACAACGTCTGCACAAACTATACAGGCGTTGACTTCAATTTTTTGTATCGAGGGTCTTCAAGAAGTTTTAGTGTCTGACAATGGTCCACAATTTACCTCTGCTGAATTTGAAAGTTTTTGTTCTGCCAATGGCATTCGCCATGTTCTTACTCCGCCGTTCCACCCTCAATCGAATGGTGCAGTGGAACGTTTTGTACGCACATTCAAGGATCATATGGACCGCCTTCGTGCTACGCACTCTCGTCAGCAGGCCCTCATCACGTTCCTGTCGTCGTACCAGACCACGCCACGCGACGGCCCTTCGCCTGCAGAGCTTCTCCACGGCCGTCGTCATCGCACCCTACTACGGTTGTTGCACCCCCCGGATCGACCTGCCGCTTCTGAGCATTGCACGCGTTTTCAGCGCAACGACGCCGTTTTTTTTCAGAGTTTATCACGGTCGCCGTCGTTGGGAACGTGGTACCGTGATGAGTGTCCAGGGGCGCGGTTTTTATACTGTTCAAGGTGCTACTGGGGTGCACAGGAGGCATCAGAACTAGTTGCGCCGCGCTGGCCGCCCGGATTCTGCCGCTCGTTCTTTGCCCACAGATTTGGTCCACGGCGGGTTCCAGCCGCGCCTTCCGACTTCGCTGCCGCCCCCAGGGCAGCAGCAGCAGCCGTCGCCGCTACCACGCCGACAGCCCGTCCCCTTGATGCCTCCCGCGCAGCTTCATCCGGGAGCGCCCCAGGTGGTCGCTCCGGTGCCTGCGGTCCCTCTTCAGTCGCCACCGCCTTCGGAGCTGATGGACGTCGACCCCTCAGCCGGGCCGCCTTCCCAAGCGGTGGCTGTGCAGCCTGTCCTGCAGCCGCTTTCCTTGGGCACCCCAAAGGAGTCTGACACCGCTGCGCCTTGTCCGGTGCCCACTCAGCAGCCGTCGACGCAGCGTCAGGAGATGCTGCCTCTCTTCGTGGGTCCCGACGCCCCGTCGCGTCCAGTACCAGAAGCTGCGCCCGTGGTCACAGGCGTGCACCCTGACCTCGGTTTTCAGTCGGTGTTTTCCGAGGCCCCGCGCAGCCAATGCTGGGGTGCAGACCGGGGACTGCCACCGACAACAGTCTCCACCCCGGTCTCTTCTGCTACGCCTGCGGCCAGACCCCTCCCCCGCCGTCAACGCTCGCCACGTCATTATTCAACGACGGTGCGGCGATTTGGGGGGGAGGAGTGTTATATCCTAGCCAGTAATGCCACCCGAGCCCGCTGCCAAGAGGTTGGCAGCTTCAAAGTCCGGACGCCGTCCGCATAAGCAGCACCAGCGAGACAGGAAATCGCCGCAAGTTTGCACGCGCCACCGCTGGCTTCTGGTTTCTTAAGCACTGGAGTCGCGAGTGCTAGGACAGTTCTGTATTCGCCGCTCAGTTGTATACTCGCCACCGAATTGTGTACTTGCTAGTCAGTTGTGTGTTCATCGCAGCAGAGTTGTTGTTTGTCGTCAGCCGACGCTGACCTAGCCGCTCCGACTCGAACTAGACAGATTTCTGTAGACACGGAGTTCACTACTGTGTTTCTGTATCTTCGTTAATAAAGATAAGTACCGACTTTTATTTAATCAGAGTGTTTGGGTTTTCATCTTTCTGTTCACTGTTCCAGCGGACCGGTCGGCCCGCTATTAAAAGTGTGGCAGTGACTTCGTAAGCCGTTTCTACAGCGAATTGTTTGTCGCTACGAACGCCGCCACAAAAGACGCAATGACCAGGTTGGGTAACTTTAATGCTTCCATGCTAAATAACTCAGAAAAGGCAAAAATTATTGAATTTTTTTGTGGACAATTATTTCCCAATGCAACCTCCTCTGCAACACCCTTACTAGCTTTTCAGACAGTTTTATGACTACCCTGTATATATAGTTTGTGCCCATCTAGTTGTCTGAGTTATAACACAAATGCAACCTGCTGAAGAAACAACACATAGAATTCTGCACAGAGCTAAAGCAATTGACAGAGCAGTACCACAAGCACTACCACACTAAGGAGTAGGGACAATCCAATGTGTGTGTGTGTGTGTGTGTGTGTGTGTGTGTGTGTGTGTGTGTGTGTGTGTGTGTGTCTGTGTCTGTGTGTGTGTGTAATGTACATACAAAAGATTCATTATAATTAATATATACACTGCTGCATGCAAATACAACTAATACTCACACCTCAGTGGTAGAATCTTTTCAAGTATTAGTAGGCATACAGCCCCTTCACCCTACCGCATTCAGAACAGAACAGTGGATAGATCCCCGAGTTAGAAAATCTGGCAACAGTACATGGCCCAGAATACAATAACTGCCAATTATTGTTCCTTTTAGTTAGCAAAGAGGACTTGGGATGACACATTATAAGCTGAGAGAGAGTCATCGGTCCTATCTTACTGCCAAAATTGCTTTGGTAGCCTGGCTTTTTCGGTCAGCGCAATGAGAGTTTGTCATACCTTTCCAACCCACGTGGCTGTGTCATGTGGATGCTTGGGAATTGGTGAGTTCTATTTATTCTTCTGTGACTGATTTAGCATTAGCTTTCTTGAAGTACAGTTTGGTGATGAGTGAGGTAGGTTCTACGTCTGCATGTATAATCTGCAAAGCACCATGAGGCGTATGGCAGAGGGTATGTCCCATTGTACCATTTATTAAGGTTTCTTCCTGTTCCATTCTTGTATGGAGTATGGGAAGAATGATTATTTCACTGCCCCTGTGCGTGCAGTAATTATTCTAATCATATTCTCCTATGTGAGTGATACGTAAGGGGTTGTAGCATATCCCTAGAGGAACCATTTAAAGCCGATTCTTGAAACTTTGTTAATAGACTTTCTCAGGACAGTTCAGTTCCTTCAGTATCTCTGTGACACTCTCCCACAGATTAACCAAACCTGTGACCATTCATGCTACCATCCTCTGTATATGTTCAATATCCGTTGTTAGTCTTGTGTGGTACTGGTCTCGCACACTTTAGCAATATTCTAGGACCAGTCGCATGAGTGACTTGTAAGCAATTTCTTTTGTAGACTGATTGCGCTTTCCCAGTATTCAACAAATAAACCGAAGTCTACCACCTGCTTTACTCACGACTGAACGTATGTGATCATGCCATTTCATATCCCTACAAAGTGTTACACCCAGGTATTTGTATGAGTTGGCTGATCCATCACTGACTCATTGATATTATAGTCATAGGATATTACATATTTTTATTCTGTGATGTGCACAATTGTACGTTTCTGAACATTTAGAGGAAGTTGCCAATCTCTGCTCCATGTTGAAATCTTATCAAGGTCTGCCAATATTTGTCCAGTTTCTTTCAGACAGTACTTCATTATAGGTAACTGTATCATCTGCAGAAAGCCTGATTTTACTATTAATACTGTCTGCAAAGTAATTAATATGCAACATTAACAGCAAGGGTCCCAACATACTTCCTTGGGGCACACACAAAGTTACTTCTACATCTGAAAACTACTCCTGCACACTTATAGAAGACGTCATACACTCCAAATAGAAATCAGACTGTGGTTCGATTCCTGGGCAGTGGACCACAGATGTGGAGGGCAACTACCTATAAACGTCTTGTAGGTTTAAGTTGGTGAAGTAGCAGTACTCACTAATTTTTGTAGCACACTTGATCACATCAGAGTGTTCCCATGAGCAGTGAGTACACCAGAAGAGTATCTTCTGCATCAGTTGGCATACACAACAGGTATCAGATTGTGCATTTTGCCAGTAAAGAAACACACCATTGTGTATCTTGTAGTGTGCCTGAGCTTTGCAGGAGGATTATCTTGCAAAAGTTGCTTGGTCGGTAACCTATTTGGTCCTGTATCCTGCCTCTTTGCCATGTCCATGCACATCATTAGGAAACACCCTCAATCAATTCATCTTTCATCAGACACATGTTAATATCACAATCATAATCATTACCTATTTGTACCTTGTCTAAAACTGACGGTAGCCTAGATAGAACATCAGCTACACTGGTATCTTGGTCTCTGACATGAATAATACTAAATCTGTACTAATGATAGGCTAATGACCATCTCACCAGTCTTGCATGCAAGAATTAATAGGTCATTAAAAAGCTAAGAGCTCTGAGGTCACAGTATATGTTTGTGAGATAGCCTTATAAGTAATAGTGAAATCTCTTCACTGCCCATACAACAGCTAAGGTTTCTTGGTCTATACCGGAGTAGGATCTTTCACAGCAGATGAGAATCCAACTTGCCAGCAATGGTACGTATGTGAAACAGACACATACCAAGAAAAGAGTTCGAGGCATGTCACCAAGCAGAAATCTTGGTTCATGTCAGGATGGAATAGTGTTTTGGACATGCAAAGTGCTTGCTTAATTTTCTTGAAGTCTCATTTACAGTCATTGGACCAGCACCACTGTGCATGCTACTTAAGCAACAGAACAAGTGTCTCACTATTCGGTAGACATTTCAGCACAAACTGTTGGTAGAATGAGACAAGGACAAGAAAATACTTCAGTTATTTCTTAGACCTGGGGACAGGAAAATTCCTGATCACACTTAACTTGGTCACCTCAGCTTTCATTCCTTGTTGGGTGATTATACGTATATAACCAGAAAAGTTATGATATTGTGTCCAAATTTCAACTTGTGGAGGTGTTTTGTTACTCCTGTCTTCTCCAGCTTCCACAGAACTTGTCTTGGCTATTAACAGATCATCTACAAAAAGTGTGACTTTGTCTAGCCATTCAGCGCCTAATACACTCCTGGAAACTGAAATAAGAACACCGTGAATTCATTGTCCCAGGAAGGGGAAACTTTATTGACACATTCCTGGGGTCAGATACATCACATGATCACACTGACAGAACCACAGGCACATAGTCACAGGCAACAGAGCATGCACTATGTTGGCACTAGTACAGTGTATATCCACCTTTCGCAGCAATGCAGGCTGCTGTTCTCCCATGGAGACGATCGTAGAGATGCTGGATGTAGTCCTGTGGAACGGCTTGCCATGCCATTTCCACCTGACGCCTCAGTTGGACCAGCGTTCGTGCTGGACGTGCAGACCGCGTGAGACGACGCTTCATCCAGTCCCAAACATGCTCAATGGGGGACAGATCCGGAGATCTTGCTGGCCAGGGTAGTTGACTTACACCTTCTAGAGCACGTTGGGTGGCACGGGATACATGCGGACGTGCATTGTCCTGTTGGAACAGCAAGTTCCCTTGCCCGTCTAGGAATGGTAGAACGATGGGTTCGATGACGGTTTGGATGTACCGTGCACTATTCAGTGTCCCCTCGACGATCACCAGTGGTGTACGGCCAGTGTAGGAGATCGCTCCCCACACCATGATGCTGGGTGTTGGCCCCGTGCGCCTCGGTCGTATGCAGTCCTGATTGTGGCGCTCACCTGCACGGTGCCAAACATGCATACGACCATCATTGGCACCAAGGCAGAAGCGACTCTCATCGCTGAAGACGACACGTCTCCATTCGTCCCTCCATTCACGCCTGTCGCGACACCACTGGAGGCGGGCTGCACGATGTTGGGGCGTGAGCGGAAGACGGCCTAACGGTGTGCGGGACCGTAGCCCAGCTTCATGGAGACGGTTGCGAATGGTCCTCGCCGATACCCCAGGAGCAACAGTGTCCCTAATTTGCTGGGAAGTGGTGGTGCGGTCCCCTACGGCACTGCGTAGGATCCTACGGTCTTGGCATGCATCTGTGCGTCGCTGCGGTCCGGTCCCAGGTCGACGGGCACGTGCACCTTCCGCCGACCACTGGCGACAACATCGATGTACTGTGGAGACCTCACGCCCCATGTGTTGAGCAATTTGGCGGTACGTCCACCCGGCCTCCCGCATGCCCACTATACGCCCTCGCTCAAAGTCCGTCAACTGCACATACGGTTCACGTCCACGCTGTCGCGGCATGCTACCAGTGTTAAAGACTGCGATGGAGCTCCGTATGCCACGGCAAACTAGCTGACACTGACGGCGGCGGTGCACAAATGCTGCACTGCTAGCGCCATTCGACGGCCAACACCGCGGTTCCTGGTGTGTCCGCTGTGCCGTGCGTGTGATCATTGCTTGTACAGCCCTCTCGCAGTGTCCGGAGCAAGTATGGTGGGTCTGACACACCGGTGTCAATGTGTTCTTTTTTCCATTTCCAGGAGTGTAATATGTCAAGGGCAGTGAGGAATATTCCAGATTTCACATTCAAATGAAAGGGTATTACCTTAAACTGGTAATTATGGCCAGCAAGAATAAATGCCAAATACTCTCCAAGAGACAAACAAAAAAGAAGACACACCATGAAATGAAGGTATTATCCAAATGGGACGGAAGTCAGTAGATGTGATGTACATTTTGTCATCATGATCGACATGAAGATGTGGGTCAGCATGACATCTGCACCAGCCCAGAACTTGCAGATTATTCTAGCTTGTCGGGATGATGTCCCAGTGCAGAAAACAAGAATAATTGCCCCCTCAGCAATCAAGCTGTGAGAACTGATCCGAAAGTCTGTGATAATGCATCACTGAACCCCACTCCCCCATTTGCGCTAGCACAGCATCAAGCACCAATCAGGTAAAATGTTATTTACTTCTGTCCAATGGATGAAACTGCAGTGTTAAATAATTTTCCACCACAGAATATATCAAGTAGAGGGCAGTCAGGGCACACTACTCTCTCAAAGTCTGTTGTGGGAATTCCCATGTGACATCAAGAGGTGATAGACGAATCAGAATGTTGTTTATACAACTCATAATTTCCAACATGACAAGCAAACACAATGGAACTCCACTAGGTTCCATTCCCACAGCAGCAAGCCTGGCCTCTTCAAGAATAGTGAGTTCTTCCTAGTGTTATCAGGCGGTGGGCCAGCCCTTAAGATTCAAACCTGCTAGCCAGGCACTGGACAGTGCCATACACCACAACACGGAAAATTTGGCCCCCCTTTGAGTGATATGAGAGTGCTGTGACCTTTACTCAAGTAGCTCTACCGCCATTGTATTCCAGGAACTTAATCCCCTGAGTGACAAGTGAAATGCCCTGTAACTCTCAGTGTTGTGTGCATTGGCCATTGCCCAACTGCTGGGGAAACGAACTGCAAGGTTCCTAACACTTCCCTTTGCTAAAGCAACATCAGTTCAGACAGACAAACCCTGCACTTGTATCAAATACAAAATTCAGAATCAAGTACCGCAATCAGAGTTACAGAAGACGATAAAAATTATGTACCCCACATATCTCCAGCAGATAGTGTTGGCTTATTAATGGAAGGGGGCAAGCCAGACAGCTTGTAACCTTTCACTAAGGCCAGATTTCAACCATGTCTGAGGTAAGCAGCAATCTCAAGTAGGTAGTGGGGGTAAGGAAGAGGCATGGGGTTGGGAGGGAGGGCAATGGTAGTGGTGGGACAGTTACTGCTGCCTGTGGGAGCATGCAGGGCCATGGTGAGGACAGGATAGGGCTACTAAGAGCATCATCGGGATGCTGCGCTGTAGTGGTGGAGGGGGAGGAGGAGACAGGAGAGATGGAGAGAAGGGGAAAGGACGACATGAGTGTGCTGGCAGGATAGAAGGCATGTATAGTACTGGAGTGGGAGTAGGTGAGGTATAGCCATGTAAACGACGGCTGATGGAAAAGTTATCAGGATCTGTAGGTGTCTCGGTTTGCGAGGATGGATGAAATAATAACATAGAAATTCTGTGGTAAAACTGGTCAGTAACAGCTTTATTTCGTAATATTTAGGGGATACATCAGTACATAGGGAGGCCACTGAAAGGCTGTGTCAACATGACATCTAAGAGGACAGTAAGGGAATATTTATTCAGGCTGAGAGCTGGCCGATGACAGTAGAACTCTAGGCTCCACCACGCTTGTCCGTTTGCAACCAGCCCTCATGTGACCATTTACGTCCCCTTGATTGGTGGGCTGTCTCTACCAATACTTGTTCTGGAAGCATTACCTAGTCAGCAGCACTCAGGTAAAGCGTCACTCCCTCAGCATTGCTGAGAGGAGTTTGCACAGACACTTTGTTTGAAATAAATCTATCTTCCATACAGTCTTCAGGCTCACCTGTACAACCCCTCTCCCTTCTGTATGAGCAGGGAATTTGGTCCCTTGGACAGGCAACACTTATCTCTATACAGTAAGGGAGGGTATGTGAGATTTAAGTTCCTGTGGCAAATCAATGTGGGTCTGTTATAAAGTAAATACATATGGTAATTTCAGTAATATTAGCAATAATTCAGCTGTTGAATGTGGCTCCAGCTTGATAATGAGCTTTACAAAGATAGCCATGAAGTCAGTGAGGCATGGTGATATTGCATTAGTGTAGTGGCATGATGACATCGAGTGCAATGATGGAATACTGGTACCAATAATGACAGTGTGGATGCTGCCGAGGAGGGATAGTCGATGTGGTGGTCAGGCCCTGCATATTACCAGAGGCAAGGCTGTAACACTCCATCAAAGGGGCATCAGTTGGGGTTCAAAAACTAGATTTCAAAGGGGAGGGGGAGAGAGGGCTGACCCGTGTGACACTAGCTCTAGTGGTCACTCGACCCATTAGTTACTAGTTTTACTTTACATCTAGTAACTGAAATTAACAATTTTTACAACACAGAGGTTGATGGTGCGACAAATATTTAGTTGGTTATCAACCTAAGTAGTCTAATAACACAATAATTCCATGCATAGTCAACACAACTCTCTAGTTACCGACCTATTGCCATAATTAATCCCAACATCGAATCTCATCCCAATTATACAATACAGAATCAGTTGACAGTATGAAATATCATCACTGAACCATTCTTTGGCCATTAGTTTATACTTAAGAAAGAAAGAAATATTACTCAAGATTACAATACCCAGACACATAAAGGAACAATATTAACATATTAGTACCATAGTCCTAAGACTTAAAATTAATGGAGTGCCATGTTTTATCAGTTGTACATTATTCTTGTTAGTGTTACACCGTTTAAGTGTGGTAGTCACCCAATGGTTGTTGTTCTGGGAAAAGAGGCTTTGGCAGTCTCAGCTGCTTGCAATATCCTCTGTTATACATGATCCATATAGATAGTCCTAGGGCAGTTAGAGTGAGAGGAAAAGATAAAATACTTGGTATAATAACATCATTTTCATATTTGTTCATGTGTCATTGAGGAATGTGGGCATAGTTGCTAGGGAACTGCCCCTGTTCATGGGCTATACGTTTATGGGTCGACTGAAGTCTACATCTACATCTACATCTACATTTATACTCCGCAAGCCACCTAACAGTGTGTGGCGGAGGGCACTTTATGTGCCACTGTCATTAACTTCCTTTTCTGTTCCAGTCGCGTATGGTTTGCGGGAAGAACGACTGTCTGAAAGCCTCCGTGCACGCTCGAATCTCTCTAATTTTATTTGTGATCTCCTCAGGAGGTATAAGTAGGGGGAAGCAATATACTCGATACCTCATCCAGAAATGCACCCTCTCGAAACCTAGTGAGTAAGCTACACCGCGATGCAGAGTGCCTCTCTTGCAGAGTCTGCCACTTGAGTTTGCTAAACATCTCCGTAACGCTATCATGGTTACCAAATAACCCTGTGACGAAACGCGCTGCTCTTCTTTGGATCTTCTCTATCTCCTCCGTCAACCCGATCTGGTACGGATCCCACACTGATGAGCAATACTCAAGTATTGGTCGAACGAGTGTTTTGTAAGCCAACTCCTTTGTTGATGGGCTACATTTTCTAAAGACTCTCCCAATGAGTCTCAACCTGGTACCCGCCTTACCAACAATTAATTTTATGTGATCATTCCACTTCAAATCGTTCCGCACGCATACTCCCAGATATTTTACAGAAGTAACTGCTACCAGTGTTTGTTCCGCTATCATATAATCATACAATAAAGGATCCTTCTTTCTATGTATTCGCAATACATTACATTTACCTATGTTAAGGGTCAGTTGCCACTCCCTGCACCAAGTGCCTGTCCGCTGCAGATCTTCCTGCATTTCGCTACAATTTTCTAATGCTGCAACTTCTCTGTAAACTACAGCATCATCTGCGAAAAGCCGCATGGAACTTCTGACACTATCTACTAGGTCATTTATATATATTGTGAAAAGCAATGGTCCCATAACACTCCCCTGTGGCATGCCAGAGGTTACTTTAACGTCTGTAGACGTCTCTCCATTGAGAACAACATGCTGTGTTCTGTTTGCTAAAAACTCTTCAATCCAGCTACACAGCTGGTCTGATATTCCGTAAGCTCTTACTTTGTTTATCAGGCGACAGTGCGGAACTGCATCGAACGCCTTCCGGAAGTCAAGGAAAATAGCATCTACCTGGGAGCCTGTATCTAATATTTTCTGGGTCTCATGAACAAATAAAGCGAGTTGGGTCTCACACAATCGCTGTTTCCGAAATCCATGTTGATTCCTACAGAGTAGATTCTGGGTTTCCAAAAACGACATGATACGCGAGCAAAAAACATGTTCTAAAATTCTACAACAGATCGACGTCTGAGATATAGGTCGATAGTTTTGCGCATCTGCTCGACGACCCTTCTTGAAGACTGGGACTACCTGTGCTCTTTTCCAATCATTTGGAACCTTCCGTTCCTCTAGAGACTTGCGGTGCACGGCTGTTAGAAGGGGGACAAGTTCTTTCGCGTACTCTGTGTAGAATCAAATTGGTATCCCGTCAGGTCCAGTGGACTTTCATCTGTTGAGTGATTCCAGTTGCTTTTCTATTTCTTGGACACTTATTTCGATGTCAGCCATTTTTTCGTTTCTGCGAGGATTTAGAGAGGAGTAGATGGTCATTTGAATGATTGGGTACCTTAAGCCAGCTGTCAGGCTGTGGTAGTACGTGGGTAACTCAGGTATATACAAAAGATTCTACAATTGCATTTTGTACATATGTTAAATGAGCAGATAACCTAACAGATGATGCAGTCAAATCACAGTTGGAATGTTAAATAAAAGTCCACTACCAGTTAAAGTGACCTGGTGACTTTCAGACGTAAAAGCATGGTCATAAAATCTTTGTCATAAGAAAGGAGTGCCACCACAGTGGGCTGTAGTACAGTGTACAACAAGCTATTACCAACAGGTGTGAATAGCAGACCAAGCAAGGTTACTACCATATGAGAGTTGGTAACATTTGAACTCATGACTAGCCAAAGCAACTGATTAAAGATCTGGGCATTTAAAGTGCCTAAACATTAAGACAAATGTACCTTAGAGGTAGTGTAATAGTATTGTAGAATTGCTTCCCTGATGAGATAAATCATTTCCAGGGGAGACAACAAGTGAAATGCAATATTTGTTAAGACTTGTAAGAAAGACTCAGTGATAGTAAATTAGGACTAAGTTTTTGTTGTAGTCCTGATTGAATGATGGAGTACAGAGTGCTGATGTGTATCTGTGTTAGATGGGTGTTATACAACAGAACTTTCACGTTTTTGTCAACTCTAAAATAGATGTTAAGATGGAAAGCTCCTCGTGGATGGTCACTATGTCATACTGGATCCAATTTGTAGCCTCTTTATACAGCTGAACTAACTTAGTGGCTGCACTTTAGCTCTGCCTCCCTACTCTGAAACCTACCCAGTTCTATGGTGATGTAAAGAAATGATGGGTATCGTCAAAAATTGGCAAGTACACAAAAGTTCCAAGACATGGATTAAGCCCGCCTGGGTTTTACCACGATTTCTGATGGCACCATGATGACACCAGAGGAACCAACACCTCACACTCCTCCCCTGCTGTCTCCTATTGGTAGTGCACCTTCCCAAGTCCATGGCCTGGGACCAACTGTGTCACCTACTGCAGTTAAGTGTCCATCACACCCAACCATCTGAACACAAGCTGACTGCGAGGTCAAGTTCAAATTCCCATTTATCCCCAATGCTCCAGATTTGAGGGGGGTAACAGTGTGGGAGTGGCATAATCGACTACTCGACATGCAATGCAACAAGTGCAGTGTTTCTTTAACTTCTCATGCTCTTAGAGCTTCCTGTTCTGTTTAGCTTGCTGTTTTTGCATGGTTATTTGTAGGTGTGTACAATAAAGTGAAAATTATGATGCTGGTAGTTCATGTATGTGTTTCACATGTAGTCGGTAGTGTTCCTACAGATGTAATAGCAATGTGCTAATCTCACTCGCTACCTACTTGCATTGATTGTGAAATAATTACTGCAAGCATCAGAGACAAATATCAACATGACTTCATACGTTATCGTGAGTGCAGGTACGACACTTCACCATTTATCAGACAAACAAAAAAAAAGCTTGAATGGAACAGAATATTGAAATAAATGGATGTAGCTCCTTCATGAGTTGCACTTACAAGTATCTTTTTTTTATTTCTTGGTGGTGACTAGTTTCGGACACCTGTGTCCATTTTCAAACCATCCTACAAAGAATATTACATTTGACATGACAATTTTATACAAAAGAGCCACATATTTGCAATACAATTATAGGACACTATTATTCATATAAGGTACACAGATTTATCATGGTTCAGTTTTGCAAGTTGCCTCACTAGCTACATACGATACTGTAGCTGTGACAAATACAGGCAATAGCCCATGCACAAAAACTGTCCCTACAGTGATCAAAGCAGTACTATGGACGACTCATCAACAGTAAAATATACCACATAGCTTAGACCATAGAGAACTGGTACACAGAGACACTAGTGGTTACCAGGTAAAACTCCATGGGCTGCTGACAGCATCACGCATCGAAGATAAAATGTTTACTGGCTAAACAATATATTCTTTTCCTTTTCATTAACTTAATACAGATTTAAAAATCCTGCTATGCCAAAAAATTCTTTTGCTAAGACCACTCATTGGTCTTCAGTGGGTCACATTACACCAAACTGCTATACATTACGTCATGATGTGACATCACCTGCAGAAGGCTTGCAGTTGCATGAGCTACACTCAGTAGTTACACTGTTATGCATTACACAGAATTGGTGTACAGTCCCTTATAAGTTACATGTCTGTACGACAACTCGAGACCAAAAAGTGTGCCAGCCCCTGCTCCAAAAATAAATTAACCTGTCTATTTACAAGTAGACTGCCCTCTTATGCAGATCATCTCCACAGTAATTCATTAGTTTATATTCAGACCTCTAATGGAGAGAAGTGTCATATTTTCATATAAAAAAAGTTAAACTGCTTTTACATACAATGATCACAAATTACATTTGTTTATAATAACCCAAAGTCACAATGTACAGCATTACACTCAAACATAAAGAAGTTGATGCAAATGTCCAGCATACAGCAAATCGCCCTTAGACCAGCCATTTACAACTGCTTTACATAGTTTTACATATTATGCTCTAATTGGCAAATATTACACTTCTTTTTGTTACATATTAAATCCATTGTGCTAATAGTGCAACAACACATCTAGTACTGAAACGATAAGTTTTTGTTTTGTTTTTTCCTTTATTGTAATTTTAATCACCTATACAGGCGGGCTGGCAGCAGCACAGTACGCTGCTCTTCAGCCTTAAGTGGAACAACAACAAGACATAGAGGTGTTACACACACACACACACACACACACACACACACACACACACACACACACACACACACACACACACAAAAAAAAAAAAAAAAAAAAAAAAAAAAAAAAAAAAAAAAAAAAACGGCGGGCAAAAAATGGAGATACAAAAAAACAATAAACATGAAGCCGTTCACGTTGGACGATAAAAGTACTAACACTTGTGGACACGGCGCACAAAACACGGAGAACGGCGAAACGGCGATGGCACACGTGAACAGTGGAGTCGTAACTGCACAAAACACAAAACGAAGCACACACACGAGATACTGATGTCGACGATCTCCGGCGCGTGAATGTTCACTATGCGTGTGCGAGTCCGGGGACCTGCCAAGAGAGGAGGAGGAGGAAGGGGAGTGGGAGAGCGAGAGGGGAGAGCAGAGATGCCACGGGCAGGGGAGAAAGGGGGGAGGGAGGAAGGGGGAGGGGAAGCCCGGGGGAAGAGGGGTGGAGGTAGGGGACGTGGGAAAAGGAGAGAGAAGGGAAGGGAAGAAAAGGGAGGGAGGGTGCCTAAAGGAAAGGACACCGGAAGTGGGGGGTGGGGCAGGGTCAAAGTTGATAGGAGGGGTAGATGGAGGGGAGGAGGACATCATCAGGGAGGGGGAGCTGGCGGAAGCCACCTTGGGAGAGGGTAAGGAGGGTGGAGAGATGGAGACCGGGTGGGACGTGCGAATACAGGCGCGGCAGCGGGCGGGGGTGGGAGAGGATCGGGGAGACGAGCGGGTGAGGAGGATCGAGTTTGCGGGAGGTGTACAGGATCCATATCCTTTCAAGGAAAAGGAGGAGGTGGGAGAAGGGGATGAGATTGTACAGAATCCGCGTGGGGGAGGGGAGACGGATGCGATAGGCGAGGCGGAGAGCATGACGTTCAAGGATTTGGAGGGATTTATAAAAGGTAGGGGGGGGGGCGGAGATCCAAGCCGGATGGGCATAACAAAGGATAGGACGGATGAGGGACTTATAGGTGTGGAGGATGGTGGAGGGGTCCAGACCCCACGTACGGCCAGAGAGGAGCTTGAGGAGACTGAGTCGGGAGCGTGCCTTGGCTTGGATTGTCCGGAGGTGGGGAGTCCAGGAGAGGCGACGGTCGAGGGTGACGCCAAGGTACTTAAGGGTGGGAGTGACGGTGATAGGACGGCCAGAGATGGTGAGATAGAAATCAAGGAGGTGGAAGGAAGGGGTGGTTTTGCCTACAATGATCGCCTGGGTTTTGGAGGGATTGACCATGAGCAACCACTGGTTGCACCAAGCGGTGAACCGATCAAGATGGGATTGGAGAAGGTGTTGGGAGCGCTGTAGGGTGGGGGCAAGGGCAAGGAAGGCGGTGTCATCGGCAAACTGGAGAAGGTGGACAGGGGCTGACGGCGGCGGCATGTCCGACGTGTACAAAAGATACAGAAGGGGGGAGAGGACGGAGCCTTGGGGCACACCGGCAGAGAGGAAAAAGGTGTAGGAATCTGTGTTATGGATGGTGACATAGGAAGGACGGCGGGAGAGAAAGGAGACGATCAGACGGACTTAGTTAATGGGAAGGGCGAAGGTTTGGAGCTTGAAGAGGAGACCGGAATGCCATACGCGGTCATATGCACGTTCGAGGTCCAGGGAGAGGAAGATTGCGGAGCGACGGGAATTAAGCTGTTCGGAAAGGAGATGAGTGAGGTGAAGGAGAAGGTCGTCGGAAGAGAAGGACGGCCGAAAGCCACACTGGGTAACGGGAAGGAGGCGGTGCTGGCGGAGATGCTGGTGGATGCGTCGGGTGAGGATAGATTCCAGGACCTTGCTGAAGACTGAAACGATAAGTCATTTACAACACATTTACATAGTTTTACATGCTTTGCCCTAATAAGCAAAAAATACATTCCTTTCTTATAAATGAATACCTTGGCGCAACTAGTGCAACATCACATACAATATCGAAATGTAAAGCACTGCCCGTTGGCGACAAACAGATGGAAATGAACAAAATGCATTTGTTAAAAGTTTTTATACGGTACGTAATAAAATTAATAAATCCTTTATGATAAAACTGCCGAATGGCAAAAACAAGATAAATGAGCAAAAACTACATTACTTAACAATATTTAAAATATATCAAAGAAATAACGGATCCTTTCTTTTGACTGATTGAACTTCTTATTATGTGCTGGATCTCCACCACAGAAGTGCCGCTTTACCAAGCAGTAGTTGTATTGTAGCGTTTGCATACAGTTAAGATACTTGTAGGCCAACCCAAACTGCTGTCTACATTGGAAAAATGGTGGCACTTATTCACTCTACGACACCAAGACAATGACGGCACCACTGGAGTGCAAATGCGGCCTCCCACTCTTTTCTCCACCATCATTAATCTCGAGCTGTGATGTCACCTGGCAGCTACTGCAGTTTGTTTACAATGGTTGCGCTCAGTGTTTCTATCGAAGGAGTGCATGTGAGTTCGTGTTACATGTTAGTTTGTGTGTATTATTTCTTGTCCTGCCGAGTGATCAGTTGGAAAGGAATTTGTTCTGTGAGTCTTGTAGCTTCGTTTTTGGAATTATGTCTACAAATACGTCGTATTGTGCAGTTCCTGAATGTAGTAATAGCGGACGTAAGACTGAAGGCGTAATTTATCATCGTTTTCCAAAAAAATGTTGAACTACCGCGTAAATGGATTGTTCGTTGTAAACGAGAGGACAAAATTAATGTTAATAATCCAAGAGTTTGTTCTGAACATTTTTGTGAAAGCGATTACAACGAGACTTGCAGAATGAATTGTTAGGTCTACCTACACGGAAACTGCTAGAGGATAATGCAGTTCCGTCTCTAAAAATACCAAACTGGCACAAAATATATTCGAAGTTCCTGGTTCCAGCACCGCGAATGTTACCGGTAGCGTTCTAACAGAGAGAGAGAACCTCAACGTTGAAAACTTTATCTCCGAAGAAAAGTAAGCTGGACAAATCCAGCAACACAGACGTTCTTACTGATCCGCTAATTTCACTTAAAGACCAGGAAATTCAAGAACAGGAGATAGAACTGGTTAGTTTGAAGATTAAAAATGTTCGACTGAAACAAAGAATTAAGTCCATGAAAGAAATTATAAAACAAGCTACATCTATAAAACGTAAAGTGTCTGACACTAAGAAGCACAAATGTGTATGCTCGGATGTGAGAAGTACACTTTCTCAGTGTTTCACACCAGGACAAATTCGTTGTCTGTTAAAGAAGAGGAACCAAGTAAAGTGGTGCTCTGAGGACATTGCAAATGCTCTGACATTGAGAGCTTTGTCTCCTAAAGCATATGCGTCTCGGAGGAGGAAAAATTATCCTTTTCCCTGCTGGTCAACACTCCAGACATGGACGAAACAGTTCAAGTGCCGACCAGGTATTTTGAAACCAATTTTGGAGTTAATTAAAGGTAGGTCATAAATGTTCACATTATTAGAGGCGATTAGTGTCCTAAGCTTCGACGAGATGAGCATCGACGGTCATGTGACTTACGATTCATCCGACGACGTAGTACTCGGACCACACAACAATGTCCAAGTCGTCATGGTTCGCAGCTTGTTTTCAAAGTGGAAGCAGCCAGTGTATTATGACTTTGATGTCGCAATGTCAAATGATTTGTTGCAGAATGTCATAAAAGAAGTTGAAACAGCAGGAATCCATATCGCAGCTGTTACGTGTGACATGGGACCAAAAAATATGAATATATGGAAGCAACTTGGTGCTTCTACATCCAAGACATTTTTTTCAAACCCTGTTGATCATAGCAGAAAAATCTGGGTTATTTTTGATGTTCCACATTTGCTTAAATTATTAAGAAATAATTTTCTTGATGACGGAATCACTTTGCCTGATGGTACTGTGATTACTAAAATGGTTATAGAAGATCTTATTCGACATCAGAAAGGCGATCTTTCGATCAATCACCACATATCGGAGGTTTATCTTAACGTTAGTGGACGTGATCGTCAGAATGTCTGAAGGGCTGCACAGCTATTTTCACGTCACCCTGCCCAAGCTGTGAGATATGTTAGGCATAAAGATCGCGAAGGAAGTTTCATTGATTTGGTGAACGATGTTTTCGATGCGCTGAATTCGAGATACCCTCAAGATGAGAAAGGTCCCCTTAGAACTGGTTATGGATTTAATATCAGAAATCAGGAAAACTCTCTAAAAAGATTTCTTGAAATGTGTTCTAATATGCGAGTAGGAAAAAGAAACAATCTTCTCCCATTTCAGAAGGGATTCATTATATCAATAAATTCACTTTTTGGACTTTACAAAGATATGAAAAATTCCGGAGCTACTTACATATTGACAGTTAGACTTAATCAAGATTGTCTGGAAAATTTCTTTTTCAGAATCCGTGGCCTTGGTGCCTTCTACAACAATCCCACACCTTTCGAGGTGAACAACAGAATTCGTTTATTGATACTGACTGGAAGTGCAAGTGAAATACCTTTGTCTTCTGGTGCTTCTGCTTCAGAAGACAGAAATGAGAATTCTGCTTCTGAAAACTTCCCGACACCTGCTGATGAAACTGAGGAAGATTTTGCACGTTTTCTCTCGAGTGATTTATGTATCAGAGTAACTGATAAATCATTTGACGTCACTACAGATGACGAAAACTGGCTCTTAGATTTCGAGCTCAGTGATTCAGTGTGTACCAGTTATGACGTGAATGATGATGCTTTAAAATATCTAGCAGGATACTTAGCATTCAAGTGCAAAACGTTGACAGTTCTTTGGGAAATACAGCAGGGCAGTGTGTTGTTGATATAGAATTAAGTCTGAAGCAAGACTGGATTACTATTATTTCAAAAGGGGGCCTCATTTCTCCCTCTACTGACTGGTTTGCTAAAATACGTGAGTTAGAAATTATATTTGCTGCTTTTCATGGATCACATATTTCTCATTGTAGTAGAGTGATGGCAACCTTAGCAGATCATATACGTGTGAAATTTCCCGAACTTAATAGGAAAATAGTTCAATTACATGTCAAAACAAAAACTTTTATACGGATTAGGCATTTAAACAAAATCGCCAAAATTGATGCAATGAAACGGAATTCGGCAAGGAAGAATCAGCTTTGGTCAGCGTCGCCTTCAGCATTTTCGACATAGCTTCTGCATCAGCTTTGTAAGGTAAGTTTGGAGATTACTATATTTTTATTTACAAAAACCTGTGTAAAATAGGTAGTACCCAATTGTAAAAAAATTTACCGTAGTCAGATGCCTAAAACACGAGCATGAATGCGGATGCGAACAGCGGCCACTAGTTTTGCATGGCGATATATCATCATTGCTACTAATATTTAATGCATTTCTTTCGGAAACCTTGTATATAATGTTAACATGAAACGTGTTCAACCCTGTGAGCGTGAATCTTTAAATTATATGAGAAGAGAAGAGACGTGGAAACAATTATTTTGCAATCTCCCGTACTCTACAAACGGAGACTTCTGCCCTCTGGCTGCCGAGTGACGTAAGAAGTGCTGAACAATGAGAGCACACTAAGCCATCTGGCATATTTTTTTTATTCTATGTTCCTTGGGGGATACAATCTGTCGGCTTTGTTCCAATGACGTCATCCATTACTCATAGATAATAATGTCTTCACTTTCAGCCATAGATAATAAAACAATTCTGTGTTCCGGATAAGTGCTATCATTGTACATTAAAATAATTGAATGTGATTTTAAAAGAGATCGCTACATATTGCTCAAAATATTCGTAGTGTGCATTTATTCAAATAATTGGTTCTTTCCAATTCATTCAGTATTTAATTTCATTCCTACTGATATTGAGGTAATTTGGACTATTAGTTTCTTATTTTAGGAAAATTTTTAGTATTTCATTTTCGTTTGTAGGTATGGATTAATCTGTTCCGATGAACCTGGATTATTTGAGAGAGGCTGTGGGCATAGACATGTTGGCCACGATTTGTTTTTTCCAATGAGTGGTCTAGTTGCCGAGTATGTTCAATGTCATGAGTGCAGTTAACATATGCACCTCACAAGTGTATCTCATCGCCGTACTCACGACTTATTCGTATGGCGCTGCAGCAAAGATCGGTCGTGGCGGTCCATTAGACGAGGGATGTGGTTCGAAAAATCTAAGCTCACCTTGAGAGACATTATGAAAATCACGTACTGTTTCTGTTTGAGATATCCTGTGTGTCCATGAATGTCATGTGAGTAAGTGTACAGTTGTGGATTGGTCTCTTTTTGTAGGAGAGATTGTGGGGAATACACGAAACATAGGTAGCCGCTGGGGAGGGGGGGGGGGGGGGGGGACGTTATGGTCGGGACTGGCGATTCGCATTCTGGCAAAAGGAAGTACAACAGGAGGGAACCTCCAGTGGGATTATGGGTTTGGGGGGCTGTAGTTTCAGGTCAAGAGTGTGACGATGTAGTGTTTAAATTAGTACCCAATCGAAGAAAGGAAGTTTTGGTTAGCTTGATTAAAGATCACGCTGCAGAGGGGTTATCAGCATCTCGTAGTTATCACAATATTGAGTTCAGATCATTATCCACAGGGGCTTGCACAAATAGCATAGAGGGTTATTGGTCAGCTGTGAAAACTCTCTTAGGGCAGGGGAAACGCCGGATTTCCACACTTCAAAGTCACTTAGACGAATATTCATGGAGACGTAGGAATCCTCTTAACATATTGCCTGTTTAAATGTTTTGTCAAACGTGTTGGGCAAATGTACGGTCCGAAATATGTTAGCTTATTTCACATTAGGATGGTGTGTGTGTGTGTGTTTGTGTGTGTGTTTCTGTAATGTTTTGTTTGTTGTGTATGTGGGTATGTGATTTTTGTTGATGCCTTTCTAGACGAGCTTCGGTTCTTTTAAGAAGTTCCCATGTGGTAAGTTCAGTTTTCCATTTGTTTCTTTTACTGCATTTGACTATTTTGACGTATTTCATTGTTGTATTACACCATTACGTATGTTTTCGTATACTCCACTACGTAATAGGAATTTCGCAGTTGTCGTTCTCCTTTCGTTTCCCAGCACTAGTATCAGTACGATTGTTTCGAATCTGTACTAGCAATATTAAAGGCGAAACGCCCGACACAACTAAAATTTGTATCTCGTCCTTCACTTGACCTTTACACTGACACTACCTATTCGAAAAGAAGGACATATATAACACTGATGAGATTTACCTATATATGTCAACTGTAGAGCAGGATACAAATATTCTGTATCACTACATTGCTCAACTAAAGAATGGGATACTATAGTCACTGCTGTGATCAAAACTATAACATTCAGTCGATACTATTAGCATCGAAGGGGAAAAAAAAAGAACCATACCCCATAGTGAAGTACGGGATACAAATTGTATATACTGTATTGGTGATGTATGGCTATTGTGATCAAAATGCCCAATGGGCGTGTGCTATGTATGCTGCTCGGTATCCTGGATGACATCTTCCAACTGTCTGGACCGTTCGCCGGATTGTTACGTTATTTAAGGAAACAGGAAGTGTTCAGCCAGATGTGAAATGTCAACCATGACCTGCAACAAATGATGATGCCCAAGTAGGTGTTTTGGCTGCTGTCGCAGCTAATCCGCACATCAGTAGCAGACAAATTGCACGAGAATCGGGAATCTCAAAAACGTCGGTGTTGAGAATGCTACATCAACATCGATTGCACCCGTAGCATATTCCTATGCACCAGGAATTGCATGGCGATGACTTTGAACGTCGTTTACAGTTCTGCCACTGGGCACAAGAGAAATTACGGGATGATGACAGATTTTTTGCATGCATACTATTTAGCGACGAAGCGTCATTCACCAACAGCGGTAATGTAAACCGGCATAATATGCACTATTTGGCAATGGAAAATCCACGATGGCTGCGACAAGTCGAACATCAGCGACATTGTCAGGTTAATATATGGTGCGGCATTATGGGAGGAAGGATAATTGTCCCCCATTTTATCGATGGCAATCTAAATGGTGCAATGTATGCTGAATTCCTACGTAATGTTCTACCGATGTTACTAGAAGATGTTGCACTGCATGACAGAACGGCGATGTACTTCCAACATGATGGATATCCGGCACATAGCTCGTGTGCGGTTGTAGCAGAATTGAATAGAATATTTCATGACAGGTCGATTGGTCGTCGAAGCACCATACCATGGCCCGCATGTTCACCAGATCTGACGTCTCCGGATTTCTTTCTGTGGGGAAAGATGAAGGATATTTGCTATCGTGTTCCACCGACAAGGCCTGACAACATGCGTCAGCGCATTGTCAATGCATGTGTGAACATTACGGAAGGCGAACTACTCGCTGTTGAGAGGAATGTCATTACACGTCTTGCCAAATGCATTGAGGTTGATGGAGATCATTTTGAGCATTTATTGCATTAATGCGGTATTTACAGGTAATCATGCTGTAACAGCATGCGTTCTCAGAAATGATAAGTTCACAAAGGTACAAGTATCACATTGGAACAACTGAAATAAAATGTTCAAATGTACCTACGTTGTGTATTTTAATTTTAAAAACCTACCTGTTACCAACTGTTCGACTAAAATTGTGAGCCATATGTTTGTGACTATTACAGTGCCATCTATCACAAAGCGAAAAATGTGGCCCAACTAAAACATTCATATTTCCAGAATGAGATTTTCACTCTGCAGCGGTGTGTGCTATTATGAAACTTCCTGGCAGATTAAAACTGTGTGTCTGACCGAGACTCGAACTCAGGACCTTTGCCTTTCGCGGGCAAGTGCTCTACCATCTGAGCTACCGAAGCACGACTCACGTCCGGTACTCACAGCTTTACTTCTGCCAGTACCTCATCTCCCACCTTCCAAACTTTACAGAAGCTCTCCTGCGAACCTTATTGGTGTTAAGGAAACAGCGTCATCACCACTAAAACAGCATCTTATCGGTGTTCTCGATTGTAATGCACGCAATGTTATATGCAATTTCAGTTCTGGCGACAGTGCTTCCTGCGTTACGTATCTTTATTCTTTATCGCATAATTAACTCTTTTTAGAAGAAACGTGAACAGCTGTGGTGACATTCTAAGATAATTAAAAGAACTTCTTGGGTCTTTCATTATAAATTATATCAGCAAAGATGCTGAACAACCAAGCTGACGTCTTTTCTTCATCCAGTCACAAATCGAAGCAAGTGTTTTTTTTTTCCTTGTGCAACGATTCCATGCAACAAGCTTTAACTCCATCACAACTGGTGCGACGTACAGCTACCAAAACTTTCATTTCAGAAACGACTCAGGAACCCACAAAACGACGAAACTGAAGTGTATACTGCTTTCGTCGTGTCTACAGCCAAATTTAAAACCATTTGCGTGCAACTCATTCCACGCAACGAGAGGCGCAACCCAATGTCGTCGTGTAACTAGGCTTTATATTTATATAGGTGTTCTATAATTGTATTACAAACATGTGCCTCGCTTGCAAAAATTGTCATGCCAACTGTAATTTTTTTTGTAGAGTCAAGGACGTAGTCGAGTCCTGAACTCCTCCCTCTTTACAACCCCAATGAAATTGCACACAGTCTATCTGCCATGTAGTGAAATTGAAATATATTTTGATTTTCAATCATACGACGAAAACGTGATACGCACTATCGATAGTCAACAGCCCATCGATTAGTCCATTCTTACCAGCCATTGTATTTCATGTAAGATGTCCTGGACTTTATTGTTTTTGTGCTTTGTTCTGTTGTGATAGTTTCTAATTATCGATAAGTTTATAACAAGAAAGAAGAAGAAAACTGATTTTGATTCGTCCACCAGCGTGCACTACTCTAATAGCTAAATTAATTTTTTATAGCAGCTCATTGTTATTTGGAGACTAGTAGTACTTCGGGGGTGTGCAATATTTCAGTATTTCACAAGGAACTGGCGCAGTGAACATCATTATAAATAACATTAAATTGAAATGAGTGAGTCAAAATAGACCTGGGTTCACATATGTCGTGTCAATCAACAAAATTATAGCAGAAACGGCGACGGTTGGTTTTCTTAAAAATATTTGCTCAAAATTCTATCATTAGTAGCGCAAATATGATAATATAGTGTAATGTAGTAACCTTGGTGAGAGTTATGAAAACCAGTTACAATTGAAGAAAGGGTTTGTGGACAGAGAAAGGAGTATGCGATGACTTTCAGTGCACTGCTTGAATGCGTTTGAGAAGATTGGGCCCTGTATACTCGTGATCCACTTGCGTTCAAAATCTAATTATGCACTTGTAATGCTATAAGAACTAGGTGTTGAATTCCATGCACATATAATCTTAAAATATGCATTCAATCATGTACAACCAAATTACAAAATATACACTTAAAGGAGAAAACATGGACTATCAGATATACATGTTTTGAAGTGATGCATTTTATTTTATTTCAGAACAGTGGACAACAACCAGTTTTACCAAATTCCCCACCAACTTGGAGTAGATCTGCGTGTTCTGCCACTGAGTTGAGGCGAATCCGTGGGTTTGAGAGGCGAGGTGGTTGGAATTCATCCGCTGACATTCTTGACAATGGTTTCTTGTGGTCTCTGTCCCGCTTTCAATCTAGACAAATGCTTTCTATGGGTCGCAGCCCATTAGCCTTGAATTCCTTTTTTCCCAGACAGAATAAGTTCTCTTAACTTATTCAGCTTCTCTGTTTAAATGGAAAAAGCTGTTCCAAAGCCAGGCATAATACCTCTTTGGAGACTCCCTACCCTAAAAGCCATGCAATAAATTCTTCGTATTTAGGCTGATGTGTTTATCTGCTGGGACATTGTGTAATGCGGAAAACGATCTTTCTACGTTGCAAGAAACGACACATGCTTACTTAAATGAGGAAATTTGGGAAAATAGAAGAATGAATCATTCCAGATTCTTTGCATTTTCACCACCAGAAATTGTACTTACTTCTCTATCGGCCAGAACAGAATCAGATCTGTTTATTCCAACAGCCCTGTCTGTAATGCTGATGGTGTCCCAATCAATTCGCACCCATTCATTCCTCATCACCTCCTCGCTCGAAATCAGACTGAAATAAGAAGAATGTACAATGGCCTTGGAGGGTGAAGAGAGTCTGGAGCATGAGTGCTTCACAGTGGATTGCCAGAATACAACAGTTTTAAGTAATGAATTATATCTCTGCTCGCTGAAAACCCTGAGATCATTGTCGAATAAAATGGTTTAACTTTCTTTATGGAAATTCCGTATTTTATGCATCAAAACCCAGAAAATGCACTATTATGTACAATAGAGTAATATTTTGCACTATAGGCAGAAAAAAGTGGTTAATATGAAGGATTAAAGTGTAAAACATGTCACATAAAGTACAAACAAATCAAAATATACAAATGTGCACAGAAAAACTACCGTTATATTGTATTATGAGGCCATGAAATGAATAATACCAGAGTCTGAGAAGTGTTATCAACACATACGAAAACATCAATTTGCATGTTATCCTGGCTTTAGTAATAACTATAACCAAAGTGAGTTTGGCTGCAGATTACACTGTTAATATGTTAATTTTTCAGATTTGTTTGCAATCGTGTATCATTCATGAATTTTAAGTACTATCTCTGCAACTCAAATAAGCAAACGAGAAAATCTATAGTTTGTTCGATAACGAAGAATACAGGAGGGAAATTGATTTAATGAAATTTATGAAAAGTCATCAGCCTTCAGAATTGTTCGAATCGGTTATGGAAGTACCAAATCAGGTAAAGAAACTAACTGAAAGAGATAACCATCCACACGACCTCTCCTGAAATGTCTTGTAGGAGAGCAGTACTTTTGCCAGTAGCTGATGGACTCATTTAAAATCTGGAGAAGAATTTTTATCGAATTAAGGATGTCTTTTCTTCAACCAAAATAATGATACCCATTAACTGCCATCAGGAGAATTTCAATAAGCTATCTGTACTGAAAGCTTTTATTGAGAATAGGGTATCACAAACATAACTTGAAGCAGAGAACACATTATGGTGTGAGAAATTGTGTTATCAAGAAAAGTCTCTCATCCCTACTAAACTTATGTTGGTTTTTTAAGCTTGTGACAAGAACGTCTGTCCAAATATAGGATATCTTTTGCACATACTTGCGACCGTGTCAGTTTCAATAGGTGAAGCTGTGGGATAATTTTCCAAAATGAAGCGAGTGACGACTTACTTGCAGAACACGATGGGCAATGAAAAGTTGACCGGACTAACATTAATCTCAGTACACTATCCTCTTCCTTTTACAGTAGACGATGTCTTAAACGTCATGGCAAGAGAAGGGGCACTAAGACTTTAGTATAGTTATGAAAAAAAGTTCTTTGGTATTTATCAGTGCATAAAAACAAACTTGATGTTTTTTAAGAAAAGCGGTGACAAATTGCACCTACAGCAAAAATTTAACTTTCCATGAAGTCCACTTTCACGTAAAACAAATAGTTGTTTAGTTGCTAGACGTATCTAACCTTAGAATGAATACTCTGGTTTTAAATAACGTATATTGTACAAGGAAATAATATTTTCATTTCGTTATACAACATTAAAATATTCTCTAAGACAAAAGAAACGACGCACCAGGAGGAATAACTTGAATGGGGCGGAAATCTATAGATGTGATGTACATACACAGACAATCAAATGATTAAATTTCAAAAAATTAGAAGATTTATTAAAGAAAAACAGCTTCACACATTGAGCAAGTCAATAACGCATTGGACCATCTATGGCCGTTAAACAAGCAATTATTTGGCTTACTACAGGTTGATAGAATTGTGAGGTTTCCTCCGGAGGGATATCGTGCCAAATTCTGTCTATATAGCGCATTAGATCGTCAAATCGCAAGCTGGTTGGAGGGCCCTACCCGCAATAATCCGATGGTTCTCAATTGGGCAGAGAACTTGCTGGCCAAGGTAGGATTTGGCAAGCACAAAGACAAGAAGCAGAAACTCTCTCCATGAGTGGTCAGGCATTATCTTGCTGAAATTTAAGTCCAGGCTGAATTGTCACGAAGGACCACAAAACAGGACGTAGAATGTGGTCTATGCACCACTGTGGTGCAGCAGATGACAAGTATGAAAAGAAATGGCACCCCATACCATCACTTCTGGATGTAGGACCATATGGAGTCAGGTTGGTATCACACTGTTGTCCGAGGTGTCTCCAGACACGTCTTTGGCTTGGAATCTCATTGACTGGTGTAGAACTGTCTCCAATGATGAGTCCCACTTCGAATTCAGCCCATATGACCACCAAAGATGTGTTGGGAAACTCCAGACAGATATATACCTACGTAAATAAATTTATTTCCAGAATAAATTAAAAAGATGAGCCTTTTTAAGGTCCTCTTTAATAAATCGGACCCCTCCCTTTGACAAAATCTTGGCTAAATCGTTGGTAGGGCGGTTTGAAAATGGACATAGACGTCCGAAACTTGTCACCTCGCAGGGTAACTTATGATAGAGCTACAACCAGTTATTTCAATAGTAAGACAATACACAGTTGCAGTCTTATATATTGTTTAGTAACCACTTGCATTGTATGTAAAACAATTACTGCAAGGATCATGGGTCAATGTTTTTGTGGTTTCACTACTTATTCCCGGATCGGTTACTTGAACAATTAATAACCAAATACAATATATATATATATATATATATATATATATATATATATATATATATATATATATATATAAAACATGTAAACCTTGAAGGTAAAGATATTGATGAAGATATGACTATCACATAAAACCTACCTTAAACAAACCAGTTTATCTCGGTGTGTGATGGTAGCTTGTATAATTATGTCTATTTTAGATATTTAGGGCCTCATTTGACGTACAATAAAAAAAGTTGTTCTCCGGCATTCTGAAATGTTTACATAATGCCGATTCCTCTTAGAGTTCCTTGTAGGGTGTGTGAAATTCCCCATATGAACCACTTAATGACGTAATTGTAGTAGGTCGCGCTCTTCTTAGATAGTTACATGTTCCATGAATCTTTATGGACGATAAATCGTAATGATGTGGAACGAGTCATTTTACATTAACATTGCAAATTAATTTGTACATATGGTTACAGTCTGAACATTTCTAATTTTTTTAAAAGAAAAAAAATGTGAGTTAGTAAGCGTTACATACCACCTTTTACACATGACAGTAATGGAAATTCTTCTGCAGAATAAGAGGAGTTGTCAAGGAGAAACTTTCTCAATTTGATGCTTATTCATTTCTTCCTCCTCTAACACAAAAGCTATCGCTGCAATCTGTAAACCATTGAGCCCGATAAATACCATTTTCGCACCAATATGGACTCTAGCACTCACGGAACACCGTCGACCGCGTTCGTACTTCCCGCGTGAAAAAAAGTTCAGAAGCATATTACGAAGTGTGCAGTTCCCGCGAAAAAACAGTTGAGTGTCGCAATACGAGATGAGTTGACGTGACTGAAACGACGTGACATTCATTGCGAAAACTTTGACGCGACGTCACGTTCCGTTGAAGTCTAATGTGAGTCGACCTTTACACAAAATGTGGGTTCTTCCTGTCTTTTAGATATTTAGCTTCTTTTGTGAAAGAACATTCTATGGAAAAATATATAAGTCGCCATGAAACATCTATGGTGTCCACGAGAACAAAGTTAAATAATGAAATAAAGATGAAGTATCAAATAGTCTACTGTTCACATGATGTTAGCGAGCGATAACATCGTCCCCGTCTACTAACTTCAGAACTTTCTTCCCTACAAACTTTGATTTTTGCGTTCTCTCCCGTTCTGATCCATCAAATGTGAATCAACGATGGTGAATAAACCTAAATATGGCAGTTTCAGATGCATTATTAACTTTGACAGTGTTGCGATTTAATTGTCTGTGAGATTTTTAGAGATACTGCTGAACTGCTCTGAACGCTGTAGTAAACAGTGTCAGTGTGTGTATTTACACGATGTCGGGTATGGGGGGTAGTAAATCAACTGATCCGGACAGTACGTATGATGTATTTATGCTCAGTTGTGTTGTTTAAATTACGTTGCTTGATGTTTGATGAAAGAAATAATAGTACATTTACGTTACTCCTGAATATTTTCCGAGCTGATATCCTACGAACACGCATGAGGATAGTAGGAAATGTAGTTACATTATGGGAAATACGCTGTGCAATTTGGAATAGATTTTTTAACCCAGGAAGAAAGTTTTCGTTTGTGTAAGATTCTCACGTTGTCAACTTAAAGATGTTACTACAGCTCTCTTGTCACTTTACTTCCTGTTTCCTTTTTCCTTGTTTCACGTGTTGTGATTACGGCATATTGTTAGCTTCTTTGTCACAGCCGCGAGTCGTTATAATGTTTAGAAGAGTTGCCAGGAAATATCTTGCACAGTTAAAACAGTTACAAAATGATGTAGATGTTAGTGCCAGTGCCGTTGAGAAGGAAATCTCAGAAAAATAAAAAAAAAACTATCGGGAAAAATTGAAACCAAATGTGCAAATTTTGGAATGTAACAGATCTTGTCTTCCTCACATTTTTGCTGAAAAGTAATTGGAGATTTACTCAAAGAACGTGGAACGAATTTATTAATTTTGGTACATTATATTTTGATACAAAATGTATTGCTCTACTATATCATTGTTTTCAGGAAATTATTTAGACATGTCCAAACAATTTCAAATAGTATTTGGAAACACTGTTTACACTCTAGAGACAAAATAATCAGACAGTTTCAGGAACTTTTTTACTGGTGTACATCTAATGAATTAAATAGGAATATTTAATTAAACAAAAATTATTGTACAGCGATATTAACTGTAACAGATAATATTCCAGTAAAAGATCACAGCTGTCAAGAATTCTGGTACAGACATTACACTTGATTTTTCTCTGATTTTTCTCTCGTGAAACAGAATTCCAAGGTATATGTGTGATTGGCACATTCCAGAAACGTGGAAATTTAGAGTGTATATGAAGTAGCCCTACACCAATTACCACCTTGCTCAGATGTACTCATTCATTTTCTTAATAAAAAATAAGCAAAGTTCCTTCCATGAAGTAATAACAGGTGAAAATTTAGCACTGATGTTCGCACTTCACTATTGCTTGCCATGATGGGATGCAGGATGTGCACTAGAGTAATTAATAAATCACTATTAACACTGCAGTGGCTTATGCAGCCAACTTTCATATTTTGTTATATGTGATGTGCAATACAATCAGCTAGATGGCCATGCCTTTAATCAGAAAATATTTGAGAGCCAAAATAAAAAAAAATCATAATGGTAAAACGATGGGAATTTAAATTTAAGTTTATTTAGATTTTTTTCTTCTTCTTCTTCTTCTTCTTCTTCTTCTTCTTCTTTTTTTTTTTTTGCATGGAGTCATAAATATGCTGGCGTTTACAAATGTCAAGTAGTTACAAACGTAAAATACATTTAGATCTTAGTCTTACAAGTAGTAATTAAACAGTAAATTGATGTTTGTCAAAATCCATTACATCTTACACATATTAATGCAGCTAATTATTTTTTATACATTATTTTACAGCTCTCAAAGTTATTCTTTTAGTTTGGATTTGAATTGCTTTTTACTAGCTACTGTTTTTCATGGACTCTGGCAGTTTATTATACCATATCAGTCCATTAGTATATGGGCTCTGGTCCGTCATTTTTAATCTTGTTCTTTGTCAGTAGTAATTCTCTTTGGCCCTGGTGTTGTGGTCATGTATATCACAACATTTAGTTTCTGTGCTTTTCTGCGAGACAAAAAAGTAATTAATGTATAAAGATACAGAGTATATGGTAAAGTACTTGAGTTGACTGAAAACATCACGGCAAGAGTCTTTATAGCCTAGTCCATGTATAATCCTTAACTCTATTTTTTGTAGCAATAGTGCTCTGTTTAGGTGATTGTCTGCAGCACAACCCCATGTTTCTATACAGTAGCTAAGATGGGGATAGATTGTCCCATATTACACAGTTTTAAGTGTGTGGGTGGACACCATTCCAGACAGTTGGCTAAGAAGATGCAGCCCATTGCTGACTTTTTTACACACAGCATTAATGTGGGTAACCCACGTAGGTTTGAGTCCAGATGGACCACTAGAAATTTACACTCATTTGCTTACTCTGCCACTATGCCGCATACCTCATTTACGCTTGAGTGGTGTGAGCTGCCAGTTGTAAATATTAGCATCTGGGATTTATTTACATAGGCCTTTAATCGTTGTGCATGAAAATATGAACTTAATTCTAGTATTCCATTACTTGCTGAAAATTTCAGTTCCTCACATTCTATATTGCTATATACTTCATGAAAGAAACTGGTAACAGCAGTGGCCATACTTAGGTCTTTCCCAAACCCGTGCTGCGGTTGGGTAAGCATTTTGTCTCTTGAGAAAAATGTTGATAGTTGTGATAGGATCACTGTTTCAAATATTTTACTGAAGGTAGGGATTAGTGATATTGGTCTATAATTTGAAACTACTTCTTTACTTCCCTTCTTTTGGATTGGCTGAATTACTCTTATTTTTAAGGCATTTGGGTAAATGTTTTCATTAATACTACAGTTGATAAGATAGGTAGGCTAAAGGGGTTTAGTTATTTCATTGGCACATTTCTTTAACACCACACTTGAGATACCATCCCATCCAGATGAATGCTTGTTCTTACGCTTTTGTATTGTGTTAAATATTTCCTGTTAACTCGCCTCCATAAATTCTAGCTCTATTCTGTGCTGGGATTAGTCAACATTTCAAGCAGCAGTGCACTTTAACTGGTACAACTTACAAAAAGAAGATTGCAGTCTTTTGTTAAATTAACATGTCTTTTGTACACCCTCTGGAAAAGGAGCTATTGATGTTTTTGGAGGACTGCTGAAACAACATGTGTGGCCATGTATGAAAGCTTGACAGAATTATCATATTTTGTACAAATAGATAATTGGTCAAGTTAATGTAATAGCAGTTACGACATAGGAGGTAAAAAAAGCCATGCTGTGAAGTTACAACAATATTGGAGTGATATCAGATATTTTATTTAGTTTTCTTTGCATGGAGTCACCAGTGTGATGGCTTTCGTAAATGTCAACTACATGTGTGTGTACTCTTGCTAGAAAAAGAACTAGTGCCGGAAAGCTGGTGTGAATCCTATTCCCTGTTACTTGTTTTTGTGCTCCAAGCACTGATACTCTATAGCATTATTTTATTTTTATTTATTCTTTACCCATGGACTCTGTATGATAATTTTCAGTTTAAAGTGTAGGGTGTTTCATATGCTTTTGCATGTTTAGGAAATGTACAATAAAAAAAAGGAATAAATTTTACAGGTGTGTAAGCGTTTATTACATATTTTCTGTTACAGCTTAATAACTGATATTTAATACTCATTCACCCATATATACATTTTCCTAAAATACATTTTCAAATGATATGTAATTAATGTAATTCCGTTACTTCCTCAATTGATTTTTCTGGCTTATTAAAAACCTTTGTGCCTGTTTCATTGGTAGCACTCATTGTCAGTTTGAGATTGTGCTGTTTTGTGTAATAATTATCCCTTCCTATTGTTGCATGGGCATGTATGTCTTTATTTAGGATGTGTTATCACTGATATAATATTGTGACACACACACACACACACACACACACACACACACACACACACACACACACGTTCATTGACACAAGCAAGCACACCTCACACACAACAGCCATCTATGGCAGGTTATTATACCGTATCAGCCCATTGATGTATGGGTTCCAGTGTGTCATTTTTGATGTAGTTCCTTGCCTGAAGCAGCTATCTTTGGACCTGTTGTCGTGCTCTACTTGTGAGAGTACCTCTGTCAATTGCAGATGGATAGCGAGCAGCTCACGACCGTTTAAATCAGGGATCCCCTTTTCCAAAATGAACTGTTACCTCAGACCCCCATGGCCATATTACCTACTTTTAAGATCAACACCCTTATTCATAATGGTCTGCTAACTTAAAACAGCTGCTACAGTGTTATTTTTCATTCTGACTTAAGTCAATAGAAGAAGACAGAGTGAGAATTAGCAATGCTTTAAGTTTTAAATAAGAACTTTTGTTAATTTAATAGGGGTCGATTTTTAGACCTCGTCGACCCCCAAAATCAGTTTTCGTTTATGTCGACCCCTAGGAAACCGATATCGACCCCAAGGGGTCGATATAGACCACTTTGGGAATCCCTGGTTTAAATGGTATTGGTATCTGCACACTCTCAGCCACCACCATCCTGCAGAAAAACGTGGCATTCTGAATACCATCGTCCATCATGCTAAAGTCATCTCAGATGCAGAAAGTCTGCCACTAGAACTGAGCCACCTCCGAAAAGTCTTCCGGGGAAACGGGTACAGCCACGGACAGGGGTCACAGGCTATATCTGGTGTAACATGCAAGAAACACACCAATAGAGAAGAGAACACCACTGAAGAAGAAAGCAAGGAACATGTGTTTTTGGCTTTCTGTGGTACAGTGTCGGGAAAGATTAGCCAACTCCTGATAACATTTCATCGGTGTTCAGGCCCCCAGCTAAAATTCGTCAGCTCATGAGGCTTGTGAAGGACGATCTAGGACTTAGAATGCCTGGAGTGTACAAGATACCATGTCAGTGTGGCTGTTACTACGTCGGCCAAACAGTACGCACGGTGGAGCAACGCTGGACAGAACGCTATCCAGAAAAATCAGCCGTGGCAGAACACGCCTTAGAAAATGGGACACCGAATTCTATTCGATGAAACATCTGTCATTATGAAGATGAAGGGATTTTGGAGTAGTGTCATAAGAGAAGCTATTGAAATAAAAACCTCTGAAAACACCATCAACAAGGACGGAGGTTTGCAGCTCAGCACAGCCCGGGACCCGGCTATCGCGATGTAAAAATGGGCGCGACGGACGCAGAATGAAAACATTACTATTTATGGCGAGGAAGAGAGCACCAGTGACGTCACAGCCAGCAGTGCGGCTATATAACAATGCGGCCACAGTGACACAGCAGTCAGTCCTACCACTTGACAATGACCGGGGAGAGCTCGGTCAAAAGCTCGTGGGATTTTAACCACCCGACGCGGCTGGAAGCCCGAGAAAATTTTATTGATGGTATGAGAATATTTCACTCCAGCACTAAAAGGAAACCAACTGTACAACCGCAAAAAGTAGGAGTTGGAGATGGGAAAAAATGGAATATAAGACAGTACAAAAAACAGCACCATCCTAAAATAAATGTTATCGACAAAACATTTTCAGCTTATGACGTATTTCATTTCACTTGGCCTGTGTAGCTGAATGAAGCCATCGATACCAAAAAAATGAAAACACACAACTCCAAAATGCAGTATCGCAAATTTCACTTGACCTGTTTAGATCAAACAAAGCCATTAGAGCCCAAGCATGCCAAAAATTCCGGTACCACATATTTCATATACCTTACATAGATGAAAGCCAACAATTCCCAAATCCCATATACAAGTTGATAACTGAAAACCCACAGATTCCCTTGATCAGTTAAAATACAAACAAAACACCAAGATGAACAAACCAAAAATAATGCACTAATGACTAAATAAATCAAAAAAATACTTACCAACAAATTGAATTAGGCTGGCAGCCACTGCCACTGGCACCACCACCACCACCACCACCACCACCACCACCACCAAAAACGAAACAAAGTCCTTCAAAAAGCCAAACCTCCCATTGACCATCCCCCAGCCCAATCAGTACCACCTCCAAACAAAACATCCACAAGAAATAGAACCAAGAAAAATTAGGAACATTCATATGTAAGAACCAGCCCTCAGAAAACAAAACAACTCCTTAAATGCAACCCCCTCCAAATAAGCTACCCCATTATCCCAGAGACTGCACCAACCCCCCCCCCCCCCCCCCCCAAACCCAATCCACTCAGCTTACAACCCTTGGCCAGTTGTGTATACATTCTCCTCACTGCCCTAAAAAATAAATAAATTTCTCTGGGACACTCTTCTGCCAGCAGTACTCATCTAACTGAGACTGCAGATTTGAAGTGCACTTCTTCCCCCTGTATTGTATTTGTACGCACCCTAGTGTCATAATTCTTAAACACAATGCTATGATTCACTACCAAATGATTGAAACTGCTTTTCGGCAGTGAAAGATGAAAAAAAAGCATCGGGCGTTAGAGTACTCCCCTCTATATATTCATCAACCCAACAAGTACCCTCTTAGTTTGATTCTGCAACACCTGAAAAACACAATCTGAATATCCCTGAAATAATACCCTCCCCCACATCCATAAACCAACATGAGAACCACCCCTCCCATGCTTCCATCCTACAGATTGCGACTCGTCGATCTGTACTACCACTCCAGCATCCCCCACCCCAATTTGCCGTATACTTTACTTATTCAGTACACACTTCCCTACAAAAAGAAAATGCTTCCAACACACTTTTCTCACTCACTTCTGTCTCATGCGCACAAAAATGTGAAGATGAATGGTAACAAAAATAATATGTAAGAGAACAATCTCCCTGGTGGTCAGCCTTGATCTCCCTAATGCGTTACCTTGTCAGATAGATCGTCAAATGTTGTCATGAGATTTCCACATGTACAGGTCTTTGACGTGAGAAGCTGGGACTTCAGCCAACTTCATATTGTCATTTCACACGTGATGCGGTAATAAACGTATGTAAGCAGAGCAGACAGATGAGGGATCACCCTAGCGAGCTGCAAATGGGGAAATCCATTGAGATAAGCAACTTTGACGAAGGGCAGATTATCGTTATGCAGAGCCTGTGAACGAGTATCTGGAAATGGTGAAACTGGTCGAATGTTCATCTGCTACTGTTGTGGCATCTACGGAAAGAAGTAGGAGGACAGTGAAACTACCACTAGGTGCTAAATGGTTGGACGTCCACGACTCTTCACAGAATATGGGGTTTGGAGGCATGTTTGCTCTGTAAAGTAGGATAGATGGTGATCTGTGGTACCTCTGCCAAAAGAGCACAATGCTGGTGCTCACTCAAGTGTTTCAGAGCACACTGTTCGTTGCACATTGTTGAACATGGAGCTCCGCACCAGACCGCCAATGTGTGTTCATGTGTTGACACAATGACATTGACAATTATGATTGCAATGGGCGTAGGACCATCAGGATTTGGCCATCGATCAATGGAAACGTGTTGGCTCTTCGGACGAATCACATTTTTGCTACACTAGGTCAGCGGTTGTCTCCATAAATGCTGTCATTGAGGTGAATGGTGGCTCGAAATGTGCAGCAGACCACAAACACAAGCTAGTAGGAGCAGTGTTATTCGGTGGGAGACATTGTCGTGCACACGCGTGGGATCTGTGGTAATAATCGAAGAGTCTGACAGCTGCAAGCCACCTGCATCCATTAGTGCTTGATGTCTTTCCCAATGGTGATGCCATCTTTTAGCAGTATAATTGTTTATGTCTCGAAGTCAGAACCATTCTACAGTGGTTTGAGGAGCATTATAGTGAACTCACTTTGATATCTCGTTGACTAAATCCGCCTGATGTAAATGCTAGGGTCCCATCTGGGTTGCTATCGTACACCATCACTGCATACTCAAATCAGCGGCCCAGTCTTTACATTAATTACATGACCTGTGTGTAGAGATCTTGTGCCACATATGTTCGCAACAAACTGTTGGAGACCTGATACACAGAATCAGTGATATAGTTTGTTCCAAAGACAGACAAACAAGCTATTAAGCAGGTGGTCATAATGTTTTGGCTCATCGGTGTGTACTTCATGGAAGAAACTTATAACAGTAGTATTATACTGAGGCCGTTTCCTAAAGCTGTGTTGTTCTTTGTTAAGAATTTTGTGTCTTGGGAAGAAGGCTGCAAGTTAAGATAGGGTAACTGTTTCAAATATTTTACTACACATGGTGGTTATTGGCATTGGTCTATAATCTGAAACTACTTCCTTACTTTTGTCATGGACTGGTGGACTTGCACTTGAATATATATTTTCTCTAATAGTGCAATTAATAAGATAGATAAGGGGTTTAGTGATTGTATTGGCTCATTTACGAGGTCTGTTCACAAAATTCTGAAACATTTGTAAATTTAACCCCAATGGTGTGTTGGAGCAAAATTCGGTTGGAATCCCTGCATATGCCTGTGTTTAATGTGTAAATGTTGGGGGCTTCATTGTAGTTTTTCTGTTAGTTGTTGCTCAGTGCTGTATTGAGTAGAACATACTGTGGCACAGTTTGTGAATTTTGAGATGGCAGAGTTAGAGGAGCAATGCGTCAACATTAAATTTTGTGCGAAACTTGAGAAAACCTTTACAGAGACATACCAAATGATGCATTAAGCCTACGGTGATGAGTGCTTAAGCTGCACTCGGTGTTAGGAATAGTTCACTAGATTTCAAAATGGCCAGACAGAAGTTAAAGATGACCCTCGTTCAGGATGCCTTTTGATGTCTACCAGTGACTCTTTTCAGGAATGTCAATGATATTGTGGATGCCAATCAAAGACTGACTGACTGAGAGATTCCAGAAGAATGTAACATTTCAGTTGGATCAAGTCATGGAATGCTGACACAGCATATTGGAATGCATTGTGTTGCTACCTAGTTCATCCCACACCTTATGAATCGAGACCAGAAAGATCTTTGCCTCACAACCTCTGCAGAGCTTTTGGATTCTGCAAATGAGAATGAGATGTTGCTTAAGAGAGTCATAACTGGTGATGAGATGTGGGTCTACGGTTGTGATGTTGAGATCAAGGTTCAATCTTCACAGTGGGTCAGGAAGGTTCTCTAAGACAAAAAAAAAAATAGTCAGGTCAAATGTCAAAGGCATACTGATAGTTTTCTTTGACTTTGAAGTATTAGTTCATCATGAAATTATGCCACAGGGACAAACAGTTGATCAGTGATACTGTCGGGATGTGTTACGACACCTGTGAGAAAATGTGAGAAGAAAATGGCCTGACATGTGGTGAGACGATTCATGGCTCTTGCAACACGATAACGCATATTCATATTCTCCAGCCCGGCCCCTTCGGACTCTCTTTTATTTCCAAAGTTTGAAAACTACATTGAAAGGATGATGATTTGCAATGATAGATGAGATAAAAGAAAATTCCCTGATGGCACTTCGTGCGATCCAGCAAGAGGTGCGCCAAGACTGCTTCTGGAAGTGAAAATGGCATTGGGAGCGGTGTATAAATTGTGGATGAGAGTAGTTTGAAAAAGCCCCCCAGGGGGTCCACAACTCTTTGTGGATACGTGCGTGGCGAGCACGGGGCCCCGAGCCATTGCAGCCTTCTTTCTCTCCCGGGCTGCATTTCCTTTCCCTTCCCCTCCTTTCCCCTCCATACCCCTTTCCCCTCGCCCCCTCCTCTCCCTCTATTGGTGTCCTTGCTTATGTTGGCCCCCGCTATCCTCCTGGTTCTGTTGGTTTTACACTCCGGCTTTGTTGCGTAATCATCTCCTCCTTTTGGCATTCCTTGGTCCCCTCTGGGGTTTGACCTCCATTCCAAAATTTCTCTTCCGTAGTGTGAGCCATTTGGGGAAGAGCACCTTACCTAGTGTCTCCGACGTGTGCCCTCCTAGTACATTCCACCTTTTCTTTTACGTCGTTGTCTGATGCTAGGGTGCATAGCCAGCACGGTAGCCAGCCCGTGTGGTGGGGTCGCTATGTACCCTTTTGGTTGAGCCCCCTGAACACACAGGGATCACACTTCTGATACCTGAGCTGTGACCTCCTCATGCATGCCTTGGAGTGATTGCTCGTCATCCTGGAGCATCGGAACTCCCGGCAATGGCCGCCGTGCCAGACGGCCCTTGCTGTGGCTGGGTGGCGCCCGTGAGGAGAGCCCCTGATCGGAGTGGGTGGTATCAGGGCGGACGCTATGCAGATGAAACGCATACGGGTCCAAAACTCTGGCCGCTCTTCTGCGGCCGTCTCTCTGCGTGGTACTGATTCCTCAAGTGCTGCTTCTCTTGCCCCTTCGGCCTTCCCTTCCGTGGCTACCCCCTGGGAGGAGGGTCAGGCCCGTCGTCTAGGGGCAAAACCTTTCCCCCGTTATCTAGTTTGCACCAGGACTGATGGAGATACTTTCACCAGTGTCAAACCTTTATTCTTTGTGGAACACATTGAAGACAAGTTCGGCGAAGTGGACTCCCTGAGCAAGATGCGGTCAGGTTCGTTGCTGATAAAAACTGCTTCGGCTGCCCAATCTGCGGCCCTTCGTGCCTGTACCCATCTTGGCACAATACCCGTGTCCATTACCCCTCACCAGTCTCTAAATATGGTACAAGGTGTGATTTTTCACAGAGACCTCATCCTTCAAACTGATGAGGAACTTCGGGACAATCTCGGACGGCGGGGTGTTCACTTTGTTCGGCGTGTTCAGAAGGGTCCTAAAGATAATCGTATTGATACTGGTGCCTTTATCCTGGCCTTTGAAGGGGATACCCTTCCTGAGAAAGTTAAGATTATGGTCTATCGCTGTGATGTGAAGCCGTACATCCCACCTCCTATGCGGTGTTTTAAGTGCTTGCGTTTTGGCCACATGTCTTCTCGCTGTTCCCAGGACCCTCTCTGTGGTGACTGTGGACGTCCACTCCATGAGGGGAGTCCCTGTGTTCCCCCTCCTGTATGTGTAAATTGTCATGGTAGTCATTCTCCACGTTCAGCAGATTGCCCAGTCTATAAGAAAGAAAAAAAGATACAGGAGTATAAGTCCCTTGATCGTTTAAGCTACACAGAGGCCCGTAAGAAATATGCACGATTGCACCCTGTGTCCATGACATCTAGTTACGCCTTGGTTACATCTTCATCCCTTCCTCCCCCTTCCTTACCCCCATCCCGGACCCCTCTCCTTCCCCCCTCCCCTGCGGCTCCCACACCTTCTCCTCTGGGCGCTGCTCCCCCTCCCCAGCCGGAGAAGTGTCCCACTCCTTCGGCGTCTGCCGGTCAAGGGCGCCTCTCCCGGGATGCCCCTTCCCGGCATCTTCCAGGTCAAAGGTCTGCTGCAGCGCGGCGACCGCGAGAGCCGCGGTCTATCGGCCCCCAGGTCGCCCGGTCTCTTTCTGTTCCTGATCTTGCTGCAGCTGGCTCCATTATGCCACACAGCCCTCCTCGATCTCAGCCTGAAAAGAAGAAGAAACATAAGTCCCGGGACAAAGAGCCTCTGGTGTCACCGGAGGTCCCTTCCCCGACTTCACAACCGGATTCTGACCTGTCGTTTATGGATGTCGCCCCCTCCTTGTCGGTTACGGGTGGGGACCCGGCGGTATGACTGGATTTAGCGTGTTCAGCCCTCATTTAAACCATCGTTCTGTGGTTCTCCAATGGAATTGTAATGGCTACTATCGTCACCTTCCGGAATTGAAATCCCTTCTTTCGTCCTACTCAGCAGCTTGTGTGGTTCTCCAGGAATCTCATTTTACTGATGCTCACTCACCGACCCTCCGTGGGTTCCGTGTTTTCTGTCGAAATCGGGTCGGGCTTTTGCGGGCTTCTGGTGGCGTTTGTACGTTGGTCCGTACAGACATTGCTAGCACGTGGATTCCTCTCCAAACTACATTGGAAGCGGTTGCTGTTAGGGTCCACTTAGACTCTGCAGTCACAGTATGCAATCTTTATCTCCCTCCTGACAGGACTCTTACACCTGCTGCCTTAACCACCCTTCTTCAGCAACTTCCTCCTCCCTTCCTCCTCCTTGGGGATTTTAATGCTCATCATCCTTTGTGGGGCAGTGCCTTTCCATCTAGACGAGGTCTTCTTATAGACCAATTTATTGCAGACCACGACCTGTGCCTTCTTAATGATGGCTCCCCTACTCATTTCAGTGCTGGTCATGGTACCTTTTCTGCCATTGATCTTTCTCTTTCTTCTCCCTCTCTCCTCCCTTCATTACACTGGTCGCCACATGACGACCTTTGTGATAGTGACCATTTCCCGTTGATTATCACGCTCCCTTCCCGCTCCCCGATGGAGAGGTTACCTCGTTGGTCTTTCCACCGCGCCGATTGGCCTCTATATACTGCACAGGTCGAGTTTTCTCCCTCTTTGTCGGGTTGTATTGATGACATCCTACGTGACGTGTCTGACGCGATTGTTCGCGCTGCTAACCTTGCTGTCCCGCGCTCATCTGGACAATTTCGTCGTCGGCAAGTCCCGTGGTGGAGTACGGCCATTGCCATTGCCATCTGTGATCGCCGTCGAGCTTTGCAACACTTTAAGAGGCACCCATCTGTAGCCAGCCTTTCTACCTTTAAGCGCCTTCGCGCTAAAGCCCGTTATTTAATCAAACAGAGCAAGCGGATATGTTGGGAACGATTCGTTTCTTCCCTTGGTTCCACTGTCCCTCTGTCACGGGTATGGGCTACACTTCGCTCTCTCCAAGGTTGCCATCGGCAGTCCACCCTCCCAGGCCTTCACCTCCCAGATGGCATTTGTACGGACCCATTAGTTCTCGCAGAACATCTTGCGACCCATTTTGCAGTGGCATCAGCGTCGGCCTCCTATCCAGCTGCTTTCCTTCATCAAAAACAGCAGGCTGAAGCTGTCACCTTATGTTTCACCACTTGTGAGTCAGAATCTTACAACGAACCTTTCACTGAATGGGAATTTCTTTCTGCTCTATCTTCTTCTCACGATACGGCCCCTGGCCCAGATTCCATTCATAACCAGCTGCTTCAACATCTCAGTGCTCCACAACGGCACCATCTTCTTCGGGTGTTTAACCGTATCTGGCTCCAGGGTGACTTCCCTTCTCAGTGGAGGGATAGCATTGTGGTTCCTGTCCTTAAGCCTGGTCAGAACCCCCTATCTGTTGACAGCTATCGGCCAATTAGTTTGACCAATGTTGGTTGTAAGTTACTTGAACGGCTGGTAGCCCGTCGGCTCACTTGGGTCCTCGAATCTCGGGATCTATTGTCCCCTTACCAGTGTGGCTTTCGAGAGGGACGATCTCCAATCGATCATTTACTTCGCTTGGAATCCGCAGTTCGGCAGGCTTTTTCCCAGCGCCGCCATTTGGTTGCAGTGTTTTTTGACCTTCGCAAGGCCTATGACACGGCCTGGCGCCATCACATCTTACTAACCCTTCATCAGTGGGGTCTTCGGGGCCCACTCCCGATTTTTATCCGCCAGTTCCTGATCCATCGGTCATTCAGAGTTCGAGTTGGTACTGCTTTTAGTTCTCCTCGGACCCAGGAGACGGGCATCCCACAGGGTTCTGTCTTGAGTGTCCTTCTTTTCCTCATTGCTATCGATGGACTTGTGGCCTCTGTCGGTCCCTTGGTCGCCCCTGCCCTGTATGTGGATGATTTCTGCATTTGGGTTAGTTCCTCCTCGATGCCATCTGCAGAACGGCAGCTCCAGGTGGCTATACGGCGTGCCTCTGCATGGACCCTCTCACACGGGTTTCAATTCTCTCCTTTAAAATCGCGGGTGGTCCACTTCTGTCGCCGTACTACGGTCCACCCTGATCCAGAGCTCTATCTCGCTGCACAAAGATTGCCTGTGGTTCCACAGTTTCGTTTCCTAGGTCTTCTTTTCGACAACAAGCTCACTTGGCTGCCCCATATCAGACTCCTGAAGGTAGGATGTTTCCGTAAACTCAATGTCCTTCGCTTCCTTGCCCACTCCTCTTGGGGTGCGGACCGTTCCCTCCTCCTCCGTCTTTATCGTGCTCTAGTTCTGTCACGTTTGGACTATGGTTGTCAAGTTTATGGTTCAGCTGCTCCTTCCACGCTGCACGTGCTGGATCCGGTCCACCATCGTGGTATCCGTTTGGCCACCGGTGCCTTCCCTACTAGCCCTGTTGATAGTCTCCTGGTTGAAGCTGGGATCCCCCCCCTTTCTGTTCGGCGGTCCCAGCTTCTGGTGTCTTATGCCCTTACTATCCGTTCTTCTCCCGCTCATCCTTCCTATTCTATCCTATTCCCAGACCATGGACGTCGCCCGCCTGACTCCCGCCCTCGGGCGGGTTTACCGGTTGGACTGCGCCTTGCGTCTCTTAACCGTGATTTTCGGCTTCCTTCTTTGTCCTGTCTTCCTCGCTCCCTCCCCTCCACCCCTCCTTGGTTAGTTCCTCGGCCTCGAATTCGGATGGATCTCCGCCGCGGTCCGAAAGATTCCATCCCCCCGGTGGTGTTCCGTTCCTTTTTCCGCCAAATTTTATGGGAGTTTCGGGATGCTGTTGTTTTTTACACTGATGGTTCTAAATCTGCTGATCATGTTGGGTATGCCTTCACGTCCTTTGTTGGAACAGAAAATCATCTACTGCCACCCTCATGTGGGGTGTTTACTGCGGAATTGATGGCAATTTCCCGGGCCCTTACCTTTATTAAACAATCCCAACAAAACCGCGTTTTGTTATGTACGGACTCGATGAGTGGCCTTCTTGCTATTGACCGGTGTTTTTCGCGCCATCCCTTGGTCTCTGCCATCCATGACCATCTCGCTGATCTTCACCGTGCTGCTTGTTCCATTGACTTCCTATGGGTCCCGGGCCATGTGGGTATCCCGGGTAATGAGCTCGCTGATCGTTTGGCTGGGGGAGCAGTTACTTACCCCCCGTTTTCTGTAACCCCTCCTGCAGCGGATTTACGGCTTCACATCAAATCCCACTTTGCACAGTCATGGGCCAATTCTTGGGAGGCTACTCCACTGTCTAATAAACTTCGTGCCATTAAGGTGAATCCAGGCCCATGGCGTTCTTCCTTTCGCCTCTCCCGCAAGGACTCGACCACACTGTGTCGTCTCCGCATTGGCCATACCAGGCTGACCCATGGTTTCCTTTTGCGTGATGAGCCACCCCCGCTATGTGGTTGTGGAGCCTTCCAGTCAGTGGCCCACATTTTGGTTGAATGCCCCCTTCTTTTGGCTCTGCGTGCTAAGTACAGACTCCCCCACACTTTACCTTTGATGTTGGCTGACGATTCCCGGATGGTCTCTCTGGTTCTAGGTTTCCTCCGGGAGAGTGGTTTTTATTCTCAGTTTTAAAGTTTTTAATCTCCCTCTGGTGTTGGGGCAGGGCGGTGAGTGTTTGGGTGTCTCCCACTGTAGGCAGTGTTCAGAGATTCCCGATTCACCTCCCTGACCGGAATCCTCTTTTCTTTCCCTTTTACTCTGTTTTTACCTCTTCTTTTTAAGGCTTGGTTAGTTTTTCTATTCCCATACGTACTTTCTGCATTATAGCAGTTGTACCTTTTAAGTCACAGGTGGTCTTGCCTCTGCTGCTTCAGCATAGTGTTGGGTTCGTTCTCTTGCCAACTTCCCTCATTTGTTTTTACTATTGACAACGTGACTGCCCTTTTACGTTTCCCCTTTTTCCGTTTTATTGTTCTGACTTTTCTGAGATGTCCGTTAGCAGAATGGAGTCTATTTGAAACAAGGGACTGATGACCTTGCTGTTTGGTCCCTTTAACCTCAAACAACCAACCAACCAACCAACCAAGTTTGAAAAAGACCATGCACAGTAAGTAAAAGGTAAGTGTAGAAAAATTTTGTGGACGAAGTCTCGGAATGTTTTGAACAGGCCTTTGAACATCCCATCTAAATCAGAGATATTTCATGTTGACTCACCTCCACAAATTTGAGCCCTACAGTATGTGTGATATTATTTGGTGTCTCATCCTGTAGTGTTATAATGGGGGCTGATTGGTCAAAAGAAGAGATAAGATTGCTAACTGAAAACATTAAATTTTGTGTTTGGATCTTTCACTAAGTGGCCTTCATGTCTAATGCTGTCTGGTACACTTTGTATCTGGTTTGTGGTTACAGGATATTTATTGATTAATCTCCAGGATGCCTTACCTGTGGTGGCTGAATGCTCTATTGCATCATTGTTTATCTGTTTCCTCAGGTATAAAAATTCTTCTGTAAAGGTCTTTTAGGTGTGATTTCCTTAAACATACATAGTTTTGTTGCTTTATTTAAATGGTCATCATATATATTCTGCCTTAATTACACTAGGTGGAAGTTTTAGTGTAGCATTACTTCCAGTATGACAGTTTGTTAGTAACCTTGTTATTTCTTTGAAAGGGCTGCAGTAGTCAAATGTTTCGTCATGGTTCTATAAAATTCCTCCCAGTTTGCCTTCTGATCCTTTAGCTAGGTAAATGGTGTAAAACCACCCCGTTCCTAGCTTAGTTTTGAAGATGCTTATATTAACGCTACTCAGAATCCGCTTCTCCTCAATTATTTTAGTTGCTTCTGGTACAACAGCTTTAAGAACTGACAGTAGTCGTCCGAGTAATGCAAAATCAACACTTAAACAGTTAACATTATCTTTTACATCTCTGTTGGCTAGTGCATAATCTGTTTTATTGGAGCTTAATTCTATTGCCGTAGTGCCAGAGCTTACTCTATTTGTGAGATGAAGTTAACTGTGTTACTGAAAAATAGGGCAGAGTGTGTCATAGACATGGTACAGGATTTGGGGTGGACATCATTAAAACAAAAGTGTTTCTCATTGAGGCAGGATCTTCTCACGAAGTTTGTCACCAATTTTCTCCTCCGAATGTAAGAATATTTTGTTGACATCGACTTACATAGAAATAATATAAGGGACATCAGAGCTCACACAGAAAGATGTAGGTGTTTGTTTTTTCTGTGCACTCTTAGAGAGTGAAATACTAGAGAAATATTATGAAGGTGGTTCGAAGAATTCTGTCAGGCACGTACGTGTGATCTGCAGAGTAGTGATGTAGATGTATATGTCAGTTTCATGTTAGTTGTACTACAGGGGCTTGCATCAATATTTAAGTCTCCACCCATACTATTTTCGGTGGGGCCTGTTTGCTAAATTGACGTGTTGAGTTTATCAAGATTGTATAACGCTTCAGTATTTGGTGAATGGTACATTCCAATAACTTTAAGTTCAGTTTATCCATCAATAAGAGTGTTTATGTGGATCACAACACCAGCCATTTCAATTGTTCCTTGTTTTAGAATATTGTTAGAGAAATGAGATTCTTTTGTTGTAATAGGTACATTAACAGATGTTGCCACACAACCCACTTTGTGCTGTTGCCTGCTGTAACTATCTGCTATTGTATAACCATATAATCTGTGATAGTCAATTTCATTAACTTTCAACCCATATTCTGCTTTTACTAATACATGTGGTTAATGCTCATCCACAAATACTTGGCAGCAAATTGAGATTATTTGTAAGATACTGCCCATTTAAGTGCAATATCCTAAGAGGTAGCCTACTGATCTTTCATCTTTGCCTTTGTCTGTATCTACATGTATACTCTGCAAGCTACCGTACAGTGCATGGTGGAGGGTACCGTGTACCTCTACTAGTCTTTTCCTTTCCTGTTCCACTCGCAAATAGGGTGGGGGTGGGGGCTGATTGTCTAAATGCCGCTGTATGAGCCCTAATTTCTCATATCTGATCTTTGTGCACCTTGCGCAAAATATATGGTAGTGAGTCTTCCTGCATTTGGCTTCAAATGCTGGGTCTCTAAATTTCTGCAATAGTGCCTCATGAAAAGAGCATCATCTTCCCTCCATGGATTCCCATTTGCATTCACAAAGCATCCCCATAATATCTATGTGCTGATTGAACCTACTGATAACAAATCTAGCAGCTCACCACTGAGCTTTCTGTTTGCCATCTCCTTTATAGATGAGCTACAGTTTCCCAAAATTCTCCCAATAAAATGAAGTTCAGCATTTGCCTTCCCTACTACCAACCTGACGTACTAATGCCATTTCATATTGCTTTGCAGTGTTATGTCTATATATTTAATCAGTATGACTTTGTCAATCAGCAGCTTACTGATGCTGTATTTCAACGTTACTGGATTGTTTTTCGTACTCATGTGCATTAACTTGTGTTTCTCTACATTTCTACATTCTATACAAATCATAAGACTTCAGAACAAGGGATTCTGAATCAGTGGAATTATACAGACTTTTATTACCGCAAGAATTGTAAAGACAAGGCTTGGTAATTTTAAATTTTTCATCATCTTTGGTGCCGTTGGTAGGTGTTTTGCTGTCTTGTGTGCACACAAGTGCTTGCAGACATTCATCATATCCACAGTGTGCACACCATTTGGAAATATGAAGTTAAAGTAGGTTTGTTGTATGAGAAATAAGTCTCTCTCTTCCATTTCAATTCCTCTGTAGACCAATGTGTTCAAGGAGCAACTCTCAAAGTCTTTCATAATCACTTGCAATGGCGAGAGCCTATCACAGGTCCTTGCTAAAATCCAGTCGAAACTTTTAAATAAATTTCGTCCTTGTTATCGCAATGTTTTCATTTTTTCGTGAGTGTCTCACTACACAATGATTTTAATGTTGTTAGGTATAAATTTTCAGTCCTTCACTATAGGTCAAATGTATGTATCATGTCTGTAAAATTAAGGAGGTACATCCTTGACATTTGTCTTATTTTATATTAGTTATGGTAAACTTATTTAATGTTGGAAATACTTTCGTAAATGCTGACCCTTGTGCTTCAAAAAAATAACACAAGTTTCCTTTTGTACTGAAGAATCTCAAAGAGACTAAAATAATTTCAAATGTATGTGCATTATCTTTGTTTTTCTGAGTTAGGTCTGTAATACTACATTTTTATCTTTTCGTGTCAAATGAACCCGGCATGCTTCATCAAACCATGGCTATATGCTGTTCATATTAAGGCTTGACAATAAAAAAGTTGTAACTTTGTGGTTTTATTTTGTCATTAATACTTCACTTTCAATTGTACAAACATTATACCCGTAGCAATGGAATTGCCTACTAGAAAAAATGATACAACAAACTATCATCCAGTATGATTGATATTCGTTTGTTGTAGAATCTAAGCACATATTCTAAGCTCATACATAATAAGATATCGAAAACAGAATGATCTCACTGACACCAGCAAGAATGCATTCAGTAAACATTGGTATTACGAAAACCTACTCACACTTTTGTCCTGAAACCCATGGATCAAGAGAATCGGGTACATGCATTATTTCCTGGCTTCCGAAAAGCATTTGACTCAGTGCTACAAAGTAACTTCAGGTGTGCCTCAGATAAATATGTTGAGACCCTTGCTGTTCATGTTGGGTAGATGTATGTGTATTTGGGTGTTGAAGAAGTGGCAAACTCTTTGTCGAGCATGGTATTATTAATTATTAAGTACTGTCTGAAAAAAGCTGCTGAAATATCCAGTCAGATATTTATAAGATTTCAAAGTCATGGCAAAGATTGGCAGCTTGATTTCATTGTTCAGAAATGTAAACTTGTTCATTTCTCAAATCACAATTTAGTATCGTAAAGTATAATATCAGCAGCAATAGAAATTGGTCAGCTCATACAAATACGTGGGTATTATTTGCAGGGATCTGAAATCGAATGTTCACATGGGCCCAGTCATTGGTAAAATAGTTGGCAGACTTCGGTTCATTGGTAGGACAATGCTTACAAAACACTCTTGTGACCCATCCTGAAGTATCCCTATAATTAGTTATTTGCTGTACTATTTTACTTCTTTCCCTTCCATTGTTTTTCCATAGGTGTGTGTGTGTGTGTGTGTGTGTGTGTGTGTGTGTGTGTGTGTGTCAGAGAGGCAATCTCATCACGAGGAACATGTGCACATGTCGTAGGATGTTTTTTTTTTTTAATTTTTATTTTATTTGTAGTTAAAGTTTTACTTTTCTGAAGATCTAGCTGTCATGGGTGCACACCAAATATATCATTGTCCTCATATCATCATCATCAAATATTGCTTAAGTATGTGGAACCGATATCAGATAGGGATAATTCGGGTAGTTGAATATAAACAAAGAATAGCAGTACAAATAGTTACAGATTTGTTTGATCCACAGCAGAGCATCACAGAAATGCTGAAAACCCTGAACTGGAATGGGAATAAATCCTAGTGTGTGTGTGTGTGTGTGTGTGTGTGTGTGTGTGCGTGTGTGTGTGTGTAGTGGAAGTATGCTGTGCCATACACTTCAGAATGGTTTGCAGAATGTGGATGTAGATGTAGAAATTGTTAACAACTTTTTTTTTAAAAATGGAGCCAATTTTTTTCAATATGCATTTTTCACATTATTGTAAGCAGTGTCACTTTCAGATATACTGCAAATTGTGTTGTGCCCTTGAAGCAGATCCTTTCTTTGTGTAACTGTTCAGGGGTGCAGTGACTGGTGTGGAGAGGTGGAAGAGCTAAAGAGCTATTTGTCTAGTGGTCAAGTCGGCGTTGGCATTGTGTGTTCCATGGGTTTGGCAAGTGCTACCAGAGTCTGCCATAGGTAATGGTGACTGCAACAAGACAGGCGGCATGCATATGAACTCTTTATTGCTCCAGTAACTTACAGCAGGTGGAGGTGTCTGCCTTCTTATTGTGGTGCGGCCCGGTTTCAGCCCATGGCATCCAAGTTCCATGCGCTTCATGAGGCATTGATCTCATGGCCCACAGTGACAGAAAATAGTGGCATGAGAGTGGTGGTAGCTGCTGCCCTAGTAGTAAAAGTTTTGACATGTCTCTGATGGGTTTGTTACTACGCTGACATCCAATGACTGGTTCACATTCAGAGTTGCTGAGCACTTCTGACTGCTGTATTTTGATGTTACTGCTTCTTCATGGTCAACACAATACTCCTAGCCTCTTTTTACACTGATGAGTCCACCTCTCCTGATGTCTAGTGGGCAGTTCCACATTGCATAGGGCAGTCCAGACACTTTTGATCATTTATTGTACATTCATTCATTACAACTAAATTGTGGTGTCAATCATATTTTGCTGCTTCCTCCCATATTACTGAAAACTGAATTGTTACTATCTTTGTTTTCCAGTCTAAAATTGTGACTTCTCCCAATTTAGACTTTTGTATATGTGAAGGTAGAAACTTTCAGAATTAGTGGCACACCTTGAATGACATGTGATGTCCCCAGATTTGTAACTCACAGAAAATATCTAGACATATATGGAATAAGAGTCATTAGTGGGGTCCATCTAGAACCAAATGCAGAATTTTTATCAAGAACCTTGAAATTATTGCATCCACTGCACAATATATATTATCTGTTGTGTGTTTCACAGCTGAAAAAGGGCCCTAGGGCTCTTTTTTAAATCTACTTGTGTGTATCATAATCATAATACTAGAAGAGTAGATGAACTCCACTATGAGCATACAAGCCTGAATATGTTACAGGAGGGGAACCATTTCAGTGGCAATAAGATTTTTAATGCCTTTTCATCCCAAATTAAGTGTTTAGTTGATGATGAGCTCTTGTTTAAAAAAATACTTAAGGTAAGGCAGTTGATATTACAAAAGAACTTTTGCTCCATAGAAAAGTTCCTGAATCCTCCCCCTGTGGTGTCTGGGACTAAAATAGACCTACGGCCACTCCTTGTGTGTTGTTAGAGGCAACTAGTAGAAGTCTTTTTGTTTGGTCACATTTTTACCTTGGTCTTTTGACCATTCTTTGGACTTCCGAAGGTTTTCACCCTTTTTGTTTTCTTTTTAGCACTTGTTCCCTCATTTTTTTTTTTTTGGCTTCCTAAATTCTGGCCCCCATTTTGGGTTTGGCCTCCACTTTCCAAATTTTACAGAAGTGTGAGCCTTTTGGGGAAGGACACCTTCCTGTGATGCATTAACTCTCCACTGTGCACTGTTATCTTTAGCATCGACCAGCCAAGTGGATTTATCTTTGCACCCGAAATCCAGCGCAGTAGCCAGTCAATCAAGGTGGGACTGTCATGCACCCCCTCCACTGTGCACTGTTATCTTTAGCATCGACCAGCCAAGTGGATCTATCTTTGCACCCGAAATCCAGCGCAGTAGCCAATCAATCAAGGTGGGACTGTCATGTACCCTCTCAGTGGTAGACCCCCGACAACACAGGGATCACACTGCTGATGCCTGAGCTGTAATCTCCCCATGTCAGCCAAAGATTAGGTACCTATCCACTTCAGGGTATCAGTACTCTGAGCAACGGTTATTGTACCAGGTGACCATTGCCTTGGCAGGGTGGCATCCATGGTGAGAGCCTCTGATTGGAGTGAGTGGGAGTGGGGCAGAAGATCTGCAATGAAGCGGATCAAACTTAATGGTGGCCATGCCAACACGGCTGTCTCACCAGTCAGGAACAGTGGTTTTAATGCAGAGGTTACAATCCTATGGCATTTAAGTCTTAGACCATGCCTCAAGACAAATGCCAAATAGTGAGAAATGGAAGTGGACAGTTTGCCTAGTTCTTGGTTTGTTCGCAAACTGATGGCAGATCTTTCACTACAATGAAGCCTCTGTTTTTCATTGAAAATATTGAAGATCAGCTTGGGGAGGTTGCTGCAAGAGAGAAGTTGTGAAATGGATCTTTTTTGATCAAAACATGTTTCAGACCTATGTCAACATAGGAGATATGCCAGTCACTGTTTATCCTCAAAACAAGCTCGATATAATTCAAGTTGTTATCTTCCATCCGGACCTAACACTACAAACTGATGAAGAGCTGGGTTCTAATATGGTGCAGCGTGGAGTCCCATTTTGTTCGCTGCATCCAGAAGGGACTCAAAGATAATAGAGTGGACACTGGAGCTTTTGTTGTAACCTGAGAAGGTTAGGGTCATAGTTTATAGGTGTAATGTCAGACTGCCACCTATGATGAGATGTTTTAAGTTTCAAAGATTGTGTCACATGTCCTCCTGCTGTTGTAATGACATTTATTTGTAGGGCATGTAGACGGGCTTCTCATGAGGCAGCCCTTGTGACTGACCCCCTCAATGAGTCACTTGTCCAGATCCACACCCAGTTCATTCACCTCAGTGCTTAGTTTTCAAGAGGGAGAAGAAAATTCAAGAGTGTAAAATGTTTGACCGCCTGTCTACTATAGCCATCTGACTGAACTCAGTCATTTAATGGCAACTTACTACATCATTTAATAGCTACTTACTACGTAGTTGGCATAGCACTTCTCTGCTCTGAAAAACTACAAAACCTACTGCATCAATAGTGTTAATGATGAGAGAGCGTACGGTGGGGTGTACCCTCGTATGCTCTTATACTTGCAGTGAGCAGGTGTCCCTTACTGCTGCACTAGAGGCTGTGGCTTTTAGTGTCTACCTGTTAGTTCAGATGACAATATGTAATGTGTATCTTCCCCCGGGCGGACCTTTCCAATATCATGAGCTGCTAGTGGAACAGCTCTCCCCACATTAGAATTGGACGTCTGCATACTCAACAATGGAGCTGCAATACATTTCATTATGGCCCACAGAACATACTCGGCTCTTGATCTCACAGTTTGCTGCCCAGGTATCTTACCCCTGATTCAGTGGCATGTCTGTGGCATTTCTTTGTGGCAGCGATCAGTTTCCAATTATTCACTCCCTCTCCACTCACAGACATCTGGAACGTGGTTGCTTTGGAAAGCTGGCTGGCAGCTTTTCTCCTCTACAGCTACTTTTGCTGCCAGTAATGCGATGGATATCTACAAAGTAGTATAGGATATTACTAATACTATTATTCTTGCTGCAGCAGCAAAAATACCATACTACTTCTGCTCATCCTGATGACTTCTGGTGCCATGAGGTCTGAAGATATAGCCACAGCTATTTGGGAATGCCGCAGGGTGCGTCAACAGTGAAGTTGCCATCCCTGTATGGATAATTTAATAGCATTCAAGACTTCGGGTGAAAGCGCGGTTTGTAGTAAAGAAAAGGAAGCAGGAGAGTTGAGAGCAATATGTATGATCTATGTGATTCCACACCCCATCCTCCCAAGTATGGACTAAACTTTGCTGGATTTGTGGCCATCTCCTACACACAGTGGCTCTTGGCATCCTTGCGTTGTCAGTGGTAAAATCGGCACTGATCCTGTGGTACTTGCTGAATGTTTTGTGGCATTGTATGTGAATGATCTTTGCGTGTAGTATGACTCTGCTTCACTGCACACCACTGAGCCCTAGTTTCAGGGGGCTTTCAGTAGAGTACATAATGGGCCCTGAATCATGGCTTTCAGTTTTCTCCTACAAAATAATGAGTTGTGCATTTTTGCCAGACTGAGCACCTCCACCCAGAGATTTATCTTACTGTTTTGGAGGGGATGGGAGGGGAGGGGGGGGGGGGAGCCTCTGCCTGCAGTAGGTACCCCCATGCGAGCGCAGGTTACTTTCTTTGCTGCTCACTTGTGCCTTTAGACCCTCTTGTACAAGATGGTGTCTGGATTAACTCTGTTTCTTTTACCTATTGTACAACTACTACTGTCGTGCTCTTTTTCAAACTCTTTGACTTTCTTATATAGTTGGAGCAGCCATGTTCCAACCTTTTTCACTTTTTACTCTTTTGTGTGTTTCTCTCATGAAATGGAGCGACTGATAACCTGATAGTTTAATCCCTTTAAACACACAATCACCATAATCATCAGTTCCTGAACCCCAGTGTACAGTATCCAACACTGCTAGCTTTTGGAAAAACCCTTTCATTGTTTTTACTGTGCCTGTAGACAACCAGCACTTCTACTATTCAGTGAGATTATTCACAGAAGCACCAAAGAAATTCAAATACAGAGATATGTAAATAGGCAGAATACGCTGCTGCAGCCGGGAACACCTATATAATACACCAAGTGTTTGGTGCAGTTGTTAGATCAGTTAATGCTGTTACAATGGCAGGTTATTAAGATTTAAGTGAATTTGAACGTGGTACTATAGTCGCCGGATGAGTGATGGCTCACAGCATCTCTAAGGTAGCGATGACGTGGGGATTTTCCCATATGATCATTTCAAGAGTGTACTGTGAATATCAGCAATCCAGTAAAACGTCAAATCTCCAACATCACAGCACCTGGGAAAAGATCCTAAAAGAATGGGACCAACGACAACTGAAGAGAATTGTTCAACATGACATAAGTGCAACCCTTCCACAAATTGCTGCAGACTTCAGTGCTGGACCATCAACAAGTGTCAGTGTATGATCCATTCAATGAAACATCATCAGTATGGGCTTTTGGAGCCGAAGACCCACTCGTGCACCCTTGATGACTGCATGACACAAAGCTTTACACCTCGCCTGGGCCCATCAACACAGAAATTGGACCATTGATGACTGGGAAACATGTTGCCTGGTTGGACGTGTCTCATCTCAAGTTGTATCAAGCAGATGGGTATGTATGGGTATGGAGACAACCTTATGAATTCATGGACCCTGCATGTCAGCAGGGGACTGTTCAAGCTGGTGGAGACACTGTAATCAGTGTGAGACGTGTGCTGTTGGAGTGATATGGGACCCCTGATATGTCTTGATATCACTCTGACAAGTGACATGTATGTAAGCATCCTGTGTGATCACCTGCATCCAATCATGTCCATTGTGCATTCCGATAGACTTGGGCAATTCCAGCAGGACAGTGTGACACCCCACACATCCAGAATTGCTACAGTGTGCCTCCAAGAACATTCCTCCGAGTTTAAATACTTCTGCCAGCCACCAAACTCCCCAGACAAGAAATTTATTGACCACATCTGGGGTGCCTTGCAACGTGCTGATCAGAAGAGATCTCCATCCCCTCATGCTCTTACGGATTTGTGAACAGCTCTGTAGGATTCATGGTGTCAGTTCCCTCCACCGCTACTTCAGACATTAGTAGAGTCCGTACCACATCGTGTTGCGGCACTTCTGCATGCTTGTGGGGGTCCTACGCAATATGAGGCAGTGTGTAATAGTAAAGCAGAGACTTTGAAACCAGATTTTAATCTGCAAAACATTTCATGAGACGTTTCTGCCTCTTAGACATAATTTATTGGTTCAGAATTGCAGAATAAAAGGAAGAAATTGCACAAAGGTAGGAAATTACAGAAATATGGCCTGGATGAGTTAAAAGGATCAAATGTTGTTGAGAGTAATGTGGAGTTTGCTAGGCAACAATTGACTGTAACAAGGGAAAGGAATACCGTATAAGAAAAATGTCTAGCTTTGAGAGATGAAACACTAAAGGCAGCAGAGGACAGACAAAAATGTAAGACCCTTTAGAAAACTGTTTATAACAAAAAAAGTGAAATTTAATGGGTAGAAGGAGACAATGTAAAAAAATTCAGAGAATGAATTTGGCAAAAGGAAATAGTGCTGTCTAAAAATGAGACTGATGAAAACTGCAAAATAAAATGCAGGAGTGGCTAGAGGAGAAATGTAAAGCTGTAAAAATATGCATGACTGTAGAAAACATATTTTCTACCTACCAGAAAACAAAAGAAAAAAAAAGATGTATCCTTTAAGGAAAGAGAAGTACCTGTATTAATAAGTGCATAGATTGCAGTTCAATATGAAGCAAAGAAAGGAAGGCCATGACATGGAATGAATATTTAGAGGGCTATACTAAGGAAACAATCTTGAAGAAAATGTTACAGAAAGGGAAGATAATTTAAATGAAGATGAGACAGGAAATATGATAATGCATGAAGAATTTGATAGAACACGGAAAGACATAAGTTGCAGTAAGTTACGTGGAGTAGGCAATGTTACCTCAGATTGCTGAGATCCTTGGGAGAGCTAGCCATGACAAAACAGTTCTCCTGGAATGGAAGATATGTGTGACAGGTTACACACCCTCAAGAAAAATGTAGTAATTCCAGTTACAAAGAAGTCAGATTCTGATGGGTGTGGAAATTAGAAAATCATCCACTTAAAAAGTCATGAATGCAGAATATTAATGTGAATGGGAAAACTGTTGTAAACCAACCTCGGGGAAGATCAGTTTTGATTCTGAAGAGGTGTAGGAATACGCGAGGCAGTACTGACACTAGGATTTTTCTTGTCGTTAGAAGGAATGCAAACCTATGTTTACAGCATTTCTGGAAGATGAAACTTTTTGACAATGTACATCCCATAAAATTCTGGAGGCAGCAGGGATAAAATACAGGGTACAAAATGTTATTTATTACGTGTGCAGAAACTGCACTGCTGTTACGAGAGTCAAGAAGCTTTCGAAAGGGAAGCAGGATTTGAGAAGGGAGTGAGAAAGATTGTAACTTATCCCATATGTTATTCAAACTTTGCACTGAGCTAACAGTAGAGGAAGAAAAGGAGAAATTTGGAAAGGGAATTAAAGCTCAGACCAAAGCAATAAAAACTTTGAGGTTTCCCTGTAGCATTGTAATTCTGTCAGAGAAACCAAAGAATTAGGAAGAGCATTTGAATGGAATGCATAGTGCATTGAAAAGAGGATTTGAGCTGACTATTACCAAAACTAAAATAAGTGTGATGGTTTGTAATGGAGTCAAATGAGAAGATGCTGAGGGAAATAAACTGGGAAATGAGATACTAAAAGTAGTAGAGTTTTCCTATTTGGGCAGCAAAGTAACTGACAGAGGCCAAAGTGGAGAGTATATACAATGCAGACTAGCAACAGCAAGCAAAACTTTTCTGAAAAAGATCAATTTAATGTCAAATATCAATTTAAGTGGTAAGAAGTCTCCTGAAGCGAAATGTAGACAAACAGTGCAGAAAGGAGGAAATAGAAGTTCTTGAAATGTGGTGCTACAGAAGAATGCTGACGATTAGATGTGTTGCTCAGATAATAAAGAGGAGAAAGAAATGTGTGGCACATCTTGTCTAAAAGAAGGGGTTGGTTGGTTCTGAGGCATCAAGGAACTGTTATTGTTGTAAGGGATGGAAGTGTAGGGAGTATAAAGCAATAGGCTGAGACGAAGGCTTGGTTACATTAAGCAGGTTGTTATTCAGAGATGAAGCATCTTGCAGAGGATGGACTAGCAGGGAGAGCTGTATCAAACCAGTCTTTGAACTGAAAGCCACAACAGTAACAACAACCACTACCTGAAACTGCTGTTAGGACTGGTGAGAATAATTTTAGTGATACAGAAACTCCTACCGTAACTCTTCTCTCAATTTCGAAATTTGCCCTGTCCAGATGATGTCAAGTTGAATCAATGCCATATTTCTGAACAGTGGTGATTATATCTATTTTCCTTGAAAGAAATGGTTTCCTGCAATGGCTCCATTTATTTCCATTTTATTTGTATTCTGTGCATTAAGACATTTTGGCTGTGTACCATTTTCAAGCAACTACATAATCTCATAAAAACACTATTAGAATACAAAATACAAAGCAACCATTGATTACAGTTAACAAATAAAATCAGAATAAGAACAGAAGAAGAAGAGCACTTATTGTGTTTAAATGATTAACTGCAGTCCACAAACCTGGTAATGTGGTAAACCATTTTATTATAACATTTTAAATTATTGCCTGCTAATTATTTGTACCTGTACATTTACAGTGTTTAATTTTTAGTTTACTTTATGTCAACCGTGGACTGACCATGAAACTATATGACTGGCACCCAAAACATATGTAGTTAATGAGCTAAACATTATTAGCTCTCTTTTTATTTTGGTGGCAGGTAGCTTTGTACTTTTGTATTCTAATTAAGTTTCCACGATATGTATATAGTTGCCTGAAAATGGTCACACAGCCAAAACATCATAGTACACAAAATAAAAACAAAATGAAAATAAATAACAGCCAATGTAGGAAACTTATTTCTTCTTTCAAGAACTTCATCACTTATGTAAACCCAGTTGTTACTATATTATTCAAAATACAGATTTTGTTGAAACTGAGCTACGAGCTTCCTCAAAGAATCAAAGATGACGTGGGCATTCGTACTAGTTGTTTTTTTTTTTTCTCATTATTTCCTTCGCAATTTGCAAATAGTCCATTGTGGTATATCCATTTTTAAAGTGAGTGAGTGTGTGTGTGTGTGTGTGTGTGAGGGGGGGGGGAGAGGGGGTGCATTTTTTCCTTTTTACTCGATGATACTCTCGGTGAATACCTGGTACATTAGAGAAAGGAGGCAGATTTATACATTTTTTGGTCTATCCCCTTTGTTATAAATAATTATAGCGTTATTGCAGATTGAGGAATCATCTTTAGAAAACCATCTGTAAATAATTTTCTAAGTTCCTTTTGTAGAACTTTTCCTCCAGATTTACACATTTCTGGTGAAATGCTGTCACCACCTAGCCAGTATTTGAAGAAATCTTGGAATGCTCTTACAATTTTCTCTCTGTTGGCTAATGTGAAATCTGTCGTCTTAGCTGATGAAATGTGGTATTTACTCAATGTATGTTTGTTTTTTCTTCATATGTTTATTATTTTAGTTGCGTCTCGTACAAATTTTTTGTTGTTTTTTCTTCTCACAGCCTCTTGGAGGCATTTATGAACATTTTTCTATAATTTACCGTGTTCCGTCATGTTCCTATAATTATTTTCTCAAAACTGTCACCTTTTCTTTATAAATTGCCTTATTCCAATTATGACAGTCTTCCTTTTGCTTTCTTTGTGAATTTTGCTGTTCGCATAAGTACCTTTGTTAAATAATTGCCCATGTCATCCATTTTCTAAGCTGATGAACTTGTTATGTTATTTAATCTTGTGTTTCACCACCTTATTCTTCAGTAAATTCTTACACACCCCGATTCTACACTACTGACCATTAAAATAGCTACACCACGAAGATGACGTGCTACAGACATGAAATTTAACCGACAGGAAGAAGATGCTGTGATATGCAAATGATTAGCTTTTCAGAGCATTCACACAATATTGTCACCAGTGGCGACACCTACAGTGTGCTGACATGAGGAAAGTTTCCAACTGATTTCTCATACACAAACAGTAGTTGACTGGCATTGCCTGGTGAAACGTTGTTGTGATGCCTCTTGTAAGGAGGAGAAATGCGTACCATCACGTTTCCGACTTTGATAAAGGTTGGATTGTAGCCTATCGCAATTGCGGTGTATTGTATCATGACATTGCTGCTCACGTCGTTCGAGATCCAATGACTGTTAGCAGAATATGGAATCGGTGGGTTCAGGAGGGTAATACGGAATGCCGTACTGGATACCAACAGCCTCGTATCACTAGCAGTCGAGATGACAGGCATCTTATCCGCATGGCTGTAATGGATCGTGCAGCCACGTCTCGATCCATGATTCAACAGATGAGGACGTTTGCAAGACAACAACCATCTGCACGAATAGTTCGATGACGTTTGCAGCAGCGTGGACTATCAGCTCGGAGACCATGGCTGCGGTTACCCTTGATGCTGCATCACAGACAGGAGCGCCTGCGATGGTGTACTCAACAACGAACCTGGGTGCACGAATGGAAAAACGTAATTGTTTCGGATGAATCCAGGTTCTGTTTACAGCATCATGATGGTCGTATGAAAGGTAACTACGTTGTGATCTCTTAGACTGGTTGGGGTCCTGATAGTGAGTACACATGGCAACAAAACTTGCGACACCTGAAGATGATGACTGGGTCAGTCATCAAAATATTATGAATAAAATGGGATCAATCCCTCAAGGGGCTCACGACACTTCTGAGAGTATGCGTGTGGTATACATAGGGCCCTAAGCTATTGCAGCACGTACTTATTTTCTTGTGCTGCAATATTCCATCTCAGATTATCCTTACTTCTCTTATCCTTTGTACCATAATAGAATCTTTGATGTCGACCCGACAATTTCTCTAGGTTTTACTTTCTTCCAGATACATGTTTATCCATATCCGTAGCATCATTTTTGAGCTGAATTAATGTTTGGTCCACTTTTGGGTTGCAGGTGGACACCTTAAATAGCAAAGACTTAAAGATTGTCAGCACACAATAACTATCCACACTCCAATATTTGCTTAAACGAACATGGTAGCCAATCTGACATGTTGGGATCATTAATGTACCCTCTCAGCTGAGCCTTCTGACACCACAGGGATCACGGTTGTGATTCCTCAGCTGCTAACTCCCCACCCACGTCAAGAACTAGTTGCCCATCTTCGTGTGGTGCCAGGATTCCTAGAAACAGCCATCATACCAGATGACCTTTGCTGGAAATGAGTTGTCCTTTGGGAAAAACTCTTGGTGGCATCAAGGTGGACTTCCGCTTGTAATACGTCATCATCATCATCATTTAAGACTGATTATGCCTTTCAGCATTCAGTCTGAAGCATAGCCCCCTTATAAAATTCCTCCACGATCCCCTATTCAGTGCTAACATTGGTGCCTCTTCTGATGTTAAACCTATTACTTCAAAATCATTCTTAACCGAATCCAGGTACATTCTACTTGGTCTGCCCCGACTCCTCCTACCCTCTACTGCTGAACCCATGAGTCTCTTGGGTAACCTTGCTTCTCCCATGCGTGTAACATGACCCCACCATCTAAGCCTGTTCGCCCTGACTGCTACATCTATAGAGTTCATTCCCAGTTTTTCTTTGATTTCCTCATTGTGGACACCCTCCTGCCATTGTTCCCATCTACTAGTACCTGCAATCACCCTAGCTACTTTCATATCCGTGACATCAAGCTTGTTGATAAGGTAACCTGAATCCACCCAGCTTTCGCTCCCATACAGCAAAGTTGGTCGAAAGATTGAACGTTGCAAAGATAACTTAGTCTTGGTACTGACTTCCTTCTTGCAGAAGAGATTAGATCGTAGCTGAGCTTTGCTACACCTCGCTTCCAGTTCTTTCACTATGTTGCCATCCTGTGAGAATATGCATCCTAAGTACTTGAAACTGTCCACCTGTTCTAACTTTGTTCCTCCTATTTGGCACTCAATCCGTTTATATTTCTTTCCCACTGACATTACTTTCGTTTTGGAGATGCTAATCTTCATACCATATTCCTTACATTTCTGATCTAGCTCTGAAATATTACTTTGCAAACTTTCAATCGAATCTGCCGTCACAACTAACAAGGAAACCTCCCCATCACACCCCCCTCAGATTTAGTTATATTGGCACAGTGGATAGGCCTTAAAAAACTGAACACAGATCAATCGAGAAAACAGGAAGAAATTGTGTGGAACTATGAAAAAAATAAGCAAAATATACAAACTGAGTAGTCCATGCGCAACATAGGCAACATGAAGGATAAACTGAGTGTAAGAGCATCGTGGTCCCGTGGTTAGCGCGAGCAGCTGCGGAGCGAGAGGTTCTTGGTTCAAATCATCCCTCGAGTGAAAATTTTAATTTTTAGACAATTATTTTGCGAAGCTGCACAGGTACACAGAGCAGTATTGTTTACGTGATCGTGTGTCAATTATCAAAGTTCAGGCACTCACATATAATCAACTTCGCTCTCCTAAATTCCAGGACACGTGGACATATGCGGGATTTGACGGTCTACAAATGGAAAAAATTGAAAATGTTAAGAACATATGTTTTGACAGAGCACAGGGAAAACTGTGCGACTGTGAAACTGTTGCATTCATTTGTTGCAGTTTATGTGACAGACCCTTATGTTTTCATCTCTTTTTCGGAAGTGATTATCACATCCACAAGAAAACCTAAATCAGGCAAGGTAGAAGAATCTTTTTACCCATTCGCCAAGTGTACAAGTTAGGTGGGTCGACAACATATTCCTGTCATGTGACACACATGCCGTTACCAGTATCGTATAGAATACATCAGACGTGTTTTCCTGTGGGGGAATCGGTTGACCTATGACCTTGCGCTAACCACGGGACCACGGCACTCCTCAGCTTGCACTATCCTCGATGTTGCCTATCTTGTGCATGGACTACTCAGTTCGTGTATTTTGCTTATTTTTTTCATAGTTCCACACAACTTCTTCTTGTTTTCTTGATTGATCTGTGTTCAGTTTTTCAAGGCCTATCCACTGTGCCAACTTATAATTAAATCTGAGGGGGGTGTGATGGGGAGGTTCCCTTGTAAGTAATCCGCATATGCAAGACTGCTTATTTTGTGTTCACATATCTTAATCTCACCCAGCCAGTCTATTGTTTTCAACATATGATCCATAAATAATATGAACAACAGTGGAGACAGGTTGCAGCCTTGTCTTACCCCTGAAACTACTCTGAACCATGAACACAATTTACCGTCAACTCTAACTGCTGCCTGACTATCCATGTAAAGACCTTTAATTGCTTGCAAAAGTTTGCCTCCTATTCCATAATCTCGTAGAACAGACAATAACTTCCTCCTAGGAACCCGGTCATATGCCTTTTCTAGATCTATAAAGCATAGATACAATTCCTGTTCCACTCATAACACTTCTCCATTATTTGCCGTAAGCTAAAGATCTGGTCCTGACAACCTCTAAGAGGCCTAAACCCACACTGATTTTCATCCAATTGGTCCTCAACTAATACTCGCAGTTTCCTTTCAATGATACCTGTGAAGATTTTACCCACAACCCTGATTAAAGAGATACCTCTGTAGTTGTTACAATCTTTTCTGTTTCCATGTTTAAAGATTGGTGTGAGTACTGCTTTTGTCCAGTCTGATGGAACCTGTCCCGACTCCCAGGCCATTTCAATTATCTTGTGTAGACATTTAAGACCCGACATTCCACTGTATTTGATGAGTTCTGACTTAATTTCATCCACCCCAACTGCTTTATTGCACTGCAATCTATTGACCATTTTCTCCACTTCCTCAAATGTGATCCTATTTCCATTATCATTCCTATCCCATTCTACCTTGAAATCTGAAACATTACCGATCGTATTTTCACCTACATTGAGCAACTCTTCAAAATATTCCCTCCATCTGCCCAAGGCATCCACAGGATTCACCAGCAGTTTTCCTGACCTGTCCAAAATACTTGTCATTTCCTTCTTACCTCCCTTTCTAAGACTGCCAATTACACTCCAGAATAGTTTTCCAGCAGCTTGACCCATAGTCTCCAACCTGTTTCCAAAGTCTTCCCAAGATTTCTTCTTGGATGCTGCAATTATCTGTTTGGCTTTGTTTCTTTCTTCAACATAACTTTCTCTGTCTACCTGAGTTCTACTATGTAGCCATTTTTGATACACCTTCATTTTCCTTTTACAGGCTGCCTTGACTGTGTCATTCCACCAAGCTGTTTGCTTCATCCTACTTTTACACACTACTGTTCCAAGACATTCTTTAGCCACTTCTAGTACTGTGTCCCTGTACCATGTCCATTCCTTTTCCAATGACTGTAATTGACTACATTCAACTAACTGGTACCTTTCTGAGTTCGCTGTTATGTACTTGTGCCTGATTTCCTTATCCTGAAGTTTCTCCACTCTTATCCTCCTACATATGGACCTGACCTCTTGCACTTTCGGCCTCACAATCCCAATTTCACTGCAGATTAAATAATGATCAGTGTCATCAAAGAATCCCCTGAGTACACGTGTGTCCCTCACAGCCTTCCTGAATTCCTGATCTGTTATTATATGGTCAATGACAGATCTGGTTCCCCTGCCTTCCCAAGTATACCGGTGAATGTTCTTATGTTTAAAAAAGGAGTTTGTGATTACTAAGCCCATACTGGCACAGAAATCCAAGAGTTGTTTCCCGTTCCTGTTGGCCTCCATATCCTCTCCAAATTTACCCATAACCTTTTCATACCCTTCTGTTCGATTTCCAATCCTGGCATTAAAATCACCCATGAGCAGAACACTGTCCTTGTCCTTTACTCTAACAACTACATCACTGAGTGCCTCATAAAAACTATCCATCTTATCTTGATCTGTCCCTTCACAATGCGAATATACTGACACAATCCTAATTTTCTTGCTAGACACTGTCAAGTCTATCCATATCAGTTGTTCATTTACATACCTTATTGCAACTACGCTGGGTTCCGTTTCTTTCCTGATGTAAAGCCCTACACCCCATTGTGCTATTCCTGCTTTGACTCCTGACAGGTAGACCTTGTATTCTCCCACTTCCTCTTCTTTCTCACCCCTTACCCAAATGTCACTAACAGCTAAAACGTCCAGCCCCATCTTACTTGCAGCCTCTGCCAGCTCTACCTTGTTCCCAGAGTAGCCCCCATTGATATTAATAGCTCCCCATCTCATTACCATTTGTTTGCCAAGTCGTATCTTAGGAGTCCCTGGTTTGTCAGTTAGAGGTGGGACTCCGTCACCTCCAAAGGTCCGAGGCATTTTGCTCTGATTGTTGCCAGCATCATATTTAAAGTACCAGGGAAGCAGGTTGCTAGCCTTACTTGTTCCGAGTCCCATTGGGTATTACCCCTAACGGTTGAGAGACTAACCGGTGGATTTGGTAGTCTTTGCTGTATGAGCACAAAGGTGACCACGACTCAGAATATGTCCGAGATGCCCTGCCTTGCTCCAAAGTAACTGGTATCCCGACTGTCGGGACCACTTACTTGGCCACTCATACGTTGCCCGTGGTTCATGAACTAGGACATGGCTACAGGAACCCACACCATGAACCACGCTTGTAATACGTATTCATTAAATCAGCACAGTGACCGTTCTGATCCAGCTGTCTCAACAGATAGGCCTAAATATTTCCATGCAGCAGCTACAGTCGTACTGCTTTCCTTACCTTGGCTGTTCTGTGGGAAGAGAGATAACCAGATGACTGGGAGAGAGATAATTTATTTAAACCTGTTATGTACTAGAACACATAGGGATACATTTACATGAAGCCATCATTTTTTGTGGAACAAATAAAAGATAAGCCTTCTCTCCTGCAAAGTCTCCATCTTTTCAGACATATAAATGAGTGGATGTCATACCAGTTACCATTGCTCCAGTTACAAGGGTGGTTTTGACAGTTTGCTAAAAAAGCAACAATTTTTTTAAACAATTAAGCTTACTTTTTGACATAGTCACCTTTAAGAGATATAAGCTTGGTCAAACAATCCTCGAGCTTTTTCACCCCATTAGAAAAATAGAGTATCAAATTCTGCAAAATACTCATTGACTGCAACTATCATTTGCTCATTTGATGAAAATTTCTTCCCAGCTAGCCAAAGTCGTAAGTTAGGGAACAGAAAGAAGTCACTTGGGGCTAAGTCTGGTGAATAGGGTGGATGAGGAAAAAATTCAAAGTCCGATTCACGCACTTTTGACATTGTTATTGCTGAAGTGTGGGATTATACATGATCCTGGTGAAAAAGCACTTTTTTTTGCTTGAAACCTTGGTCTTTTTTCAGCCAGTGCAAGTTTCAAACTATCCAGCAGTGAAGCATAATATGGTCCAGTTACAGTTCTCACTTTTACCAAGTAATCTATGAGGACTGAGAATCCCAAAAAAACTGTGACCATCACCTTACCAGCTGACAAAATGATCTTTGCCTTTGGTGCACTTTCACCAACCTTTGGCTATTGTTGTGAACGCGGTTTTGACTCCAGTGTGCAAAGATGGATCCAGGTTTCATCAGCAGTCATAAATCGGCGCAAAATGTTTTGCAGATTGTGATTAAACGTCGCCAGGCACTGTGCTGAAATGTTGTGTTGGATGTACTTTTGGTCGACTGTGAGCAATCGTGACACCTGACTTACACTCGGCTTCCTCACAGCCAATTCTCCATGTGCGGGATATTACGCATTTGCTCAGTTGAGATGCCTACAGTCTCAGCAATCTCTCAAATTTTTATTTTGTTGTCTTGCTTTACGGTGTAATGGATTTTGTCAACAGTTTCCTTTGTTGAATAGATCAGCTGGATGGCTAGGGTGCACTATGCTTGTCTGACTTCATCTAAATTCAGTAATCCAAAAGTGAATGGTCTTCAGTGATGAGGTAGTGCCTGCATGAACATAATCCAATTCTGTTTTGATTAGTGTGCCAGACCGTTCCTTCAAATGAAAATATTTTGTAACATCAGTTTTGTCCATTTTCAATCGCAGTCGACACTTTGACCAATTCAGATAGGTGTCAAAAATGAACTGTACATTGTACAATGTTAAAATTCTTTATACGATCCTTGGAATAATCAAGCGTTCCAACTGTGAAGGCGCAACAGAAATGTTCCCTTATTCCATGGAAATTTGCCAGACTTATCAAACCACCCTTGTAAAACAGTGAATATGATACAAGGAGTTATCTTTCACAGAAAGCTGACACTCCATAGAGACAAGACGCTATGAGCTAATCTTGAATGGTGAGGCATACATCTTGTCTGCCACGTACAGTGAGCTCCCAGGGGTAACAAAATAGATGCAAGAGCTTTCTCTTAGCTTTTGAAGGAAATGTCCTCCCAGAAAAATTACAGTTATGGTATACAGGTGTGACATTACATATTCATCATATATGAACACTAGGCCTATAGTGGGCTCTAGGAAAAGGGGAAAGAGAATATAGGGGTGTCAAATTTGTAAGTACATTCTTTGTGGCCACTTCCGTGTCTGCACAGGTGTGAAAATTTGTGGCACCTCGCGACTTTGGAAATTTCACCAGCAGATGATGGCTCAATAGTAACCAGGGAACAGAACACCTTGAGAGGGAAACAAACTCACGATGCGATTCAATCTACAGAAAGCAGAGTGTCCGAGCTCACATAGAGACGAGCACGAGAACAGTTCAGTCTGGCTGGTGTGGATAGCTAATAGCTTATTTATTTATCATATGACAATACATATATAAATATTACAAGACTACTACAAGTCAACATTTAAGCACAGCTATCTACCATAAAATAACACAAATGTCAATAGCTATATATGGATTTCAAGGTCTTGTTTGTATTTTATCACATCGCTCAGAACTGTCAGGAAATCCTCAAAAGAACCCTTGTAGGCTTGTGTTGATATAACATGAGCAACTGTCTGTCATCCCACACCACAGTCACAAGATGGTGATGAAGATTTGCCCCACATTATAGCTAAAAGCTAAGCACTCGGCACAACATTCTGTGCCGTGCCAGGTGGGGTCTACAGTGGTCGAACTCAGAGTAAGCACTACCTGCAAGGCCTCCTCCCATCCGGAGGTGAAAAGCTCCACCAGCAGGGCCTACCAATACCACGGGTCACTTGCACCCTTCATGGCAGGTTTCCACTATTCCACTGTGCAGCCCATGCCAGCTTGTCTGCCTCCATCATGATGTCCACTGGTGGCGATGGTGAAACATCCATACCTACAACACTAGAGGAAAAAGTTATCTTTACTCTCATTATTAAAGCTGCCAGTGGCTCAGAAAGGAGTTCAATTGTTGGCAAAAAAACCTCATTTACTCAACAGCATAAAAATATCGGACAGGTAAATTAAATTTAAACATGTAACTAAATGCGCCCCACTGCCCACGATATCTTTCCGATCCTTACCCTTTGATCAAATGTCATCCCACTGCATGCAGACCCAAAATGCAGAAACTTCAGACAATCACTTCAAGCAGGTCATCCTTGCGAACAACCACCTTTCTGCGTCAATTGTACGGGAAACCATCCTCCATTACAATCAGTTTGCCTAGTATTTTAAAAAATTTATAAGAATATAAATGCTTGTGCATCCTGTTGACATAAAGACAAATTAGATATACTACTGGCCTATCCTCTCACAATTCCTGTGGCACCATCTTCGGGAATCACTTCTTGCACCCAGCTGGAGAGAAGAAACTTCCTCCTCCTGCATCTACCAGTGACAGGGCTCAGGTCTCCCCTCCAGGGCTCCTCACCCCAGAAACCCACAGATCAGAGACCTGGCACCAGTCAGTCACTGAAGGAGCTGCAGCTTGTTGTTACCAGGACTACCTGCTCTTCATCTGTCCCCACACCCATAGTGGATAAGCCCTTGCCAGATTTCTAGAGAGCCAAAAGTTGTGAAAGAGAAGAAGGAGGAGGAAGCTACAACCCCGGAGGTGCAAGGCCCCCCCCCCCCCCCTGCCCTGACTTCACCCCCCCCCCCCCCACTCCCACACGCCCTCATATTCTGAATTAATGCTCATTGATGTTTCTCTACCTTCACTAGTGATAGACAGTGATCCTGGGCTATGACATGTCTGCCATGCCCTTTCACACCCTACCAGGACACCCACAATGTAGTGATCAAATGGAGTTGTAATAAATATTGCTGTCACCTGCCAGAGCTACAACTGATTTTTCTCTTATTGTGCAACCTGTGTCACCCTCCAAAAACACTTGTCACTGACGGCCATTGCCCAATGCTTCATGCATTCTCCTATAGGGCATCTGGGGGGTCAGTATATTGGTTTACACAGATTTTGTCTATGAGTGAGTTCCCCTCTGTATCACATTGGAAGTAGTAGCTGTATGGGTGCAAATGACCTCATTGATCATCATTTGTAATACTTATGTACCTCCAGACAGAATATCTCTGTTGTCAACTTTTTCCAAAGCTGTTTCACAGAGGAAGACCGCACTGCAGTTCCTTCTCTAAATCCTCGCACAAACGAAAAAATGGCTGACATCGAAATAAGTGTCCAAGGAATAGAAAAGCAACTGGAATCACTCAATAGAGGAAAGTCCACTGGACCTGACGGGATACCAATTCGATTCTACACAGAGTACGCGAAAGAGCTTGCCCCCCTTCTAACAGCCGTGTACCGCAAGTCTCTAGAGGAACGGAGGGTTCCAAATGATTGGAAAAGAGCACAGATAGTCCCAGTCTTCAAGAAGGGTCGTCGAGCAGATGCGCAAAACTATAGACCTATATCTCTTACGTCGATCTGTTGTAGAATTTTAGAACATGTTTTTTGCTCGCGTATCATGTCATTTCTGGAAACCCAGAATCTACTATGTAGGAATCAACATGGATTCCGGAAACAGCGATCGTGTGAGACCCAACTCGCCTTATTTGTTCATGAGACCCAGAAAATATTAGATACAGGCTCCCAGGTAGATGCTATTTTTCTTGACTTCCGGAAGGCGTTCGATACAGTTCCGCACTGTCGCCTGATAAACAAAGTAAGAGCCTACGGAATATCAGACCAGCTATGTGGCTGGATTGAAGAGTTTTTAGCAAACAGAACACAGCATGTTGTTATCAATGGAGAGACGTCTACAGACGTTAAAGTAACCTCTGGCGTGCCACAGGGGAGTGTTATGGGACCATTGCTTTTCACAATATATATAAATGACTTAGTAGATAGTGTCGGAAGTTCCATGCGGCTTTTCGCGGATGATGCTGTAGTATACAGAGAAGTTGCTGCATTAGAAAATTGTAGCGAAATACAGGAAGATCTGCAGCGGATAGGCACTTGGTGCAGGGAGTGGCAACTGACCCTTAACATAGACAAATGTAATGTATTGCGAATACATAGAAAGAATGATCCTTTATTGTATAATTATATGATAGCGGAACAAACACTGGTAGCAGTTACTTCTGTAAAATATCTGGGAGTATGCATACGGAACGATTTGAAGTGGAATGATCATATAAAACTAATTGTTGGTAAGGCGGGTACCAGGTTGAGATTCATTGGGAGAATGCTTAGAAAATGTAGTCCATCAACAAAGGAGGTGGCTTACAAAACACTCGTTCGACCTATACTTGAGTATTGCTCATCAGTGTGGGATCCGTACCAGGTCGGGTTGACGGAGGAGATAGAGAAGATCCAAAGAAGAGCGGCGCGTTTCGTCACTGGGTTATTTGGTAACCGTGATAGCGTTACGGAGATGTTTAATAAACTCAAGTGGCAGACTCTGCAAGAGAGGCGCTCTGCATCGCGGTGTAGCTTGCTCGCCAGGTTTCGAGAGGGTGCGTTTCTGGATGAGGTATCGAATATATTGCTTCCCCCTACTTATACTTCCCGAGGAGATCACGAATGTAAAATTAGAGAGATTAGAGCGCGCACGGAGGCTTTCAGACAGTCGTTCTTCCCGCGAACCATACGCGACTGGAACAGGAAAGGGAGGTAATGACAGTGGCACGTAAAGTGCCCTCCGCCACACACCGTTGGGTGGCTTGCGGAGTATCAATGTAGATGTAGATGTAGATGTACCACCTCTCTGTTAGATGGCATCAACGAGGTTGTAGATGTCCCAGAGTGATCGATGCACTCACTCACTCACTCACACCAGTGCAACTGCTATTACGTTGGAACCTATATTCAGGATTGTAAAAGGGCTTGCTACATCTCTAGCGACATTCTTCACAAACCATCCGTCACACTTTTCAGTGACTCCACATCAAGGCTGGCTACATTGTTAAACACAGTGAGAAGGAATGCTGGGAGCACTATGTTTTCTCCTTGGGAACATATGCATATTCAACTCAAAATGTGGGTTAAGCTCCACGATCTTCCGGACTGTTAGAGTGTAACAACTGTTCCTGACCTCACATCATTCAGGATGGTATTCATACTGGTGCATTGACTGACTTTGCAACAGCATCAGTGTCTTATTCATACCCAGCTATCGCTTGACAGCATGAATCCCACGTGGAAGACATCTCCCTATGTGTCATCCCCTCAACAAGCCTAATTATGAAATGAACTTTTCATAAACTGGGAACTGCTTGAGGCTCTTAACTTTACTTCATGCTCTGTTTTGATTCATTAGCAGATAGTTCAATATCTTAATGTTACTCAGACTCCATATGCTCAGGGTCTTTAACCCTGTTTGGCTAGAATGGGTCTTCCCTTGACAATGGTGAGCTAGTGTCGTAGCCCGAAACCTTAAGCCTGGCGAAAACCCAATGTTCATTGGCACCTGGTGAGCTATTAGCCTCACCAATATACTCTGCAAACAACTTGAAGGGATGGTAGCCCACCTCCTGTGCTGGGTTTTTGAATCGAGGGGCCTTTTCTTCCCCTGTCAGTGTGGTTTCTGGGAGGGACGATGTGTAAAGTTTTGGTACATCATTCAGTGCCCCATTTCAAGAGAACGATGTCCTATAGGGCTTCATGTTGTGTGTCACACTGTTCCTCACCACCATCAGTTGGGTAGTGACCTCCGTCGGGCGACTCATCACCCCTGCTCAATGTCAATGACTTTTGCACTGGTATGGTTTCCAATCTGTAGGTGTGACTGAACATCAGCTCTAATGTGCCATCCGAAGCTTTTCCCACGATTTACAATTCTCTCTGCTGTCCCAGAACTCTACTTGGGTACAAAGGACATAGACAGATGTTGTTGCACAGTCCCACTTTTTGAGACTTATCTTTGATAAAAAATAAAGCTGGATTGGCAGACCCATAATCATTAACTGAAGACTGTATGTGGTAGCTTAACCCTCTAATTTCCGTGAACACACCTCTTGGGGTGCGAATTGCATTACTCTGTGTTTACTGTGCCCTGGTCTTGTCCTGATTAGACTGGTAGCCACGTTTATGGCTCGGCGGTACCTTAAGCTCTGAAATTGTTAGACCCAGTTCATCATGGACTAAGACTGGCCACTGGTTCATCCTGTACTGCCCCCCAGGGGGCTCATGGTCCTTTTGTGAGTATATGCATGGTGAGCACAGGGCCCCAAGCTTTCCTTCTTTCCCATGCTGCATTTCCTTTCCTTTCCCATTCTTTCCTGTCCTTGCTCCTTCCCCTCCGCCCTCTCCTCTCCCTCTCTTGGTGTCCTTGTTTATGTTGGCCCTGCTATCCTCCTGGTTATGTTGGCTTTGTGATTTGGTTTTGTTGAGTAATTACCTCATCCTTTTGGCATTCTCTGGTCGTCCTCTTGGGTTTGACCTCCATTACTAAATTTCTGTTCCGTAGTGTGAGCCATTTGGGGAAGAGCACCTTACCTAGTGTCTCCGGTGTGTGCACTCCTAGTTCCTTTCATCTTTTCCTTCACGTCGTCGTGTGATGCTCAGGTACATAGCCAGCATGGTAGCCAGCCCCTGTGGTAGGGTTGCTATGTACCCTTTTGGTTGAGCCCCCTGAAAACACAGGGATCACACTTCTGATACCTGAGCTGTGACCACCTCATGTAAGCCTAGGAGTGGTTGCTTGTCATCCTGAAGCATCGGACTCCCGGCAGTGGCTGACGTACCAGACGACCCTTGCTGTGGCTGGGTGGCGCCCGTGGGGAGAGCCCCTGATCGGAGTGGGTGGTATCAGGGCCGAAGCTATGCAAATGAAATGCATATGGATCCAGAACTCTGGCCATTCTTCTACGGCCATCTCTTTGAATGGAAATGATTCTTTTTAGTGCTGCTTCTTCTGCCCCTTCGGCTTTCCCTTCCATGGCTACCCCTGGGAGGAGGGTCAGGCTCGTCAGCTAGGGGCAAAACCTTTCCTCCGCTATCTGGTTTGCACCAGGACTGATGGGGATACATTGACCAGTACCAAACCTTTATTTTTTGTGGAACACATTGAAGACAAGTTTGGCGAAGTGGACTTTCTGAGCAAGATGTGGTCAGGTTCGTTACTGATCAAAACTGCTTAAGCTGCCCAGACCGCAGCCCTTCGTGCCTGTGACTAACTTGGCGCATTTCCCGTGTCCATTACCACGCCCCCCCCCCCCTCCGCCCACCACCACCACCACCACCACCACCACCACCACCAGTCTGTGAATATGGTTCATGGTGTAATTTTCCACAGGGACCTCATCCTTCAAACTGATAAGGAACTTAGGGACAATCTGGGACGGTGGGGTGCTCACTTTGTTCAGTGTGTTCAGAAGGGCCTGAAGGACGATCACATTGATACTGGTGCCTTTATATTGGCCTTTGAAGGGGATACCCACCCTGAGAAGGTCAAGATTATGATTTATCGATGTGACGTGAAGCCGTACATCCTACCACCTATGACATTTTTTAAGTGCTTGCGTTTTGGACACGTCATCCCACTGTTCGCAGACCCCTCTCTGTGGTGACTGTGGACGTCCACTCCATGAGGGGAGTTCCTGTGTTCCCCCTCCTGTGTGTGTTAATTGTCATGGCAATCATTCTCCACGTTCACCAGATTGCCCGGCTTATAAGAAGGAAAAGAAGATATAGGACTATAAGTCCCTTGATCGTCTAACCTTTACTGAGGCTCGTAAGAAGTATGCACGTCTTCATCCTGTTTCAATGACGTCTAGCTATGCTTTAGTTACATCTTCACCCCTTCCTTACCCCAGTCCCGAACATCTCTCCTCCCCCCCTCCCCTACAGTTCCCACACCCTCCCCTCCGGGCACCACTCCTCTTCCCGAGTCAGAGAAGTGTTCCAATTCCTCAGCATCTGCCGGTCAAGGGCACCCTTCCCGGGACCCTCCTTCCCAGCGCCTTCCAGGCCAAAGGTCTACTGCCACACAACGACTACGAGAACTACGGTCTGTGGGCGCACAGGTTGCCCGCTCTCTTTCTGTTCCAGATCTTGCTGCAGCTGACTGCATTTTGCAGCACAGCCCACCTCAAAATCTCAAACAGAAAAGAAGAAGAAACATAAGTCCCGGGACAAGGAGCGTCTGGTGTTGCCAGAGGTCCCGTCCCCACCTTCACAACCTGACTCTGACCTGCTGTTCATGATGTCGCCCCCTCCTTGTCGGTGACGGACGGTGACCCAGCGGCATGGCTGGCTTTAGCCTGTTCACCCCTCATTTGAATCATCGTTCTGTGGTTATCCAATAGGATTGTAATGGATATTACTGTCACCTTCGAGAGTTGAAATCCTTTATTCCGTTTTACTCTGCAGCTTGTGTGGTTCTACCAGAATCTCATTTTACTGATGATCACTCATCGACCCTCCGTGGGTTTCATGCTTTCTGTCAAAATCAGGTCGGGCCTTTGGTGCTGTTTGTACGTTGGTCTGTACGGACATTGCTAGCACGTGGATTCCTCTTCAATCTACATTGGAAGCGGTTGCTGTGAGGATGCACGTGGATTGTGAGGTCACAGTTTGCAATCCTTATCTCCCTCCTGAGAGGACTCTTACACCTGCTGCCTAACTGCCCTTCTTCACCAACTTCCTCCTCCCTTCCTCCTTCTCGGGGATTTTAATGCTCGTCATCCCTTGTGGGGCAGTGCATTTCCATCTAGTTGGGGTCTTCTCATAGACCAGTTTCTTGCAGACCACGACTTGTGCCTTCTTAATGATGGCTCCCCTACCCATTTCAGTGCCGGTCATGGTACCTTTTCTGCCACTGATCTTTCTTTTTCTCTTCCCTCCCTCTTCCCTTCACTGCACTGGTTGCCACACGACGACCTTTGTGATAGTGACCACTTCTTGTTGATTCTCTCACTCCCTCCCTGCTCCCCGATGGACTGGTTACCTCGTTGGTCTTTCCAATGCACCGATTGGCCTCTATATACTGCACAGGTCGTTTTTTTTTCCCTCTTTGTCGGGTTGTATTGATGACCTCCTACATGACGGTCTGACGCGATTGTTCGCACTGCTAGTCTTGCTATCCCATGCTCATCTGGGCCATTTCAGTGCCGGCAAGTCCTGTGGTGGAGTACGGCCGTTGCCATTGCAATCCGTGATCGCCGTCGAGCTTTGCAACACCTGAAGAGGCACCCATGTGCTGCCACTCCTATTACTTTTAAACGCCTTCATGCCCAAGCCCGTTACTTAGTCAAATGGAGCAAATGGGTGTGTTGGGATCTCTCTGTTTCTTCACTTGGTTCTATGTCCCTATGTCATGGGTATGGTCTACACTTTGCTCTCTCCAAGGTTGCCATCGGCAGTTTACCCTCCCGGGCCTTACAGTCCCAGATGGCCTTTGCATGGACCCGTTGATTCTCACAGAACATCTTGCAACCCATTTTGCAACAGAATCAGCATCAACCTCCTATCCGGCTGCTTTCCTTTACCAGAAACAGCGGGCCGAAGCTTCAGCCTTATGTTTTACCCCTTGTCAGTCAGAATCTTACAACGAACCCTTCACTGAATGGAAACTTCTTTCTGCACTTTCTTCTTCTCATGATAGGGCCCTTGGCCTAGACTCCATTCATAACCAATTGCTTCTACATCTCAGTGCCCCACAACTACATCATCTTCTCCAGGTGCTTAACCGTATGTGGCTCCAGGGTGACTTCCCTTCTCAATGGAGCGATAGCATCATGGTTCCCGTCCTTAAGCTTGGTAAGAATCCCCTGTTTGTCGAAAGCTTTTGGCCGATTAGTCTGACAAATGTTGTTTGCAAGTTAGTTGAACAGATGATAGCCCGTCGGCTCAATTGGGTCCTCGAATCTCGGGCTCTATTGTCCCGTTATCAGTGCGGCTTCCAAGAGGAACGGTTTCTGATCGATCATTTACTTCGCTTGGAATCCGCAGTTCGGCAGGCTTTTTCCCAGTGCCACCATTTGGTGGCATACGACCTTCACAAGCCCTATGACACGGCTTGATGCCATCATATCTTTCTTACACATCATGAGTGTAATTTGTCCGCCAGTTCCTGTTCCATCGGTCGTTCAGGGTTCGGGTTGGTACTGTTTTTAGTTCTCCACGGACCCTGGAGGATGGCATCCAACAGGGTTCCACATTGAGTGTACTTCTTTTCCTCATTGCTATGAATGGACTTGTGGCCTCCATTCGTCCTCTCGTCACCCCCCTGCTCTGTATGTGGATGATTTCTGCATTTGGGTTAATTCCTCTTCGATGGCCTCTGCAGAGCAGCAGCTCCAGGGTGCTATACGGTGTGCCTCTGCATGGACCCTCTCACACAGGTTTCAATTCCCTCCTTTAAAATTGCAGGTGGTCCATTTCTGTCGCCGGTCCACCCCGATCTGGAGCTCTACCTTGATGCACAACGATTACCTTTTGTCCCATAGTTTAATTTCCTGGGTCTTCTTTTCGACTCATATCAGACTTCTGAAGATAGGATGTTTCTATAAGCTTAATGTCCTTCGCTTCCTTGCCCACAACTCTTGGTGTGCAGATCGTTCCACTCTTCTCCGCCTTTATTGGGCTTTAGTGCTGTCTCGCTTGGACTATTGTTGTCAATTTTATGGTTCAGCTGCTACTTCCACACTGAACCTCCTGGATCCGGTTCACCATCGTGGTATTTGTGTGGCCACTGGTGCCTGACCTACTAGCCCTTTGATAGTCTCCTGGTTGAAGCTGGGATCGCTCCCCTTTCTGTTCGGCAGTCCCAGCTTCTGGTTTCTTATGCAATCGCTGTCCATTCCTTTCCCACTCATCCTTCCTATTCTATCCTGTTCCCAGACCAAGGACGTCACCCACCTGATTCTCACCCTTGGGTGGGTTTGCCGGTTGGGCTCCGCCTTGCGTCTCTTTGCCGTGATTTTCAGCTTCCTTCTTTGTCCTGTCTCCCACGTTCCCTCCCCAACACTCCCCCCCCCCCCCCCCCCTCCCCCAACCCTCTTGGTTAGTTTCTCAGCCCTGGATTCGGATGGATCTCCGCCAAGGCCCGAAAGATTTCATTCCCCTGATGGTGTTCTGTTATTTTTTTCCGCCATATTTTATGGGAATTTCGGGATGCTGTTGTTTTTTACACCGATGGCTCTAAATCTGCTGATCGTGTGGGATATGCCTTCACGTCCTCTGTTGGCATGGAAAATCATCTCCTGCCAACTGCATGTGGGGTGTTTACTGTGGAATTGATGGCACTTTCCCAGGCCCTTACCTTTATTAAATAGTCCCAACTCAACCGCGTTTTGTTATGTATGGACTCAATGAGTGGCCTTCAGGCTATTGACTGGTATTTTTCCCACCATCATTTGGTCTCAGCCATCCATGACCTTCTCGGTGAACTTGACAATGCTGTTTGTTCTGTTGACATCCTTTGGGTCCCTGGCCATGTAGATATCCCAGGTAATGAGCTTGCTGATCGTTTGGCTGGGGGAGCAGTCACTTACCCCCCGCCCCCTTCCCTGTACCCCTCCTGTGGCAGACTTACAACTTCATATCAAATCCCACTTCGCACAATCATGGGCCAACTCTTGGGGGGGGGGGGGGGGGCTACCTTTCTGTCTTAATAAACTTCGTGCAATTAAGGTGACACCTGTCCCATGGCATTCTTCCTTCCACCTCTCCCGAAAGGACTCCCAACACTTTACCTTTAATATTGGCAGACGATTCCTGGATGGTTGAACTGGTTCTCAGTTTCCTCTGTGAAAGTGGTTTCTATTTTCAGTGCTAAGGTTTTTAATCTCCCTCTGCAGTAGGGGCAGGGTGGTGAGGGTTGGGGTGTCTCCCATTGTAAGCTGTGTTTGGAGATTCTTTACTTCCCTCCCTGGCCAAGATCCTCTTTTTCTCTCCCTTTGACTCTGTTTTTATCGCTTTTTAGATTTGGTTAGTCTCCTTGTACAATACGCACTTTTACAGTCTAGCGGTAGAACACTTTTGAGTTGCAGGTGATCTTGCCCATACTGCATCAGAGGTGGGATATTTTCTGCCTCTAGCGTAGCCTTGGGGTTGCCCACTTGCTGACTTCCCTCCTTTTGTTTTCACCATTGACAACGCGACTGCACTTTTATGTTTTTTTAGCCTTTTACCTTTTATTGTTGTGACTCTTCTGAGATGTAAATCTGTCCCAATGGACCACCTTTGAAACAAGGGACTGATGATGACCTTGCTGTTGGGGGAGCAGTCAACCAACCAACTGGCCATCCTGTACTGTCCTGGAGATTGTTTCCTTGCTGAAGTGGGGTCTTCCTTCTTCAGTCCGGAAAGTACCAACTCTTGCTCACTTATGAAATCACCACCTATGAATTTCCTAATGATCCAACTAGTCATATTCTTTTTGCGTATGAGGGACATTGAACCCTTGAGGTGGGATTATCAGTTTCTGTTTGTTGAAGTTTGACAAAAACAAGTGTGCTATAACTGATCAATGGATGTTTAGAACCAAGTACGGTAAAAAGCCACCAACAAGGAAGGCCATTTACCACTGGTACAACAAATTCATTACAACAGGTTGCTTGTGCCCAGCAAAGTGATGTGGGCGTCCCAGCCATGCTGGGATGGGTATGACAAGAATTCGATTACCATGTTGATGTCTGCCGGGTCACTCATGGTTCGCATATCAAATGTTAGCAAAAACAAAAAACAAACAAAAAAAAGACCTTGCAGAGTTTCTCTTCAAAATGCAATATGTATGACATCTGTACAATGTTTAGTTCTTGTGCAATAAATAATTGAAAGTGTTCCCAGACTTTATGTACACCCTGTATATTTGTGACACCTGGAGGAACCTTGACCTTTTCTCAGAAATACGATGTTATTCACAAAATGGAATGTCTATGAAATCTGGTATTATGACACGAGGAAAAACTGGATGAATTCCAAAGTAAAGACTCATTCCTTTCGTCTTATTACTAGAAAAAGTAATTTTTAATCACAAAATAATTTGCTAACATATACAAATATGTAAACCAGTAGATATATAAATTTTATTTTATTTTATTTTTTTAAGTAATGTGTAGCAGTAAGTTCCTGAGTTAAGTGCACTGCCGACCACTGACTGTATATTGAACTTCTTTCTAACCTGATGATAGAAATTCCAGATGTAAAATACTTGTGGAGTTGAAAGGGGAAGTAATGTTGTTTCCAAAGTATTATTAAATATGTTAAATCTTTTGCTGATGGTTGTAAAAGTTGTAAGTATGATGAGTTGAAGTAGTGCGGGTTTGCAGTATGTGGCAATTGCTGTTACAGCATTTCTTGTCATTACAGATTTCCAGCTTGCCAATTGCTCTTCACAGTTCATCTCAGCTGAGCAAGCTTCAAATGTTACATCTAAACCATGCCCTCCATATTCAGCATCTGTTCCCGTAGCTGGATCAGGTGTTTGTTTCATGCCTGCAGCAAAACCATATGATCATCAGAATGAAAGTCCATCAACTTTTATTCATTCAGATGAACAACCTATTGTTCAAGAAACTTCAAGTTATGAAGGAACAGAAAATTTTGTTTTTTCAGATAAAACAGTACGTCATGGATTCGTCAGGTATGTTACACAGTGCTTCAGTAAGTGGCTTCATCTCTTTATGAAACAGTATGATTATGACATAATCCGAAGTTACGTAGGTCCTGTTATTGGAAGGGTGTACGATTTTTTAAATTTTGTTACTGCATTGTGTATTCAATTTTTGTTGTGATAAATACTAGCTTTTTTTTATTGTGTTGTGCTCTGATTAATTAAATGCAATTATATAATAGTGAGAGATGTCTTGGAGATTGTTTACTTGTCGCTCCTGATGTTAGCTACTGTTTGACAGTATGTTTTGTGTTTGACTTTGGTTTCGTATTTCAGGAAGGTGTATTCCATACTAATGTGCCAGCTTGTGGTCACAGCTAGTTTTATTGCTACATTTGTGTATGTGGAAGAAATCAAGGGATTTGTCCAACAAAATCCTGTATTTTTCCCGGTGACATTCATCATAATGTTTGTAATGCTGATACTTATGAGCTGCTGTACTGAACTAAGGCGTAGAACACCAGTGAACTACATTTTATTGGCTCTATTCACTGTAGCAGAGAGCTTACTGTTGGGATGTGTAGCAATGAAATATGACCCTGTTGCAGTAAGTATTAATGAAACAGTTTAATGTAAATTGTTGTCATGTTAATGTAAAAAAAAGTCTTTATTCTCAATTAATAATAAATTAAATAAATAATTAAAAATTAAACAATAAATTTAATTAATGCTAAATAATAAAATAAAAATAATAAAATAAATAATAATAAAATAAATTATAAAAATTAAATAATAAATAAATTAAAATAAATGTCATACTGATTATCCATGAGGACTTCTTGCAGTCCTTTGTCTGGAAATATTTTCTATTATGACAGAAAGTGTACATTTTCTTGTTATTACAGTTTACACTTCATTTACAGTTTTGTGTTCAGGCTGCAGTAATTGCGATTTAGAAACTTTTCAAAAGGCTAGAAATGACGAGGAAAAATATGGTTCTTTGTAGCATTTGGTCATAAATTGATAGAAAAATATTCATCTTGATTTCTCTTCCTTCATTATATTCACTAGCTGAAGTTGAAGAGTTTCACATGTCATATTAAGTCCCAAACAGGACAGATGAGGTCTCATGTTTTCATGTTTTAATCACCTGTGAAGTGTAATGTTTTAATAATAACTGCAATATATGGACAACTGTCAGCTGTCTCAGTTGCAACTGTTAATTGTAAAATTGTTTATATAATGTAGTCTGCATGTCTGGGACCTTGAGGATTTTTCAAAACTGGACAAAGCATTTCTCAAGAAATTCTGAAGATGATAAACACATTTCTTATGTTGTGGTAGAGTTGTATTCTGGGAACAACAGTGAACTTTTATGTCTCGTGCAGTACAGCCAGAGGTCCAGTTAAAAACGTAGGTGTCGCCTTCTATTTACAGTGCATAGCATATGGACAAGTTGTTAGGTTAGGTCTGCAACACCATACAGTGCTGTAGGAAGAAACGGTGTTTTTGTTTGAGTCTTATCATTTGGATGATGTCAGTAGGAAATCGGCAAGAAATTATATCTACATCAGTACTCCACAAGCTATCTGGGGGTATGTGGCATAGGGCACTTGTGGTACCACTAATTGATCCCCCCCGATCATGTTCCACTCATGAATGGTGTGCGGGACGAACGAATGTCGGTAAGCATCTGTATCAGCTCTAATGTCTCAAATTTTATAATTGTGGTCATTTTGTAAGATGTATGTGAGAGGAAGTAATATGTTGACAGACTCTTCCTGAAAAGTACTCCCTCAGAAGTTCAGTAGCAAACCTCTCTGTGATGTACAATTCCTCTCTTGTAGCATCTGCTGCTGGTGTTTGTTGAGCATGTTTTTAATGTTCCCATGCTGACGAAATGATCTGATCACAAAACATGTCACTCTTTGTTGGATCTTCTCTGTGTAGAAGTCCTACCTTGGTACTATGATTAATTGCTGATGTGAAAAATCAAGGTCTGATTCCTGATGACTGTCTTAAATTTTCTGCCATGGAATTGTCTGGAATAGATGGAACTCAGTTTTGTGAGACCAGTTGAGAAGCACTTGTCGGAAATAAGCGAGGACTTTAACAAACACATTGCCCAAGAAATGTCAAGGGGAGGCACCACTTTTTCATTTGATACATGAATTTTTTTGTGCAAATATGTGGCTACCAAGAGGAAATTGTGGGCCTATGAGTATGTACTAGTACATTACATTTGTTCCTGAAGATTTCACAATGGTTCTGTAAGGTTGTTCTCTCTCTCTCTCTCTCTCTCTCTCTCTCTCTCTCTCTCTCTCTGCAGTGATGTAGCAAACTAAGATGTTTTCTTCAGCTGTAGGTAAATTTCTAGTACCAATATAAACATATTGTTTTCATTAAGAGAGGTATTAGTAGCATTAAATGAGTTATTCCCTAAGTTGTTATAAATTATAAAAGGTTTATAGTTAATGGAAGATAAAACGTAGGATAAGTTAAGGGAAGTGCAATGCAAAACTTTGTTCAATAACAGTACATTACATTTGTTCCTGAAGATCTCACAATGGTTCTGTAAGGTTGTTCTCTCTCTCTCTCTCTCTCTCTCTCTCTCTCTCTCGCTCTCAAAGAAAGAAAGAGAGAAAGAGAGAGAGAGAGAGAGATTATATTAACGTGAATAGGCAAAGCAGATGTATTACAGTAGATAAATTAAAAATGCAGTCATTCCAAGCGATTCACCTGCCATGCTCAATTGACAGCATTTCTGACCTCAAATGCTCAAGTGTGTGCAGAAGTACTTTGAGGTTTTGAGAACTTGCCGACATCTTGCAGACTCTTGAAGGAGAGAAACTGAAATGACTCCAGTAGTCTCAGGAGTACATAGTATCAGAAAGTATTATCATATTTTGCAGTATTTTATTTGACAGTAATGAAAGAGGAACCTTTTTTGATTCTTTGGAGAAAAGAACTTTTGTGCATGCATTGCCAAGTTAAAAAGTAATGAAGTGCATAATACGAGGGGGCACCCAAAAGAAACCCAATTGTTGTCATAAAAAATTTATTGATGAACCTTTTTACAAAATTACTTCAGTCACCTTCAAAATACTCTCCATTACATGCGATGCACTTGTCAAGTCTCTTTTTCCCACTTTGGAAGCATGTTTAGAACTCTTCAAGTTTGATATTATCCAGTGCCCTTTGCGAAGCTGTTTCTACCGCCTCCACATCTTCATAACGCTCCCCTTTTAGCGTTTTTTTCTTTCGTGGAAATAGGAAAAATTCGCACGGGGCTAGGTCCGGCGAATACGAAGCGTAGGGAATGACAGACCACCTCTGAGATGCCATATAGTGGGTCACTCGTAAGGCCGTGTGTGCTGGAGCGTTGTCGTGATGCAGAAACCAGTCACCTGATCGCCAAAGTTCCGAGGTTTCCTCCTCACATCCTCTCGCAGACGCCTTTAAACATCCAAGTAAAAGTGCTGGTTAACAGTCTGGCCAGGGGGTACAAATTCCCAATGCACAATTTCACGAACATGAAAAAAGACAATGATCATCGTCTTCACATTTGACCTTACTTGCCTTGCTTTTTTTGGTCTGGGAGAGTTGGGAGTCCTCCAATGGCTTGACGCTCGCTTGGTTTCTGGGTCATACCCGTAAGACCAACTCTCATCCCCTGTGATGACTTTGTTCAGGAAGTTTGGATCACGTGCAATCTCTATCTTCAAGTCCTGACACACATTCATGCGGATGGTTTTTTGCTCATGTGTGAGAAGGTGCGGGACAAATGTAGCAGCAACACGTCTCATGTGCAAATCCTCACTCAACATCCGCTGGCATGAGCTCCAGTTGATTCCTGTCTCTGTTGAAATTTGGTCGATCATTTGGTGACGATCCTCGTTGATCTTTTGGCAGACCTTTTCAATGTTCTCCTCATTTCGCGATGTTGAAGGGCGTCCAGAACGAGCTTGGTCCTCAACACACATCTCACCACGTTTAAAGTGCCCAAACCACTCGAAAACCTGTGTGCGGCTCATAGTGTCCTCCTGGAAAGCTTCCTGAAGCATTTGGTGTGTCTCCGTTGCAGTTTTTTTAAGCAGGAAACAAAATTTCACACACACTCTTTGTTCTCTTAAAGTTGCCATAACGACTTCGCAGAGGTAGCCCGCCAACAGTCAGAGAAACACAATACCACACTTGCACATTCAGCTCTACACTGATGCCATCTGCACAGCTGTTTCATGAAGTTCTCTACTAACACCATCTAGCGTGAGAACCCTGCACTACGTCTACGAGTGGCAGCGCCCTTGGAGTCTGGTTTCTTTTGGGTCCCCCCTCGTACCTGAAACTAAATTAAGTTATTAAAAGTGCAGGTAGGATTTTGATTACTGCATAATGGCAAGGAGAGAGTTTCTGAAGGAGAGAAATTTGTTAACATCAAGTATAGATTTAAGTGTCAGGATGTATTTTCTGAAAGTATTTGTGTGGAGTGTAGCCCTGTATGGAAGTGAAACATGAACGATAAATAGTTTAGGCAGGAAGAGAATAGAAGCTTTTGAAATGTGGTGCTACAGAAGAATGCTGAAGATTAGATGGGTGGATCACGTAACTAATGAGATGATACTGAATAGAATTGGGGAGAAGAGGACGTTGTGGCACAACCGGACTAATAGAAGGGATTGGTTCGTAGGACACGTTCTGAGGCATCAAGGGATCTCCAATTTAGCATTGAAGGGAAGCGTGGAGGGTAAAAATCCTAAAGGGAGACCAAGAGATGAATACAGTAAGCAGATTCCGAAGGATGTAGGTTGCAGTAGTTACTCGGAGAGGAAGAGGCTTTGCAGGATAGGGTAGCATGGAGAGCTTGCATCAAACCAATCTCTGGACTGAAGATAACAACAACAACAACATTATCTCCAAATAGTTTTTTGATATAGTACTGAAAATCACTAGCAACAGAGTTATCAAATGGATGTAAAGGACTGTATGAAACAAGAAAAGTGGTAGATAAGGACAGTTCAGTTATGGCCATTGATTTCAGTGGATCAAAAGGAAGTGATGTGGCTGTTGGTAGGTTTGTCCCAGGTGGAAAGAGAGAATATGGCGAAGTCATAGATATGCAGCACTGAATATGGTAGTGAATAATCAAACTAATGGTGTTTCACCATGTGTAACTGTTTTGAGGTTAAAGGAGGAATTGTGCCTTTTGCATCACATCCGTGAATGCATGCGTGCGCACACGCACACACGCACGCACACACGCGCACACGCACACACACAGCGAGAGTAAGGGAGGGGTGGGGAGAGAAAGAGAAAAAAGGGGGGATAAGACAATATATGGACATAAAATAAAAAAGTGAATTGAAGGCACAGTTGTTAATCGAGGAACACTTGAACTACAGGGAACTGTAGAAGCATCCCTTTGGGAGGTTGCAGTTTATAAGAATGCTACTTATACTATGTGTCAGTCTGTCTGAAACTGTGGGTCTCCGTATAACTGGACTGGTAAGTCAGTTCAAAGGCTGCAGTATACCACCTCCAATAAGACCTTGCCTCTGCAGTGCTCAAACCAATCTTCAATTGATGACTGCTTTACAACCAAGGAGACTAGAATGCAGCATCTTAAATGAATAATAAACAAGCAAACAGAATTAGTGGAAACTAACGTTCATAATATGATTTTTAGATTTCCTATTACACTGCAGCTGAATATGAACAAATCTTTAACCTCTTGTAATAATTCACATGACCATTCATTGAAGCTTCTTTCTGAAGTTTGTTCTCATATATGCATTTCTCATGATTTTCTCTTCTTGTTATGCTCATTTCTAAAGTATTCACTTTTCTTCTTCATGGTGTTCACGCCTTATGCCCATTTCTACAATACCTACTTTTCTTCTGATTCCAATTGTTTTTCTATGCATCTACTCAGTGTTAAACAGAGCACTTTTATTCCTAGCACTACTTGCACACATGTGCTTTTTTTATTATGTTAAATACTGATTTAATGCTAATATCTATTACACTTTCACTGTAGGATACTTAATTCCAGAGTCTGGACAATCTTACTGAAAAATAGATGGCAATGCATGTCAAGTAAGGCACATAGGGGCCTGGAAACAGCGGAATTAACATCATATGCTGTTGAACTACATAACGTTAGCTGTTAATCTTACTTAGGGGAGTCCTAAATATAGTGCTGTGGCAAGATAATAGATAGTTGTTGCGTAAATTATTTTCTTGTTGTTTGACTGCTGTGTTGGTTGTGTATTGGCAAACTGATGACACAAAAATCAGGTAGTCAATTTTTTTTTCTTTTTCATGTCCTACCACTTAACAGAAGCCATGCACATTGAATGTTTGCATGGATGAAGAATGCAATTAGTTTTAATTCTATGCCATTACTTTAGTGTCCCTAAAACTATGTAAGTAAGTTATAAAAGGACAACATGTAGGAGATATATGAACAATTTACAGTGTGTCCCAAAAGGTACTTTACAACTTGAGCATAATATATCTCTGTTTGTAATTGACTTGGGGGGAAAAAGTAAAGTTTGTTTGATACACCAACTAAAGTTTTTTTATGTAAGGTGATGAACAAATGTATTGTCTTCCAGGTGATAAGAACAGCACAACTGAAAAAGTGGTTTTCTTTGTTGGTGCAGGGTGGTAGGACTATCATAAATAAATTGAATAATGGTGTCTGCACTGAAAAAGGCACAGTGAGTGGCTTGTATAATTGAAACAAAGTCAGAAACCCAAGTTCAGAGAAATTGCAGAATGTGATGCAGGAAACTATCACCCTCTCAGCCATCGATAAGAAAATGGCACAGGAACTGCATGCAAACAGGGAGTGTGGATTTGAAGCCCAATGTAGGCTGACCAAAGAGAAGTGACCAAAGATTTGCAGAGAATTAGACGTTTTCCAGCATTCACTACTGAAGTCTTTCCGTAAGGCATCTTACAACTACGAAACCCACATAAGACACTGCACCAGTTACTATGAAAGCATTTGTATCGACTCAATACTCTACATGCCACAACAGTAGCACATGTGGAACTTGATTAAAGGAGCAAGGGGAAAAGAAAAAAAAAAACTTTTTGAGTTGGTGCATTAGATAGGGTGTATATGCCCAGTGACAACTGGGAATTCTTTCGTCTGGGAGTAATTTGAGAAGAATCCGGGAATTTTTTAGACTTCCAGGAATTTTCCATTATTTTAGTTTAGTGTCTGCCAACAACAAAATGTGTCAAAGACCATACATTATTTTGCAACATAAAACTGCTTCCAATGCATCTTTCTCATGGCCCTTGTTTTGACGAGTGTGACATCACAACTGTTTACATTTGTGACATGTCACCAGAAAATATTGTGAATAATGCTTTGAGAACTGTTACTTTTAAAGTAAATTTCCTTTTACACAAGATGAATTAGGTTATGTGTGAGAATATGTAGTGAATTTCTTAAATTGTAGAGCATTTAACTTTCATTCAAAACTTCACACTGAGTACCAGCCACTTGGAAAAATTTTAGGCCCAGATGATCAGCCATTTACATCGTTATTTACTGGCACATTTGTGTTTGGTATGTCTTAAAGGGTAACACACACTAAAAAAGACCAAGTTTCAAGGTAAGTTTTTCATATTTATTTTATTTCTTTCATACATTACAAATTAGAGAATAATGATGGCAAAAAATATAATTATCCTTAAAAAGAAGAAGAACTGCAAAAGTTCTTGAGCAATTGAATACGTATCTGGCTTTTCTGTGGAAAAGTCAAAGTGCTTGACAGAACATGTATTCAGCCAGGTAACCCATGAAATGTTCGGTGCATAGCAGTGAAATTTATAATCTGCTTGTCGGAAATATTCAGTTTCTGCAGTTTAAGCTGTGTTCTTATGACCCTGCATAATCACACCCTCAGAAAGAAAAAAAAAGAAAAAAAATTTCTGACCAATATTATATGTGAAAGCTTAGCTTTTCTTGTAGCTGTGCTGTATGTGTATTAATTACAGCTTTGAACTTTTCCTATATGTTTAGTTCATGCTGCTTGACAATGATGTTGCTATTGGCCGATTGCATTATGTTTCCTATGCTCTGAATATATGCTGCTTTGGCTGGTGAGATCATGAGACATGACCTATGATTGGCAGACAAAAGTACATTGCTATCTCGATTTCTGTGCTTTGGAAGCTACCATGCTGTTTTTGGTGGAATTCCTGTTGCTGTATTTGGAAGAATATCTTTTTTATACTTTCATAATATGAAAGTATGCAGTGTAAATGTTGCTGCGCATGAAGATCTTTTCACTATGCACTGCTTTTTGCTGGCTTTTATTTCCTAAAGTGCTGGGAAATTCTATACTGCTGCACAAAACCTTCACCATTCAGATGATTAGTAAGTGTTACAGCTCCGAGGAAAAGTATATTGTTGCTTAACATGGAAAATATATGCTTTCACCAGGGGTATAACATATTATCATCACAGAAAATGTGTGTTTTTTAACTGGGATATCTGAGAAAAATCTGGAGTTTTTTTTTTTTAATCTTGTCCCAGATCAGACAAACGTTACTTTTTCTTTAAGTTAATTACAACTTGAGTTATATGAACACTGAAGACATGAAGTACCTTTTGGGACATCTTCTATTTCGTATGTTTATTTGTGTGTGGTGAAGTGCAATAGAGCTCTATGACAGTGGTTTGTTTACTCTGTGGTGTCACCTGAACATCATACTGTTATGAGCTATTCTGTGCAATTATGAATGTAAAAATGCAGCTCCCATTTTCAGTGAATGTGCTGTGTGTTCTCTTTGCAACTCCATTGTGGGATGGACTGTACCTAATGGTGGTTTAGTATCTTATATCCATCAAATGTTTTCCCAATTTTTAATTGTTATACTTGGTACCATTGTCAGATCTGACAGTTTTAATTTTTTTCCATTTCTCTTTCTATTGTCTTGCAAAAGTACTAAAACACATGTGGTTGCAAGTAGAGTATTGATCATCTGAAAGTTGCCTTTAATTTAGTCTATGGTCACAATCTTTTTTGTTTAACAGATTACCGGTTTTGGTCTTTAATGACCATCATCAGATCTGCAGCAAAAATGGGAAAAATATAAATACACTCACAAACTGTATACAGCTTAAGAACAATACATAGAGCATATTGAAAAGTAATACTGACAAAATTTACATTTGTGTGCTTTAAATATGAAGAGGCATACCTGTTTCATAAAAACAAAGTCCTAATGTGCTGCAGCCATAGTGGAATCGTCAAATGCTAAATTGCGGAATCAGCACCAGCATCGTCACATACATATAAATCACATCACATGCACGAGTCATGTTGTCAGTAAAACTGCTGTTTAAAACAAGCTGCCATACAGTAGCCACAAGATGTTTGTGTTGTAAGTTGACCAGATGTCGCTAATGTCAGCATACACTAGTTTTCAATAATTAATTGAAACAGTGAAAATAAAAGGGGGGATACAATAGTTAGTCTGTAATAAGCTTATAAAATATAAGAGGTGTTACAGTAATAAAAAGCAATAAAAAGAAGAAAACGACAAAAGTAATATTATTAAGAAGACGAAGAGTTAAAAAACAGCGGTTGACATATATGCTCTAGTGCCAATATTCTAAACAATGACATAAATATTAAACACCGTTGATATTGCACCAGGTAATATTAAACAACATAAAACAAATTGCTAAAGGAGCCACAAATGAAAGAAAATATAGTTCTGCACATAATCAGCTCCCTCTGTTAGCGCTAATGCCAGAATTCCGCACAGACGGGAAGTAGTTGGAGGAACGTGACTGGCAGAGGGCCCCTCGTACCCTGCGGTACTTGGTTGCAAGAAAAGAATGATAAAATTCCATGACAGAGGATGATCTACATTATCTGATTAATGCAGTCTATGAAATGAATAAAGAAGGAACAGGAACTTACTAGAGTCATGCGTAAAACGTATGAAAACGAAGTAAATATGTGATGCACTCAGTACTAGGTGAATATTGCGAACACACTATATGTAACAAAGGCGTGCAGTGATTAGGGTAAAACATTGTCAAATAAAGCAAAGTAGGCATTGGGCACAAAATCATTATGCCAGTTGAGCAGTTTATTTGGCTCTCTATTTTTTGCTTTATAGATTTGAAGCTCCTCTAACAAATTAAGAGCACGGCCCTTTTTCACCCTGTGAAGAATATGCATACAATTCTCAATGCTCCCTATGGAATGACCAGTACCAGACAAATGCTGTCCTAAAGCCGTTTTGTTTCGTGGCTGTGAGTGTTCTTTGAACCTTAATGTAAAAGAACGGCCTGTTTGACCTATATAACATTTGTCACAGTTACTGCAGTCAATCCTGTATACTCCAGAGCCATCAAATTTATCATACTTCCCTTTAAATTTATGTTTATATTTGTAGTTTTACAGTGTTATTGACCTGAAAGCCACATCTGACATCAGACTTTTTAAAACATTTTTCTATTTGCAGGGACATTTTGCCGTTAAATTTCATAGGAATAGTTTTTATTCTATTTTTGCCAGTTATCTTGTGTGTGTGTGTGTGTGTGTGTGTGTGTGTGTGTGTGTGTGTGTGTGTGTGTGTGTGTCTCTTGTATGTCTGCTGTTGGAGTTGTTTGATCATCTCTATGATGCTTTCGTGCTTTCTAAATGAACATTTAATGAAACATGCTGCTCTCCTTTGCATCTTCTGTATTTCCTGCATCGGTCCTGTTGTAACATTACGAGTCAAGACAGCTGTAAAGGAACTTGAATAGCGTAAAGTTATCGTTAAAAACCCACGCTGCGTGATTTGTTAAGATTTGGTCGGTCATAATAGTAGTAACATGCTTTTGAATACAATTAAAATATAACGGCGATACCTGTTTAGCGTTATTGGAAATAATATGTAATAAATTAATGAGTAAGGTAGCCGATCCTATAAGAAGAGGTAAAATTGGGCATATTAAGGTGTTTTGCTTTATATCGACTAAGCCGATGATACGGCGTCTTTTTTTTCCGTTTACTCTTAGAAGAAAAAAGAAAACAAGTAACGAAGTGCTAATTGTGCGTTGTGAAAAATATAGGGACGAATTTTAAATAGCTACAGTGTATAATCAGACTAACAAATGGACATTCAGTTACGCGAAATAGCGGACAGTGAAGTGTGGTCATTAAATTGAGTACACCTACAGGGCGGTCAATTCCGGGATAAGTCTATTCGCATCTCACGAGGGACGCGGTATTGAGACCGGTTTTTTTTTTTTATTATATCACGGAGAGCGGGCTTCAATTTATAAAAAGGAGAAAAGCTGTATCATTATCATTGACTGTTGGTGTTAAGCAACCAAAACTGTTCATCAAAGGGTTTCGGTGAATGAGTGGTGAATGCGAAATGAATCTGTGAACGAAGTCATGTTAAATAAAGCAGAAGAGACAAGACAGTTTGGTCGTATCTCTTATTATTCCATAAACCGTAACATTTATTCTCGTTGTACGAAGCCTTTATAGACGATCGTTATGACAATTTGCTTTGAAGGAATCTCGTTACGAGTTAAGTTTTGGGGACCTGGTCAACAGGGGATAGTTCGTAGATCTTAACTACTGCAGCTATTCTGGAATCAGATGCTACCGTGACCGTTGTGTGTTGTCAATGGCTTAAGGTCATCATATCTCATGCTCTAAGATTGACGCACCTTTCCTCTTGGTATAACGGTGTCTCACGGTAACCACGACAACGCCGACGGCGAAGGAAGACACGGTAGACTGTCTGGTATGGATCCTATACTGGTGAGCAGTATTCAGATATTGCTCCGAGGGTTTCGTAAGCTACTTCCTTTGTTAAAGGAGTATATGCTGATGATTCTTCCAATAAAACTGTCTGTCATCTGGTTTTCCTGTCATTAGTTGTATGTGGTTGTTCCACTTTAAATTGTTCTGTGCACATACTGCTAGGTATTATATGGAAGTAACTGCTTCCTGTGATTGTTCTGGAGTCATGAAGTCATACATTAATCGAGGACTGGAAAATGTTGCGTGGATTTTTATCAAAATTAATGTCTGTTTTTGAAAAAAAATCTGTTTTTTTATTTGTAAATAATTAGATGCACACGTTTAAAATATTCAGACACAGCCTCAGTGCTTTGAAACTATTTTTTTAAAAAATGTTCATTCGAGAACTTTTTTACCAGAATGTTTGCTTTTGCTGTATTTAAGCTTTCAACACATAGTTGGTCTATTGACAAGCAGCACCTGCTGGTGAACTGAATGTTTCTTTTACTTAATCAAGCAATGAAAAATCCAGGATGGAATGTAACAATATTATGAAAGGAAATTGGCTACTCACCATACAGTGTAGATGCTGCGTCGCAGATAGGCACAAGAAAAAGACTGTCACAGTACATTTATTTTCCCATTCAGTTAAGTGATTTCAAAATCTACAGAATTTCAGTGTCGAACTGTCATGGGCATTCATTACTGCGCGACCCATACATAACAGTGCTAGTGAAAAGACACTTTGTGTAGAAATAGACCAAAAATAACTGTGTTCAAAAGTTAGAGGAAGAATTTCAGCACAGTTGAAATACACGACAGGTTTTGTTTTCCAGGTGCTGTAGGGCAGAGTGTGGATGCTGTATATTGACAGATGGCCAAGAGTGTAAACACATGATAATTTTTACTGCTAGAGATGAGATTTATTATTAGGGATGGCTTTTCCTGAAACAAGAATAACCAATTGCTGCAATTGGAAAGTGGTCATGTGACATCCCTCCATTTGACTAAAATCGGCAGTTGGGCATGTGAGACCCTTCACTCACTGCATGGTGCGATCTTTGTCTTGATTGCCAAAATTATGGAAGCATTGTTAAGGATTTGATTGCAACTAAATTTTTGTCACAAGCAAGACTGTAAATATGACCGCTGCTTTTTTCATTCACAGCATTTTAAGCTGTGCTCTTAGTTTCCTAGCTAACCGCACATTTGAAAATTGACACATTCTGAATAACCAGAAAAGTGTTAATGACTGGCAAGATTATAAATATGGTTGCTGCTTGTTTCATTCACAGTAATTTAAGCTGTGTTCTCGGGCTCCTGCCTATCCACACTGTCAGAAATCATGACATGTTTGGGGGAGGAGGGATGTAAACAGTTAAATATTTGTGACGAAAAGAAATATAAATGTCACTGGTGCTTGTTTCACTCACAGCAATTTCGTCTTTAATTTTTATTAGACTCAAGTCAGAAATGTAAGAAACACAGAGAGAGCACGTTCTTATTTATAAATAGTATTGATTGTAGCACAACATACTCCAGTTACATGAATAAGAAAGTCCCAGAATGTGGTACAAAGAAGGAGATAAATAGAGATATTTGCACGCTCCAGGATGCAAACCTTGCTACCTCTATACAACAACTGCATGTCTCTGAATACTGGACCACAGAGACCGCTGACAATTTTTGGCTTTATCACTTGTCATGTTAAAATCTCCGTAGGACTTTTACGGACAAAGTAACATTAACTGACATTTAATTATAACAAATCATATCTAGAGTGATGAATTTACATTGTGCCGCTGTCTTGAAATGGCGTGCAAGTTATACCCAAATACAATGAACCCAGTTTGGCATCTCTTAAGTAGCGAGCAAGGGACATCACATGACCCAAATGCCAGACGCATTTGTGAAACATTCCTGTTGGCTCTACTTATCCTGAAATGCTATTGGTTATTCTTGTTTTGGGCTGAGCCATCCCTAATAAATGAGGGAAGGGAAGCAGTGCGGGAAAACAAGCCACACCTCCCTCTCGCAGGGCAGCAGCCTACACCCCATGTTCTGCGAAAGCAGAAGTGACACATTGTCACAGTGATCTGGTGTGGTCATAATCAAAATCCTTGATGGACCAGGAGTTGAGTCACTTCACTCATTTCAAGATGAAAAACGAGCAGTGAAAAACATGAAGCATTAGGGAACGGCTATAATTGCTTGTTGGAATTATTGTTAATGAGGTACTTCAGGCACAACCTCTAGCGGTATTCGACGCAACCACAGTGAAATACACTTGCCATCTAAAACTGCCATGTTAGAAGTTTCCACATTATACCAATGTTTGAACTTTAGCTAACAAACAAACATAAACATCTCTATATTCTAAGGTGCTAGGTCCCACGGCTGAGTTCTGTGTTGCCTTACACGGCTTGTAGCTTATACAGACCATTCGACCCCCCAAAGTTGGTATTGCATCAGAGCATCGACCACACTGAAACGTCATTGTATATGTACACTTTTTATTTTGCTGTCATAGTTTTATGCATATTGTCTTTCTAAATATGGCTTTGCTAGATATTGTGCAGTACTAGTAATTGGCTACATTTTCGATAGTTATGTGTAGTAAATGAAGCTGTTTCAACCTATCGCTTATAAAATAGTTCATCTGATACAATTCACTATGAAATAGTGTATATTAGGTAATTTAGATTTTTCACATTTTGAGGCAGAATTTGCACCCATATTCAATTTTTTATGCTGCTAGGCCAATACATTACACTTGTTTGTGTTGAGGGTCAATTGCCACTCGCTGCACCAAAGTGTTGATCCACTGCAGGTCTCCCTGCATTTCACTACAATTTTATAGCTTCAAGACTTTCTGTATGCATCATCATCTGTGAAAAGCCTCATGGAATTTCTGATGTCGTCTACTGCAGCACCTATATTATTAAGTGACTATTCCAAAATCTGGTATGAGTAGCAGGTTGCCTCTCTAGTAGCTTCTGGGGGCAACAAAATTTGATTTTCGATACTTCCATAGTCATAGACAGATTTAAAAATTTAAAGTGCTGTCATAATATCATTAAGAAGTATAATCTGATATCAAAAGTGTAACACGAGAAGACAAGTATTGCAGTTAGAAACTGTGTGTTTGTCTTGAGGCGGTGTAACTGAGGGCACGAAAATACTTTTTTCATCCAGTTTTTGTGAGTGAGAGAACCTTCCAACAAACTGTACACACAATTTCAAACCTTCACAAAACTCTCTCCTCTCCCTCCCACCACCACCACCACCACCACCACCACCACCACCACCACAAAATTATGAAAGAAAAAAGTTCATCCCTTATTATATTTTCACTGTTCATGCAGTGAAACTTTGGCTTCATACAAGGTGTTTTAATTTTTTAGAAGGTGTTTTAATTTTTTAGAAGGTGTTTTAATTTTTTACAAGGTGTTTTAATTTTTTACTGCTGTACTACCGAGTCTATTGACGGTATCCACATGTAGCACTGAATGTACCTGCAAACTTACACCATTGTACAACACAGAGTTCAGGAGGTATGGCATCATAGCCATTTAAATGTGTGAAAAATTGGTGTCTGTCTGTAATGGTGTGAAGTAAATCTTCATCATTAAATTGTTACTTCTGTACTAACTAACTCTGAAACAAACTTCGCTGACAGTGTGACGAAGCAGGCTGGGATCATTTTAATCCCCCTCTTGTTTTGCCATCTCCCTCCTTAAAATTCATTTTTTTATTTGTGAGGCTAATTACCATTAACATATGTGAATAGAATCTGCATTTTCATAAAAGAGAAAGGTTGGCCCTCAGTTTTAAAGAATATAACACCAGATCTAAATTTGTGCTAAGTTTTATGTGCGTAATTGATTTTGTAATTTATTTTGACTGTGCGTAGTTAGTATTGTTTGTTACAGGGCAAAATCAGTAATTGTTTCGTAACTTAAATTCTATTGTTGATGTATAAACAAATATAAATTCTATACTAATTATAAACATTTGGAAGACGAAGTACTAGTAATCTTAAAGTATCTATTTGGCTATATTCGAAAACATATTATCAAAGTTAGCCCTTAATTAAGTCCGAAGTAATTAACAGTTTTAACAAAAGTGTTGTTTATGTAACTATATTTGTTAATTTCATGATTTAAACAAATAATTCAGCTTAACCCTTATAGTAGAAGAAACTGTTAAAAAGGAACGAATTTTTTGATATATTCAGTTTATTTAATGAGTTAAGTTTTAATTGTAATTTCTGTAAATTTAACTTTGAATAATGTGTAGTTTCAGTTCCTATTATTGTGATGGGAATATAAGGGCCCAATTTTTGGTCACAAGACAATCAGTCCACAGCCGAGTTTCAGACGAGGAACCTGTGTTTGTTAGAACGACAACAATATTTCAAATTAACTGTGGAATAAGTGTTAAACAATTAGGCCGTGTGTTAAAACACTGGCAGTGTCTGCTCCATAAGTACATGACTATTCTTCAAGAACTGTGAACTTTGTGGTCAGGTTTTTACTGCTCGTAGATGTTGAACAGTAAACTATTGTAGCAGTATGTGGAGGTTCGCCTGCTAACTATTAACGAGGCTTATCGAAAGTTATAACAGTAGTGCACTGGCCATATAACTGTGTATTATTAGGGGTTGTGAAAACTAAAGTTAAAGTATTGTGAAACGCAGCTGTGCATATGTCGGCTACATTATTTACCGTAGTAATTGTCCAGATTACAAACCCCAATTTTCAGCCAGTGTAGCAATGCAGTACGTCAACACTGAGGACAACAAATGAAGAAATAAAAAGCAGGTGAAACCGCTACAACAGTACCTACATACATCATTGAATGTGTGTGCAAAGTTATATCATTGCACAACTCACAGTACGAGAAATGTGACATTACAAACATTGAGATGTGTGACAACTTGCTTTTGCTTAAAATGGAGCATAAATTACCCAGGCGATATACATCCAATGTCTCATAATGTGGACACTTAATGACTTCCAACAAACTTTAAGCATAATTTCAAAACTTTTCTGAACTTTTTCTCACTTACATGTTTATCTTCAAATATTTAATACATTAATTTATCCATAAAGTAATCGGATGTTTGAAGCTGTTGTATACATTGGAATGTAACAGGTGAGTGGGGTTTTAGTATGATGTGTTCCAGTTTATGCACAGTACGTTACCTGGTAAATGTGTGTGTCATGTTTTACCTTACAGATATCTTGTGGTGCCACTAGATGCAGATGTGACATGTCTTCAAGCCACTTTTGTGGTAACTCTTCTGTATTATAAGTGGAATGTTTCCACTGTACACCTTTATTTACAATTGAGGGTGAAACAGATCTATTGTGATTGGCAGCTCAACATGGATCGCAACACGTATTCATGTACTTATTTGACTTTACAGAATGACAATTTCATATACAATCTTCAGCAGTCCTGGCATTGACATTATTGCCCACGTCCCTTGCTCTGTGGCTTCCAAGGCACTGCCAAGCCACGATGCCAAAATATAAGCAGGCCTCCACAGCAAATGGAGAAGCACACTTACCATTGTGCCATGTCAATATTCTGAGCTGACATCATTCATGCCAGATCTGCCCACAAGGCAGAAGTGTAACATATTATTCCATAGAATTAATATGTTACACCACAATGTGGGGGTTCTTTAAAGAATCGGTTTATATATATTGTGAAAAGTTATGGACATTAAACACTTTATTAGGGTATGCCAAAAATTACTTGTGTGTCTGAGGACTTCTCTCCATTGAAAATGACATGCTGTGTTCTGCTTCAGTACAGTTAACTCAGTTTGTCTGATATTCTGTATGCTTGTATTTTGTTTGTAAGGTAGCAGTGCAGAAGTACACCAAAAGCCTTACGGATGTCAGGGAACATGGCACTTACCTGTGCACTAGTATCTTCCGCCCTCTAGATCTCGTGGCTGAACAAAGCGAGCTAGGTTTCACATGATCAGTGTTCTTGGAATCCATGTTGATTCCTACAGAGGAGATGTTCGGTCTCCATAAATGTCATAATTGGCAAGAATAAAACATGTACCAAACTTCAACTAAATGGTAGAATGATTCCTTTAAAAAGGTCACAGCAAACTGCCTGTCCTCTCCATAATAAACACTTATGTTTATATTTATGTGTCTGTATGTGTGGGTTATGTTTTTCCCCCACGTTGATTTGACAAATGCTTTGTATAATAGTCCTTGGACTACACTATACAGAATTACAAAATCAAGTGGTGAAACTGCAGGTAGCAATATCAACAGTGTAGGGAAAGACAGATTGCTACTTACTGTAAAGGAGGCATGTTAAGTTGCAGACAGGCACAATTAAAAGACACTTACATAAAGCTTTCAGCCACAGCCTTCATCAGCAAAAGAGAAGCACATAATTGTTCATAAAAGCAGGCAAGCATACCTCATGCACGCATGACTCTCCAGCATCTCAGCCCGGAATGCAACTATCACATGTGTGTGAGGTTAGCTTGCTTGTCTTTATGAATGGTGTGTGCTTCTCTTTTGCTGACAACGACTGCGGCTGAAAGCTTTATGTGAGTGTCTTTTAATTGTGCCTGTTTAGCAAGAGTAATAGAAGGCAGATTTCAGACTACCTAACAGATCAAAATGAAAATTTCTGTTCCGACACTGCCAATGTTGAGTGTTTATGGAAAAAGTTCAAGGCAATCGTAAAATGCGTTCTAGACAGGTACGTGCCGAGTAAAACTGTGAGGGACGGGAAAAACCCACCGTGGTACAACAACAAAGTTAGGAAACTACTGTGAAAGCAAAGAGAGCTCCACTCCAAGTTTAAATGCAGCCAAAACCTCTCAGACAAACAGAAGCTACACGATGTCAAAGTTAGCGTAAGGAGGGCTATGCGTGAAGCGTTCATTGAATTTGAAAGTAAAATTCTATGTACCGACTTGACAGAAAATCCTAGGAAGTTCTGGTCTTACGTTAAATCAGTAAGTGGCTCGAAACAGCATATCCAGACAGGATGATGATGGCATTGAAACAGAGGATGACACGCGTAAAGCTGAAATACTAAACACCTTTTTCCAAAGCTGTTTCACAGAGGAAGACCGCACTGCAGTTCCTTCTCTAAATCCTCGCACAAACGAAAAAATGGCTGACATCGAAATAAGTGTCCAAGGAATAGAAAAGCAACTGGAATCACTCAACAGAGGAAAGTCCACTGGACCTGATGGGATACCAATTCGATTCTACACAGAGTACGCGAAAGAACTTGCCCCCCTTCTAACAGCCACTTACCGCAAGTCTCTAGAGGAACGGAGGGTTCCAAATGATTGGAAAAGAGCACAGGTAGTCCCAGTCTTCAAGAAGGGTCGTCGAGCAGATGCGCAAAACTATAGACCTATATCTCTGACGTCGATCTGTTGTAGAATTTTAGAACATGTTTTTTGCTCGCGTATCATGTCATTTCTGGAAACCCAGAATCTACTATGTAGGAATCAACATGGATTCCGGAAACAGCGATCGTGTGAGACCCAACTCGCTTTATTTGTTCATGAGACCCAGAAAATATTAGATACAGGCTCCCAGGTAGATGCTATTTTTCTTGACTTCCGGAAGGCGTTCGATACAGTTCCGCACTGTCGCCTGATAAACAAAGTAAGAGCCTACGGAATATCAGACCAGCTGTGTGGCTGGATTGAAGAGTTTTTAGCAAACAGAACACAGCATGTTGTTATCAATGGAGAGACGTCTACAGACGTTAAAGTAACCTCTGGCGTGCCACAGGGGAGTGTTATGGGACCATTGCTTTTCACAATATATATAAATGACCTAGTAGATAGTGTCGGAAGTTCCATGCGGCTTTTCGCGGATGATGCTGTAATATACAGAGAAGTTGCAGCATTAGAAAATTGTAGCGAAATGCAGGAAGATCTGTAGTGGATAGGCACTTGGTGCAGGGAGTGGCAACTGACCCTTAACATAGACAAATGTAATGTATTGCGAATACATAGAAAGAAGGATCCTTTATTGTATGATTATATGATAGCGGAACAAACACTGGTAGCAGTTACTTCTGTAAAATATCTGGGAGTATGCGTGCGGAACGATTTCAAGTGGAATGATCATATAAAATTAATTGTTGGTAAGGCGGGTACCAGGTTGAGATTCATTGGGAGAGTGCTTAGAAAATGTAGTCCATCAACAAAGGAGGTGGCTTACAAAACACTCGTTCGACCTATACTTGAGTATTGCTCATCAGTGAGGGATCCGTACCAGATCGGTCTGACGGAGGAGATAGAGAAGATCCAAAGAAGAGCGGCGCGTTTCGTCACAGGGTTATTTGGTAACCGTGATAGCGTTACCGAGATGTTTAATAAATTCAAGTGGCAGACTCTGCAAGAGAGGCGCTCTGCATCGCGGTGTAGCTTGCTCGCCAGGTTTCGAGAGGGTGCGTTTCCGGATGAGGTATCGAATATATTGCTTCCCCCTACTTATACCTCCCGAGGAGATCACAAATGTAAAATTAGAGAGATTAGAGCGCGCACGGAGGCTTTCAGACAGTCGTTCTTCCCGCGAACCATACGCGACTGGAACAGGAAAGGGAGGTAATGACAGTGGCACGTAAAGTGCCGTCCGCCACACACCGTTGGGTGGCTTGCGGAGTATCAATGTAGATGTAGATGTAGATGCAGAACATGTCTTCTGTACGGTAAGTAGCAATCTGTCTTTTTTTCTACATTATTGATATGTCTGTACAGAATTTGAATAGGTTCTCCTGCATACCTAGGACAGAAATATATGGCGATAAATGGCTTATTTGCCGTCTGAGCCCTCGACTTGCACCATATTGTGGTTGGGTTTTGGGTTCTGCTGACTAGGTCAGATGTCCACTATGTGCAGGAGGCAGCTACACAGATAGCAGGGGCTGTGTGGCGTGGACTGGGTGGTTTGTTAGGTTAGAGGATCTCAGGAAAACACCAAAAGGGCTTCAGTCTCAAAGGGTACAGACCAAACAAAGGAAGAACGTAGTTACAGGAACCGTCGGTATAACAGTTATAAATTGTTATAGCTGCGTTGAAAAAGTATCAGAGCTCAGGCATTAATAGAACGCATTGATGCTAAAATCTTTATAGGCACTGAAAGCTGGCGAAAGCCAAAGATAGTTCAGCCAAGTTTTTTGCGAAGAACCTAACAGTGTTCCGAAAGGATTGGCTAAACACAGTTGGCGGTGGCATGTTTGTTGCTGTTTGTAGTGGTTTATCTTGTCGCAAATTGAGCTAGTTTGGATAGAGGCCACGCTTAGCAACCTGAATAAAATAATAATTGGATCCTTTTACTGACCTCCCAACTCAGGTGATACAATTGCTGAAAGGTTCAAAGAAAACTTGAGTTTAATTTCAAACAAGGACACTCAAGGCCAGAAACAAACTGCGCATTGATGCGTTTGAACATTGATGCGTTTGAGCTTTGGCGCTGGCATAGGACACTATGCTTAAAATGGACCGAAAGAACAAGAAGTGTTGTGTCCATTATTGAACAACTCGATATCTCCTGATGCCTTTCTTTTCGAGTCACCGAAAAAATTCTCCAGTTCTTTGGCCATGTTGTGAGAAGAGATGGAGAAAATCTAGAGAAAATAATCTTGCAAGGAAAGATTGAGGGCATGAGACCAAGAAGAAGAGCAGCGTGCAGAGGGATAGATCAAATAAAGATCATCTCCGGTCTACCTCTTCAGCAGGCGCTAAGAAAAGCTGGCAACAGTCTGGGATGCAGACGCTTGGTTCATGGGCTCACAAGGCTCACAAGCAATGAGCACGAAGACTTATGATGATGATGATGATGATGATGATGATGATGATGATGAGCATCATCATCTGACCCATACAATTATAGTTCATGATGATTTTAATGTACTCTCGGTATGCTGGTGAAAATACATGTTGAAATCTGGGGATAGGCATAAAAGTCATCCAAAATTGTGCTAAACACATTCTTGAAAATTATTTCGAGCAGTTAGTTCATGAGCTCACAGGAATAGAAAACAGATGTGAAAACACACCTGGCCTCTTAGCAGCAAATAATCCTGAGCTGATAACGAGCATCAAGATGGATACAGGGATTAGTGAACTCAGGGTTGTTGTAGCGAGATTGAATATTATAACCCCCAAATCCTCCAAAAATAAATGAAAAATATATCTATACAAAAAGCAGATAAAAATTCACTTGACATCTTCCTGAGAGACAATCTCCACTACTTCCAAATTAACAATGTAAGTGTAGACCGGATGTGGCTTGAATTCAGAAAATAGTATCGGCAGAAATTGAGAGATTTATACCAAATAAATTTACAAACAATGGAGCTGATCCTCCTTGGTACACAGATGAGTCAGAATAGTGTTGCAGAAACAATGAAAAAAACATGCCAAATAATTGGACACACAATCTCCAATAGTGGCAATCTTTTACAGAAGCTCAAAATTTGGCATGTACTTCAATGTGAGATGCTTATCATAGTTTCCACAGTGAATCATTGATCTTGAAACCTGGCAGAAAATCCAAAGAGATTCTAGTCGTATGTGAAATATGCTAGTAGCAAAACACAATCAATGCCTTCTCTATGTGATATCAATGGAAATGCTATTGACAACAGTGCTGCCGAAGCAGAGTTACTACACACAGCCTTCCAGAATTCCTTTACCAAAGAAGATGACATAAATATTTCAAAATTCGAATCAAGAATAGCTACCAACATGAGTAACATAGAAGTAGATATCCTCGGAGTAGTGAAGCAACTTAAATCACTTAACAGAAGCAAGTTTTCCGGGCCAGGCTGTATACCAGTTAGGTTCCTTTCAGAGTATGCTCCATACTTAACAATCATATACAACCGTTCAGTCAACAAAAGATCCACGCCCAAAGACTGGAAAGTTACACAGGTCACACCAATATTCAAGAAAGATAGTAGGAGTAATCCCCTTAATTACAGGCCTTTATCATTAACGTTGATATGCAGCAGAATTTGGGAACATATATTGTGTTTGAACATTATGAATTAACTTGAAGAGAACAGTCTGTTGACACAGAGTCAGCAAGGATTTAGAAAACATCGTTCTCGTGGAACACAACTAGCTCTTTACTCACATGAAGTGTTGACTGCTATTGACAAAGGATTTCAAATTGATTCCGTATTTCTAGATTTCCAGAAGGCTTTAGACACTGTAACACACAAGAGGCTAGTTGTGATATTTCATTCTTATGGAATATTGTCTCAGTTATGTGACTGGATTCATGATTTCCTGTCGAGAGGTCACAATTCGTAGTAATTGATGGAAAGTCGCTGAGTGAAACAGAAGTGATTTCTGGCATTCCCCAAGGTGCAGTTATAGCACCTTTGCTGTTCCTTATCTATATACACGATTCAGGAGAGCAGCTGTTTTAAGTTGTTTTCGGATGATGCTGTCACTAGTAAATTAAACAGAAGTTCAAAAAAAGTTGCAGAATGATTTTGAAAAGATATCTCTATGATGCAAAAAATGGACAATTGACCCTAAATAACGAAAAGTATGAGGTAATCCACATGAGCCCTAAAAGGAATCCGTTAAACTTCGGTTACATGATAAATCAGTCAAATCCAAAGACCATAAATTCAACTAATTACCTAGGAATTATAATTACGAACAACTTAAATTTGAAGGAACACACAGAAAATGTTGCAGGGAAGGCTAACCAAACACTGCATTTTATTGACAGGACACTTAGAAAGTGTAACAGATCAACAAAAGTGACTGCCTACACTATGCTTGTCCGTCCTCTTTTAGAATACTGCTGCACAGTGTGGGATCCTTACCAGACAATTGATTGATGGAGTACATCGAGAAAGTTCAAAGAAGGGCAGTATGTTTTGTATTATTGCAATTTTGGGGAGAGAGTGTCACTGAAATGATACAGGGTTTGGGGTGGACAATTAAAATTAAGGTGTTTTTCGTTGCAGTTGGATCTTCTCATGAAATTTCAATCATCAAATTCCTCCCCCGAATGCAAAAATATTTTCTTGATGGCGACTTACTACCGATCATCATAATAAATTAAAGGAAATCAGAGCTTGCATGGAAAGTTATAGGTGTTTGCTTCTTTTGCGCGCTGTATGAGATTGGAATAATGAGAATTATTGTGAAGGTGGTTCAATGAACCCTCTGCCAGGCCCTTAAACATGATTTGCAGAGTATCCATCTAGATGTAGTTGAGTCGTGTTTTGTTCATGAAAAGCTGAGATGAGATGTAATGCTCTTTTAACTTCCTTGAGTTCTTCATGAGGTTATGAACAACATACCTCTGGTCTGTGATTCTTCAGTCTAACAAATGTCAGGCTCCATCGGCAGCTGCATTTCATCCTTATCACTTGTGACAGTTGTTGGTCAGTTACTTCAAGTGAAATGTCAATTCTCTAAGGTTTGTACAGTTACTGTGTCACATCTGAGAATTTATTAACCCTTAACCAGAATGTATATTTTTACGAACATAACTGGAATTGTTCCAGCCTGGAAAGCTTTAAACATCATATAACTGGAATTGCGGGTCCAAATGGACCCTTGAATAAAAATTCAACAAAATCCCCATAAAAGTTATAATTCGTGTGTAACTGCGTAATGATTAAATTAAAATAAGTTTTATTTCAAATATAAATCAACTTTTATTGAGCAAAAATTTTACATTGTGTTATTTTTTTAACTTTAAGTCCTGTGTCTCATATTTTACAAGAATTTTTAGTACCATACTTTAGAATGCTAAATGATTCCAAAAAAAGGCTTAGATTAAAAAACCTAGATATACGATGGAGTTTCTCATAACTTCCCTGTAACATAAACAGGGACTCTTTATGCCATCAATCAGAAACAAAAATGATGAAAATGAAACATGGAAGTGTTCAAATGTTATGTATATCAGTACCTGAACTAAGAATGGTCGTTGGTACACAACACTTTTTTTCTGCATGTCATTTACAGATGAATTTAAAACTTCTGTCAAATTTTTGTGATTGTTTGCTGTCAGTTTTAGGACCACATAAATAACACCTTCCTCTTTTTTCATGAGCCACTTTGATTACAAGTTGAATTTTCTAGTTGTAGGTCATTTTGTGGTTCATTACCTGCCCGTAGAAAATTATCTATCCTACTCTTCAAATCTGCTGAAAATGAATACTCCATCTTTCTTTCTGTGATAAATGGCCTTATCAAATTTAGTCCAATTTCTTTTATGTAATGATTACGTTTCATATGTTGTCCACCAGTTGATGGCTTCCATATTATGAATCCATTTGCACTCGCAACATTCAATATTGCTGAAAAAATTACACATGGCCATTGTTGAGTTCTTCTAGAGACTGAATAAGTGGTGCATTTCTGATCTAATGTATCATTACCACCTTTTGTTCTGTTGCAAAATTCAGTTATCTCAGGTTTTCCACTGTTTTTATTGACTGAATTTTCATGGTGCATTGATTAGATCACCACTAGGCTTCAATTCTTTTTTTTGGACATAAGATGCCAATGTTTTATCTTTCATGAAACCAAATCATATAGATCCTACTACCCGTTGTTTATTGGCTAAAAATTCTGGTGGTATTTCCCTTTGTTTTTCACATCGTTCCAATGTAAGTCAAACCATTTTCAATCAGTCTGTCAACAAGCTCCACAGAAGAGAACCTGTTATCAGCAGTTATATTTCTATTTGTTCCAAATAAAGGTTCTGGAAGCTGCACATTCTGTGTTAGAACTGAAAGTTGGCTTGTTTTATTAGTGATTGCTTTGCCCATCTAGATAAAAGCATTGTATAAATAGTGTGTTTTAGCATCACAAAGGCACATAAGCTTGATGCCATATTTAGCAGGTTTCAATTTCATATAAACCTTAAGAAATATTTCCCTCTAAAAGGGCAAAGCATTTCATCAACTGTCAAATATTCTGAAATTTGTTTTTACAGTTCTCAATGAAATGTCAAAATATTTCTGAGACGAGAGCAGCACAATCATTAGTTCTTTTTTCTTCTTTAGAATTCACATCATCAAATCTCAAAGCAGATAACAGGAACATAAATCACTTTACTGACATTGTTATTCTGAGTATATCTCAGCCTGTCCCATCAGTTGCCCATAAACTTTCTGTATTGTCATGGCCAGATTTGAATACACCTGATAATAGTAACAACCCAAAGAATGCTTTCATTTCCACAATACTCACATGGTTAGTGCAAGTAGCAATAGTTTTATACTTTTCTGAATATTCTGTTATTTTCTGGTTAGCGTGAGTGCAAATATGTGCGATCATTTCATCTGATATCAGAAACTGCCATGATTCAATTGGTGATACGTTCTGTGTTTCACGAGCTGCACTGATGAGACCAGGGAGGTGAGTGGTGATGATGTGGCTTCTGACTCTGGACCTAGTTGGTGAATGAGTAGACTACTTGAATCGATTTTTACCTTGAAAATATGCACTACTTGACAGATGGCTATCTCTCTCTACTGAATCATCAGACGATGACTTGCTTGAATCAGAAGAAATTTCTTGTTGTGTATTTTCATTGTCACTTATGTCATCGTCATTTATTTTCTCTTCCTCACAAGGTTGAAAATCACTTAAAGATTCTGTATCTGAATAATTTTCAGCTAATAATAGGTCACAGATTTCTTCTTCAGTGAGACCCTGCTGCATTGTGACAATAAAGTGCCTGAAACACCACAAAGGAACTCAATATATACTGACTAAAAAAAATCCTTTATCTGGAATAGCGGGTCAAATTGGTCTCAGGGATGGCACTTACTTCCACTTCCAGTAAATTTCAAGCAGTGAGCTCCCAGTCCCTGGTGCACATCACAATGTACTGAGATTACACTGGCGTGCGAAACTGAAACTCCATGTATTTCCATTGTTAGATGGTTTTATTGTTGTCAGCAGGTCCAGAATGACCCACAATTTTGGTTAAGGGTTAAGGTTATTTGCAGCCTCTGCTGCTTGCACATAACCAAATTTGTACTACAAAATCGACACTAAATGTAAATGACTATTGTTGATGTTTATTTGCTCACATGGTGTGTTGTTATGATATTTCTTAATGTGACATTTCACATCGAAAGGTGTAGCACACACATTATTAGTGTTTGTTAGGTCCAGTTACTTGGTTGGCTAAGAGCACATACATCAAAAAAGGCTTATGAAACTCACCCATGTATTTGGATTTTACTTGTATCAGCCATTTCCAATGCCTTCTGTCTTTGGAACTCTAAATTTCATCAGAAATATGTGTGCGTTATTCTTAACTGTGAAAATTCCAACCACAATTCAAATTTCCAAAGTTGTAGAATATGTCCTTTCTTTCTTTCTTTCTTTTTTTAAACCCTAGATTCTCTCTGAATTGAAGAAGTAGTGTGTGTGTGTGTGTGTGTGTGTGTGTGTGTGTGTGTGTGTGTGTGTAATTACTTAACCTATGTAGTGTATTAGAGTGTAAAGAACTTTGTGGTAGATCATTAATTTGCAACTTTGTGGTAGATCATTAATTCGCACATATTGTTGATTAGCTGTGGACTTCATTAAATAATAGTTTTTGTTGCAGGTTTTAATGGCAGCCGGTGTCTGTGCTGCTGTTTGTCTTGGACTTACAATGTTTGCTATGCAGACAAAATGGGACTTCACAGTACTGGGGGGGTCACTTTTTGCTGTACTGTTAGTTCTCATAGTGTTTGGTATCATTGCAATAATTTTTCCATCAAGAGTAATGTTACTGTTATATTCAGCATTTGGTGCAATACTTTTTTCTGTGTATCTTATATATGACACACAACTTATGCTAGGTGGGAAGCACAAGTATAGTATTTCACCTGAGGAATATATTTTTGCAGCACTTAACTTGTATGTTGATGTAATAAACATCTTTCTTTATGTTCTTGCAATAATAGGTCTTGGCAGAAAATAATAAATCTAAAGTCTCAGAATTATTTGTGCAAATAATGCCCAGTTATTGGTGCTGTAGGTTCTGTTTCAATCAGCCGATAACTGTGTGCGCTGGCTTATAGTTTTATTAATGCCTGTGCTGACATTAGAGTTGCAGACCTCACAAGGAAGCATGAATGACCTTATATTTTAAAGAGAAAAAGCACACTTGCAAGATATCAGCCCATCAATCGATCACACATGATAATTTGGACCGTAATTCTGATATGACCTTCTGAAAATACAGCTTTTAAACTTTCACGTGCACCAGTTGTCCATCACTTCCTCCGCCCCACTGCAGCTGCACTGCCCACTGCCATGACCAAGTGTGAAGTACTGTACATTGGAATGACAACCAGAGCCCTCTTTCAGGTCATAGGTGAGTGCTGTCAGAATTATTTAATGTGGAATCGATTTCTGGGGCTGATATCTTGCAAATGCACTGTTTTCTCCTTAAAATGTGAAGTCAACTTCGTGCTGTTTCCTTGTCAGAGATAATATGTATGTGGTTTTGTGTGTGGAAAAGAAATTTTTGTATGAAGTGATAAATGTAGCTGCCAACAGGCGAGTTAACTGCAACAACCTTTATAAGTAACTTGTATCTTGCAAAAAAGCATTCAGAAATATGAAGAGGCAGTTAAAAGGAGACAGCAGAGAATAAATGATGTGAAACAATTTTTTGTTTATGTGTTGCATATTTTTTCATTTAGTATTGTTCATCTGGTGGGAATTTGATTTTTAGCATGTATTCTTGACATTATTAGTCAAGCAACTCTTCACTAGATCCTGTTAAAAGAATTTATTTTCCTAACTGGGGAATGTGGGATAAACTGTAATGTTGCTGTTTCTAAAAAATCATAACATTGAGTGGAATCTGCTAAATGCAAAATGAGCAGTGTAGATCTGTATATGTTCTCACTGTGTCTGTGTTTGATGGCAACAGTGGTTAGGGTAGTGGTGGGGAGAGTGATGGCAGTGATGACATATTTCTGAATGCTGTTACTTTGAGAGAAAAGTGTCGACATATATTGATATATGAAAATTTTTGATGTAGAGGGTAATTAGAACAACACTGTTCACTTAACCTCATACATGAATCATTTGTGTAATTTTATTAATTATTGACTAGAATATTGAAATTAATGATCAGAAGAGGCAAAGGAAATAGCTTCTCGACATAGAACATGAATACTGTTTCTGCATTGGATTGAAAGACGAAGTGGGAGAAGTAAATCACTGCAGTTTCTCTTTTCATAGTCTCCTCCAGTAGCTCTCTGAATCTCATTTTTGCACCACAACAATAGTCATTGCATTTTGTATGATCTAAGGAAGATTTTTTTTTTAATTATTAAAAGCTCAGCTCTATCTCTTTGTTTGGTGGTTGTGTTTCAAGTAAACGTTAGCCCTTTCTTTAAAAGTATTGTTGATTATGGAAGTATAACGTAAAAGCACTTTTTGCTCATTGAACCATGAGTAACTCTTCTTCACAATGGATTGATCTCAGAAGGTATTAAATGTTTTTGATTGTACATTAGAGAATTATTACATTTAACTTCAAATGCTATTGAAACCTTGTAACTTTATGTGATTCAATGCTAATAGTTATTTAATTTGGTTTCACTGTGAATTTTGTGATCAGGACGTACAATAGTTTAATTTATTGATTTGATAAAGGACATTTAAGATATTTAGGGAAATTTTGACTGAAGATTCATTTCTTGCCATAAACTGTTATTACAGTGGTGAGTTAGGTTCCCAAAGCATCACAGCAATTTGTTTTATCTGTTATCTTAAATGAGAGCTGCCTTGATACCTACTGAAAGTTGGTAGATTGTGCTAGATTTGTTTTTGTTATAGGACTGAAGATAGTTATTTTTAGATACTTTTAATAATGCAGTTGTGTGATTTATTAGAAGGCTGGAGAAAAATGATACTACAGAGTGCCTTATAATCCAAGTGGTAATCATTGTTGCAAAATACAGCATTACTCTGATGTTTTTATTTATATTCTCTCTATTTCTGAGTGTTTTTATTTGAAATTGCGATCATTTCTTAGTTGTTACTGTAATTTCTTTATTGTTTTATTATTTTGTATCAGTTTACAACTGTAATGTGACTTTTACTTCGTCATGTGATAACTTTGTTAATACACCGAACATAGAAGTGTCATAACTGTGTTGTGATATGTCTCTTTCATTCCACAACAATAAAAAAAATATTGTATTTGTATCATAAAGGATAATATGAATGGCTTATAGAGAAGACTTTATATTTTTATTTACAGTCTTCTTTCTTCATTCCCTCAACTCCCTCTCCCTCTCTCCCTCCCTGTGCGCGCACTACCTCCCTCAACCATAAATTGTGTTGTGTATCTCTAAGGGGAAGGATATTACAATTATGCACTTTTGTTGAAACCATGTTACTATGGAACCTCGAACCCAGTGGTTCAAGTTGATGCATAAGCACCTGTGGTGCTGCTGCCGACCCCTCCCCCTTTCCCACCCTTCAGGGCTCATCAGTCTTTGGTGAATTTGAGAGTTTGTGCTTGGCCATTACAGGTTCCCAGCCTTTGCATCACCTCTTTCCTCTGTGCTGCATGTCTCTGTGCTGCATGTCGCTTTCCCCTCGCTTGGGGGACACGTCATGGGTATTTTTGGGAATGCATTCTGTTGTTCTGGAAGCCCAGCATCAGAATAGTCCTTCGTCTTCCTCTTCCTTCTTATTCCATCTCCTCTCCTTCCTCCACTTTGGCATTTGAGGTCTCTGTCTTTTTCCTCCCTGTGCACTCCTAAAGACCAGTCCTTGCGTTTGACACGTAACAGGTGAATTGGTAATGGTTAATTCCCAGCGCCGGCTCGACAGGTAGGGTTTGCACATACTCCTATGTACAGGCGAGGCCCAGAGAGGGGTGATTGCCTGAGCTGTCACCTTTCCAATTGCTAATTGGTCCCTCTGTCTGTTTTGACAGTACACATGAGTGTGGTTATAACGCTGACACTGGTAGCAATGCATCAATCAAATGTGAGAAAGAGACTGCATGTAGGCACTGAGTTTGCATCAACCTTTTTCATGCTACCAGTGTCAATGTTACAACCACACTAACGTGTCCCTTCAAAACACATCCAAATGTGTTACTTGTGATAGTGATCCGCATGAGGGTGATTGCCCAACTCCTTCTCCCCACTGTGTCAATTGTAATGACAACCATACAATTTCATCCCCTGTCCCTTGAACAGGCTGTCCAGGAGATCCAAGTGAAGGAACAGTACCCTACCCTGTCCCTTTCAAGTCGTTGGCTAGTCAAAAGCCCTGAATTTGACCATCTGGCACTTATAGTACCATTTGTTTTACACCTCACCCCACATAGGCTATGGTCCCGCAGACTTGCAACTTCCAGTTCAGTACTGCAGTTCTGATATTATCCAGTATCACAACAGTATCCCCATCTCCTCCTCCTACAGCTGCGCAACAAGCCAACAAATCTTCACCCTCGGCAACAAAATCGCCTGCTACACAACCAGCAGGCCAGAAAGGACAAAAGGAACACTCCCGCAAAGACTTTTTACATCCCTCTAGTCAACAAACATCTGAGTCTTTGTCTGCCAGTCATAAAAGCTCTAAGAAATTGAACAAAGGCAGACGGTCTTCTCTTTCCCCCAACATGGAGATCGTGTTGAACAGTGTCATCGTGTGAGAGACTCACCTGGCCAACCTCCATTTCGCCGATGCCCAATATGTACCACTTGTCTGTCCTGGAGTCCGCTGGCTGACCCAGGGAGAATGCCAACACTTCAGTAGATTTCATGGAACAGGATTCTCCAGCCTCTGCACTCTGTAGCAGTGAGCCTTCAAAGTCTGGCCCTTAGCAGCCTCCACAGTAACAGCCCTTCGTATGTTCCCTCCTCCCCACTCCTGGTTAAGAGTCTTCTCCAATGGAATGTTTGTAGCATTAGATCCAACAAGGAGGAATTATGGCTGCTCTTGGAACCTCAATGTCCAGTTGTTTTCTGCCTTCAGGAAATGAAATTGTGACTGCTTTGACCTCTAGCATTTCCTTCCAGTCCACTTTGACCTTTTCACCAAAGCATGGCATTCCATCTCTTGAGGGAGTCATGGTGCTTATTTGGGATGATGTCCGTAGTGAAACCATCTCATTGAGCACCCGGCTGCAAGGTGTTGCAGTCCCCACTTTCTTTCTCTCATTTCACATTTTCTCTTTGCAATGTCTACATCCCTGCATCATTCACTGTCACCAGGGCTGACTTACTCCAGCTCAGTGGTCAACTCCCTCACTCTTTTTTGCTGTTTGATCACTTTAACGCCCACTATCCCTTTTGGGGCTCTTCGAGAACCTGTCTGAGAGGTTCCCTTTTAGCTGATCGCAATCAACTCGACCTCATCTGTCTTAACACTAGAGCACCCACATCATTCAGACTCTAACCACACCTATTTGCTTTTGATACGCAGTCGAGCGACCATTTCCCGAGCACTATCTGTATGCTGACTCGTACCCCACCTGCATGCAAACCCAATTGGCCAGATATTTAATATCTCGCACTTCTTCCTTACCATGTCGTGTCCCAGCCGCCTGGTGGACTGAGGCATGCTGTGACGTGATTTGTGTGAAGATGTGCTCTCTGAGTATTTAACTGTCATCCTATGATGGCGAGCTGTATTCTTTATAAATAGTGGCATGTGCAGTGTCGTCGCATTCTTCAGGATAGCAAAAAAAGTTAGCTGGATTTCCCATACTAGTTCTTTTAACAGTTTCACTTCCTCTTCTGTTATATGGGGAACCTTGTTGGCTCTCTGGGACCAAGGCTCGTTCCCCTATGTCCAGTCTTGACCATAGCAGATGATGATGTTGTGGGCCCTGTTGCTATCTCAAACACCTTAGGCCACTATTTTTGCAAAGATTTTGAACTCAGCCCACTATCACCCCACATTCATCCCTTGGTAATGAGTGGAGGGGGCTCAAGTGTGACGTCCTTCTCCTCTCAGCATCGTAAATGTTACATTGCTACCTTTGTGGTGAGGGACCTTGACTGTGCTCTCACCTCATGCCGACCTTCCACCCTAGGGCCAGATGGTGTTTTCTCATTCAGATGTTTCAGCATCTTTCTCATGTGGACAAGAACGTTCTCCTTTGTATGTACAGTTGCATTTGGAAAGATGGCACATTTCCCAGATGCTGGCATTAAGCCAGTCATACCCATGCCTACCCTTCCTTCTAGCTGCCACCCCATTTTTCTCATTAGTTGCTTTTGCAAGGTGATGTAACGTATGACTCATGGCTGGCTGTTATGGTGGCTTGAGTCTTGCAATCTACTAACCATTGCAGAATGTCGATTTCGTGCACACCGTTTCGCAGTTGACCATGTCATGAACAGCTTTCTGTGGAAATCTGAGACTGTGTCTGTGCTTTTTGATTTGGAGGAAGCATGTGACACATGCTGGAGGACTAGTATCCTCTGTACTCATATACACATGAGGCTTCTGAAGCCACCTGCCATGTTTGCTTCAGGAAGTTTTAAAAGACTGAGTTTTCAAGGTACATGTGGGTTTATCTTCGTCAGACACCTTTATCCAGAAGAACAGGATACCTCAAGGCTCTTCCTTCAGCAATGCACTATTTGCTACAGTCCTTCATCCTATTAAGGGCTGTCTCCCACTTGGAATCTCCGGATCCCTTTCCGTCGATGACATTGCAGTTCTGCACAGACTTGTCTCCTTGAGCGATTAACTTTTCCAGTCACAAAATCGTTTGTAAGAGTTTTTGGCAGCACAATGGGTTTCTTCCACCGTATTTACGCATTGGGCCTGCTGCTCTTCCATTCACCGAAACTGTTAAATTACAGTGACTTATGCTGGATAGGAAACTTTCTTGGTCCTCCCATGTCTCTTACCTGGCTGCACGCTGTTCCTGGTCTCTCAGTGTCCGACGTATCCTAAGTGGTACTTTCTGGGGAATGGATCAGACCACCCTCCTTGGTTTGTACTGATCCCTTGTCCGTTTGAAGCTAGACTATTGGTGTTTTGGTTATTCATCTGCATGTTTATCCATATTACACCATCTTAACACAGTCCACTATTGTGGAGTACATTTGGCCACTGGAATCTTTTACAGTAGCCGGGTTAAGAGTCTCTGGCGAGATATCCTCCTCAGCAGATAGCTTGTCACTTGGCCCCCATGCCCAGCCACCCATTGTATGCCCCGTTTTTGATTATTCCCTCGACTGCCAGTGTAGGGTGCACCTTTCTTCTTTATTACCTCTTGGAGTTTGCTTTCAGATATTGCTCCTGTAGCTTAACTTCTTGCTACCTGTCATGTTCCTGATGCGTGTGAAGCCTTCACTGCCTCAGCTTCGTGTGGTGGCCATGTTCATGTTGGACTTTGTTCTCTTCCCAGGGACACTATTCCAGATTCGATCTATCGCTGTAAGTTTCTCGACCTCAGCGCGCAACTTAGCGATAGCACCTTTGTGTACACTGATGGCTGTAAGACCAACTGTGGTGTCGGGTGTGCCTTCATCATTCGCAACAACCCTTTTCGGTATCGGTTTCCAGAACACTGCAGAGTTTTTACAGCAGACCTTTCTGCCTTCTATCAGGCCGCCAAGTACATCGGTGACACAGGCTTTTTAATTGTTATATGCACCAATTCTCTGTGCTCTTCAGAGCCTCTGTGTGCTTACATAGTTCATACCTTACTGCAACGGATCCAGGGAAGCTTTCTCTTGCTCGTTATTAAGGAAGCCACTGTTATGTTCATGTGGGTTACTTGTCATGTTGGTCTGATGGGAAATGAGACTGCAGTCCTCCTACCTCGGCTTGCCAGCTCTTCCGTTCCTTCAGATGATCTCTGCATTGCTGTCTCGGCAGATAGTGTCTCTTTGACATCACCAGTGGCGTTTTCTTCACGAGAACGAGCTCCGGGGAATTAAGCCTCTCGCAACAGCTTGGCTGACCACCTCTTGGAACTGTCATTTTAGCCACTGTCATTTGTTATGTGGAGACTACCCATCACTTTGTGCTCTTTGTCATCAACATTTGATGTTTGCCATTTCTTGACCCAACGCCCATTTTTTAAGTGCTAACATCCCAGTGTATGTTTGCCATCTATCAGCCATTTTAATGAGTGGTACGCAGCCTGTTCTACTTTTTATGCATTGCCGTAATATGGCGAAGGACATTTCAAATTTCTTTGGTGACCTCCGCTGCCTCTACTGCATATTTTGTAGATCTTTCTCCAAGGGAAGGTCTTGTTTTTAGCTCTCTTTCTTTCCATTGATTGGGCTTAGCGTATAGCCATTTTTAACATCTTTCATTTCTTGGTGTTCTAAAGTTATGACATTTTTCAGTTGTTTTTGTGCCCTAAAACAAAATTAAAATAAAAAAGCATCTGTGATGCCAATCTATTAGACTTGTGAAATACTGTAACTAAGTAAACGTAAAAAATCCGACAGATATTGGAAACTGTGACTCCTGGACCTTAATATACCTTTATTTTTCTGTAGTGTGTGGGGAAGGAAAGTTAAATCACAGTGCAGCTTTGTACTTAACATAGCAACACTTCAAGCAGTCTGGTAATTGTCGTTTACTATGATGCCCCTTTTGTGCTTTTGCAGCAAGAAATTTGTGTTTATAGTTGATGTGGACATTGCATAAAAACATTTACCATTTAGCAAGCAGTGTATACTCAAGTACAAGAAAGGTGACCTGAAACAATTGTAAAAAGTTCACTTAGCTTTTTAAGATAGCATTAGTGTTCAGAGGCATTGAAATGTTGTGTAGTACCGTATGTAGGTTCAGGTGTTAAATGACATGGCATAGAGTTAAGTTATTGTGTTGGAAAACATTGTTTGTTTATCATTCCATATAAAAGTTCACGCACAGTTTCACATTTTCGCATGAAAATCTCAACACGAAAACATAGACAGGGTTGCCATATGTTTCCCCAAGTGAAATTCCCATTTCCCTGTTATCCAGCCAAGATTTAGCATTTTTCTCTGAAAAATTTTGAGATATCAAGGGTAAGTTAAAACATAAGTTGACAATCTGTCGTTGCAGCTATGGTACAAGAAACAGTAGTGCAAATGAGAAAACATCTAAAAAAAACACCTTGCAAGCAGATGTCATTTCCTGTGCACACTCCGCTACAGAGTGAAAATCTCATTCTGGAAATATCCCCCAGGCTGTGGCTAAGCCATGTCTCTGCAATATCCTTTCTTTCAAGAGGGCTAGTTCTGCAAGTTTCGCAGGAGAGCTTCAGTAAAGTTGGAAGGTAGGAGACGAGGTACTGGTAGAAATAAAGCTGTGAGGAAGAGGTGTGAGTCGTGCTTGGGTAGCTCAGTTGGTAGAGCACTTGCCCGCGAAAGGCAAAGGTCTCGAGTTCGAGTCTCGTTCTGGCACACGTTTTAATCTGCCAGAAAGTTTCATATCAGCGCACACTCCGCTACAGAGTGAAAATCTCATTCTAAAAACCATATTGCTGCAAAATTTACACTTGAGAGTTAGAAATGTATGTAAATATCGGCAGTAATGGATTATGTACTTTACAATGTCTGTTCAAAAAATTCTGGGACATTTGTAATTTCACGCTAATTGTGTGTTGGAGCGAAATGTGGCTGCATGCACTTTGGTTTAATGTGTAACAGCCAGAAGTTTCATTCTTGTATATCTATTAGTTATTGTCTAGTGCTGTATTGAATAGAACATTGTGTCGCACAGTTGCAAATTTCGAGATGGTAGAGTTAGAGGAGCAACGCGTCTGCATCAAGTTTTACAAGAAACTCAAAAAAACCCTTACAGAGAGGCACCACTTGATGCAGGAAGCCTACGGTGATGATGAGTGCTCAAGCCGTACTCGTTACGAATGGTTCACGTGGTTCAAAAATGACCAAATGGAACTAAAAGATGACTCTGTCCAGGAAGCCCTTTGACGTCTACTGACAATGCTCATGTCAGGAACATCAATGAATTTGTGCTTGCCAATCAAAGACTGACTGACTGAGAGATTGCAGAAGAATGTAACATTTCAGTTGGATCATGTCATGGAATCCTGACACGTCATTTTGGAATGCATTGTGTTGCTGCCAAGTTCGTCCCACCTCAAGACCAGAAAGACATTTGCCTCGCAATCTGTGAAAAGCTTTTGGATCATGCAAATGAGAACCAGATGTTCCTTAGGAGAATCATAACTGGTGATGAGATGTGGGTCTACGGTAATGATGATGAGACCAATTTCAACTGTAACAGTGGGTTGGCAAAGGTTCTCCAAGACAAAAAAAAAAATCACGTCAGTAAAATATTGGGAATTCTGAAGGAGAATATTTCGAAGGAGACCATGCACAGTAAGTAAAAGGTAAGCATGGAAATATTTTGTGGACAAAGTTCTGGAAATTTTTGCAGAAACCTCGTATAAACAAAAACGAGGCCAAAACTGGTCAGAGTTAAGGTGATGTTGCATACTTCAGTAGTTAGGAAAAAGACTCAGTCACACCCTGTTTTATTACACTGCTCACAATGTTGATTATAGATTAAGGGTATCATGCTCAAATAACATTGGATGTCGGAATACATCATCATAACCCACCCTAATTCATGTCCTTCCCCCACTCCTTCCTCATACGCAGTGAAGATACCGCAAATATGGTTACTTCACCAGATAATTTAGGAATGTCATCACTGTTATTTAGGTTCAGTGACCGAATGAGGTGGTGTAGTGGTTTCATTTGGGAGGGTAATTGTTTAAATCAAACGCCAGCCATCCAGATTTAGGTATCCTGTGATTTCCCTAAATCTCTCCATGAAATGCTGGTTGGTCTCAGCCAATTTTCTACCCCATCCTTGATATGCTCCGAGCTTGTGCTGTGTCTCTAATGACTTCAATGTTGGTGGGCTGTTAAACCCTAATCGTCCTTGTAGGTTCAGTGAGTTTCATTAAAGTGGAAGTTTCTCAAATACATTGGCACAAAGTCATTGGATTGGAAAAAGCAGTAATATTCGCGAATAGCAGTTGTGAAGGAAATTTTTCTGTCACAGTAGACCAGTTACAATCCAATAGTGTTACTGTTATGACAGGTAATGTCAGTTAGCTGCAGCACTTGTTAGAGATAAAGATATTGTTACGTTAAATAGGAAATCATATTATTTATCAGGCAGCATTTGTCCTGTGGTTGGGTTTGTATAAATTTGTTCAGAAACCTGAAGGAATTTCTTTTTAATTGTGTTCATTTCTAGGACATTTTTCTGGTGAAACTAGAAATTCATGAAGTTAAAATTTTTAATATGCAATAACCTATAAGTTATTGTCACGTAGCTGTGCAGTCTGAGGCACCTTGTCACGGTCCGCGCAGCTCACCCCCGTCGGAGGTTCGAGTTCTCCCTCGGGGATGAATGTGTGTTGTAATTAGCGTAAGTTAGCTTAAATTAGATTAAGTAATGCATAAGCTTAGGGATCGATGACCTCAGCAGTTTGGTCCCATAAGACCTTACCACAAATTTCCAAAATTATTGTCATGTAATTTTAATTATGTGAGGGAACTGTAATGCATGGTTTGGGTGTGGCTGTACAAAAACAGACAAAAAAAGAAAACAAATAATTCAAGCCTGCAGAGCCGATATTCGTATCTTTCATGCATTGGTCTTATGGTTGGTGGGTTGGTTGATCTGGGGGAGGGGAACCAAACAGTGAGGTCATTGGTCTGACTGGTTTAGGGAAGGTTGGAGAAGGAAGTCAGCCATGCCCTTCCAAAGGAACCATTCTGGCATTTGCCTGAAGCAATGTAGGGAAATCATAGAAAACCTAAATTAGTATGGCTGAACATGGGTTTGAACTGTAATCATGTGATCCAGTGTGCTAACCACTGCTCCTCCTCGCTCAGTGGTCTTATGGAAATTAGGTTGTATTGTAATGCATGTTTTTGTGCGTAACGTTTTGTATCCTCCTCTGGGAGACATTCTCGGAGACTTAAAAAGACATAGTTAATTCTCAAATGTTAACTTGTTCACCTACTCAAAATTGCCAAATTGTTTACTGGTAACAGCACAACACTAGAGTTGTGACATCATCCAAGCACTGCTGCAGTACATAGGATCATGCCAGTATGTGTTATGGAGCGTGTACAACAGAGGAGTTGTTGCCATTTGCGTTTGGTGGCTTATAGTTCTGTAACCTTTAGGCCACTGTCCTTCAAAATTGTACTGAAGTCTAGTGCAAGTCTTAGAGTGTGGATGACCCTAATGCAGTGAAGCTTTACGAATGCCTTAACTATTAGTCATTAACATGACTATTATATGAAACTTGAACTTCTCTTGTCACATTGAATCTTCAAATAACTTTGAGGAATTCAGTTGGTGTTCATTATCTTTGGGTGTATGGTGGCACTATTGGTTTATGGTGTGTTGCCTTACTGCATATGCCACCTTTTATTTCCTTGTTGTAGCTGTTCCCACCAATGATCTAAGTTCCCATGTACAGTGATCTCTTGTTTCATTTGTGGCTTGAAAATAGTGTGTTGCATTCACCTATTGAAATATGGTAGAATTCGAGGACTTTACCATTCTGCATTCTCATAAGCTATTTGAACAACATGATAAAAGTAAAATATATTGTGGTAGACACAAGTTCATGTGGAGATGTGCAAGCAAGAATGCAAATTAGTTTCATATTCCATGGATCATTTGTACATTGAAGCAGAATGATGTGGAGCAAGTCATTTTATAGTCACATTACACTTTCATTTGTAAATGCCACTACATGTTGGTCATTTACATGTGTTATATATTAGCTGCAGCATTCTACACCCATTTTTGTGCTGAAGGATATCTTAAATGTGGAGTAATAACTGTCTTCTTTTTTCTTCAGGTATTGTAATCATGTATGTCATTGTTCTTTTTGAAATGCAGTGAATTATTTACATCAAACTTCAGGAGGACACAAATATAATGTGGGACAGCAGTCAATATGTTGTTCTTAGACAAACATCTACAGGATGATCATGGTTGGGCACCATGTGTTGTTCAGACAGCACATTTTTCAACAATGAAGACTTTTTTCCTTTAAGATGAGTTACCCCAAAACATTATTCAGTTTGACATTACTCAGCGAAAATATGCAAAATATATCAAATTACTGACTTCTCTCACCCCAAGAGTTACATTGATCCAAAGTGCAAATGTGACTGAACTATGTAGCGGAGATGCTGAGTCAAAGATAGACACAACAAAAGTACTGTCACACCATAAACTTTCAGCCAACAAGGCCTTTGTCAAACACACACACACACACACAGTTTCTGGCAGCTGAAGCCAGACTATGAACTGCAGTGCATGATGGGTGAGGCAACTGCTTGGGGGTGAGGAAGAGACTGGAGCGAGGCCAGGAGGAATGTGGAAACATAGGATATATAGCAGGGACCGTCCCCCACCTTTCCTCTGCCATCCTTTCCATTCCCCATTTCAGCCTCTTCCTCACCCCCACCTGGCTGTCTCTTCCATCATGCACTGCAGTTAATAAACTGGCTTCAGCTGGCAGAGACTTTGGTCATGTTTGTGTATGTTGCATTCATGCACACGTGTGTGTGTGTGTGTGTGTGTGTGTGTGTGTGTGTGTGAGATTTTTTGACAAAGGCATTGTTGGCCGAAAGCTTATTGTTGTGCCTATCTGCGACTCAGTACCTCCACTGTGTGGTGAGTAGCAACTAAGTTGTTTTAGGAGTTGCAAAATGTGTTTTTCAACACGTTATTAGGTCACTTTCTTGTCTGTCAATCTGTTAGGTACAAATTTTGCAGTTTATTTAAACTTGTTCCCAATAAGCTAGAGACTCAAAATTTTGAACGTAACTCAGAACTGAATGACAGTGAAATATTAACCCACTTTCTATTAGATCTGTTTGGTAGGGGAAGGGATGAGAAAGGTTGGTAATGTGTGATATCTAGGCTGCACTGCATGACTGGTGTGTTGTGTGGGTACACATTGATATATTATTAGTAGGTAGGTAGAACATTCTTCTATTTTAGATATGATCACATGAAAAGACTCTGAAATTTAACATACCTCTCATCTCATCAAAATGGTTAGAAGCGATAGCTAAACATCTCACACACAAGACTAAAAACCAGAAAATATTCATTCAAACAAAATTAAATTTTTAATATAATATGTTTTTAATCCAGACTAAAAACTATAATATAATTTTTTGTAGCTGCCTTAAAGACAGTTCTGAAAATTTGTGACTGTGAATTTTTAATAGCTGTGAAACTACTTGTAAGACTTAAAATGAAAAATGTTGGTCACATGTGATAGTTGATGCGCGAATTGTCCACCTCCGAACTATTACGTGTTGCATGCACCCCATATTTTTCACTACAAATATGAAAAGTATTTTCATAACTATTAAAAATTCAATCACAAATTCTGATAACTAGCTTTGTAGGGTTGGGCTTCTGTAAATGGCTAGGAGAAATTATTTTATACTTTTTAGTCTGATTTAAAAAATATTACATTAAAAATTCATTTTAATTGATATAACTATTGCAGCTTAAATTCTCATCAATATGGACACCTAGAAATTTTGAAGTTTGCACCCTACTTATTATTTCTTTGAGGGGCACTACACAAACCATTGGCATAATACATCTAGGTGCATAGAACTGAATATGTTGTGTGTTTTTGAAATTGAGGGTAAGACCATTCACAGAAAACCACAAAATAGCACTTTTAAAAATATTAGTTAGCATTTCAAACAATGGAAAATCAAGGATGGAATGTAACAACATTATTGTAACAATATTATGAGAAGGAAGGTTACTACTCACCATATAGCGGAGATGCTGAGTTGGAGATTGACACAACAAAAGATTTTCATACTTAAAGCTTTCGGCCAATGGCCTTCGTCAACAAAAGACACACATGGGGAGTGGTTTCAGTTGCCTGAGACTGCAGTTATGTGTGTGTGTTACGATTTGTGTGTGTGTGTGTGTGTGTGTGTGTGTGTGTGTGTGTGTGTGTGTGTGTGTGTGTGTCTATTGTTGATGAAGGCCATTGGCTGAAAGCTTTAAGTGTGAAAGCCTTTTCGTTGTGCCTATCTGCGACTCAACATCTCCACTATATGGTGAGTAGCAACTTTCAGCATTTCTTCTCTTGCTCAATGTATGCTTGGATTCATTACAAAACTAGTGTCGTGTGATATTCCTGGCTGTGGCCGCCAGTATTTTATTTTGCTAGAAGCTCACCTTGATGCAGCTTGATACATGTGAAGTAGCATGTGGTACAAAAGTGGAGTGAGGTACAAGCAATAAATGATAAGGTATGTACCAGTCCTGTGGGAGAGTCTGCCAACTGTCAATTGTACTGAACTTGCTTATGATTGGTCGATACGTTCAGGTGCTAGCCACCAAAATCCCTAACTTGTCTTATTAATTATTTATATACTTTTCACTGTATTTAACCCAGGTTTTAGTATGACAATCTCTCATCATTATCGTACAAGACTATCATTTTTTTCATTAAATTTCATTAGTTTTGAGAAACATCAGAGTAACGATATTGCAACTGAAGTGCTTCAGTCATCTTCGAGCTGCTTTGACGCGCTTGGGAGATGAAGTACTTTGGCTGCACTAGTCACTCTGTTTTGGACGTTCTGGAGGGCCAGGCACATATCTCTGTTTTGGGTGTCCAGGAGGGTCGGACATGTATCTCAGTATCGTGCATGTATCTCAGTATCGTGCATGTATCTCAGTATCTTGCATGTATCTCAGTATCGTGCATGTATCTCAGTATCGTGCATGTATCTCAGTATCGTGCATGTATCTCAGTATCATGAATATGTAATACTCACTCTGTCTGGTGCGTATCGGAGAGCTGGACATGTGTATCATATTTCGGAAGTTGGATGGAAAAGTTACCATACAATTAAGAAAGAAATGTTGAGTGTTGTAAAAGAAAGTGTAAATGTGTGAATATTTGAATAACGACCAAACAGGATACATTAATGAGAAGTGTCGCCCACCATCATTGTCAGTACTACAGATCTTGCCCTCAATAGATACTGAGACTATCCTGGGCAAGTGGCACCCCACAAAAAGCACAATCACAGGTTTGAATTGACAGGGTAGCAGCCTCCGCCGAAGAAGATTCCATGACTGACAAGCTGTCTTCTGCACTGGGAACGCAACTTTAGAAGATGACAGCTTGGTGGAAAGCACAGTCAGAGACTCTTATTGAATTTCTCCAGATCTCTCCAGCTTCCAGATCTGACTTCCAAAGGGACACATAATTTATAGTCATCCACAAAAGGAACTAATTCTCCCTATTGTATGTTAGACGGAAGGTCATTTACATGTAAGAGAAACTATAGTGAACTGAAGATGGAATGTTGTCAAACCCCAGTACAAGATTTCTCCCCAGTCAGAAAAATCTCCCTGCTTACATTGGTTGAATCACTAAATGTATAACTTTCAACATCATAGGAAAAGACAAGAGTGCTGCTTACCGTAAGGAAGAAACATTAAGTTGCAGACAGGCACAGCTAAAAGACATTGGAAGATTGTGTGCAACTTGTTATGTCTTCCTTACGGTAAGCAGCAATCTGTCTTTTCGTACATTGTTGATATTCCTACCGGGAGTTTCCATTGTTTAATAAGTATAACTTTATGCATTCTTTTGGGAGATATAACATTATCCACTGGTTTGCTATGCCACCAGTTCCATAAAATCTTATTTCATCTAAGGGCATATTGTGACTGTCACAGACAGATGCATTAAACAGGTCACAAAAAATACAAAACAGCTCTGCTTTGTTATTTAATGCTTGTAAAATTTGGTGAGTAAACGTGTAAATGGCATTCTCAGTTAAGCATCCCTTCTGAAATCCAAACGGTGGTTTATTGGGGACCTTGCCATTGGTGGGGAGGCTTGCATGCCTGAGCGATACAGATAGCAACCACAACGGAGGGGCATCTGTTGAGAGGCCAGACAAACATGTGGTTCCTGAAGAGGGGCAGCAGCCTTTTCAGTAGTTGCAGGGGCAACAGTCTGGATGATTGACTGATCTGGCCTTGTAACATTAACCAAAACGGCCTTGCTGTGCTGGTACTGCGAACGGCTGAAAGCAAGGGGAAACGACAGCCGTAATTTTTCCCGAGGGCATGCAGCTTTACTGTATGGTTAAATGATGGTGGCGTCCTCGTGGGTAAAATATTCCGGAGGTAAAATAGTCCCCCATTCGGATCTCCGGGCGGGAACTGCTCAGGAGGACGTCGTTATCAGGAGAAAGAAAACTGACGTTCTACGGATCAGAGCGTGGAATGTCAGATCCCTTAATCAAGTAGGTAGGTTAGAAAACTTAAAAAGGGAAATGGATAGGTTAAAGATAGATATCGTGGTAATTAGTGAAGTTTGGTGGCAGAAGGAACAAGACTTTTGGTTAGGCGAATACAGGATTATAAATACAAAATCAAATAGGGGTAATGCAGGAGTAGGTTTAATAATGAATAAAAAAATAGGAGTGCGCGTAAGTTACTACAAACAGCATAGTGAATGCATTATTGTGGCCATGATAGACACGAAGCCCACGCCTACTACAGTAGTACAAGTTTATATGCAAACTAGCTCTGCAGATGACGAAGAAATTAAAGAAATGTTTGATGAAATAAAAAAAATTATTCAGATAGTGAAAGGAGACGAAAATTTAATAGTCATGGGTGACTGGAATTCGAGAGTAGGAAAAGGGAGAGAAAGAAACATAGTAGGTAAATATGGATTGGGGCTAAGAAATGAAAGAGGAAGCCGCCTGTAGAATTTTGCACAGAGCTCAACTTAATTATAGCTAACACTTGGTTCAAGAATCATAAAAGAAGGTTGTACACATGGAAGAATCCTGGAGATACTAGAAGGTATCACATAGATTATATAATGGTAAGACAGAGATTTAGGAACCAGGTTTTAAATTGTAAGACATTTCCAGGGGCAGATGTGGACTCTGACCACAATCTATTGGTTATGAACTGTAGATTAAAACTGGAGAAACTGCAAAAAGGTGGGAATTTAAGGAGATGGGACCTGGATAAACTGACTAAACCAGAGGTTGTACAGAGTTTCAGGGAGAGCATAAGGGAACAATTGACAGGAATGGGGGAAAGAAATACAGTAGAAGAAGAATGGGTAGCTCTGAGAGATGAAGTAGCGAAGGCAGCAGAGGATCAAGTAGGTAAAAAGACGAGGGCTAGTAGAAATCTTTGGGTAACAGAAGAAATATTGAATTTAATTGATGAAAGGAGAAACTATAAATTGCAGTCTATGAAGCAGGCAAAAAGGAATACAAACGTCTCAAAAATGAGATCGACAGGAAGTGCAAAATGGCTAAGCAGGGATGGCTAGAGGACAAATGTATGGATGTAGAGGCTTATCTCATGAGGGGTAAGATAGATACTGCCTACAGGAAAATTAAAGAGACCTTTGGAGAAAAGAGAACCACTTGCATGAATATCAAGAGCTCAGATGGAAACCCAGTTCTAAGCAAAGAAGGGAAAGCAGAAAGGTGGAAGGAGTATGTAGAGGGTCTATACAAGGGCGATGTACTTGAGGACAATATTATGGAAATGGAAGATGATGTAGAAGAAGATAAATGGGAGACATGATACTGCGTGAAGAGTTTGACAGAGCACTGAAAGACCTGAGTTGAAACAAGGTCCCGGGAGTAGACAACATTCCATTAGAACTACTGATGGCCTTGGGAGAGCCAGTTCTGACAAAACTCTACCATCTGGTGAGCAAGATTTATGAGGCAGGCCAAATACCCTCAGTCTTCAAGAAGAGTATAATAATTCCAATCCTAAAGAAAGCAGGTGCTGGCAGATGTGAAAATTATCGAACTATCAGTTTAATAAGTCACAGCTGCAAAATACTAACGCGAATTCTTTACAGATGAATGAAAAAACTGGTAGAAGCCGACCTCGGGGAAGATCCGTTTCGATTCCGTAGAAATGTTGGAACACATGAGGCAATACTTATCCTACGACGTATCTTAGAAGCTTGATTAAGGAAAGGCAAATCTATGTTTCTAGCGTTTGTAGACTTAGAGAAAACTTTTGACAATGTTGACTGGAATACTCTCTTTCAAATTCTGAAGGTGGCAGGGGTAAAATACAGGGAGCGAAAGGCTATTTACAATTTCCAGAATGAGATTTTCATTCTGCAGCAGAGTGTGCGCTTTTATGAAACTTCCTGGCAGATTAAAACTGTGTGCCGGACCGAGACTCGAACTCGGGACCTTTGCCTGTCGCTTACAAGTGCTCTACCGACTGAGCTACCCAAGCACGACTCTCGCCCTATCCTCACAGCTTTACTTCTGCCAATACCTCGTCTCCTACCTTCCAAACTTTACAGAAGCTCTCCTGCGAAGCTTGCAGAACTAGCACTCCTTAAAGAAAGGATATGCGGAGACATGTCTTAGCCACAGCCTGGAGGATGTTTCCAGAATGAGATTTTCATTCTCCAGCGGATTGTGCGCTGATATGAAACTTCCTGGCAGATTAAAACTGTGTGCCGGACTGAGACTCGAACTCGGGACCTTTGCCTTTCGCGGGCGAGCGCTCTACTGACTGAGCTACCCAAGCGCAACCCACGCCCCGTCCTCACAGCTTTACTTCTGCCAGTACCTCGTCTCCTCCCTTCCAAACTTTAAAGAAGCTCTCCTGCAAACCTTGCAGAGCTAGCACTCCTGAAAGAAAGGCACACAGTTTTAATCTGCCAGGAAGTTTCATATCAGCGCACACTCCGCTGCAGAGTGAAAATCTCGTTCTGGAAACATCCCTCAGGCTGTGGCTAAGCCATGTCTCTGCATATCCTTTCTTTCAGGAGTGATAGTTCTGCAAGGTTCGCAGGAGAGCTTCTGTAAAGTTTGGATGGTAGGAGACGAGGTACTGGCAGGAGGAAAGCTGTGAGGACGGGGCGTGAGTCGTGCTTGGGTAGCTCAGTCGGTAGAGCGCTTGCCCGCGAAAGGCAAAGGTCTCGAGTTCGAGTCTCGGTCCGGCACGCAGTTTTAATCTGCCAGGAAGTTTCATATTTACAATTTGTACAGAAACCAGATGGCAGTTACAAGAGTTGAGAGACATGAAAGGAAAGCAGTGGATAGGAAGGGAGTGAGACAGGGTTGTAGCCTCTCCCCGATGTCATTCAATCTGTATATTGAGCAAGCAGTGAAGGAAAAAAAAAGAAAAGTTCGGAGTAGGTATTAAAATCCAAGGAGAAGAAATAAAAACTTTGAGTTTCACCGATGACATTGTAATTCTGTCAGAGACAGCAAAGGAGTTAGAAGAGAAGTTGGACGGAATGGATAGTGTCTTGAAAGGAGAATATAAGATGAACATCAACAAAAGCAAAATGAGGATAATGGAATGTAGTCAAATTAAGTTGGGTGATGCTGAGGGTATTAGACTAGGAAATGAGACGCCTAAAGTAGTAAAGGAGTTTTGCTATTTGGGGAGCAAAATAACTGATTATGGTTGAAGTATAGAGGATATAAAATGTAGACTGGCAATGGCAAGGAAAGCGTTTCTGAAGAAGAGAAATTTGTTAACATCGAGTATAGATTTAAGTGTCAGGACGTCGCTTCTGAAAGTATTTGTATGGAGCATAGCCATGTATGGAAGTGAAACATGGACGATAACTAGTTTGGACAAGAAGCGAATAGAAGCTTTTGAAATGTGGTGCTACAGAAGAATGCTGAACATTCGATAGATAGATCATATAACTAATGAGGAGGTATTGAATAGGAATGGGGAGGAGAGAAGTTTGTGGCACAACTTGAACTGAAGAAGGGATCGGTTGGTAGGACATGTTCTGAGGCATTTTAGAAAATGCCAATAATGAACCAGGTTGGTAGTTACTGACATCTCTTCTATTGCGTTTCTCATAGTGAGTTTAACAATGACATATTTCAGTCTCTCTGGAAAAATGCCTTGTGTTAGTGACACATATTTCAGAAAAAGGAGCACTTGTTACTTAGGAACAAGTCTTTAGTGCTCAGTTGGGAACACTATCAAATCTAGGTGAGCTCTTATTTTTGAGAAGATGTATAGAATTCTTAATTGCAGAAGCAGTAGTTGTTATGACGTGTACATGGTTTAATTTTATCAGAGCTACTTTTCCTACATACAGCTGTAATTTTTGTCTTGAACTGTTTGGCATTGTATTTTCTACTATATTTAAGAAATGATTACTCTTATTAAATACACTTGCTACCTATGAAGCATCATTTGTAGGCCTTCCATCCCGTTCAGTAGTGACGTTATCCTGCTCTCTGGCTGGTTGTCCTGTTCTGCGTTTTACTTCATTCCATATAGCCATAAGTCTGATGTCAGAATTACTGATTTCTGACATAATGTGCTTGTTGCTTGATTTTTAATAACTTTTCTTAGTGATTTTGAGCAGTTTTTGCGGTCTACAGCTATTGTAGGATCTCTACTTGTTCTTGACAATGGATACATTTCCCTTTTTCTCTCACAAGGTACTTTAATCTCTCTAGTGATCCATGCTTTTTTTACATGGTTGTTTAATGTCCTTTCTGATTAGCTTATTCAGAAAACTAATCTGAGACAATGATATAAATCTATCATTGAATAGATTAAAGTTTATGTCAGCATTTAGTTCATTGCAAATTTCATGTCTGGTCATCTCTTTTAAACTATTCTTAAAAGCTTTTGTCCTGGAGCTATTAATTATTGTAACTGACTTCTGCTGAGGATTATCTATACTGTAAGGCACTGTCTTATTTATCCTAACTGCATCATTATCTGAGGGAGCATTTGTTACTGCATGTATTGATACTTTGTTGCTTTGAGCTTCATCAAAGGAACATCATCAATTAGGATCCTCTTGTTTTTATTCTCGCATGTAGTAATTTGCGTGTCAGCAGGAAACTTAGTGCCTGGTAGTCACAATACACATCTATATGCTTACCCCAGATGTAATAGTTGAACTTTTTGAAGGGCCATAGGACAGCCAAGGCTTCTGTGTAAGTGGGCATCTGCGTAAATGGGTGGATATGAATGTTCATGCTCTGAAAGTGTTCCTCTATTGTCCGATCCACAAACAATGGCGGTTTGCACATGTCAAGGCATGGACAGGAATGGCATTGTTGACAATTCCATGCAACAGTTGCAGTATGCACATGCATGTGCTTTCTACTTGAAGTAAGCATACATCCTGCAGATTATGTGTCTCGTTTGCTAATGCAGAATTTATCACTTGCCACCACCATCAACGATAACAACTTGCAACAGAGGAAATAGAAATTCGCTAAACAACGCACTATGATCACTTTTAATGCTCACATTATCTATGGCATTCAGAGCAGAGTGCTCAGAACACTTCTGAATGCTCATTGGCTGTTGGAGTATGCACGACGTAGGTGTGCAGAACTAACCTAAACCCGACCACCATCATTCGTGACTCTAACTATAGCAAAACTAATTATGTTGATCTCTTGTTTTGAGTCAATTGTGTTTACTTGGAACCAACAAGCTCCAAAACTGTGTAATGAAGCATCAACTGCTATACAAAAATATAAATTCATATTTGGATGGCATAAATATGTAAATTTACTAAGATATGCTTTAACTCTGCCAGTGCACGATACCATGGAAATCACAGTGCCAGTCCCAAGCATGAATAAAGGAGAAGTGTTGGGCATGGAGCTAAAGACCCTATCCCAGAAAAAGAGCTAGTTACAGAACCAAAGGACAAAGGAAGCCGGATGGATGTAACGAATAAACGTACTTGGCAATGGAAACAGAACATGAATTGTTATTTAGCAACATGGAATGTGAGGACACTGAACAAGACTGGAGGACTGCAGAATCTGAAAAATGAAATGAAGAAATATAATATGATGGCGGCAGCAATACAAGAGGTGAAATGGAGAGGAAGTGGAATATTTGCATCTGGGACACACACATTGTTCTGCAGCTGTGGAGGCACAGGTTTTCTGGTTGATAATGGTCATAAAACGGCCATATTGAAATTTAAGCCTGTTGGTGAGAGACTCTGTGTATTAAGAATGAAAGCCTGTTTCTTCAATATAACCGTCATATCTACATATGCTCCAACAGAAGAGGCAGAACCAGTGGAAAAAGATATATTCTATGAGCAACTGGAACAGGAAATAGCAAGAGTGGCAAAGCATGATGTTAAGGTGGCTATGGGGGACTTCAATGCTCAAGTAGGAAGAGAAGTTGCATATAGAAGAGCAGTTGGTAAGGAGAGTCTGCATGAAGCTTCTAATAACAATGGTATCAGACTAATTGATTTTAACATGGCAATAAGATCATTATTAAAAGCACATGGGTGCAAAGGAAGGATATAAGAAAAGAATTGTTGTCGAGGTGCAGATGGAAATAGTGATCACTATTTGGCAAGAATCAAATGCAGACACAGAGGATCGCCAATTACAGACAGACCAAGAAAACTATTGAGCCGGGGTTTGATGATGCAAAGTTAAGAAATGATGAAAATACAGTACAACAATATAAAACTATTTTGACAAAGAGGCTTAATGAAGTCCAAGACCGGGCAGGAGAAGGTATTGAAGAAAGATAGGAAACAGTCAAAGGTTTAATACAGGAGACAGCTGAGACTGTCCTGGGTAGAAAGAAAAGATTGAGAACCAGGTCTGGTTTGAAGAAGATTGTAGGAGGAAGATGATAGAAAGAAATGAGGCAAGAAAAAGATTGCTGCAGAGGAGAACAAGAATTACTGTAGAAAAATACCAGGACAAGAGAAAGGAAGCAGATATGGAATGCAGGAGGAACAAGAGAGAATTTGAAAAATGGTGGATTGGTGAATTAGAAGAGAGAAACACTGCCCAGGAAACAAGGAAATTTCTATATGTGGATGAGAGATATAAGGAAAGGATTCCAACCCAGAGTGGTTCCCTGTAAAGATAAGGAGGGAAATTGATTGGAGGAAAGGATCAAATTTCAGACAGATGGGTGGAGTATTTTAGCGAACTGTTGAATACAGAATCGGGAAACGGAGGTGTAGTAAAAGCTGCTATAGTAAACAAGATGGAGCAGGAAGTAAACAGACAAGAGTAATACAGGAGACCATTGAGGAACCTATGCTGGAAGAAGTTTATTGCTAGTATTAAGACTCAAAAAAAAAAAAGCTCTGGGAGAAGGCAATATTACAGCAGAAATGATAAACTATGGTGGAGAAAAACTGATAAGGGTTTTGCATGAGATTATACTGGAAATATGGTGGAGAGAAAATATGCCGGAACAGTGGAATACAGCTATACCTCTGCCCTATACATATACAGGCATCATTATTAATCCAGTAAAAGAAACTTCAATAGAAAATGATATTAATAATGTCTTTGGAAAAGTTATTGATTGGTTTTCTGCAAATGGGCTTGCTCTGAACTTTGAAAAAACACAGTACATCCAATTTTGCTATTGCAACAACTACAGTTCCTTCAATAAATATAACACATCAGCAGCAGTCAGTAACCAGGGTAGAGCATACTAAGTTTTTGGGTGCATGAGTAAATGAGAATCTTAATTGGAAAATTCATATTTTGAATCTCCTAAAGCGACTAGGTTCAGCATCTTTTGTGATCAGAATAATTGATAATTTTGAGGATAAAGAAACTAGCAAGCTAAATACTTTGCATACTTTCACTCTCTGATGTCACATATTCACTGCTCAAAAGAAAGTGGTTAGAATAATGTGTGGGGCTCATAGTCGCACATCATGCAGGCATATCTTTAAAAGGTTAGGAATTCTCACAACAGCCTCACAGTACATTTACTCAGCAATGGAATTTGTTCTCAACAACATGGACCAGTTTAAAAACAACAGTGACATTCATGATTATAACACCAGAAGAAAGAAAGATACACACTATTGTCTACTTAACCTGTCTTTGGCACAGAAAGGGGTAAAATATGCTGCTGTAAAATTTTTTGATAAATTACTAGACGAAATAAAATGTCTGACAAACAGCAGTAACAGTTTCAAAATAAATTGAAATCCCATCTCCTTGACTACTCCTTCTATACCATAGATGAATTCTTGAATAGGAATAAATAAATCTATATGCATTTTGTGCCATTTGAGGGAATGGGGCAGGTAATGAAAATTTTAAGTTTTTTTTAAATGCACATACGAAAGAAGGTTTTTTAAGAAACCTTCATTCGTGTGTGCATTCCTTATGCACTTGACACGTTCCACATCATAATGGTTACCATGAGGTTGATCAATGGAACAAGTAACTAACTGACTAAGAAACTTTACAAAGCTGACTGCAAATTATAGAGGAATTGCACTGCTTTGTATAGTACCTAAAGTATTAGGAAAAATCATGACGGGTCGACTCAGTACATATGCAGAAGTGTATGTAGTAGACTACCAGTGTGGTTTCAGAACTAACAGATCCACTACAGATCAGGTTTTTGCCATCAGACAGATTCTCGAAAAATGTTATGACTATAACGCTGATGTCCACCAGTTTTTCATTGATTTCAAACAAGCTTATGATAGTATCAAAAGGGATAAACTCTGGGAGGCAATGCAAGACACAGGAGTACCCAACAAAATAATATGACTGGTCCATATCACTTTGAGAAGAACAGTATGTAAAGTTAAGGTTGAGGGCACTTTATCGAAGGCGTTTGAAGTTAACAGAGGATTGCGACAGGATGATGTGCTCTCCACTATTCTGTATAACGTTGCCTTGGAGAGAGTAATACGAAAGACACAAAGTGGCAACCCTGGGGGAACACTGTTTAAAAGAGTGACGCAGGCTCTTTCGTATGCAGATGATATGGATTTGTTATCCAGGAGAAAACAAGACCTGGAAGAAAAGCTTGAAAAATTAGAAAGATATTGAGCAGAGATGGGGCTGACAATTAATCAGTCAAAGACAAAATATATGTTAACATCTAGGTAAAGATATAGTGAAGGAGAAAGAAGCATGACTTTGGGAAAGAATTTGAACACTGTGGGATCTTTAAATATCTTAGGTCACTGGTAACTGAGAATAATGATACAAGAGAAGAAATACATACAAGGATTACAGCTGGTAAAAGAAGCTACTATGCACTGATTGAAGTATTTAAAGCAAGAAGCCTTAGTATGAATCTCAAGCTGACAGTGTATTGTACAGTAGTGAGACCTGTGGTGATGTATGGTTTGGAGACTTGGACAATGACTTGAAAAGTTGTTGCAGAGATGGGAAAGGGAGATACTTAGAAAACTCTTCAGGCTAATAAATGAGAGGGGTTTTTGGCAAATCAGAAGTAATAAGGAGATCAGAGAGTTGTACAAAAAACCAGATATCGTGACAGAAATAAAGAGTAATAGACTACGTTGGTTGGGACATGTAGAAAAAATGATGGATAGCAGCACAGTCAAGAAAGTTTTCATAGGAAAATCAGGTGGATGCCATATAAGGGGCAGACCGAGGACCGGTTGGCTAGACAATGTGGAGGATGACTTGAGAAGAATGGGAGTTAGAAGATGGAGAGCCAAGGCAGCCAGCTGAGAAGGGTGGGCAGAGATTGTCCAGGATGCCAAGGCCCTACAAGGACTGTAGTGCCAAGGAATAAGTAAGTAAGTAAGGCAGGTGTGCTATCTGTCTTTCAAGAGTTTCAAAAGTGACAGACTGTTTAGTAGTTGTTTAGGAATGAAATGACAACAAAAAAAGAAGTTAATTATAAAAATGATCCTTTTAATTTTCGTTTTGTAGTAGGATGTGGAAAGTTTCTTTTAGTATCTAACTTACTGGTGTCAGGTTTGATGCCTGCTGGCGAAATAATGTGCCCTAAAAATTTTATTTCTTCTCTACCAATTTTTTTTAAGTTAGCTGTAATTGGTTTCAAAAAATCTATGTAAAATTCTGTCAAGTAATTCAAGATGTTCTGACCATGTATCAGTAGCAATGAGAATGTCATCAACATATACAGTTACTTCATATGAAAAATCAGGACCAACACTGTATCAAGTGCTGCAATAAAAATTCCTGCACTTACGTTTAATCTAAAAGGTAGTAAACAAAATTGGTAATGCCTTCTGGCATGAACAAAAGCAGTGTATTTTCTTGGCTCTTCATGAAGTTTTACCTGCCAATAAGAATTCGTGAGATCTAGACTATTGAGGTGATTCACACCATAGAATTTCTGTAATTGTTTGTCTGAGTTCTCTGGTTGAGTATGAACCTGTACAATAAATTTATTAATAGCTCTTGCATCTAAAGCAGGTCTTAGCTGTCCATTTCTTTAGTTTACTGCAAGCAGTGGGCTTAAGTATGGAGATAAAGACAGTTGTATAACTTGCTGCATAATCATTTTCTTAATTTCATCATCAACAGCCTCTCGCTTGGTCCATGGAATGGGATATGATTTCCAAAAGTCTGTTTCATGTGGCTTGAGATTCATTTTACAGCCATACATATTAATTATACTGAGTGTAATTGTTTAATCAGCACAGTCCTCAATTCTTGTTGTGTTTCACTTAAACATGCAGTTTCTGTGATCTTGGAGTATTAATGCATTCTCTATTGTTTACACTACTCTCATTTTGAGTTGTAGTATATTCACACGGTGCACTTGTGTGTTTTGAGAAACCATACCTTTAACCTGTACAAAACTTACCTTATCTTTTAGGAGTGCGCAATAAATCAACTTTTATTTGTTTGCCCTTGTGCATCAAAAATAATTTTCCTTTAGAAAAGTCGATCAGTGCATGCTTTTTTCTAAAAAATTCAGCGCCATGGAGGCATTCCACAGTGAGATCACTTATTACTAGGAACGGGTACAATATAACTCCATTTCCTTTATATCCACCTGTGCCTGCCATTTCACTGATACTGCTTTTGCACCAATAGCACCTGAGACTTTGTTATCTTTAATGGGAGTATAGGAATTTTTGTGGCTTCCCTTATTCTTTTGAAAAATGCTTGTGAGAAATAATCTGTCCTTGTGTCTGTGTCGAGAACTACATTGGTAGATATTTTGCGTACAACTCCTTTTGTTGTAGCTTGTACTGCTATCTGTACCTTATGTTGACACATGTGTGACTCCTGTGTGAGTTCGTTCATGATGTCAATTCCATCACTGTATTTAAATAGGTTTGTTTTTCCTTGTTCTGTGCCCCCAGACCATGTTACAAATGGCATTCGAGGGATTAATGAGGTTAGTCCTAGTTTGTCGACACAATCTGTACATCAGGTGGTGTCTGCTGTTCTGTAACCCTCATTATATTTATGGAGTGCCCTTTTTGTGTATGTGATACCCACTTAACATTGTCACTTATCTTACTCAGCTTAGTATTGTTTTGCAGACTGTTGTTACCATTGTTTTGCAGAAAGTTATTCACATTCTGGTTCGGCCTGTTCTAGTACTGTGAGTTTTGATTGGCATAGTGCTGACTGTTGACGTTGCCCCAAATACCCAGGGTGGTTTCTGTTGTTAAACTTCTTTTTGTTTTTAAAGTTATTCCACAGTCACTGATTGGTAGATTGTCATAGCTTGGTGAAGGGAGCATTGATGTCATGGCCTGTGCCCCCAATTCCATTGCCAGCCCGCTGTTATTATTGTCATATTGTAGCTGACCTAGCTGCGAGGACCCGTTCTTATTATTCATGTTATTTTGATTATCATTGGCTCTCACATACTCATATATCACATGAATTCTATTGAGGGTGGCCACAAACTGATCCAGGCCATCTTCAGAAGCATACACCAAATCTTTATGTATGCTTGTGGGTAGCTTTCCTTGAAAGATTCTTATCAAGTCTTTGTGTGAAATAGGCTCATTCATTATGGCATTTTCTTCAGGTATTTTTCAAAATGCCACCTGAGGCTGCCTAGTTTGACATTAAAGGATTCTGGATTGAAAACCTCTTCACTCAGGTGCTCCTGTATGCATGTGGACTAGTATTTCTGCGAAAACGCATTTTCAGATTGTGCATATGTTTCACATGTTTCAGCCATTTCAGTTGTCCATATAGCTCTGTCATCCTGGACATATCCTACCACGAACTGAATCTTTTCATGCTCTGTCCAAGTGGGTAATAGATTTGGAATTGCAGGTGCTTTATCACACTCCAATAATAAAGTATAAAGTATGGGGTTATTGTGTCCACCTTGTCACTAGAATCTGACAGATACTCCTCACGATTTGGTCTATTGCTAGATATATGGTGAATTTTACATGACACATCAGGCATATATTCCCTAGCCACTAACAGTTCATTATGTATTGTGTTAAACCACATGTGTACTTCACCGTGCCATTTGGATAAATCTTTTTGTAATACATCTTTGATCTGAGACAATTCCTTTTGCAAATTTCCACTAAGACTATCAGGTTTTCATGTGATTTCAGTGATGGTTCCCGTGACTATTTTTTTCAAATCTTGGTTCACATTTTTCACTAGTTTGGTGCCTTTTTCTTTCTTGCCAGGCAGTGTAACTGTTGGTGATGGTTTAGCAATGCGCTGTAATCTGTTTTTTTTTTTAGGTGACTGTACTGTTTGATAGCAACATTTTCCATGCGGGTTCCCATATTTTTCATAGCATTTCTTAGCTTACCCTGATTTTTCCTAAGTTCGTGTACTTTTGCTGAGAGGTCCTTACATACATTTTGTAATCATGCAATTTCTCACTCTATGGTGGTACATTGCAAAGACAGATCATCAACATTTGTTTTTAGCGTTTCTAAGTCATCCAAGTGTGTCTGTAATTGTGTACAGATACAATGTTATTGTTGCTTTGTGGCAAGATATTTCGTTCTTTCATATAACTTTTTATCGATCAGGGTAGTTAGTTTGGTTTTCAATTCAGATTATAATTGATTGAATTTCATACCTTAATTGGCTTGCAGAGATTTTATGTCATTGCTTTGTTTGTTGTGTTTAGCATTTGACTTGGTTTTCAAAGGTTATCTGTTGCAAATATGCCATTATATTGGCTTGTGGGGGCTGTGTAATTTGTGCATTTGGCACACAAGGGCACTTGTGTACCAAGACATTGTCTGCATTCTGCTCACTTTCGGCATGGGTTGTGGGTGCACGAGATTAGTTTTCAAAATTTCTGTTTGTTTCTCTCCAGAACTTGGCATTGGTTCAAGTTCTGAAGGGAGATTTTGTTCAACCAAATTATCTGACTCGATTCCATTGTCTTTCGGCGAATCAGAATTGTCAGCTGCAGCCACTGTATTAAATTTGTCTATCTTCATCATGAATAAGAATTGAAGTGAAATTCAACAGAGAAAATTTTGAAACTACAGATGTAGAAAAGTATCTATAAGTGATTTGATATATCTTTCTTGTTAAGCACCTTTGTTAGTAATTGCATTTACGTCTAACAACACTTGAGTCTGGCTTCTTCGGTATTATGTGTAACTATTGCCAAGATGTAGCTATTTGTACCTTCAAAATACAATTATTAAACTGAATATAATTGAAGTTCTATTTTATAACACTAAATAATTAACTGCCGGACATACACTTGGAATAAACTATAAATTACATGCATCCATAAAAGATATTGTCTTATGTAAAAGTTTGCTTCTTACCTTGATTGTGGAGAACTGCAGGAATGAAGTCGACAAATTTCATGGGCCCGAGTGAAGCTATTACTTTCCGTCTTTCTGCTTCATCCTTTAGATTTTCCTTTTGTGCTCCAAATCAGCAGAAGTGGCTTAGAAATTTTGATGATGTATTCTTCATGAAACAGGAGAAGGATTAATATAGCAAACATTCAGAAAGAGTCCTGTCATGGAGTCACTTTATATCTGTATCTTTCTTCCTCCCGTATTTCATCAAGTTATATCTGTTCATTTACTAAGGAGGGATGACATGAAAAGGAAGCAATGATTTTTACCAAACAACTCAGTGAAAGGTTTAGTGGTTGGATATTGGATTTTTTGATTAATGATTGTAATGAAATTTAGCTTGAATGGGAGCCTCAGCTACAAAGAAGCATCTTACTTATGCAATGGCATAAGTGCGTAGGACTGGCTGGAAGACCTGTAATCTTATTGAGAAAATATTAGGAGTTGCGCCATTGGCTGTTTAACAAGGGGATGCCATAACTGTGTTATTTGAAACTGAAATAATGACAGAATAATTTGAAGGTATCAGACTTTGAAATCCCTTATTTAAACATTTGAGAAGATGAGGTTCTTAGGTATTTTGGCTGTGCAATTTGCATTAACAACATGGACAATTTCTGCTGGCCAAATGCATCTCTTTGTTATTGGCTTATGGCGACAGTCCTACAGTGTCTAAAGCTGTAATGAGAAAAATGGATAATTATTTAGTATGGTGGTGATTAAGGTTAATTAAAGTATTAGAACAGCTAATTGAGTTAACTTATATATATTTTACAATATTTACGTAAATGTTACACATCACAGAATGGTTACCACACGTGTAGTGGAAAAGATGTCTAATCGTAACTAGAGGTAAAACAGAAGTGTGTCTCTTCATGGCAGTAAGGGAGATATAAAACAATCATTCATTCATTTAAACAAACTACATCACAAAGAGTGCTTAAAGGTTCATAAATGCAGCTCATCACTGACTGCTCAACTCTGTGTTCACACGGCTCACAGCAGTTTAAACACAGGACTGATCGTGGTACTGTAGGACCTCCAGGCACGTGTGTGTGTGGGGGGGGGGGGGGGCGCTGGATATACACATAAAGCTTATGTTAACTATTATGCACAATCTATGAAGTGTTCCTATAATTGTTGTTATAATTACAGTATTCTGATATAACACATTTTAGATGCTATAACTAAATAATAAAGATAATTGAACCACAAAGACAATTATATTGTAAATGTAATGTAATTGTTTGTCCCAGTTAAGGAAAGTTTTCTTGATGGCTGATATTCATAGGCCTTGTTTCTGTAGCTTTTACCAGTGTCTTTAAAACTTGTGTAGGAATCTAGCACAGGTACATCAGTTGGATGAGTGTAATGCAGTGGAGGCTGAAGGATATTTTAAATAGTAATATATTCTCACACTGACATCTTGCAACAAAATTCAACAATTTTTTACTTGAGTGCAGGGTACCCCATAATTACGTATATAATGTTTCAAAGACTGTGGTAAAAAAATACCAACATAACTTGAACATGAAATGGAACACAGACATATTATTCTCATACTTTTCCTTACAAGAATTTTAATCTCTGTCCTCCATGGTATGGTCCACCAGAGCACCATCCAAATCTATATGTGCCTGAAGATGAAGAACAATTTTGTCACAAAAAGCTTGACACACCTGTACCTGTACCTGTAATCTGTGGAACTCTCCTGTGATAGCTTCTCATAGTTCGAACAAAATGTGTATGTGATGATGCCCTTTGTCCTTTAAAACACTCCATACGAAAAAGTCAGGTGGTGTCAGATCAGGAGATTGAGCTGGCCCCTCCACAGACCTACACTGACTGATCCAGTGGATTGGGAATGTTCCATTTAACCACTCTCTCTCTCTGGTATGGCATACTGTGGTGGTGTCCATCTTATTGCCACCACAGGTCATTAACATCCAGTTGTGCATACAGTAAAGGTCACCTTTGAGATTTCACCTTCCCAGTGAAGGAGTTAACTGCTTCCAACACACAAGCTCTTTTATCATTGGTATGCATACTTCCATTCTCATTGCCTGCAAAACACTACCAGTAGCATAAAATTTATTTATTATCCTTGTGATTCTTAACACAGAGGGGCCATCTCCTCAAAACTGCTAATCTGCATCTCATCTCCTCCTAATCATATGTTGCAGAATACAAATGCACATGCCATTCCAGAGACAACCGTTCTGCCATTCTGTCTGGCATACACTAACAGTTCTTAGTGCAGTTACTATTATTCCCACAATGTGTATTACCATGTTTTCCGAATATGGACTATGGACCAAAGGTGCACCTTAATTTTTAAGCAATTTTTTAAAAAAATAATATTTTTACCATTATTATTATTATTTCTTTCCTTTCTCAGACATTATGTCTGGTTGAAAATGGAAAGTGACGCGGACCTTGATCAAGTGTGACTTCCTTTTAACTGTACGGTATATGTTACATTGCATTTAGGAACTTTCGGGTAATTGAACATGTATCAATAATTACAGATTTCTGTAGTTGTATATATACGTTTGGATGTAGCTGTATTGCGTTGATGTACTGGTGGATATTGTGTGGTATGACTCCTGTAGTTGATAGTAGAATTAGTATAATGTCAACTTTATCCTGATGCCACATATCCTTTACTTCCTCAGCCAGTTGGATGTATTTTTCAATTTTTTCTCCTGTTTTCTTCTGTATATTTGTTGTATTGGGTATGGATATTTCGATTAGTTGTGTTAATTTCTTCTTTTTATTGGTGAGTATGATGTCAGGTTTCATATGTGGTGTTGTTTTATCTGTTATAATGGTTCTGTTCCACTATAATTTGTATTCATCATTCTCCAGTACATTTTGTGGTGCATACTTGTATGTGGGAACGTGTTGTTTTATTAGTTTATGTTGTATGGCAAGTTGCTGATGTATTATTTTTGCTACATTGTCATGTCTTCTGGGGTATTCTGTATTTGCTAGTATTGTACATCCACTTGTGATGTGGTCTACTGTTTCTATTTGTTGTTTGCAAAGTCTGCATTTATCTGTTGTGGTATTGGGATCTTTAATAATATGCTTGCTGTAATATCTGGTGTTTATTGTTTGATCCTGTATTGCGATCATGAATCCTTCTGTCTCACTGTATATATTGCCTTTTCTTAGCCATGGGCTGGATGCGTCTTGATCGATGTGTGGCTGTGTTAGATGATACGGGTGCTTGCCATGTAGTGTTTTCTTTTTCCAATTTACTTTCTTCATATCTGTTGATGTTATGTGATCTAAAGGGTTGTAGAAGTGGTTATGAAATTGCAGTGGTGTAGCCAATCTATTTATATGAGTGATTGCTTTGTGTATTTTCCTAGTTTCTGCTCGTTCTATAAAGAATTTTCTTAAATTGTCTACCTGTCCATAATGTAGATTTTTTATGTCGATAAATCCCCTTCCTCTTTCCTTTCTGCTTAATGTGAATCTTTCTGTTGCTGAATGTATGTGATGTATTCTATATTTGTGGCATTGTGATCATGTTAGTGGATTGAGTGCTTCTAGGTCTGTGTTACTCCATTTCAATACTCCAAATGAGTAGGTCAATATTGTATAGCATAAGTATTTATAGCTTTTGTTTTGTTTCTTGCTGTCAATTCTGTTTTCAGTATTTTTGTTAGTCTTTGTCTATATTTTTCTTTTAGTTCTTCTTTAATATTTGTATTATCTATTCCTATTTTTTGTCTGTATCCTAGATATTTATAGGCATCTGTTTTTTCCATCGCTTCTATGCAGTCGCTGCGGCTATCCAATATGTAATCTTCTTGTTTAGTGTGTTTTCCCTTGACTATGCTATTTTTCTTACATTTGTCTGTTCCAAAAGCCATATTTATATCATTGCTGAATACTTCTGTTATCTTTATTAATTGGTTGGGTTGTTGATTTGTTGCTGCCAGTAGTTTTAGATCATCCATGTATAGCAAATGTGTGATTTTGTGTTGGTATGTTCCAGTAATATTGCATCCATAATTTGTATTATTTAGCATGTTGGATAGTGGGTTCAGAGCAACACAGAACCAGAAAGGACTTAATGAGTCTCCTTGGTATATTCCACGCTTAATCTGTATTGGCTGTGATGTGATATTATTTGAATTTGTTTGGATATTAAGTGTAGTTTTCCAATTTTTCATTACTATGTTTAGGAACTGTATCAATTTAGGATCTACTTTGTATATTTCCAATATTTGTAGTAACCATGATTGGGGTATACTATCAAAAGCTTTTTGGTAATCAATGTATGTGTAGTGTAGCGACCTTTGTTTAGTTTTAGCTTGATATGTCACCTCTGCATCTATTATCAGTTGCTCTTTACATCCTCGTGCTCCTTTGCAACAGCCTTTTTGTTCTTCATTTATAATTTTGTTCTGTGTTGTATGTGTCATTAATTTCTGTGTAATGACTGAAGTTAATATTTTGTATATTGTTGGTAGGCATGTTATGGGGTGATATTTTGCTGGGTTTGCTGTGTCTGCTTGATCTTTAGGTTTCAGATAAGTTATTCCATGTGTAAGTCTATCAGGGAATGTGTATGGGTCTGCAATGTAACTGCCCAATCTCTTTGCCTTTACAAATGTCTGTTTGTGTCTGTGTATGTGCGGATGGATATGTGTGTGTGTGTGTGCACGCGAGTGTATACCTGTCCTTTTTTCCCCCTAAGGTAAGTCTTTCTGCTCCCGGGATTGGAATGACTCCTTACCCTCTCTCTTAAAACCTGCATCCTTTCGTCTTTCCCTCTCCTTCCCTCCTTCCTGACGAAGCAACCATTGGTTGCGAAAGCTTGAATTTTGTGTGTATGTTTGTGTGTCTATCGACGTGCCAGCACTTTCGTTTGGTAAGTCACATCATCTTTGTTTTTAGATATATTTTTCCCACGTGGAATGTTTCCCTCTGTTATATTCATGTTAAATAATTTAGTTAAATATGAATGTGTTGGGGTGAACTTCTTTAGCCAGAAATTTGCTATTTTATCTTTTCCAGGGGCTTTCCAATTGTGCATAGAATTAATTGCTTGGGTGACTTCATGTTGCAAAATTTTCACTTCAGGCATTTGTGGTATCATCTTGTATGTGTCTGTTTCTGCTTGTATCCACCGTGCATGCCTGTTATGTTGTACCAAGTTTGACCATATGTTGCTCCAGAAGTGTTCCATGTCTGTTATGTTTGGTGGATTGTCTATTTTAATGTGTGTGTTATCTATTGTCTGGTAAAATCTCTTTTGGTTTGTGTTGAATGTTTGGTTTTGTTTCCTTCTGTTTTCACTTTTTTAAGTCGTTTGGCCAATGCTTGTAATTTCTGCTTCTTTTCATGTAATTGCTCTATCGCTTCTTGTTGTGAGATTTTACCTAACCCCTTTCGTTTTTTGTCTGATATTTCATTTCTTATAAATTGTGTTAGCTGTCCGATGGCTTTTCTCAGTTTTTCTATTCTGATCTGTAGCCTGTATTGTCATGCTGGTTTTGTGGGTTTCTTCTGTGTGTTGGTTGGTTCTGATCTCTGCCTAGTGTGTGTATTTAGTGTAGTGAGTGCTCCTACATAAACCAGTAGTTGTAACCCTTCCATAGTTGTATTTTCATTTATTTTGTTGTGTATGATTGCGTTGATAGTTGTTATTGTTGTTTCGACTTGTGAGTTATTTGGTGGTCTCTGCAAGAATGGTCTAATGTCTGCATTTGTGTCTTCGTATTCTATATATGTCAGCTGAAATTTTTCTTCTATATCTAACATGTGTGTCACTTCGTGTTCTATTTGTGATTGTTCTGGTGACTGTCTTAAGATTTTGTTTTCCTCTGATTGTTTAATTGATGCGTGTTCTTCTTTGTTTGTTTGCTCTGGGATGTTTGGGTCCATTACTGTATTTCCTTCTTCTTCTGATTGCACATTATTTTGTTCCAGTATTTGTTGTACTTGTTGTTTGATTTTTTCTAATTCTGATTGGGGTATCCTGTTATTTTTGATTATTACACGGATCTGATCAGCTAGTCGTTGTTCTGTTAAAAATTTTAATTCTGTGTATCTGGTAATAAATGTTGTGTATACCTGTGATCTGTATTCAGTTGTGTTGGTCCCCAAGTTTGTTGCTTGGTAATAACAGGACATGAGGTGTCAGTTAACTTCATCTGACCATCTCATCCTCTGTCTTTGTTTTCCTTCTAGAGTGGTTGCAGGAAGCATATCATGCAAAACACCTCTATTTGGATTTAAATCATTTTCCGTGTGGCTAGCAGTGTCGTTACCATTGTGGACGGGCATAGGGTTCAAGCGTCGTCCTCGACCATGACAGCGCTTGTCTGAGGCTTCATTAGTTCTGTCCTGAACCAACTAATCACACTAAAAGCGGGGGTTAGCCCTATTAGTGGTTTGTTCTTTTCATTGCCTTTTACGACTGGCAGAACATACCGGAGTCCTATTCTTTTCCCGGGCCTCCATGGGGTTTATTATTATTATTATTATTATTATTATTATTATTATTATATTGCTCCTCCTCAGAGCATTACTTATGCCACACTACCTGAAAGATTTCTGTCTAGACCATGACTGTTTTATCCACTGTCACACTTGTTTGATTGCAGGTAGTCTTAAAGCTGTCTCTGCTGTGAATTCGTGTTGTGTATCATCCATCATCCATTTCTCTCTCATGTAAACTTCAAATGTTTTATTTATTGAAACATCAGGAGGTTCCAGTGGTGAAGTAACTCCTTCAGGAATAACAGCAAGCTCTGTATTTCCCTGTCTCAGTTTCTCTTTTACAGTATTTTTCAAATGATTACAAAACTGATCTAGCTCAAGAAAAGGGCTATTCTTCAATAATGTGCCTTTCCTTCTTTCCCACACTCTATTAATCCATAACTTCATACCAGCCTCATCCATACAACCCTTGTCATGTACATGAACAACAACACCTGATGGTATTTCGGAAGATTTTGGCATTTTTCTGTTCTTGAAAATGATCATTGAATTAAGTTAAGTACCATCAGCACAACTTGAAGGGACAACAGTGTGGTGCATTTTTCCATGCATGCTTGTTTTTATAGTTACACTTTTAACACCTTTCATGGCAACAATTCTGTCATTCAGTACATCAAATGTCAGAGGAGTTTTGTAGATTTTCGCTATTTCACTTAGTTCTACGCTGGTTTTCTTGGTTTTCTTTTGATGTTGAATAATAAAGTGATGGAAAGATAATATTTTCCCTTCATACTCTTGTGGCATTTTCTTAGATATTTAGAGATATTCCATGTAAAGTAGGATGTATTTATGATTTTTAAAAGCTTAAAGTTTGTTTCTTTTTATATATTGTTTGAATGGGCTGGACTTTTAACTGTATTGGTAATAATGGTTTGTGGTCCATTATTGCTTTCCCTCCATAATTTGTAGCCATTTTTATAAGGCCATATGTTTTTAATGTGATGAGACAGTGAACTATTGGAGATTTTGGACCTTCATTTCAACTAATTGGCAGGTAAGGATTGTTATGTCATTATTTTTATTACAGTTGCATATCCTATGTATTGAGTAAAGAGTATAAAACTGAAGAAGGTAAATTGTAGATGAGGGTAAATAATGTAATACAACAGCATCAACTTTCATGTAACATGAGTCACTTTCATTTAATTAAGTTTTTACTTTAAGAGGAATATAAGAGATAACTTTATATTGTGCAGTAATTTACTTCTTTGTGTGGTTATGTAACTAATATCACAACTAAAAATTTTCCAATTTCAACCAATATTGTAAAAACAGAAAATTAAATGTGTAACGTGAATCACATAATCTGTGTCACAATTATATTTTTCTAAGTTTGAAAGAAAAGAATACCCTTAACAGCAACAAAAAGGCAGATAAGGAGGAGGGAAAAATTAAAGAGTGAAGGAAAATATGAAGAATTTAAGAAGCAGAATCTGGGAGAAGATAGAAAAAGTGAGCAGAAGCAGAAACAAAAGTTCTACAGTTGAGTCAACATAAGCAACAACTGTTGTTAGGAAAAGGAAGAGCTAAAATTGGGGAAAGAGATAGAAAACATAGGCAATGTAAGATGGAAGATCAGCGAGTTAGTAAAGCTGGTTTGCCACTGTATAAATCACATAGTGCTCTGGGTAAAGCCACGGCTCAAGTCAATCATTTCTTGTCTTCTTCATGATGATGTAAAGGCGTAGTTGTTCGTAAGTTGTCCAGTGACTCACATGGAAATTCATCAGCTGGAAAGTCTGAAAGACCCAGTCATGTATAAACCATCATATGCCAACCACACAGTGAACTTTGTTGACAGAATGAATATAACACGCATCAGAATGGTAGAGGTTTCAACAAAGCCTATAACATTGACGAGTTAGAAATTGTGAAGTTGTCATGGTATATTTGGAAGATGGAAGAAAACAGCCCTAAAATTATTAAAGTCAAAGAAGAAGGCTCTACGCTGATACAGTGAAATACATAATTTGCACAATTCTTAAGTTTCTTCTTCATTGCTATGCAGAGAGAGAGCTCAGTCTGTATCTTATTTTCAGCAAAAGGAAATGGTTCTGAGCCAAGATTCTAAGGAGTTTGCATTGTCACATACTGATTTTGCTGAAAATGACACCTATGTTTTGTCAAGATGAGGTGCAAAGTGCACATTGAGCACAAGCACAAATTAGTATTTTCACTGTTGCATTCAGGTTCTCACCACCAAATTGTTTTGTCTCAGCCAACATAACCCACTCCAAGGATACTGTGATTGCATACATTAGCAAGGTACTGTCAACTATAGCTGAACGTATGGAGGTAGTATTAATCTGGTCAGATGGACCTGCCTCACAATTTCAAAACAAATGTATTACTGCTGTACCTCAATTTCAGTCATTCCACAATGTGAAAATTCTACTGGAATTTACTTGCTACATTCCATGGTAAAGGAGCTCTAGATGGAATTGGCACAGTTTCAAAACGGCAAGTGTGGAATGCGGTAAAAAAGTGAAAATTCATAGTACATGATGCATCAACTTTTGCTCAGGCAGCTGCAAGTACCACAACTATGCAGCTTTTTCGTATATCTACTGATGAAATTCAAGGAATCAATGTGAAACTTAATTTGGCTCAAGTATTTTCTTCAGCACCATCAGTACCAAACTCAAAAAAATTTACTGTTTCACTAGAAGAAAGGAGTGCTACAAACATATCCACTGTCTCCAAAGAATTTCTCTACTGCAAATCATCATACTGCAGAAACTATAGAAAGTGTGAAAATTGGAAACTGGTACAAAGTAAAATATGATGGTAAATTCAGTGCTGGAGAAGTATGTGCAATTTTTAGAAATTCTTACTTAATCAGTACAATGGAGCATGCTGGTCACTATTGGAAATGGTCTGTAAAATGTTATGAAATTCTGTACACACAGGACAAAATTATAAAGGAAATTAATCCACTTGATGTACGGGAGGTAGATAGTGTTATCAAGCTTATGAATCCCGCGACCCATGCTCGTCACGTCAATGCACTGTTGCTGCCAGTTGAATCCAATGTTGCCAGATAGAGAAAGGTTTCTGACAGCATGGAATATATGGCCATTTTTAAGATTTCTGGGAGTTTTAAATCAAACATGGACATTTTTATATTGCTTTCAAGTGTAATAAGCCCCTGAATTTTGGAGGCAGTTTTTTGAAGAAAAAAGTGCATCTTATAGTCCATAAAACGTGGTAAGAGAGACAGTAAAATATGAGGAATAAGCAGTAATCCACCAACAACTGAGCAGTGTTGATGCATGGCGATAGCACTTATTCTGACTCAGATGTCCAGCGAGCTGTTGCTGGAGTACTGGCTATTCTTTGCATTTTACTGTTGCTGTTAATACATGGCAATAAACGAAATATTACACTAGACTAATTTGGGACCACTCTGTCAAATGGGCACGTAACATTCTGCTTTAAAAATAACTTTTTTTGTAGTGGGAAACAAACCAATGCTTTCCGTCGATGTCGGGCACCATCTGCAAGGCATGATGAGCAGTATTTGTTTTGACTGACTCCAGCAACATATTGGAAAAACAAAATTGCAAATATCTGCCAAAACACCACAGAAAATTTGCTTGGCGACTGTTAGGAGGAAGATCCATATGGTGTAATTTCACCCGTATCCATCATCTGTTATCATCATCATCCTTATTTTGCAGTGCAAAATAACTGCTGATATATTAGTGTAAAATCAAGGAGCAGATAGATTGATGTAGTAAAATGCAAGGTGCTGGACGACAGTTTGTCTAAAATAAGTTTGATAGGGGACCTCACTGATGAGTTACTATCCCTTCCTATGAAAGACTGTAAAACGGCTTAAAATGTTTCTTCCATCTTCTTTTAAGCTTGTTGTGAATGCTATCATTATTCCTGTTCACATATTCTATGATGGGATTCTTTGTGGGCAATATTGACACATCCAGAAGGAAATGTAACATCCATTCAATGAATACTAGACGGAAAATTGATATATACTTGAATAACTTTTCCTTAAGAATTTTACAGAAAGGTATGTACTATTCAGCAGATTGCATTTTCAGTAGGTTTACAACAGAACTGAAAAATTCCAAAATATTCAGATCTTTGTAGCTCACTATTCCTGCTCTATACAGCAGTTCTGTGCAGTAGTTGAGAATTTTTCTCTGTAATGTGTTACTTATCTGTATACTCTGGGAGTTTTGCATGCCCCGTTAATTGTTTTATTAACAAATTTTGTAATCTGTGTACTGACTTATTCCGTTATGAAGCAGCTCTGGCTCATGTGGCCCCACAGAATGTGATGACCAAGTAAGTAATTCACAATATAGAAAGGCCATAAAAGTCTTTATCAGTAGTTTTTATTTGTAGATAAGCATAATAATTTGTTAAGAAAACCTTGTGGAATTAAGTAGTCACATGTCCTTCATCTGGAATGAAGGACAGACAGACAGACTGACTCATAGCAGATCATTTTTTCAGAAACTGCGAACACAAAACAAGAAAAACCCAGCTAGAAGATCACATGGCCATTGGGAACAAGGTAAAGATGAAAGAAATGGAAGATACTAATAAAAGGGTCTAGATAGTGCTAGCTTGGTGCATAAATTCATAGTGTTTTTGTTTTGCATGTTGGTGTTCCGGTGACTATGGGTGTTTTATTGATTGTAATTTTTTAATTGTAGTCATCTGTTACTGTTTGAGTTTACATGTTGTCATTGCATCATTTGGAGATAGTGAGTGGAGCTGTGGATGCTAGAAAATGGAGTGCCAAGTGGAGAAATCAGAATATTTCCCGACATATTCTTTTGTTTGAGTTGAATACAGGGGTGACAACAGTGGAGGCAGCCGGAAACATCTGCACTTTGTATGGGGATAATGCCATTGGACAGAATATAGCAAGAAAATAGTTTTCTTGTTTTGTTGTTGTTGTTGTTGTTGTTGTTGTTGTTGTCGTCTTCAGTCCTGAGACTGGTTTGATGCAGCTCTCCATGCTACTCTATCTTGTGCAAGCTTCTTCATCTCCCAGTACTTACTGCAACCTACATCCTTCTGAATCTGCTTTGTGTATTCATCTCTTGGTCTCCCTCTACGATTTTTACCCTCCACGGTGCCCTCCAATGCTAAATTTGTGATCCCTTGATGCCTCAGAACATGTCCTACCAACCGGTCCCTTCTTCTTGTCAAGTTGTGCCACAAACTTCTCTTCTCCCCAATTCTATTCAATACATCCTCATTAGTTATGTGATCTACCCATCTAATCATCAGCATTCTTCTGTAGCTCCACATTTCGAAAGCTTCTATTCTCTTATTGTCCAAACTATTTATCGTCCATGTTTCACTTCCATACATGGCTACACTCCATACAAATACTTTCAGAAACGACTTCCTGACACTTAAATCTATACTCGATGTTAACAAATTTCTCTTCTTCAGAAACGCTTTCCTTGCCATTGCCAGTCTACATTTATTTCCTCTTTGCTTCGACCATCATCAGTTATTTTGTTCCCCAAATAGCAAAACTCCTTTACTACTTTAAGCATCTCATTTCCTAATCTAATTCCCTCAGCATCACCCAACTTAATTCGACTACATTCCATTATCCTCATTTTGCTTTTGTTGTTGTTCATCTTATATCCTCCTTTCAAGACACTGTCCATTCCATTCAACTGCTCTTCCAAGTCCTTTGCTGTCTCTGACAGAATTACAATGTTATCGGCGAACCTCAAAGTTTTTATTTCTTCTCCATGGATTTTAATACCTACTCCGAATTTTTCTTTAGTTTCCTTTACTGCTTGATCAATATACTGCTTCCCTTTCATGTCCCTCGACTCTTATAACTGCCATCTGCTTTCTGTACAGATTGTAAATAGCCATTCGCTCCCTGTATTTTACCCCTGCCACCTTTAGAATTTGAAAGAGAGTATTCCAGTCAACATTGTCAAAAGCTTTCTCTAAGTCTACAAATGCTAGAAACATAGGTTTTCCTTTCCTTAATCTTTGTTCTAAGATAAGTCGTTGGGTCAGTATTGTCTTGTGTTTTCCAACATTTCTATGGAATCCAAACTGATCTTCCCTGAGGTCGACTTCTATCAGTTTTTCCATTCATCTGTAAAGAATTTGTCCCAGTATTTTGCAGTTGTGGCTTATTAAACTGATAGTTCAGTAATTTTCACATCTGTCAACACCTGCTTCCTTTGGGATTACATTCTTCTTGAAGTCTGAGGGTATTTTGCCCGTCTCGTACATCTTGCTCACCAGGTGGTAGAGTTTAGTCAGGACTGGCTCTCCCAAGGTCGTCAGTAGTTCTAATGGAATGTTGCCTACTCCCGGGACCTTGTTTCAACTCAGGTCTTTCAGTGCTCTGTCAAACTCTTCACGCAAAATTGTATCTCCCATTTCGTCTTCATCTACATTCTCTTCCATTTCCATAATATTGTCGCCCTCGTATAGATCCTCTATATACTCCTTCCACTTTTCTGCTTTCCCTTCTTTGCTTGGAACTGGGTTTCCATCTGAGCTCTTGATATTCATACAAGTGGTTCTCATTTCTCCAAAGGTCTCTTTAATTTTCCTGTAATCAGTGTCTATCTTACCCCTAGTGAGATAAGCCTGTACATCCTTACATTTGTCCTCTCCTGCTTAGCCATTTTGCACTTCCTGTCGATCTCATTTTTGAGACGTTTGTATTCTTTTTTGCCTGCTTCATTTACTGCATTTTTATATTTTCTCCTTTCATCAATTAAATTCAATATTTCTTCTGTTACCAAAGGATATCTACTAGCCCTCGTCTTTTTACCTACTTGATCCTCTGCTGCCTTCAGTACTTCATCCCTCAGAGCTACCCATTCTTCTTCTACTGTATTTCTTTCCCCCATTTGTGACAATTGTTCCCTTATGCTCTCCCTGAAACTCTGTACAACCTCTGGTTTAATCAGTTTGTCCAGGTCCCATCTCCTTAAATTCCCACCTTTTTGCAGTTTCTTCAGTTTTAATCTACAGTTCATAACCAATAGATTGTGGTCAGAGTCCACATCTGCCCCTGGAAATGTCTTACAATTGAAAACCTGGTTCCTAAATCTCTGTCTAACCATTATATAATCTATCTGATACCTTCTAGTATTTCCAGGATTCTTCCATGTGTACAACCTTCTTTTATGATTCTTGAACCAAGTGTTAGCTATGATTAAGTTATGCTCTGTGCAAAATTCTACCAGACGTCTTCCTCTTTCATTTCTTTCCCCCAATCCATATTCACCTACTATGTTTCCTTCTCTCCCTTTTCCTACTCTCGAATTCCAGTCACCCATGACTATTAAATTTTCGCTACCTGAATAATTTCTTTTCTTTTATCTCATCATACATTTCATCAATTTCTTCATCATCTGCAGAGCTAGTTGGCATATAAACTTGTACTACTGTAGTAGGTGTGGGCTTTGTATCTATCTTGGCCACAATAATGCGTTCACTATGCTGTTTGTAGTAGCTAACCCGCACTCCTATTTTTTTATTCATTATTAAACCTACTCCTGCATTACCCCTATTTGATTTTGTATTTATAACCCTGTAATCAATATAATGGAAGGAAACATTCCACGTGGGAAAAATATGTCTGCTTGTGTCTGTATGTGTGGATGGATATGTGCGTGTGTGCGAGTGTATACCTGTCCTTTTTTCCCCCTAAGGTAAGTCTTTCCGCTCCCGGGATTGGAATGACTCCTTACCCTCTCCTTTAAAACCCACTTCCTTTCGTCTTCCCCTCTCCTTCCCTCTTTCCTGATGAGGCAACAATTTGTTGCGAAAGCTTGAATTTTGTGTGTATGTTTGTGTTTGTTTGTGTGTCTATCGACCTGCCAGCGTTTTTGTTCGGTAAGTCACCTCATCTTTGAATTTAACCCTGTAATCACCTGACCAAAAGTCTTGTTCCTCCTACCACCGAACTTCACTAATTCCCACTATATCTAACTTTAACCTATCCATTTCCCTTTTTAAGTTTTCTAACCTACCTGCCCGATTAAGGGATCTGACATTCCACGCTCCGATGCGCAGAACGCCAGTTTTCATTCTCCTGGTAACGATGTCTTCTTGAGTAGTCCCCACCCAGAGATCCGAATGGGGGACTATTTTACCTGTGGAATATTTTACCCAAGAGAACGCCATCATCTTTTAACCATACAGTAAGGCTGCGTGCCCTCGGGAAAAATTACGGCTGTGGTTTCCCCTTGCTTTCAGCTGTTCGCAGTACCAGCACAGCAAGGCCATTTTGGTTAGTGTTTCAAGGCCAGATCAGTCAATCATCCAGACTGTTGCCCCTGCAACTACTGAAAAGGCTGTTGCTCCTCTTCAGGAAGCACATGTTTGTCTGGCCTCTCAACAGATACCCCTCCGTTGTGGTTGTACCTACGGTACGGCCATTTGTATCGCTGAGGCATGCAAGCCTCCCCACCAATGGCAAGGTACTTGGTTAAATCACAAAAATCAGTGGGTAGTCATATGTGTATCTCTACTTGCTCATCATCAATTACCTTGTGAACAACACTGACCATTGCTATCCTGTATCATTACTGGTGATGAGAAATTATGTCTTTGTGCTAATGTAAGGAAAATAAAGGAATGCTTAACCCCAAACAAAACAGCTACTCTCCATACAAATATCTGTGCTCATCCACAAAAGATGTTATGCATCTGATGGGACAGTGATCGTGTAGTGTACTACTAATTGCTTCCCTGAGGTGTAACCATCACTGCTGAGATTTATTGTCAATGACTGAGATGTCTTGCAGACGCAATGCAAGAACAATGACCAGAAAGACTGTGAAGTAATGCTACTCCACGGTAATGGCCATCCACATTCTGCTAGACTGACAAAAAACACTATACAGAAGTTGGGTTGGGAAGTCATTCTGCACACACCTTATTCACTTGATCGTGCGCCCTGAGAGTTTCAGCTTTTCCACTCTCCATCAACCAACATTCAAGGAACTTTCTTTCCAGCTGAAAATGTGCTCCAACATGGCTCAATGAGACCTTCGCCTCAAAACCATATGATTTATACAGTCATGGAATTGATAAGTTTCCCCTGCATTGGCAGGCTGTTGTAAATAGTGAAGGAGAATATGTTATTGATGACTAAAGACTCTGTTATGTGTATAGGTTGTGTGTATTAAACATATGAAATAATGCTGCAAACTTATACACCAAACCAATACTGGCTATGTACTACAGTCATCTATGTTCAAAAGTACTTAAAAATATTCCATACCAGAATGGCATTCTCTAATTTGTAAAACTGAGAAAAAATTAACATTTTTGCAGTATAATGCATTTTTATACTTGGGATATTTAATACTATCTGATGCATGATTTCAGTTACATTGCATTTCATTAATTATGAGTTACAAAAAATTTTTCCTGTTTAAAAGATGAAATAAAAATGTTGGGATACTATATGCTTAGGATTATACCTACAAATTTGTGTATAGCCTACTCTACCATGACTAACACACTTTTATTCATATTGTGTGGTTTATTTCCTTCAGATTTTATGTTTTCTAAAAGAGCCGTATATCATAAAATCATCATTTTACAATTGTAGGATCATCCTCATCTGTGTTTGTGCCAGTCAGATTCTGCAATTAAAATACCATCTGCATTGGTTGTGAGGTCTGGAATCTGATCTGATGCATTAAATCCAAGTGGAACCATTCGCTACTGGTTAAATGTGCTAACTCACATGAATGCTTTGTGTGTTGTTGTGCTATCTGCTAGAGATATGTGGTGGAATTTTTAGGGTCATGCTAGACAAAATTTTGACATTTCAAAGAAAGTTCATGACTAACCTCATGACACATTCATTTTAACACTCACATCTAATGCATTATAATACTCAGCCCAATATCTTTTCTGCTTCCTATTTCTCCATCTCTGCTAATTCTTTCTACTGCTGTTCTTTGTACCAGTAGTGTGATGATCTTTTAGTAAAGAATGGAGTATGTAGTTTCACATTCCAATGACATGTGTTAATAACTGCACATGGCTAAGCAGAAAATTCATCCCTGTTATCTCATAATAATTTTTGAGTTTCTCTCTCTGTTCTTTACTAACAGTTTGAAATTCTCTAGGAATTTTGATTAATGGGATCCATTAAGGTTTTCCCTCATTTGTCTCCTCTTATTAGAGTTAACAATATCTCCGTTTGCAGTAAATGACTGCTCCAATCTGCCTAACCAGTTCATACTTGATTTGAAATTGAAACTTTGAGTTAATATTGTTAGACATTCTCATAACTGTTCAGTTTACACAATACCATAATTTGGCTTTTTACCAACTTGCCAAGTTTTCCTGCTGCCCCTTTGCTTATTCAACCAGATACATTAACAAAGTTCTCATGGTTTTTTTTTTTTTTTTTCTTTTTTTTTTTTTTTTCTTTTTTTCTTTTACATTTAATAAAGGATTCAGATATACTTCATACCTCATTCTCACTGTTGATTGACTTAGTAAAGCACATAATTGGACAGATATTAGTGGGTTCACTTCATCGGATAGTTTCTTGTGGACTAGTTCCATCTATGAATAGTTTTCTAGTGTTTTAAAAGAAAAATTCTTAAAAGTCATCTGCCTCACAATCTCTCTGAATAGATGGAACACTGGTTTCCATAATTTCTCTGAGTGTTCTTTCACTAACTAAAATCATCGATATCCTCTTGCCACTGGAACAGTTAAAATATCTTCCCATCCTTCTCCTTCCTTGTGTTTATTGCTTGCGATGTGAGCATTTTTACAAGAATTTGTGATCATTCCATCCACTGGTGGATGAAAGGCTTTACAAATTGCACCCAGCTTTTCCTATTAATAATTAGTATAACTGCCTTAAGTTCTGACACTTTAACATGTAAATGTGAAATTCTTGTACATTATGTAAAATATTACTTCCCCATTACCAGCCATTTATGAAGTACTGAATTGCATCATAATTTATTGACTCAGACATGTCTGAATATATCATATTTGTGTTTTGTGGCCCTTTGAACACCAACATCCATAAAATAAGTAATTTTAATTCATCTTCTCGATACATCTTTATTGGGAATTGAAACTTTTTTAATTCTTTAAACAGCAAGTTAATTTGTGACTTTTGATCAACTTTTATTTTTCTTTTATGCCAGCTACTAAGGTATATGCCAGCATTGGGACCAAACAAGGTATTTTCAGTGGAAAATCTGAAGTTAAGTTTCATGAAAGGAAAACTTGTAGCTGATGCAGAAAACAGTGATTTTATGGCCTCTATTGCCATCTTTCTGGAACACGGCATTGAGATGGGCTAGTTCAGGTGCTAAGCTTTCTTTGTCGAAAATCACTCAAGCTCTGTGCACCAGTGTGTGTAGCACTCTTCCGTTTGTGATAGGTGGTGATAACTGGAGGCATGTAGATACTAGTCTGTGTGAGTTGCCTTGTAGTAGATGCTATATCCGACTTTGGTCTGGTCTTCTTTGCACCAGAATGCCTACTGCTACTGTGGTAGTTGCCTATTATGCTTCACATTTGTGGGGAACTGTGTTTGTCTTTGGAGTTCAGGTGTTGCAAGAAAATCTGTAATTCTTCTTTCCCACTCACATGATGATAGTTTCATCAAAATATCTGTAAAGAACTGTTGATGGCAGTGAGGTGAGTGTTCTTCCTGGGGACAAGCACAACAGGGCAACAAAATGCAGCAACAAAACTGCCATCTGTACATCCAAAAGGAGAGATGAGATGAACTATGATGAATCTTACGGGTAAATCATTGATAATGCTGTGTTGCCAATGCTTAAGAAGTGCATTAACTTTGTTTGAACATGAGCAACTTTACCTGTCACAGAATTCAGCATCTTACCACATGATGCATCTGTGGAGATACAGTGGAAATGTGTTGTATTCGTGCTAGGTCATGCCACCAAGACACACCACCTTCAGACCAGAAAGGACTGGGCTGCATTCTCTACATGATGATCCAGACGTAGTTGTCCTTCCAGTGGCACTGTAATGCTTTGACTACTGTTCATAGAAAAAATACAAAGACAAAATGTGCAAGTTATTAGGCAATGCTGCTACTGCTTACAGGAAGATGACATCATGTTCAACTGGCCGCATGCAGTGTAAAATGATTGAACTATTTGAAATTCTTTTAGATTTGGTAGAGCAAAGAAACTTTGGTCTTGGTCTGCCAATCATTTAGGGTCTATGGGCTTTTAAAGATGCACAAGGAGGGTATACTTCTGGGATCCATACGAAGCACAATAGGAACACTAATAAAGTAAGAAGGGAGAAAATTTTGCATTATTGTGAAATAGGTAAGAGAGTCTCATTGAAATGACACAGGATTTGGGATGGACATCATTAAAACAAAGGCATTTTTCACTGTGGAGGAATCTTCTCACAAAATTCCAATCACCCCCTTTCTCCTCAGAATGCGAAAATATTTTGTTGACACCGACCTACATAGGGAGAAATGATCATCATGATAAAATAAGGGAAATCAGAGCTCGCACAGAAAGATATAGGTTTTCATTCTTTCTGTGCACTATATGAGACTGGAATTATGAAGAGAATTATAAAGGAGGTTCGATGAACACCCTGCCAGGCACTTAAATGTGATTTGCAGAGTATCCATGTAGATACAGATACACCATCTTTTGAAACACTTGATGTTAGTTTTGAATCCATCGCTTACCAAATGTATCACGTCTGCTCTGCTCAGTTCATACAACACATACAAAAACTAAGAGTGGCCAGCTAAGACCTCATGGATAGTTTTGTAATTTTTTCACTCTTCAGCATGGTTCTGCTTAAGGAATCACTGTAACTAATTCGAAAGAAGTTTGGGACTACATTCACAACACTTTTTAGTTTTGTGCTGATATCAACGGACCTTCTCTTTAGTGGAAATTACTGTGAACAGACCCTCTCAGGGGACACCGCCTTATAGTAGGCACCTTCAGTGCCGGGCGGGAGGGTCTGCGTGCTTCGGTGAAGTCGAGAGCTATGCCGGCGGTAGCATAGCTACTGGCAGGGTCTCCCAAGCCGGACTGGTCCCGACAGAGGAGCCAGACAAAGTGTGTCCCACAACATAGGGCAGGGAGGGCTCTAGAGGCGTAGTGAAGCCAGCTTCCCTAGAGGAGTAAACCTCATACAAATCCTGGTCCTCCAGTTTGGGGGTTGGGCATGGGGCTAATAACCCCATACTGTAAAAAAAAAAGAATATTACGGAAATTCAACAGAAGCCTCGGAAACTGGATGGAAAGCATGTATCACGACCCCGGCAAAGGAAACGGATAAAGGATCTAACAGTAGCATCATGGAATGTGAGGACAATGCTTCAGCCTGGAAAGATGAAAGAAATAGCTAATGAAATTTTAAAATTCAAATATGATATTGTAGGGCTACAGGAAATAAGATGGCAGGGGAATGGGCAGATAGATAAACCTGAGTACTCGTTGGTATATAGTGGACCAGAAGAAAGAACAGGCCAACTTGGAACAGGGTTTATAATAACTAGGGAAGTTAGGAAAAGCCTTCTAGAATTTGAACCCATAAATGAAAGGATGTGCAGACTCAGACTAAAAGGTAAATTTAGGAATATATCAATAGTTAATGCACATGCACCAACAGAGGAAAAAGAGGATATAATTAAAGAACATTTCTACGAAGACTTGGAAAAAGTATACGGTGCAGTACCTAAATATGACCTGATGCTAGTAATAGGAGATTTTAATGCAAAAATAGGGAGGAATGAACATCTGTATGGAGTTTCTGGAAAATATTCACTACATGAAGAAAACAATGAGAATGGAGACTTATTATGCCAATTCGCAGCAAGGAATAATATGATTATTAAAAGTACCTGCTTTCCACATAAAAGGATCCATCTGGGAACTTGGAAGTCTGCAGCCAATGGAGTAGTCAATCAGATTGATCATATTTTAGTGATTGCACGCCACTCCACGTCAGTTACGGATGTACGGAGCTGCAGAGGACCAAACTGTGATTCAGACCACTTTCTGATAAAATCAGTCTTGAGAGAGAAACTGTCACTAACAAATGGCAACAGAATGGGAAAGATGATGAAATGGAATACAGACAAACTGAACATCCCCGATGAAGTAAAAAAATACCAAGCAACACTAAGCAGAAAGTTGAGCAATGAAGAGACCACAGAAGGAGTAGATGGAAGGTGGAACAGGTTTGAAAAAGCCATTAAGGATGCTGCAGAGGAAATAATAGGCATAAGAAGGAACAGAAGAACCCAGGAGTGGTTTGATGAAGATTGCAGGTCAGCAATAGAGGAAAAGAACAGGGCAAGAACAAAAATGCTACAGAGAGAAACCAGAAATAATGTGGAACAATATAGAGAATTAAGGAGAAGAGCTAACAGACTGTGCAAGAGAAAGAAAAGAGAGTGGAATAAGAAGAAACTTCAAGAACTAGAAGAACTAAAGGAACAGAGTGAAATAAGAAAGTTCTATCATGCCATAGGCAAAATGAAGAATAGACTCCAACCAAAAACAATGGCCTGTTCCAGTAAAGATGGGAAAATGATAAGGGAGGAAGAACAGATAGTGGGAAGATGGGCAGAATATTTCAAAGATACACTAAGCACCAGCCTAGAAGATGAAGAGACAGCTGCACAGGAGGGAAGAGTGGAGCTGGAAGTAGACAATGAAACCAATGAGGCAAGAAAACCAACACTACAAGAGGTCTCCCAGGCTGTGCACAAGTCAAAAAACAATCGAGCCCCTGGGGAAGACAGCATAATTGCTGAATTAATAAAAACTGGTGGTGAGGCTGTAATAAAGGAACTGCACACATTAATATCAGATATATGGGAAACAGAAACTATGCCAGATAATTGGAAAATTGGAATAATAGTCCCCATTTATAAGAAAGGGGACAGAACAGCATGTGAAAACTATAGAGGTGTAACACTCCTAAGTACAGCTTATAAGATCTTCACAAGTATATTAAACGAAAGGATACGGAAGTGTGCAGAAGGCATACTGGGGGAATATCAGTGTGGCTTTCGACCGGGCAGAGGAACAACTGATCAAATATTTGTGATAAGGCAAATGATGGAAAAGTTCTATGAATATGATATAGATCTGCATTTCTTATTCATTTATTTCAAACAAGCCTTTGACAGCATAATTCGGCAAGAACTATACAGAGTACTGAAAGAAGTTGGTATATGTGCTAAATTAATAAGACTAATCAGAATGACAATGACAGAGACAAGAGCAAAAGTAAAGGTCCTTAGCAGAACAAGTGAGAGCTTTGACTTTAATAAAGGTGTGAAGCAAGGGGATAGCCTCTCCACTGTCCTATTCAACATTGCCCTGCATAGTGCAGTAAATAAAATCAACAAAAGAGGCACCATATTTATGAAAACTATCCAGATATGTGCATACGCTGATGACATTGCTATAGTAGGAAGAAATACCAATACACTCCTAGAAACATACCGGGCAATGGAAACAGAAGCCTTAAAAATTGGCCTCATAGTAAATGTAAACAAAACAAAATATATGGTAATGTCACAATCTGAGGCCAGAAGAACACCTAAAAACCTAAACATCAATGGGAAATGCTTCAATGGAGTGTCTTCTTTTAACTATTTGGGAGCCCTAATAACAAATGATAACAGTATTGGAAAGGCTATAAGGGAAAGAATACAAGCAGGAAACAGAGCTTACTTTGCAAATATGCAGCTTTTCAAAAGTAGCCTTGTTACAAGAAAAACTAAATTGCTAATATATAATTCCCTAGTCCGCCCAGTTATCACATACGGCTCAGAGGTATGGACATTGACAGAACACGATAAAAATGCTCTAAGAAGCATTGAGCGGAAAATACTACGCAAAATCTATGGGCCAATTAGGGAGGAAGAAGGCTGGAGAATACGCTACAATGCTGAATTACAGGAGTTAGTACAAGGCAGGGACATAGTAAAATTTGTTAAATCACAGCGAATACGATGGCTAGGACACTTGGAGAGAATGGCAGAGGATAGAATGCCAAAGAAAATGATGAAAGGTATGATCCATTCAGTTAGGCGAAAAGGGAGACCTAGAAGAAGATGGATCGATGAGGTAATAATGGATATCAGCAATATGGGAGTCCGGGGGTGGAAAAGAGCAGCAAATAACCGAGAAGTGTGGAGGAAGATTGTTGAAGAAGCCAAGGCTCACCAAGGGCTGTAGAGCTACTGAAGAAGAAGAAGAAGAACTGTGAACAGACCTGTGAACATGAAAGACTTCAAAATACAAGAAGCTAGATTGGGCAATATTAAAAACACCATCTACAGCCAAATACAGTTCACCACTCTGTTCATGCACAGAAGACCAGAAGAAAGGTGCACTCATCAAGAAGGACACACCAACCTCCAGCAGCCAACAAAATCAGAAATTGCTAAATATTGCCTAGAGACTAATTGTAAAATCAAGTATGAGGACGCAATAGTTTTGAAAAATAGGTCCCTCTTTGGGTACTGTGTGTAGAAGGAGACCAGCAAAATCTGGCTAAAGAAGAACATAATCAAGATGGACAGTAGATTTCAACTTAGCCAAGTGTGGGGCCCAGCACTGAAGCTATTCCAAACACTGCAGAAGCAGAATGCCGAGTAGGACAAAGGCAGAGTACAGATAGACTGATCACTCAATTCCCAAGAGCAAGGCATCCTCTGCTCCCTCCCACAGCAGCCAGTGCATGTGCAATCCACACACAGGAGGGATGGGGGTGAGGAGATAGCAGTAAATATGTCACAACCTATGATTCTGAACGTCTGTCAGGAGTAGTGACCAGTCATCTTGACTGCATGCCTAACAGACTTTCAAGCAGCATATTCTCTGGTAAACCTACAAATACGAAACACTACACTGAAACAAAACTCAATGCCAATGTTCTACACAGTCCCCAAAGTGTGTGGTACAAATAGATTTGGCACAATTAAGACTATTGCCTGGAATGTCGTGTGATACTCCATCCATAGCTACTGTGCATCATCCCACAAACACTTTCCTTATATGCACATCACTTGTGTAACACCTGTTCTGTAGAAATCATTATTGAAGTTCACTGTTCTAATTGTCTACAATTATCTAGGTTAATTTGGGTGTACACCATTCCTAAGTGTGGTTTGCTCACCATCTTGCTTTGAGTCGGAAGAAGTGTGAGGCTATGCCGCAATAAGCATTTTTGCATTACTCATACTTAAGTTTTAGTGATATTATATTGTTCAATTAGTGTTACCAGTGCATCAGCAACCCACCACATACCGGCTCTTTGAGGATGTTGGAAACATTGAGCTGTGTAGTGGTAGTAACCTAGTTGTGTTGCTGTTGCGCTTGACGAGCTGATGTCTCATCCTCTGTAATTGTTTAAATTGGTACTCTCACAGTTCAATAACATATGCATCAGCATTGATTTTGGCATTATATTATTTCCCACTCTATCGATGATCAACTCACCCTGTGTCTTTTTATGCTACAAACTGTTCATCAACAAGAATCCCATTATTAATGTTAGTCTGATCAATCCATTTTTCTTCAAGGTAATAATGTCAATAAGCCAAATTAGTAACAAAACATAATGGAGTCTAGACAGTGGTGACCTCTTCAGAACACATTCATGTAATGAAGTCCTCTGCCATGCATACACTAATGCTAAAACTTCACCAAATCACCATTTGATTGCATATGGATATTTACAAACAGTTCTCAGATTCAGTCACAGGATCTTTACTAGTTTACTAACACAGAAATGTTAGATTAACTGTTACAGCTGGATTTTCTTCTAAATCATGCATATTATAAAAATGTCTGTTCCACACCACCTCATAAGCACTTGACTGATTTCAACCAAACAATTTCAACCAAACTTAGTACACACATCGCTTACTGTCTGGAAAGAATTTCTGTGGAGGTAAGAATCAACTACCTACCACCAGGGTGGGACGAAAAAAGAAGTATAGACCACAGTGCGTGAATACCCAGAATTTATTTATCCTGTATCAGAGAATTAGCAGACTTGGTGAATTTATAGATAATTTCAAACCTTTACAAACACACACACACACACACACACACACACACACACACACACACACAAAATGGTGAAAGGGAAAGAAGTTCATCACTTAGTACATCACATCAGATGTGACATTTTAATTTATTAATTCTTCACTACTAATTGTATTTGCAATACATTCTGCAGACAGTTTACACTTATACCACTGAATGTAGCTGCAAACTTTTATCGTTGCATGATAGATACTTCAAGAGATACAACTTCATAAACATGGAGCTGCATGAAAAAGTAACTGCAGGGCAAAATTCATTATAGGTACATGTGATCCGTGTGTACAAGTATGATTCCCATGTGTGGCAAAAGCCACAGGTAAAAAGCTCCTAAAACTCTGGATCAATTTCAGTCAGACATGTGCTGCGCTATTATTAGTCCTAGTCGAAGGAAAGGGAAATTTTGTCAAAATTCAATGAAGGCATGGTTGGGCGATGAAATCTGGAGCCACTGACAGAATGTGGTAACAGTCAGCAGCCAGTGGGCCAGGCAAGGTAAACATGGCACTCGCAGGCACGGAGCTGCAACGGCAGTATTGCACGCACAATTTGTTTTGAGTGGAGCAACAATGAGGCAGAAAACTGCAGTGTTTCTTTAAGTTATTGTGATGTATGAGGCAGGACACTAGGCCAGAGGCAAGAGTGGCGATTTGTAAGTAGCTGACATGTGGGAATTTATCCCTGCCATAGTTTCTATCTCTCTCTGACACTACATCAGATGTGAGGGAAAAACAGAAATAAATAGATGGACAATTTTAGCTTTGGGATAGTGTGCCAGGTCAGTTGAGCTTTGGGACGGACCTGTGCTGGTCTCTGTTTGTAGGGGACAGTGTGGCAGCAATGTTATAAGTATTCTGCATAAGCTAGTATTTGTTTCTATGTACTTGTTCGGGCTATATTCCATCTCCGGGGACACAACGCCAGGGCAGGAGAGAACAGCAGACGGGAACTTGGAGATCGCACGGTCTACCTGAAGGAGGGCAGTGACAGCGGTCTGCAGTGGGTCCAGGAGGGGCTTGGTTCCACTCGAGTCTATGGACCACATTCGCTCCGCACCTGGCGTACCGGGCTCCGGGCGAGGCGTATGCTGCGGGAGGCGCAGCAGGGCTGCAGCAGCACCACCAGAGACATCAGCGGGTGTTGCCATGTGGCATGCACCACTAGCAGCAAGTTGTGGCACAGGATCCAAGAGGGCAGGGGTTCGAGTCCAGTCCTGTCCTGGGAGCAGCGGTGGCCTGAGCGTCACGGGTGACCAGTACACCCACCTTCGTCCCATGGTCAGACAGAGCAGGCCAAACGGGGCGGAGGGCGGCGAGGTTCAGGGGCAGTAGCAGTCTCCGAAATCGTGGGCAGCGGAGTGACGCCAGTCGCAATGCCCCGGCAGGCGGTGACCAGGAGAGCGTGGCCGACTTCCATCGGCAGGTGACCTTGATGATGGCATCAGCAGTGTCAGCATACCAGGAGTTTGCTGAGCAGGCTGGACTCACGGGACAGTGTGCGGGTGTCATGCCGACACAATCTTCACCCATTGAGTACTGTAAATTAGCTGAATAAATTAGACAGCAACATCCTGTTGGGGTAGGGGTGATAACTCAGAGAGAAAAGGGGCTAGGAGGAGATGGATGGAGAAGGGGAAGGACAAGATGGACTACAGAAGACTGGAATAAATACATACCCGGGCAATCCCACGTACTCAGCTAAGTTCATGAAATATTTAAACTGACAAGTTATGATTGCGTGAGTAGCTAATACCGACTTTCATGGTAGTGAACCTTAATCATGAACTTTTCCACAGAAAAGATGTGGCCTTTGACACAGAGATGTTGATCAGGTGATTGACTGGTGCAAACCTCTTGTAAATAGATGTAATTCTGGTGATTTTCAAGCACGGAATGTGGGCTTGATGGCTGGTTTTGGAATGTATAGACTAGTGTGAAGATAATTTGTGATATCAGTAATTACATTTTAGTTTGTAATGATACAATGCTCAAATTTAGTAGTGGTGTCATTCTATTGAAGCAAGCAATAATTTTGTTTAACTGCATGTTGGACGACTTGTAAAAAGTAATTTGATGTACTATTTGGTTGAAACAATGTATGTGTTTGTGGTGGCTAACCAAGTTTAATGCAAACCTCAGTTTTCCTATTTTCTTAATTAGCACTTTATTCAATTAAGCAAATGTATTATCTAGGTATGAAAAATTAGGCTGACAGAAGTTTTACATCAAGTCAGGGAATTAAACAAGTTTAAACATTCAGATAATGAAAGACTTTCTTCTGGGTCAAAAACTTTAGTTACAAATATTTTTTTTGGTTGATGATTTTTAAAAGAACTGCTTAGTAGAGTTGTGGTTTGGGGGTGGATAAAAGCTTTTGAGCTATATCTTTTTTGAAATAAACAATGATTAGCTTCAAAATTATTTTATGATCACATTTCATTTGAACAGTGTCAGTTTCTGATTTCTCTTACAAAGAAATGGTTTCATGTAAAACTACATTGACTACTCGAATCATCATAGTTCAGATAAATCACTGAATAATACATCTTAATGAAATATTGCCTGACAAAGAATTTCTCATATTTTACTTGAAGGTAATACACCTACTTTCAGTATAAAAGGGAAAATGGAAAAATAACTCGTACAGATATATTTTAAAGATATCTGACTGCAAAGTCCAATGTATTATCTGACAACGATAAAGAATTTCTAATACAATGAAAGTAAATAGTTCAAAAAATACTAATACACACAGAGTATGCTTTAAGAGGATAGGACAGGTGGTTAAACATGGCCTTGATGGAAGAACCATCACGGTGTTTGCATGAAGTGACTTGGGGAAAATCATGGAAAACCTAAATCAGGATGACTGGACAGAACAAGCTCCATCCTCCCAAACATGAGGACAGAATTACTACACTACCTGCGTGTATGTGAGAACTACACCCGTCACGAAAAGTTGCCAACACAACTATATAGGTCTGAAGATGATCCAGCGAGATTGAAACTAGTCATGAATTGCAGCTTGGTATGAAAAATAAATGCTCTCTTACAGTTTTAAATATTGGTATCAGTACAGTGCAGTACACTTGCCGTTCACTCTCAGTGAATGCAGGCTAAGGTGTTTCAGAGTTTTAGCTTACCTCAAACTTTACATAACTGATTGAGTCCTGTCTTTTTTTTTTATACATTGTCTCATACAGTCCTGATCTTCCCCCTCGTGATTTCCATATTTTTGGAGCCCTGAAGGAGACAATTAATGACTGTTACTTTGCTTCAGATGAAGAGGTGTACACCTATTACAATCATTGTTCTCTAGGAACTGCAAACTTTTTCCTTGAAGGGTTTGGTTGTCTTGTTTCACTTGTGGGATATGTGTATTGTGATGTCCCCTCTCCCCTTTTGTTGTCACTGTTGATGTTGAGCCGGTACTGCCAGTCATTGGAATGGAGATGCAACTCGCAGTGATGGTTTTCCCCATCGGATAACGTGGAACAGCACCTGAAAATCTCTAAAGAAAATTGTTCCTCATGTAATGTATGAAAGTCCGTTTGCAAGTCCACACAGCAATGCGAACTGCTGATTTTAATTGTCTGTTATGGTTTTATGATGCTTTTCTATGCCCAGTTAGTTAGTTATTGCAGTATTGAGTGAATCATTCATCACCAGCATCATTTCACACCACAGAAGCAAGGAAAAATTCATTTGTGGTTCAGTATTAGTAGTTGTTATTACGTTGCTAGGCAGAATTGTTCATTACAGCACAACGCATGTCCAGAGATAATCTATAATGCTATCTTGCTTTCATGCGCCGTAATATTATTTCAGCAAAACACTCCTTCCAATGCTCAATGTTCATCAAGTCACTCTTTCAATTAAAATGTTCACAGTTAATTAATTTTGATCATCAACTATCACACAGCTCAATTAATGATGGAGCCAACACATGAGATTTCCATTACTGACGAACAATTTTTATTGTTTCTTCTTAGCAGTTAATTTATAATCATCACACCACATGCACACCAATGGATCAGATCAATTATGATTCTTTTCAGTTCGGTGATCATGACAATTACAACAACTTTTACAATCAGCATATTTGTATTATATTCGTGTGGTCGTATTAATGTTTCCTACTCAAGGCTAATCGGGTATTGCAGTCTTCGATACTATGTCCATTCTTCATTATATCTGTTCACTTTCATGAAGGTTGAGTCCAACAATAATATCTCTAATAATTAAAGTTCATTAACTCGTCATACACTATCAGAATATCACTTCAGTTCAAGTTCTCAAGTCAGAATAACTGAGAACAAAGTCCGCACATCTCTATCATGCAATAGTACTTTTATTTTTTTATTTTATTTTGTTTTATTATTATTATTATTTTTTTTTTTTTTGTATAGCAACGATCTCATACCTTTCCATTTGTAGTACTATAACAAATGGTGCTCTCTCATAACTTGACAGCAAGCAAGCTAGCAAGCGACTAACATTTTCATGATTGAGCATTGTAGACGCATTGAATTTCCTTTTCGCCACATGTACAACTCTCTTTGACAATAAATTTTATCTCTGACTGACATATTATTTTGGAATTAACTTTCATCGTACTGATTTGCAGTTATTACCGAGATGATTGGTAGCTAACTAAAAATAACCTTTCTTTCTTTATACCTTTATATCATGACATACTCAGTAGTTATTGAAATTGGTGTTCGTCAAAACTTTAAGGTGTTATATTATTGTCAAAGTTGTTGTACCTGTCAGGATAACACTGTTCCCTACTTTAAATTATCATGACATTCTTATTTGTGTTTTTGGGTTTCTTGGGGTGTTACAGTATGAACAGTTATGGCTATTACTTTTGAAATAATGAACTGTTTACTTATTTCTTTCTCTCTGTCTTGTTTTCATTTGACTCCCCCTTATACAAAGGTTAACTGAAAAAGGGAGTGAACCAAAAAATGATGTATGGATTCACCCTGCTATGAATGGACTACTTGCCACATAAAACATTCACAAAAGATAGTGAACTTCATACCTAGTCATTTGTTCATAATACGTAAAATCCTACCTTTATCACTGATTTGCACAGGAAATACGATATGACATACAGCAGAATCTTTCAACATTTTTCAAATAAACCCTCATTAACCATTACATTCACATTAAAATCTACTTTCTGCATACTGTTTACTTTGTTGACAATTTTGAAATTTTCGTATATATGTGGCTGAACATATAACGAGTCTTATTTACATTGTCAGCCTTTACGTTTTCAGAATTCTCTTTCCTTACCTGCATACATATTAGTTCCATTTAACTAGCATTAGTTACAGCTAATTGCATTCCACATGTTATTGTTGTTGTGGTCTTCAGTCCAGAGACGGGTTTGATGCAGCTCTCCATGCTACTCTATCCTGTGCAAGCTCCTTCATCTCCCAGTACCTACTGCAACCTACATCCTTCTGAATCTGCTTAGTGTATTCATCTCTTGGTCTCCCTCTATGATTTTTACCCTACACACTGCCCTACAATGCTAAATTTGTGATCCCTTGATGCCTCAGAACATGTCCTACCAGCCGGTCCCTTCTTCTAGTCAAGTTGTGCCACAAACTCCTCTTCTCCCCAATTCTATTCAATACCTACTCATTAGTTATGTGATCTACCCATCTAATCTTCAGCATTCTTCTGTAGCACCACATTTCAAAAGCTTCTATTCTCTTCTTGTCCAAACTATTATCATCCATGCTTCACTTCCATACATGGCTACACTCCATACAAATAGTTCCAGAAGCGACTTCCTGACACTTAAATCTATACTCAGTGTTAACAAATTTCTCTTCTTCAGAAATGCTTTCCTTGCCATTGCCAGTCTACATTTTATATCTTCTCTACTTCGACCATCATCAGTTATTTTGCTCCCCAAATAGCAAAACTCCTTTACTACTTTAAGCATCTCATTTCCTAATCTAATTTCCTCAGCATCACCCAATTTAATTCGACTACATTCCATTATCCTTGTTTTGCTTTTGTTGATGTTCATATTATATCCTCCTTTCAAGACACTGTCCATTCCATTCAACTGCTCTTCCGAGTCCTTTGCTGTCTCTGACAGAATTACAATGTCATCGGCGAACCTCAAATTTTTTATTTCTTCACCATGGATTTTAATACCTACTCTGAATGTTTCTTTTGTTTCCTTTACTGTTTGCTTAATATACAGATTGAATAACATCGGGAAGAGGCTACAACCCTGTCTCACTCCCTTCCCAACCACTGCTTCCCTTTAATGCCCCTCGACTCTTATAACTGCCATCTGGTTTCTGTGCAAATTGAAAATAGCCTTTCGCTCCCTGTATTTTATCCCTGCCACCTTTGGAATTTGAAAGAGAGTATTCCAGTCAACTCTCTAAGTTTACAAATGCTAGAAACGTAGGTTTGCCTTTCCTTAATCTTTCTTCTATGATAAGTCGTAGGGTCAGTATTGTCTTGTGTTTTCCAACATTTCTATGGAATCCAAACTGATCTTCTCTGAGGTCGACTTCTATCAGTTTTTCCATTCATCTGTAAAGAATTCGTGTTAGTATTTTGCAGCCGTGGCTTATTAAACTGATAGTTCGGTAATTTTCACATCTGTCAACACCTGCTCTCTTTGGGATTGGAATTATTATATTCTTCTTGAAGTCTGAGGGTGTTTCGCCTGTCTCATACATCGTGCTCACCAGATAGTAGAGTTTTGTCACGGCTGGCTCTCCCAAGGCTGTCAGTAGTTCTAATGGAATGTTGTCTACTCCCGAGGCCTTGTTTCGACTTAGGTCTTTCAGTGCTCTGTCAAACTCTTCACGCAGTAACATATCTCCCATTTCATCTTCTTCTACATCATCTTCCATTTCCATAATATTGTCCTCAAGTACCTCAAGTACATCACCCTTGTATAGATCCTCTATATAATCCTTCCACCTTTCTGCTTTCCCTTCTTTCTTAGAACTGGGTTTCCATCTGGGCTCTTGATGTTCATGCAAGTGGTTCTCTTATCTCCTAAGGTCTCTTTAATTTTCCTGTAGGCAGTGTCTATCTTACCCCTTGTGATATACGCCTCTACATCCTTACATTTGTCCTCTAGCCATCCCTGCTTAGCGATTTTACACTTCCTGTTGATCTCATTTTTGAGACATTTGTATTCCTTTCTGCCTGCTTCATTTACTGCATTTTTGTATTTTCTCCTTTCATCAATTAAATTCAATATCTCTTCTGTTACCCAAGGACTTTTATTAGCTCTCGTCTTTTTACCTACTTGATCCTCTGCTGCCTTCACTATTTCACCTGTCAAAGCTGCTCATTCTTCTTCTACTGTATTTCGTTCCTCCATTCTTGTCAGACATTACCTAATGCTCTCCCTGAAACTCTGTACAACCTCTGGTTCTTACAGTTTATCCAGGTCCCATGTCCATAAATTCCCACGCTTTTGCAGTTTCTTCAGTTTTAATTTACAGTTCATAACCAATAGATAGTGGTCAGAGTCCACATCTGCCCCTGGAAATGTCTTACAATTTAAAACCTTGTTCCTGAATCTCTGTCTTACCATTATATAATCTGTCTGATACCTTCCAGTATCTCTAGGCTTCTTCCATGTATACAACCTTCTTTTATGGTTCTTGAACCGAGTGTTAGCTATGATTAAGTTATGCTCTGTGCAAAATGTCCAGTGGCTTCTCTGGCCAATACTAAACTGGCTGTGTCAATATAATATTAGTTGTACCAGTGACTGTAGCCAAGATATGGAATTTTGTCCCTGCTATGTCTCCAGTCATACAAGTAATTAATATCTTGAATGAGATTTTCACTCTGCAGCGGAGTGCGCGATGATATGAAATTTCCTGCTAGATTAAACTGTGTGTCAGACCGAGCCTCGAACTTGGGACCTTTGCCTTTTGCAGGCAAGTGATCTACCATCTGTGCTACCCAAGAACGGCACACGACCCACCCCCACAGCTTCAGTTCTGCCAGTACCTCATCTCCTAACTTCCAAACTTCACAGAAGCCCTTCTGTGAACCTTGCAGAACTAGCACTCCTGGGAGAAAGGATAATATCTTACTGTCCCGTGCTTGCATCCTAGTCATGCCCTTTGGCTTTCTCTTTTCATAATAGCATACTGTTATCACTTTGAGAGAAAAAGCCGAATGTATCCAATGCTTGCCCACTTTTTGGAAATGAGGTGTGGCAACAGCAGTTCCCTTTTATGTGTAGCAGTTTCTATTTTTCTAGGACAGTTACACCTCAAATGCCTTTTCCCCAAACTGAAACATTCCAGTTGGACAGATCATAATACTCTCTCTCTGACCTCTTATAGTTCCTCCATTAACATTAGAACATAAGTCTCTCATTTTTGTGATATTAATACTACTTCCCAAGTCCTCACTTGTACCCATTTTCCAGTAGTTCCATATCTCACCAGGTACGGATGATCATCAAAGCAGTGATAATGTGCATTCATGCTTGCTCTTAAATCCTGCCTAGTCGTTGTCAAATATGTGGGGTCTTGGAAGCCTGCTTTCTCAGATCGGTAGACAAAACTCAAACAAATTGTATTAATGAGTTTTATTACAAAATGAACAAATATAATACTTAACTTAATGTTACACAGATGTTTCTCAAGCAAAGGGTGACAGACAAAATAAACAATGTTCTTCAGTGTAAACAATCCTATTACAAGTGAAGTAATAGAGTTGATGCTTCTATTCAGGTTGCTAGTCTTGAAGCTTCTGTCCACCAGGGCTGCAACCAGTTGGGCGTGATGCTTATGTCTTCTTCGCATAGAGGCTGCTGCTGTTGTGTTGTTGTCCTGGAGAGGGGTTGGTCCGTGTGCAGTTGGCAGATGTGTTGTCACAGCCCTCTCTGCTCTATTGTTCCCAACTGGCGTGCCGACACTTGACTTTACACCATAACACTTGCTACTGGGAATTGCACCAATGTGTGCAGCTGTCCATCCATGCTGATTTCAACTGCTGACATATGGTAAAACAGTGACAGGCTTTTCTCTGCCAGTTCCATGGTGAATTCTTGCGATGCCTTTGGTAGCGCAACTAAGAAGTGCTGTTGTGATAATGCAGAGCTTAATTGTCTACCAACTGTGTGATGGACTCAATGTAGCTACTCCCAGTTTTGCATCATTCACACTCTCTGTCAGCATGCTTAGTAATTTTGCCATAGTCATTCCATCCAGGGAATTCAGTTGATTCTGCACCAAATCCAAGTCATTGTTTACCACTCATATCATATTCTGTGTAGATTGGACCAATTAATTCCTGTACGACTTTGGTGGTATTTGATACATGGTGCTCCAAGTTTGTTAATTGGTATACCACATCACAGTTGTTCTGGTAGCATCTGATACTTCCTATACCTGTTCTAATGTATTGTTTAGTCCTCAGATGTCATCATTATCTGCTGTCCCAAATACTGTTTTTAGCAGCTTTTTCCTGGCATTCAGCGATTCCTTCTTTCTCCACACTAGTGTTCATGGCATCAAGTCATCACTTATCATAATTGTTCTCTTAATTTCTTGTATGAATGTCTCAGTCCCTGATTTTCCTCTTGCACTGTTGTTAGTATGCCTTCTCTCTCTGCCTCTTTTTGCAGTTCCCTAAATCCTCCTTGGAATGTCCGAACCTTGTTCTACACCTCCCACATGTTGAACATGAATTGCAGCATCCACTGGTGATGAGTCAGTATGACATCTGCTTGCTTAGAGAACACTACCTCAGCTTCAAGTGGTTGGTTTCTCAGCACATTTGCTACTCCTCCTCTAAAGAGGTGTATAATACCACCAGCAGTACCATACTCACTCTGGACGCTACCAGTGATACACCACATGGGAGAAAGAAATTTGTATCACTTCCCCCCTTCCCCCTCGTCTTTCAAAAAGAATATCCCCCCCCCAGGGGGCACACCGTGCTTTCATGAGTTTGTGTGTGGCGCACACAGGACCCCAAGCTATTGCAGCATTCTTCATTCCCTAGCTGCTTTTCCTTCTCCCTGCCCCCTCCCTCCCTGTCTCCACTCCTTCCCCATTGCCACCTCCTTCCCCTCTCCCTGTGTTCTGCTTTATGTCAACCTGGCTATTCTCCTGGTTTCCTGTATTGGTTGCAATTTTTTTCCTTTTGCCAGTTCTTTCACCCTTTTGCGTTTCGGTCCCCACTTGAGGTTTGACCTCCACTTCAAAATTTCCTGTTTTTAGTGTGAGCCATATGGGGAAGAACTCCCTCCCTAACATCTATGGTGTGGACTGCTCTCCCCTATCCCTTCCCCACTGTAGCTCCCTTCCACCCTACTAGGTCACCAGCACGTGTAGCCAGAGTGTGTGGTGGGGCTGTTATGTACCCTTATGGCTGAGCCCCCTGACAACACTACTGAAACCTGAGCTGTTCCTTCCCTGTGTATGCCAAGGAGTGGTTGCTTGTCTTCTTGACGCACTGGAACTCCTGGCAACAGCTGCCGTGCCAGATGGCCCTTGCTGTGGCTGGGTGGTGCCTATGGGTAGAGCCCCTGGTTGGAGTGGGTGTTATCAGGGTGGATGCTTGGTGCATGAAGCCTATCAAGCTGCAAAAATCTGGCCGTTCTCACACGGCTGTCTCTTCAAATGGTGAAGGATCCTCAAATGCTGACTCGTATGATCCGGCAGCCTTCCCTTTCTTGGCTACCCCATGGGAGGAGGACCAGGCTCATCGTCTTGGGCTGAATCCTTTTCCCAGTTACCTCATCTGTACTAGGATGGATGGGGACACATTCACCACCACCAAGCCATTGTTTTTTGTGGAACATATCAAGGACAAGTTTGGTGAAGTGGAGTCTATTAGTAAGATGCGGTCGGGCTCCCTGTTGATTAAAGCTTGTTCTACCACTCAATCCACAGCTCTTTGTGCCTGTGATCATCATGGCAATGTCCCAGTGTCTATCACTCCTCACCAATCTCTGAGTATGGTCCAGGGAGTCATTTTTCATAGGGACCTCACCGTGCAAACTGATGAGGAACTCCAGGATAATCTGGAGCGCTGTGGCATTCATTTTGTTTGATTGAAGCCGTACATCCCTCCACCTATGCGGTGCTTTCAGTGCTTGCATTTTAGACGTATGTCTTCCCGCTGCACAGTGGACCCTTTGTGTGGTGACAGTGGCCACCCCATCCATGAGGGAACCCCTTGTGTTCCACTGCCTGTGTGTGTTAATTGTGCTGACCACCACTCCCCTCGCTCAGCGGATTGCCCGGCATACGCGAGAGAAAAGAAGATACAAGAATATAAAAAAGTATGAGAGACTCCATCCGGTGTCACTATCTTCAGCTTTTGCCTCTGTTACTTCCTTTCCTCCTCCTCCTCCTCCTCCTCTTCCTCTTCCTCTTCCTCCTACTCCTACTCCTACTCCTACTCCTACTCCTACTCCTACTCCTACTCCCTCGTCCTTACTCCAGCCCTGCCTCACTCTCTCCTCCACCTCCCCTGCCATTCCCAAGACATCCTGTTGGGGAGTTGCCCCCCCACCCCGGCTGAAGAAGTGCCCCCCTTCTGCGGCATCTGCTGGTGATCGGGCTCCCTCCCGGGAACCCTTTCCCCAGTGTTTCTCAGGCCAGAAGAGTGTTACCACCACTGCACTATGAGGCACACCATCTGTTGGCCCCAAGGTTACCTGATCTCTTTTGGTTCCCGATCTTGCAGATGCCTGTACTCCCCCTGTGTCCTGTCCTCCTCCACCTCAGAAGAGAAGAAGAAGAAACATAAATCCCAAGAGAAGGCATCTCCGGTGCCCCTGGAGGTGCCAATTCCCCTCTCGCAATCTAAATCTGACATCTTATTTATGGATGTCACCCCATCTTTGGCGGTGACAGCTACTGACCAAGTGACCTGAACTCCTCCTCGGCTCCTTCATGCCTCCCTTGGACTCATGCCACATGGTCATCCAGTGGAACTGCAATGGCTACTATCGTCACCTACTGGAAATGCATCTTGTCTCCTCTTATTCTGCATTCTGTCTTGTTCTCCAAGGGATGCATTTCCGTGATGATCATTCTCCCACATTACATGGTTATTGGGCGTTCTGTCAGAACTGTGCGGGTCCTGGGAAAGCATCTGGTGAGGTCTGCACTTTGGTTCACTCCAATGTCCTTAGTGACTGGATCCCCCTACGTACCATCTTGGAAGTGATAATGGTTAGAGTGCAAACAACTCCAGCAATCACCATTTACAATGTATACCTCCCTCCAGGTAGGCCACTTGCTTATGTTGCACTATGTACCTTACTTCAGCAACTCCCGCCCCCATTTCTCCTCTTTGGGATTTCAATGCCCACCATCCACTGTGGGGGAGTGTTACATCAATGTCTTTGGGTATCCTAATCGACCAACTTATCACGAATTTGATTTGTGTCTCCTCAACAATGGTTCCCCTAACCACTTCAGTGCCACTCATGGCACCTTCTCTGCTATCGATCTCATGATCTCCTCTGCTGCCCGGCTTCTCTACATTGGTCATCCTATGATGACCTTTATGACAGTGACCATCTTGCAGTGACACTATTGTTCCCCTGCTGCCACCAGGCAGACAGGCCCCCACGTTTGGAATTCCGCAGGGCCAATTGGCATTTATACATGTCTGCTAACCGCTTTGACACACCCCTCTTGAATTCCGTTGATGTAGTTGTGCAAGGTATCTCTGCCACTCTTCTTCGTGCTGCTGGGACTACTGTCCCCCTATCCACAGCCCCCCCCCCCCCCCCCCCGATCATCGGCCGGTACCATGGTGGACCAAGGACATCGCAGTCACTGTCCAGGACTGTTGACAGGTGCTGCAGCGATTTAAGTGACACCCCTCCCAGACCAACCTCCTCACTTTTAAGCATCTTCGTGCTAAGGCTTGTTATATTAATAAACGGAATAAAAAGGACTGCTGGGAGTGCTAAGTTTTCTCCCTGGGGACATATGTCTCTTTATCGCAGGTTTGGTCGAAGGTCCGTAGCATTCTGGACCACCAGCAACAGTCAACTATCCAGGGTCTGAACAACCCAGGAGCTCTGTGGACTGATCCATTGGTCCTTGCAGAACACCTTGCGGCACACTTTGTGATGGCACTGTCGTCTGCTTCCTATCCTCCTGCCTTTCTCCAGCAGAAACACAGAGCTGAACAGACTCCCCTCCATTTCATCCCGCACCACATTGAGCCCTACAATGCTCCTTTCATTGAATGGGAATTGGTACAGGCTCTTAACTCTTCACGAGACACAGCCAGAGGGCCAGACTCCATTCACAATCAGGTGATTCAACTCTTGGATGTTCCCCAGAGGCAACAGCTTCTCAAGGTCTTCAATCACATCTGGCTCATGGGTGCTTTTCCGTCACAATAGCAAGACAGTATAGTTATCCCCATTCTTAAGCCCAGGAAAATCCAAATGTCTCTCGGCAGCTATCACACCATTAGCCTTACAAATGTGCTTTGTTAACTGCTTGAAAGGATGGTCAACTGCAGATTATGCTGGGTACTCTAATCTCGGGGCCTTTTGTCAGCATATCAATGTGGCTTCTGGGCAGGGCGATCTCCAACTGACCATTTACTCTGATTGGAATCAGCCATCTGACAGGCTTTTACTCACCGCCGGCACCTTGTCTCAGTGTTATTTGACCTACATAAGGCATATGACATGGCTTGGCACCATCACATTTTAGTTACCCTCCATGACTCGGACTTTCGTGGTCCCCTTCAGATTTTTATCCACGAGTTTGTATCTTACCAGGTCTTCCAGGTTTGAGTTGGCACTTCACTCAACACCCCTCAGATTCAAGAGAATGGTATCCCACAGGTTTCTGTGCTGTCACGCTCCTCCTCATTGCCATAAATGGGCTTGTGACCTCTGTTAGGCCTCTGGTCACCCCGGCGTTGTACGTTGATGATTTTTGCATCTGGTGCAGCTCCCACTCGATGGTGTCTGTTGAGTGCCAGCTCCAAGGCACCATCCAGTGGGCCTCTATGTGGGCCATCGCCCATGGCTTCCAGTTTTCCTCCTCAAAAATGCAGTTTATGCATTTTTGTCGTCAACCCACAGAACACCCTGATCCAGAACTTTATTTAGGCAACCAGCTCCTTGATGTTGTAACACAGCCTCATTTCTTGGGCCTTATTTTTTATACCAAGCTGACATGGCTGCCCCACATTAGTCACCTAAAGACTACATGCATGCGGAAGCTTAATGCTCTTTGCCGCCTGGCCCACACATCTTTGGGTGCAGACTGTTCCACTCTTCTCCATCTTTACCATGCTCTGGTTTTGTCCAGACTCGATTATGGTAGTCAGGTTTATGGCTTAGCAGCTCCTTCCACTTTGAAACTCCTTGAACCTCTTCCATCATTGTGGGGTGCATCTGGCTATTGGTGGCTTTCACACTAGTCTTGTTGATAGTCTCCTTACAGAAGCAGGGATTCCCTCTCTACACATCTGACGGAGCCAACTCCTTGTTTATTACACAGTCGCCATTCGCCAATTCCCTGACCATCCTGTATACCCTGTGCTCTTTGCCAATGAGGGATGTCTCCCTCTTAACACCTGCCCATGGGTGGGATTGCTGGTTAGCGTGCGTCTCACTACCCTCTGCCAGGATCTCCATCTACACTCACTGGACTGTGCCCTGTGTCTTTCCTCCTGTACTCCCCCCCTCCCCCCCCCCCTCCCTCCCTTTGGATGGTGTCTAGACCACAGATTAGGACTGCTCTCTTCCAGGGTCCTAAGGTCTCTGTTGCTCCTATGGTTTAGTGGCATCTTGTATGTGCCATCCTTGCAGAGTTCCAGGGTGCCACCAACCTTTACACTGATGGTTCTAAGACTACTGATAAGGTGGGATATGCTTTCACATCTCCTACCAGCTTTGAGTACCATTTGTTGCCAGGCTCATGTAACGAATTTACAACAGAGCTTCTAGCCATTTACAGGCCCTTGCTTTTTGTTTCTCAGGCCTCTCTCCATAGTGTTGTAGTTTGTTTCGACTCCATGATCAGCCTTCAGGCTATTGATCGATGTTACCCTCATCACCCCTTGGTCTCTGCTATCCATGGCCTTCTCTCTGCCCCTGAGCGTGCTGCCTGTTCAGTTGTCTTTCTCTGGGTCCCGAGTCATGCGGGAATCCCAGGGAATGAATTGGCTGACCGTTTGGCTAGAGAAGCAGCTACTTAGCCCCCTTTTCCTTTCACTATTCCAGCTGCGGATATGTGGATCTATGTCAAATCTCTCTTTGTCCAACAGTGGAATGCCATCTGGAGCGCTACTGCTCATAGCACTAATCTCCACGCAATCAAGGGGTCTACTGTAATTTGTGGCACTTCTTTCTGCCCCTCTCGGAAGGAGTCTACTGTTTTATTTTGTTTATGCATAGGCCATACCCGACTCACCCATTGTTTCCTCCAACGTAACGACCCACCCCCACAATGTGGTTGTGGTGCCAGACTGACGATATCTCACATATTGGTGGCATATACCCTTCTTTCAACCTTTCATACTAAGTATAGTCTTCCTGCTTCCTTAAATTTAATATTAGTGGATGATCCATGGATGGTAGACCTGGTCCTCGGTTTCCTCCATGAAAGTGGTTTTTATTTACAGCTGTAAGGTTCTCCTTTAGTTTAGGAGCAGGGACGGGTTGGTTGTGACGATGACCCCTTTTGCAGTCTTCATGGCCTGTGACCCCATGACCCCCCCCCCCCCCCCCCCTTTTTCCAGTTTTTAGATTTGGTCTCTCCTTTTATGATTGTACTGTTTGTGTAATGTTCATTCATTTATAATTTGTGTCCTCAGACTGAATCCGTTCACTTTTAGCAGATTCTTTGTTTTGTAACCCCCTTTGGAATCACTGAACTGATGACCTCGCTGTTTGGTCCCATACTCTCTCAATTAATCAATCAATCAAAAAGCACATGAACATGGTTCATCAACACCAAAAACAACTAACAATACACCCAACTCAAAGTCCATAGTGTTATCAAAAAAATTCTCAAAAATACACAGTTCATAACAACAGAAAAACAAACCTTAACATTCTCAAACAACTCTATAAAATGATATAACTACATGTATTCTCCCTAACAAACAACATAAAACAGTAACATGTTGTTACTGCTAGTAAGATTATCTGCCAGTAACAAACTGAATTTCGAAGGCTAATCAACATTTTCAAAGGTAAAGCAGAAAAAAAGATTTTATTCCCAAAATAAAATAGAAAATATAAATCAAATATCATATAAGGATGATCAAACAGCATAATAATCCCCAAAACTCCCTTTTAGACTATAAGGAAAATTAAATCTCAGACGAACACCATCAGAATATGAATGGTATTGAACAGTTCATTTGATGAAGATATATTGTCATCTACTAGGTACAGATTCATATCAAGATGTACTGTGATACTGAGGGCTATTCTCCTATTGGAGGCTGCAGGGTGCACCCAGTCCAATGTCACATACTCCGTGCAGGGCTAGTGTGTGTTTTAGGAGCACAGTCTACATTGTCAACAAGAGAACTCTGGTAACCCACTGCCCTGCACTTCTAACACCACATGGGGCATAGGCAGTACCAGACAAGCCACAGCTAATGTGCCATGACATCATAGAAAGCTGAGTACATGCCCCCACAACTACAATGATCGAATTACATGGTACTTGGAGGGGTCAGCACATCCTAGTTTTGGATCACCTTGCTGCATGTCTCCACTGCTGGCAGCCGTCACTGAAGACACAATGTATCCTGGAACAGTAAATAATTTTTGTTAATGATGTTTCATTAGTGCCTATGGGCAAAGAGCTCCCCCCATGAACCATGGACCTTGCTGTTGCTGGGGAGGGTTGCATGCCACAGCGATACAGATAGCCATACCATAGGTGCAACAACAACGGAGGGGTATCTGTTGAGAGGCCAGACAAACGGGTGGTTCCTGAAGAGGGGCAGCAGCCTTTTCAGTAGTTGCAGGGGCAACAGTCTGGATGATTGTCTGATCTGGCCTTGTAACATTAACCAAATCGGCCTTGCTGTACTGGCAAAACTACAGCAATAATTTTTCCCGAGGGCATGCACCTTTACTGTGTGATTAAATGATGATGGCATCCTCTTGGGTAAAATAGTCCCCCATTCAGATCTCCGGGTGGGGACTACTCAGGAGGACGTTGTTATCAGGAGAAAGAAAACTGGTGTTCTACGGAACAGAGTGTTGAATATCAGATCCCTTAATTGGGCAGGTAGGTTAGAAAATTTAAAAAGGGAAATGGATAGGTTAAAGTTAAATATAGTGGAAATTAGTGAAGTTCAGTGGCAGGAGGAACAAGACTTCTGGTCAGGTGAATACAGGGTTATAAATACAAAATCAAATAGGGGTAATGCAGGAGTAAATTCAATAATGAATAAATAAAAATTAGGAATGTGCGAAGGCTACTACAAACAGCATAGTGAACATGTTATAGTGGTAAAGATAGATATGAAGCCCACATATACCACAGTAGTACAAGTTTATATGCTGACTAGTTCTACAGATGATGAAGAGATTGATGAAATATATGATGAGATAAAAGAAATTATTCAGATAGTGAAGGAAGGAGAAAATTTAATAGTCATTGGACTGGAATTCAATAGTATGAAAAGGGAGAGAAGAAAACGTAGTAGGTGAATATGGATTGGGGGGAAGAAATGAAAGAGGAAGCTGCCTGGTAGAATTTTGGACAGAGCATGACTTAATCACAGCTAACACTTGGTTCAAGAATCATGAAAGAAAGTTGTATACACAGAAAAACCCTGGAGATACTAGAAGGTATCAGATAGATTATATAATGGTAAGACAGAGATTCAGGAACCAGGTTTTAAATTGTAAGACATTTCCAGGGGCAGATGTGGACTCTGACCACTACCTATTGGTTATGAACTGTAAATTAAAACTGAAGAAACTGCAAAAAGGTGGGAATTTATGGAGATGGGACCTGGATAAACTGAAAGAACCAGAGGTTGTAGAGAGCTTCAGGGAGATCAAGTATAAGGCGAGGGCTAATAGAAATCCTTGTGTAACAGAAGAGATATTGAATTTAATTGATGAAAGGAGAAAATACAGGGTGATTCAAAAAGAATACCACAACTGTAGGAATTTAAAACCCTGCAACGACAAAAGGCAGAGCTAAGCACTATCTGTCGGTGAATTAAGGGAGTTATAAAGTTTCATTTAGTTGTACATTTGTTCGCCATTTCAGCCAATAAAGTTTTTGGTCCCTTTTTTCGAAGGTGCTGCTGTAACTGGACTACAGTATCTGGAGATGTTAGAGAATTGGCTGTTCCCTCAGCTCGAACAAGAAGCACAACAATTCATATTTCAGCAGGATGGAGCGCCACCACATTGGCACTTATCTGTCCGTAACTACCTGAACGTCAACTACCCGAGGCGATGGATCGGCCGCCAGGCAGTGCGTGACAGAGCACGTCATCACTGGCCTCCAAGAAGCCCTGATCTTACCCCCTGCGAATTTTTCTTATGGGGGTATGTTAAGGATATGGTGTTTTGGCCACCTCTCCCAGCCACCATTAATGATTTGAAACGAGAAATAACAGCAGCTATCCAAACTGTTACGCCTGATATGCTACTGAGAGTGTGGAACGAGTTGGAGTATCGGGTTGATATTGCTCGTGTGTCTGGAGGGGGCCATATTGAACATCTCTGAACTTGTTTTTGAGTGAAAAAAAACCTTTTTAAATACTCTTTGTAATGATGTATAACAGAAGGTTATATTATGTTTCTTTCATTAAATACACATTTTTAAAGTTGTGGTATTCTTTTTGAATCACCCTGTATAAAAATGCAGTAAATGAAGCAGGCAAAAAGGAATACAAACGTCTCAAAAATGGGATTGAGAGGGAGTGCAAAATGGCTAAGCAGGGATGGCTAGAGGACAAATGTAGAGATGTAGAGGCACATATCACTAGGGGTAAGATAGATACCGTATACAGGAAACTTAAAGAGACCCTTGGAGAAAAGAGATCCACATGTATGAATATCAAGAGCTCAGATGGAAACCTAGCTCTAAGCAAAGAAGGGAAAGCAGAAAGGTGGAAGGAGTATATAGAGGGTCTACACAAGGGCAATGTTCTTGACTACAATATTATAGAAATGGAAGAGAATGTAGATGAAGATGAAATAGGAGATATGATACTGCATGAATAGTTTGACAGAGCACTGAAAGACCTAAGTCGAAACAAGGCCCCGGGAGTAGACAACATTCCATTAGAACTACTGACAGCCTTGGTAGAGCCAGGCCTAACAAAATTCTACCATGTAGTGAGCAAGATGTATGATACAGGCGAAATACCCTCAGACTTCAAGAAGAATATAGTAGTTCCAATCCCAAAGAAAGCAGGTGTTGACAGATTTGAAAATTACTGAACTATCAATTTAGTAAACAATGGCTGCAAAATACTAACACAAATTCTTTACAGACGAATGGAAAAACTGGTAGAAGCCGACCTCGGGGAAGATCAGTTTGATTCCGTAGAAATGTTGGAACACGTGAGATAATACTGTCCCTACGACTTATCTTGGAAAATAGATTAAGGAAAGGCAATCCTACGTTTCTAGCATTTGTAGACTTTGAGTAAGCTTTTGACAATGTTGACTGGAATAATCTCTCTTAAATTCTGAATGTGGCTTTAATATCCAAAAAATCTTTGAAGTACAGTTCCAGAACACTGAGTGATTTTCCAGTTTTTTTAGCCCCATGGATAGCAACAATAATGACTCCGGCATGTGCATTGGGCCACCCATCAGCTGTTGTTTCACCTGGCACTCAATTAACAAGTGCACAGAATCTCCCTTGTTTTTGTGTGGGACCTTTGATGAGGTATTTATGGGTTATTCTTTTTATGTTGAGGTGAGGTATAGCATAGAGGTACAAACCAACCATGAACTTATCTTTTTACTGGCTCTCACAATTATCAAATTAAAAAGTGAAGTCTCGATTGTGTTTTATTCAGTAATCAAAGAATGCAAGAACCCAATTCATTAATTTCTCTGTGTCCATTGGATTCATCCCAAACAAAACATTCACATTCATTAGTCTTGAGATTGTAAATTGTAAAATTAAATACTTTTAATTTAGACATAAAAAAAAAACTGAGACTTCGCCCTTGGGAATTTTCATAACCGCTTGTAAGTCATGCACTGATACAGCAGCATTCGATTCCTCCTTATCATACTTCTTTCCTTCCTGCACATTTCTTTCTTCAGTATATGCTGATCATAATATGCCTTTCTCTTCTCCTTTTCATCCCCCCCCAGCATTATCATAGGCACACCACATTTCACAAAATCATTTTTGCGTGTAAAGAATGAAATGTTAAAATCTTCTGTAAATATCTGATACAACAATGCATAGTTCACAAACAGGACATTTGCAGTCAGGCATGTAGTGTCTGTGAATGTCTGCAATCGTTTTGCTTCCATCAAAAAAAATTTGACTGGTGTTGTCACAAGTATAATGATTTTTGATTTTTTGAATAAGTTTGGAACACTTTCCTTCAAATCTTCATCAGGTTTCCTTTGTTTGTTATGTTTCCCTTGGCAATCCTCTTCAAGCAGAACGTATACTAGCTTATTTCATTTTTCCTGCACTGTCCTAATAGGGTGATTATTTAGTTTTAATGTGTTCTTCAAAAACAGTTTACACACTCTGATTTTCTGATCATTCAGATGGAAATAGAAGGCATATTTATTTCTCTTTGCTTCCTTGTACCACCAACATGCACATACCGGTATTTTGGCTGAATGGGCTCCATATTACTGTGAATAGACTGCTGTTGTTTGTTTACATCACCCAACAGCCAATAGGAATTAAACATCTTCATCTGTTCCTCTTCTGTAAACTTCACGGAACATTCCCACTTACACTTTTCCATACACGGAGGTCCCATTTTCCTCTTGTTTCAGATTTTTTTGCCTATGGTGTGCATTTCTTAACTTCTAATTTACATTTCTTATCCAGGTGTGCTCGTTCTTTTTATGCTTAATTTATTTCTTTGCTGGACTCATTAATATTATCAGAGTTTTGACTTGGGCGATCTTAGAAACACATTTCCCTCTGTTCGACTTTGTTGCACCGTCACTGTTACTGTCGCTTTCACTGATAACATTGGATGGTACATATGTGGCATCAGTAACATCATCATCGTCATCTTCAGAAAATGTACATGAACTTCAGGAAAAATCTGACCTTGTTCCGACAGATGAACTTCCAGCCACATTTGCAGCTGACTTGGTGGCAGCAACTGATACAATCAGTTGAAAATTAAACACTTCCTATTAGAGTGTAGAACTCTTTATTACAAGATCAAAAGGTGTAGGATATATTTTCATGAAAAAAAAACCTGAAGTGATTAATAACATATCTCTTTCTTCTGAAAGTTCTTTGCTAGACATAGAATTGGTATTCATATCTCTTTTTTTTTTTTTTTTTTTTTTTTGGTGGGGTTTAAGGGCGCTCAACTACTGAGGTCATTAGCGCCCAGTATTCATATCTGCAGAAGGGGCTAATGAGGTACATTTTACCCACCATTCCTCCACAATTCCTACATGTTTCCTGTAAGGCATTAGCACCAATTTTGTTCCTCAACTATCTCATTGGGTGATTCTCTGACTGGAAATGAAATTATACTATCAAATAAACTATCTCACTGATTCATAATAATTGTCCAAGCCCATTTGGTGTCATAAAATATTAAGTTACGGTAAGCTATTACAACAATATTGACATAAATATAGATAATTCAAAGTAAAACATGAATATTGACGATAACTTAATGCAAGAGTGTCATAAAAGCATGTGATTCTAAAACCGTTGGTTACAACAAGAATTCCTGTTATTTGTGACAGTGTATTGAAACAAAGTAGTGCCACAATGAAAGTGATTCTTTTCTGCAATAACGTCATAACATAAAATAAGTCAAACGGAACTCCTTCCAAGTTTTGATGCACAATGTCATATCTTTAGATAAGACATTATTCATTGCAAAGAAATGGATAGAAAGCGCTCTTACCTTTCAGCAATATTGTCACAGCACAAAATATGTCACTGTTCTAGAGAACTTAATGACATTTTACATGCGACAGCTGCCCCATAGCTGGGATAATACATTGTTACAAGAACTGACACCCTGGTCGAAACGTACTTCCGGCAAAATGACACTACTGCCATTCGGCAACAAGTTTTAAAAGCTCAGATATGATACTCTACCAGTTGAAAGTACAGTTCTTTGCCATTTCACTTGTACTGTTAACTCAGAAATCATGGTTTTTGAGTTATGACACTGTTGAAGCAAATGAGTGACAACTTGTTAGTTTCAGTTTTATGATTTATTTTATTTCCCCGTTTTTGGAAATCAGTCGTATTGCAGAACAATGAAGTTATTTTTCTCAGTTTGCTAAATAAATGTGGCTTTTATTAATCTTTTCCCTTGAGTCAGTCAATTTATTACAAATGAAGTGTTTCATTCTGCACTATTGGCTAATTTCAACTGTTCACTTTCTAGTGCACATTTTCATCTTCTGTCACATATGGAATTATCCCACAATAAAGAACAAAATGTGCTATAATACACTACTGCTACTCCAAGAAAATTTACATCCCAAGAACTTCACTGAAATCTTAATATCAGACTGGGGCCTACTTCATTGTGAATCTGGACATATGAATGAGCACTTTAAGCCGAATTATGCATTTTAGTATGGTGTACAAATTTCCAAAGCTCTTGGAGTATTGTATTTCCTTTATGATGTCATTTAACATCTCTTAATACCATATATGTATAAACGTATGGGTTTCCTGTGTCAGTGTAGCTGTTCACACACAGTAATGCCTATTGCCAGTCGGAATGCCCATGCAATTTGAGGCGTCGTGCCACAGATTGCATGCCCCCCCTCCCCCCCCCCCCCCCCCACCACCACCACCCACCCCCACCAGAGGTTGAAGTGCCCTCCCTTGGTGGGCATGGGTGTGTTCTTAGCATGAGTTAGTTTAAGTACTGTATAAGTCTAGGGACCGATGAACTCAGCAGTTTGTTCCTGTAGGAATTCACACACACATTTAGTAATGCCTGTTTTCTGGCTCTCTCTGGCAACTGCTGAAACAAAGCCATTTCTAACAGGTCTCGAGAAAATACTGCTAATGGTGCTTTGAAAATTGTTGGTTTCAAATTAAATTCCCTTTTATGCAGGATGAATTATGTTAAGTGTGCAAATGTGTGGTGAATTTCTTAAATCACAGAGCATTTGACTATCACTTAAAACGTAACACACTAAGGACTAGCCAATTAGATGATTTTTGAGCCCAGAAAACAACACATTAATGTCATTATTTAAAATTTTACTGGTAAATATGTGTGATATATCTTAAAGTGTAACACATGCAAAAAAGACTAATATTACATGTGGAAGCTTAGCTTTTCTTGTAGCTTATTAATCTTCAAGACCAATGTTATATGTGAAAGCTTAACTTTCTTGCAGCAGCACTATGTACATTAATTTAAACCATTAACCTATTCTATTTGTGTGTTCACACTACTTGACAGTTCGTTGCTATTGGCTGACTATGTATCGTGTCCTATGCTGTGAATATCTGCTGTCATTGGCTGGTGAGATCACTTGACATGAGCTATGGCTGGCTTACAAAAACGCATTTCAATCTCGATTTCAATGCTTTAGAAACTAAGGCGCTGTCTTGAATCTATATTTTTGCAATATGAATACAAAAATATGTAATGTATCATAATATGAGAATATGCAGCGTAAATGTTGCTGCACATCACAGATCTTACCAAAACATTTTTTTGCTGAGTTTTTTTGTTCTCTGAAGTTTCATGTTGGTATGTAAAACCTTTACCCTTCAAAGGACTGATAGTTTTACAGTGCCAAGGGAATGTATACTATCAATTAGCATGGAAAAAGTGTATTTTTTACCTTGGAAGAAGTGTATTTTCTACCTTGGAAGAAGTGTATTTTCATGTGGGAAAAAGTTTTTAACCAGAAAATCTGGGAATTTTCTTTTCTTGCCCATGCATACACCCTGTCACATGTTGTCCCAGTCATTCTTGATGCTCAAGAGCTTTTGTATTCACCATCCCTAGGTTTCATTACATCAAAGGGAGAAATTTTCCTGTCAGATACAGTGAGATACTAGACGCTCTATGAAATTTAGAGTTTAATGTGAACATGACAAACAGAGGATAGAGTCCAATCTCCTTGATGGATATTCACATAATGACATAGCATCCTTGAAATTGTGTGATGCTTGCACTCTGTTTTCCCATTAGACTGAGGGTGGAAGGACCTGGTATGAACTTTGTGAATGCATGGTAACTTGCAAAGTTGCTTCATTAAATCAAACACAAAATTAGTCCCTGATCCATGATTGTGCTATCATTAATGCCAAATTTAAGCTACAAACATTCATCATAGCTTGTGCTGCTGTATTTGCATGCTGGTTGGGGTGGCAACCATTGTGAGAAACATGAAACTTGATCTATAGTTTTCTGTGTAACAGTTACCTTTGAAAGTCCAATTCAATGGGCCCAGAACATCCATACCCAGAATTTCGATGCTTTTGGTAACATCTGTAAAGGAATTAAGTGGTGACTGAGAGTGGCATATTGTGCACAAGGTATACAATTTCTGACATATTGTTCCACATCCTGTTTGCTTCTCCTTCGTCAAAACTTTTCAGCCAGCCACTGGTCAGTCATCCTCTGTCTGCCATAATCTGCTAAAACATGATCATGTGCTTGCTTCATTACTTTATCCCTAAAAGCTACACGTACCACCATGCATCATCTATCTTTTGTCATTCTGTTTCTGTGACCTAAATAATTAACGGTCAGCATCAGCTGCCAGAGACTGTTGCCATTTCAGCACTGCTCCAGTCCAACACTTACGAAACTCTAACATCTCTACTTGAACTATTGGCATTATTATGGTTTTTCCCAGGTTTATGTACCATCTCGTAATAAAATTCGCTCAATTTTAGAGTCCAGTGCGCCAACCAATTCAAGAAATCCCCTAGCCCCAGCAACCACTTTAATGTAGAGTGGTCTGTTACAATTTTAAAGTAACAATGGAACTGTAAGCAACAGACAACATCTCTTTCTCTGTGGTGTAATTAATGGTTTTGTTCTTATTGATTGACGTGTATGCCACAGGGTGTTCCTAATTCCCAGCCCTGGGTTGGCAGGTAGGTTTTGCATGTACCCCGTGGTACAGGCCAGGCCCAGGGATGGGTGATTGCCTGAGCTGCTACATTCCCAAATTGCTGATTGGTCCCTCTGTCAGGTGTTTGGGATGTGTGACCAGAGGTTCGAACAATCACCCAAGGTGGTTGCCCCCCTTTTGAAGAGGGCCTCCAGTTGGAAGGAGCGCCCCATTGGAGATGCTGGCAATCATAGGGGATTTTCTCGCAGTGAGTCAATCATCTTCACAATCAACGTCTACGAAACATAAACAGAATGAGGCTAAATGATGAAAAGACCCTTCTAGCTGCACCACAGTTCCTTGTGGTTTCACGTACTAAAGACAGTCAGTCCTTTGCAATAGTAAATCAATTTATTATGTAGAAAGGTGTTGATGCATTTGCTGGCCCTGTGAAATCCTGCTCTCATTTACAGAATGGCACTTTGCTTTTGGAGACTACATATGATTCTCATGCTTCACTTCTCCACAGCTATCTTGTTCATGTAGAGGCCCACAGAACTCTGAATTCTTCTCATGGTGTTATTTACACTAGGCTCCTCGACAGTCTAACCGAGGCCGAAATCCAAACATACCTCTCTGATCAGGGTGTCATTGCTGGCCATCGGGTGATGAATTACTTAAATTCCTCATCAGTGCCCACAAGCACTCTTTTTCTCACCAAGCACTCTTTTTCTCTCCATCTAAGAGCAAAGCAGACTATGAAGTTGTCACAGTCTGACCGTACATTCCAAACCTGATGTGCTGCTACTAATGTCATTGTTTCAACCACACTCGAAAGTCTTGTTGACACCCGACCAAATGTGTAACCTGTCATAGGGGTGCGCATGAGGGTGACTGTACACCACCTCCTCCCCACTGTATCAACTACAATGTCAACCATGCCACCTCCTCACGAGATTGTCCTGTGTATCTTGATAGGCGAGCTGTCCAGGAGATCCAGATAAAGGAAAAAGTTCCTTACCCAGTTGGTCGCAAGTTACTGGCTAGTCACAAACCCTGCGTTCTACCGTCTGGCACTTGTAGTTCGGTTCTTGCTACGCCTCACTCCATGAAGGACATGACCATGCAGACATGTGACCTCAAATTCAGTTCTGAGGTTGGGAAATCACCGAGTGTCATGGTAGAATCACCGTCTCCTCATCCAGCTGTGCAACAAGCCATCAAACTCTCACCTCACAGGGCAAAGTCACCAGCTACACAACTGGTAGACCGGGAAAGTCAGAAGAAATACTCCCGTGAGGACTTCCTACATCTCTCCACCTAATCAATGCCTGAGTCTTCCTCTGCTAACCAGAAGGGCTCGAAGAAGTCCAATAAATGCAAATGGTCTTCTCCTTTGCTGACTCAAAGATCCTTTTCAACGGCGTTGCCACATGATACCTTCATCTGTGTCACCAGTGTGCGTCACCAACCATTTTTCTGCATTGGACTCCACAGACCAGCAACACAAGAAAGTCAATACTTCTGTGGACCTCATGGAGAAGGATCCTCCTGCCTCTGTGCCCTGTATCACCGAGTCTTTGCAGGCTGGCACTTGGCAGCTGCTGAGGTGGTATCCCTCCATTTTTCCTCATCATGAATCTCCTCCCATTGACCATTCGCAGTCTGCGATCCAACAGAGAGGATTCACGGCTGCTTGTAGACTCGCAGTATCCACTTGTACTCTGCCTTCAGGAAACTAAATTGCATCCTCACATCCGCTTTGAGCTTTTGCATTTCATCCCAGTCCGTTTTGACCTTTCCCCTGCGGTTGGCATTCTATCTCATAGGGGAGTCATGCTGCTCGAACAGGATGACATTCGTAGCCAACCCACCTCCCTGACTAACCATCTTCAACCTGTTGCTGTTTGCATTTTCCTTCCTTACTTGACCTTTTCCCTATGTACCATTCATATCCCTCCATAATTCAATGTCACCTGGGCAGACTTCCTCCAGCTTATTCGGAAGCTACCTCAACCATTTCTGCTGCTCGGTGACTTTAATGTGCACCATCCCCTTGGGGTTCTCCCAGAACCTGTCATAGAGGACCATCTTGGCTGACCTTATTAATCAACTTAACCTCATCTGCCTTAACACAGGAGCACCCACATTCCTTTCTGAATCCTCGCACGCCTATTCCCATTTGGACCTATCCTTGTGCACTGCCCAGCTTGCCCAAGTGACCATTTTCCGTGTGCTATCCGTTTACTGCCTCCTACCCCACCTGAGTGCACACCCAAATGGCAGCTTAGTAAGGCCAACTGGCAGCTTTCCTCCTCCCTGGCGACCTTCGATGAACAAGATTTCCCCAGTTGTGATGACCAGGTGGAATATCTTACCAATGTTATCCTTACTCTGCAGAATGTTCAGTTCCTAGTACTTCCTCTTTACCATGCTGTGTCCCAGTCCCGTGGTGGACTGAGGCATGCTTCGATGCAGTTCACACACAGAGACGTGCTCTCTGCATTTTTAACTGTCACGCTAAGGTGGCAAGCTGCATTCATTATAATCAGATGCTTGCACAGTGTTGTCGCATTCTTTGAGATAGCAAAAAAGCTAGCTGGATTTCATTCATTAGTTCTTTTAACAGTTCCACTCCCTCCTCTGTTGTGTGGGCCAACCTCCAAAGGCTCTGTGAGACCAAGATACATTCCCCAATTTCTGGCCTGACAGTAGCAGACAATGACATTGTGAACGCTATTGCTACCTCCAACACCTTGGGCTGCAATTTTACAGAAATTTTGAGCTTTTCCCATCACTCTGCCTTCCTCCCTCGGAAATGTGTGGAGGAGACTTGGGTGACACCATTCTGTTCTCAGAATTATGAGTGCTACAATGCCACCTTTACTATGCGGGAGCTAAATCATGCTCTCACTTCACCCCAACCCTCCGCCCCAGGGCCAGACGCTGTTCACATTCAGATGCTGCAGCACCTTTCTCTTATGGCCAATCATTTTCTGCTTAATACTTATAAGGGTATCTGGGCAGAGGGCACTTTCCCAGACTCTGGCATGAAGCCACTGTCATACTCATACCTAAGGACAAACACCTTCCTTCTAGCTGCTGCCCCATATCTCTCACCAGCTGTGTTTGCAAGGTGATGGAACATATGATTCATCCCCAGCTGGTATGGTGGCTTCAGTCTTCCAATTTACTAACTACTGCATAGTGTGCATTTCGAGTGTGCCATTCTGCAGTTGACCATCTCATCACTTTGTCCACCCATGTCATGAATGGTTTTGTGCGGAAATACTAGACTGTGGCCATGTTTTTTCTATTTGGAGAAAGCCTACGACATCTACTGGAGGACTGGTATCCTCCTTAGTCTCTACATGTGGGGCTTCTGTGGCCACCTGCCCCATTTCCTTGAGGAATTTTTAGAAGACCAAGTTTTCAAGGTCTTTGTGGGTTCTGCCTTCTCGGACACCTTAATCCAGGAAAACAGTGTGCCTCAGGGTTCCATCCTGGGCATCATCCTCTTTGCTGTCACCATGAACCCTATAATGGCCTGTCTCCTGCCGGGCATCTCCGGCTCCCTTTTTGTTGACCATTTTGGCATCTATTTCAATTCTCCATGGACTTGTCTCATTGAGCGGCATCTTCAGCAATGTCTCAATCATCTTTACTCATGGAGCATGGGCAATGGCTTTCATTTTTACACTGACAAAGCCATTTGTATGAATTTCTGGTGGTGCAATTGGTTTCTCCCACCATCTTTACATCTTGAGTCTGTTCCTCTTCTGTTCATTGAAACTATGAAATTACTGGGGCTCATGCTCAATAGGAAACTCTCTTGGTCCTCCCACATGTCTTACCTGGCAGCTCACTGTACACGATCACTCAGTGTCCTATATATCCTCAATGGTACTTCCTGGGGTGCAGATCAAACCATCCTCTTCCATTTGTACCAGTCCCTTGTCCGTTCAAAACTAGACTATGGGTGCTTTGTTTATGCATCTGCATGTCTGTCCCTCTTACACCATCTCAATACTATCCACAATCATGTCATCCATTTGGCCACCGGTGCCTTTTACCCTAGCCTGGTTGAGTCTGTGTGCAGTAGCTGCTCAACTACTACAGTCCTACCACCATGACTTGCTCCTCGGCAGGTATGCATGCCATTTGTCTGCCATGCAGGGCTACCCTTCCTATGCTTCCTCCTTTGATGATTCCTTTGATCATCAGTATGGGACATGTCCCTCTTCTCTGTTACCTCATGGAGTTCGCTTCTGACTCATGCTCTGGCAGTGGGTGTGAACCCTACACCACTTTGGTTTCATGTGGCAGCCTGTGTTCACCTTGGCCTTTATTCGTTTCCTAAGACTCTACTCCGGCCTCACTCTATCACCTTCAGTTTCACAACCTTTACATGGAACTTTACGATAGTACCTTTGTGTAGTACACTGATGGCTCTCGGAATGACCGTGGTGTTGGGTGCTGATGCTTTTCAGTTTCATCTTCTGGCACACTGCTGTATTTACAGCAGAGCTCTTTGCCCTGTATCAGGCCACGGAGTACATCCAGCGAAACAGGCTTTTCAATTTTGTCATCTGCTCACTCTCTCTCAGTGACCTTCAAAGCCTCTGTGCACTGTACACCACTCATTCCTCAGTGCGATGGGTCCAGGAAAACTGTCACTTGCTCACTCTTGTTGGAGGCACTGTGATGCTTATGTGGGTTCCTGGTCATGTTGCTCTGACAGGAAACAAGGCTGATGATGCTGTTGCCAAGGATGCAGTCCTCGCACCTCAGCCCATTGCTTCTTATGGTTCCTCTGATGATCTCTGTGTAGCCATCTGTCAGCAGGTGGTGTCACTTTGGCATCACCACTGGGTCTCCTTTCATGGGAATAAACTCCAGTGTATTAAGCCTCTCCCAGCAGCTTGGACGACCTCCTCTCGGCCCTCCCACCGCGAGGAGGCCATTTTAACTATGTTGTGTATTGGGCACTGCCTTTATAGCCATCACCATTTGTTAAATGGTGCTCTTCCACCACTTTGTGCCCATTGCACCCAACTTTTAACTGTCCGCCATTTCCTGACAGAATGCACATTTTTTAACTGTTTACGTTCCCACTTGGTTTTGCAGCCTGAGTTGTCAGCTGTTTCAGCAAATGAGTTCATTTAATTTTTAGTTCTTGAACTCCATTTCTCTATGGTGTATTTTAAGACTTTTTTTGTGTCCCTGTTTTTAGCTCTTCTCTGTTGATTGGGATTGATGTGTAGTCATTTTTAACTCCTCTCTTCTTCGTGTTTCACAGTTTTGATATGGGGGCATATGACCCTTGTTGTTTTTGTGCCCCACACAAAACAAACCAAACCAACCAGGTGTTCTTTACCATCAGCAACTTTACTAAGAACACATCCAATGACTAAATTTGAGACCTGAGTTTCTCCTGGCGTATACAACTTTCAAATAACTTCTGGGAATTCAGCCAGGTAACACTTTCAGCGACCGCCGATATTTCGGCGGGAGAACACCCCACCATTTTCTAGGTAAACTGCAACGGACAGGCAGAGTACATGCAAATTTAAAACCTCGGTTCTCGGACTGAAGCAGGAAAGATAACACACACACTGAACACTAGTGCCACCAATGATGACCAAAGTCAGAGCTGTCAATAGTGAGACTATGAATTCACGGGTGAGGTAGCATGAGTAAAACGAATACTTTCGCGAACAAGAGCCAAGGTTGTGCACCATATTAATTCTCCTGCCACCAGTTGTATCAAGCAATGTGCTGGCTCCTTACTTGTCGACGTTTGGGTTCTGTTTCCAAAGAATTGTATCATTTTCATTTAATGGTTGCATCTGAAGTGTCTGATTTCACTTGGGATTGGTTGGACAGTGCCTCATGGACTCAAGCTGACTGGGAATTCAACTCCGTCACTGCCCGGCATTTGGCCAAGTTTGAACATTTTCATCGCATGGAGTTGGATGTTATATCTCGATGTTCTGTCATAAATCTCACAGAGAAATCTTTTGACGACGCAACCTTATCCGTGCTAGGGAAGGGTTTAAATTTTGCACCCACTCCGAAGAGTTTGCCGGTAGTTGATTTTATTAGTTCAATTTAACAGGCAGTTTGCAAACTACCTCCTGACGCTGCAGAGGAGGTTAGGAGGGAGGCATGCCGTGTTTTGACTAGGGCTAGTCCACCCAAGAGTAATGTAACAGCAGCAGAGAGGGCTGCTTTACGCTCTCTCAAAGTTGATCCTAGTATTGTTATTTTACCTGCAGACAAGGGCAATGCCACTGTTGTTTTAAATAAACATGATTATGTACGAAATATGCAACGTTTACTATCTGATTCAGCGTATCGCAGAATCGATGCTGACCCCACAAAAAGTGTTGAGAGAAAGACCAACGGCCTCCTGAAGAAACGTTGTTTGTCGCAGGACACTATCAAGAGTCTTAACACCTATAGTGCTGTTACCCCTAGGTTATATGGCCTTCCAAAGGTTCACAAGGAAGGGGTTCCTTTCCATCCTATAGTGAGTAACATCGGCACTCCAACATATCATGTAGCCAAGCATCTTGCTTCTCTGTTGAGTCCACAAGTAGGTCGGTGTGAACATCATATCAGAAACTCAGCTGATTTTTTACGTCGTTTGGAGGGACTGAGGTTGAATGACTCTGATATTTTAGTGAGTTTCGATGTGGTCTCTCTCTTCACTCGTGTTCCTCTGTCTGATTCGTTGCGGTTAATTGAGGCCAGGTTTCGTGCTGAATTAACTAATCTCTTTCGGCATGTGTTGACATCCACTTACTTTTTATTTAATGACTAGTATTACGAGCAGACAGATGGAGTTGCAATGGGTAGTCCGTGGTCTCCTGTGATCGCACATTTGTTAATGGAAGACTTCGAGGAACGTGCATTGGAGTCGGTGCCTTTAAAACCCGCCTGTTTCTTTAGATATGTTGACGATACCTTCGTTGTTTGGCCACATGGTAGGGAGAATCTGAATGTCTTTCTAGAACATCTGAACTCGATCCACCCGAACATTCGTTTTACGATGGAGGTGGAAGAGGATGGTTGCCTTCCCTTCCTTGACGTGTTGGTTAGGAGGAAGGATGATGGATCATTGGGACATGTAGTCTACAGGAAATGTACTCACACCGACTTGTACTTACAGGCTAATAGTTGTCACCATCCGGCTTAGCGTGAAGGGGTACTTCGTACCTTGGTACACAGGGCACATGTCGTTTCTGATGCTGAGACTTTGGCAGCTGAGCTGTCCCATCTTGAAGTTACATTTCGTCAAAATGGTTACAGTGATAGACAGATTGAACGTGCATTGCGTATCGACCAGCTGTATATCGGGTGATTGATGATAATTCTGAGTCAACACCTAAGTCTACTGCCTTTTTGCCTTATGTAGGAAACACGTCCAACAAGATCGGTCGTATTTTATGGAAATACGATGTGAATTGTGCTTTCCGACCTCCATCTAAAATTAGAGTACTTTTGAGTTCCGTTAAGGATGATCTTGGATTGCTAAGGCGGGTGTATATCGTATTCCCTGTAGCTGCGGCATGGCATATACTGGTCAAACTATCAGGACCGTGGAGGACCAATGTACTGAGCATAAACGGCACACACGATTACAGCAGCTAAATAGATCTGCTATTGCCGAACATTGCTTGGATACTGGTCACCCCATGTTATATAATAACACCGAGATATTGGCATGCACGTCCTACTATTGGGACAGTGTTATTAGGGAGGCAGTTGAGATTAAATTAGCGAGCAACCTCGTTAACAGGGATGGAGGCTTCTGTTTAAACTCTGCTTGGAATCCGGGTCTCTCTCTTGTAAAAAAACAGAGGGACAGAGTCAATGCTACCTCACCTGTGAATTCATAATCTCACTATCGATAGCTCTGACTTTGGTCATCTTTGGTGGCACTAGTGTTCGGTGTGTGTGTTATCTTTCCTGCTTCAGTCAGAGAACCAAGGTTTTAAATTTGCATGTACGCCGCCTGTCCATTGCAGTTTGCCTTGAAAATGGCGGGGTGTTCTCCCGCCAAAATATTGGCGGTTGCTGAAAGTGTTACCTGGCTGAATTCCCGGAAGTTATTTGAAAAATGACTAAATTACTTGCGTCACATGATCTAATAAATTCCAGACTAAAATGTGGAAATACCAATGCTGAACTCATCATTAATGCCATTTTAAATTCTGAAATGTAGTGTCACAGTCCACTGACCACTGAAATTTCAGTCTTTTTTTCAACAATCTACTCAGTGGTTCAGAAATTTCAGCAAATCCCCTCACAAACTTCCTATAATAATTACAGAGCTCAAGAAATGACTGAAACTGCATTGTTGTCTATAGTGGCACAAAATTGCAGACTGCAGAAATGAAATGTGGATAAGTTCTGACACCCTCATGAGTAAACACATGACTCAAGCAATTCACCTGAACTGCTGCAAATGGACATTTATTGATACTGAGCATCAGTCATGCTATGTGTAACTTTTTGAAAACTTCCTCCACCTTCTGCACATGCTGTTCCATATCCTTCACGAATGCAATTGTATCTTCAATATAAACTGTACTTTGTTGTGTTCCAGTGTGTTGGGAAATCCATGTAGTAGCCTCTGGAAGGTAGTCAGTGCATTTTTAAGCCCAAACAACATTCAACAGTTTTGATAATGGCCTCAAAGTATTGTAAAAGTGGTCTTTGGACAGTCTTCTGGAACCACTTCCAACTGATGATAGCCACTTCTCAGATCCACTATTGAGAAATATTGGTATTGGCCCAAGTTGTCCAAAGTCTCCAACGAATTTGGTATAGGATACACATTTAATAGTCCTTACATTCAGGTAATGTTATTTAGGATAAAATCTATATTCTCCTGTGCCTTGATTTTATTGTGGGGCAGTGATAATGCTGGCACCCCATGGGCTGTCACTATGCTTAATATCATCAACCAACTGCCAGTCAGTAAACTCTTCCATTACTGGTTGCAAATGCCTTGGAATTCTTTAAAGTTTTCTTTACACTACTGCAAATTTTAACAACTGAGCTTCCATAGCAGACATCAGTTCCCAATAAATATTTCAGTTTCTATCACAATGCAGATATGCTGATGGCTTCCTTATATACAAGGTCCCCTTCCAACCTAGAGATCATGCTGCATCTGCATCTACATCAATACTCCACAAGCCATCTGATAGTGTGGAACAGGGGTACCTTTGGTACCAGTAACTCATCCCTCCTTACCTGCAAATGGCACATGGGAAGAATATTGGTAAGCCTCTGTATTAGCTCTAAGTCCTCAAATTTTTTCATCATGGTCCTTTCACAGGAAGTATGTGGGGAAAGTGATATGTTGTCAAACTCAAAATCAAATATTTTTAATTTCGTGGGCATTGTATTTCATAAGTGAAACTGCAATGAAGATATATTTGTGTGAAGATTTGTCTATTCATAGGATAAAAATCCAGTATATGTTATCTAAAGTGGTCTGCAGTGTTGATGGGAAATTGTTAATAAAATAATTTCTGAGATTTTCCATATGCCCAATGCAGATACAAGTAAAAATGAGGGGTTAACTTATTAAATTATTGTTTTGATGGGTGACTTTGTTCTGTAGTCCTGTGAAGTTTGTGTCAGGATTTTAAGGTTTTATGTTAAAGAGGAAGAAGAAATAAAGTGATAAGCTAATAAATATTTTATGATTATTATAATTATCAGTATTCAAACGTTTCATTAAATAATATTCAAATAGCACATTTTAAATTAATAACACAGTGTAACACATTGAAAAGTCTTTTTTTTTTTCAAAATTGTTAACAATTGCAACTTATACTACTTATATTTAAGTGCTTGAAACCACTGCGGATCATTCTTTGAAACTTTTTCAGGCCTTCCAGTGCTGTTGTGGTAGTGAAATTCAGAAACCCCTCGTCCAGGAATTCCATTTACTGTACATTTAATGAATCGTTCTACCATACGTGCTTCCCATTTCCAACCTACGTAGTGAGTTGACAAGTATTCCACATTAACTTGTGCATGATATACTGTTGAACCTGTAACAAATTTAAAAGAAACAGCAATATACATACATCTGTATGTGACACTGTATATTATATTTTACAAATTGTTTCATTCAGACTGAATAAAAGTTTAAAAAGCAAAATTGTTGATAAGAACACTTTTTATGCATTTGCTATACACAGTTGATATCTGTTACTTCTACTTAATTGTCCTTTTAGATTTCTGTTGAAATTCAGTATGCCATTCTCTAAAATTGCAAATTTCATCTTTTGTTTAAGAGCTCCTTTAGACAATGACATGGGTGGAAATAGAACATGACACTTTTAAAGGTAACATCCCGTTTGTCACTGCAGGTGACTCATGATAACTTCCAAAACATTGTCTCTGGATCATAATTTGCACTTGGGCACTATGAGTCAATGATTGTTCTCTGACAAGGAGCTCCCTGACCTTTGGATTTCAATTATGGAGTTAAGGAGTCATGAACTTATTGTGTGTGCTAGATTTTAGGTTTTCCCAGACCAGTGGTTTGTTAAAAAAGTACATTTAATTGTTTAAATTTAATATTGGCCACAATATTCTAAGTTTTAGGTTAAAGGTACATTTCACTGAGTTGAACAATAAAGGCTAACAGCACTTTATCCAGTAGTAACGATGTAAGAAAAGATAGCTAGCTACTTACCATAAAACTGACATGTGAAGCTGCAGAAAGCCACAATTAAGACACCGACACATTAGCTTTCAGCCAAAGCCTTTGTCAGGAAAAGAAAGAAAAACACACACACACACACACACACACACACATTACCAGCATTCTCCAGCTGCTCAGACCAGGATGCAACTGTCACATGGAATAGAGGCAGCAATTTGGAGGGGGCGGATAAGGAAAAGGGGTTGCAGTGTATGGGTGGAGAGAGAGAAGAGCAGCACTGTCTGGTGGAGTGCGCAGGGACAAGACTGCCAACATGCCCAGTGTTTGGAGGTCGTGGGGCAGGGAGGAGGAGGGGGTGCAGAGGAAGAGCAAATAAGGAGAGGAGTGGGAAAATATGGTGAGTACACTGGAAACAGGTGGTACACACAAAGATGGTGGGCAATGGGAATAGGACAGAGGGGGTAGAAACTATTGGGTGGAGGGTGTGGGGATAGTACTTACTGTAGGTTGAAGATAGAACAATTTTGAAGCAGGGAATGTGTTATAAGGATAGCTTCCACCTGCACAGCTCAGAAAAGCTGGTGGTGGAGGGTAGAATCCTGATGGGTTGGGTGGTGAAGCAGCCACTGCAATCAAGTGTGTTACGTTCGGCTGCATGTTGTGCCACAGGGTGGTTTACTTTGCTCCTCACCACAGTTTGGCAGTGGCTGTTCATCCTGGTGCACAGCTGTTTGGTAATCATACCAAAATAAAAAACAGTGCAATGAACTCAGCAGGGCTGGTATATGACATGGTTGCCTTCACAGGTGGTGTAGCATAAGCCTATGACAGGACTGGAAAAGGAAGAGCTGTGTAGGTGGATTGGGCAGGACTTGCACTTGAGTCTTCCATAGGGATCTGATCCCTGTGGCAAGTGGTTGTGATTGGCAGAGGCAAAAGGATGGACTAGGATGTTGTGGAGGTTTGGTGGGCAATGGAAAACCACTTTAGGAGGGGTGGGAAGGATCTTGAGTAGAATGTCCCTCACTTCAAGGCATGATGATATGTAATCAAGGACTCCTTGTCAACCCCTCATAGCACCCAAGCCCGGCCTACCTGATCTTTTCAACTTGACACATTCCCCAAAACTCCTTACAAACATTCCACCAAATTCAGAGCTGAAACATTCTCATAACACTGTTGTTAACCTGTCCACCAAAACCCACAGCCCCACAGAATTTTCAGTCCTATCCAAAGGCCTCACCTTTAGCCCCCACGCCCAAATTTAACCATACTGGACTTGTGAAAGACCTACACTCCTTCTTCCAATCACTTCAATGGAAACACTTCTTTGCTGCCAATCCATCGAACCAAAGCCAACCTAATTCCAACATTTAACCCTGCCTCTCCCAGTTCATACCACCATCAAACTGTGATCCCCCCCAACCATCTGCTGGTCCCCTTCCAGGAATTCCTTATCTCTAACTTGGCCTAATCATCCTTTCCTAGACCTCTTCCTCAGAACACCAACCTTTCAGCAGAAGAAATGGCAGCCTAATCATCCTACCTGCAGACAAAGGTTCCACCACTGTTGTTATGAATTGCAATGACTACCTGGCAGAAGACCTCTGCAAATTATCTTACTCCTCCACCTACAAATTCTGCTGAAGTGGTCTCATCCCAGAAGTCCAACATAACCTGTAATCCTTACTTAATGACTTAAGCCATTTCCAGAACCTTTCCCCTGAATCCATTTCCCTCCTCACCCCTATGACATCTTGCACATCCACTTTCTACATGCTCCACAAAATCCATTGACCCAACAATCCTGGTGCACCATTGTGGCTGATTATTGTGCCCCACTGAAACAATTCTGGCCTTCATCGATCAACATCTCCAGCCAATTACCCGTAATTGAGCCTCCCTCATCAAAGGTACAACCCACTTCAGTCACCGACTCTCCACCATCCCTAGCACACTGGACTCGCATTCGGGAGGATGACGGTTCAATCCCATGTCCGGCCATCCTGATTTAGGTTTTCCGTGATCTCCTTAAATCACTCCAGGCAAATGCTGGGATGGTTCCTTTCAAAGACGGCCGACTTTCTTCCCCATCCTTCCCTAATCCGATGAGACCGATGACCTCGCTGTTTGGTCTTTTCCCCCAAAACAACTCAACTCAACTCTCCACCATCCCCACCCCTTTATCTTCTGGATCCCTACTTGTCACTGTTGACACCACCTCCCTATGCACCAACATCCCTCATGCCCATGGTCTTACCCCTGTTGAACACTACCTTTCCCAATGTCCTTTAGACACCAAACCCATTACCTCATTCCTCATTAAGTTTACCCTAAGCCACAACTAATTCTCCTTTGAAGGAAAAGTATACAGACAAATCTGCGGCACAGCCAAGGGCATCCACATGGCACCCTCCTATGTTAACCTGTTTATGGGCCCTCTAGAGGAGCCCTTCCTAGCCTTCCAAAATGCCAAACCCCCAGTCTGGTTCAGGTTCATTGATGATATCTTCATGATCTAGACTCTGGGCCCAGGCACCCTATCTCCAGTCCTTCACATCCTCAACATCTTCTCTCCCATCTGCCTCACCTGGTCCTCCTTGGCCCTGTGTGCCACCTTCCTGGACATTGACCTCCTCCTCACTGATGGCTCCATCCACATCTCTGCCCAAATTAAACCCACATTCACCAACAGCACCTTCATTTCAACAGCTGCCATGCCTTCCATACCAAAAAATCCTTCTTGTACAGCATACCAAAAACTCATTCTTGTACAGCCTGGCCACCTGGGGATGACTTATCTATAGTGATAAGAACTCCTTTGCCCAGTACGCTGAGGATCTCACCATGGACTTCACAGACAGGCACTATCTCCAAGGCCTAGTCCACAAACAGATCTCCCATTTCATTTTCCCTCACACCCCAAAATCCTCTCACCACCCCCAAGAACCATCCACAAAGGAGTGCCCCCTTCGTCACCTAGTACCACCTCAGACTGGAAGAACAGAACCACATCTGTTGTCAGGGCTTTGATTACCTATCTTCACACCCTGAAATGGGGGACATCCTACCCAAGATCATTTCCACCTCTCCTAAAGTGGTGTTCTGTTGCCCACCCAACCCCCCCCCCCCCCCCCAACATCCTAGTCCATCCATATGCCACTCCAATTTCAACCCCTTGCCACAAGGATCATATTTTTGTGACAGCAGCCATGCCATATACCATCTCTGCTGCAGTCATTGCACAGCAGCTTTTTATATTAGTATGCCTATCAACCAACTGTACACCAGGATGAATGACCACTGCCAAACTGTGGCCAAAAGCAAAGTAGACCACCCTGTGGCACAACATCCAGCTGAACATAACATGTTTGATGTCAATGGCTGCTTCACTGCCTGAGCCATCTGGATCTTCCCCTCCAGCACCAGTTTTTCTGAACTGTGGAGGTGGGAGCTTACTTTAAAACACATTCCCCACTCCTGAAATTATCCTGACTTCAACCTACCATAACACACTATCTCCACACCCTCCACCTAACAGTTTCCACCCCTTCTGTCCTATCACCTCCTCCCTATTCTCATCTCCCACCATCTTTGTGTGCTGGTGTCAATGCACCTGCCCATCTGTCCCTGCTCCTCTCCTCCCACTTTGTCCCCCCATTCCCTCCCCATCTCCCTGCCCCACAGCCTCCTGATGCTGTGCATGTTGGCAGTCTAGTCTCTGCACACTTCACCAGACAGCTCTGCTCTTTCCTCCCTCCACCTGTACACTGCCATCCCTTTCCCTTCTCCACCCCCTCTAGATTGCTGCTTTGATTTCATGTGACAGTCACATTCAAATCCGAGCTGCTTGAGAAGGTGGTCATGTGTGCATGAGGTGCGCTTGTTTGTGTGTGTGTGTTTCTCTTTTGCTGATGAAGGCTGTGACCAAAAGATAATGTGTAAGTGCCTTTCTAACTGTGCCTGTCTGTAACTTTGTGTGTCATCTTTATGGTAAGTAGTAAACTATCTTTTCCTTATATCGTTGATATTCCAACCTGGAATTTCCTTGATGGAATTTATTTAATAATATCTTTGATAAATTTATGAATTTATTGTTTAATTTAATTTAATAATACTCATGTTTGTTTTCTTGTAGACTTAGCTGGACAAAACTGTAAATACACAAAAGCTCTTTTGCAATCTGTTAATGGCCTAAAAAAAATTGACCGCTTTATCTGCTCCCATGATGCATCCCATGACATTACTTGCAAAGAGGTGACTTGCAAAGGTGACTTGCGAGCATGAGACCATTCACAGCAGGGACAATAAATGTGATAGACACTCAGGAAGCAGTAGCTGACCGAGACAGACGCAGCAACAGAGAAGTAACCACTTTTGTGTCATTTACGAGTTCCTAACCAGGAGCGAATTTTATTGTATCATCTGTGTGCTTTAATAGTTTAATTTCTTGAGTTTCTGCATGTAAATTTAATATCTAATAGCCACAGTTGTCGTGTTTTTATTTACATCGGAAAGTAAACAGATTTTGTGACATATTACAAGTTCCTAATTGGGGCAAATTATTTACTTTCACCTGAGTGCTTCGGTAGTTAGGTTTTTGAATACCTCCGTATTATTAGACACAGTTCATGTGTTTCGCCTGGGTCTAGAGTAGAGTTATGCAGCATGTGCCGATAGTCCGTTTATCTGCACAGTTTAGTTTTTCACGCTCTTTGGTATGGGCAGGGACTGCGATTGTTGTGTGCGGATGCGAGCTGAGTTGGTGACACTTCGCTCTCAGCTTCAGGCTTTGATGGGTTCGATTACACAGCTTGAGGCTGCAGTGAATGGGCACCACTGTTGTGGCCAGCTGTAGGGATCCAACGGATGTCCAGCACGTCAGAGTCCTCCGATCGGTCCTCACTGGTGACCAACCCAGTTACTGCTCTCACTGAGGCTGACCCTTCATCTGTGGTCGAGTGGGAGGTTGCCCTGGGGCAAAGCAGGCAGTGAAAGACTTCCCAGGGCCCACACACAAGGCCTACCCGGTTTGTCTGACAAACAGGTGCCACGTGCTGTCTGTGGCTGACACTGTTGCTGAGCCAGATGCTGTCGCCTGTCCTGTTTCAGAAGAAACCACTTAGCGTGCAAGATCCGGGCAATCGCAGAGGGTGGGATTATTGGTAGTTGGGAGCTCCAGTGTTAGGCAGATTATGGGACTCCTTAGGGACTTGGCTGACAAGACAGGTAAGAAAACCAATGTGCACTCCGTGTGCATACCGGGTGGAGTCATTCCAGATGTGGAAAGGGTCCTCCTGGACACCCTGAAGAGCACAGGGTGCAGAAAACTGCAGGTGGTTGCTCACATTGGTACCAATGATGTGTGTCACTTTGGATCACAAGAGATTCTCTCTAGTTTCGAGCAGCTAACAGAAGTGATAAAGGCTGCCAGTCTTGCTTGCAAGATGAAAGCAGAGCTGACCATTTGCAGCATAGTCGACAGGACCGATTGTGGACCTCTGGTAAAGAGTTGAGTGGAGGGTCTGAATCCCTCAGATGGTTCTGTAACCATGTAGGCTGAAGATTCCTCGACTTGTGCCAAAGGCTGGTTGGGTTTCAGGTTCCGCTGGATAGGTCAGGTGTCCACTATACGCAGGAGGCGGCTACACGGGTAACAGGGGCTACGTGGCGTGCACTGGGCAGTTTTTTAGGTTAGAGGGTCTCGGGAAAACACAAGAAGGGCTTCAGTCACAAAGGGTGCAGGCTGAACACAGGAAGAACATAGATACAGGAACCATTGGTATAATAGTTGTAAATTGTTGTAGCTGTGTTGGGAAAGTACCAAAGCTCCAAGTGCTAATAGAAAGCACTGATGCTCAAATCGTTATAGGCACTGAAAGCTGGCTAAAGCTGGATATAAGCTCAGCTAAAATTTTTGTGAAGAAGCTAATGGTGTTCTGAAAGGATAGGCTAAACACGGTAGGCAATGGCATGTTTGTTGCTGTCAGAAGTAGTTTATCTTGTCGCGAAATTGGAATAGATACTTCATGTGAGTTAGTATGGGCAGAGGTGATTGTTGGCAAAACGGAATAAAATAATAATTGGATCCTTTTACCGACCTCCCAATTCAGATGATACAGTTGCTGAAAGGTTCAAAGAAAACTTGAGTTTTATTTCAAACATGTACCCGATTCATACGATAGTAGTTGGTGGTGACTTTAATTTACCCTCGATATGTTGGCAAAAATACACTCCTGGAAATTGAAATAAGAACACCGTGAATTCATTGTCCCAGGAAGGGGAAACTTTATTGACACGTTCCTGGGGTCAGATACATCACATGATCACACTGACAGAACCACAGGCACATAGACACAGGCAACAGAGCATGCACAATGTCGGCACTAGTACAGTGTATATCCACCTTTCGCAGCAATGCAGGCTGCTATTCTCCCATGGAGACGATCGTAGAGATGCTGGATGTAGTCCTGTGGAACGGCTTGCCATGCCATTTCCACCTGGCGCCTCAGTTGGACCAGCGTTCGTGCTGGACGTGCAGACCGCGTGAGACGACGCTTCATCCAGTCCCAAACATGCTCAATGGGGGACAGATCCGGAGATCTTGCTGGCCAGGGTAGTTGACTTACACCTTCTAGAGCACGTTAGGTGGCACGGGATACATGCGGACGTGCATTGTCCTGTTGGAACAGCAAGTTCCCTTGCCGGTCTAGGAATGGTAGAACGATGGGTTCGATGACGGTTTGGATGTACCGTGCACTATTCAGTGTCCCCTCGACGATCACCAGTGGTGTACGGCCAGTGTTGGAGATCGCTCCCCACACCATGATGCCGGGTGTTGGCCCTGTGTGCCTCGGTCGTATGCAGTCCAGATTGTGGCGCTCACCTGCACGGTGCCAAACACGCATACGACCATCATTGGCACCAAGGCAGAAGCGACTCTCATCGCTGAAGACGACACGTCTCCATTCGTCCCTCCATTCACGCCTGTCGCGACACCACTGGAGGCGGGCTGCACGATGTTGGGGCGTGAGCGGAAGACGGCCTAACGGTGTGCGGGACCGTAGCCCAGCTTCATGGAGACGGTTGCGAGTGGTCCTCGCCGATACCCCAGGAGCAACAGTGTCCCTAATTTGCTGGGAAGTGGCGGTGCGGTCCCCTACGGCACTGCGTAGGATCCTACGGTCTTGCCGTGCATCCGTGCGTCGCTGCGGTCCGGTCCCAGGTCGACGGGCACGTGCACCTTCCGCCGACCACTGGCGACAACATCGATGTACTGTGGAGACCTCACGCCCCACGTGTTGAGCAATTCGGCGGTACGTCCACCCGGCCTCCCGCATGCCCACTATACGCCCTCGCTCAAAGAACGGCAACTGCACATACGGTTCACGTCCACGCTGTCGCGGCATGCTACCAGTGTTAAAGACTGCGATGGAGCTCCGTATGCCACGGCAAACTGGCTGACACTGACGGCGGCGGTGCACAAATGCTGCGCAGCTAGCGCCATTCGACGGCCAACACCGCGGTTCCTGGTGTGTCCGCTGTGCCGTGCGTGTGATCATTGCTTGTACAGCCCTCTCGCAGTGTCCGGAGCAAGTATGGTGGGTCTGACACACCGGTGTCAATGTGTTCTTTTTTCCATTTCCAGGAGTGTACATGTTTAATTAGGGAGGTACACATAAAATATCATCCAAAATTGTGCTAAATGCATTCTCTGAAAATTAATTCGAGCAGTTAGTTCATGAGCCCATGCGAATAGTAAACAGTTGTGAAAACACACTTGACCTATTAGCAACAAATAATCCTGAGCTAATGACAAGCATCAAAACCAATTCAGGGATTAGTGAACACAGAGCTGTCGTAGCAAGACTGAATATTGTAATCCCCAAATACTCAAAAAATAAGCGAAAAATATACCTATTCAAAAAAGCAGATGAAAATTCACTTGACGCCTTCGTTAGAGCAATCTCCACTTATTCCAAATTAATAATATAAGTGTAGACCAGATGTGGTTTCAATTCAAAGAAATAGTATCAGCAGAAATTGAGAGATTTATACCAAATAAATTAACAAACAACGGAGCTGATCCTACTTGGTACTCAAAACAGGTTAGAGCACTGTTGCAGAAACTATGAAACAAACATGCCAAATTTAAACAGATGCAAAATCCCCAAGATTCGCGATCTTTTACAGAAGCTTGAAATTTAGTGCGGACTTCAATGCAAGATGCTTATAACAGTTTCCACAGTGAAACTTTGTCTCAAAACCTGGCAGAAAATCCAAAGAGATTTGGGTCATATGTGAAGTATGTTAGCGGCAAGAAACAATCAATGCCTTCTCTGCATGATAGCAATGAAGATACTATCGGAGACAGTGCTGCCAAAGCAGAGTTACTAAATACAGCCTTCCGAAATGCCTTCACAAAAGAAGACAAAGTAAATATTCCAGAATTTGAATCAAGAACAGCTGTCAACGTGAGTAACGTAGAAGTAAATATCCTTGAAGTAGTGACACAACTTAAATCACTTAATAAAAGCAAGTCTTCTGGTCCAGACTGTATACCAATTAGGTTCTTTTTGGAGTATGCTGATGCATTAGCTCCATACTTAACAATCATATACAACCGTTCGCTCCACAAAAGATCTGTACCCAAAGACAGGAAAGTTGGACAGGTCACACCAGTATTCAAGAAATGTAGTAAGAGTAATCCACCAAATTACAGGCTCATATCATTAACATCAATATGCAGCAGGATTTTAGAACATATATTGTGTTCAAACATTATGAATTACCTCGAAGAAAATGGTCTATTGACACACAGTCAACATGGGTTTAGGAAACATCGTTCCTGTGAAACACAACTAACTCTTTACTCACATGAAGTGTTGAGTGATATTGACAAGGGATTTCAGATTGATTCTGTATTTCTGGATTTCCAGAAGACTTTTGACACCGTACCACACAAGCGGCTCATAGTGAAATTGCGTGCTTATGGAATATCGTCTCACTTATGTGACTGGATTTGTGATTTCCTGTCAGAGGGGTCACAGTTCGTAGTAAAGTCTTCAAGTAAAACAAGTGATTTCTGGCATTCCCCCAAGGTAGTGTTATAGGCCCTTTGCTGTTCCTTATCTATATAAACGATTTTGGAGACAATCTGAGCAGCCGTCTTCAGTTATTTGCAGATGACGCTGTCATTTATTGACTAATAAAGTCATTAGAAGATCAAAACAAACTGCAAAACGAATTAGAAAAGATATCTGAATGGTGCAAAAAGTGGCAGTTTACCCTAAATAATGAAAAGTGTGAGGTCATCCACATGAGTGCTAAAAGGAACTCATTAAACTTCGGTTACACAATAAATCAGTCTAATCTAAAAGCTGTAATTTCAACTAAATACCTAGGTATTACAGTTATGAACAACTTAAATTGGAAGGAACACACAGAAAATGTTGTTGGGAAGGCTAACTGAAGACCGCGTTTTAGTGGCAGGACACTTAGAAAATGTAACAGACCTACTAATGAGACTGCCTACACTACGCTTGTCTGTCCTCTTTTAGAATACTGCTGCGCGATGTGGGATCCTTACCAGATAGGACTGACGGATTACATCAAAGAGTTCAAAGAAAGGCAGCACGTTTTGTATTAAAGTGAAATATTGGAGAGAGTGTCACAGAAATGATACAGGATTTGGGTTGGAAATCATTAAAAGAAAGGCGTTTTTCATTGTGACAGAATCTTCTCACGAAATTCCAATCACCAACTTTCTCCTCTGAATGCGAAAATATTTTGTTGACGCCAACCTACATAGGGAGGAATGATCACCACGATAAAATAAGGGAAATCAGAGCTCATACGGAAAGATATAGGTATTCATTCTTTCTGTGCGCTATATGAGGTTGGAATAACAGAGAATTGTGAAGGTGGTTTGATGAATGCTCTGCCAGGTGCTTGAATGTGATTTGCAGAGTATCCATGTAGATGTATATGTAGATGTAGACTTTGCAACTTTGCCTGATAGATAAGGAGGAGTGAATGTTGGGACGAGCAGCAGATGAAGAACTGGAGCTAGTATAGGTATAAATGACATGCTCTTACATGGCGACTCCTGCATGATTATGTATGTCATCCACATCACTTAAAGTGTGTGCAAGCTCTCAGGTCACAAGACATATTTCTTAGATTATAAAAACTGCTTACTGGGAGATGTAAATCTTTGAATGATAATGGAAGCAAGGCCTTAGGACCACTTTACTATCAATGTGTGCCCACGAATTGTGTGAAGAAGACTCATATGCCCCTGCATTTTACCAAACTAAAATGTATCATCAATTTTTGGGTTACAGTCTAACCAGACTAGTGGAGAAGCTTATCCTTGCAGATATAAAATGAATGTGGTTTATGAACAATGGAGCACCAACCAATTTTTCATATCTCACATGACAGTACCTAACACAAACATTTATTGAGCCATGAATTATTCGTTGAGAAGGGGGGGTAGAAGGATGTAGAAGAAGTCACATTGAACACTTTTGTGAATTCTGTTTCATGGCCATAAGGTTGTGGTCCAAGGCATTGTGCGAACTTTTCCTGAAGTATCAACAAGTGTATTTTAATCACAGGACTGAATGGTTCATGGCTCAACAAATGTTTGTTTCTGGATACATGTTTATTGGAGTTTTTTCTAATCTTAACCAGTATTATCTCCTGTAAGAATATGGGTCACTGTTTTTAACATCCTACATTTTCTTCAATTTACTAACACAGGTAGGATCAATGCCTTGCTTCTCAAGAGCTATGTACTACAGATTTTATTGTAATTAAATAAAAGGGTTTCTTAAAAGATATTGTTTCATTCTATAGTTAAAATATATTGTTCCATTCTATAGTTCAGTTTTTGATTTGCAAGTGGTTCATTGTGCTATATTAACTTCCAAAACCAGCTCCTTCTTTTCTTCATTGAAATCCAAAGGCTTTTATCCCTATTTGGTTGAATTTTAATAAATATCTTGCACACAAAGCCTGTTTAAAGACTAAGTGACACAACCGGGTACCAAATTGAGAGTGGTTTCAGGTGTGTCTGTAGTGCAAATTTGTGTACAGGGTGTATCATAATTAGTAGTGAAAATAATCCGTTTACATGCTCACCAGATTTAGATTTACTTTTAAATGTCTCACCCAGAGACCAAAGAATGAAAACTATTTTAAGAGGGAGGGTGATAAGGGGGGAGGGGGAACAAATGATATTGTGCTTGTGTGGCCAAATGGAAAGTGGGGAGGGGAAACAATTACACGATGTTTGTGTGAAAAAATATTCTTGAACTGGCCCTGCTACTGCTAGTACATTATGATGAAGAGAAGGGTGGTTTTTTTTTTTGTGTGTGTGTGTGTGTGTGTGTGTGTGTGTGTGTGTGTGTGTGTGTGTGAGTGAGTGAATGAGAGAGAGAGAGAGAGAGAGAGAGAGAGAGAGAGAGAGAGAGAGAGAGAGAGAAATTGCTCTCAGAATTTTTGTTACTTTTTTTCATTCTCTCAAAGGTATTATCAATTGTATTAAATGTATTATATCAATTTGTTTAATTCAGCACATTCTATCATGTACCCATTATAATTTATTTTCAGTTCTTGTCTTTCCTTTTTTAGTTCTATTTTAGACTTTTTTCCCTTTTGCTTTCTGCTTACCAGATACTCTTTTTTTCCATTTCCATAAGTTCATATATCAAATAATTGCCCCTTGTAATGCTTTCAGGGACATGGAGTTTTCTTCATCAGTATTTGTCTGTTCACTTACTTTTATGACACAGTAACAGTCTGTTCATTTTGTAATTTTTGACATACATACTTTCACTTTGTTCATATATATTTGTGAGTGAGATTTTGGATATTTTATATAAATGTGAGTGTTTCTCTCACAATCAGTCATTTGTTTATATGTTTTAAAGTTACTAAAAAACCGAACAGAATTTAAAATATAAATTCATTTTTAATATAACGTTTTTAAATAACCATGTTAGAATTTAAATGTTGAAGGAAAGTTGTAGAATCCCACCTCAAAGATAGTACATCTTCCACACTAACCACATCTATTATGCCTTTGGCCTTGCCATTATCCAACACTATGTTTCCCACTGTCCTTCATTCTCCAAACCCACCACCTCATTCTTTATACACCTTATCAACTATAACCGGACCCACAACTACTCTTCCTTTGAAGGAAAGGTATACAAACAAATCCACAGCACACCATGAGCACCTGCACGGCACCTATGGCAACCTGTATATGGGCCATCTAGAGGAAACCTTCCTAGCTTCCCAAAACTCTCAGCCCCTACTCCATTTCAGATTTATTGATTGTATCTTCATAATGTGGACTCAGCGGCGATACACCCTATCCACATTCCTTCACAACCTCAACACATTTTATCCAATCCACTTCACATGGTCCTCCTCTTCCCATATGTGCCACCTTCCTGGACATTGACCTCCACCTCTCTGATGACTCCATTCACACCTCTGTCCTCAAGAAGGCCTTCACAGACAGGCTGAGCATTACGTACTTGATATCAATGGCTGTTGCACAAACCGAGCCATCTGGGTCCTTCCCTCCACCATCAGCTTTTCTGAACTATGCAGATGAGAGGCAGCCTTACAACACATCCTCCACTCTCATAATCATCTTGCCCTCAATCTCAGGTAACCCACTGTTCCAGAACCTTTCACCCAACAGTTTCCCCTTCATCCTGTCACCCCCTCCCAGTTCACATCCCCATGTCACCCTCAGCGTGTTCCACTCCCCTCTGGCCCCTACAGTCATGCATTACATGTCTAGTCCATGTTCCTGTCACCCCTCCATCCTGCATTCCTGGCCACTGACCACCTCCCTCGAAGCCACTAGCCACCCACCCACAGTCCCTGTCCTTGCCTCCTGCTTCTGTCTCCCTCTACCCACCCCACCCAAACAACTCCCACCACAACAAACCCACCTGCTGAGAAACAATGCATCGGCACAGCCGGCACCACATAGGGTCTGAGATGTGGGTGCCCCCCCCCCCCCCCATGTGTGTGTGTGTGTGTGTGTGTGTGTGTGTGTGTGTGTGTGTGCTAAATGCATGGCAAAGGTTTCATCAAACCACTTTTAAGCTACTTCTCTACCATTCCACTCTCAAACAGTGTGCAGAAAAGTGAACAGTTAAATCTTTCCATGTGAGCTCTGAATTCTTTTATTTTATTTTGATAATTATTTCTCCGTATGTATGTGGGCATCAACAAAATAATTTCAAACTCTCAGGAGAAAAATGGAAATTGAAATTTTGTGAGAAGATCGTACTGCAGCAAAAACACCTCTGTTTTAATAACTGCCACCCCAATATGTGTATCATATCCGTGGCACTCTTTCTCTTATTTTGCAATAATACAAAATGAGCTGCCCTTCTTTGAACCTTTTCAATGTCCTCCATCAGTCCTATCCAATACAGCTCACACACTGCACAACAGTACTCCAGAAGATGATGGGCAATTGTAGTGTACATAGTCTCTTTAATAGACCTATTAAATGTTCTGTGTTCTGCCACTAGATCACAGTCTTTGGTTTGCTTTCCCCCATAACAATATCTACATGATCATTCCAATTGTAGTTACTCATAACTGTAATTCCTATTTACTTGAGTTTATGGCCTTTATATATGTGTGATTTGTCATGGAACCGAAATTTAGCAGATTCCTTTTAGTATCCATGTGGATGATTTCACACTTTTCATTATTCAGAGTCAATTGCCACTATTTGTGCCATACAGTTATCTTGTCTAAATCATTTTACAGTTCATTTTGATCGTATGATGACTTTTACAAGACAGTAAATGACAGTGTCATCTGCAAAAAGCTAAAAGGGATGCTCAGATTCTCTCCTAACTCATTTATGTAGATCAAGAACAGCAGAGGATCTATATCACTTACTTGGGGAATGCCAGATATTACTTCTGTTTTACTCAATGACTTTTCATCAGTTACTACAAACTGTGACCCTTCCATGAGTAAATCATGAATCCTGTCACACAACTGAGACAGTACTCCAAAGGCATGCAATTCAATTAGAAGTTGCTTGTGAGGAATGTTGTCCTTCTGGAAATCTAAAAATGTCGAATCAATTTGATGTCCCCTTTGACAGTGTTCATTACTTTGTGAGTATAAAGAGCTAGTTGTGTTTCACAAGAATGAATTTTCTGAATCTATGCTTGCTATTTGATAATAAATCATTTCTTTGAGGTAATTCATAATGTTTGAGCACAGTTCATGTTCCAAAATCCTTCAGCAAATCAATGTTAGTGGTATGGGTCTGTAATTCAGGCAAATTACTCTGAAAGGAACCTGATTGGTATACAATCTGGATTGGGGAGAGCTTGCTTTTCTTAAGTGTTTTAATCTGCTTCAGTACACCAAGGACATCTACTTCTATGTTACTCATGTTGGCAGTTGTTCTTGATTCGAATTATCTAATTTTTTTATGGAAGATTTTGAGGTAACAGCACTTAAATCAGCATTTTTTAAATCAATTAGTTTTTGCTGGTATGTGAATGATACTTTCATAGTGTGGGTCCCAGGAGAAGATTAGTTAATGGAGTTTTTACATCACCATAACTCCATTCGTGAGAACATTTGATTTACTATGGAATGAGAGAAAGATGGCTGTCTCCATTCCTGGATATTTTGGTTAGGCGGAAGAGTAATTGCTCTCTGAGACATTCTGTTAATCATATGCTCAATCACACTGATTTGTTCTTGCACTCTTCGAGTTGCCATCCCAAACCATGAGTGTGCTTAAAACCCTTGTACACAGAGCCCATATAATATTGGATGCGGGTAGTTTGCCTAAAGAGCTTGCACATTTAAAGAAAGTGTTCAGAGACAACGGATACTCTACCCAGAAAATTAACAGGGGAGCCTCAGCTAAAACCAAGAACTGGGAAGGGGATAAAGAGGAGAATGTGCCAGCAAAGTCCCCAGCTCTTCTTCCTTTTGTTGGAAATATTTTCTTCAAAATAGCAAGAATCCTTTGTGATTTTCAGGTGAAAGCGTTTTTCTGCCCACCATCTAAGATCTCAGTACTGGGATCAGTGGAGAATAATTTATTATTGTGGAAGGTGGGAATTTACAAAATACCTTGCCAGTGTGGTATGGCCTATATAGGGCAAACAACACGCACAGTGGAAGAACACTGCACAGAATGTAAATGTTGCACTCGCCTTCTGCAACCCGGCAAGTCTGCAATTGCAGAACATGTGTTTCTAACAGACATTCAGTGGAGTATGACAAAACATTGATTTTGGCCACAGCAACATCTTTTTGGGACTTCATTTTAAAAGAATCCATTGAAATACACATTACAGAAAATCTAATGAACTGTGACTGTGGCTACCAGCTGGATAATACATGGAATCCCATCAGCTCTGAGATTTACTCCAGATGAAGATGCCAGAATACTCTGATGACTGTGGCCAGCAGCAACACAGAAGAATGACTTTTGCAGTTCCACCAATGAGGGCACTGCTGCTGGGTGGTGGTGTCCTTCTGTCACTGTGACTCCCATGCATGTGTGACAATGCTCTCAGTCCCTATATAAGGTGGAGCGGAGAACATCTTCATTGCTCTTCAGTGGTGATCCCAAAATCTCTTCGAACATTTAATTCAGTGGGAAAATTTTGAATGTCAATAAATGATGTATTTGATGAGAAATCGAAATGATGAATTTCTTCATTTGTTTCCGACGTTGCTGAACCAACCAAATGTACATGAATTTAATGCAAAACTCAATGACTTGAAGAACTTGGAGAGCAGTTAGCTATTTGAATCAACAACTGCATCAAGACTGATCAGATATATAACACATTTTAGTCATTTAACTTTTTTAAACTTCTTGTGTTGTGTTCTGTGAGGTGAAAAGTGAAGAAAGATTGTGTGTGACATTATCGTGTTTTGAAAGTTTGATCTGTGTCTTCATTCAATCAGAAGTGATATTATAAGCAGTTTGGGGAGAGGAGGTGATGATTCAGATTTATAACAAAATGTTGGTAGTTCATTTTAAGGAGAAAATTCAATGTCAGAACAAACAGTGAAGGAAATTAAAAAGTTTGTTATAGAAGCAATATATAAATTGCATAAAAAATGATAAGATTTCAGAATAAATAAATATAATTTAAAACCTGAGTAGTCAACAAATGGAGATAAATGAAAAGGTAGAGGAATCTAAAAATGAACTAGAACAGTTATACTGGTCAGAAAAAATTTCACTTGCAATAGCTATGTACTCTGTTTCCAGAAGATAATTTGCTCCTTAACCCAAATCTAATTTTAGAATTTATGCACTGGTCTCAGTTTTCATGGGATAATCATTTTTGTAAACGCTTAGGGCAGCCTATGCGGAATATGTATCTGGTCAAATGACACACTCTCAAAAGACTTCCAAATGCAAATGACATAAGCATCTGCAAGTACACAAAAGAATCAAAGAAATGAGTAACAGAAGAGAAAAGAAAAGTAAAGATTCACACCTATACAGATTTTATTGCCAATTTCCTGCAATACCTTGCCTCAAGAGCATTATTTTGTAAGTAGCAACAGTAGTCTGACAACATTGCAGTACTCCATTTCCCTTGATAACGTATTCCCATTTGAGAAATATCCTGTTGAATTAGTCTACATGTTTGTCACTAATAGCACCAAAGTTATTTGGGAAGGAGATCAAATGAAAATTCAAGTAATGAAGCTTCAGTGAATTGTTACCTTCCAAAAGGTTTCATGATCTCAGTAGTTCTTTTTACAATATCGTAGTAGTTCTCTGCTTTATGATTACCTACAAATTTCTTGTGGATACTTGTTGAACACTGCCTTGCTGTTCTTTCAGTATCACTTTATTTTCACTTCAATGCTCTTTGGAAAATGCCCTTACAAGTACATGAAATTATGTAAAGTTTTGTCCATGGCTTTTTGAAGTTTTTGATGAGACCCCATTTAAGCAGGAGTGTCCACCAGATTTTTCTGTCCGGCCAGTAGTTAATTCTGAACAAGCCATTTTTCCCACAATGGTGTTATTTTTCTGTCTTTGCTGTCCCACTCATGTAGAAAGCAGCAGTACTTTGTTTACCCACACTGCATGCCAAGAAGAATTGCAATTACATTGAGAACTCCATTCATACACCATTTGTATTTCTCATACTGGATAAATGTGCATAGCCACTTAAAGTTCTCGTGCATCTCCTTCAGATTTATTGCATGAGCAATCAGAACCCAAGGAAATTGTTCTCATTGTGAAGGAATAATGCTTTATGACTAACTTTGTGGAATCTGCAAACAAGCATCACTCATTTACAATGAAATCATGGTCAAGAGTCCATAACAGACTCAATAATATTACAAAAACTGTGTCACCTTCCTTGGAGAAACAGTGGGAAAAAACAACATGGTAATCATGATAAACACACACTTTTGTATCATGGAGGAGGAGGAGGAGGAGGAGGAGGAGGAGGAGGAGGAGGAGAACATGGCAATCATGATAAACACTCACTTTTGTATCATGGAGGAGGAGGAAGAGGAGGAGGAGGAGGAGAAGGAGAAGAAGAAGAAGATTATATTTTTTTCATCATGAAACTAAAAACTGATAGAAATCCCCTTGTGGCAAAAAGTTGGGTCATTTGATTCACAGCAGCCTTGAAATGTTAGATCAGCATGCATATTTCCTTTGCTCTCTTTCATGTGTTCATCACTGTATTAAACTCCACTCATGATCACAGTCTCAAGAAATACTGGTATCAGTAATTATTTACCTTGACATACAGGCCTTAGAGCAGATAATAAATTAGAACATTGCACAGTTTTCCTTGTTTGAGAGTTGAGTCCATCCTTGTTTGAGAGTTGCGTCCATCTATTTTTGTCTGACAAAAGTAACAGTTCATTTTGTGGTCCATTGGTTCCTTCTGAATCATGGTAACAGCAAAGAAAATACAATGTGAACCTGTTAACCAGCCTGTCAAAAATGTAGTACATGATGAACAGCATATGTGAAGGGCCAAATTCTTGCCCTGTTTGCCAACCACAAAGTTTAAAACACTCCCTTACAAGAGGATTAACACTAGAACAGTGGAAAATGTGTTACCCCTAAAGCAGAAGGAGTGGAGCATTTGACCCCTAATGAGATTGCATTAAATATTCACTACATGTTTAAAATAAGACCTACATTTTTTCCATTTATTTGTATGTCTTGTAAACAGTTCAATAAAAGCTTTTTCTTGAAGCTCTAACACCTTAAGATTGTTGTTTTGGATATAAAACATTGTATATTTATCTTGAAATGTGACCAATTTCTAAAGCTCCTACCATTTCTTTATTTCTTGTACTTATAGTTTCTAGCACTAAAATCACACTTTGTGCAGGTTATTGGTACTTTTAATAAATATTTTTCACACGCAAATGTTTTTGCTTTTCTCACAGATGTCAATGCTCTTGTTTCCTATGCACATTCCAATTTCACCCTTCTTTTGCTTTTCTGAACTGTCAAATACTACTGACAGTTCTTTGTTCATTTAGCTTTCTTGTTCCTGTCCTGTTTGTGAGTTAATTTACCAGCTGATGAATGAACACCTTCCTTTTCAAGTTATATATGATTATTTCACTGTAGATGATCCAGGTATTTATTGCTGCCTTGTCTAGGTTATTGTAAAACAGATGCATCAGCCCTCTCCTGAAGCAACTATAGTTGAACATTTACAAATAATTTCATCAATGATGCCTACACCATACTTTATGGCTTATGGAAGGTAACAGTTTCTGGTTTCATCTTTCCTTTTTGCTTGCTGCTACTTCAGTATGTAGTGCACTGAGAATAATGACATTCTTATTCTACTTCCCTTCATTCACTGTCAGGGTATAATCAGTCTTTTTCAAGATGATGATGGAGGGTGAGAGTTTTTCTCCTTCACACAGTTTGGGAATTCTCTGTGCATCTCATTCAATGCTCCAACTCACATTGTTTTCTTCTGTTGAAATTTCTTGGCAAGGCGAAGGAATCTGATGAAGTTATCTGTTGTCATGTTCCTTGCTTGGTTTATAAATGACTCCATGAGGCAAAGAATGTCATGTTCTACTAAGAGCTGGTTGTCTCATCAGTTTTTCCTCTTTACCAAGGAATATGAAGGCATTGTAAATGTACTTGGACACCATGTCTGTAATTACCCAAAACTAGAGTCCATATTTCTCAGGTTTGTGTGGCATGAACTAGGTAAACCAGCACATTGTTTTGCTTGGAACTAGCTGCCCTCAATTGTAACATTTTCACAAGGATGGTAACAGAGGGTGCAGTTTTGCACATACTAGCTCTACTGTATACTTCAAAAATAAGAGTGAAGTTGTCAGCAGGGTTGACTTCTTTCATCAAAGCAGAGAAGTTGTATAAGTTCATGGAATCTGTCTCTTGTCATTTTATCCCTGGTAAAATTAGGCCTCCAAGAACGCAATGAAAGGTTTGTCAGGTTCAGCTAAACTGGTGGGTTTCCTAGCTTTTATATATGTTCTGTTTATTATTATTCCTTGTTTTTTGAGTTAATTGTGAGTTCCATGCCTCCTGGCTTGTTTGGATGAGTACTGTTTTCTCTCAAATAACTACGGAAGTTTTCCGAGGATTAAGGATCCTTCTGTAGAGGCTGGAAGCAAATTTTGTAACCCCGATCAGTCCATGCATGCCAGGCTTTGGCAGATACGCGCTTGCAAAAAATTACTGTTGCTGAACTGAAGGTCTTTATTCTTCTGAATCGCGTTAATCAAAGGTCGTCGGTTTCTGCTTGAATCACGTCGGGTTCACCACTTGTCGGGTTCAGCTAAACTGGTGGCTGTCCGACCTTTGATTAACATGATTCAGAAGAATAAAGACCTTCAGTTCAGCAACAGTAACTTTATTGTGAGTGCGTATCTGACAACGCCCGGCATGCTTGGACTGATTGGAGTTACAAAATTTGCTTCCGGCCTCTACAGAAGGATCCTTTATCCTTGGAAAACTTCTGTAGTTATTCGAGAGAAAACAGTACTCATCCACACAAGCCAGGAGGCACGGAACTCACAATTAACTCAAAAAACAAGGAATAATAAACACACACACACACACACACACACACACACACACACACACCGGCGAGCTTGAATTAGCGTGCGGCAGTGTCGCTACAGGTTATTCAAGAACGCACTTTTAGCACACAAAAAAAAGAAAAAATCCCTGCTGTACATGATACCAATCATTGCCTCCAGTACCTCCAATAATTCAGTCTAACTATTGTTTTTTTATTTGATTCTTAGCATTTGATTCTGTACATTTTTATTATAAGCAGCACTGGTTCATCAAAAAGGAAGCACCAACTGATTCACAAGAATTGAAATGTGGATGCATTCCACTGGCAGAAAGTCACTATCTAAATCTGATAAGTCACTTCCAGATTCGTCTGAGTCTCCAGAATACACAAAATCTCATCATTAGTAAGACCTTGCTGCTGCAGCATAATTGAAAACAGATGTTGCAGAGAAAAATAAAAGACTCTCATTTAAGGCAGTGATTGTTGACCAAAGTAAATTGCAACACACATAGTTTTGTAACTATGAGAACAGCAGTCTTCTAAAAGGGCATTATGCAAAGAGCAATCGACCCCTACCACTGATCTAGGTATACTTTTTGAAATTTCCATGGAATCATGAAAATTTATCAAATTGCAGTACGCTACTATCAAAAGTGGAAGAAATGAGGAAAATTCACAGAATTTGAATAATTTGGTTGACACCAATATTTGCTTATGACTCAACCACATTATTGTACCCTTTAAGCTACTATGTCAGACAAAGTTAAATGTCTTATAACTGTAATGACATTCTGACCTGTCCTTGCTGAAACAATGAAAAAAGCATGCCATGTTTAAAAGAATGCAAAATCTCTGAAATTGATCATATTTTACAGAAGCTCAAAATTTGGCATGGACTTCAATATGAGATGTCTTTAATAGTTTAATAGTTCCCACAATGAAACACTTGTTTTGAAATGTGGCAGAAAATCTAAAGAGATTTTGGTTGTATGTAAAGTACACCAGTGGCAACAAACAATCAAACATTAACTGCGCAACAGCAATGATAGTGTCACTGGGGACAATGCCACGAAAGTGGAATTACTAAACAGTTTTCTAAAATTCTTTCACCCAATAAATGTAGTAAATATTCCACAACTCAAATCAAGAACAACTACTAGCATGAGTAACTTAGAAGTAGAGTCCTTCAGCCACTCATCACTTAAAAATGGCATGTCTTCCATGCAAGATTACACATCAGTTAGGTAACTTTTAGAACGTGCTTATGGAATAACTCAACATTTAACAGTCATATAATACCTGCTCACTTGACAAAAGACCCATACCTGAGGAATGGAAAGTTGCACGGGTCATAGCAATACACAAGAAAGATAATAGCAGTAATCTGCTGAATTATAAACCTGTATCACTGACATAAATTTGCAGAAATATTTTGGAATATATTCTGTGTTCAGACATTATGCAATATTTCAAAGAAAATTATCTATTGACATATAATCAGCACAGATTAAGAACATATCATTCTCCCTAAACACAATTGCCCCTTTATTTGTGAGATGTAATTAGTAGTATCTACAAGGCATCTCAAGGGAGTTTGAGATGGCTTTTGACATTGTTCCACAAAAGGGGTTTCTAATCAAATTACATACCTATAGAGTATCATCTCATTTGTGAGACTGGATTCATGATTTCCTGTCAGAAAGGATACAGTTCATAGTAAATGATAGGAAGTCATCAAGTGAAAAAGAAATGATATCTGGCATGACCCAAGGAAGTACTTAGGCCCTCTGCTGTTTTTGATCTATACAAACAATTTGGGAGACAATGTGGGCAGCTTCATAGACTGTTTGCAGATGAAGCTGTTGTTTACTGCCTAGTAAAGTCATCATAAGATCAATATGAATTGCAAAATGATATAGACAAGATGATATGTGAAAAGTGGCAGTTGACCCTCAACAAGAAAAAGTGTGAAGTTCTTCACATGAGTATGAAAAAGACATTGTTAAATTTCAGATACGTGGGGAAAAGTTAAAGGTTGTAGATTCTGCTACATACCTAAAGATTACAAATACAAACAACTTAAATTGGAACAATAACATAAAAAATGTTGTGAGGAAGGTGAACCAAAGACTGTTTTATTAGCAGAACACTTAGAAGATGCAACAAAGCTACTAAAGAGATTGCTTACACTATATTTGTCCATCCACTGCTAGATTATTGCTGTGTGGTACGGGACTCTTACTGTTTAGCATTGACATTGGACATCAAAAAGGTTCAGAGAAGGGCAGCTCATTTTGTATTATGATGAAGTAGAGGAAAGTGTGTCATGGATATAATAGTCTAGCTGAGATGGCAATCATAAAGAAACTACTTTTTTGTTGGGGTTCAATCTTTTCACAAATTTTCAGTCACTGTCATTCTCCTCCAAATGCGAAAGTATTTTGTTGACCTTCACCTAAATTGCAAGAAATGGCCATCATAAAAATAAGAGAAAGAAGAGCTCGCACAGAAAGATAAAGGTGTTCATTTTTCCCACGTACCATTCAAGAGTGTAATGGCCGAGAAATAGTCTGAAAGTAGTTCTGTGAACCCTTAGGCAAGCACTTGGATGTGAATTGCAGCATAGTGATGTAGATGTTGACCTCCCCTTTTGTCTCATTTTTCTGTCTGTGCTGCTTAACTCCGTACAAAGAAAAGTGCTAGTGGTGCTCTGTCAGTACAAATTCCGTATATAACTTCTGTGTAAACATTTGAACAGACTGGTTAAAACTGTTCAAGTCAGCAGCACCAGTGCCAGTCTAGATGATGGCTGTCTACTACACTGAATTTTGAGGGAGGAGTGCCAAATGTTCCAGTATTGTCAGCATCCTCTGAAAGGTCCTTCTACACCTTGCTACAAGTTAGAAATGGCCTAGGATCAACAATGACACAGCTGAGGCTCGCCGATCTACTCTTCCACCATGTTTACCAAGACAGGACTGGAAAAATTAATCTAATGAATTTGTTTCCCGAACTGTGAAGAGGGAATCTATGTACAGAAATTAAATGTAAATTTTTTGGAGTCTAAAAAGAAACAAAACAAGTGACTGCCCCCATTTTTAAAGAAATTATGTTTTTGCTTTTTACAATAAGATGTGGTGCACCGTGTTTGTAAAATAATAATAAAATATTTCTCTCTGTGACACTGGTATGTGGCCTATTGTAACTCTGTCACCGCTGAATCTCGCCCTCATGGTAACATTGATGTGATGGTTGAGCAAGTGACTACAACAATTGTTTCTGTGACAGAAAACGTGATCCCTCACTCTTTAGGGTGCCCCCGGTGAAAGGCAGTCCCTTGGTGGTCGCCGGAAATCACTGAAGCAATTAAGGAGCATCGGCGAGGTCTACAGCGGCATAAGTGGCACTCTTCCCTGGAGCACCTCATAGCCTTTAAACGGCTTTGTGCCTGCATTTGCCAACTTATCTAACGATGGAAGCATGAGTGTTGGGAGCAATATGTTTTGACAATTGGGTGCCATATTTCACCTTCCCAAGTCTGGGCAAAGATCAAACGTGTTTTCGGGTACCAGATTCCAACAGGTTTTCCCGGTGTTAACATAAATGGCGTGTTATCTACAGATGCAAAAGCGATTGCCAAGCACTTTGCTAAGCACTATGCTTGAGCCTCTGCGTCGGAGGATTACCTCCCACCCTTTCGCACTCTCAAACAGCGACTGGAAGGGAAAGTCCTCTCATTCAGTACACACCACTGTGAAACCTATAATGCCACATTTACAGAGTGGGAGCTCCTCAGTGCCCTTGCCCATTGCCCCGACACAGCTCCTGGGCCAGATCGGATCCACAGTCAAATGATTAAACATCTCTCATCTGACTACAAGCGACATCTCCTTATCATCTTCAACAGGATCTCGTGCAGTGGTGTCTTTCCATCACAGTGGTGGTACAGCACCATCATTCCGGTGCTTAAACCCAGTAAAAACCCCCTTGAAGTGGATAGCTATTAGCTCATCAGCCTCACCAACATTCTTTGTAAGCTGCTGGAATGTATGGTTTGTTGGCAGTTGGGTTGGGTCCTGGAGTCACGTGGTCTACTGGCTCCATGTCAGGGTGGCTTCTGCCAGGGTCACTCTACCACTGATAATCTTGTGTCCCTCATGTCTGTCATCTGAACAGCCTTTTCCAGATGCCAACACCTGGTTGCCGTCTTTTCTGATTTATGAAAAGCATATGACACTACCTGGCGACATCATATCCTTGCCACATAATTCAAGTGGGGCCTCTGAGGCCCGCTCCCGATTTGTATCCAAATTTCCTGTCGTTTCATACTTTCCATGTCCGGTGCCTCCCATAATTCCCCCCATATCCAGGAGAATGGGGTCCCACAGGGCTCTTTTTTTAGTGGCTATTAATGGTCTAGCAGCAACTGTAGGGCTGTCCGTCTGACCTCCTCTGTATGCAGACGACTTCTACATTTCATACTGCTCCACCAGTCCCGGTGTTGCTTAGCGGCAACTACAGGGAGCCATCCACAAGGTGTAGTCATGGGCTCTAGCCCACGGTTTCCAATTTTCAGCCACAAAGTCGTGTGTTGTGTACTTCTGTTGGCGTCATACTGGCTGCAGTGTTTGCACTGCTGAGCTGGTGGCTGTATCTCGTGCTCTTGAGCACATCTGTTCATGCCCTGGGGAGTCGTTTCTTCTGTGTACTGACTCCTTGAACAGCCTACAAGCTATTGACCAGTGCTACCCTCGTCATCCTTTTGTAGTGATCGTCCAGGAGTCCATCTATGCCCTGGAATGGTCCAGTTGTTAAGCGGTGTTTGTCTGGACCCTAGGTCATGTCGGAATCCCAGGCAATGATCTTGCCAACAGGCTAGCCAAACAGGCTATGCAGAAACCGCTTATGGAGATCAGCTTCTCTGCAAGTGACCTGTGTTCAGTATAACGCCACAAGGTTTTCCGGCTTTGGGAGATGAAATGGCATAACCTCAGCATGCACAACAAACTGTGTGCCATTAAGGAGACTACAAATGTGTGGCAGTCCTCCATGTGGTCCTCTCACAGGGACTCTGGTTCTCTGCCAGCTCCACATTGGCCACGCTTGGGTGACACACGGCTACCTCCTGCGCTGTGATGACCCAACTCAATGTCGGTGCGGTGCCCAGCTGACAGTGGCCCATATCTTGGTGAGCTGTCCTTCTTTGGCTGCCCTGCGATGGAATCTTGAGTTACCGGACTCGTTACCATTAATTTTAGCTGACAACACCTCATCAGCTAGTCTAGTTTTACATTTTATACATGATGGTGGGGTTTATCATTCTGTATAAGTTTTCGTGCATTTCTTTGTCCCTTTGTGTTCTGAACTCTAAATGCTTTTAGGGTGGATGTTTTAATGTGTCACAGAGTGGCTGGCTTTTCCTTTTATTCTCATGGTCGGCCAGCCATGGTCATCTGCTCTCTTGTTTTTACTTTTTCTACCTGTTTCTTGCTTCTCTCTGTGGTTTTATTTTCCTGTTTTGGCCACGGTAGTGTTGATTGTCCTTTTGTCATTCTTCTGGTTCCTCCTTTCTCCTGTTATTGTGCTGTATATCTCCTTTCTTTTCTTCTTTCCTTTGTGTAATTATTTTACCGGGAACAAGGGACCGATGACCTCGCAGTTTGGTCCCTTCCCCTCCCTCTTTTAAACCAACCAACCAACATGAAGCTGGTGAACAATTTTTGAAACATGTGATCAAATTAAATAGAGCTTTAGAGTGAAAAAGGAGCAAAATTATGGCTTTGGAAGTCCATCACATGAAGACTTGATGCAAAATTGGATGGATGATAATCATGAATCAGGAGGGTGTAATGATTATAATATGAAGAGCTGTTGTAAATTTTATTATGAACTCAAAGAATAAAGTTATGTTATTAAGTCTGCAGTCCTGGCACACCCTGAAATCATCATGACAGCACTGTAGCTGTGCAGAGTGGCCACACAGCTTGAGGCGTCATGTCATGGATGGCGTGGCCCCTCCCGCTGGGGATTGAGTCCTCCCTAGGGACATGGGTGTGTTGTCCTTAGGTAAGTTAGTTTATGTAGTGTGTAAGTCAAGGGACCGATGACCTCAGCAGTTTGGTCCCAAGGGCATTCACACACATCTGAACATTTGAACAGCACTGTACCATGCCACTAGAGGAGCCAAAACAATGTAGGGCAGCCCACTGATAAAGTATCATGTGATAATTCTCTTTCTGAATTTTATGGAGAACAATGCTGCAATAATCTGCCCTGAGCTGATGGAAGTGTGTGGCAACAATTCATCATCATATGACACAGCGGTCAGTTCCAATGTGATCAAACAAGTCTAAATGATGAAGACAGGAATGGCAGACTATTTTTTTGTGAAGAACTGAGTATCACATGAGAAGTGAACAGGGTAATGCTTGAAGACTGGTATATCACAACCAATATGATAGCAGAAAAGGTGAAAATGGGTCATGGCTCAGTTTTAATCTTTGCCCGAGTTTCTAAATGTAAATGTCATCACCACCTGGCTTCTGCAACTGCTACATTTGTTCATAAGTTTGCCAAATTGAGGCAGCAGCAGAAATGTTGCAGTTATGTCAAGGCAATCCAGATGGCTTCTTTAGACACCTTATCACCTTGGATAATTACTGAATGTATCACTATGACCACAAGACAAAGGAGCAAAGCAAGTAGTGGCAACATGTATTCATCACCACCAATAATAGTAAAGACATGGCAAGGAGGTGATGGGTATATTTAGGGACTACCACGCTGTGATGCTAACAGATAAAACTCATAAATTTCTGATCAGAATAATGATGACCTAACTTGTGTTTGAATAACAATGTGGTGTATGAAACATGTCAAACAACAAATAGACTTGGTTGCAAAACTGGATTTTTTTATTTTATTTATCCTCCTGTGACATGTTTCACTTTGTACAAAGCATCTTCAGATTGGCTAGCAATATATGGTGTTAATATAATAGAAGGAAACATTCCACGTGGGAAAAATTATATATAAAAACAAAGATGAGGTGACTTACCGAACGAAAGCGCTGGCAGGTCGATAGACACACAAACAAACACAAACATACACACAAAATTCAAGCTTTCGCAACAAACTGTTGCCTCATCCTTTCGTCTTCCCCTCTCCTTCCCTCCCTCCTGATGAGGCAACAGTTTGTTGCGAAAGCTTGAATTTTGTGTGTATGTTTGTGTTTGTTTGTGTGTCTATCGACCTGCCAGCGCTTTCGTTCGGTAAGTCACCTCATCTTTGTTTTTATATATAATATATGGTGTTAAACATATTGGATGCCACCCACACAAATGTCCCAGCAGGAAACTGCCATGGTCAGAATTTCAAGAAACATTGTGTGGTGTCTGATATTATTGTTGTTGTTGTTGTTGTTGTGGTCTTCAGTCCAGAGACTGGTTTGATGCAGCTCTCCATTCTACTCTATCCTGTGCAAGCTTTTTCATCTCCCAGTACCTACTGCAACCTACATCCTTCTGAATCTGGTGTATTCATCTGTCTGATGTAGAAGTTGTCAAATACAGTTCCCACTGTGTAGTCGCCCTTGTCAATTTTTTTAAAAAGGCCTCACATGGCGTCCTTGTTAGGTATGCAGTGCCATCCACATCCACTAAAATGGGATGAAGCCTACTGTGTGTGCAGCTGGGAGCATGAGCAACTGTGCCTCCTACGTATTTACTTTGTGATGCTTGTAAGTAGACTTGATCCCATTGTAGTGGATGTGGACAATGCCACATATCTAACAAGGACACCATGTAAGGTATTTTTAAAAAAGTTGACAAGGGCAATTACCCACTGGAGCTTTCATGTGATTGTGGGCATGGCTCCCTGTGTGTTTAACAACTTTCTGTGTCAGACATAGCAAAATGTTTTTTTCAAATTCCAACCATGGCGGTTTCCTGTTGGGACATTTGCATGTGTGGTATCCTATGTACATAACACCACACATTATCAACCAACCTTGGATAGGGCAAAATGCATAATTGAAGGATCAATAAAATAAAAAATCCAGTTGTGCAACCAAAACGGTTTGTTCTTTCATAATATTACCACCCGTCACTATACCACACTGCCATGGATTGGAAAAAGTTCTGTGTAACGTGCCTTAAAGATGTAAAAAAACTCCTGACTGGTGATGAGGTTGTTAGTGAGGAGGTGGATCATTATGTTGGTTTGAAAGTGTAGACAAGTTAAAATGTGTTGAAAATAAAGATAGTTGTTTTAAATCTTCTGTGACTGAAGATTTGAGCTCTGTTAATGGAGAAGTATGTAGATATGTTGGAAAATACTTTTGTCCAACACTCACTTCAGCAAAATGCAGGTGTAAAATTCAAAATGGGAAGGGATGAGAATTTTCTCTACAAAATTTGGACATGGGTAGGGAAAATGTTGCATGATAGTTCATTCTGTGAAAAATCAGCTTCTTTGTGAAAAGTTACCTCCCAGCTGATAGCGAAAGTGTTGTAATGTGTTTTGTAGGGAAAATTTAATGGCTGTGGGGAACAATCAATAAATGTAGATCATTTTTTCGAAGATCTTGTTAACATTGATAAAGTTGGTTTACCTGTTTATTTAATTATTCACATTTTCTTTGCATTAAGACAACGCAATGATGACTTTTGCACACAACAGAAATGATAGTATGATAATAATTACACTTACAAAACATCAAACAGTGGAAAATTTAGGATGGAATAAAGACAATATTGTGAAAAGGATAGATAGCTATTCATCATATTGAGGAGACATTGTGTACTAGACAGGCACAACAACCCATCTGGATCTTTCCCACCAACACCAGCTCTTCTGAACTCTGCAGGCAGGAACTTTCCATTCAATATATCTTAGATTCCTGTCATACCCCTTGACTCAACAATTGCTAGTACCTGTCCTTCACCCACCTATCCCCTTCTCTGCTCCCACTCCAGCACTACACACAGCCTCCTAATCCACCATCCCACCCATTAGTCCGTTTTTCCCCTCCTCTACTTCTTTCCAGCCCCCCCCCCCCCCCCCAAAAAAAAAAGAAGAAACCGCTTGACTGCACCTAGCAGCCCTACCCTGTCACCACTCCCCATCCCTACAAACTTCCACAAACAGCACTACACCTTCTCCCACCCCTACCCTCCTATCCCTTCCCCAGCTTCCTCTGTACCCCTACCACCCACAGCTTGCTTCTGCCATCAGGTGCTGTTGCTGTATGCATTCTAGCCTCAATGGCTGAAAGCTAAAATGTATATTGTTGTGCCCATCTGCAACTCTGTAATCAACAGGATTTCAAGATGGGCTAGCACTGCGAAACCTGCACTGCATGGTGGTAATAGCCAGAGTGGGCAGGACGGTGTCACCACACCAGGGCAAGAATCATGTATGAGATATTTGGCTGGGTGCCCGATAACAGTGCAATAAATGCATCCTGAAGCAGTATATTAAAGACTGTGAATTTTGAGACAGATTAATTCAGAGTTTAGCGGCATGATGCTGGCCCTACATTGGACAATGAGACAACTGGGTACTGCCAGCTGGAGCCAAGGATTTGAGACTGGGTCAGGGAAGCTACCTCTCTCACTAACTCCACCCCACAGGATTTGGTGCCTCAGCACAGCAGACCTGCTGTCTGCACCTGCAACCTCCAGACTCCTGCCAGGGGTATGGTGCGTCATATGCCATGCACAGCAGTGTACCTTTTCCACTACAGAAGATGTGAGCTGTGCCTGGGCACTAAGGCATTCAACAACAGAGGGCAGAGACAGCAAGAAGAAGTAACACACCACTGGTGTCAGGGACTTGGCCTACTGATGGACCACAGGCCACTGCCCAGTGTGATGTCAGTTAATGCAAGACATTTATGCGAGTTCTGTGTCACTGGCGTGGAAACCAGCCATCTACTGAACATCACTGTCCCACAGCATCACAGTGGGTCATGTCTGCCTCACAATGACTACAACAAAATATGTAAGTGAAGCCAAATAAAGTGGGCTAATTGCAGGGATCAGTGGTTAGAGATCATTTGATGTGCACAGTGAAATTTACTTCGGCATTCTGCCCCTTGTGCTGAATCGTTGGTGGTTGTGTAAGTGTCATTGTTTTGGCCATGTGGGAAGGCAATGCAGGTAATTCAGATGGTTCAAGGTTAGACATAAGAAATAAGAGTAGTAGTGTTATTGGTTAAGGAGTCTTCTGTTCTTGTTATTGTTAGACTGCTATTACTGATTTCATAAAATATGAGTAAGGGTAATGAAATGGTGGAATCAGAGACAGAAGATGTCATTGGTCCAGAAGCAGCATGGTTAAGAGCAGAAAACACATTTATAACTAACGAATTGGCAGTGAAGAATGAGATGTTGGGATTATTAAAATTGCAGAATCTAGAGGTACCCCTAAACTCTGTAAACCTTGTTACACTCTTCTCCAGTAAATTGTTCGAAGATGTGTTATAATTTGTGAAGGATCTCACATCATTGGCTGATGTAGGAGGTTGTCGAACAAACAGTTGTTGTCAATTGTAAGTCCTTGGTATGATGCATGGAAGCACTAAACAAGGCAGAGACATTCTAGCAGCTCAGACAAGGATTAGTTCAAAGGTATAAGAAGCAGAATAGACTGCATTTTTTATGTGGGCAGTTAAGTGTGATTATTAAGCCAGCTACAGAAGCCATAGAGAATTTTGCAGACATGGTTAGGAAAATTTTTGTGCATACATATGAATTAATTCATAATGATGAGGTGATGGTAAAGGAAGCTGTGCAAAGGGCACTCACTACTTTCCTGAGGGTGCGCACTAGAATACCTAGAGCTCCATACAGCAGATAGGCTAGCAGTGGTGACAAAACTGACATTGCAATAGGGGTAATGGGTAGATGAATGTGTTTGCAGTGAATGTAAAATGTTTTAATTGTGTGTGTACAAGGCATGTGCAGAGGCAGGTGCCACTAGACATGGAACAGTTGGGGCAGTATGAAACTGCAGCAATATTATGGGAATGACAATAGAAGGTGTATGAACCATGAGCACTATTATTGGAATAATAATAGGAGTGGTCCAGGTGGTAATAAACAACCCTTAAACTCAAAAGGAAACCCCAAAACTGCTGTAAAGTGTTCCCAGAAAAAACAGATGCAGAAAATGCCAATACAGAGGCAGAATTTTGTGCCCTCAGGGGCTTAGTATTCTTTTGCTGGGCACAGGCTTGGCAACCCTGGGATTCCTGTGCTGTGGACTGGTAAACACTACCAGTCCTCTGTCACTGTAAGCTCTGGGCAGCCTCAGGGATCACTGTACAGCATGCTGGTGGAACACTGTGTGTGAAACGGAACAGGTATTTTGACTGACTGCTTAGATTACAAGGATGGTAAAAATCTCTATACAAAAACCCTGAACATCAAGGTGTGCTGCATGCAGATGAGATGCATAGTTGTTGAGGCATTCATTAGTGGGCATCCTCTGGGAAAACTGCCACACCTTAGTTGTATATGACTTGCCTGGGCACCAGTGCATGGGCTCTGTCTGTGTGGACCCTTACTTCCCTAGCTGCTCATGAGAATGGTACGGAAACCTCAAAAAAATTTTCAGCTCCACATCCCAGTAGAATGGGTGGGCTGCTGGTAAGTAACAACATCCAATCTAACAAGAGGGCTCGTGCAGCCAGTCTTCCCAACTCAGCAATTTGTCAGACTTCTTGTGTTTACAGTAACAGAATGAATGCTGCAAGGACAGAGGGCAGCTTTCCAAAATTTTCCTCATTCTGTATTCAAAAAGGTTTAGAGGCCACTGCTGGTACTTTAAAATCTGTCAAGAGAATGCATAATGGAATGCTGTTGATTGAAACTTCCAGTTCCCAGTAAGTGACAAACCTCTGGAAAGCTAAATGTCTTGTGGAATATTCAATTCAAACAAAACACATTGAACTACAGGAAAGGACTGTCATTTAGGGATCTGAAAGAAAAACTGATGAGTGGTGTCCATAAAGTATTGTGGACAAGCAAAAATCTTGAAAAGGGTGGATGGGGATCTGTTAAAATCCTACTCCTTTATCCTTACCTTCAATAGCACGAAACTCCCAGAGCATGTCAGGGCAGGTTTTCTTCACTTAAAGGTGCGGCCCTATGTCCCTAACCCAATGTGCTGCTTTAATGCCAACCCTCCTCCAGTACTGAAGCAGTGAGTCACCAGTTGCACCTTACGCTGAAGAGGTTGGAGGAATGGGCAGCAAAAACTGGTTTTACATTTTCTGCAGATAAATGTGTGTTCGTTTTAATTTTTCTCATCATATTTTTAATTTACCTGAATTGTGTATGTTGGACACCATTCTCCTTTTTAAAAACTGGGCCTGATTTTTGACACCAAACTCATAGTTACCAGACCTAAAGGAACTGAACATCTTGAAGTGTCTTAGCTGTACATCTTGTGGCATGGACAGTGTGCATTAGCTCCAGTTTTACAGGGCCTTTGTGCAATTGTGGCTATGGATGCACAGTGTATGGGTCAGTGAGGCCTTCTTACCTGAATATGATTGATGCTGTACATGATGAAGGATCACACTGGCCATGGGGGCTTACAGGTCCAGCCCCATACCCAGTCTCTGTGCTGATACTGGTGAACCACTACTTATCATCTGACAGTAACTCCTCATTATCCATCCCATTTCCCCAGCTTACCATACTGTTGCTCATCCAGCTATGGAACACCTCATTACCAATCGTGAGGTCACTTGGGGTCTGCACGAAGTGTCTGCATGAGTTTCTTGGTGTGGGGCATGTACAGGCTCAAATCCAGTCTTTTAACTGGCTGCCACCTTGGTTGCTGCAGAAGCTCAAAGTAATTTTAAATTTAGTGCAGTACAGAAGAGTTTGTTCTCCTGCTTATGTTTTTACTGTGACATTTCCTGACATTTTAGATGAGCACTACAACTACGTAGCTGTATTCACAGATGTATGTAAACAGGGAGATTCTTTTGGCTGCTCTGTTGTTTTCCCTGACATCCTGAAGATTCAGTTGTCTCCAGACTTCGCTGTCTTCAATGTCAATTTATCCATGATCTTGAGGGCACTGGAGCAGAGCTCAATTCCTCATCTGTTCCAACTTCCTGAATGCCCTTTAGTCTCTGCAGTGCTTGTATCTGGCCAGTAAAGTAGACCAGGACACCCTTCTCTCCTTAGAAAGGCTGTGGAAGGAGGTGTCTTTCTGTTGGATGTCAGGGCACATGGGTATTACAGGGAACAAAAGAGTGATGTGACAACCACATGTCATGATCCTCAGTTAGTTCAGTGTGCCATCCCCCTATATGCTGTCAATTTGCTGTTGAGGTACTGAGTCATGCATCAGTGGGAAGAAGAGTGGCTGGAAGTCAGATAATAAGCTGTGTCTAGTGAAGTCCATAATGCAGTCCCGGTGTACCTCCCTCCAGCCATACAGGTGTCGAGCCTCCTCTTAATGTGTTAATGGGGTGACTGACTCACCCATGTATTTTGTAAGTGGTCAGCCAGTCACATGTACCTGTTCTGCTATTTTAGCTCTTCTCTCATATTTCTTGTTTTCATTTCAGTTTTAGCACCTTTAAGGTATTTTACAGACTGGTTCAACCTGATTTTTGTAAGTGGTCAGCCAGTGACATTTCCCTATGACCTTATTTTAGCTTCAATGTCATTTTCTTTATGTTGTAATCCTAGACATAGCATCTTTCATGTTTTCTCTGTTGTCTTACGGCATGTGATATGGAGTGATTGCATGGGTCAACACAAGTGAGGTGGAAGACAGTGAGTGTTATTTTGTAGGTTTACTTCTCACAGTGTGACAACAGTTTTAGTACTTTTATCTACATTCATTTCTTTTAATATTCGTAACCTCACCATTGAACGCCCTCAATTTCTAAGCACACGCACGAGCGTGCGCGCACGCCCACACACACACACACACACACACACACACACACACACACACACACAGATATACAGGGTGTTACAAAAAGGTACGGCCAAACTTTCAGGAAATGTTCCTCGCACACAAATAAAGAAAAGATGTTATGTGGACATGTGTCCGGAAACACTCAATTTCCATGTTAGAGCTCATTTTAGTTTCGTCAGTATGTATTGTACTTCCTCGATTCACCACCAGTTGGCCCAATTGAAGGAAAGTAATGTTGACTTCGGTGCTTGTGTTGACATGCGACTCATTGCTCTACAGTACTATCATCAAGCACATCAGTACGTAGCGTCAACAGGTTAGTGTTCATCACGAACGTGGTTTTGCAGTCAGTGCAATGTTTACAAATGCGGAGTTGGCAGATGCCCATTTGATGTATGGATTAGCATGGGGCAATAGCTGTGGCGCGGTACATTTGTATCAAGGCAGATTTCCAGAACGAAGGTGTCCCGACAGGAAGACGTTCGAAGCAATTGATCGGCGTCTTTGCGAGCACGGAACATTCCAGCCTATGACTCACAACTGGGGAAGACCTAAAACGATGAGAACACCTGCAATGGATGAGGCAATTCTTCGTGCGGTTGACGATAACCCTAATGTCAGCGTCAGAGAAGTTGCTGCTGTGCAAGGTAACGTTGACCACGTCACTGTATGGAGAGTGCTACGGGAGAACCAGTTGTTTCCGTACCATGTACAGCGTGTGCAGGCACAATCAGCAGCTGATTGGCCTCCTCGGGTACACTTCTGTGAATGGTTCATCCAACAATGTGTCAATCCTCATTTCAGTGCAAATGTTCTCTTTACGGATGAGGCTTCATTCCAACGTGATCAGATTGTAAATTTTCACAATCAACATGTGTGGGCTGACGAGAATCTGCACGCAATTGTGCAATCACGTCATCAACACAGATTTTCTGTGAACATTTGGGCAGGCATTGTTGGTGAAGTCTTGATTGAGCCCCATGTTCTTCCGCCTACGCTCAATGGAGCACGTTATCATGATTTCATACTGGATACTCTACCTTTGCTGCCAGAACGTGTGCCTTTACAAGTACGACACAACATGTGGTTCATGCACGATGGAGCTCCTGCACATTTCAGTTGAAGTGTTCGTACGCTTCTCAACAGATTTGGTGACCAATGTATTGGTAGAGGCGGACCAATTCCATGGCCTCCATGCTCTCCTGACCTCAACCCTCTTGACTTTCATTTATGGGGGCATTTGAAAGCTCTTGTCTACACAACCTTGGTACCAAATGTAGAGACTCTTTGTGCTCGTATTGTGGACGGCTATGATACAATACGCCATTCTCCAGGGCTGCATCAGCGCATCAGGGATTCCATGCGATGGAGGGTGGATGCATATATCCTCGCTAGCGGAAGACATTTTGAACATTTCCTGTAACAAAGTGTTTGAAGTCACGCTGGTACATTCTGTTGCTGTGTGTTTCCATTCCATGATTAATGTGATTTGAAGAGAAGTAATAAAATGAGCTCTACCATGGAAATTAAGCGTTTCCGGACACATGCCCACATAACATATTTTCTTTATTTGTGTGTGAGGAATGTTTCCTGAAAGTTTGGCCGTAGCTTTTTTTAACACCCTGTATATATTGTTTTTCATACATATTTTTCCTACGTGGAATTTTTCCCTCTATATGCAAAATATGACATAATGGGTATTGTAGACAGGAAAAGATATAAGTTTGTGTTGGACATGAGATATATAGCCACTGATGTCAATAATGGTGAATTTTAAATTAGTGGTAAACAAGTTTAGGCAATGTGTGGAAGTGGTGTCTCATGTAAGCAAGGGCTACAGATGCTAGATTTTCTGAACAATCACCATGCCACAATTGAACTTTGATTATGTGTGGCAGTAGTTAATGGGAAGACATTTTTGCGCAAGGGGAAGCTGTCATCAATGTTAATCTATCATGAGGGGCATGTGTCATAGTAGGCAATTCAATTAAACTGTGAGCAATGACATTAAAGCTTAATTTGAATGACTGTGTATCGAGAGGCACTTGGAAGTTCGTGTGGATGAGTGGGGAGCCTGACTTAGCAGCTGGTATGTTGTGTATAATGTATAGTGTGTAGTGGATGTACTGGGTGCAGTTTTTTGTTTAGTGGGACAAAGTATTGTCCTAGGCGAGATAATACTCATCAATGTGGATAATTTTGCACTGAGGAGGTAAAGTAGTTAGAGAATGTTAGAAATTCTGGAAGTGGAAGGTTGCTGCACAGGAGTTGTGAGCTATGAAAGGAACAGGATGTTGCTAAGACTGCACTGCATGAGAAGTTTAAGCATTTGCCAGGAACAGAGAGAGTGCATGTGGAAGAACTGTTGTAGTTTCAGGACTCATTTTTTCCATGGGGCTGTTGCCTGCAGTGCCCATGGTGCAACATATGATTCCTGATGGGAGTGAAGCACCAGTGTACCAGAAGTAGTGCAGAATACCATGCTGCCTGCAGCCAATTTTAGAAGAATTTATCAATCAGCAAGCCGATGGGATAATAGAAGAATGTTGTAGCCCATGGGGACAGATATTGTAACTGCAATCAAAAAATATACTTACTAATGGTTGAAGAAAGTATGAAGTTAGCTGTGACTACTGCCATTTCAGCAGTAAGATGACTAAGGATCACATATGCTTGCCCCATTTTAAACACCACAGACACTATTTATAGTCTTGAACAGTCCCAGTGTTTCTCAATGATGGATTTAAGGAGTGAGTACCAACAGTTTGAAGGTGATTCCAAGAACAAATCAAATACTGCATTTTTGGTATCTTTGGGTCATTATCAGTATAGAAAAATGCCATTTGTTTGGAAAAATGCAGCAGCAACATTTCACCATATGTTAGATGGTGTGTTGAAGGGATTAAAGCCCCATCAATGGTTATTGAATCTTGATGACCTAATTGTTTTTCCAAGAGATATGCAACAGCATACGCAGTTGCTGAGAAAATTATTCAGGAGATTACGGGCTGCACATTTAATGCAGAGTGCTGAAAAGTGTTATTTTGTCTTGGAAGAATTGAAGCTCTTGGATCATGTAATTAGTAAGGATGCTGTGAGTACTGATCCAGAATTGACACAGGAAGTATGAGATTTTCCAGTGCCAGGGACACATGAAAAATTATAGTCTTTGCTGGGCCTTGAGAATTGTTATAGAAAATTCGTGAGAGGATTTGCAGACATAGCAAGACCTCTTACTCAGTTGCTGAAAAAGAGTATCAAATTTTTGTGGTCTGAGAAGTGTCATAAAGTATTTGACAAGTTAAACAAGGTATTGATGTTGAGTCCAGTATTGGTGTTCCCAAATTTTCAGAAGGAATTTATATTATCATGTGATGTATTGGACATGCTCTCAGGTGTGTCTTGAGTCAGGAGGTCAATGGAGAAGAGCGCACCCTACTGCTTTTGTGTCAAAGAGACTGGATCCAAGAGAAATTACTCTACTTTGGGAAGGGAGATGCTTAGCTAGGGATATGGAGTAGCATTCTTCCAGTGTTACCTTTATGGGAGAAAGTTTAAATCAGTGACTGATATGCAGTTTTTAAGTGATTACTAGGTTTGAAGGACCCATCCAGTACCCGACGAGATGGTCAATAAAACTCAGTGAATTTGAGTCTGATGTAGTCCACAAACAGAGGAAGAAGTACGGAAATGAGGATGCACTAAGCAGGAAGGTAATAATGCTATTAGCACTAGATCAGGGCCTTACGGGATGGTAAGCAATGTAGAGTGCTGATGGAGAATGTGAGCAATACAGTGAGTAGCAGCAGTTCAGCTTGTATGACAGGTTGTTCTGTAAGGAGACAAGATTGGGATCATGGGTGGTTGTACCAGCAAAGCTAAAGGGAGAAATGCTTAAAGAAAGGCATGATCATATTTTGTCTGGCCATGGAGGGTGCAGAAGAATGAATCAGAGGGTGGCAGAGAAGAACTGGTGGAAAGGAAGGAAAAATTAATGTTGATCATTGTGTCAGGAATTGTGTACAATGTGCAGATTTAAGTCAAAGGCAAGTAATACTATTTCAAAGACTGCCAGGCATTACTGAACTGTTTCAAAACATCAGGTTGGATGTGTTAGGATCATGTAACCTAACTCCACCAGGGAATAGATTTGTGCAGCCTATAACAGACTGATTCTTCACTGCATTGAGATGGTGCAATACTGGGCCAGTATGCAGACACAGTCACACAAGCACTGGACAACACATGGATGTTGAAGTTTGGGGTGCCAGAGATAGTAGTAATGGATCAAGGGACAAACTTCACTTTAGAACTGATGGAGTTGTCATCCGTTGTTGAGAGAGAAGAAAATAAGAACTAGTCCACTACATCATCAGTCAAATGGAAGAATGTAGTGGGTTCACTGAATAGTCAGGAGGGCTTAGTTATTATGTCAACTCCAACCATATGGACTGGGATACATATTTATATTTTTTGGTGATTACGTGTAGTTCAAAAACACACACCAGCACAGGTTTGTCACCATTTGAGATGGCATATGGTAAAAAGATTCTGTTGCATTCAATATGTTTAAGCTGAAAGGGAGCAGAAATGGTGAGTTAGTCCAACAGTTTGAGGGAACTGTGAGAGAAGTTTGGAAGAGGATTGAAAAAGCAAACACCAAAGTGCTGGATAGCCAAGAAGAGGCCATGAAGCTCACTGGAACTTTACGTCAATAAAACTTTACTTCATCAGTCCAGTGAGTGGTACTGTCAAGTCCATACACTCTAAAAGGGAAAGCAAAGAAGTTTGTGACACAGTACCAGGGACTGCACCAAATGATTTAAACTGTTGTTGTTGTTGTTGTTGTGGTCTTCAGTCCTGAGACTGGTTTGATACAGCTCTCCATGCTACTCTATCCTGTGCAAGCATCCTCTTTATCTCCCAGTACCTACTGCAGCCTACATCCTTCTAAATCTGCTTAGTGTATTCATCTCTTGGTCTCCCTCTACGATTTTTACCCTCCACGCTGCCCTCCAATGCTAAATTTGTGATCCCTTGATGCCTCAGAACATGTCCTACCAACTCATCCCTTCTTCTAGTCAAGTTTTGCCACAAACTTCTCTTCTCCCCAATTCTATTCAATACCTCCTCGTTAGTTATGTGATCTACCCATCTAATCTTCAGCATTCTTCTGTAGCACCACATTTCGAAAGCTTCTACTCTCTTCTTGTCTAAACTATTTATCGTCCGTGTTTCACTTCCATACATGGCTACACTCCATACAAATACTTTCAGAAACGACTTCCTGACACTTAAATCAATACTCGATGTTAACAAATTTCTCTTCTTCAGAAACGCTTTCCTTGCCATTGCCAGTCTACATTTTATATCGTCTCTACTTCGACCATCATCAGTTATTTTGCTCCCCAAATAGCAAAACTCCTTTACTACTTTAAGTGTCTCATTTCCTAATTTAATTCGCGCAGCATCACCCGACTTAATTCGACTACATTCCATTATCCTCATTTTGCTTTTGTTGATGTTCATCTTATACCCTCCTTTCGAGACACTGTCCATTCTGTTCAGCTGCTCTTCCAAGTCCTTTGTTGTCTCTGACAGAATTACAATGTCATCGGCGAACCTCAAAGTTTTTATTTCTTCTCCATGTATTTTAATACCTACTCCAAATTTTTCTTTTGTTTTCTTTACTGCTTGCTCAATATACAGATTGAATAACATCGGGGATAGGCTACAGCCCTGTCTCACTCCCTTCCCAACCACTGCTTCCCTTTCATGTCCGTTGACTCTTATAACTGCTATCTGCTTTCTGTACAAATTGTAAATAACCTTTTGCTCCCTGTATTTTACCCCTCCCACCTTTAGAATTTGGAAGAGAGTATTCCAGTCAACATTGTCAAAAGCTTTCTCTAAGTCTACAAATGCTAGAAATGTAGGTTTTCCTTTCCTTAATCTTTCTTCTAAGATAAGTTGTACGGTCAGTATTGCCTCACGTGTTCCAACATTTCTACGGAATCCGAACTGATCTTCCCCGAGGTAAGCTTCTACCAGTTTTTCCATTCATCTGTAAAAAATTCATATTAGTATTTTGCAGCTGTGACTTATTAAACTGATAGTTCAGTAATTTTCACATCTGCCAACACCTGTTTTTTTTGGGATTGGAATTATTATATTCTTCTTGAAGTCTGAGGGAATTTCGCCTGTCTCATACATCTTGCTCACCAGGTGGTAGAGTTTTGTCAGGACTGGCTCTCCCAAGGCCATCAGTAGTTCTAATGAAATGTTGTCTACTCCCAGGGCCTTGCTTCGATTTAGATCTTTCTCTAAAATAGTTGAACGAATAGTATGTAATCAATTAGAAAAGTACAATAAGGAAGGTAATATTATTCTCAATAACCAATATTGGTTTAGGAAGGGATGAAACACTTTACAAGCTGTAAATGAACTAATCTCTAAAGTAAGTAAATGCCTTGACAACAAACAAACTGCGTCTGGTATTTTTTGTGACCCCTCAAAGGCGTTTGACACAGTAAACTATAAGCTACTGCTCCAAAAATTGGGTACCTATGGCTTCCAGGGAAAATCTATAAGATGGTTTTCATCTTATCTCAAAAACAGATACCAAAGAGTGTTGATACATCAAAAGGGAGAGAAAACTTGCTCTAGCTGGAAAGAAATTCAAGCAGGCGTGCCCCAGGGCTCGATATTAGAATCACTTCTGTTCTTATATTACATAAATGACATATCCAGCAAAGTAAATACAGATACAATACTTTACGCAGATGACTCAACTGCTATAGTCTGCTGCATAAACACTGATGAATTAGTAAGGACCACGAAACAAACTCTACAAGAACTTGAACAATGGATAAAAGATAATGCTATGAAATTAAATCTTGAAAAAACCCAAATCATACACTTCAGGACCAAACAAACTACTGAATGTATATCACAAATAGAATATTCAGGTAAGGAACTGACCACAGTTGATTCTGTAAAATTTCTTGGGATAACTTTAAATAAAAACTTGCAGTAGACCAACCATGTGAACAGTTTACTGAAGAGATTAAGTAGTTTAGTTTATGCAATGAGGGTACTACACAAAGTAACGGATTTAATGGTGAAGAAAACTGTATACCACCTGTATTTCATAACACTTATAAGATATGGAATAATATTTTGGGGTGCTGAAAAGACAAACCTCCTTCAAATCTTCAAACTACAAAAAAAAAAAAAAAAAAAAAAAAAAAAAAAAAATAAATAAATAAATTATCAGAGCAATGACAGGAACCAACAGTAGACATTCACGCAAACCACTATTCGAAAACCTGGACTTCATGTCAATCCCTTCCATCTTCGTATATGAAATACTTCTCTTTGAACAGAAAAACTCACATCTGTTTGAAGGAAATACATTCACACGTGCCTATGAAACTAGACATGAATTGAAATACATGCTATCTTGTCTCCGAGTCACAGTATATGAGAATACTCCATATTACATGGCTCTGAAGATCAGAAATAAGATAAGGTCAATATTTGGGGAATCCACATTGGAGACCATTGGCACATACCTAAAAAGCAAATGTTATTATAGTCTAGAAGAATTTCTAAATGAATAAAAAGCAATGTTATAGTTTAGAAGAATTTATAAATAGGAATATCGAGTAAAGATACAAGTACAAATGGTATACTTTCAAAGCCATATAGATACAAAGTATACGCATTCACTGTATATTCATGTTTATATATAGAATTATGGTTCGAATGGCGATTTGTATCCCATTCAGTACATCCATACTTCATACAGGTGTGTGAAGGCTTTGGTAATGATTCGATGAATTACGAAAAGATTTAAAATATAATGTTGTATTTTTATTATAATAAGCAATGTATGTATTATGTAGTTCCTGTAGTATATAAAATACTGTAACGACTTAGGTTAAAGACTGATGAGTCACCAATGTTCTCAATCAAATGATTGTGTTAAAACATGTTATGTGACAATAAAGTATCTTATCTTATCTTAGTGCTCAGTCAAATTCTTCACGCATTATCATATCTCCCATTTCACCTTCATCTACCTCCTCTTCCATTTCCATAATATTGTCCTCAAGAACATCACCCCTGTATAGACCCTCTATATACTCCTTCCACCTTTCTGCTTTCCCTTCTTTGCTTAGAACTGGGTTTCCATCTGAGCTCTTGATATTCATACAAGTGGTTCTCTTTTCTCCAAAGGTCTCATTAATTTTCCCGTAGGCAGTGTCTATCTTACCCCTAGTGAGATAAGCCTCTACATCCTTACATTTGTCCTCTAGCCATGCCTGCTTAGCCATTTTGCACTTCCTGTCGATCTCATTTTTGAGACGTTTGTATTCCTTTTTGCCTGCTTCATAGACTGCATTTTTATATTTTCTCCTTTCATCTATTAAATTCAATATTTCTTCTGTTACCCAAGGATTTCTACTAGCCCTCGTCTTTTTATCTACTTGATCCTCTGCTGCCTTCACTACTTCATCTCTCAGAGCTACCCATTCTTCTTCTACTGTTTTTCTTTCCCCCATTCCTTTCAATTGTTCCCTTATGCTCTCCCTGAAACTCTGTACAACCTCTGGTTCTTTCAGTTTATCCAGGTCCCATCTCCATAAATTCCCACGTTTTTGCAGTTTCTTCAGTTTTAATTTACAGTTCATAACCAATAGATTGTGGTCAGAGTCCACATCTGCCCCTGAAAATGTCTTACAATTTAAAACCTGGTTCCTGAATCTCTGTCTTACCATTATTATAATCTATCTGAAACCTGTCAGTATCTCCAGGGTTCTTCCATGTGTACAACCTTCTTTCATGATTCTTGAACCAAGTATTAACTATGATTAGGTTATGCTCTGTGCAAAATTCTACCAGGCACCTTCCTCTTTCATTTCTTAGCCCCAATCCATACTCACCTACTACGTTTCCTTCTCTTCCTTTTCCTACTGTCGAATTCCAGTCACTCATGACTATTAAATTTTCGTCTCCCATTTCTTTTATCTCATCATACATTTCATCAACTTCTTCATCTTCTGCAGAGCTAGTTGGCATATAAACTTGTACTACCGTAGTAGGCGTGGGCTTCGTTTCTATCTTGGCCACAATAAGGCGTTCACTATGCTGTTTGTAGTAGCTTACCCGCACTCCTATTTTTTTTATTCATTATTAAACCTACTCCTGCATTACCCCTATTTGATTTTGTATTTATAACCCTGTATTCACCTGACCAAAAGTGTTGTTCCTCCTGCCACCGAACTTCACTAATTCCCACTATATCTAACTTTAACCCATCCATTTCCCTTTTTAAATTTTCTAACCTACTTGCCCAATTAAGGGATCTGACATTCCACGCTCCGATCCATAGAATGCCAGTTTTCTTTCTCGTGATAACGATGTCCTCTTGAGTAGTCCCCATCTGGAGATCCGAATGGGGGACTACTTTACCTCCGGAATATTTTACCCAAGAGGACGCCATCATCATTTAATCATACAGTAAAGCTGCATGCCCTTGGGAAAAATTACGGCTGTAGTTTCCCCTTGCTTTCAGCCGTTAGCAGTACCAAAACAGCAAGGCCATTTTGGTCAGTGTTACAGGGCCAGATCAGTCAGTCATCCAGACTGTTGCCCCTGCAACTATTGAAAAGGCTGCTGCCCCTCTTCAGGAACCACATGTTTGTCTGGCCTCTCAACAGATACCCCTTCGTTGTGGTTGCACCTATGGTATGGCTATCTGTATCGTTGAGGCACGCAAGCCTCCCCACCAACGGCAAGGTCCATGGTTCATGGGGGGGATGATTTAAACTATGTTACCTGTAAATATGAAGCTACACTTGTCAGGGAGATCAACGATCATGCATGTTGGACACTTATGACCATTCAGTGGAGCACCAGAATCGATTGCAAGGGGTGCAATGGTAGGACCAAAGAAGAGAGCAAACAATAAGGAGCAGAAGACATCAATTGTAGACCAGATGTGGCTTGAATTCAAAGAAATAGTATTGGCAGCAATTGAGAGATTTATACCAAATAAATTAACAAATGACAGAGCTGATCCTCCTTGGTACACAAAACAGGTTAGAACACTGTTGCAGAAACAACGAAACAAACACACCAAATTTAAACAGACACAAAATCTCCAAGATTGGCAATCTTTTCCATAAGCTTGAAATTTAGTGCGGACTTCAGTGCGAGATGCTTATAACAGTTCCCACAATGCTTATAACAGTTTTCACTTTGGAACTTTGTCTCGAAAGCTGGCAGAAAATCCAAAGAGATTCTGGTTGTATGTGAAGTATGTTAGCGGCAAGTAACAAGCAATGCCTTCTCTGCACTATAGCAATGGAGATACTATCGAAGACAGTGCTGCCAAAGTGGAGTTACTAAACACAGCCTTTTGAAATGCCTTCACAAAAGAAGAACAATTAAATATTCCAGAATTTGAATCGAGAACAGCTGCCAATATGAGTAACGTAGAAGTAAATATTCTCAGAGTAGTGTAGCAACTTAAATCACTTAATAAAAAAGCAAGTCTTGTGGTCCAGTCTGTATACAAATTAGGTTCTTTTCAGAGTATGCTGATGCATTAGCTCCATACTTTACAATCATATACAACCGTTCGCTCGATGAAAGATCTGTACCCAAAGACTGGAAAGTTGCACAGGTCACATCAATATTCAAGAAAAGTAATAGGAGTAGTCCACTAAATTACAAGCCCATATCATTAACATTAATATACAGCAGGATTTTGAAACATATATTGTGTTCAAACATTATGAATTACCTCAAAGAAAACTGTCTATTGATACAGGGTCAACATGGGTTTAGGAAATGTTGTTCCTGTGAAACACAACTAGCTCTTTATTGACATGATATGTTGAGTGCTACTGACAAGGGATTGCAGATAGATTCCTTATTTCTGGACTTCTGGAAGGCTTTTGACACTGTACCACACAAGTGGCTTGCAGTGACATTGCGTGCTTATGGAATATCGTCTAAGTTATGTGACTGGATTTGTGATTTCCTGTCAGAGAGGTCACAGTTTGCAGTAAATGACTGAAAGTCATCAAGTAAAACAGAAGTGATTTCTGGCATTCCCCAAGGTAGTGTTATAGGCCTTTTGCTGTTCCTTATCTATATAAATGATTTGGGATACAATCTTATGTTATTTGCAGATGACGCTGTCGTTTATCAACTAATTAAGTCATCAGAAGACCAAAACAAATTGAAAAACAATTTAGAAAAGATATCTGAATGGTGCAAAAATTGGCAGTTGACCCTAAATAATGAAAAGTGTGAGGTCATCCACATGAGTGCTAAACGGAATTCATTAAACTTTGGTTACAAAATAAATCAGTCTAATCTAAAAGCTGTAAATTCATCTAAATACCTAGGTATTACAATTACAAACAACTTAAATTGGAAGGAACACACAGAAAATGTTGTGGGTAAGGCTAACCAAAGACTGTGTTTTATTGGCAGGACACTTAGAAAAAGTAACAGATCTACTAAGGAGACTGCCTACACTACGCTTGTCCATCCTCTTTTAGAATACTGCTGCACAGTGTGGGATCCTTACCAGATAGGACTGACAGAGTACATCAAAAATCAAAGAAGGGCAGCACATTTTGTATTATCGTGAAATATGGGAGAGAGTGTCACAGAAATGATACAGGATTTGGGCTGGACGTCGTTAAAAGAAAGGCATTTTTCGTTGCGATGGAACCTTCTCACAAAATTCCAATCACCAACTTTCTCCTCCAAATGTGAAAATATTTTATTGACACTGACCTACATAGGGAGAAATAATACCATGATAAAATAAGGGAAATCAGAGCTTGTATGGAAAGATATAAGTATTCGTTCTTTCCGTGTGCTATACGAGATTGGAATAACCGAGAATTGTGAAGGTGGTTCGATGAACCCTCTGCCAAGCACTTAAATGTGATTTGCTGAGTATCCCTGTGGAAATAGAAGTAGAAGTAGAAGCACTTGTTGTTGGTGGTCTGTAAACTGTCAGTATTACAGGCTTGTTTGTTTTGTGATCTCTCATTGTGATAAATAATTCCAAAAGCTATTCAATACAATTTTAGTATCCTTGCCAGACTTGGACATCGAGACTGGGGTGGGCTCACCAGTGTTGGGCATCCAGAGTTGTTTATTTCAACCCCTGTGTCAAACATGTCATGTGATGTGCTTAACTTGAATGACTGTTTCACAGTCTGTGCCATCTGAATTTTTCCAACCAATACTAGCTTTTCTGAACTGTGCTGACAAGAACTCTCCCTACAACATATCCTTGGTTCCTATAACAATTCTGACCTCAATGTTCAATAGTTCATGCACTGAATCTGCCTTTCACTGTCCCTGCTCCCATTCCAGTACAACATGTCTTCTTCTACTCCTCCAATGCACCAGCACAGTTCTTTCTCCTTCCCTACTTCTATCCTCTGCTTTGCCTCCCCCTCTCTTTCCCCTTCCCCAACACAGCCTACTGTTACTGCACCTAGCAGGCCTATCCTGTCCCCTCGACATCCCTGCTTGCTCCCACAGGCAGTACTAGTGTCTCTTCCCCAACCCTTTTCTATCCCAGACCCTGCCTCTTCTGTACCTCCACTTCTCAAGGTGCAGCTGCAGTTAGACCTTAGCACATGGAGATGTCAGAGCCCAGGTAGTCAAAATAAATGAGCTTTATTTACCCTCAATAACTGAACACAAAACAGTCATCCAAGTTTGAAACAACACTGCTTGGTTACACTCCATTGATAGTCACTGATGTAACAGTGGGAGAGTACTGACAAGGAGATGTCAGAATGGCCATATCAGAGGAGAGTGGCTGGGCTCAAGGAGAGAGGTTCCTGCAAGCTGAAACTCGTGGCTAGTCAGAGGTAGCATGGCTGCTGCAGATGATATGCAGGGAGATGGGCTCGATCAGATGGAATGTGGATGCAGGTGGTGTAGTCAGTGAGTGATGAAGAGTTGTCCACTGATGGTCCACATCACACTCAATATGGAGAACTCATACAAGACAGGGGGCAAAGACTCAGAATTCAGCTTAGAGCAAAGGTGTTGGCAGCTGGTAAGGAGAATTCAATTAAGGTGCAGATGAAGACTCGGATGTGACTCTGAGCAAAGGACTGCAATAGGGTGAAGGGAGCTCCAATTGAGGGACCAGCAATAGTGGTCAACATCAGCCTGGAGTGACTCCTGATGAAAACTGGCTCTTGTCAACTGAGCAATGTCCTTTACAGCCACCCAGTGGTACAGTACTGGTGTGACTATCAGTGGGCACATGACTGGTGCCCACGATGGCAGTATTAATTGCAGCATCTGTCGTACCTTTAGTGGTGAAGCTGATGGTATCACCAGTGGCCTGGAGAGGCAGCAGCCCACATTATACAGCTGTGTTGTATAACAGTGGATCCTAGAGCTGCCTCAGACATGAATCATCTGCCGCAAGGAGGAGGCACTCTGAAAGTGACAACCTTGTGGTGGCAGGCATCGGCGGCCATTGAGAGGACAACAATTGCTCAACAGTGGTTCTACAAGATGTGACAATGCCGATATGTTGGCAAGGCATCCAGTGTGGCACTGGTGTAGCCAATAGCAAAGGCCACTGTGATGGGGACCTGAAAAACCACAACCAGGCAAAGCCATTGTCAAGGAAAGATTAGCTGGCTGTGGGAGTTGGTGACAGTCACAAGATCAGGTGCAGACCAGTGTTTTGTGTTAGAATTTCTGTGAACACCCCACCATGCACAAGAGGAAAAGGACAGTAGAAGGAACAGGGAATGCGAGTGATAACTTGATCGAGGGCTCTAAGGCAGGACGAAATGATGCAGGAAACACGACATTGGCATCAAGAGGGCCGGTGGCAGTGGCGCTAGCAGCAGGTAGTGCAGTGGCAGCAGCCATCAACTTCTTGGAACCCACCAGTAGCAGATGCTCAACCAGATATTAGTACAGTGACAAGAGTCACTGTGAAGGAATCAGTAGCAGCAGGTGATAGACTGGTGTGATGCTAGTAGGATGGTGACAGGCTTGGTTGGAAGGTGACAGCTTTGTGGCATGTCGGCAGGGAAGTTATGGATTTGGTCAGATGTGCAACAGGCCAATGGGACATCATCAGGGAAGCAATGAACTCAGTCAAACAAGTGATGGGTCTGTGGGACATTGGGAGGCAAGCAATGGGCTTGGCCAAATATCGAAATGCTTGTGGCACATTGATAGGGTGCTGACCGGCTCGGCTGAATGTGACAAATCTGTGTGACTTCAGCAGACAGCCAACTAGCTCAGTCAATTTTTGATGCTCTGTTGGGATGTTAGCAATGTATAGATGGGCCTGGCTGGAACCGATGGAATGGTTGGACATCAGTGGAGAAACAATTGGCTCAGTCAGCTGTTGATATGTGGTGGGACCTCATCAGGGTGTTGATGGGCTTGGCTGGGAATGATGCACCAGTGGGATGTCAGCAGAGAACCAACAAAATTAGCTAGCTGTTGATGTGTTCGTGGATATCAGCAGGGTGCTGATGGGGTTGGCTTGGAGCAACAGTGATGGTTTCACACATGGTGGGAAATGGCAGGCAGCTTAGGTTGTGTAGAAGTTTGGTGTTTCATTGTATGTGCTGTAGCAGCACCAACTGTGCTGGTACAGCTGAATGTGATGAAGCCAAAATGTATGAGGTGAGAGAGAGAAACAATTTTTGCAGCCATCCTAAGTAGCATACAGAGGTGGGTGGCTACACTGGACAAACATGCACAAAGTATAGAAAAGTCTGACAGGCATTGGTGGGATGAAATCCACTCCTTGTCACCTAGTTTTATGTTGTGGCTGTGAGAGCCACCCAATTAATATGCCCCAGGTAGCAAGAACAGAAGAACATCATTTACTCTTAATAATGGAATACAACAAAACAGTAATTCAGACTTGCTACGACACTACTTGTTTCCACCCCCCTGATAATCACTGACATATGAGGGTTGAATGGAAAGTAATGCCTCCACCTTCATTAATTGGGTTTGGATGGGAATATTTTAATAGATCAAATACGGAAATAATCCTTAGACTGTGATCTTTAATTGCCAACATTCACTTTTCCACATAATCACCAGCCAGTCGGATACATTTCTGCCAATGATGAACAAGTTTTCTGAAGCTGCCACAGAAGAGGTCGACACTATGTTTCTGGAACCACAGTCTCACAGTTCTCTTAATTTCTTCATCAGAAGAATAATGATGTCCCCACAGATTGTCTTTCATTATTGGGATCAGATGGAAGTCAGGCGGTGCTAAATCTGGACTGTATGGAGGATTCATTATGGTGGTGAGGTTCAGTCTCTGAAGTTCTGCTGTGGTGTCACGTGAAGTGTGTGGTTTGGCATTGCCATGCTGCAACAAAACACTTTCCTTTCCCTTCCGGACCCTTGTTAGCCATTGTTTCAGAGTCTGCAGCATTGTGATGTAGAGCTCTGAATTTATTGTTGTTCCACAATCAAGGAAATCAACATGGATAACACCTTCTGCATCCCAGAACACTGTGGCAATGATTTTTCCAGCTGAGGGCTGTGTCTTGAATTTCTTTCTCTGGCGTATTTGTGTCAATATTCCATTGACTGATGTATGGTCTCTGGGTCATAATGCTGTACCCACGTTTCATCTCCTGTCACAATTGAATGGGGAAAGGCGTCACCTTCATTCCTATAAAGCGAGAGGAGTTCCTGGCAAATTTGAGGTGTGTGCACTTTCATTTCAGGAGTCAGCATCCGGGGTACCTATTGTGCACAGATCTTCCGATAGACAAGCAAAGCAATAATGTGACCGACACATTCTTGTGAAATGTCAATTGTGCTTGCAATTCCTCTCTTGAGTGATACGACGATCATCCTGAATCAATCTGTCAACATTTTGCTCATGAAACTCGGTGGTTGCAGTCACAGAACATCCAACTCTTTGTTTGTCATGCAGGTCAGATGGTCTCGCCTCAACATCTTTAAACGTACTCACCCAATGACACACAGAACTCCCATCAACACAGTCACCATAAACTGCTTTCACTCTCTGATGAATCTCCTTTTGGGTGACACCTTCTGCTGTCAAGATTTCAGTTACTGCACATTGCTTAAATCGCATTGACTGACCATCTGCACAGGGTTCCACACTTTACACTGTAACAACACAACTGTTCAATGCTAAGGCTTCCCGCCAACTGGAGCCATAGAGAAGACGCTTCGGAACAAGCCAGTACCTGCCACATACCAATGCTGCCAACTGTTGAAGAGTTACGAAGGTGGAGGCATTACTTTTCAGTCAATCCTTGTAGAACTGGCAGAGTCCTGACAATGGCAATGTTGGCAAAGCTATATTGGTGAAGAATGTTAGGACTCAAGGACAGTCCTGAAGAGAGGTGTTGGTAAGGCAAAGCCTATAGCTGGCAGGATGTAGTGTACCTGTTGTGGACAACATGAAGAGATGTGCTACACTGAATTGGCTGCAGTATGGCCAGCTTCATCCGGGAGTGGCAGTGAGTTGCATAGAGATGGGCCATGTGTGTGCTCGAAACAAAGCCCAGTGTGGAGAACTTGGACAAGAACTGGAGTGAAAATTCTGGATGTGTCTGAGAGTGAAGGCATCATCAGCCAGTATGGAGAAATTGGATGTCGTGCAGAGTGAAGACTTGGATACAACTTGGAGTGAAGACATTGTTGGCTGGGATGGAGAACTTGGATAAGATGTGGAGGAAGACTCAGGTGTGACTTCAAGTGGAGGACTGCACTGGTGCAAAGGAACTTGAATTGAGGGACTGACAGTTCAGTGCCAGATGTGAACTGGCTCTGGTTGGCAAAGCAGTGTACTTTATAGCAGCCTGCCGGGGGGGTCTCATCTGAGATGTGGAGGGGGCCTTACCGGCGGCGATACAGAGCACTGGGTGTACCCGACTGCAAATTGTTGCTCATGTCGGCAACTATTTGTAGTATCGTTCCCAGAACCGATCGCGGTCCTCTGGTTTGCAGCCGAGTGGAAGGCTTAAACCAGAGGCTCAGATGATTCTGCGGAGATCTGGGGTGCAAATTTCTCGACCTCTGCTATCGAGTGGAGAAATGTAGGGTCCCCCTGAATAGGTCAGGCGTGCACTACACACTGGAAGCAGCTACAAGGGTAGTGGAGTACGTGTGGAGTGCACATGGGGGTTTTTTAGGTTAGAGAATTCCCTCCCTAGGCCCGAAACCAGACGTAAACAGTAATGAAATACTAAACTCAGATTGGAATGTATACTGCAGAGACAGGCTGGACAGTGAAGGGGGAGGCGTGTTTATAGCGATAAGAAGTGCAATAGTATCGAAGGAAATTGACGGAGATCCGAAATGTGAAATGATTTGGGTGAAGGTCACGGTTAAAGCAGGCTCAGACATGGTAATTGGATGTCTCTATAGGCCCCCTGGCTCAGCAGCTGTTGTGGCTGAGCACCTGAAGGATAATTTGGAAAATATTTCGAGTAGATTTCCCCACCATGTTATAGTTCTGGGTGGAGATTTTAATTTGCCGGATATAGACTGGGAGACTCAAACGTTCATAACGGGTGGCAGGGACAAAGAATCCAGTGAAATTTTTTAAAGTGCTTTATCTGAATTCTACCTTGAGCAGTTAAACAGAGAACCGACTCGTGGTGATAACATATTAGACCTTCTGGTGACAAACAGACCCGAACTATTTGAAACAGTTAACGCAGAACAGGGAATCAGCGATCATAAAGCGGTTACGGCATCGATGATTTCAGCCGTAAACAGAAATATTAGAAAAGGTAGGAAGATTTTTCTGTTTAGCAAAAGTGACAAAAAGCAGATTACAGAGTACCTGACGGCTCAACACTAAAGTTTTGTCTCAAGTACAGATAGTGTTGAGGATCAGTGGACAAAGTTCAAAACCATCGTCCAATATGCGTTAGATGAGTATGTGCCAAGCAAGATCGTAAGAGATGGAAAAGAGCCACCGTGGTACAACAACCGAGTTAGAAAACTGCTGCGGAAGCAAAGGGAACTTCACAGCAAACATAATCATAGCAAAAGCCTTGCAGACAAACAAAAATTATGCGAAGCGAAATGTAGTGTGAGGAGGGCTATGCGAGAGGCGTTCAATGAATTCGAAAGTAAAGTTCTATGTACTTACTTGGCAGAAAATCCTAAGAAATTTTGGTCTTATGTCAAAGCGGTAGGTGAATCAAAACAAAATGTCCAGACACTCTGTGACCAAAATGGTACTGAAACAGAGGATGACAGAGTAAAGGCCGAAATACTAAATGTCTTTTTCCAAAGCTGTTTCACAGAGGAAGACTGCACTGTAGTTCCTTCTCTAGATTGTCGCACAAATGACAAAATGGTAGATATCGAAATAGACACAGAGGGATAGAGAAACAATTAAAATTGCTCAAAAGAGGAAAGGCCGCTGGACCTGATGGGATACCAGTTCGATTTTACACACAGTACGTGAGGGAACTTGCCCCCATTCTTGCAGCGGTGTACTGTAGGTCTCTAGAAGAGCATAGCGTTCCAAAGGATTGGAAAAGGGCACAGGTCATCCCTGTTTTCAAGAAGGGACGTCAAACAGATGTGCAGAACTATAGACCTATATCTCTAATGTCGATCAGTTGTAGAATTTTGGAACACATATTATGTTCGAGTATAATGACTTTTCTGGAGACTAGAAATCTACTCTGTAGGAATCAGCATGGGTTTCGATAAAGACGGTCGTGTGAAACCCAGCTCACGCTATTCGTCCATGAGACTCAGAGGGCCATAGACAGGCAGATGCCGTGTTTCTTGACTTCCGCAAGGCGTTCGATACAGTTCCCCACAGTCGTTTAATAAACAAAGTAAGAGCATATGGACTATCAGACCAATTATGTGATTGGATTAAGGAGTTCCTAGATAACAGAACGCAGCATGTCATTCTCATTGGAGAGAAGTCTTCCGAAGTAAGAGTGATTTCAGGTGTGCTGCAGGGGAGTGTCATAGGACCGTTGCTATTCACAATATACATAAATGACCTGGTGGATGACATCGGAAGTTCACTGAGGCTTTTTGCAGATGATGCTGTGGTGTATCGAGAGGTTGTAACAATGGAAAATTGTACTGAAATGCAGGAGGATCTGCAGCAAATTGATGCATGGTGCAGGGAATGGCAATTGAATCTCAATGTAGACAAGTGTAATGTGCTGTGAATACATAGAAAGATAGATCCCTTATCATTTAGCTACAAAATAGCAGGTCAGCAACTGGAAGCAGTTAATTCCATAAATTATCTGGGAGTATGCATTAGGAGTGATTTAAAATGGAATGATCATATAAAGTTGATCGTTGGTAAAGCAGATGTCAGACTGAGATTCATTGGAAGAATCCTAAGGAAATGCAATCCGAAAACAAAGGAAGTAGGTTACAGTATGCTTGTTTGCCCACTGCTTGAATACTGCTCAGCAACGTGGGATCCCTACCAGATAGGGTTGATAGAAGAGATAGAGAAGATCCAACGGAGATCAGTGCACTTCATTACAGGATCATTTAGTAATTGCAAAAGCATTACGAAGATGATAGATCAACTCCAGTGGAAGACTCTGCAGGAGAGACGCTCAGTAGCTCGTTACGGGCTTTTGTTTAAGTTTTGAGAACATACCTTCACCGAAGAGTCAAGCAGTATATTGCTCCCTCCTACGTATATCTCACGAAGAGACCATGAGGATAAGATCAGAGAGATTAGAGCCCACACAGAAGCATACCGACAATCCTTCTTTCCATGAACAATACGAGACTGGAATAGAAGGGAGAACCGATAGAGGTACTCAGGTTACCCTCCGCCACACACCGTCAGGTGGCTTGCGGAGTATGGATGTAGATGTAGATGTAGATGAATAGAACACTGCTGTGACAATCAGTGGGCATAGTGACTAGTGGGAGAAGAAACAATACCACCAATGGCAGTACTAATTCTCACACCTCTAGCAGCAAAGCTGACACTTCATGTTACCATAGTGGCTGTAGGATATTAAGCTGACAACTCCCATAGTGTTATTGTCCAGCCTGGATAGGCAACAGCCCACAGTACATGCTGTATTGTGTGTGACAGTGGAACCCGGGGGTTTTGGTCTATGGAAATATTATTTAGAGCAACTCACCTAGTACATAGACAGTGCTCGTGTGGGAAAAGAAAGCACCAGGACAATCAGGGATAATACAAGTTGGGAATCATGTTGGCTATTTTTCAGCTAAGTTAATATATTAAAGTCCGCTTTCTCACAATTTAAAAAAAAAAATCACTCACAGAGCTTACCCCAAAGAAGCACTACCCATAATCATGATACCAGAAATGAAAAGAACCTAAACATAGAGTGCACCAGACTGAGTACAAATGTCAAAACAACTACAACTATACTGGCTTGAAGCTGTACAACAAATTGCCATTGTCTGTGAGAGAGAAGTTTGAAAGGCATTTGCAAATACTGTAAACTGAGAAATGGTATATGTTGTAGGGGAATCTTCAGCAGATACATTAGTGTTCATGGTGTAGAAGTACTTTAGTTTTTGTAATATTTACTGTTGTATCCATTAAATGCATACATTTACTTGGTAAACTCATCCATATTTTAAATCTAACTTCTGCTGATCAGTACAATTTGTAATGTAAAACTGATTATGACTATTTCAGTGGGTGTTGACTAATGACAAAGATATTCTATCATAATCTAAGGCCACAACCAGTTTAAAAACAACATGGAAAGGATAGACTGCTACTTACCACATAGAGGAGACATGGAGTCACAGACAGGTATAATGAAAATTACTGCTAAAATATGAAACTTTTGGACAAGGTCCATCTTTCACTCACACAAGTAAAACTCTCAAACATATTACTGTCTCTGGTCACAGGAGCACCTGATTTCAACTGTTTCTGCATCTGTCATGAATAGCAATCTGCTGGGGTGCGTGGTGTGGGTAAGGATGAGGCATGAGGTGAAGAGGGAAAGGGATAGCAGAGTAGGGATGGGGGAAGGTGCTGTGATGCATGTGTGAGTGTGCAGGGACATGGTGGGGACAGGATGGTGCTACTAGGTGCAGTGTTTTGATCTGTCCTTGGGAATGGGTGGTGGGAGGGAGAGGAGAGAAACAGTGAAGGGTAAAAGACTGATGGGAGCAATGGTGGGATAGGAGTGTGTAGTGCTGGAGTGAGAGCAGGGAAAGGATTAGGTGGGTGGGGGAGGGGGCCTAGCAAATTTTGAGGCCAGGGTGGGTTACAGAATCAAAGGGTATGTTATAGGGAGAGTTCCCATCTGTGGAATTCAGAAAAGCTGGTGGTGGTAGTAAGAATCCATAAGGCATAGGCTGTGAAGCAGTCATCAAAGTGAAGCACATTGTGTTGGGCAGCATATTCAGCAAAAAAATGGATGGTTCAGCTGTTTTTGGCCATAGTTTGGTGGTGGCATGCGAAAGATGGCTTGTTAGTTTTCATGTCCATCTAGAAAGTGGCACACTGGTTGAAGTTCACTTTGTGAATCAAATAGCTGCTTTCATAGGTAGCCCTGCCTTTGATGGGGTAAGAGATGTCTGAGACAGGAATGTTGTAGGTGATAGTGGGAGGATGTATGGGGCAGGCCTTGCTTCTAGGTCTACTGCAGGGATACGAGGCGTGAGGCAATGGGTTAGGAGGAGAGATGGAATAAGATCAGGCAAGGGTATTGTATAGGTCTCGTGGGTGGTAGAACACCACTGTGGGAGGGTGGGAAGAGTACTCCTCATTTTGGAGCATGATGAGAGGTAGTCAAAGGCCTGATGGAGAATGTGATTCAGTTGTTCCAGTCTTGGGTGGTGCTGAGTTATGAGAGAGGTGCTCCTTTGAGGCCCGAGATGGGTATGTAAGAGGTGGTAGGACAAGGCATGGAAGGTATATTTCTAGACAAGGGTGGTAAAGTAATTTTGGTCTGTCAGGGCCTCAGTGAAACCCTTGGCATATTTGGAGAGGGGCTGCTCAGCACTATAGATGCAGTGACCACGGATAGCTAGGGTTTATGGAACAGGTGGCAGCAGTCAAAGTGAAATTATTGTTGGTAGTTGGTAGGTTTGATGTGAATGGAGGCATTACAATGTTTTCTTCACAATCTTTGTCCATCTTGACTTAAGGCTGATTCCATAATGGCATTGATGTTGATGGGATGTTTGACTCCATATTCCTTCCTTCCTTTAATAGTCAGTCTAGACATAATTTTTTTTTTTTTTTTTTTTTTTTTTTTTTTTTTTTTTTTGCCCCTGTATAATATTAAATACAATGGTAGTATCTGAAATGTATTCTATGAAATGTGAAGTACAACTAAGATGATTTTAATTCTATGTCCATAGAACAAATGTGTGTAGAGCTTATAATACAGCTTAACAGTCAACTTATGGAAGAAGTTACGATGCAATTCGTTGGACTAAAGACAAACAAAAAGTTATATTGGAAGAAACATATTAACTCCCTATCAGATAAATTAAACAGTTTCACAATTGCAATGCGAACATCAGAAAAACTATGCTGACGCAAGTGCTGTACCTAAATATAGCATATCGCAGTCTCTAGCAGTCTGTCAATAGGTGTGGTATAGTCTTCAGAGAGAGAGAAAGTTTTATGATTATCACATACCAGTTGACATTGTGTGCACAGATTCTATAGTATAGAAGGATGAAAAAATATAATAATTTAATACACTAAAACTTACATAATATGAAGGCAGATTATCTAAAAATAAGCCTGCTGCAGTAAATTCAGAGAGAGAAATGCTATTTTTCAGTACAAGAATTCATGGAGGAAGAAATGATAATTTTGGCAAGTTGTAACTTAGTATTAGCATCAGTTTTATATAATAAAACTGTATTATTATTAGGATAGAGTTAGTTTTTGGCCAAAAAGGCCTTCTCTCGAAGGAAAAAAAAAAGACCCCCCCCCCCCCCCCCCGCCCTCCACACACACACAGTGCTCACACTCCCATGATCACTATCTCTGGCTGCCAAGGCCAGACTGCAAGCAGCTACACATGATGGGAGGAGCAATCTTGGTATTGGGAAGATGGGGGAGGGTGATAAGGTGCTGCTTATGGGAGCATTCAGGGATGAGGTGGAGAGAGGATAGGGCAGGTAGATACAGTCAGGAGGGGCAGGTAGAGGGGGGGGGGGGGGGGAGCAGCAACAGAAAAAAAGAGAAGTAAAAGGACTGGGATGTGTAGGTGGAACAGAGGGCTGTGCAGTGCTGGTGTGAGAACAGGGAAGAGGATAAGTGGTGAAGGACAATCACTAACAAATGTTGATGCCAGAGGGTTACAGGAACATAGGATATACTGCTGTGCAATTCAGAAAAGTTGCTGTTGGTAGTATAACATTATGCATATTTAGGCAAGCTAATTGGCTGCCCAGTTCGTATGAGGTAAGATGAATTTATAGTACAGTGAGCACTGCTGAATGCAGATCTCAAGGCACGCCGCAGCAGTTCATATGAGCGAACCTGTTGTGCCTTTGGCAGTGGTTACTCATATTTTAGGTACTTGGGTTATGCATGGCTCTGTTTAAAAAGTTGCAACCACTGTGCTGTGTGTGACTGGGTTCACAGGTAGCCCTGGCTTTGATGGGATAGGTGATGCTTGTGACCGGACAGGAGTAGGTGGTGGTGGTGGTGGTGGTGGTGGTGGTGGTGGAAGGACGTATAGGACAGGTTTTGCATCTATGTCTATTACGGGGATGTGAGCCATGAGGCAAGTGGTTGGGAGCAGGGGTTGTGTAGGATGGACAAGGATATTGTGTAGGTTCGGTGGGTGGTGGAATACCACTGTGAGGGGGGTGGGAAGGATAGTGGGTAGGACATTCCTCATTTCAGAGCATGATGAGAGGTAGTTGAAACCCTGGTGGAGAGAGTAATTCAGTTGCTCCAGAGCTGAGCAGTACTGAATCACGAGGGGAATACTCCTCTGTGGCCAGATGATGGGACTTCGGGAGGTGAGTGGTGATGGGAGTTCTGTTTCTGTACAAGGTTGTGAGGCTGATTATGGTCTGTGAAGACCTCAGTGAGGTGCTTGGTATATTTCAAGAGGGACTGCTCATCACTGCAGATGCGAAGACTCTAGGTAGCTGCGCTGTATGGAAGGGACTTCTTTGATATGGAATGGGTGGCAGCTGTTACAGCAGAGATATTGGTGGTGGTTGGTAGGTTTGATGTGGATGGAAGTACTGATGTAACCACCTTTGAGCTGGAGGTCACCATCGAGGGATGTGGCTTGTTGGGTTGAGGAGGACTAGGTGAAGTGAATGGGGGAGATGATGTTGAGGTTCTGGAAGAATATGGACAGTGTGTCCTCACACTTGATCCAGATCATGAAGATGCCATCAGTGAATCTGAACCAGGTGAGGCATTTGGGATTCTGGGTGGTTAGAAAGGATTCCTCTAGGTGGTCCGTGAATACCTTGGACTAAGATGGTGCCATGCGGGTGCCTGCTGCCATACCCCGGATTTGTTTGTAGGTGATCTTTTCAAAGGATAAATAATTGTGGTGAGGATATAGTTGGTGGTGACCAGGAAGGAGGTTGTAGGTTTGGAATCCATTGGGCGTTGGGGAAGGTAGTGTTCAATAGCACCAAAGGCCATGGGCACTAGGGATGTTAGTGTAAAGGGAGTTGGCATCAATAGTGACAAGCAGGGTACCATGTAATAAAGGAACAGGAACTGTGAAGAGGCAGAGGAGGAAATTATCAGTATCTTTTATATAGGAGGGCAGGTTGCAGGTAATAGGCTGAAGGTGTAGGTCTGTGAGACTAGAGCTTCTCTCAGTGGGATCATAATAACTGACCATAATTGAGTGTCCTGACTGGTTGGATTTATGAACTTCAGGAAGCATATAGAAGGATGGAGTGTGGGGAGTGGTAGGGGTGAGTAGAGAGATAGACTCTGGGGAGAGATTCTGGGATGGGCCTAAGGATTTGGGGAGAGACTGGATATCCTGCTGGATTTCTGGAATGAGCTCAATGTGGCTGAGTTTGTAGGATGAGTCTGACAGCTAGTGGAGTCCTTATGCCGGGTAATCTTTTTGGTTCAACACAATCGTGGTAGAGCCTCTGTCAGCCAGTAGGATTACAAGATTGTGGTCAGTTTTTAGATGGTGAATTACAGTTCTTTCTGCAGATATTAGGTTATCTTCCATTTTGAGAGATTTTTGGGAATGATGATGAGGCAAGGTTCAAGGTTAAAAAAATCTGGGAAGTTAACAGAGGGTGATTTTGGGGCAGTGGGGGTGGATGATGGTTGGATGCAGGAGTGAATTGAGTCAGGCAGGTTTCTTTGGTGGAGTGTGAGTGTCAGGGTTGGTGGTGAAAAAAGTTTACACTGCAGGGACTGGATGAAGGAGAGAAGGTCTTTAACAAGTCGTGCATGACTGAATTTAGAAGTGGAGCAAAAGGTGAGGCCTTTGGAATGGACTGATATTTCTGTGGAGCTAAGGCTTTTGGAGGAAAGGCTCATAACTGTGTTTCGGGTCTATTTAGGTTCTAGATTCTGTATGCCATGAGGAATGTCATACCCACTACTCTTGCCACCTCCTCACATTGGTATTCCAGCACCAAGTGAACCTACACAATATCCTTGCCCAACCCTACACAACCCCTGCTTCCAAACCCTTGCCTCATGGCTCACATCCCTGTAATAGACCTAGATGCAAGACCTGTCCCATACATCCTCCCACCATCACCTACTCCAGTCTAGTCACCTAACCCATCAAAGGCAGGGCTACCTGTGAAGCCAGTCGTGTCTTCTATAAGCTAAGGTGCGGTCACTGTGCTACATTCTATGTGGGCATGACAACCAACAAACTGTTCGTTCACATGAATGGCCACCAACAAACTGTGACCAAGAAACATTTGGGCTACCCAGTTACTGAGCACGTCACCCAACATAATGTTCTTCATTTTAATGAGTGCTTAACAGGCTGTGACACCAGCATCCCTCCTACCAAAAGCAGCTTTCCTGAATTGTGCAAGTGGGAACTCTCCCTGTGATATGTTCTACAGTTTTTATGACCCTCTGAGCCACAACTTTCGTTAATTATTGTTCTTCACCCACCTATTCCCTTCCATGTTCTCACTCCCTCACTACACAGCCTTCTGTTCCACTAATACATCCACAGCATTTTTAATTCTCACCTTTTCCACTGCCGCCCCCCTCCCTGCACTAGCTGGTCCACCCTCTCTCCACCTCATCCCTGTATGCTCCCAAAAGCAGCACTTTACCATCCCACAACTCTGCCCTGCTATCCCACCCCCATCCTGCCCCCATCCAGGTTGCTTCTGCCATCTTGTGCAGATGCTCACAGTCTGGCCTCAGCAGCCAGAAACTGTGGTAAAATATGTGTGAGATGCATTTGGGTGTGTCTAATTTGGAAGGAGGTCTTTTTGGCCAAAAGGTAGCTTGTTTGATAGTCTTTTTGTTGCACCTGTCTGCAACTCGTACTTCGATCAAGTGGTTCACATCATATACATTATGAGATCAATAAATCCAAAATTAAGAAGAAGTCTCCCTTTTAATGACTCAAGATTAAATAGCATATTACTTGCCAATGTACTAAAAGTGTACATCATAAACTTGTTTAGTTGGGAATTATATGATTACAGCACAGATATACTTGAAGGAAGAGACTGATAGTGATAAGTATCAAACCTAAGTTACTATTATTCTTTTTTATGTGCATACCTAACTTTTTCTTAAAGCTGAGTGGAGGATTGTCTTCCCTATAACTATTTTTTGATATCATAAAATACTTTCCATTATCAGTTTAAACAGCATAATTACTAAGCACTGTTAATCATAATAAAGTATTCTACTTCTACTCATACTAATTTAAAGATAAATTTGACTCAAAAACTAAGAAGCAGAAAAGTAGTTGTTTATTTTGCAAAGTTTCCTATAGCGTTCCATTTGAAAGATTTTTGGATCCTTCAAGTTGTCTCTGGAACATAGGGCATAATACAATATTTGTTCATACTCTTTGTTCATATTCATATTCCTCTCTCCTGTCAGATCATTACTGTATATTTTATTCAACGGATCATTTCCATTTTACTTAACAAATGAGTTAACACTATGCCAACTACAGCTGTCCATTGAGAGTGAATGCAGTTGTCTTTTAGAAAGAAAGATTATTCAATAGTTCAAAATTTATGAGCCATACATGTTGCTACTTGTTTGAAATAATTCATTAACATCAAATTATTACCTGCTTTAAATGAAAATGCATGGTCCACAGGTGGAGTACCACATTCCCCATGCTGATATAGTTTCAGGTCACACCATTCAACTGGATGAACATCACCTTCCGGTGTATATACATAGCCAGTTTCCAACCTGCAAGCAATATTCTGTTAACACCTGGCTTCTGTATCAAGCAGTTATCGCACAGGTTCCAATATAGAGGTTCCAATATAGAAGTGACTAAACAATGTTATTACACTTTTAGAACCAATTATTTAGTTCAAGTCAAAGAGCAAATAAAGTATTCTTTTTCATTCTTTTATGCAATTTATACCAATCTAGTCTTTCTTTGCACAGTGCATAGCGAAATATTTATTTTAAGGCAACTAACTGTAAATCATATTTTGCAAAGAGCAAGATCCATACAATACTGATAGGATGAAAAATTGACAGGGTGATGGAATTATTAGTCAATATTGCTATTTTGTGTTAGGTGTGTTTTATTTTGTAAAATTTCACACTCTGTAAGTATTGCCTTGTGCCATGAAAGCTGAAATTATTGTAAGGGTTTGGCTAGGTAATTTGATACTACCAGTTTCATAATGTAAATGTCCAGTACTTACCCCTGCCTAAAATATTAAATGAGTAATTTAGCTCTGATAGCTTTCCAAAATACCTACAGCTTTCAAGAATGATGTGGGTACTAAAGAAAGGATAAGCAGACAACATGAAAATGTAAGGACTGGCTTCTCTTTTATCTCATTTTTGAAGCATCATAGAATTGGTTATTGTCTTACAAGAAACTTTCTTGGTGACACATGGTTTGATTTCCAAAGCAGAAGCAGCACAAATTCATCCATAGTAGAGTCTACAAAAGTTATATATGATAAGTGTTCTGTGTCACAGCATATTATTGTGTCTAGCCAGGATATTTGCCACAGTTCCCCACAATATGTGGGGCTAGAATCATGAGGAACAAGAGTAATTAATGAGTTTTTTTGGTTATACTATAGCTAAAAGGGGGTGGGTCCAAGTATAACAAGATTTCAAGTAAAACACAATTTTTGATGAAGCCTCTGTCAGAGGATGACCGCTGCCTATGGATTATGGCTCTGAGGAATGCTTTATGTGCAGCCACAGGACGCTGTGTTATGACTCAAACTGTGTGCAATAGGCTGCATGATGTGCAACTTCACCCCCAACTTCCATGGTGAGGCCCATCTCTGCAACCATGACACCATGCAGCGTGGTACAGATGGGCCCAACAACATGCCAAATGGACCACTCAGGATTGGCATCACATTCTCTTCACTGATGGGTACTGCATATGCCTTCAACCAGACAATCGTCAGAGACATGTTTGGAGGCAACTTGGTCAGGCTGAACTTCTTAGACACACTGTCCAGTGAATGCAGCAAGGTGGAGGTTCTCTGCTGTTTTGGGATGGCATTCTGTGGGACTCATGTATGCTGCTAGTGGTCATGGAAGGCGCCATAACTACTGTACGATAAGTGAATGCCATCCTGCAACCATATCAGCAGCATATTGGTGAGGCATTCCTCTTCGTGGATATCAATTCACACCCCATCATGCACATCTTGTGAATGATTTCCTTCAGGATAACAACATCGCTGGACTAGAGTGGCCAGCATGTTCTCCAGACATGAACCCTATTGAACATGCCTGGGATAGACTGAAAAGGGCTGTTTATGGACAACTTGACCCACCAACCATTATGAGGGATCTATGCCAAATTGCTGTCGAGCAGCGGGACAATCTGGACCAACAGTGCCCTGATGAACATGTGGATAGTATGCCACGACGAATACAGACATGCATCAATGCAAAAGGATGTTCTACTGGGTATTTGAGGTACCAGTGTGTACAGCAATCTGGACCACCACCTCTGAATGTCTCTCTGTGTGGCAGTACAACATGCAATGTGTGGTTTTCATGAGCAATAAAAAGGGCGGAAATGATGTTTATGTTGATCTCTATTCCAATTTTCTGTACAGGTTCCAGAACTCTCAGAACCAAGGTGATGCAAAACTTTTTTTGATGTGTGTAAAATAAAAGAAGATATAAATCAACCACTGCAGAAAGCAAATTTTTTTAAAAAATATGAAAAAGGTGTAATGTTATCCTAGAATATATAAGTGAAATCATAATTCCAGGAAGTGTTTGAATTGTCTGCCTCCAGTACTGCAACACATCTGACACTTGTGTGCTGCTTATTGACTGACTGGTGATGCTTGGCATGTACAAACATCTTCACATCTTGCATTTACCCCACACTATGCCTTATGCTTTTCTACTTAATGCATGTGGTTTACACTTTCAACACCACAAATGAATTATGCATTTCATAGATGCAGGTGTTGCCAAGACTGGGAGAGGTTGTCCACAATACATAGGTTTCTGGTTTCTGTAGAAATTTTGTGCTCTATTTGACTGATACCAGTCAATTGTGGTTAGTGCGTGAGAATAGTGCATTGTATTTAGTATTGGTTTTCTCTAAGCTTCAGACCACAAAATCTATCAACAACATAAAAATGTTGCTGAATTTGATGAGCACCTCAGTTCAGGAGATTATGTTAATAAAAAATGAAAAGTTGGTCGAATGGCCCACAAACTAAAAACTTAAAAATTTGATGCCTAATAAACTGAGACAGATTGTGAGACTTGAAATTTCAAGTAAAATCTTCAGCAGACAGGTTAATGACAATGACAACAAATTTTTTTGTGATTTCAGGTAGAGCTAGTTGTCTATGTAATTTGAGTATGTTTTAAAGTTTCAGAACAATAAAAATTAGAAGTGATGTTCTTCTAATACTTTTTTTATCCAAGACTTTGTCATGAAATAATTACTTTACATAAGAAGTGAAACAAAGTTTAACTAAAATTCATAAACACTAAGAATTTCCATTTTGTATTACACAATCTCAGAAAACGTAACAGAAATATTTTATTTCCAAACTTTAAATAAGTAGCTCAGATGTGTAAATCAATCATTTGTTACCAAGCCATGAAGTATTACTGCCAGTCATATTCTTTGCAGAAGGTGAATTGTACTTAACCATATCTTGCTAAATATATATTATTATTTTTTACAAAGAGAATACAAAAATCTTTCGATGTAATTTGATTTGGAATGCAGAGACACTCGGACAACATATGGATACTATACCTCATATGGGTTTGTGCAACCATTCAGCCAATGTGCATTTGTTCACATGTCACATGTACCTGTACAGTTTAATGTAATTGAATATATGAAAACAAACAAACAAACAAACTACTCCCCAAGTGACAGCAGAACACACATATAAAGGTATTGACATTTGCTAGCTTCTGCAGTCAGTGGCTCCTCCTCTTTGCAGAAGAGTTGAAGGACAAGGAAGAGGGATGAATAAGAAGGGCTGGTGAAGTTTAGGAAATGAGAAGAGTTGGGAAAAGTCTCCCAGAACACGGGATCAGGGGAGACTTGCTGGACAGGACAGCATCTGACAAAACTTGAAAACCTAAGAGTTTAAAGGTGGAAGACAGGCTAATAAACAATACACAGATTTCCAGAATGAGATTTTCACTCTGCAGCGGAGTGTGCGCTGATATGAAACTTCCTGGCAGATTAAAACTGTGTGCCCGACCGAGACTCGAACTCGGGACCTTTGCCTTTCGCGGACAAGTGCTCTACCAACTGAGCTACCGAAGCACGACTCACGCCCGGTACTCACAGCTTTACTTCTGCCAGTACCTCGTCTCCTACCTTCCAAACTTTACAGAAGCTCTCCTGCGAACCTTGCAGAACTAGCACTCCGGAAAGAAAGGATATTGCGGAGACATGGCTTAGCCACAGCCTAGGGGATGTTTCCAGAATGAGATTTTCACTCTGCAGCGGAGTGTGCGCTGATATGAAACTTCCTGGCAGATTAAAACTGTGTGCCCGACTGAGACTCGAACTCGGGACCTTTGTCTTTCGCGGGCAAGTGCTCTACCAACTGAGCTACCGAAGCACGACTCACGCCCGGTACTCACAGCTTTACTTCTGCCAGTACCTCGTCTCCTACCTTCCAAACTTTACAGAAGCTCTCCTGCGAACCTTGCAGAACTAGCACTCCTGAAAGAAAGGATATTGCGGAGACATGGCTTAGCCACAGCCTAGGGGATGTTTCCAGAATAGACAGGTCAGGAAATAAAAGATATAGAAAATGAAAGGGGAGTGAAGAAAGGAATAGTTGCTGATAAGAAATGCTGAGACTGAAGAAATTAATGTAAATTAAGGCCAGGTGGATGGCCAGAACCAAGAATATGTTGTATTGCCAGTTCCCAGCTGTGGAGTTCTAAGAAGCTGGTGTCTGAGGGAAAAATACAGATGGAATGTGTGGTGAAACAGACACCAAGGTCATACTGTTATTCTGTATAACATGTTCTGAAACAGGTTCAGGTCATTGTGTGCTGCTAAGATACACCCTCTGCTTATGCCCATTCACCGTAATTAATAACTTGATGTTAGTCCTGTCAATGCAAAAGGCCGAATACTGTTTACATAACAGTTGGTACATGACAGGCATTATTTCACAGGTGGCTTTCTCCTGGAAAGTATATGTTTTGCTAGTTATGTGTCGTTTCAAAGGTAGCTCTCCCTTTTCTAGTATATGTTTTGCCAGTTACAAGGCTGGTATGGGTTGTGGGAGGAGAATGCAGAGGGAAAGTCTTACAGTAGGGATGGTCACAAGGATAGGAGCCACAGGGTAGGGAATCGGTGCAGAAGCAGCATAGGGTCTGACAAGGATACTGCCAACGTTGGGAGTGTGAAGGAAACCTATTCTAGGTGTGGTGGGCAAAATGTCGGACAAAATGGACTTCATTTCAGGGCATGATTTTAGGGAGTCATAGCCTTGTCGATGTAGCTGATTAATACACACAAGACCAGGATAATACTGAGTGATAAGAGGTGTACTCTCCAATTGTCTCTTTGATGGGATCAGCAGTAACAGGATTGGATGGGATGGCCTGGGAAAGCTGCCTTTGCCCTAGGCTGATCAATCTAACAGTTACAGGACCGAGAGATCAACACCAGCACCCAGCAGCAGCCGTGGAGTAATAGCACCACACAACGTGAAAGGTATCGACATGCCTGATACCCACCACTGACAAAGCCTACCCTCGCATGACCTGTCGCAGGCAGCAAGACATCCACTACTGCTCTTAGCATCCGACCTAACTATCGCAGAGGTTTTTTTCCCTTGTCTCTTGCCTTGGCACTTTTTTCTTTCCTCTGCCCTTCAAAACATTAACCATCATTTGACTTTTGACCCAATCTATCTCCAGATGAGCACATATTAATGGTTAACTTTAACCAGATGTACGCAAACATCACAGTACCCACATCCTGCGACACCCCACTTTAGTGATAACTAACCCCTTATGCAGAGATGGCAGTAAACTTTTTGAGTTGGCCATAAAAAAAGGGGGGGGGGGGGGGGGGAGGAGCCAAGCTTGTGCTCTCCTACAACTTCAGCAGAGAGATGACAACCATCTGTCTGTCCACCCAAATAAATCACTAATGTGTAAAAGAGCAGGTTGAACCCCATTGCTGGAACATGTTTCTGAGTGTAACATGGTTGTATTCTGTGGCTGCATCGCAACCTGTGGCATCTGTATCCTCTCTCCAATAACAGTTTTATGAACAATGTATGTGGAAATTGTCCTTAAAACACACCCTCATCTCATTCTCCTCCAGCCCCTCACCCACAGCCACCTCCATTCCCTGTGCCAATGCACCAATGCCAGTACCCTATCACATTTTATGTGACTATTGACATTCAGTGCCCCAATTATAAGTTTAGTTACTAAAAGCATAGGTTTGGATTAAGAAGGGAAAATAATACTGTCAAACTAAACTTGGAAAAAATCTAATTCTTTTATGGTTGCACCAAACATTTATGATTACATTATATTACCTGTATATCTTACCTTTAACATTGAACAGATAACATAGCAAAAAGCACACCTAATTTTTCACAGTATTAAGACATTTCAAATAATTTGCTTCATTCTTTAACAAAGCACAGAAACCACAGCAAAAACACATTTGAGGTTCCACTATATTAAGACACTTCAAATAATTTGCTCTGCACTGATTTTAATAAAGTTAAAAACGTCTGCTCAGACTTTCAGCAAGTGAGGTATGGAGTGTCTTAAGGGACAGCACATTCTACACATACATGACTTGACTGTAACAGGAAGCAACGATGTTATTATGTATGCCGACAATGGTTTCTTCTAGTTTACAGTGATGCAAACAAATTACTGGTGGAGCACTGAAAATGCTAAAAAATACTTAAGTGCCAATAACCTGTTTGTAAGTGAAAACTCTTGCAGATAAATACTACTAGAACAGCCCAGACACAAAACTTCAGACTAATGTTCTTTCCTGCATGAGATATACAATCGCACATTTCTGGGAGTTGCTGTAGACAAATCCTTCATGTGAAAGCAACTAATAAATAATATCTATTCTAAAAAAGATATGAACATATTCTTAATTAGGTTGATATTCATTATAGTAGATAGAGACAAATTATTAAAAACATACTATGGACTCATAAATAACCTGCTACACATTTTATATTCTGCCTACTATAATGTTTTCCTTACACGTACATGGCTATGTCTTATACTGATAATATTAGTTTGATGTGACTGTTTATATCTAACCCTTGTATATACGGTGTTGATTTATGGCTATGCATGTATGTTGAGAGCTAACTATTTTTCTATGTCCCGTTGTTATATGTTGCACAAGGTGCTTTTTCATATGTTCCATGTATTGTTTTAAATAATACTGCATGCACTAATTGCTCTTTGCTTATTAAGGTGCTGTTGTTTATTGTTCAAGTATATTTTAAATGAATAAGTTACATTCAAGAGTAATCCTTTAAACATAACAAAATACAGTGTGTCCATAATTAAAATTCCAATTTCCAAATGTTGTAAGAAGAGAACCACCGCTCAGAATTATGTCAAATCTGAACAGCATATTATTGACACAGGGGGAAACGTCATGGGGAAAAAAAGTATTAACAAAAATTTCACCAATAGCTGATGCTGTAAGTATCTTAACATAAATGGGGTCAGCTACAAATGACAGATGAATTGCATTATGGTGGCTATGGTTTGAGTTGCACATTACACCATCAGTACTGTTCAATATGCACAGATAGAGACAAGTTTGGCAGTCAACAGTTCTGGCACTATTAGTTGGGTAAGCCTGTAAAACCACAGTTTAATACTGTAAATAATTTGTATTGATTTATTATGAGTAATGCAAATTATATATTCTCTAATATGTAATGTCTTTGATCTACTTTAAAGAAGTGTAAAGGTTTTATGACATGTTTACTCTTTGCAAGTCAAGTTCTTTCTATTATTTGGAGGAGAGCAGCATTTAATTATGTTTATTTGTGTTGACTTCTTAATATGCTTAAATGATGAGATTTTTTAAAAATATGTTTGTTGGTAACTACATTGTAACTGGTTCATACATAGGAACTTTGCATTATATAAAGAAAAACCCAATGTAGTTCCCCTCTGCAACGGAAGCAAGTTGGCGTGCTAGGAAAGGTGGTGCTCGCCTAGGTGCCAAACAAGAGAGCACAGTGGGAAGTTGACAGCAATTAACTGATGAGCAAACAGTGCAGGTGAGGTTTATAGTATTACAAGTGGAATGGAATGGCCCCAGATTTAATATGTCACTGTAAAATGGTGCTCTCGATTTGGGAAAAGCTCTAAAATTATTATTAACAATGCCAAGAAGAGGTAAATAGAGCTTATTATTGCCAATGGAAAGTCCACCTAGCCACCACACACTCGCCACCTCGATTGCGCAACCACTTTGTCACACTCACGAAAGGTCAGAAATGTATTAATGTATGAACCAGTAATGTTGTGTTTGGTTTTATGGAAATATAATCCTAATGTTCAAAAATGTGTTTGAATAAAGTTTCCATCCAATGCACTTTTCCAAGTAGGATCCTCACTGTTAAGTGATGAAATCTGAAAATGTTGTTTGCATAAAAAGCATTAACAATTCTATGGTGCATTTTTTTGATGTGTGGCAAAGTTTTATGCCAGTACACTTAATGTGCTGGGCAAGAATTACATGTTTCTCATACACATAACAGTGACTGTCCATGTTTGAATGTTTTGAATTGTAACTAGAAAATGAACTTAAAAATCAGTTTAGGAAAGAGTATTACTTGGAAAAGAGAGTACTAATGTTTACTGATTTAAAATTGTTTTCAAAACTTACTTGTTTCACAAGTGGTACTATAAACATTTTGTCTAAAGGTTGTTTGAAGTAAAAGTTTACTGGAAATTGTCTCTGTTTTGTAGAGGTTATTGTCTGGGTAAAGAGTGTTAAAATAGTACAAACTTAATGATCTCAAATTGAAAGAATAGTCCAATCCTACCTTAATGATACATAAATTTGAAAGTGTATACAATTTTGTTGTTACAATGAAAGGGCTAGTTTGTGGGATCACATTTCTTTTCCATCATAACAAAAAGAATAAATCACCTTAGTAGGTTTCTAGCTAATGATTCTTGAAGTAATCACTGAGAAACAAAGATAGAAAGTTACTGTATACTGTGTGTCCTATTTGCTTCTGTATAGTGAATGTGTGTATTAATTGTACTTGACTATTATTATGTGCTATCTGGTCTTGTGTGGTTAGTGAAGGGCAGGTTTAAGCAGTATTAGTTAAAGACGAAAGTAATGATTAAAGTAAACAAGAGAAGGGTTCATTTGCAAATCTAGTGACTACTTGACTACTAAAGTGACAACTACTGCTACCCACAGTGTAATTTGTCCATTTGGGTGTGTTCATTGCATTTCATAGAACAGTATTTAATGGAAGTTCACTTTGAAGTAATAAAAACAGGTTCTTGATGAATAATGCTTTTACATAATTATGCCTAATTAGGCTGGTGACTGTGTAACTATTTCATTTAACAGTAATCAGTTACTGTTAGTCCTTGCAAAATTATTTCTTTCTGTCATGTACCTACAGCTATTCTTATGAAATTAAGGTTTGATTCCAATATTCCGTTTGGTAAACTTGGTCAAATTTCTAAATTCCTCTCAGATGGTAACATTTACTACACATTTAGGCCATATTTGGCAAATTTACCACCACTGTAGTGTTATACGTTGCTGCTTTGTGACAAAAATAAACCTTGTCATCACTAGGTAAACTGCATGCCAGTATAACGAGTGGAGCAATAGTGTTATAAGCCCATCCATTATGGCAAGGTCAATAAAACGATGACTTCAACGCACACCACACAGTCACTTTTGCAGAATTTAGTGGTACTTGCAGAATTTAGTGGTACTTGCTGATTGTGCAGATTTTGTGTTGCTCACATTCTGAAATTCTGTGTATTGACATGTTCTTAGAGATGGAAATAGGCTTCATCTGCCCACAGAATGTTCCATAGCCATTCACTGTCCACTTCCATGTGAGCAAAGAATTCTAGAGCGAATGTTTGTCTTGCTGGAAGGCCATCAGGAAGCATCACCTAAACACGGGTGATTTTCTATGAATACCGATGCAGGATGTTTTGTAGGATTTTATGCACCATGCTAACAGACACGTCCAGTGTTTGGGCAGTTCCCCATGCTGTGCATGTTTGTACACCACTGCTCGACCTGTCCTGCAATGCTGTGGCCACGTCTTCCATAGATGTCAGATCAACTGCTTTCCTGCTCCTTCCCCACTGCACTTCAAAAGAACCTGTCTTTTCAAATTTTCTAATAATTTTCTCCAGACCTTTAACAGGCATTGGACCAATGTCTTTTTTTCATACCCTAGAGTGTCCAGATCTTTTGCAGCACTAGTGGCATACAGTTACCATTCATGTAAAAGAGCTTCACCAGCAGTGCAACATCATTCATGACACACACACACACACACACACACACACACACACACACACACACACACTCTCTCACTCACTCACTCACTCTCTCTCTCTCTCTCTCTCTCTCGCTCTCTCACTCTCTCTTTGTAAACACTAGTGCCATCACAAACCAAAGATGACGAATGACAAAAATTACCAACAGTGAAATTAACAAAAAGAACAAACTTTCCCTCAGTTTTTTGATGAGTAAGGGAGCAGGATTCCATGCAGAATTCAAACAAAAACCACCAACCACCATCTCTTTTTGTTATTTTAATTTCAACAACTTCCTTAATAACACTATCCCAACAGCTGGAAGAGCATGACAGAGACTCTGTGTTGTTATATTCCATGGGATGACTGGTGTCAATGGTCTGTAATGGTGGATTTTCTCAGCTGTTGTAAGTGTTTGTGCCACTTATGCTCAGTACACTGGTCCTCCACAGTCATGATAGTCTGACCAACATATGACATCCAGAACTACGAGGAATACAATAGACATCCTCCTTATACAAACCAAGATCATCTTTTATGGGACCTAAAAGGACCCTGATCTTAGATGGTGGCCAAATACATGCCTTCATGTCATATTTCCACAAAATACGACCAATTCTGTTTGAAATACTCCCTGTGTAAATCAAATTGGCCATAGACTTTGGTGCCACTTCAATATTATCGTCACTCACCCAGTGCACAGTTGGTTGAGAGTGTAATGCATATCTAATCTGTCTTCCACTATAATCTTTCTGAGGAAAGATGACTTCAAGGTGGGCTAACTCAGCTGACAAACTCTCAGGGTCTGAGATGAGATGTGCCCTCTTAACCAAGATATGATGTAACCCTTCACATTGAGCTGGATGGGACAACTGTCAGCCTGCAGATACATGTCAGTGTGAGTTGGCTTCGTGTAAACAGCATGTCCCAATGTACCATCCAACTACCTTCTGATGAGCACGTTCAAGGAAGGGAAGACAGCCATCCTTTTCCACCTCCATCATGAAATGAATATTTGGACAGATTGAATTCAAGTGTTCTAAAAAGTCATTCAAATTTTTGCTGCCATGAGGCCAAAAAGGAAAAGTATCATCTACACATCTGAAAAAAAACACGCAAGTTTCAAATCTGGCAACTCAAAGGCACGTTCCTTGAAATCTTCCACAAACACATTGACAATAATAGGTGACCACAGGCTTCCCATCACAACTCCACCTGTTTGCTTGTAGTTTCTGTGGAAATTGAGGCTTTTAATTTGCTTCCACAGGGTTTACTTGCTGCAGTCTTGTCTTGACAATGGCAGGGTGTGTTCCTGTCAATATATTGGCAGTTGTAGACGGCATCACATGACTGTATTCCAGTAAGTTATTTGAACAGCCCATGCACTGCACATCTGTTGATGTGCTTATTTTGTCGCTTGTGGTGCCATCTATCGATAAAATTTTCATTAAATGCTTTTTATTCCTTGTCATTTCCTCATGCATCAATAAAATGCAGTTCAAATTTGACATCATTCTGAACAGTGGTTCTCTTTCTCCATCGTTTTGAAACTGGAATTTAAATTGTTGTCACCCTGTAGTTACTGATCTTTAAAACAATAATTTATCAAGAAGTTAAGGACCCAGATAAAAGCAAGTAGAAAACAGGATACCTAACTATTCATTGGCTATTATAGAAGAGCTCTCAATCAGGTTAGTGACACAATGCATACCAGCAAATAGTTGGAAGTAGCATCAGCAGGCAGATTATCTGCGATGAATGAAAGACTACTAATTATTTTGTTGATCATCATTAAAAGTACAGTCAGGAAAGTCAGTTATCTGCCTTAAATCCAAAGACAGTAAATTTGTCTGCTATCAGTGGATTCTATTAAGTCACAGTTATAACTTTTGACAGAGGATCATTACAGAAATGTCTGTTACATCTCTTGGTGATTTATACTAGATTTAACAATAAAGTTGAAAAAGTTGCATTCAGAAGCAATCAGACAGCAAGTTAAGCCAAGAAGAGAAGAAACTGAACAGAATTGAAAGTCTTGGATTGAGAAAGATAACGAGGAAAAATTTTCATAGGTTTAAATCTCAGCAGCAATATAGCCAGGAAAACATCAGATTGCAAGTCTACTAGTCAAATGTTTAAAAAACAATTAGAAATGCTATATGGCAAGAAATCAGACTGAACACTTGAAGGACTACAGTGAAATTTCTTTAGTTACAAATACAATATTAGTAAGTCATTCATTCAGAACTGTATGCAGATTTAAGAATACATAGAAGTTTTAGTGGCAGAAGGTGAAGCTGTGAAAGAGAGCTGGATTATGTCATGAATTCTCAAAATGTTACAGCCAAAACTTCATCACTTCCATGCTGCTGAGGATAATGTAACAGCATTTGACAAAAATCTCACCACATTATTTAAATGTTTGCATCTGGAAGGATGTAAATATAATAGTCAAACATGTCTGAAAATGCTCTCACTCAAAACAAAATGAACACTTTGTCAAAGGAAGTCAGCAGTAAAAATCTACAGTTCAATGTGTCAAATGTATAAAAAACAGGCATATGAAGAAACAGTGCAGAAATAAAACATATGTTAAATATTTAGCACATTGTAGAGACAATTACTCATGCAGCAACTGCAAATCAAAGGGTTATTTTGCCAGGGAACGTCCAAATGTTAGCATCAGACAGAAATGACACAAGCAAAAAACTTGACAGCAAAGAACTGAAAGGTTTCAAAGGAGAAGGACTATTTTATGTTGCCAATATGAATGACATAAATTTGCTGTCTGATCAGTAAAATGCTTCGTACCAAGATCATGGTGCATGCAACACATGACATTTAGAAGGAACTTGTTAATAAACTGTGTAATATTAAATCAACCTATAGTGTTAATTGGCAGTGCTACCGAGTGAGAAGGAACTGGAGTAGGAGACACTGAATTAAAAGATTATGATTGTGAACAATGGTATCACATAGTCCTGGAAAAATTTTTATATATACTGAATACAAACTTTAATTTATTTTCTGTAGTCTTATGTAAAGGATACATTCAGACTGGAAATGTGAACCTCTCAATTTTCAAAACCACTGACAATATGGAATCTTTAGGAATAAGCAGACATGAATATCAGCTGTATAAAATGTTGTTTTGTACAAAAGAGTCCAACAAATGTTTGACTTTTTAACTGAAACTGTTATGCCACTGGACTTTCATGCAGAAAGCAATGATGACCAAAACACACATTCAAAGGAGGTTACAGCAGAATTAGCCGCCATCCCAGGCTATCCCAATAGCAAAAACGATGAAAACTCAACACTAGTAGAAGTAAGAGTAACATCAACAAAAATAGAGGCAGAAACACCAGCACAACTGCCACCAGTGTCACTAAAAGCAGCAGTACCAGAAACAGCAGACACAGCACCGTCAGCAGCAGCACAATCAACAGAAGCAGTACAGACAACAGGAGCAGCAGCAGTTCCAACATCAGCAGTGGCAGAAAAGTACACAACCTCACATGGAGCAACAAGCAGACGGAAGAGAGTGCCTCCCTCCCATCTGCAAGATTTTTTAGTCACAAGCATGATGAAAAAGAAACCTCCAAGATAAGTAACATTAAATCTCTAACAGTGCTTCACCAAAACATTCAGAGTATAAAAAGCAAAGTGCAACAGCTAGAAGTTGAGTTACAATCCTTAGACAGTCCAGTTATCTGCATCACAGAGCACTGGTGCAAAGTCAATGAAATTCAATACATAAATTTGCCCTCATATGTACTAGCTTGTTCTTATTGCAGAAACTCAATGAAAGGTGGAGGATCATGTATTTTTGTTAAGAGTGGTATTTCATTTAAAGTCAGGAATGATATTATCCTACTAAGTGTAGACAAGCATTTTGAAGTGTCAGCAGTAGAGATACCAGCTGTAGATATGCCCAAAAAACTAATTGTACTATGTGTATACCGTTCTCCCAGTGGTGATTTAGAAACATTCTTTTCAAAACTTATGCAAAGCCTAGAACAAGTGTCATCCCTGAAAAGTAATATACTCTTGTGTGGTGACTTAAACATTAACACAGCTAAGGCAGATGAAACCAGTAACACTTTTCTGAATATTCTGAATAGTTTTGGCATGTCCTCTTTAGTTAATTGTGCAACAAGAATAACCAAACACTCAACATCTACCATTGACCATGTAGCTACAGATATAGGTGGGGAAAACTGTGTCATAACTGTCAAAAATCTTGGACTGTCAGATCATTTATGCCAAATCATAAAAGTAAAAGCTTCTGTAGAAAAACCAGTAAACCTCCACATGTTTAAAAGAGTCTACTCAGACGCAGCAATACAAAAATTTTGCTTACAATTAAGACATGAAAGATGGGAAGAAGTATATTCAGAAAATAATGTGAATCAGAAATTCTCCAAATTCATGTCGGAGTTTAAGATAATATTCGAAGAAGCCTTCCCCAAAGCACTAAGTTCTACTGGAACATCCACCAAAAATAAGTGGATTACCACAGGAATTAGAAAATCTGCCCAAACTTTTAAATACCTAAACTCTATAAAAAACAACAACAGTGATCCAGATTTTCTTCATTACTACAGAAACTACAAAAAAATCTATAGGAAGGTGCTCAATGTTGCAAAAAAAAGGCCAATGATAGACTAATAAATCTAGCAAAAAATAAAAGTAAAGCTACATGGACTATAGTGAAACAAGAGACAGGAACAGCAACACAAAGGCAAATAAACACCCAAATCAGGAACAAAGAAAACCTAACAAGTACCCCAAAAGAACTAGCAAACTTTGTTAATTCTTACTTTAGTAGTATAGCTACAAAGTTACAGGAAAATTTTTCAAAATCTCATAATCCACGAACACGGGAATATACATCAAATTCAATGGTATTGCTACCCACTACTGAGGAAGAAGTATGTAATGTGGTAAGGAAATTAAAGAGCAAAAATTCAGCAGGTTTAGATGAAATTCCAATGTCTGTGCTGAAAAAATGCATAAATAGTATCAAAGCCCCCCTAACCAATATCATAAATGAATCTTTCAAAGCCGGTTGTTTCCCTGATTATCTGAAACATGCAAAAATTTTACCTCTACACAAAAAAGATGATGTAGAAAACATTGAGAACTACAGGCCAATTGCCCTACTGTCATCATTTTCCAAAATAATAGAGTCCATAATGAAGAACAGACTTATGAGCTATCTAAACAAATACAACCTTCTTTCAAATGACCAATTTGGTTTCAGACCAGGCAGAGATACAGAAATGGCAATAGCACATTTCACTAAAGTGGTTCTAGAAGCACTGGATGAAGGCAACTATGTATCTGGCATATTCCTTGACCTGTCAAAGGCCTTTGATACAGTTGACCACCAGAATCTATTACTTAAGTTAGAAGCACTAGGAGTAAGAGGGGTAATCAACAAATGGTTCCATTCATACCTTAAAAATAGAGTACAGTGGGTAGAGATCTCGCATGTCTCCAGTAGATCAAAGTTCATAGAAAAACACCTGTCAGATCCACAGCATATTAATATTGGGGTCCCTCAGGGAAGTGTGCTGGGTCCGGTGTTGTTCTTGATTTATATAAATGACTTTCCACAATATATCCGACATGGAGAGAAGATATTGTTTGCCGATGACAGCAATATTATAATCACCAGTGAGACATCAGCACAAATGTTGGAAAATTGTAATGAATCACTGAAAGATGTCTACAAATGGTCTACAGAGAATAAAGTGACCTTAAATATTAAGAAAACAAATAGCATACGCTTTAGAATAAACAGAAAAACAGTCCCCTAAAGTTAAAGCTACATAACACCTCTGTAGACGAAGTGCCCACCACAATATTCCTAGGGTTGCATATTGACAGCCAGCTTAGGTGGAGTGAACATGTTAAAAAACTCACAAAAAAGATATCTACAACGTGTTACGCACTTAGAGTTCTCTCCTCAGTATGCAGCGATGAATGTCTAAGAACTGTATATTTTAGCTATGTACATTCAGTCATAAGCTATGGGATAATTTTCTGGGGAAATAATGTACTCAACTTACAAACAGTTTTTAAAGTGCAGAAGAGAGCAGTGAGAATTATAACTAAAAGCAGTAAGTGGGCTCACTGCAGAGAACTATTCAAAATACTTGGTATTCTAACTGTTCCCTGTTTATTTATGTTCCACACTATAGTATATATAAAGAAAAATATAGTGAATTATAGTACAAACAGCATTTTACACAGCTATAGCACAAGAACAAGCCACTGCCTTCATCTAGATAGGAGAAACAAGCATAAGACCCAAAAAAGTTTCTTGTATCAGGGTGTAAAATTGTATAACAAGCTGCCACAGGAAATCAAAGAAATTAACAGCATGTACTGTTTCAGAAAAACTCTTAAACTGTATTTTCAGGAACACTGTTTTTACACAGTAAGTGAATATTTAAATGTTTGAATGTAATTTAAGTGACATAATGACATTGTATTGTATATTCTGTAAATGTACAACAAGCTGCACAGGACATCAAAGAAATTAACAACATGTACTGTTACAGAAAACCCTTAAACTATATTTTCAGGAACACTGTTTCTAAACAATAAGTGAATATTTAATTGTTTGAATGTAATTTAAGTGATAAATGTCATTGTATTTGTATACTCTGTAAATGCATATAAAAGTGTCAATGTATCTGCAAAAATCACTGTATCCAAACTGACAACATCCATACATTGCAAAATGTCTACGGATGGCTAATCAAATAAATAAATAAATAAATAAATAAATAAATAAATAAATTTAAGTTAAAATGTGGCATGAAGAGTTACCACATCAAAATGTCACTTATGTTAGAGACATACTAAAAAGATATGGCACTATGTATGTGTTGGTTGTATATGTCACAACTGTCACAAACAATGTCACAAATCACATCCAACAAATACAAAGATTGTTAAACATGCCCTCGATGTAATTCGTATCGACTTGTGTGAAATCAACCTCAAGTTATTTAAAGATGATTTTTTTCCATTTCTGAAATATTTATTTTCTGAAGACAAAGATGAAGCTGTTGTCAAATTGCAAACTTTCAAGAAATAGGAAGAAAATCAGTTTGAGAAGAAAGTAAAATGTCTTAAGTTTGACAATGGTTCTAAAATCAAGAATGCTCTCACTAAAAAGCTTTTAGGTGAACACGCAGTGTTTCACATTATAGCCAACATGTACACATCTCAACTAAGTGGAAGAATTGAAGGAGAAATGCACACAGTTGTTGAGTCAGCACAATCAGCTGAATGACAATCTCTGGGCCAAAGCAATAAATTATGCAGTCTCTACATCAAATCAAATTGGAGCAAGTTCAATAAAAGGCAAAAGTCTTTCTGAATTGTGGTTTGGCCAAAAAACAGATATTATTGAGTTGAGAAGATTTTGGTGTGACTGTTATGTTTTGATTGAGGATCACAAACTAAGAAAGACTGAAAAGAAATCAAAGAAAGAAATCTTCATCTGATATGACTTGGATTTTCACTGCTACAGAATCATCCAACCTGATTAAAGGACATCAATGCTCCTGATAATATCATATTTGATGACAGAATAAAAGATAAAGAAGAAATTACTATAGTAAAGTCTGTCACATGAGCAAATAAGAACAAAATTGAGTACCAGTATCTAGAAGAAAACCAGATACCTGATGATTGATTGGGTGATGTATCCAAAGAGTGAAGTGCGTAAATCAGAAGTTTGAAATAACATTTTACAGAATATTTCAATATCAAATGTCATATCTATGGAGCGAAATTAAAAAAGTTCACAAGGAATTTTTGTAAATCAGTTTATACATACATATGAAAACTTTTAAGACAGTTTAAGTATGATGATTTGAATCCAGTATCTACACTATGGAGCATAGAATACTGGAAATTGAAGGTACTGCAAATGACTGAAGCCCACAGAGAAGCTATTGGGATTTTTTGTACTTTGCAATAATATGTCATCTAGATGTTGTTGTTGTTGTTGTTGTTGTTGTTGTCCTGAGACTGGTTTGATGCAGCTCTCCATGCTACTCTATCCTGTGCAAGCTTCTTCATCTCCCAGTACTTACTGCAACATACATCCTTCTGAATCTGCTTAGTGTATTTATCTCTTGGTCTCCCTCAATGATTTTTACCCTCCATGCTGCCCTCCAATGCTAAATTTGTGATCCCTTGATGCCTCAGAACATGTCCTACCAACCAGTCCCTTCTTTTTGTCAAGTTGTGCCACAAACTCCTCTTCTCCCCAATTCTATTCAATACCTCCTCATTAGTTATGTGATCTACCCATCTAATCTTCAGCATTCTTCTGTAGCACCACATTTCGAAAGCTTCTATTCTCCTCTTGTCCAAACTATTTATCGTCCATGTTTCACTTCCATACATGGCTACGCTCCATAAAAATACTTTCAGAAACGACTTCCTGACACTTAAATCTATACTCGATGTTAACAAATTTCTCTTCTTCAGAAACGCTTTCCTTGCCATTGCCAGTCTACATTTTATATCCTCTCTACTTCGACCATCATCAGTTATTTTGCTCCCCAAATAGCAAAACTCCTTTACTACTTTAAGTGTCTCATTTCCTAATCAAATTCCCTCAGCATCACCCGACTTAATTCGACTACATTCCATTATCCTTGTTTTGCTTTTGTTGATATTCATCTTATACCCTCCTTTCAAGACACTGTCCATTCTGTTCAGCTGCTCTTCCAAGTCCTTTGTTGTCTCTGACAGAATTACAATGTCATCGGCGAACCTCAAAGTTTTTATTTCTTCTCCATGGACTTTAATACCTAATCCGAATTTTTCTTTTGTTTCCTTTACTGCTTGCTCAATATACAGATTGAATAACATCGGGGATAGGCTACAACCCTGTCTCACTCCCTTCCCAACTGCTGCTTCCCTTTCATGCCCCTCGACTCTTATAACTGCCATCTGCTTTCTGTACAAATTGTAAATAGCCTTTCACTCCCTGCATTTTACCCCTGCCACATTTAGAATTTGAAAGAGAGTATTCCAGTCAACATTGTCAAAAGCTTTCTCTAAGTCCACAAATGCTAGAAATGTAGGTTTGCCTTTCCTTAATCTATTTTCTAAGGTAAGTCGTAGGGTGAGTACTGCCTCACGTGTTCCAACATTTCTGCGGAATCCAAACTGATCTTCACCGAGGTTGGCTTCTACCAGTTTCTCCATTCGTCTGTAAAGAATTCGCGTTAGTATTTTGCAGCTGTGACTTATTAAGTTGATAGTTCGGTAATTTTCACATCTGTCAACACCTGCTTTCTTTGGGATTGGAATTATTATATTCTTCTTGAAGTCTGAGGGTATTTCGGCAGTCTCATACATCTTGATCACCAGATGGTAGAGTTTTGTCAGGACTGGCCCTCCCAAGGCCGTCAGTAGTTCCAATGGAATGTTGTTTACTCCCGGGGCCTTGTTTCGACTCAAGTCTTTCAGTGCCCTGTCAAACTCTTAATGCAGTATCGTATCTCCCATTTCATCTTCATCTATATCCTCTTCCATTTCCATAATATTGTCCTCAAGTAGACCCTCTATATACTCCTTCCACCTTTCTGCTTTCCCTTCTTTGCTTAGAACTGGGTTTCCATCTGAGCTCTTGACATTCATACAAGTGGTTCTCTTTTCTCCAAAGGTCTCATTGATTTTCCCGTAGGCAGTGTCTATCTTACCCCTAGTGAGATAAGCCTCTACATCCTTACATTTGTCCACTAGCCATGCCTGCTTAGCCATTTTGCACTTCCTGTCTACTTCATTTTTGAGACGTTTGTATTCCCTTTTGCCTGCTTCATTTACTGCATTTTTATATTTTCTCCTTTCATGAATTAAATTCAATATTTCTTCTGTTACCCAATGATTTCTACTAGCCCTCATCTTTTTACCTACTTGATCCTCTGCTGCCTTCACTACTTCATCCCTCAGAGCTACCCATTCCTCTTCTACTGTATTTCTTTCCCCCATTCCTGTCAATTGTTCCCTTATGTTCTCCCTGAAACTCTGTACAACCTCTGGTTCTTTCAGTTTATCCAGGTCCCATCTCCTTAAATTCCCACCTTTTTCCAGTTTTTTTAGTTTTAATCTACAGTTCATAACCAATAGATTGTGGTCAGAGTCCACATCTGCCCCTGGAAAAGTCTTACAATTTAAAACCTGGTTCCTAAATCTCTGTCTTACCATTATATAATCTATCTGATACCATCTAGTATCTCCAGGATTCTTCCATGTATACAACCTTCTTTTATGATTCTTGAACCAAGTGTTAGCTATGATTAAGTTATGCTCTGTGCAAAATTCTACCAGACGGCTTCCTCTTTCCTTTCTCTCCCCCAATCCATATTCACCCACTATGTTTACTTCTCTCCCTTTTCCTACTCTCGAATTCCAGTCACCCATGACTATTAAATTTTCATCTCCCTTCACTACCTGAATAATTTCTTTTTTCTCATCATACATTTCATCAATTTCTTCATCATCTGCCGAGCTAGTTGGCATATAAACTTGTACTACTGTAGTAGGCATGGGCTTCGTGTCTATCTTGGCCACAATAACGCGTTCACTATGCTGTTGGTAGTAGCTTACCCGCACTCCTATTTTTTATTCATTATTAAACCTACTCGTGCATTACCCCTATTTGATTTTGTATTTATAACCCTGTATTCACCTGACCAAAAGTCTTGTTCCTCCTGCCACTGAACTTCACTAATTCCCACTATATCTAACTTCAACCTATCCATTTCCCTTTTTAAATTTTCTAACCTACCTGCCCCATCAAGGTATCTGACACTCCACTCTCCGATCCGTAGAATGCCAATTTTCTTTCTCCTGATAACGACGTCCTCCTGAGTAGTCCCCGCCCGGAGATCCAAAAGGGGGACTATTTTACCTCCGGAATATTTTACCCAAGAGGACGCCATCATCATTTAACCATACAGTAAATCTGCATGCCCTCGGGAAAAATTACGGCTGTAGTTTCCCCTTGCTTTCAGCCGTTTGCGGTACCAGCACAGCAAGGCCGTTTTGGTTAGTGTTGCAAGGCCAGATCAGTCAATCATTCAGACTGTTGCCCCTTGCAATTACTGAAAAGGCTGCTGTCCCTCTTCAGGAACCACACATTTGTCTGGCCTCTCATCCAGATCATCCAGATATCAGTTTAATTACTTAAGCATAGTTATAAAGCAATGGTTAGTCACTGGAAAATGGTAAAACATATTTTTCAGTACCTAAAAGGAACTACGAAGTTTGGTTTATTCTTTTCTGGAGGCTCAACATTGCTTGCCTTTGCTGATTATGGAGGTGATGTGTCAACCAGATACTTCACGAGCAGAGTTCTTACCCTGCAAGGAGGACCCACTGTTTGATGCACTCTGTGATGATACAATTGAATTCAAACTGCAATGTCAAAAAATTTTTATTTATTCAAACAGAATTGAGCAAAAATTGACAGAGTAAAATGATCAACCTTGTACAAAAGATTAGTGTTAAGGAAACGTTTATAACTATGTCAAAATCTAAAGGTGTAATGTCTTTGATGAATGTTCACTGAAAGGACAGAGAATTTTGTGAAAAATTAAAAATATTATGAAAAATAAAATATAGAAATGAATTTAAGTTATAAATGTACTGACTGTAACATTCTAAGGGTATTAGAACATGCAATTCAGTTAATCAAAATAAAATCATAAAGATAGGCAATCCACCGTAGGTGTTCAACTGCCAGTCTATTGGTTGTTCTTGGAGTGAGCAGTGCAAGGTAGGAAAGAAGAGAAAACCAGAGCTGTTACAGTCAAGCCTTGGCAGTGTACATATTGTGGTAAGCCATGTCTGGCAATGTTATCCTTAAGCAATAACAAATCAGAATGAAAGTGCTCAGTATTTGTTATGCCAGTGGTTTATAGTTCCTGAAGTAATCTCCAGTTTATTTTGTGTTGGAAAGCAAGAATATGGGACTGGTTTTATGGGATGGAATATGAATCTTATAATACAGAAAGTTAATATGATTACTGCAAGTGGGTGGTAGTTATTAATTATTTCCATTACTGGAGACATGAAGAGCCTATACAAATTTTCATACAACAAGCATCAGCTTCAACACTAATAAGGCTGCAATGAACCAGGCAAGACATTTTCATGTTAACAGTCTGTAGGAATGTATCAGAATGTTACAGTCAACTCCATGGTTTGCCTTAGTTTTAATAGTTTTGTTAAAAGTATTTGTTAGAATCATTGTCAAAAAGTAATATTCTGATCGACAGGTCCATGTCCATTTTGTTAAATGTAAATTTTGTGTCACTCTGTATGCTCATAAGATCATAGTGATTGGTGGTATAACAGTCTTGCAGTGCCATATAAAAGTAGCTTACAACATTAATTGTTTACTTTTAACTGAAAAGACAGGAAGTGTGGTCTCTTTGATATGCCATTGTAAAGTTTAATTTAATGAGATTTCTTTCCTTCAGATTTGCTTTACCAGAATATTAACTTTACATAATTTTCTACGTACAGCTGGCAGCCATTAAGCCATATAAGAATATCTCTGCTTCGATTTTGTTTCCAACTAAAATCGTTGCCACAAATGTTGTTAAAGTAAATTTGCTTGTGGCACTTATAAAGATGAACTGAAATAAAGTATTGAAATTGCCTCTTCAGAGCTGGCAAACAAAACAGTCATTGTAGACATAGTTTTCTTTCAGTGGGTCTGTTGTAAGGTAAGGCTACATAGCTGCAAGCTGTTTGCTAAAGGGGTGTGGATAAAACCAAATCCAGATAGGCTATATAAAGTTTTGTGTGTGTACTAACTTGTGTGGCTTAACAATCATGAAAACTGAACCCCATTATCCACATCTTGCTTTGGAGAGAAGTTTAAAACATAACTAGGTGCCTTGCTAATAACGGTATACTGTTAGAGATTGTTGTTAATATTAATAACAACTGTGTTTGTTGTGCAGTTTTAGTGAAAATGCTGTACTGAGCATACTGAGCAAACTAAAAGCTGGATTTTTCTGATGACACATAGTCAGTGCAGGAGGGGCAAAGGTCTTGTTTCTTGTAAGGCAGTCCCAGCAGGTAGCGGTACAGATGCAGGGGGCGTCGTACACCCGACCCCCGACCGCTAAATGAATTCATGTGATCAATGCTATAGAAGATACAGACATTATTCTGCTCTATTACTTTAATATTAAGCAATATTACCGAGTTATCCCACTAAATAATGTCAAGTTCATAGTTAAAAAGGATTTCTTTCCCCACTACATAACATTAAAAATGGTTCAATTACACACAATTCAGACATTTGAAATACAAAGATGAATCGATCATACTTGGATTCGGTGGGTTCAGTTACAACTCAAAAAGAAATGTCTAGTGGTAACTTCAGCCACTGAAGCACAATATCGAGCCTCTGACTCTTCAGTCAACAATTTAACACTTCAAAATTTTATGGAAAGCTTGAAACAGTTAGACTGGGATGAGGAGTACAGGGAACATGTTGCTAATTTAAAATTTAACCTATTTCATGTTACCTTTGTGAGTATATTTGAAAACAGTTTCCCTAATAAAACAGTTAAATATAATTGTAAGAAACCATCTAAAAAGCCATGGCTTACTAAAGAGATAAAAATATCTTGTAAACAAAAAAGGGAAATGTATCTTATCTTGTAAACAGAAAAGGGAAATGTATCTTATAGCTAGGAGGAGTAACGATCCCGAAACAATGAAACATTATAAAAACTACTACACTGTATTAAGAAAAGTTATTAAAAAGTCCAGAAGTATGTGCATTATGTCTGAGATTAGCACATCTGATAATAAAATTAAAACAATTTGGAATATTGTAAAAAGCCAAACAGGGCAACTGAGAGCACTGGAAGACTATATTTCTATCAAACAATGAAAAGTTTGTTAACAAAAAGTCAGAAGTAGAAAACATTTTAATAATCATTTTTTAAGTGTTGTAGAGAAAATAGGTTCCAGCTATTCATTAGAAATACAAGACAGTATCTGGAAGAGGCAGTACCTATGCAATTTGATAAAATTGAAATTCATCCCACCACTCCCACTGAAATTAGGAAAATAATCAATTCACTCAAAAGTAAAAGCTCACATGGAATTGATGGCATTTCCAACAGAGTACTAAAAGCTTGTTCCCAACAAATAAGTAGGATTCTCAGCCACATATGTAGTAGCTCACTGAAACAGGGAATTTTTCCAGATAGATTGAAATATGCTATTGTTAAACCATTGTATAAAAAATGAGATAGAAGAACTACCGCCCAATCTCACTTCTGACAGATTTATCCAAAACTCTTGAAACAGTTATGTATTCAAGAGTAGCATCACATATTTGTAAAAAAAATGAAGTACTAACAAAATGTCAATTTGGTTTTCAGAAAGGCTTTTCAACAGAAAATGCTATATATGCTTTCACCGATCAAATATTAAATGCAATGAATAACCAAACATCACCTACTGGGATATTTTGTGATCTCTCAAAGGTTTTTGATTGTGTGTATCATGAAAATCTTCTAGATAAGCTTAAGTATTGTGGTATGAGTGGGACAGTGCACAAATGGTTTAATTCATACTTAACTGGAAGAATGCAGAGGGTTGAAATTAACAGACAGATAGTCTACAAAAACCAGCAAAGTCCTCTAACTGGGGAGGTATCAAGAATGGTGCCCCAAAGGGTTCAGTCTTGGGTCCCTTATTCAGTCTTGGGTCCCTTATTGTTCTCAATATATATTAACAACTTGCCACACAATATTCATGAAGATGCAAAGTTAGTTCTTTTTGCTGATGATACAGGTATAGTAATAACACCCAAGAAGCAAGAATTGGCTGAGGAAATTGCAAATAATGTCTTTCAGAAAATTATTAAGTGGTTCTCAGCAAATGGACTCCCATGAAATTTTGAGAAAACACAGTTTATACAATTGTGTACAATAAATGGCATAACACCATTGATAAATATAGACTATGAATGGAAGTTGTTGCTAAGGTTGAATACTCAAAATTTCTGGGTGTGTGCATTGATGAGAAATTGAATTGGAACAAACACATCGATGATCTGCTGAAACAGTTAGATTCAGCTACTTACGCTATTAGAGTTATTGCAAACTTTGGTGATAAACATATCAATAAATTAGCCTACTATGCCTATTTTCATTCACTGTTTTCATATGGCATCATATTTTGGGGCAATTCGTCATTAAGAGAGAAAGTATGCATTGCATAAAAGTGTGTAATCAGAATAATAATTGGAGTCCACCCAAGATCACCTTGCAGACATTTATTTAAGGGACTCGGATATTCACAGTACCTTTGCAATACATATATTCACTTATGAAATTAGTCATTAATAACCCATCCTAATTCAAAAATAACAGCGAAGTGCATAGCTACAACACTAGAAGAACACTAGAAGAATTCACTATTCTGGATTAAATCTCACTTTGGCACAGAAATGGGTGAATTAGGGTGCCACAAAAATCTTTGGTCATTTGCCAAATAGTATTAAATGTCTGACAGATAGGCAACCAACATTTAAAAGAAAATCGAAAGAATTTCTGAATGACAACTCCTTCGACTCAATAGATGAATTCTTAGATATGAAGTAGTAACTAAAAAATTAATTAATTAATTAATTATTTTGTGTAAAGAAAACTTATGTTAAAGTGACACTTTCCACATCATTACAAAATGTCATATTCATGATCTACGGAACAAGGATTAATGTATGTATGTATGTACAATGTATGCTGGATACACTGCCTTGTGGAAAATGCTTTCATATGTTCCACATATTTTTTCCAACAATGCTGTATGCGTAATTACTCTTTGCTCAGTCAGTTGCCTGCCATCTCTTGTTCAAGTATATTATAAGTGAATAAGTTACATTAATTTTTACTCCTTTAAACATAACAAAGTAGTTACTTATCTTTAAAAGAAGAATTTATCAAGAATGTATTAAGTTTATAAAATTCTATGTACTTCATTAAATTAATTTGGTGTATGTGTACTTATCCTCCATTTCTGTAAAATGATTACTGGACAAATAAATTGGAAGAAGTTATTGAGTACATATCGTGGAAAAGAATGTAGATTCAGTGCACTTACATAGATCCTGTACATGGCTGGCATATCACCCCTATGGTTGCTGTCATACCATTTTCCAGGAAAAACATGTGAAAGGCATACCGATGCATTAAGTCCCAATCTCTTTTATTACCTGTATTAAATGGAAAAAAGATTAGAACACAATAATTTCACTTATAAAATCTGTTGTCAAGTAAGTGGTACATGCTGTCAGTAAACTGCTTAACTATGTCTGCACATTTGGACATCCTCGCTACAGGATAAAAGTCCAATGAAGGGTTATCTTCAAAGTTATCTTATCCCCTATATTACAATTGCACACAGAAATGCTAACTTATGGAAAAGAGATACAAGTGATTTAATACTTTATCACTTTTTCTTTAAGTCTTGGATCCCTAGATTAGAATTGTCAGAATTTACAAGTCTGTAGGCATACATACAATGTATTAGTGTAACTGCAGACAGACACATTTTTGTTGAACACTATAATTTTGTAGTTTTGCATTTGAATACTCTGGAGATAAATTAGCGTTGATACAGTTGTTGGCATTAAGTACAATTTCTTATTGTAAAATAAGGCCACGAAAGCTTTTTGAATGCTATAAAATGAAAATGAGAGGCAAGAGCTCTTTTTCTAACTTACAGAGCTGAAAAATCAAACTTTTCATTTATGTAAAGAAAACTGGTACAACTATACAGTGAATTTAAAAAATCTGTAGGGTTCTTCAAAATCTTTCAACAAAAGGTAGGTTTTCAAACTTTCAGCACATGAAAATGGCTACACTACTGATTCAAATTACCTCAAAATATTGGTAAAATATTTGGTATTCAAACATAGCCTGACAAAATAATAACTGTTATATTAGAAGGAGACAGAATGACAGTCTAGTATTTTCTTTCAGAGGCAAAATTCCAAGCAATGCTGACAGAAAGACGAAGTACTATTCCTAGATTTTGAAACATATATGATACTTCCACAGGATGCAAAGAGGAGACCACTCGGGAAGTCTGGAAATGAGAAGTAAGCTATTCAGACCCAAGGTTATATTGTGATGACACGGGGAAAAAAGAAGGAAAAGATATCAGAGAGAATATAATGCAAAAAGCAACTAAGGAAAAAAATCTGAGGAATGGCTATGGGAACCAGCACGACCCCTATTATGCCAACCTTTTCAAAGGCTGCAAGGCAGAGTCATTCTGCAGCACCTATAAACTGAACCCCCTGCCTTGGTACAGAGTTATGACCAACTTTGTGATCTGAACTCAAGACTGAAGAGCCTCAAGGACAAATTCCCAAGGAAATTCATGCTGTACTATGCACCACTTAGAGTCCACTGCATCTCATGTAGTACTATTCAATATATGTAAAATTTCCTTTGCTTCCTGTCTTCCTGTCTTCAAGGTATGTTTTAATAAATTATCTACTGATCCCTTGATTGCATAATGATGGGCTTTCTCTAATTTAAAAACAAAACAATAAACATGATTCGTGCCACAAGAAAAAAGGAAGTCAGTGAGTGAGAAACATATCTCAAAAATAAACTTTGGTATAAAAGAGCAATGCAATTTTTTTTACACTATCTTCATAGCCCCAAACAAATTTCTGAGTGAAAACTGCCTGGGAAAGGATGGCATACATTTAAAGAGGGGTCTATAACACACAAACACAAATGTTTACAGAAGCATGTAAAATCATTAGAAATAAGGGAAACTAATATGGGATGAGGAGGGGATTGTGAAACAGGAAACCTGATATCCACAATTTACATATACAATGAAACAGAACACAGAAAAACCACAAAAAATAATGAGAGCAATTTTAAATATTATGCAGAAAATTATAATGTAACAGCTAGCTCATGCAGAAAGAATGTTAGGGATGTGGGAGCTGCAACATTACCCCATAACAAGATAAGCAGAAACTGTATAAATTGGCTTGACTTATGGAAAAAATATATTACTGGAAATGTAAAACTAACAAGCCAAAAAATAAAGGTATGTAGTTCTTCACTGTAAATTCAAAACATCTATGCACTGTCAAATGGGTGCATAGACACTTTCATTGGAAACATCAGTGAACTCTTATGTATCACTCTAAGCAAAAGCTACTAGGTGAACTAAATATGAATACATTGCTAGATTCCAATGGCAGCAGGAAACTTCTTAACACAATTAAAATATGTGGATTAAACAAACAAAATATCAAATCCAACACCTACAACTGCAAACATCTGTACAAAAATAATCTCATTTTCACAAACCTATATGACTTTTAGTAGAAAGGAAAGAGCATAGTTGCAGCTCTGTAAGACAATGATGCAGTCAAAATACGATTAAATCAGAATAAAAGAAAAGGTACAACACATGGGGAAAAAGAAGACTACATAAACAAAACTTAACAGTTCTTAGGCTTACATATAAGAAAGAAGGATGCGCAATGTTGGAAAGAGATTCTTCAGTGGATCATACAATGACAAATTTTATAAACATCATTCCCAACTATAACATGGCCAGTAAAAAAGACTGATACCAAAACTAGCAATAAAAACAAAACAAAAAAAAATGGATAACAAGAAGCATATATATAACAAGTAATGATGAAAACTTCAAAGAGTATTACGGAAAATATAAAGGAATATATGACAAAGTACTGCAAGCAGCCAAACAAATAGATGCAAAAACTTACATAAGCAGTGCTGACAATAAAAGCAAGGCTTGCTGGTCTATTATAAATAAATAATAACATCTGCGATGAACTATACAAATGTTGGCTTGGTTCCTGCTTTCATGTGGCATGATTGGCCCCAATTGAACAGGTCTATCAGGAGGGTCAATATGGAGCTAGATCAACTGCTTCAGGTGGCCACTTTGTCAAGCTTAAGTTTGGTTCCTGTTGATGGTATTGGTAGGTGGGACTTCACAAGACATGGCCTGCATCTCAGTAGAAAAGGGAAGGGTAAATTTGCTGGGATGATAGCAAAATCTTTAAGGGGGAGGGCACTGAAAGCCTTGCGAGTACCTATTCTTTAGACTAAGGTCAGTGTCTAGTCATCCAACCTTGATTGAAATTAAGCTTAATGAGAAGCTCAGACAGGCACAAACTAGAGATGTTAAAATATCACGAAATTCTTATAACAGTACAGTGAAAAACAATGTTAGTATGTCACAAGATTCTCATAAAAGCACTGTGAAAAATGATGTTAGTATACTGCATCAGAGTATCAGAGGATTAAAAAACAAAGTCAATGAGCTTCTTGTTTGTTTAGAAGATTTAGAAATTGAGGGTGGAACAGATGCACTATGCCTGTCTGAACATGGAAATGGTAAATGTAGGTGGATATAAGCTTTCAGCACATGTAAGTAGAGACGCAGTGGAGAGAGGAGGAGCTGCCATATATGTTAAAATCTGCCATAGTGTGAAACATTTGGAAATTAAAAAATTTTGTATAAAGAAACATGCATAAGCATGTGCATGTTAGCTTAAACAAAATAATGGTACTTTTCTAATTGTAGCCATGTATAGGTCTCATTGGGAATTTTTCAGCTATTTTTTTAAAAACTTGGATTCTTTGTTGTGCTATCTGTCAGACAGAGGGAAGCAAATTATTGTTTTTGGGGATTTCAATGTAGATTTTCTGAAAGAGTCCAATAGAAAGCTTGACCTTGAGGTATCACTTGGTTCTTTCTATTTAACTTCAGTTGTTGATTTTCCTACTCAGGTGGTACAGGAAAGCAGGACACTGATAGATAATGTTTTTCTAGACCAAGATAAATTTAATCAACTAAAAACATCAAGGGCATTCAAATTGGTAATGAACACATTACATATCTGGCCTATGCAGACGACATTGCACTATTAGCATGCATACAAGAAGATCTGAAGAGAAGTATCCAGACCTTGGAGTTATTGGCAGCTAGGATCGGTCTACAAATTAGCTCTGAAAAGACAGAGTATGTGACCATAGGAAGAAAGATCCAGAACTCTCAAGATTTAATTGTGAACAACACCAGGTATAAACATGTGAAAGAGTTCAAATATCTCGGATCATTTTTTACAGAAGTAACATCAACTGAAGCAGAGATAAAAGCACGACTGCAGGCGGGAAACAGATGCTATCACTCTCTAGACCCTATATTAAAATGTAGAAGTGTCTCGCAACAACTAAAGCTACGATTGTATAAGACATTAATAATGCCAGTAGTACTTTATGGTTCTCAAACCTGGAGCACTCGAAAACAAGACCTTAAGTGACTGCTAACATTTGAAAGGAAAGTCCTCAGGAAAATATTTGGACCAGTCAGAGATCAGACTACTGGAGAATGGAGAAGACGCCATAACACTGAATTAGAAGAGCTGTACAAGGAGCCTAACATCTTGGGAGTGATGAGAAGCAAAAGACTGCAATGGGCTGGACATGTTGTTAGAATGGAGGTAACAAGATGGCCCAAAATCACAATGGACTGGATCCCATCAGGCAGCAGACCAGTGGGAAGACCTAGAAAGAGGTGGATCGATGGAGTGAGAGAAGACCTGTTGCAGCTGGGAGTCACGGAAAACTGGAGACAGATAGCAGAAGACAGAGATGGATGGAGAGCTCTAACTGTGGTGGCGCGCGGTCCTCTGGGCCTGATCGCGTGAAGAAGATGAAGAAGAAAAACTTTTCCTGTTAAGAATGGTCTGTCTCATCATGATGCATTGTTAGTTACAGTACATGATGGAGCTTCATACAGTAATGCAAAAAAGCCCTTCAAAATAGTGCATTCAATTAACGATTTAACAATTGAAAAATTTAGGGAAAGCTTGCAAGAGTTAGATGGGGATGAAGTGGACAGGGAACCTGATGCTACTTTAAAATTTAACCTATTTCATGATACCTTTGTGAGTGTATTTGAAAACAGTGAAATATAATTTTAAGAAACCATCTAAAAAGCCATGGCTTACTAAAGGGATAAAAATATCTTGTAAACAGAAAAGGGAAATGTATCTTATAGCTAAGAGGATAATGACACAGAAACAGTGAAACATTATAAAAACTACTGCACTGTATTCAGAAAATTATTACAAAGTCCAGAAGTGTGTGCATTATGTCTGAGATTAGTTCATCTGATAATAAAATTAAAACAATTTGAAACATTGTTAAAAGGGAAACAGGGCAACTGAGAGCACAGGAAGACTGTATTTCTATCAAATTCAACCAAAAGTTTATCATCAAGAAGTCAGAAGTAGAAAACATTTTAATAATCATTTTTTAAGTGTTGTACAGAAAATAGGATCCAGCTGTTCATTAGAAAATGCAAGGCAGTATATGGGAGAGGTAATACCTATGCAATTTGATAAAACTGAAATTCAAGATTGAAATTACAACAATAATAAAGTCACTCAAAAGTAAAATCTCACATGGAATTGATGGCATTTCCAACAGAGTTCCCAACAGATAAGTAGGGTTCTCAGCCACATATGTAGTAGCTCACTGAAACAGGGGATACTTCCAGACAGACAGAAGTACGCTGTTATTGAACCATTGCATAAAAAAGGGGATAGGACTGATGCTAACAACAACCACCGAACCTCACTTCTGACAGCTTTCTCAAAAATCATGGAAAAAGTAACATATTAACAAGTAGTATCACAAATTTGTAGAAATGAAGTACAAACAAAGCGTCAATTTGGTTTTCAGAAAGGCTTTTCAACAGAAAATGCTATATACGATTTCACTGTTTAAACATTGGATGGGACAGCGCACAAATGATTTAATTCATGAAACTTCGTGGCAGATTAAAACTGTGTGCCGGACCAAGACTCAAACTCTGCTGCAAAGTGAAAATATCATTCTGGGAACATCCCCCAGGCTGTGGCTAAGCCATGTCTCCGCAATATCCTTTCTTTCAGGAGTGCTAGTTCTGCAAGGTACGCAGGAGAGCTTCTGTAAAGTTTGGAAGGTAGGAAATGAGGTACTGGCAGAAGTAAAGCTGTGAGAATGGGGCGTGAGTCATGCTTGGGTAGCTCAGTTGGTAGAGGACTTGCCCACAAAAGGCAAAGGTCCCGAGTTCCATCCTCAGTCTGGCACATAGTTTTAATCTGCCAGAAGTTTCATATCGGCACACTCTCCGCTGCAGAGTGAAAATCTCATTCTGGATTTAATTCATATTTAACTGGAAGAATGCAGAAGATTGAAATAAACAGTACAGGTAGTCTCCAAAAATCAACAGAGTCCTCTAACTGGGGAGGTATCAAGGATGGTATCCCACAGAGTTCAGTCTTGGGTCCTTTATTGTTCTTAATTTATATTAATGACTTGCCACTCTATATACTTGAAGACGCAAAGTAAATTCTTCTTGCTGCTGATACAAGTATAGTAATCACACCCAACAAACAAGAATCAGCTGAGGAAATTGTAAATAACATCTTTCAGAAAATTATTAAGTGGTTCTCTGCAAATGGACTCTCATTAAATTTTGAGAAAACACAGTTCATACAGTTCTGTACAGTAAATTTCATGACACCATTGATAAATATAGTCTACGAACAGTAGTCTGTTGCTAATGCAGAATATTCAAATTTTCTGGGTGTGTGTATTGATAAGAAATCGAATTGGAAGAAACACATCAATGATCTACTGAAACGGTTAGGTTCAGCTACTTACATACACTGTTAGGGTTATTGCAAATTTTGGTGGTAAACATATCAGTAAATTATCCTACTATGCCTATTTATATTCACTGCTTTCATATGGGACCATGTTTTGGGATAATTCATCATTAAGAGAAAAAGTATTCATCGCACAAAAGTGTGTAATCAGAATAATAGTTGGAGTCCAACCAAGATCACTTTGCAGACATTTGTTTAAGGAATTCGTAATATTCATAGTGCTTTCACAATGCATATATTCACTAATGAAATTTGTTGTAATCAACCCATGAGTTGTGTAGCTAAAACTCTAGAAGGAAGGACGATTTTCACTATTCTGGGTTACATCTGACTTCAGCACAGAAGAGGGTGAATTATGCTGCCACAGAATCTTTGGTCATTTGCCAAATAGCATTAAAAGTCAGACAGATAGCCAACCAACATTTAAAAACAAATTAAAATAAATTCTGAATGACAACTCCTTCTACTTAATACATGAATTTTTAGATATGAAGTAGTAAAAAGAAGATAACAATTAATTATTTTGTGTAAAGAAAACTTATGTTACAAATAAACACAAACACACACACTGTTGCATTTCGAAATCTTTCCTTTGTCACTGTTGCATTTCGAAATCTTTCCTTGCGGATGGATATGTGTGTGTGTGCGAGTGTATACCTGTCCTTTTTTCCCCCTAAGGTAAGTCTTTCCGCTCCCGGGATTGGAATGACTCCTTACCCTCTCCCTTAAAACCCACGTCCTTTCATCTTTCCCTCTCCTTCCCTCTTTCCTGATGAAGCAACCATTTGTTGCGAAAGCTTGAATTTTGTGTGTATGTTTGTGTTTGTTTGTGTGTCTATCGACCTGCCAGCACTTTCGCTTGGTCACATCATCTTTGTTTTTAGAAAACTTATGTTAAAGTGACATGTTCCACTTCATTACAAAATGTCATATTCATGATCTATGGAACAAGTATTAATGTATGTATGTATATCTAAAAACAAAGATGATGTAACTTACCAAACGAAAGCATTGGTATGTTGATAGACACACAAATAAACACAAACACACACAAAATTCAAGCTTTCGCAACCCACGGTTGCTTCATCAGGAAAGAGGGAAGGAGAGGGAAAGACGAAAGGATGTGGGTTTTACGGGAGAGGGTAAGGAGTCATTCCAGTGCCAGGAACTGAAAGACTTACCTTAGGGGGAAAAAAGGACAGGTACACACTCGCACACACACACATATCCATCCGCACATATACAGATACAAGCAGACATTTGCCTTTACAAATGTCTGGCATGGAGGCCTTAAATCTGGGAATGAACATATTCATGTTTTAGTCCCACTGTTTAATGACACCCTTAAAAAATGAAAAACACAGATAACCACAGAGCAGTATACAGATGAAGTTAAAAAGGTATTTAAGTAAGCAATGTGTAAATCCATTAAATTGAAGAAAATTAAACTTTTGCAAGACTGTCTTTTTTATCTCCCTAATTAAACTTTAGAGATAACAATATTTTTCTGTTCTTTCATTAGGTGAAAATATTTAAAAAAATATTGAAGACAAATTTTCATTAACTTACAAAGTACAGGTGTGTTAAAGTTATGAAAATGATCTGCTTAGAAGAAGTGAATCACCATAACAACACTTGCCAGCAGCAGACAAACAAGTATGGAAATGTGTTCACTATGATTCATCAAGTAATACAGAATAGTATGAAGTTCATACTGCCCACATCATCTGTTGGTATAAAGTAGTACTGTTTCCACAGAGCACCAAACCTCAGCGGGTCTCTGAACAAAAAAGGGAGAAACTTTCTGTTCACAATGTGGTTTTCCTGAACACCAGAAATGGAAACATGCTCTCCAACATATATACACCTCATGTTACCCTTACTGACTTAATCTCTACTGAAACACCTCTTTTACCACAATGAGAGAATTTCATAATTTACTCTGCTTTTTCTTTCCTCCTCCTCCCATTTCCTTCTCTATGGTTTTTTCCCTTTTTCCTCCTATTTCATGACTGCATATTTTATTCCACTTTTCATATCTCTTCCTGTTTAATTCATCTGAATTTATGCTCACATCTGTCAATTTTTCCCCATTAAGAACAGTGTTTTGAATTCTATGTGCTAGGAAGTCCTGAATTCAGTCACAAATCTGGGCTGATACTCAGTATGCTTGTACTTTTGTTCAGTAAATGTTAGAGCAGAACTGAATTGAATGTCTTCTGAAGTCAAGCAACAAGCCCTTGTCTGCTGTGCTCTGGATTTCAAGACAATCTCTGGTTATAGAATCCATACTGAAGTTTATAGTTGAGATTTTTTATTCTCCAATAATGTCACAATGCATGAGCATAAAACACATTTTATATATCTACAAGAGATTCAAATCAGTGATACATGCCTATAATTATTTGCATCTGTCTGATGAACCTTCTCAAAAACAGGAATGACCTGCACTTTTTTGCAATTTTCTTTGGTACCATGTGTTGCTCCAGCAACCTGCAATGAACTACTGTTTGAAGGAAAGCAGATTTTTCACAAACTCTACTTAGAATGTCACAGGCATCTCATCCAGTAAAGATGCCTTTCCACTAATAAACAGTTTTGGTTGATTTTCTATTACATGACTGTTTATCTCAATATCTGCTATTTAGGAGTTCCTGTGATGGTTGAAAGGATGAGCCATTTTCAGATCTCCCAAGGTGAAACAATTTAGGACAGAATTCAGTCATTCAGTCTTCTTTCAGTCATCTTGCATTTCAGCACTGGTAACTGGTACAGTGACAGAGTGACTAATAAATGATTTTGGTTTGCTTACTGACTTACCTATGAGCAAATCCTCAAAGGCTTTGTAATCAGTTCAGTTGGCAAAATTTTATGTTCAAATTCATTGAACACTTCTCAGATTGTTCTCCTTGTCTTTATTTTGGTTTTATTCAGCTTTTACTTGTCAACTAGTTTTCAACTTCTCTTTTTGATCCTAGAAACTTTGTAACCAGGTTATTGAACCTTGGTGGATCATTCCCATCCTTCACAACATTGTTCAACACATATTAGCCTAAGGAATATTGTAAAATGCTTTAGAATTATGTCTGCTATAGCCCCCCTCCCACCCCCCTCCCCTGCCCAATCCTCAGAGCCTAACATTTGATTATGACTGTTCAGATATTCTGCAATTTGTTTTCTGTCACTCTTGTTAAGCAAAGATATTTTCCCATTTTTCTTAACATCTCTTAACACCTGTAGTCACTGATGCTATAATAGTGTTGTGGTCCCTGATGTCCTCTACAGTATGTGATTCAAAATGGTAGGGTCTATTAGTTAATAGGAAACCTAAGACATTGCCTTAATGAGTTGGTTCCCGTAACTGTCTGTACAAAGTAAATTTTGACAAGACATTCAGAACAATCTAAATCACTATGTGATCAAAAGTACCCGGACATCCCAAAAACATGCGTTTTTCATACTAGGTGTGTTGTGTTGCCAGCTACTGCCAGGTACTCCGTATCAGCAACCTCAGTAGTCATTAGATATTGTGAGAGAGCAGAATGGGGTGCCCAGCAGAACTCACAGACTTCGAACTTGGTCAGGTGATTGGGTGTCACTTGTGTCACACATCTGTAAGTCCACCCCTGGTAGCTGAATGGTCGGCATGACGGATTGTCAATCCTCTGGTCCCGGGTTCAATTCAGAGCTGGGTCGGGGAATTTTCTACACCCAGGGACTGGGAGTTGTGCTGTCCTCCTCATCATCCTATCATCCTCATCGACTGCAGGTCACCGAAGTGGCATCAAATTGAAAGACGGGCACCCGGTGAACGGTCTGCCCGACGGGAGGCCCTAGCCATATGATTAAATTAAATAAATACATCTGTAAGCGAGATTTCCACACTCCTAAACATCCCTAGGTCCACTGTTTCTAATATGATAGTGAAGTGGAAATGTGAAGGGACACGTACAGCACAAAAGCATACAGCTCAACCTTGTCTTTTGACTGACAGCGACCACAGACGGTTGAAGAGGGTCATAATGTGTAATAGGCAGACATCTATCCAGACCATCACACAGGAATTCCAAACTGCATCAGGAACCACTACAAGTACTATGAGTTATGCGGGAGGTGAGAAAACTTGGATTTCATGGTCAAGCGGCTGCTCATAAGCCACACATCACGCCGGTAATTGCCAAACGACACCTCGCTTGGTGTAAGGAGCGTAAACATTGGATGAATGAACAGTGGAAATATGTCGTGTGAAGTAATGAATCATGGTACACAATGTGGCAATCTGATGGCAGGGTGTGGGTATGTCAAATGCCCAGTGAATGTTATCTGCCAGCAGTAAAATTTGGAGGCCGTGGTGTTATGGTGTGGTTATGTTTTTCATGGAGGGGGCTTGCACCCCTTGATGTTTTGCATGGCACTATCACAGCACAGGCCCACTTTGATATTTTAAACACCTTCTTGATTTCCACTGTTGGAGAGCAATTTGGGGATGACAATTGCATCTTTCAACACGATCGAGCACCTGTTCACAATTCACAGCCTGTGGTGGAGTGGTTACACAACAATAATGTCCCTGTAATGGACTGGTCTGCACAGGGTCCTGACCTGAATCCTATGAAACACCTTTGGGATGTTTCGGAATGCTGACTTCGTGCCAGGCCTCACTGATCGACATTGATACCTCTCCTCAGTGCAGCACTCTATGAAGAATGGGCTGCCATTCTCCAAGAAACCTTCCAGCACCTAACTGAACATATGCCTGCAAGAGTGGAAGCTCCCATCAAGGCCAAGGGTGGGCCAACACCATACTGAATTCTGGCATTACCGATGGAGGGTGCCGTGAACTCGTAAGTCATTTTCAGCCAGGTCTCTGGATACTTTTGATCACATAGTGTATGAAAAATAGGCAGATTAAAGTAGAAAAAAATGAATTTATTTCTGAACTAAATTACAATATTTGGAATCATACAAACCATGACTATGATCTCTAAATGCTTGCATATCTTCTTTATAAGTCTTTCCATTAACTTTAATAACTGCATTCATAGAACCCATTTGTTCATAATGTGACTGATGAGCCCTGGAAGTCATATAATACGTTTTTAACATTTTAAAATGTTAACCTTTAATGTAAAACTCATTTATGTTTTATTATATCTTCTACTTTAAGCATTATGACTATGAATAAATGAAACGAGCTATGGTATTTCTCTGGAAATGTAATGAACACATTCATCTATACAGTCAGATCAAGACACTGCCTTTCTAAGTGCAAAGCAAGCAGAAATGCATATTCATTGTTTTATCCATGTAATAGTGCCACATCGTTTGCTATTCATCTGGATACCTAGAAATTTCACACATGGAGCCTCACTCATTAGTTTCTACTTCAGGTAGTTGTAGCTAATTTTTATTTGTTTTCTGTTTCATTATCCTGCTGGCTGTGTGTGGTATTGGTGTGTTTGGGCAACATAAGTGAGTCAAATTATGAACCTTGTGGTTCACAATATGTTTCCTTGCTAAGAATTTAATTTTATTCCTGTGCTGCCATTAGATAATGTGACACTCTGGTTACTGTTATTGACTCCATCCATGGAATGGGGGTGACTTTAGTGTCATAATGTGTTAGCTTCCCCAGTAAAATTTTACTACCTACATTGCCAAGGTCACAAACTGAGCAGTAGTTAAAGGATTATTGTGAAAAATATTGTTCAATATTCCATTATAAGCTAACTTATCAAACATTTTTGTAAATATGGTAGAGAGGGGGGTGGGCCTATAAGTGGAGCTCATGAACTTATCTCCACTTTTAAAAATGGATTTACTACTGCATATTTCAGTCTTTCATGAAATACAACTTGACTCATTGACTTTTTAGAAGGGAACTCAAGGGTGGCACTATCGAGTTTGCACAATATTCCTGTACGTTGGTTGAAACACCAGCATAGCCAACAGAGTTACTGCTCTTTAGTGAGTTAATCAATTTTGACATATCTTTAACAGCTGAATCAGGAAAACTAATGTATGCTGATGGATTATGCAATACTTGTCAATGTAAATCTAATTTTTCTGCTTTCTACAGTTCACTTTTTTCCTTAATTTTCTATTGCTATTAGAAAGAATTAATTGAATTTGGTGGACAATGATTTGAATGTGACATAATCTGTCTTGTAGCTTCTGTCATTGGTGAACTCAATATCATTGGCCTTACAGATTTTATTCATTTCATGTTTAATGAGGCTATAAATTGCCTTTACTTTGTTCTTGAAATGTTGTGATTTTATGCATTATTCGTTTATCCAATAGAATAAATAACGGAAGTTCAACTTGTGAAGAGCTCATATTTGAGATTATAGATAGTCAGGAAAATATGATGGAGTATTATTATTAAAAATTCCTACAGCATCTTCTTATGTTCTTGAAATGTTGTGATTTTATGCATTATTCGTTTATCCGATAGAATAAATAACGGAAGTTCAACTTGTGAAGAGCTCATATTTGAGATTATAGATAGTCAGGAAAATATGATGGAGTATTATTATTAAAAATTCCTACAGCATCTTCTTATACCCTAATAACTTTTACACATACAAGTACATACTGTTCAGGCTGGCGTAAAATATAGCAAACAACCTTTTTTGGGAAAATAAAAATTTGCTTCCCATTTAACTCAATGTATTTGGTACTTCATGATTCCATTTTTTAAAAGTCAAACTTGATACAATATTAATTTGTGGCACAGAAAACATTTTATAACTGGGCCCTCTTATCAATCACCAGACACGTACCAAAATGTAATTGAAAATGTCTAGGAAACGACAGCTTCTAATATATATTTTGCCTAATTATATTGTCGTCATTGCAAGAGATTTAACTCATCCAAAAGTTAATTATGATGGTAACAGTACTGTAGTAGGTGGGTGTAATAAGACATGCAGTGAAACAGTAATAAATACTTTCTTGGAAAACTACATATAGAGGATATTTCAAAAGCCCACTACTTATGGACATTTATGAAGCACATATTTACTTCAATACAATTTATTTCTTGAGCAATTAGGAAAGTCAATGATGTATATATTATTGTCAGTGGTGTTTAGAAACAGTTGCAACCACTAAAACTAAACAATCCCCAGGGCTAGACTAAATCCTGGCTAGTTTCTATACAGAATTTGCAGGTGAGTTAACCCTCTGTTAACTGTAATAATATTATTCTGATGCCAGCATAACTTCAGAGTAATACACTGAGAATAACTGATCTAGGGGGCATTTGTAAATCATCAAGTACAAAACTAAGTAGAGACTCAACAGTATGAAAAGGACACATTGCTGCCCAATATCAACCAGCGACTCCTCCTATATACATAGGGTATAAGAACAGACCCACAAAATTACAGACCAATATCCTTAACATCAGTTTACTATAGAACTCTTGAGCATATTCTAAGTTTGAATATAAGAAATTTTCTTGAGATGGAAAAACTTCAGTCCACGAATTAGTGTGGATTTAGAGAAAGCATTTCCTCATGTGAAACTCAGCTTGCCGTTTCCCCAAACAGTATTCAGCATACCGTGGATGAAGGGCCACAGGCAAATCCCATATTCCTATGTTTCTAGAAAATGTTTACAAAGTGGCCCACTGCAGACTGTTAACAAAGATTTGAGCATATGGAATAATGAGAATAGGTTCTCGTGGATGTGAGTGGCTGGAATATTTTTTAAGTAACAGAAGCCAGTACATTGTCCTTGATGGCAAGTATTCAGAGATGAGGTATAGTCAGGAGTCCCCCAGGAAAATATGATAGGACCACTCTTCCTCTCTTATTGTGGGAGTATGAGACTTTCCAGATATTTTGTAGCCAAAGTTTGGAAATAAATAATTTTGTTGAGTGGAAGTGAAATCTCGTACTAATGTTGAATATAAATGAACAAGCTTTATTGGTAGAGTTATATACATTTTTGTTATCCAGAATAATTGTTCAGAATATAAAGTTTTAATTATTATCTAAGAAGATATATTAGGGGACAAGTCCTGTTTTGTGAAGTTTATTATATACATGAGGTATTCTGCTGGTCTCTGTGCCATTCGAAAAGAGTTAAGGATGTACTTGGAGTCTTGATGGGCAAAGTAGTCAAAGGCAGCAAAGAGTCTTCTGTGCCAGCTGTGCTGTCAAGGAATAACACTGACCAGAAGTTTATGCCAATAATGTATATGTACAGGTACTGAAAAAAAAACCACTTATTATTCTTTGCCCAGAAGGTCTCCTGTAACAAAATACTTACCATATAATATGCATTGTACTTAAAGGCACATTAAAAGCCTTAAATTATCAGAGTTGCCAAGTCCTGGTTTTTAGTAAAGTACTTAAAGGCACATTAAAAGCCTTAAATGATCAGAGTTGCCAAGTCCTGGTTTTTAGTAAAAATTAAATTAATCTGCAGGGGTAAGATAGTATAAGAAGATATTTACAAGTCGAGGGTTTCACAGACTTCTTCAAGCTGAAGGTTACAATGAGGTAACTTAAAATACATATGCAGAAAAAACTGTGGCTCTTTGGTTGATTCTGGGGGCAGGGGACCAAACAGTGAGGTCATTGGTCCCATTGGATTAGGGAAGGATGGGGAAGGAAGTCGGCCATGCCATTTCTATGGAACCATCCTGGCATTTACCTTCAGCAATTTAGGGAAATCATGGAAAACCTAAATCAGGATGGCTGGACACGGATTTGAGTCATCCTCCTCCTGAATGCAAGTCCAGTGTACTAACCACTGTGCCACCTTGCTCAGTGTGGCTCTTTGCTGATGACACTGTTGTGTATGGGATAGTGATGTCTTTGAGTTATTGGAGGAGGATACAGGATGAATTAAACTGAATTCCTGTTGGTGAACTTTTCTAGATGTAGAAAAATGAAAGTTAATGCAGACAAGTAGTAAAAATAATCCTGTACTGATCAGGTACAGTATCTACATCGACATCTAGATCTGTAGTTTGAAAACCAGAGTGAATGTCCCATTGTACCAGTTATTAAATATTAGGGTTTCTTCCCATTCCATTCCACATATGGAATGCAGGAAGAATGATCATTTGAATGCCTCCGTGCATGCTGTAGTTACTCTAATTTTTGTCCTCACGATCCCTATGTAAGTCTTAAATAGGGAATTGTTGTATATTCCTAGAGTAATCATTTAAACCAGTTCTTGAAATTTTTTTAGTAGACTTTTTCAGTATCTCTGTGACACTTCCCCACAGATCAAACAAATCTGTGACCATCCATGCTGCCCTTCCCTGTATACATTCAATATACCCTGTTGGTCCTATTTGGTTCGTGTCCCACACACTTGAGCAATATTCTAGAACCAGTTGCACAACTGATTTGTAAGCAATCTCCTTTGTAGACTAACTGCACTTCCCCAGTATCTTACCAATAAACTGAAGTCTTTCACTTGCTTTACACATGGCTCAGTCTATGTGATCATTCTATTTCATATACCTACAAAGTGTTACACCCAGGTACTTCTAAGAGGTGGCCGATTACAAAAGTGACTCATTGATATTATAATGATAGGATACAACATTCTTTACATTTTGGGAAGTGTGCAACTTTATATTTTTGAAAGTTTAGCACAGTTACCAATCTTTGCACCACTCTGAAATCTTATCAAAACGTGACTGAATATGTGTGCAGCTTCTTTTCAGAGAGTACTTCATTATAGATAACTGCATCATCTGCAAGAAGTCTGAGGTCACAATTAATATTGTCTGCAAGGTCATTAATATACAACATCAACAGCAATGGTCCCAAACCACTTTCCTGGGGCATACCCTAAGTTTCTTCTGCTTCTAATGATAACTCTGCATCCAAGATAACATGCTGCATCTTCTATACTAAAAAGTCCTCAATCCAGTCATGAATTTCATTTGATATATCATATAATCACACTTCTGACAATAAACAAATGCTTTTCAGAAATCAAGAAATACTATCTCTGCCTGACTGGCTTGATCCAGAACTTTCAGTATGTCAGGTGAGAAAGGTGCGAGCTGGGTTTCACGTGATTCATGTTTTCAGAATCTATGCTGGATGGCAGCTCAGAACATGTTCAGGATTCTACAACAAACCAATGTTAAGGATGTTGGATGGTAGGTTTCCCCCCCCCCCCCCCCCCCCCCTCAAGAACTTGCACAGTTTTTTGTGCGAGGGATCTATGATAGTTTATAGTTATAGGAGAGAGGCTAATCAGCTGCAACTTTACTGTAGAATCTGATAGGGATTCTATCCAGGCCTTGGAGTTTTGTTCAGTTTTAACAATTTTAGCTGTTTCTCAACACCAATGACAATAACACTTATTTAACACATCTTTTCACTGGTAAGAAAAATTAAATTGGGGCAGTTCTCTTGGATTTCCTTCTATTATAGTGGTCATTGAAGGCTTTGTGGATTGCTCTCTTGACAGCCAAATAAGTTTTGTTCAGCATCTCTCCTATGCTTTGTTTTACAACTATTATGCAGTACTCTCTGTTTCTTTATGGTGATTGTTTATGACAGAGGGGGTTCCCATATGGACTATGTTAGTATTAGTGCTGTGTCACTTAACACAGTCATGTTGATTAAATATCTAGGTGTAATGTCTACATCTTCAAAGAATAAGGTTTCTTAGAGAAAAGTATAGAGATTTTAAATTATTTTTTTTATAACTTCAATTCAAACTTCCTACAAAGTTTCTCAGAACTCTACTTAATTTTATAACACACTTTACATATGTTTTATGTAACTTTTATATAATATTATGAATATTTTCAGGTCATTTTATGATAATTTGGTTAGACTAATGGGAGCATGCTCTAAATGTAGGAAAATGTAAGTTAATTCAGATGATTAGGATAAATACAATAGTAGAGGTATGCATCCTGACACAGTCATGTCAATGTAGTCAATCTAATGTGCCGTTGTGAAGCAATATGAAATGGAATGAGCACAAAAGATCAGTGGTAGAGAAGACAAGTGGTTTGCTTCAATTTATTGGGAGAATTCTAGGAATGTGTAACTCATTTATAAAGGAAACTGTATATAGAACAACTAATTTGACCTATTGATGAGTACTGTTCAAATGTCAGGGATCCACACAAGGTCAGATTAAAGGAAGACATCCAAAAAATTCAGAGATGTTTTGTTATATTTATTATCGCTAGGTTCGATCACTATGAAAGTATTACAGAGATGCTCCATGAACTCAAATGGGAATCCTTGGACAGAGGACAACATTCTTTTTACAAAACAGTATTCAAAAAATTTAGAAAATTGGCATTCGAGGCAGACAGTAGAATGATTCTACTGCCATCAGTATACATCTCACAAAAGGATCACAAGGACAAGGCAAGATAATTACAGTTCACACAGAGACATAGACAGTCACTTCCCGCTCACTCTATTAGCAAGTAGAAAAGGAACAGAAATGACTATTAGTGGTACAAGGTGTGCCATATGGTTGCTTGTGGACACTGTATGTAGATTTAACTGCAGATGCAGATGTAGACCACCGGACATATGTGCTAGTTTATTACTCAGCTGGTAGGCAGTGTCATTTTATTTTATTATAGCTTATTAGTAAAACCTGGAATTTGTTAACGTTTAATCTTTCTTTCCTTATGAGCCATTGTTCACCAGTGCTAAAGTCCCAAACATTCTGATTCTAGAAATTTAAATTTAAGTTTGGATTTTTTGTCACATAGTTGAGTTTACAAAGCAGACATTGTTTTTAATATTTTACTTCATTTTTACATTTTTTATATTTAACACTCCTTTATGACACAACAATTCATTCTTTTAATGTTGGCAAGAATGAACAATGTATGAGCCTCTAGAGAAAACATAACAATGTTGCTGGAGAATGTACTTAAACACTCTGTAAATGAAACGATTCACCTGCTTTTATCATTGTCGTTTCACTTACGGTTGTTAACTGTTATCAGGTATGTGTATTGAAACAAAAATATCAAAATTTTGTATCAATTTTGTGCCAAACATAATGTCTGTTTGTGAAATACTGATATTCACGTGCCAGTTTTTTTTTTTTTTTACTTTGTTTTTGAAAAATAAAGGAAAATATGAAAATCCATGTTCCAGTTGTTTCAGGAAATGTTGGAAGATTTTGTCACTGGAAATATTTGTTTGTCAACAGATGTTCCCTCACTTTCGAGAACCTCTGTGTGTAGAAAGTCATACACAACGATAGCTCTAACATGGTTATACAACAATTTTTGTACATCTTCAAAGAATCAGATTTCTTAAATAAAATACAACAGTTCTAAATTCATTATCTTTGTTATAACTTTAGTTTTGACCTCCTACAAAATTTCTCATTACTCTACTTCACTTTATAACAAACTTTACATATGTTTCATATCATTTTTATGACAATTTATTGATATTTTCAGGCCATTTTGGTGATAATTTTTGCTGTATTTTAGGTCATACATATCCAGGAGCTTTTTCATTTTCACACTTAATGAATTCTCATTAGGGAAACTGCCCCCCTTCCCCCTCCCCCTGCCACTTTCAGGTGAGTTAATTTCGTTATTAACTGTAATGATATTCTTCTGATGCCAGCACAACATCAGAATGATACACACAGAATGGCTGATCTAGGAAGCAGTTATAAGTGCTATGTCTGATTGTCTGATAACAGCATCACTGCCAGAAAACTAAGTACAGAGATCACAGTATGAAAAGGACAGAATGCTACTCACCACAGATGAGGCATAATGTCACAGACACAAACAATGAAAACATTGCTACACTTTTAGCTTTCAGACAAATGGGCCTTTTTCGGAAAACGCACACCCACACACACTCAATTCACACACATGTGGTTACTGTCTATGGCCGCTTGGGCCTGACAGTGCCTTGTGCCTGTGCTGATGTGAGCAGCAATCCATGGCGGATGGTGGGTTAAGGAGGAGGCATGGGATGGGGAGGGATAGCAGTGTAGGTGTGGGGGAATTTTGTGCTGTTGCTAGAGCAAGCAGAAGTTTTAAGCATGTGAGTGAAAGCTATATGGGAGAAGAGGCAACAAGCCACGTAGTTCCTTCCAGACCACTAGAGGCGCTAGGGGTCAAACGAAGCTGGAACTGACCAATGAGAGCTGTCCAATGGCGGTTGCTGATATTCTATCATCTTGCTCTGTATGAAGTCTACAGTTACAGTTGTCTTTCTATTTGTTTCATATTGACATACTACTGATCTTCATTATAAACAGTTTTTTTTAGTTTAAATTTCATAAAATTCACCATGGAACTGAAGAGATTTCCTGCTGAAAATATGTCTACAATTAATCCTAAGGTAAGACATTTAATTTTCAGTAAATAATCTTGTAGGCTATAAATGAAATGTATTCTCTTCCATTGTGAATTAAGCTGTGTGATTCCCATTTGTTTGTTTAAATAGTTTTGATACGTCTGTAGTAATTTTATTTAATGAAGAATTTTATGGGTTTTTTTCCAGAATATTTAACACAACAAACTGACATTGAAATACTACTGTAAATTACCTGGCTGTTGATCTGTATATTATGTGGGTTCAATGGTGAAAATTAGCAACAAGCATTTCCACAGGTTCCCAAAACAACATCAAGAGTTGCTTCTGAAGTGGAAAAGTGTTTGTAAGCTGTCACCTGATGTGAACTGTGCTACTTATTTTGCTTGTGAAGATCTTTTTTTTTTTTTTTTTTGTGTTTCCAAAACATGTCTGACAGTCACTGCTCAAGAAAACATCAAAAATAGACTTGTAAACGAACACACTTATATTGATTTCTGTCAACATATAAAAGCTCCAGGATGTTTTGTGCATCATAGAAACCAGATGCAACACCTGAAACTGACAGTAAGACAAAACAAGCCTGTAGTGTAAATAACTATAGCTAAATAAAACTGTAGCAGCTAAATTGGACTCCAAATATTCCTGAGTAATAGGTTTGTCACTGCTGTATTGCAGTGTGTGATAGCTGTGTTTAAAGTATTTTATTATGATGCTAGCCAAAACAATTACATAGCATGCCCAGAAAACTGAGATAAGAAAATTAAAAGCAAAAGAAAAAACCTACAACAAACATAAACAAGGAGGAGTGCAACCCGCAATGTTTAACCTTTTTTAGTTCACCTCCATACCACTAGAGGCACTGCTATTGGTCTGTTTTTCCCTCTTGTAACACAGCAGTTTCACTTCTCTTTTCTTGTTGTTCTGTGGCTTGTTTGGGGCAGGATAGGGCTGCTAGGAGTGGGGAAAAGACTAGTAGGTGCATTGATGGAACAGAAAGTGTGGACAGTTCTGGAGTGGCAACAGGGAAGGGGGTGGAGAACAGGGACTAGCAAAGGCTGCAACCACGGCAGGAAGGGAGAGTTCCCACCTGTATGTTTCAGAAAAGCTGGTCTCAGTAGGAAGGACCCAGTGGCACTGGCTGTGAAGCAGCAGTGTATCCCAGCCTCCTGACTGCACCTAGCAGTCCTGTACCCACTGTAACCTGACTCGTTTCTACAGCAGTACAACACTTCCCCATCCCTACCCTGCTATCCTCCCTTCTCCACTCCATGTCTCCTACTTACCCCCCTACCCCCATCCACCCACCAAAGATTGCTGCTGATGTCAGACGCAGCCACAGCCTGCATTTGGACACGCGCGTGTGTGTGTGTGTGTGTGTGTGTGTGTGTGTGTGTGTGTGTGCGTGCGTGTGATTGTGTGGTGGGTAGGTGGAAGGGTTTGTGTGTGTGTGTGTGTGTGTGTGTGTGTGTGTGTGTGTGTGTGTGCATGTGTGTTTTCTGCTTCTGAAGAAGGACTTTTTTAAAAGATAAAAGTATTGTGTCTGTCCGTGTCTAAACACCTCCTCTTGCAGTGATTAGCAGTCTATCCTTTACATATTGTTGTGTGTGTGTGTGTGTGTGTGTGTGTGTGCGTGCGTGTTTTTGTGTGGTGGGTAGGTGGAAGTGTGTGTGTGTGTGTGTGTGTGTGTGTGTGTGTGTGTGCATGCGTGTTTTCTGCTTCTGAAGAAGGACTTTTTTAAAAGATAAAAGTATTGTGTCTGTCCATGTCTAAACACCTCCTCTTGCAGTGATTAGCAGTCTATCCTTTACATATTGTTGTTATTCCATCCTGGACTTTCTACTGTTTAAGTACAGGGACAAATGTAATCATTATGAAATGAGCAATGAATGTCAACAAGAAGACAGCCTACACCACCAATTATTGACCATTCTCATCACATATAAACTGGCCCATATTGCAACAAGTATTCCTGTTTAGTCATATGATTATGTGGCTTTTAGTTTTTTTTACTTGTAAGAGTATTGTTGTTGTTGTGGTCTTCAGTCCTGAGACTGGTTTGATGCAGCTCTCCGTGCTACTCTATCCTGTGCATGCTTCTTCATCTCCCAGTACCTACTGCAACCTACATCCTTTTGAAGTAAGAGTATTAGGCACTTTATTTTTAATGCCTTGTATACTGTGTCTGTCTATGTAAGAAAAAATGTATGGGGAAAATGTTAGTGTGTGTGTGGTGTGTGTGTGTGTGTGAGAGAGAGAGAGAGAGAGAGAGAGAGAGAGAGAGAGAGAGAGAGAGAGATAGATAGAGAGAGAGAGATTCCAGCAAATAGTCAGTGTAAGTGGTTGAGTTCTGTACTGTTTTTAAGTACATGGTACAACATATTTTTTTTGAGAGGCAGCTTCCATTAGCACAGTCAGAACAAGACATGATTTTTAAAATTATTTGTTCATCATGTTCCACAGATCCCATCAAGATGGAGAGTATTCAAGGATGTGGAATGTATCAAAGTATATACTGACAAAAGAGAAGAAACTGTTACAAATTTACTGTAATCTGTCTCCTGTATTAGCAAACTATCACTCTTCTTCTCAGTATTAGTTGCACTTCACCAGCTAAATAGAACATAGTAAGACTGCTTCCTCAGTTATATGAAATAATTTCCACTTAACATTTATTGATAGTTTAATATTTACTTGATTACAATGGTATTTTTCAAAGAACTTAGTTACCGGCTTTTGGAACAACAGTGGCCAGTTCACAATATACTATTATTTGTCATGCAGCTTTATAATTATTAGCGCTTCTCACCATGTAGCTAACAGAAATGTTCAGTTCTTGAATCTCAATAATCGGATTATTTTTAGAAGGAATGGTTAATGAGACAGCTGCTGTTGTTCCCATGAACACCCATAAACTGTGCCAACATGGAATGTAAGTGACCAGCAAAACAAGTGATGGTGTTTCACAGATTCTTACTGAAGCTACCCAGGGATGACATGCAGTAGCTGTTGTTCCCCTGAACAGTAAACAATGTCAACATCCAATGAAATTATCTCTGCTTAGAGAAATTTGTGATTCTCTTGGATAGCTTCACCTGAAGAATTGATTCTCATCTTAATGAAACAGTGATAGTGAAAATGATAGATTTTGTCACATTTGCAGTCATTTCATTAGATGTAACCAAGCTTGCAATCTCTACAGAAGCTGCTACATTATTTTCTAATAATTCTGATGTCCTGTTTGCTCATTATAATGATGTGTATGGAAATGAAACTTCCAAGTCTGCTGTGAGTTAATTACTGTGCGAGAAGACTCATACAAAAGTTGTTTTTTGGTGAACTCTTAACACTATGCCTTATCACTTTGGTCCAGTGTAAACAGAAAGATTATTATGTGCAGTTTTCAAATATAATCCAAGATTTTTTAAAAAAAGTGGGTGTTGTGGGTGTATTGCATTGGTTACAGGTTTCATGCTACAGTAATAGCTAAAAAACAAACACTGAAGTGGTCAGGATGGTACAAATTAAGTGCTTACACCAACTACATATCTCATCAACTGTATCATTATAGAAGGTACATTTCTAGTACACTGAAAGAGAGCATAGTCAAACAGATACACAGATAAGGATCAGACGAAGAAGCATCAAGCTACAGATCAATGGAACTGGCTGCCACATTTAGCAAGATCTGTAAGGCTGCACATCCTAACGCCTTCTTCACAACAAACAATATTTAGGCAGAAGCTCAGCATGGATTTTGCAATGATCAGAACACTATGATTACTGTTACAGAATTTTTGTGCAAAGTAGACAGCTGTCTGCACAAAGGGAAGGACATTGTGACCAACTTTTTAGATCATACATAGGCATTCTGATCTGTTCATCCTTGCTCTACTCTAAAAGAAAGTACACAGCATCAGACTCACATAATTTTAACTCCTGTCTGCATACTTAAAAGAGTCATTAACATTGCAGGAAACAAATTATTGGAATGGTGTGAGGAAATTCAACATTCAGCTCATGTATGAAACAGTTATGCAGAGTGTACCACAGGGGTGAACAGTGGAACTATTTCTTCAGGGTGTTAATATGGGGTGGGGGGGGGGGGGGGGGGGGAGGAGAATCTGGATTTTCTGGTTAAAAATACGCTTTTCTCAAGGTAAAAACACATTTTTTGCAGATTTTTCTTGAGTAAAATATGCTATACTCCAGGTGAAAGTACATTTTTTTCCCATGTTAAGTGACAATATACTTTCGCTTGGAACTGTAAAACTTATCAATTCTTTGAATGGTAAGGGTTTTATACAATGGCAAGAACTTTCCAGCACTTTAGGAGATGAAACACCCCCCCCCCCCCCCCCCCCAAAAAAAAAAATGTATTTTGGAAATGTCTTTGATGCACAGCAACATGTACACTGCATATTTTCATATTACAAAAGTATAAAGACAAATTCCACGAAATACAGCATTGCAGATTCTGAAGCACTGACACTGAGACAGTTATGTGCTTTTGTCAGCCAATCATAGCTCATGTCACATGGTCTGCCAGCCAATGACAGCAGATATTCAAAGCATAGGACATGTAATGTAGTCAGCCTATAGCAACATCACTGTTAAGTAGCGCAAACACACAAATAGGAAAAGTTGATGGTTTAAATTAATATATATACAGCATTGCTACAGAAAAGCTACACTTTCTCATATAATACTGATTGTCAAAAAAAATTTGCAGGTTCTTCAGTGGGTGTGGTTAGGTAGAATCCTAAGAGTACAGCTTCAATTGCAGCTGCTGAATATTTCTGACAAGCAGGATTATGAGTTTCACTGGTGTCCACCAAAGATTTTGTGGGTTACCTGGCTGAATTAATGTTCTATTGGGCAGTTTGACTTTTCCACACATTTGAAATTGCACAAGAACTTGTAGCATTGCAAGTTGTTCTGAGCAAACGTTTATTTTAGGATAGCTTGCTGTCTGTAACTTCAGGGGCTGACATCTAGCAGCCTACCTGGGAAACACACGTGCATCTGTCACTGCCTGCTGTGGGAAAGCTATTCAATGATTCTTATTGAATGTGTACATTCACCACCTATAAGAATCTAAATAAAGGATAGTAGTTTTTGTGTAATCACTTTCATAATTTGTATACTGCACTTTGTTATTAATAGAAAGGTGGTGTGAAAATCTCAGCTTTCTAGCGGGCATATTTTCCAAGATAGATAAACTTACTTTAAAGTTAGAAAAACTACACTTAAGAAAGGAAATTCACCTGGGAACATTTATGACTTGTTTTTGGTTGTCAGTTGAAATATTCACCTGAAGTATCAAGGTATAAAATTATTTAATTGAAATTTAATTTAAAAATTTCAAATACCATACAATTTTCATAGTATGAAATCTAGAATAACTTCAGAAAGAACTATTAAAACCAATATTTATTTTATTATGTGTTATGTGAGCCTGTGAGTAAATGAGAGTGCGTATGTGGGACATTCATCAAATTTCAATATTGCGTTATATACTGTCTTAAGTAATGTGCAAGAGTTACACAAGCCTGTTGTGGGAAAATAATCCTAGGGGATTAACCCACTTTGCTGATGCTGTATGTCTAACTGTGATTGCTATTGTAACAGAGTAGCCAGAAAGTCAGCTGGAGTAAAATCTGTATCTAAAGAATATTTCCAGAATTATTGTCTTTTTGTTTTCGTTTATTAAACATTATTTTAATATTTGTTTGTCAGATTGACGCAAATGCGTCTGTGTATAAGGATTGGTGCAGACCAGTTTTGGTGCGAGTATGATCATGAGCAAGTATTCTGATTGGCAGTCAGCATGGTCAGCCAATCAGAATTGAGACAGTTCCTGCTTGTTACCTGATAGTTACACTGGGAGTGAGGGAAGTCGCTCGCTAGCTTTGAACATGGATGGTCATGTTACTAGTGCCAGTAAAAATAATGTGTAAGATGAAGAATTACTTAGTGTTTGAGTTATTGGTGAGCTAAGTTGATAGCAGTTGTTGTTGAGGACTGTTTGACGAAATTTCAGAGGTTTTGACTAAATCTGTTGGACGATATTCACTTGTGAAATATTGGCCTTCATAGAATCTACATGGCATGTTTCAGTATTCAACTACTGAGCATTTTTGGTGAGCTGTTTCTTTTTTAGAAATCCACAAGAAGGACTGAATGTGAGGATGGGTCATGAGTTGTGCTTGGGTATCTCAGTTGGTAGAGTGGTGAAATTAATGACTGTGAAAATGTTGTTTGGATTGGGTTGGGTTTGGACAGATTTCTGGCTGCTGGGCATGTGAAATGTGTGTATGAATCGTGAACTGGAAGGAAATAGTCAATAGTTTAAATGTGGACTGAATAGTACAGTGACGATGATGAATAGACATGAGAAATTAACCCCTGACCCAGCGCAAACTCACAACGCCTTCTTTTTTTTTTTTTTATTATTATACTCGTTGCCATCGTTATTGCATAATTTGTCATCTATGAAAGAACTAAAGTAAATATGAAAAACTAACCTTGAAGCTTGGTATTTTTGACCATGTGCACTGTTTAAGATATATCAAACACAAGTATGTCAATAAAAGTTTAAATTATGGCATAAGTGACTGGTGTTCTGGGCCTGAGAATTTTCTAAGTTGCTGGTCCTCAAAGTGTTACGTTCTGAATGAGATTCAGATTCTCTGTGATTTAAGAAATTCATCACACATTCTCACATGTAACATAATTCATCTTGAAATTTCCTGGCAGATTAACACTGTACACCAGACCAAGACTCGAACTCAGGACCTTTACTCTTCATGGGAAAGTGCTCTACCAACTGAGCTACCCAAGCACAACTCATGACCCATCCCCACAGCTTTACTTCTGCCAGTACCTCATCTCCTACCATCCAAACTTCACAAAAGTCCCCCTGTGAAACTTACAAGACTAGCACTCCTGGAAGAAAGGATACTGTGGTGACATGGCTTAGTCACAGCCTGGGGCCTGTTTCCAGAATGAACTTTCACTCTGCAGTGAAGGGTGAGCTAGTATGAAACTTCCTGGCAGATTAAAATTGTGTGCCAGATCAAAATTCAAACTTGTGAGCTTTACCTTTCATGAGGAAATGTTCTACCAACTGAGCTACCAAAACATGACTCATGACACGTCCTCATAGCATTACTTCTGCCGGTACCTTGTTTCCCATCTTCCAAACTTCAGAAGTTCTCCTGCAAAACTTGCAAGACTAGCACTCTTGAAGAAAGGATATTGTGGAGACATGGCTTAACTGCAACCAGGAGGATGTTCCCAGAATGAAATTTTCACTCTGCAGTGGAGTAGGTGCTGATTTGAAACTTCCTAGCAGATTAAAACTGTGTGCTGGTTGAGACTTGAACACAAACATGAAATGTAAAAAGGTCCAGAGTTCAAGTCTCAGTCTGGCACACAGTTTTAATATGCCAAGAAGTTTCATACAAGCATACACTCCACTGCAGAGTTAAAATTTCATTCTGGAAATATCCCCCAGGATGTGGCTAAGCCATGTCTCTACAATACCCTTTATTCAGGACTGCTGGTCTTGCAGGTTTTGCAGGAGAACTTCTGTGAGCTCTGGAAGGTAGTAGACAAGGTACTGGTGGAAGTAAAGCTGTGACGATGGGTCATGAGTCATGTTCCAGTAGCTCAATTGGCAGAGCACATGCCCACAAAAGGTAAAGGTCCCAAGTTCGAGTTTCAATCCAGCACACAGTTTTAATCTGCCAGGAAGTCTTATTTTAGTGCACATTCCATTGCAAGTGATAATTTCATACTAGAAACAACCCCCACGCTGTGATTAAGCCATGTCTTTCTTCCAGGAATGCCTGTCTTGTGAGTTTCACAGGAGAACTTTTGTGAAGTTTGGAAGGTAGGAGATGAGGTACTGGGGGAGGAAAGCTGAGAGGACAAGTCTTGAGTTGTGCTTGCGAAGCTCAGTTGGTAGAGCACTTGCCATGAAAGGTAAGGCCCCACGTTCGAGTCTTGATTCAGCATACAGTTTTAATCTGCCAGGAGGATTCATATCATATACTCTACTGCACAGTGAAACTTTCATTCTAATAATTTATCTTGCATGAAAAGAAACTTACTTTGAAAGTAATGCTTCTCAAACCACCATCTGCATGACTTATTAGAAATGTAAACACTCATTGAAAGCAGTTTGTTGTTGTGAAGCCTTTCCGAATAATGATCTTCTGGGCCAATTCACCACCATCAAAAAAAGTCTTTACAAGTCAGGAAAAGGTTGTCCAAATGTTTTGTGTGGTGTCTCAAAGAACTTCATGTTACAACCTTTTTAAGCAAATAGGAATACTAACCACTACTTCACAACACCTGTTTCCAATCATGACATTCATGCTTCATGATCATTCTCAATATGAAACCAATGAAACATACCATCATCATAACACAAGAAGGAAATGTGACATACACTGTGACGTGAAACATTTGTCCCTGCAAAAAGGTGTAAAATACACAAGCACAAAAATCTTCAATGTACTTCCAAGTAATATTAACTGCCTATGAGGTAATAATGTACTATTTAAAAGTAAGCTAAAGGAGTTCTTGCTTGAAAAAAGTTTCTATTCTCTAGAACAATCCTATAGCAGAGATAGCTAAGATTATTTATCATGTATTATTGTGTATTCCTGATCGAATATATCTTGCTGCTTTAATTAGATTAATTGGCGATCTATAAGTCAAGAAGATAGTAACTTTGTTTGGATAAATCTGAAAATTGTACCTTACCCTCTGTTTGTGAGTGTAATTAGAACTTACTTGTTGTGTTACATTATTATTATCTTCAATTTGTGTTCTTAATCTTTGTTTATTGTCCTGATGGAAACAAATTTAATAATGAATTAAATGTTTTGACTCATTCCACATCGATGCATTACCACACAAAATTGATATATTGAATACATATTGCAATAAATAAATTAATAAATTTGTCCTAAAGTCTTTGACACATTTTTCTGCTGGAAGACACTTGCATGGTAATGTGTTTTGTTGTAAATGGTGCATTTTCTTTGCAACTAAATTTTCATTTTGGTTTTATTCTCTTGTTCATGTTTTATTGCAGCAGTATTATTCTGCAGTAACAGGCTAAAGTAAAACTGTTTATTAGAGTCTCAGTTCTTCCCAGAGAAAATTACAAAAATTTAAGTGAGAAATAAAACAATGAAAAATTCCTGTTATTCTAAAAAATTCCCAGGATTTTCCCAGGTGAAAAAAATTGCATGTTTTCCCAGATTTCCCAGTTGTCCCAGGGTGTTAACACCCTGTATGTGAACGAGAATGTACAATCTTCTAATTCTCATACAGTTACTTATGCCGATGGCACAGCTATTCTATGGTGACAATGAGAACCAGGCCCTAATATTCAATACCACAAAATCACCGTTACTGGAGCTGAAAGAAGGCAACACCTACTGTAGATCGGGTATGGGCAATTATTGGTGACCTGCAGGCCCAATTCACACAGTTAAGTCCATGAGCCTCTTCATCATGTGATGCAGCAGCAGCACTCCTAGTGCATAAATTCAAAACTACAGCATCTGTGCCATTAATATTTTTGTGATAATGCACCAATATGAATGGTACCCATTTCCAACACACCATGCCACCAAATTATGCCACTAAACATGGGTTTTTGAGAGTACATACATTTTATGTTTGTGCCATCTTCAGGAATTTACATTTCCTTATAAATTGTGAGAATTGTTTCTTTGCTTATGACAGTTACTGAACAAATGATCTTTGTAACACACAAATAAATGTAAACAGCTGAAGATGGAATGCCAAGCATCTTGAATGTAATCATGGAAAAATAAATTCTTATAAAAGTAACTGGTTGTGGCTAATTCACAATAAATTACCTGAAATTTCAACAGTTGCAGTATTCTAATATGTCCACACTCTCTCACCCACAAATTACTTCTGCAGGCCACCAGTTGCCCACCTGTGCTATAGATGTACAGATAATATTTGTGGAGTTTCATATACAGACAATGAGGATTGTAAATTTGTGGACCTGCACTTGGATGAAAATCATATAAGGTACAAACCACGTACACTTTGTGTGTAGGAAATACTTCCTTTACTAATAAAATGAAAGAAACAGTGAACAATTTTCCTGTTTATATATTATGTGATAATATAGAGGTGTTGTGCTACAGATGTGCATTTGAACAAACTACTACTACTATAAAACAGAGATGCTAAGCTGTTCCATCTCTTGGAGTACAGGGTAACAAGTCATGTTGCTCTCATCAAATCTAAGTATCTCACTGTATGCCTGTTGTATACTGATTAACCAGAACATTATAACCACCTACCTAACAGCCAGTATCTCCATCTTTGGCATGGAGAACAGCGCAATGCATTTTAGCATGGAAGCAATGAGGCCTCAGTAGGTTGCTGGAGGGAGCTGGAACCACATCTGCACACACACAAGCCATCTAATTCCTATATATTCCATGGACAGGGACCATGAGCTCTGATGCCACATTCAGTCATATCCCAGATGTGTTCAATTGGGTTTAGAACTGATGAGCTGGGGTGTCAGCACATCAATTGGAACTTGCCACAGTGTTCCTTGAACCAGTCCACCATCGCATGTGTTGTTGAAAAATGCCCTGCTATCGGGAAACAGGATTGTCGTAAATGGGTGTACATGTCTGCAACCAGAGAATGATACTCCTTGACTATCATGGTGCCTTGCGTGATCTCCACTGGCTGCATGGATGCCCGTGTGAATGTTCCCCAGAGCATAATGGAGCCAGTAGCAGCTTATCTCCATCATACAGTACAGATGCCAAGGAACTGTTCTCATGGAAGGTGACAAATTTGCACTGTCCCACTGGCATGATGAAGAAGGTATTGGGATTCATCAGACCATGCAACACTCTGCCACTCCACAGTGTCCAGTGCCATGGTCACACGTGCCCATTTCAGTTGTAGTTGCCAAGGTCGTGGTGTTAACATTGGTACATGCATGGGTTGTCAGCTGCCATCATTGGGAGTGTTCAGTGCACTGTGTGTTCAGATACACTTGCTCTGATGTTAGTTTGCCACAGTTCACTGCCTGTCCTGTTTTATCAGCCTGTCCAACCTATAAAGTCCGACATCTGCAATGAGGAGTGGCTGCTCAACTCCATAGCATCTGGATGTGGTTTCACCTTGGTTTTGCCATATGCTGAAGACACTTACCACAGCACTCCTTGAACACCTGACACATCATGTAGTTTCCAAAGTGCTCATGTCAAGCCTCTGGGTGATCACAATTTGGCCTCAGTTAAACTCAGATAGATTGTGTGCCTTTGCCACTTATGCAGACAGCACCATCACTGTTACTACATGAATTGGGCATGTGTCTGACCAGCAATCATTCCTCGCCAGGTGATACTGCTATCACCTGGACAGGTTTATATTGGTAGCAGGTTATTGATCATGATGTTCTGGCTGATCAGTCTACATACAGACTTTCTTTTACCTGGCAGGTTAAGTTAGTCAAATGTTATGAAATGCATAACAAGAAATGAGCACAGTCACCTGAGGCAAAGAACAAAATTGAAAGTAATAGAATGAAGTCCATACATGTGTGGGGACAAGAGGCTAGCAATACTGCTGACCAGAGAGTTTCCATGGCAGTGTGGAATGTCTGTGAGTGGCACAAACAGGACAGTTTGTTTTAGAACCTAGTGTAATGTTGTGATACAGTAGCACACTCTGTGTCCAAAAGAATGCATCCTATTATATGGTTTTTGATACATTAACAGTATGTCTCTTTACACTGTATAGAGACGTCTACCACACTGATGACTTGCGACAACCATGACAATTGTGCCAACAGAGCTTTTTGTTCTGTTTCTGAGTTGCTAAGCCCTAACAATGCAGCCATCTTGCACTGCACTCATTACACCAACCGCTTCAAGTGGCAGTGCCTCATGGATTCTGTCTGCATCTCCAGTGTTCCCAGTGCTTAAATGACGGATAGAGCTAACCACATTCTATTATGAATACTTTCCCATACAACATCGCATGCCCTGCAATGTCAAACAATGACTTATCTTTGACTGACCTACTGTCTGATTTGGTGTAAGGTTCAGATCCATGTACTTAGGTTTTTGGAGCCCTGTGCTCTGCCTGCATTCATTATGACTGATCCCATGACAAATGACTGCAGTTTGACAATCACATACAATGTAAAGCACCAGTCTCTAAACTACCCAGATGCCATTAGGGGGTCTACAAATGCACTGTGAGTTATTCATGACACCTCTTCCATTGTACAGTTTTACATGACTTCCATAGTACTACCACATTTGGCCTGTACATCACTTCAAGGAAGTGCTCCTCAACCCAAGCTATCAATGTTTTGATGGGTATGATCATCCCTGTGATTTGTGCCAATAGAATGTGTATTTTCATTGCTAGGAATTTTGGATGACAACTCTAAGTTTGTGAAGTTGATTTGCCACCTGAATAAGCATGCTGACATCATCAGTGATGTCACCCTCATGATCCCTACGCACAATAAATATGCAGCAGTCGCACTCCGGAACAACTACTTCATTTGCTTGTGAAGTTGTTGTTCTGGAGTATGAGATAGTTGAAGCAAGGCGGATTTGGCTACTGCATATATATTGTGCATGAGGGTCATGAATATGACATCACTGATGATGAACAATGCCATGACACCATCTCAGCTTTAGCACCATCTACAAACATTACTGGACATGAATCTGATGCTGGAGACACCACATCATGTCACTGTGATTTGTCAGACTTCTGCCTCAGATGCAGCTTGCTATGATTGCATAAGATGCAGAACTGCTTGATAAGAAGCTCAGCATCATGTAGAGGACGTTCACTGTACTGCAACATATGCAGTGCATTAATTACAAGGACACTGCCTCCCTGAGGAAAGTTAGATCTCTACCACCTGCCTCACATGTCAAACTGCCGTCATGTAAGCTGATGACAGCTGATGGTGATGTCAGCACCTCCAATCCAGACACCATCCTGCGCGCTGCACATGACACCACACCCTCACTTGCCCCAAGGTCACAGTTTTGTTCGTATCATGCCCAGATTGGTGACACTCCACATAACTGCCAATCCCACAGTGGCTTCCCAAACTCCAGATGTGGGTTTCCAGATGTGCACCTATGCTCACTGTCATGTCAATTCACCTTCATCTGTGTCACATGCAACAAATGTTCTGTATGCTGTTCACCAGTAGACGGAAGAGTTCATTTTCTCAGCCACAACTTATGTGCGTACTTCCTCATCAACACAGGGCCAGACTTCAGCATTATACTGAAGGAAATGCTTGTGCTCCTCCCTGAAAAAACAGAGTTATAGCACTATGCCACCAAAAACACTCAAATCTCTGTGTGCAGAACAGTATATCATGGTTTACAAATCAGCAAGGATTTGCAGTGTCCTTGGACCTTCTCTGTCATTGTTGGTCAATGGACCTATGGCAAGAATTGTGGAATTGTCTCTCAAAGCATTTGGAAAATGCTGCACTTCTACACCACAAAACATGTTGTCTCATCTTGATGCTTTCTGCTCTGATGCCACCTCATCATTCACATGCCACTTCTGCTCCTCTGTACTTCCTATCCATGATAATCATGCATACTCTGTTGTCTTAAAAGAGTGTGCCATGACTATGGATACTATCATGTCAACACACCAGCTTTTCCAGGAAACATGTACAGCATCAGAAATGTCCCATGCTGAAAATGTAAGCCTGCTACGATGCATCTACTGCATATCAGTTGCACTTGCATATTCATGTGAGCTGTGTGAGAAGCTCTCACTTGTAACTGATGTTACATCTACAACTACCACCCTAAATCAAGGCTACCAAGCTGCATCACCTCCACCTCAGGCAATTACAGTGGCTTTGACACCACTGCATCACACACAGGTTAGTACGGCACCTTCTGCCTTGGTAGCCAGTGCATTGTGCATGTGTCCCACACTCTCCACATCATGAGTGAACACTCATCAATGTGCCATCAGAAATGATACACTCCACCGCATTCTCATGACCCCTGGCCCATCAGTCCACCACAAAGCTTGCTGCCTGGCCCCGGCTCTTCTACGGGCAACAAAAACAGCGATCAACGAACTGCTACAACCAGGTATAGTTCACCCCCCTACCGTGCCTCACCATCAAACCAGTTCCAAAAAAGTGCTATTTTGTTACACTCTGTGGTGAATAGAGAGTTCTCAAAACTTGACCAATCTATGACAGTTATCCCATCCCTCACCTTTACGACTTCATACATTCCCTCTTGGATGTGACTGTCTTTAGGGTCACTGACTGCAGAAAGGCCTACCTCCACATACCTATGCATCTGGACAACATCTCTAAGACTGCTGTCATTACACCTTTTGGCCTCATCAAGTTTCCTTTCATGCTATATGGACTGAAAACAGCACCTGAAACCTGGCAACTATTGATTGGTGGCATTCTCTTCAAATTCTACTATTGCTACGTGTATCGTAATGCTATCCTAATTTTTTCTGCCAACCCTTAAGATCAGGAATGGCATCTTCAACTAGCACTTGCTGCCCTTCAAAAAGCTGGCATAGTCATTAACAAAGATAAATCTCAGTTGTGGAGAAACAAAATAACCTTTCTCAAACATGTTCTTAATGTCGATGACATCAAACCCATACCCCAATGAACAGAGTTCATTCAGCTGTTAACACATCCATAGACACACCACAAGCTTTCATCTATGTTAACTGCCACATGTGGTGGCAATTCAGGCTCCCTCACTCTCATTCTTGCAAGGTTGAATACACAGGGAAAAGGAAACTTGTGTGGACCACTGACATGCAAGCTGTTTTCAACCATTTCAAAGACTGCCTCATAAAATGGCTGTTCTGACACACCTGATACCAGATGCACAGCTCACTGTCACTATGGATGCCAATGATTTGGCCATCGGGATGCCCCTATAGCAAGTTGTGGCAGGTTAAATGTAACGACTTTGCTTCTTCTCTAGAAAACTCACAGAACTGCAGTTAAAATTGTCCATGTTCAGTTAAGTGTTTCATGTTGTGTACAAAACAATTTGATATTTCAGGAGGCTGCTGAAGTAGACATGTCATGATCTATATGAACCACATGCAACTCAATGCTGCTGATGCTGCTGTGTGTCACCCATCAAAGGATATATGTCCTCAATGCTTTTGTCATCTTGAACTCATCACACAACACACAGCTCACATCTGTTACGTGGAGATGACAACATCATTACCGACTAGCTCCCATGCATCAATACTGTTTCACTCCACATCAACTATGCTGAACTGATGGATGAACAACAAGACCATGGTACATCTATAATGAACCTACTCAACAGTGACACTCTAATCTTCACAGTGAATGGTAAGTAATTCCTGGCACTGATGTCCACATTATCTGTGATTTTTAACAGAACAGAATTTGATGTCTCATTGCCACGCTCATGAGCTGACCAGTGTTTGATAAGCTTTACAACCTGACTCGCCTGATGGTTCAACCAATGGTACATCTCATAACCAAACTGTCCATTTGGCTAAGATCAACTGAGTGCCGCATCTAGTCACAAGCTTGCCTGGTACACCAATATAGAAAGGTTGACTGGCATATGCAGTCCCCTCTCAGTCACTTCGATATATCTCATGCACAATTTTGAGATGTGCACCTCAACCTTGTAAGCCCCCTGCTGGAATCAGAAAACTACAAATACATTCTGTTAATAACTAATCAAGTCTCATTCTGGGTCGAAGTCATGCCTCTGATAGACATCACAGTGGAACCCACTGCTTGAGCTTTCATCGACACGAGGTCATCTCACTTCGATTGCCCAGAAACAGTTACCACAGACCAAGGGAGCCAATTTGGATCATCTCTGTTTGATGCACACTGCCAGCTCTGTGACATTACTCACAATCATAAAACCGCATACCATTCACAGGCTAATGGGCTTGTGGAATGGTAGCATTGCCCTCTGAACATTGCACTCATGTGCCATGGTGGACTGTTGGTAGAGGCCTAACTACTATAGTTAACCAATCCCTTCAAGAAGAGTAGTTAAGCCACTATTCAAAAAAGGTGCAAAAGAACATATGGGAAACTATCGCCCACTCTATCTTCTTCCATCACTATCAAAAATATTTGAAAAGATAGTCAGCATACAAATTCAAAATGCCATAGAAAAATTTAAAATAATCTCAAAAAATCAGTATGGATTTCAAAAAGGCAAAACCACAGTATCTGCTATAAATAATTTTGTTGATAAAATTAGCTCATCTCTAGCCAACTCACTGCATGCCACATGAATTTTTTTGGGACCTCTCAAAGGCCTTTGATAGTGTGAATCACTCCTTGCTACTCTGTAAACTGGAAAAGTATGGACTTAGGGGCATGGTATTAGAATGGTTTAAATTCTATGGAACCAACCAGAGACAAAGAGAGGTTATAACATCAGAGAAAGGAACTTATACTTCAAAATAGAAAACCATTTCACATGGAGTACCCCAAGGTTCTGTCTTAGGTCCCATTCCGTTTTTGTTTTACATAAATGATCTGCCACTTAATATTGGGTGTCACACAGTTTTATTTGCAGATGACACATCATTAATCATTGGAAGTAGCAGTACTGTTCAAATTCAACAAACTGTATTATATACTTTACAAAAATTAGATAACTGGTTTGATTGAAATGGGTCAAAATTAAACATGGAAAAGACTCAGTTAATGCAGTTTAAAACAAAACAAGCAAAATTAAATGATATTCAGGTCAGTCACAGAAACCAGGATTTGCAGGAAGCTAGCTGTGTGAAATTCCTAGGAATGCAACTAGATAAAAATCTATCATGGGGATCACATATACAGTACCTTGTAAATAAATTAAAAAGCCTAGCATTTGCAATGAGAATATTGTACAATGCTACCAGTATGGGCATAAGAAAAGTAGTATATCACAACTACTTTGAGTCAGTAATAAGGTATGGAATTGGATTTTAAGGTAACTCAAACCATATATGTCGAATGCTAAAACTTGCACAATGTAGGGTGAAGAAAATTATGTCGCCCACTCCTAAAAAATCTAAATATAGCAAGTGTTCCATCACTATACATATATGAGCTGATTATCTATGTACACAGTAACCCTCATTTATTTGTAGCAAATCATTTTCAACATGATTACAACACCAGAAATCAAAATAATTTTTGCTGTCCACCCACCATTTGAAACTTTATTGCTCAAGCTCCACATTATACATGTATGAAAATTTATAACAAAGTGAAAGGAAGAGAATTGCTCAGCATAAATTTAGAAACACTGAAAGAAATCCTCATATGAGAAACTAGTGCAGAAATGTTACTATTCAGTAGAAGAATTCATAAATGACAACCTGAAAATTTGAGCAGGAGAGAGCAGGTACTTAGGATGTTTAACCTTAAAAGTCTGTCACTTTTGAAGAAAAATTATTAATTGCTTAATTAAGTAATTATTCAGTGTTGTATATTATATTACTGGTGTTATAAGGATAATTTAAACCAGTTTTTGTGTTTTGACGAGTCTCCTGTACTTTAAGTCAATGGCTTGAATCTCTATGTTATGAGACAATACACTTCTACTTCTGCTTCTACTTATACTTGACATGGGTAGAGGCCTTTGTATGATGTTTAAGGAGGACCTACGGGCTTCCCTTGTGGAAGTCCTGTACAGCAAGTCCATTATGCAACCAGTGGGGTCTGTCCTCTCAACACCAACTCCTGACATGGCAGACCTACCAGTGTTACTGCAGCAGGTGAAGTACCACATACACAATTCACAGAATCGACCACCTACTGCTTACACTGCCCCAAATCTTCATACACAAGTTGCTCTCAGATTGCAACTATGTAATGCTACACAATCTGGCCAGCACTACAACCATCTTATTCGAGTCCATTTTCCATTGTCAAGCCTGGTCCACATACCTTCAACTTCTTGCTCAATGGAAAAACAATGATTGCCTCCTTGTACAGACTGATAGCGGCACAGGTCCTCCATGACTTTGTCACTCCTTGGCCTATAAATTCTGACACCTCATACAATGATGAAGACAACAACTCTCCCAGTAACATCAGGCATTTATGCTATGTGATGACCTGGCAGTCATCCCCTCGATGTCCATGACTTTGATCCTATAGTGTCAGCATCAAACTTGTTGATGACTTCATAGTAGATTAATGTCACAACACTCCCGACACATTTACCGCATGGATAGTCCACAACATCAACCTTGTCTTTTGATTACTGGAATGCGTTGTCTATGGAGCTATAATCTCACATTTGATGGCAGATGGCACATACACCATTACCACACCAGCACAGGCTTCTCTTCAGTTGTTACCTCAGGCCCTGCCGTCAATTCCAATGCCACTATCCTCTGATGCACCATCCATGCTGGCTCATCCACAGTTACCGCCTATGCCTGATTTGGTCTCGCCAACCAGTCTCCTTCTTACTTGATATGGTACCACCTCTGCACCACCACTACCAACTAGATGCTGAGAAACAGTTCACTCATATCTTGCTTTGCAGCTGGCCACAACACATCTGGTCATGTGCAACTCTGCATGGTTCCCATGACTGATGACACTTACCAATCATCACTTCCCCCAGCATACCATACTTTGGTGGAAAAGGGGGGGGGGGGGCTCTTGACTGGACATTGGGAATATGGACATTGGGAATATCAGTGCTAGCGGCACCACTGACCAGATAGTTTCCACAGCAGAGTAGAGTATCTGTGAGCAGTGCAACTAAGACCCACTACAGTTCTATTGGAAGTGTTGTTGTGTTGTAGTCCTCTCTGTATCAGTAAAGGGTATCATACTAAATCATTTTGGCTACATTAATTGTGCACCTCTTTATATCAGTTAGGGAAGTGTACCACATATGTCAATGGTTAAATGTGGTAGGAAAAATTGCCAAATCCATAAGAGACAGTTAAAATTACATAATATTTTTATAAATGAATCTCTAGATACCCTGAATGAATTCTGGGCTCCTTAGCCTTTGAAACCAAATTGATCTTGACAGCAGAAACTGCAAGTTGTTATCTGATATTGATTTCTGTAAGCAGTGAAAGAAGATACAAAAGCAACTACAGAGTATGTAATGACTTAATCTGGACAGTAGAAACTACAAGTTAGAGCCAGAATATAAAATTTTTTCATAAGAGTGGAAACAATTACCTAAATATGTAGTCTGTAATTTGTCAAAACAGTTATGTCTGCATAAATAATATAATGCATTCATCTGGATATAATGGAGGGAAACATTCCACCCATTACATGCAGTCTCCCATCCTTCATCAAAGACACCAACCACTTTCTCGAACGCCTGGAATCCTTACCCAATCTGTTACCCCGGAAACCATCCTTGTAACCACTGATGCCACTTCCTTATACACAAATATTCCGCGCATCCAGGGCCTCGCTGTGATGGAGCACTTCCTTTCACGCCAATCACCTGCCACCCTACCTAAAACCTCTTTCCTCATTACCTTAGCCAGCTTCATCCTGACCCACAACTTCTTCACTTTTGAAGGCCAGACATACCAACAATTAAAGGGAACAGCCATGGGTACCAGGATGGCCCCCTCGTATGCCAACCTATTCATGGGTCACTTAGAGGAAGCCATCTTGGTTACCCAGGCCTGCCAACCCAAAGTTTGGTACAGATTTATTGATGACATCTTCATGATCTGGACTCACAGTGGAGAAGAACTCCAGAATTTCCTCTCCAACCTCAACTCCTTTGTTTCCATCAGATTCACCTGGTCCTACTCCAAATCCCATGCCACTTTCCTTGACGTTGACCTCCATCTGTCCAATGGCCAGCTTCACACGTCCGTCCACATCAAACCCACCAACAAGCAACAGTACCTCCATTATGACAGCTGCCACCCATTCCACATCAAACGGTCCCTTCCCTACAGCCTAGGTCTTCATGGCAAATGAACCTGCTCCAGTCTGGAATCCCTGAACCATTACACCAACAAACTGGAAACAGATTTCGCATCACGCAACTACCCTCCCGACCTGGTACAGAAGCAAATAACCAGAGCCACTTCCTCACCCCCTCAAACCCAGAACCTCCCACAGAAGAACCACAAAAGCGCACCATTTGTAACAGGATACTTTCCGGGACTGGATCAGACTCTAAATGTGGCTCTCCAGCAGGGATACGACTTCCTCAAATCCTGCCCTGAAATGAGATCTATCCTTCATGGAATCCTCCCCACTCCACCAAGAGTGTCTTTCCGCCGTCCACCTAACCTTCGTAACCCCTTAGTTCATCCCTATGAAATCCCCAAACCACCTTCCCTACCCTCTGGCTCCTACCCCTGTAACTGTCCCCGGTGTAAAACCTGTCCCATGCACCCTCCCACCACCACTTACTCCAGTCCTGTAACCCGGAAGGTGTACACGATCAAAGGCAGAGCCACGTGTGAAAGCACCCACGTGATTTACCAACTGACCTGCCTACACTGTGAAGCTTTCTATGTGGGAATGACCAGCAACAAACTGTCCGTTCGCATGAATGGACACAGGCAGACAGTGTTTGTTGGTAATGAGGATCACCCTGTGGCTAAACATGCCTCGGTGCACGGCCAGCACATCTTGGCACAGTGTTACACCATCCAGGTTATCTGGATACTTCCCACTAACACCAACCTGTCAAAACTCCGGAGATGGGAACTTGCCCTTCAGTATATCCTCTCTTCTCGTTATCCGCCGGGCCTCAACCTCCGCTAATTTCAAGTTGCCGCCGCTCATACCTCACCTGTCTTTCAACAACATCTTTGCCTCTGTACTTCCGCCTCGACTGATATCTCTGCCCAAACTCTTTGCCTTTACAAATGTCTGCTTGTGTCTGTGTATGGCGGATGGATATGGGTGTGTGTGTGTGTGTGTTTATACCTGTCCTTTTTTCCCCCTAAGGTAAGTCTTTCCGCTCCCGGGATTGGAATGACTCCTTACCCTCTTCCTTAAAACCCACATCCTTTCGTCTTTCCCTCTCCTTCCCTCTTTCCTGATGAAGTAACCGTTGGTTGTGAAATCTTGAATTTTGTGTGTATGTTTGTGTTTATTTGTGTGTCTATCGACCTGCAGCGCTTTCATTTGGTAAGTCACATCATCTTTGTTTTTAGGTATAATGCATTCATCTTTTTACATAAATATGGCATTATGTATTAACCTATGTACATAAATATAATGTTTGGAAAAGTCATTATTTGATGATTATGTGTAAAAAGAAATGTAAATAAAATAAATAAAAGTTTTTAATTTTATTTTGAATTGGTAGAGATGCCTAATAACATCCATTTGCTAAATGGTGTGTTGCTGTGCATCATTACAGTAATTAACATGGAGATAGTTTTTTTGAAGTATTAAATAAAAGCAAAACCAAAAAATAAGTGACAGTCACAGGGGCCGCATGACTAGATTTAGATTGAGAATATTCATCTATAGATAGTTTTCAGGTGCTTGTTTTTTGAAGCTTCATATTTTAGTCTGTTAGTGGTGTGATGTCGTTCAGTGGATGGAAAATATGTTTTAAAAGTAATGAAACCTACAGAAATCAGTTAAACACTTATTAAAAGTTCTGTCTGTAATAGCTATTCTGTAATCACAAAATGTAACATCATTTTCAGCCTGTCGTAACAGCTTCTTGCCCGACTTAATTTGAAAGGAAATAAAATTGAATGCATGATTAATTTTAACAAATGGCATTTACAAGTTATCAAATGACTACATCACAAATTTTAATTATGTCCATCACAGTTAACACTATGCAATAATGCATGCTTTTATAAAAATAGTTAAACCATGTAGGATGGGAAAATTTTCAAAACTATTAGAACACACTAGTTCTTTACATATGATACAAACACTTTATATTTTGTTTTCCTTCCACAAATTTCTAATGGCAGTGGTTTGCATTTTTGACTTCTGCGAGTTTTGGCCAAAGATTCTCTGCATGAAATATTTCATCTGCTGTTCTGTTCACTTGGTATTGGTTTACTTTAGGTGGAGGTAGAATTGACCTGCCTCTTTTTACAATACTCGCATCATGATAACTAATCTTTATTAGTGCTCTTGCTGTGAACACCATAAATATAAAAGAGTTAAATTATTTTTCTTTGCCCTATATATGAACCAGCAATTTATTACACACATATCGAGAAAATCACAAATACTCACAGGTACCAATGTTTCTTGTGGTGCTGGTGCACATACAATGCCAAACATTAGTCCATTACATCAACACCTTCAATGTACGAATTGTAGTAAGCAACAACATGTGATGAAAAATGTCAATAATTTCTTCTTTCTTGCTCGTTCACTTTGCAGCATCCTGTTACTGGTTACCAATGCTTGCTGAAGCCACATAAACAACAGAGCTGTGAAGCCAGCAAGTAATTGTAAAACAACTATCATTTATTACTGTTGAAACTGCTTCTTGGCCTTTTTTCCTCAGTTAGTTTTCAGGAAGTATCACGGATTGAGCTCCTTGGAGCCTATTTGGTCAACACATTACTGTGGCATATATTTCATATTCTACAGTTCCTGTAGCAGAGGATTATTTGTGAACCAATTATTGAAAAACACTTTATGGTTTTTGTGTTCTAGATCATCACAGTCTCAAGATAACATCTGCACAGGCTCAAAACTCACTGACCATTTCTCTTCTTCCACTGCTTCCTGGTAAACTTCAAATCTGTGCACATATTATGAGCTACCTGCAAGAACCCATATCTTGAGGCCTCATAGTTCAGGTTTCCCTGCTTTATATTGCTTCAATGCATGTTGGCCTCTAATTTGTAGTTTGGTTATCAACAGACTGTGTTCTACATCAGGTGCTTGTAGAAATGAACTCTGAAGGGAATCTGAAACAGGGTGAATCTTGTACAGTTGATCATATTTTCTACTCCTTGTGCACTGTTGTTGTTTATCTCAAACTGACCGACTCTCATGCTGCTCACAATCAGATCAGTTTTGAATGCAGCCTCTAAACACAAATAGGACCTAATCCTAGGTTATTTGACATAATACATGATTACATTTATACCCAAGAACTTCTGCAAAATCTGGCACAATAAGACACAGTTCTTCATTTCCATTTTTGTTGCATGCAGATTAGCTGGCAAACAATGGTTTCCATCAAAGCAGAAGAGAATAGAGGCATGAAAATGCCAACAAGTGCCTTCTGATCTAGTTTTATTTTGTGGTCCCCAAAGAATACGGGAACAGATATGTAGAAACAACTGTCTGACATAGTTCATGTACTATTCACTTGTCTATTACTTCTCTGAACTGGTGCAGTAGTCACAAAGCATGGAAGAATAGTAGGAGACTCAATCTCTTCTTCAATTCCTCTGAACTTGAACTATTTTCTGGGTCGATAATATTTTTGGCCTGTTCCACTATCCTCTGGTAGATACAGTATGTCCTGAAGTAGAAGTAAATGGCGACTAATGGTTTCCATACATTGTCACAATAATGACACACATGTTCAGAGCCCATGGTAGTAGAAATATGTTTATAATTCATTCTCAGTGATAATACAATGTGGTAATGTGTACAGACCATCTCATTAATATTACTACTTTCAAATGCCTTCATGCCTTCCACAGAACAAATCTACTTCAGTTGTGAACATATGTACAAGACCTTTTTTCTCAGGTGCCATCTTGCCGACACATGCCAATTCTCAGATCAACAACAGCCCAAGTAAAACTCTCACTGGCTGCTAGGTGGCACCAGTGGGTATGTAATGTCCACTCCAGTGGACTGTATGCAATAGAGGTATCTGAGAGGGCAATAGCAGTGGTGTGCAAAGCAGAAAAGTTGTCATCCAGCATCAGGTAGCAGCATTGAACCTAAACTCCAAAACTGTTTATGACACACCTTTAAATTGAGATTGAAAACAAATTTGTGGCAGGTTGGTGTTTTATTTCAGATAATTTTTTAAAACATCTGTGACAAATATTTGAAAACATAACTTAAGCCAATTCATATTAAGATGATTACTTCACGTTATTTACTTACATTTTAAGATTATTGAAGTACTGCTTTGTCCATTTTTCAGTAGCAATCGTTCTAGCAATTGCTGATGCAGCTAAATCTGTATCAAAATTGAAATATGGTAGGTCTGATACCCAGTCTCCTTCAACTTCCACTTCATATTCCTTTGCAGGGTCTGACTGTAACCTGACAAAATATTATAAAGAACACAGCTGCAGATACAAACAAACTGTATGAACATCTCTGCAAATCATAGGAAGTTAAGTTTATGAAAATATCAATATGTCTGTCAGCAAATATTGAAGGAATCACAAAAAAGTTGTGATACTTAAATAACTTCTGTAACAATAACTCCTTTATGTAAAAGTAGACTGTGTAAATAATTTAAGATTGTGTCTAAGCATGAACAAAAGTTATAGGCTCTATTGGTATAACATCAAAATGTTAGCAATGCATATTTGGAAAATGCTGTAACAGAAATTAAAAAGGAAAATAGCCAGTATGCCCAAAACATCAAACACAATAATGACAATGACTGAAAAGAAATGTAAGGCTGGTGAGGTATAGATTGTGTTTGTTCTAGAAGCCAAAGGTTGAGTCATTACATAACTGAAGTCTGAAATGCTGCATCTGTAAATATTTTAACTCTATTACAATACTTAGGTGAAAGACTAAGATGCCAAATTTCTAAAAAGTGAACACAGAAAACTGCATGACATACAATGGGAAAGAAAGCAGAGGAATTCTACTGAAACAAACAGAAGCTGGTAAACAGACGGATAGGACAATGTACAGTGAGTAACATTAATATTCGGATACTTTGAGATTATTGCTCTGCAGCATCATAACTTCACTTTTAACACAACAAAAATAAAAAAAATAATCAAGTGTTATATTAAGGTAGTTACTCAGTAAATAATAGTATTAACCTTTTTATACAACTTGTAACAGTTGTTAAATAATACTGTTTAAATAAAACACTGTTCAGTTTTCAAATAATGGCAAATCTAGGATGGACTGTAACAGTATTATGAGAAGGAAAGTTGCTACTAACCAAGTAGCAGAGATGCTGAGTTGCAGAGATAGGCACAACAAAAAGACTTTCACAATTAAAGCTGTCAGCCATTGGCTTTCATCAACAACAGACACACACACACACACACACACACACACACACACACACACACACACACACACGCAAACCCAACTCACACAAATGACTGCAGTATCAGACAACTGAAACCACACTGCGAGCAGCAGCACCAGCGCATTATGGGAATGGTGACTGGGTGGGGGGTAACGAGGAGGTTGGGACGGTGAGGGGGAGGGATACTATGGTGGGGATGGCGGACAGTGAATTGCTGCAGGGGAGAGGTGGAGAAGGGGCAGGGGGAGGGGGAAGAAGCAGAAAAGGAGAGAAACAAAAAGACTGGCTGTGGTGGTAGAATGACGGCTGTGTGGTGTTGGAATGGGAACAGGGAAGGGGATGGATGGGTGATGACAGTGACTAATGAAGGTTGAGACCAAGAGGGTGATGGGAATATAGAATGTACTGCAAGGAAAGTTCCCACCTGCCCAATTCAGAAAAGCTGGTGTTGCTGGGAAGAATCCATATGGCACAGGTTGTGAAGATCTCCTGTGCCTTATCTTTCCAGTCTCCCACCGTATCCCAATGACCCTCCATCCGGACACATAGGAGCATTCGCCTCGTAACTCAGTACCACCCAGGACTGGAGCAACTGAATTACATTCTCTGCCAGGGTTTCGACTACCTCTCATCATGCCCTGAAATGAGCAATGTCCTGCCCACTTTCCTTCCCACCCCTCCCACAGTGGTATTCCGCTGTCCACCAAACCTACACAATATACTCATTGATCCTTACACAACCCCTGCTCCCAACCCCTTACCTCATGGCTCATACCCCTGTAATAGACCTAGATGCAAGACCTGTTCCATACATCCTCCCACAACCACCTACTCCAGTCCGGTCACTAACATCACCTATCCCATCAAAGGCAGGGCTATCTGTGAAACAAGTCATGTGACCTACAAGCTAAGTTGCAACAACTGTGCTGCATTCTATGTAGGCATGACAACCAACAAACTGTCTGTCCACATGAATGGCCACCAACAAACTGTGGCCAAGAAACAAGTGGACCACCCTGTTGCTGAGCATGCTGCCCAGTACGACATCCTTCATTTCAATGACTGATTCACAACCTGTGTCATATGGATCCTTCCCACCAACAACAACTTTTCTGAATTGAGCAGGTGGGAACTTTCCCTGTAATACATCCCATGTTCCCGTAACCCTCCTGGCCTCAACCTTCGTTAGCCACTGTCCTCACTCATCCAGCCCCGTTCCTGTTCCCATTCTAGCACTACACAACCATCATTCCACCACCTCAGACAGTCTTTTTATTTCTCTCCTCTTTTGCTACTCCCCCCCCCCCCCCGCCCCTCTCCACCTCTCCCCTGCCCTCCGTCTAACATGTAGCACTTCACTGTCTAGCACCCTCAACATATTATCCCTCGCCCTCCCCGCCCCAGCCTCCTCCTTACCCCAACACAGCCGCCACTCCCATCATGCACTGGTGTTGCTGCTTGCAGTGTGGTTTCATTTGCCTGATACTGCAGTCCTGTGTGTGAGTTGCATTTGCACGCGCGCGCGCGCGCGTCTGTGTGTGTGTGTGTGTGTGTGTGTGTGTGTGTGTGTAATGTTGACGAAGGCCTATGGCCAAAAGCTTTAATTGTGAGAGTTTTTTTTATTGTGCCTATCTGCAACTCAGAATCTCCACTATATGGTGAGCAGCAACTTTCTTTCTCATAATACTGTTCAGTTTTCGCATTACTTTAATATTCAGACAGGTGGCAACAGCACTTGTTTTTAACAAACGTGTAAAGTTATATAATCTGAGTTAGAAGACAGTGTTTGTTTATAAGGTGGTAAATTATTCAAATGGTACAATACATGCAAAACCAATACCAGTTTTGATATATGACAATTAGTGATTGTTCATAATGTGAAAGGTAAATGATATTGACAAGTTGCTACCATGTTCATAATGAGTAAGAGTACTGTGGCAGATATCATCAGACAATTAAAGTACAAGGACTGTATAGACTCTGTACCTCAAAAAGGCCAACCAAAGAAATTGGATGCATGTGATAAGAGGAACCTAATATGAAAAATAAAGAAGGATCCTACACTCAATGCATAAAGGTTAGCAAGAGAGCTTATAAATGAGACTGGAAAGGAGGCACATCCTCAAACAATTCACTGAGAATCAAAAAATAGTGGCTACAATGGAAGAGTGGGCAGGAAGAAACTTTATGTGAATGAACAGAATCAAAAGAAGGGACTGGACTTTGTTAAACAGTCTATTAGAAAGGAAGAAATATGGTGGAGTGACATCATTTTTACTGATAAAACGAAGCATGGAGGTGGCAGTGTTCTTTTCTCAGATTGTATATTCAAACTTGGTTTGGACAAATTAGTGTTCATCAACAGTATCAACAAATAGATATATGTGAACAAATTAAAAAACAATTTGCACATAAGTGCTGATAAAATGGGGGTATCAAACATGTTTAAGTTTTACCAGGATAATGACTTGAAGCACTGCATCTGTCCTGAACTGAGAGTTTCAAGCTTCTCACTGAAATATGACACTAGTGCTTTTCTACCTAACTTAATGAACATAGATATTATTCTAATTGTTTTATAACAATGAAAATAATCAATTATTCACAATATAATGCAAATGGATAGATAAAAAATCTACTCGCCAAGCGGTGGCATACAAAATAATTTAATGTTTACGAACTTTCGGAGCCAGTGGCTCTTTCTTCTAGCAGAACAGTTGAAGAAGAAGGAAGATGGGTGAAGAAAAAAGACAGGAGAGGATTAGGGAAAGGAGTGAAGTTCATAAAAGTAGCCCAGAATCCATGGTCAGATGAGACTTACCGGATGGGATGAGAAGGAAAAACCAATTGTTGGGGAGGGCACTGGATGAGATTTGAAAACATGAGAGCTTAAAGGTAGAAGACAGGGTAATATGCAAGACAGAGATTACTACTAAAATATCATGCACTAGATAATAAGAGTGAAAAGCTAAGTGCATTTTCTGTAACCACTACCTCTAATCATCCCTTGCAAGCCTTCCAAGAATTCCTCACATCCAGCATTGCTTCACAACCTTTCCTCAGGTCCCTACAAATTGACCCTAACCTATCCTCTCCAGAACTTCAAGCTCTATAGTCCCTAAAAGGTGATGACTCTATCATTATCCTCCCATCAGACTAATGATCTACCACTGTGATACTTGACTGACAGGAGTATGTTACTGAAGGTCTATGCCAGCTGTTCGACACCTGTACATACAGCATCTTCCATCAAGAACCCATCCCTGTGATTCAAACTGACCTGCAGTCCCTTCTAAAAGCCTCAAGACTCTCACAAGGACTTACACCTCAATCCATCGAACTTCTTACCCCACCCAAACCACGCACCTCCAACTTTTACCTTATTCCTAATATCCACAAACACAATCTGCTTGGCCATCCTAAAGTTGCTGGCTTCAAAGCACCCACTGAATGTATATCTACCTTAGTTGATCAACACCTCCAACCCATAGTACAAAGACTTCCCTCCTGTATTAAAGATACCAACCATTTCCCAGATCATCTGAAGTCCATGTCCATCCCACTCCCACCACACATCTTGCTTGTCACTATTGATGCCATCTCCCTCTGCTCCAACATTCCCCATGTACATGGTCTGTCTGCTGTTGAACATTGCCTCAGTCAACATCCACCTGATTCCAAGCCTATGACATTCTTCTTGCTCACGTTAATCAACTTTATACTTACTAATGATTACTTCACCTTTGATGGGTCAACATGCAAACAGATCAGGGATATGGGTGTGGGAACCAGGATGGCTCCTTCCTATGCCAACGTTTTCATGGGTCCCTAGGAGGGGAGTTTCTTGGGATCCATAAGCCTTCAGCCCCTGGTTTAGTTCAGATACATTGATGACACCTTTGCCATATGGACTCATGGTGAGAATGACCTGTTAAAATTCCTGGAATCTCTAACTACCTTCTCCCAATTAAACTTCACATGATCCTATTTCGAATCCCATGCCGCATTCCTTGATGTTGATCTCATCCTCACTGAAGGCCAGCTACACACTTCCATCCACATCAAACCCACTAACAGGCTTACATTTTGACAGTTGCCATCCTTTCCATGTCAAACATTTCCTCCCATACAGCCTTGGCATTCGAGGGAAACATATCTGTTTGGATGCGGAGGCTTTACAGCAATACACCACACTCTCACTTCAGACTTCAATGGACTTAATTATGAAAAACAGCCTAGTTCTGAAGCAGATTTCTTGGGCCATCACATCCAATCCTGGTACTGCTGATCCCTCCAGAAAACAACTTTGGAGCACATCACTTGTCACCCAGTATTATCCTGGTCTTCAATGTATCAATCAGCTACTTCAGCGAGGCCATGACTTCCTAAAATCATGCCCTGAAGTGAGATCCATTCTGTCTGAGATTTTGCTCATCACACCTAGAATAGCTTTTTGTTTCCCTCCCAATCTCCGCAATGTCCTTGTCGGACCCTATGCTCCTTCTGCACCCATCGCCTTACCCTATGACTCCTAGCCCGGTGACCAACCCCATTACATGGCTTGCCCTACGCACCCTTCTACCACCACCTATTCCAGCCTTGTCACTGGCAAAACATATACTATCATAGGAAGAGCCACCTGTGAAACAACATATGTCATACACCAGCTTTTATATAAGAACTGTTCAAACTTTTACATCGACATGACTACTACCTAGTCATAAGTTAGGATGAATGTGCATAGGCAGAGGGTGTATACAGGCAACACACAATATCCTGTTGCAGAGCATGTTGTACAACATGATAATCATGACCTCGGTGCCTGTTTCACCACATGCACCTTCTGGATTCTTCCCCCAGACACCAGTTTCTCAGAACTCTGCAGGTGGAAACTAGCACTACAACATTTCCTTGGTTCTTGACACCCACCCAGCCTTAATTTACATTAATCCCTTCCATCACAGCATTTATTCATGGTAAAAACACCTTCCTTCACTCCATTTTAGTTTTCTACATATTTTACTTTCTGACTTGTCTGTTTTTTGCTGCCCCCCTCCCACCTCTGTTACATACAATGCACTTAGCTTTTCACTCTTATTAACGAGTGCATTATGTTTTAGAAGCAATATATGTCTTGCATATTACCCTGTCTTCTACCTTTAAGCTCTCATGTTTTTAAATCTCGTCCGGTGCACTCCCCAACAATCAATCTTTCCTTCACATCCAGTCCAGTAAGTCTCACCTGATCTGACTACTTATGTGAACTTTACCCCTTTCTCTAAGCCTCTCCAGTCCTTTTCCTTCACCCCTTTTCCTTCCCCTTCAGCTCTTCTGCTAGAAGAAGGAGCTACTGGCTCTGAAAACTTGTAAACGTTAAATCATTTTTTGTGTGTGTTCCCCTGCCGCTGTTTGGTTAGTAATTTTTTTATCTCTCCATTCACATTATTTTTACTTGTTTCAGTCATCCTTTATTATTTGGAAATCATTTTTCCACTGCTGCATCATAGCTATTAATGCCAGTTTCGGTGTGGACATCCTCAAAGATGTCAGGTCTATTTGTTGCCATTAGATCTAACATATTTCCATCATGTGGGGTTCTGCACTATCTGTTATGTATGAGGAGCATTCTATGAGTAATGCTACACATTTTTTTTCTTTCCTGGCTAATTTTGGTCAAAAAAAAAGAGAAATTTGTCTTGGGACATCATGGAATGTTCCTGCTTCAGCCCCTTGTATATGAGACAACTTTCTCAAGGTCAAATAAGGAAAGGACAGGTACTTTATTTCAGTTTCTATAGTAATGTGTCACATCACTAACAACTTTAATCTTAGCACAATTCAGTGCACTTTTAACCCATATGGACACAGACTCTGATTCATTTACTTTATGACAATTCCATGTCTTCAGAACCAATGGCATGGTAGACATAGAATAAGTGGTACCACGATCTCTGTTATACATTTCACATATCTGAAATGTGCAATAAGCAATAACTTCTCGGCTGTTAAAAGTCTCCAGCCCTGATATAGTTCCACTTTACAACCACATACTAGAGCCACAGTAACCCAAGCATTACCATGTGCACTAGCATCTGCATCAGTAAGTGTAAAATTGAGTACGTATCCACAAAACACTGAAGGACCAAGCAGAATAACTTGCACATCTACTTCGCTCTTCATAGTAACAGCTATATTATCAATAGCCTTACAGCATGTAAGGCACGAACGCCTTCTCCTCCTAAATTAACGTGGCATAACTAGTCTGTGTCGATGCTGCTGCATGTGCGGCTGCTCAACGATTGACGCTGTCTCACCAGAAACATCACTTATATAGCTGCCAGTTGTGGGTCTCAGACCTCCCATTGGCATGGTTCCTCCTGTGAGATGTCAGTGTCTGTTGGTGAATCAGTATCTGGCATAACTAATCACTGTGGCTCTATTACATGGTGGTAAAGTGGAGACTATCAGGGCTGGAGACCTAACAGCTGAGAAGTTATTGCATATCACACATTTCAGATATGTGAAGTGTATAACAGAGATCATGGTACATCTTGTTATATGTCTACCATGCCACTGTTTCTGAGGAAGAGGAATCATCACGAATCAGAGTCTGTGTCCGTATGGGTTAAAGGTGCACTGAATTGTGCTAAGATTAAAGTTGTTGTTGAAGTGACAGATGGCGACATTATGCATAGCCTTCAAAATAGCATCTGTAATAGAGGTGTGTTTCAAGCACAGAGCTGTCACTGAGTTTCTTTTGTCAGAAAACTAGAGCATCACAGATACTGACAGATGCTTGCAGAACATCTATGGAGACCTGGCAGTGAACAAAAGCACAGTGACTCATTGGGTGAGGCATCTGTCATCATCGCTACAGGGTCATGCAGACCTGTCTGATCTCCTGCATCCCAGCTGGCTGCACACAGCTGTGACACCTGCAGTGTTGGAATGTGTAGACACTCTCATTCAAGATAATCAATGGATCACAGTCAAACACCTCACTGCACAACTGGGTGTCTCTTTGCTGATGCTGACACATTCATCCACCAGTTGGGGCACTCAAAGGTGTGCACCTGCTGGGTTCCTCGTCAACTAACAAAATACCATAAAGAGCAAAGAAATGACCATCTGTGTGGAGTTGTTTACCCCAATGGGAAGCAGTACATGGTTGGTGGGCAGCACTGCTGAACAATGCAGTGTAACAGACAAGGGTCTATGTGATTCCACACAGGACCCTGTTTCACTCACAAACCATTCTAATCCTAAGCTACAAGAATCCAACAAGCTGGATTCATATCTACTCCCATCTGAAGAGCTATCAACAGCACCATGAATGAATCCAATTGCTCTGGATCTGATGCAGCTGGCTGCACTGTCTCCTGTGTTGCCAACTGCACAAAATCCTGTAGCACACACAGATAAAACTTGCTTGACTGTTCTCTCATACAAATGTCACCTTGGCAACCTATTAGTCATAGGACACAACTCACACTACTGTCTTTTTGACAAGATCAACCAACTTTGAGGTTCACCACTGTGTACAGCATTTTTGCTTTGAGTGAAGTCATCAGTGACGGCATGAAATTCGTCACCCTGCTTAGCCACCTTGGGGACCTTGCAGATCAGTAAGTGATACCATCCTCATCCTCCCTGCCCCCCCCCCCCCCCCCCCCCCAGCAGAAAACAAATATGAGACTGCGAAGGTAGCTCTACCCTGCCACCTCACATGCTCCCCACAGGAAGAAATCTATTACAGCATTTATGATGAAGTTTTAAGAGACGAGATTCCATTGCAATTATTTATGGTACCTCCTACGCACACATACTCTAACTGGCCATGGTCATGCATTAACATGGATCTTTGGATGCGTGCCTTATACTCATTGATCAAATATATTCTGTCATGCAGCACACACAATAAAAAGCAATGTTGATGAAAGTTATGGCTAGCACGTCTTGCAACTACAATGGCTGCATAACTGGACTCCCGCCTACAACGAGCTGAGCTGACCTCGCCTGACTCTGACATCTCCATGCTCAGTTGAAGTGATGACTTCACACAGCCACAATAAACCCCTGCTTACCCACCATCAGTTTCATGCCCATACCTGTGCAGAACATCACCAAAGACATTCTGCTCACATCTGTGCATAGCATCACCAATCACACCATGCCCCTCACACAGAATTGCTTTTGCTAGTACCATACACAATATGCCACTTCCACTCATAATTGTTCTCCAAACTTCATGCATAGTTGCAGGAGGTGTACCAGACTGTGCAGGATATCTAGGTCTCCTAAACACCCACAGTGACAATTACGGACTGCATCCTCCCCAATCTTTCCACAACAACAGACTGTTTGTATGGAACTTCATCAGTGGCTGACTATACCTGTTCAACACTGGCTCAGAAGTCAGTACGTCACCACCCTCTTCACCATGTCAAACACCATCCTACATGTCTCTCCAACTCTGTGCAGCAAATGATACAACAATCTGAGTCTATGGATCACAGATCCACACAGTAAACACCAGCCACAATGATATATTCACTTGGACATTTCTCAACGCTTATGTTGCTAAACCAGTTTTTGGTGCAGACTTTCTCTATCACTTTCATTTGGTTACCAACCTGTCCGGCAGTGTGCTAACTCATACAACAAGTGGCTGCTCTGCACAAGTGTTGTAAGCCAGGCCCCCTCAGCAGCCCAATGTAACAGCACAGCCCACCTACCACTGTAACCCCTGCCCGCTACAGATATACACGACATCATCGGCTCCTTCAGGATTTCCTCCACACCATCAACTGCATTCAGCACATTTAACATCTCCATTTTGATATGCCTGAAACGAATTTTTACTTACAACATGACTACATCCAAAGACATTGAGTGGGAACTCCACATGGCACAGTAACACCTTGAGCAGTTATGTCACCTGTGGTGTCACCGCCAGACACCACACTTGCTAGGTGGTAGCTTTAAATCGGCCGCGGTCCATTAGTACATGTCGGACCCGCGTGTCGCCACTGTCAGTGATCGCAGACCGAGCACCACCACACGGCAGGTCTCGAGAGACTTACTAGCACTCGCCCCAATTGTACGGACGACTTAGCTAGCGATGCAACACTGACGAAGCCTCGTTTATTTGCAGAGAAGATAGTTAGAATAGCCTTCAGCTAAGTCAATGGCTATGACCTAGCAAGGCGCCATAGCAATTGATAGTTATCGTATGAAGCATGGCTCATCAAGAACGATGTATACATATGATGGATTAAAGTTAAGTATTCCAGAAGCTACGTACTTTTCTTTATAGTATTCATTACGTATCCTGTTTCAGACCTCACGTTATCCTGCGTGAGCTTATAGCGTGCATTTTGCTCTCCTCAAACCACACTGTGTCGGCACTTCTGTCGACACATCATCACCCATCTACACCCGTTGTCCCCATTTCCATGAGAATGGTTCATACAGTGTGCCGTTAAGAATGGAACAGTTCATAACATTATCACCATGCCCAGACCCCCCGTCTAGTACATCACAGACCATGTCAACTACCACCAGATCTACATCAGGCTGCAAGAGCAGAGCAGTGGATGAACATTCTTACAGGCTGGGATAGTTTGCCCCTCTGGCAGTTCCTGGTTTAACCCACAAAACTGATCATTAAAAACAAAACAAAGGACCATTATGGACAGCTAATAAACTTCCAGGATTTCACCCATTCCCATTATTTAGCAAGCACCTCTGTTTTTAGTGTCACTGACAGTAAGAAAGTGTATCTACAAATATCTGGGTGTCCAGAAGACATTCACAAAATGGCTCTTATCACACCTTTTGGTTTGTTCAAGTTTATGTTTATACCACACAGACTTAAGCAACTGATGCAAATATGGCAAACTTCCTTGATGGTCTACTATCAATTTCCCATTCTTTTATGCTTATCTCAATGATATCTTAATTTTCTCACTTGACGACACCTCCCACAACATGCAACTCAAACATGTTCTGGATACCCTCTTTCACAATGGTGTCATTATCAATGAAGAGAAATGTCAATTTCAATTCAAAGAAGTTGTCTTCCTTGGACAAACTGTAAATACTCCAAGCACCCACCCCACACCACAATGTATAGAGACTATTCAGCAACTGCCACCATCACAAGGTTATTAAGAACTATGTTGGTTCTTAGGCATCGCACATTTCTGCAGAAGACACCTTCCACAGGCAGCTTCCCTGCAAACGCCATTAATGCAATCCCTTGCTGTTGAGAACACAACCAGCAAAAGCAATCTCACGTGGACAACTATGCAGCCTGCTTTTGAATCCCAGGCCATTACTATGGCGCACACCCTCCTTATTGCACAGCAGACATGAGTGACTCAACCATCGGCATTGTGCTGCAACAAATGGTGGAGGGCATTCAGCAGTTACTACATTTTTTTCTCATGCAAGATCATGCCATCACAAGGCAAGTGGTCTGCTTATGACAGGAAACTACTAGCACTCTACAAAGCAGTGCACTACTTCATGCAAGACGTAGAAGGATGCTTCCTAACTATTTACACTCATCATCGTCCACTCACCAACTCTATTTGCAACCCATCCAAGGACTCTTGCCACCAACAGTTTTGGCACTTAGACCACATTTATGAGCTTACCATGGATGTCTGCCACCTGAGAGACATGGAGAAAATTATGAAAGACTATTTCTCATGCATCAGCACCTTGCCATCTCACCTCAACTACAAACACTTTTCTGTGGCATAGTAACAAGATCAACAGTTAAAAGCTCTCATCCATCACCCATCCATTAACCTACAGATCAATGGGGTTTATGTTTCACAAGATTGGACACATTCCCTTGTACCTCAACAATTCTGCTGAGTTGTCTTCAAGCAGCTGCATAATTTGACTCACCCCAGCATTTGTCAAACCACTCAGTTGGTGGTGGACTGGTTCATATGGCCTAACATGAAGAAATGTTTGTGTATGTGACCTATGTTAAAAGAGTAAAGTTTCACATTATATGCAACAGCACCTAAGTCACTTCGAAATGTGAATATTGACCTTGTCAACCCGCTTCCTGTCTCCACTGGCGAACGATACATTCTGCTGGAAATAAATTGTGTCACACACTGGCCTGAAGCAATATGACTAAAAGAGATAACAGCTGAATCTACTACCATAGTATTTACTGAAATGAGGATCTCACGCTTTGGCTACCTCATATCCACCACAACTATATAAATAAATGCCGTGTGGCTAGGGCCTCCTGTCAGGTAGATCATTCGTCTGGTGCAAGTCTTTTGAGTTGACGCCACTTCAGTGACATGCTGTTGATGGGGATGAAATGATGATAATAAGGACAACACAACACCCAGTCCCTGAGTGGAGAAAATCTCTGTCCCAGCCAGGAATCGAACTCAGGCCATTAGGCATGACATTCCGTCGCGCTGACCACTCAGCTACCAGGGATGGACTCTACCACAACTAACCAGGGCCCACAGTTTGAATCTGCCCTATTCCTAGAATTGTGCAGTATGGCAGGTACAAAGTGATTCCAAAGCACTACAAAGTCCTATTGAGTAGTGGCACTGCACATTAAAGGCAGCCCCCATGTGCCGTGGTGGACTATGGACTGAGGCACTATTTTGGGTACTTCTGGGAGTCCACACAGCACAAAAACATGAACTCAGAGCCACAGTGGCTGAAATCTAATTTGGAAAAACGCTATCTCTGCCAGCCAACATTGTGTTCCAAGAACCATCAATTATGCCACCACACCTATCTGACCTGGTCTTTCATGTCAAGCAACGCACTGCTTACCTCCACATACCTCCGCTCCTTCTGCACTTGGTGTCTAAAGTCTTTCTACATAAAGTACATAAAGACAATAACTTTATAATGTTATGAGATGACATGGTACAATTGCCCTACAACCTCATACTCAGGCTCCCAAAAGGTGTTTTTAATAGACTATCGTACCTTTCACATATTATTATAGCATCTATTAACCGTGTCAAACCTGCAAGGCCACTACAAATATCTCACTAGACAACAACAATTGCCAAGTTCTCCCCTATGCTACACCTGTCGACCTTCACTAATGAAGCCATACTGTCAATCTTCAAATTGTGACTGGTCATCCATGAATTCCAATGACTATCTTTGCACATAATTTCAACATTTCCAACTATTGCACGACCACAATGTTGCTGTTTTGCCCTCACTGTGGTGCACAATTTATGCTGTTGGACAATGGTTCTCACGCCAAACATCAGGTGCTATGGATAACACTCTCATGCATCTGTGACAGTGAATTTCACTGATGACCTCTCCGTTGAGCAGCCTAAACACTGTAATACATTAAACAGAGCTGATATCCATTAACAAAATATCCATCCATGAAGCACTTCTTTATTCTGGAATCAAACTTTCCAGCAATTACTTCTCCAGTAAGTCATGTCTGTGCCACACAACCAAACAGTTTCTGTAGCTTTGGCATTTCACCATACTACAGAGTAGCAGGTACAGTCATTTTTAATGTACACACTGGCACTCTGATTACCAAGAAAACAGGAGTCTGTACTGCTTCTGACAGAAAACATTTTTCAAGTTTACTGTTCAACAACATCAAGTGAGCCTTGTTTTTAATGTTCCCATTCATGCACTCACATATTCCATTTGCTTGTTGTGCTCATCTCACAATCAATTCCCTTCTTTTTAAAACAGGTTTTCATTTCATTTGAAAAATATTCATCTCTGTTATTGCAGTGGAATCTACCAGTCCTCAAACTGAAATGAGGTTTTGCCATAGCTTCAGACCGTTTAAAGTTTTCTAGTACTCGTTTATTTTGCATCATGTGCCACCTTACCATTGACATAGCTGACAACATTGATTTCTCTGAATCACATTGCCTTCAGAAGAGTTCCAGTTTTTGCAACACTAATCCCTACCTGCCTTTCAATGATTTGCACTTTATCAATGCCTTTTAAGTCATTCCCAAAGTGTTCACTCACACCAGAGTCCAAAGGAAAGGAAACCAAATCATTAAATGCACCAGTCAAAAAATATTTGTGAAAACACTACCAGTAATAGAATGGAATTCTAATTCTTTAATTTTGTTCTACCTCCTTGTTTGTGAAATGATTGGATCCCAAAGGCAATCAAATAATCATGCAAAACTAAGAGGGAACTTTACGTTGCAGTTAGAATGTCTAAGGACACAACAAAAATCCAGATGAATTTGCAGTTGCGAATAATGACTACCATCAGCTGTGGAATGGAGTTTTCTCTGTCATCATTCCATTCTACAGCTGATGGTAGTCAATATTCACAATTGCGAATTCATCTAGTGTGTTTCATAACAGCTGTGATCACCACAGTGCATCGTCAGCAGAATAACACAGGCACTGGAATATCTTACAACAAAAATTAGTCTCATAAAATGTACTGTAAGATCCTGGACAAGTTTAAACAAAAATGAAAATCACTTTATTATGAACATGCAATTGATAACTCAATAATAGAATGAAGACTATTTGGCATATTGTTGGATGGGAGACAGGGAAGAAGAAAAGTACTTTAGGAGATTTCAGAATAAAAATGAAGGAAATATTGTATGTAATCCTGAAAACAAAGCATATATTTTCAACAAACACTTCTTGTTACTGTCGGAATGAATAGTCTGCAAGAGCTCTTTTAATGAAACCTTGAGTTTTATGCGAAACATCGTTCCCACAAATATCAGTAATATCTGTATTAGCCCTGTCACAGTATCTGGAACTGAAAGAACAATAATCAGTCTGAAGAATAAAAATTCCACTGGAGTAGATAATATTGCTAACAATTTGTTGAGACACTGCTATGCTCCTATAAGAGACACACTTAGCCATATTTCCAATGTGTTCTTACACCAAGGAGATGTGCTCCACAGATTCAAATATGCTATTGTGAAACCCATCTTCGCAAAAGGTGGGAAAGTGGAAGTTTACAAGAATTTGGTGTCATCTAGATAGATTTAATGTTCTCAGTGAAAGACAGTTTGGTTTCTGAAAGGGTCTGTCAAGCAAACAAGGAATCTATGCTTTTATAAACGAAGTTCTGGAGTCTCTGAATGACAAAATGGTGACAACTGGGTTATTTTTTGATTTACCAAAAGCTTTTGACACTCTGAACTGCGGAATACTATTACAGATAGCTACATTATAGGAATAACTGGTGTATCGAATAAAAGATTACAGTCATACCTCAAAGACATGAAGCAGAAAGTACTATTAGACACCATAGACTATTTTTGTGGTGGTCTGGTTTCATCAGAGTGGAGAAGCATCAGATTTGGAGTGCCACAAGAATCCATTCTTGCTCCTTTCCTGTTCCTGATATTATAAATGACTTATCATGATATAAGAATGCTATCACTGTAATGATGAGATGTTGAGTTGCAGGCAGGCATGACAAACTGACTGTTACACATTTGAGCTTTCAGCCAAAGCTATCTTCAGAAAGGTAAACACACACACATTCACACAAGTAAGCACACCTCATGCACACATGAGCCCTATCTCCATTCCCCCAATAGCAGCATGAGGTGTGCTTGCTAGTGTGTGTTCTCCTTTCTGAAAAAAGCTTTGGCCAGAAGCTCAAATGTGTAACAGTCTTTTTGTCATGTCTGTCATCTTTATAGTGAGTAGCAGTATATTCTTTTCATGATTTTTTTATATTCCAATCTGATTTTACATTGTTTGAATTTACCAGAAAGTACAAAGCTACAGTGCAATTTTACAATTTTTGTAGATGGCACCAACATTATGATTGATGGTTTACATGTGAAAATCTTGTAAAATCTATTCTCACCAATTTAGTAAAATGGTTTAGTGTGAATGGACTCTGATTAAACTTTAATAAAACCAACTTTTTAAAGTCACTGCAATTGCCAAAACTGAGGAAGAGGTAACTGTTAAGTATGCCACACAAATGATAGAAAGAGTTGAAACAACAAAGTTCCTGGGTGTTATGATTAAACGCAGAGTGAACTGATCTCATCATTCTCATATAATAAACCTTCAGAAGAGACACAGCTCATCAGTTTCTGTGTTATGTATTATATCTGGGAGCACTGAATAAAACACTATGAAAGCAGCATACTAGAGATACTTCCATTCTCTAATAGCATATGGAATTATATTTTGCAGAAACCAAGCCCAAGCAAAGAGAATATTGTTGGCCCAAAAACAAATTATAAGTTCTGTATCCTACAGTGATTCAGATTCCCCGCCTAATGTTGAAGTGGACATGTCTGAGGTACTAAGGCTGTGGCATGCCATCATAGAGGAGCTGCTGCCAAGATATGCACGTCACAAGGTGTCACACCCAGTGGCAACTGTCTGCCGCTCAGCCTATGGCCCAGGCTCAGTTCATGGCTCACTCCTTGCTGTACTTTGTACCTGTTCATATTGCACCACTGCATGGCCAAAGTGACTTAGTGTGTTTCCAGTCTCAAGTGATTAATGGTATGAAACTGTTGTATTGTTATGTTGACTTTGCTATGTCCCAGATGTGTTAGTGCTTGGCTCATTTTGTGAACTCATTCTATTGCAGACTTACAGGAACACATGTTCATTTCCCTGTGGTTTGGAGTACCCACTGGAAAAAGTGATGATAAACAGTTTCTACCTATGCCGTGCAGGACAGAAAAGGAAGAATAATGAGAGATGCAGGCTGTAGATGTAGTTATAGAAATCTTGTTTGCAAACTAAAAATTCTTAATATGATTTCCCAGTATGTATATTTGCTTATGTGTTTCATTAGTAAAAATACTGAATTGTATAAAAGAAACAGTGAATACCATGAATACAATACAAGGAGAAAAAACAATTTCCACAATGATTGTAAATATCTGAAGGTGGTGCAGAAGGGAGTGCAGTACAGGAGCACGTATGCTTATAATGCTCTTCCTCCTGATATTAAATGTAAGTTTGATAAGCCCATGTTGAGGGAGTATCTCAGACAATTTCTTCTGGGAAGGTCATTTTGCAGTTTGGAAGAGTTTCTTCATCACAATGAGAAACCCTCCTCGAACTCTAAAATTTATGGGTGATGTAATAAGACTGAACAGTTATGTAGATAGTCATGTAGCAAACACAGATCTTTTCAGTGGTTTCCTCATTATTTTTAATTAGCCATGTCTGCTACATCATGTAATTTGTCATCTAACCACTTACATATAATGAAAATATGATCTAACTTTTGAATTTTGTGTAACATTACTACCTACCTATTGGTGTGTTTAGAAAGATCACGCCAACTGTTATTAGTCCAGTAATGGTATCACAGAAAAGGCCCTTCGCTTGCAAAAAATGAGGTAGTAGATTTTATTTTCTGTTGTATGCACTTGGTTGTGAGAGCACGTAGAATGCAAGTTTTCAACCTTCAAAGACCTCAGGATAATTTTTTGTAGCAAAAAAAAAAAAAAAAAAAATATTTTCACCCATTGCTCAGAAAATATGCACCCTACTGAAAATGTTACTGTTACCAAAATGACAGCACATTAAAAAATTGGTGCAGTCATTTGGTCACAATCAGTTGTCATAGCTTGGTCATTTTTACCAGCCTGGCCAAAAAATCAGCAACAATGTGTGTAATTCAAAAACAGCTACTCCAAATGAAAAAGTCAAGTAATCAAAGCTGTAGAGCATGAAATTTTGTGTTACAAAAGCATCTAGTTTTTCAGTTTTAAGCAGTATTAAGCATTCACACACTTGAAAGTCAAAGTAATTCCATTTTGTAGCTTTTTGTAAGTCGAAGTCATTCAATCAAATGTAATTTCCACTAGGAAGACATAAATATGTCTCACCTTTGGGTGTAGATGTATCTACAGATCTCCCTTGAATGACATGTCATAAACAGCAAGGCTGCTATCCCCTCCATTCCTTTTATTGTTTCCATTGTTAGTCATGCCCAGTCTTCCTGTGTTGTCTGAAGGACACATTAAAAACTCCTTGTCTTCCAAAATTCTCATTTCTGTATTTGAATTTACTTTTGTTGTGTGGTCAGTTCATTTAAAACGAGTGGCCAACATTGTATGGAGGTGTGTTTTACATGTGACGGCAAATGGGCAGATGGTGATGTGGTAAAAATGAAACATTAAGGACTGGAAACACTACTACAATCTCGTTGGGATAGGTAAATCACAGTGAATCGTAAGTTATTAACTGGTCTGGCTGAAGCTGATGTGCACAGTGCTTATCAGAAGTACAATAACCCAAAACTGATTAGATCGTATTTGACAAAAGGCCCTGCACTGTCAATGTCAAATCTTCAATCATACAAGAAGGTATTTGATTTTAATAAACACTGCTTTTACTGTGGCAAGGAAATTGATGCTATCTGGGAGGAACTTAGCAGATTTCCCTATGCAAAATGAAATAATGTTCATAAGGTGATGAAACCTGAATTAAGAGATACTGTTATTGGGGTAGCTGAAAAGCAATGTCATGAATGGGCCTGTGAAGTACTGGGACATATATTATAACTTCAAAGTTATAACACTTGCATCCTCCACTGTAGCTCTCAAGATAGGGAAGAACAGGATTCCTACCATAAACCCATTAACATTGTTTCACAGAATGTGTGTTATCAAGAAGTCTGATAAAGTCTTGAAGTTCTGTTTCTCATCTGAAATTTCCCCACACCCCATGTAATTGTTCAGAGAAGGGTACAAAATCACTTCTCTATGATGCATTCACACCTCTCCAACAGAATGACAAACCCAAAATAAGAAGCTTTGTGGTGGATCATAGTCACCTGCTCCATATATCAGTTTGGCACATCAAAGAAAACTTTGGAGTCATCTGCATGAAATATGAAACCTATTTGTGAAAGCACTACAGATCCGAAATCACAGTTATATTTGATGGCTACCCAAGCGAGGCTTTAAAAATGGGAACAAAGTCTTCTGAAAGATCTTGTCGTTTAAAGACACCAGGTTCTTCATCAGATATCATTTTTGATGAAGATAAAAGTGCTGCAGTGACGCAGAAGAAGTTTTTGTGAATGACAGCAACAAGAACTACTTGATTTTGATGCTCATGTAGAAATTTATGGATGGAGGTATTCAAGTGCTGCAGGAAAAAGAAGATGCAGATTCATTAATTGTGGAAGCGGCTATTTCCCCAAGCTGCTGAGTCTGACAGTGTGGCAATCATGAACGAGGACACTGATGTGCTTGTTCTCCTAATGGATCAAGGAAACAACTACAGTAACTTGTACTTCCATAAACATGGAAGAGGGAAATCAGCAGGAGTGTGGTACTCCAGTAGTTCTTCCAATTTCGATCTTGCAGTTTTCAACCATGTGTTCACAGGACACACCATATCCTCTTTTTTTTTGGCCAAGGGCAAGGACACTTACTAAACCTTACAGAGCAATAGTCACAGTTGATGTTAGCACTGTATGGGAATTCCAAATGCGTGGCATTGGACAAGCTCAGGTATGAACATTCTGTAAGGTCTGCTCTGAAAAAATCTTTCAAACTTGAAAGGCTACCGCCAACATCAAATGCAGCAAGGTGGCACTCATTGTGATCCTACCATCAAGTGCAATCTTGGCAGGGGAAGAAAACTGATCCAAGCCAGAGGGGATGGTAGAAAAACATATCAGGCTTGTTTCCTGTGACAATGACAAAAGATGTGACACTACACACGCTACTGAAGATTGTTTCCTGTGCATGCAAAACAGGATGCACAGCATTATGTGGATATCGCAAATCTGGACTGAACTGCCAAATGCTGTTTTGGCTTATCTTGCAAGAATGTCCAAGAAACTGAGATTGATGAACATGAGGAAGAGACTGAAGATACGTTCCAGAACAAGGAAGTTGCTGAAGGTGCCAAAATGGATCCTAAAAGCCGGATGCTGGACCAGAACCTGGCACAGTCTCCCAAATGACCTTGATGGAATTGAAATTTGATGAAATGTGAATCTCTGATATTTAAATTGTGTGTGTGTGTTTTTTTAATATTGTCATGCCCTTTTGTTCGTTCATTTGAACAAATTTTTATATTACTCATACGTAAATACATATCGGCCATTACTATGTACTTGGTTTTCATTTTAAGAAGCCACTCTTAGCAAGTAAGGCATAAATAAAAATGAATAAAAATACACATGATTGAAAAAAATTAAAAAGATATAGATAGAAAGCTTATAGTGCTCATTATGGAGCTGTCTTCCCACTTTAATTGAATAACTTTGGCATTCAGGTATATGAACGCTTAATAGTTCCTAACACTGAAGAACTGGATGTTTTTATAACATGACATTTCATGCTCTACAACTCTGATAATGACACTTTTCATCTGGAGTAGCCATTTTTGAGTTACGTGTGTTGGAGCCACTTTTTAGCCAAGTAAGCAAAAATGATTGAACTTTGACAATTGATAAAGGCCAAATGGCTGCACCAATTTTGACTTTGAAATTGTCTCATTCAACACAAAATGTAATGCTCTTTCATTTTGGTAACAGTAACATTTTCAGTAGGGTGCATTAGTTTCTGAGTAATAGGTGAAAACCTGAAAAAAGAAAGTACCAAAATTTCTTGTATTTTTTTGGCCACAAAAAGTTGTCCTGAGGGTTTTGAAGGTCAAACATACTCTCACCTTTATGCACAAGGCAAAAAACTGAAATCCTGTACCTCATTTATTGCAAGTAGAAGGTACACCTTTACTGGACCAACATTAAATGTAGAAAAGAGGAACTGGCAAACACTATATCCTTATGACGTTATCAATTCAGTTCAATTCGATCTCTTTACTCATTCGTTAACAATATACATTGTATGGACGTAGTCAATTGCAATATAGTTTCTTCACTGAGAGAGTGATGGAGTATGAAACAAATAAAAAAATAAATAAATGAAACAACACATGTAACTCTCTCTCTACTACTACTAATACTAATACTACTCTCTCTCTCTCTCTCTCTCTCTCTCTCTCTCTCTCTCTAACACACACACACACACAAATTAAGTGAAGCAACTGTCAGAAACAGCCTTAATAAACAAACATCAATAAACTACTGTAACCTATTTGTGGTTACTTGAGCTACATATACATATACATAGTAAAATCAATGGGAAAAACTGCTCCTTGGAGGGGAGGGGGAGAGAGAGAGAGAGAGAGAGAGAAAGAGAGGAAAAAAAGAAAAGAAATAAAGAAAGAAAACTGATTCTTCAGTTACAAGAAATAGCTGCTGTTCATTTCCCAATCATAGCTCAGTATTTGCAAGCCCACCATGGCGTTAATAATAGTAGTTACCCATGAACCATACAACAGAGGTCTCGTCTGATGACAATGAGCATTGCTACATGTCAAGCAGCTAACAAGGACATCCAATTATTGAATCTAACTACAACTTGTACAACTCTGTACCCTAAACAAGGAGATAAAAGTAACATGGAAATTACTTTTCCAGTTATTGTCAGTTCTATAAATGTGTATTTGTTGAAGTTGAGACTTTCATTGTTTCTTGATTTGCAGCTTTTGTTTCGTAATTTTGATCATATAGCAACTGAGTTCTACTTCCTAATTCCTGTCAAATTTTCTAAAGCTACTATTTTTTCCAAAATATAAAGTAATTTATTTCTAACTGTATACAGTCCACTAATTTTATCCAGACTAAAATATATACCACATTTTTCCTTTATAGCTCACTTTCCATTTCTTCATTGGTGTAACAGGTTTAAACAGGATCCCTTCAGCACCAAATTCATTATCATTAGCTCCAAACAAAACAGTATCTGGTATTTTTTGACTGCACAGAAGACCTATTCCAGGCACCTACAATTGATAAAATTCTTAAAAAGTTTATGCATATTAAGAAAAATGTAATTTACTTTAAAGTAAACGTTTATTCAGCAAACAAATAGCCTTATTGTTTACTTACAATTAAATAGCAAAGACCATTTATCACCCCTAATGGTCTTCGTTCACTACCAGCAACAAAATAAAAACCTTTCTTGTTGGTTGCCATGAAGAATACTGCATCAAATGCCTGAAAAAAAATAAGCAATGAGTTTATATAAATTCTTTTATTGAGTCACCAAACTTTTGTAAGTAATTATTTGACATCAAAAAGTTGGTATGAACACCACTGTACTCTATGATACACATTAATGTTCAAAGTAAGATATGTGTACTATTTTTAACCCTAATCGAAGGCAAAGAGAGGAGGAGGAGGGGGGGGGGGGGGGGGGGGGGGAGTGTCAGGCAGGGAGGAAAGAAAGCACCCTATTTGTGAATGGAACTCGAATGCACATATTAAGAAAAAAGCACGCAACCTACATGCGTGCCTCTGCTTCTGTGTAGGGCAAGATACAGCCACATGGTGATGAGCCGCAAGATGCACAGGTGTAAATGCACTGTGTTCCTTCAGTCCCATCATGAAGTGTTCAGGGACATGGAATGGGTTATTATACATTAACAGAAAGAAACAGCCATTGGAAGCTTCTTCTGTAAAGTATATCAACAACCAATTACAACTACTGCTAATCTGTCCATGTTTTTCATTATGAAAATTGCTTTATTATTACTTCTTTTTCATGCACTCAACTGAGGTTATTATATTAATTATTAGCAAACTTCCACCAGCTCTCGAACGTATGTAAACAGTTTAAAAATGTTAATGTTCTAGATGTAATTGGTGTTGGTCGAAGATTCCATACCTCACATGGGCTTCATTTGAACAGTCTTGGGAAAAGGTTCCTAGCACAAAGACTACTTGATATAAGCACAGGCAACAGTTTTACTACAAATTCAACAGTAATGACAAAATTTGTTTCATCGCCAACCACAGAAAAGAAAAATAGTGATTTTTTTCCACAGCAACACATTCCAGTAATAGTCAACACTCAAATAAGATCTTTTTTAGGCTAAAGAACAGAAGAAAGCACAGTGTAAATGTTGTACCTTTTGATAATTTAACTTGTGTGAAAACTAACATTAAAGAACCAGTTGAAAATACAATTGATAAGCTATATTGTTTAAAAATATTTCATCAGAATATGAGAAGTCTTTTGAATAAAAAAGAAGAGCTGATGCTTTCACTGCAAGAAACAGCTGACACAGACGGAATTATTCCTGATGTGCTCTGCCTAACTGAACATCACTTAGAAGCCACAGAAATTAATCAGCTACATTTAAATAGTTATAAAATTGATTCTTCCTACTGTCGGAGCAATTTAAGGCAAGGCGGTGTGGCAATTTACACACACACAATCTAAATATTGTATTGAACAGCACTTTGAATGTTGTGCAGTCAAATTAGAGCTTGAATCACAGTTCCTGATCATAGTAACAGTTTACAGGTCACCTATGGGAGACATTCAAAAATTTCTCTCTCAGCAAGAAACAGTTCTTACTAAACTTTATAGAAACAATAGTAATGTCATCGTATGTGGTGACTTTAACATAAACTTACTCACAAAAAATAACAACCAGAAGCTATTAGAATGACTACTGTTAACCTTCAATCTGCTCCCCATGATCTCATTCCCAACAAGAGTATATGGGCACAGCAAGACCCTGATTGATAATCTGTTCCTAGATCCCACAAATTACAATGAAGTGATGACATGGGCAGTAACAAATGGTCTGTCTGATCATGACGGTCAAATGACAACCCTAAAACTTGCCAGCAGAAAAACAACACATGGCCATTGTAACCAAGTTAAACATGTTAGATCAATAAATGCTGAATCTACTTGCTTGTTCAGAAATAGTTTATGCCATGAACAATGGGAGGAAGTATACCAGGCTGACACAGTGAATGAGAAGTTCTACTCATTCCTGAACTTATTCCTTAAACATTTTGAAGCTTCTTTCCCCCAAAGACAGATTAAAATCAAACCAACCTCTAGTAAAAGGAAAGAGTGGCTAAACTACTGGCATAAAAATATCATGTAACAAAAAGAGAGATCTGTATGTACAACAGAGGACTAGTACAGACCCAGCAGTAAAGTTACATTACAAGAAATACTGTAAAATTCTAACAAGTGTAATCAAGAAGGCCAAACAATTGCACTATGCACAAAAAATTAGCAATTCAAACAATAAAATAAAAACCACATGGCACATCATAAAAAGTGAGACAAACAGGAACATAAAACCTGACAATAATAAACAGAAGGCTGCAGCCTCAGATTTCAACAATTTTTTTCTCTCTGTAGCTGAAAAAACAGTGAACCATAATAAACAGGCCCACACAGAAGCTATTGAACTACTTAACCACATGCAAATAACATATAAAGTAGCACTTCATTTCAGAAGTACAACCCCTAAAGAAATTTCTCAAAAACTCAGATTCCTGTGAATACGATGGCATATCAAGTAGGATTCTAAAATCATGTGCAGACTTAATCAGTTATATATTGCGCTATTTATGTAGCCAATCTATGGAAACTGGTGTGTTCCCAGATAGATTAAAACATGCAGTAGTGATGCCAATCCACAAAAGTGGAGCAAGGGATGAAATATCCAACTATCGGCCCATCTCCCTGCTGCCAGTATTCTCAAAGGTATTTGAGAGAATAGTGTATGATAGGATTTATAGTCACACTACACAAAATGGCTTACTGGCTCCTACACAGTTCAGCTTTCCTAAGAGCTCCTCCACAGACAGAGCTATATTTAAACTAACACATGAAATTTTAGGTGAACTAAATTATAAAAGGTATCCAGTGGGGATATTTTGTGACCTTGCCAAGGCATTTGATTGTGTAGATCACAACACACTCTTAAAAAAGCTTCCACGTTATGCCATTAAAGACAAATCTTTGACTTGGTTGGAATCATACTTACAGAACAGGAAGCAAAGGGTTGTCTTAAGGGGGACAGGAACATCATTAACATCAGACTGGGGAAATATAAAGTATGGAGTCCCACAGGGCTCAATTCTTGGGCCATTAATTTTCCTGATCTACATCAATGATCTACCAGTCACAATTAACAACAGAGCAAAAATAGTAATGTTTGCCAACAATACAAGTATCCTCATAAAAGGACCCAACTCAACAATGCAGGATACAGCCATGACAGTCTCTGTTCAAGTACACAAATGGTTCACTGCAAATAGCCTAACCTTAAATATTTCAGAAACCAATATGATACAGTTTCTGACAAAAAATAAAAAAAAATAAAGCTCCTGAAATACATGTTAACAATCACAAAATTAATGAAACCACACATACAAAATTCCTAGGTATCCAGATAGACAGTCACCTAAGATGGAAAGAACAAATTGATCAGGTGGTCAAGAAACTTAGCTCATCGTGCTTTGCACTAAGAGCTCTCCATCAGTCAGTAGACAGAGAAATAATGTTGTTGTCGTACTTTGCATATTTCCATTCTGTTCTCTTCTATGGCATAATCTTCTGGGAAAATGCTGCAGGTGTTGAAAAAGTTTTCAGAATACAAAAACGAGCAGTGAAGCTAATATGTGGGGTCCCTAATGGGACATGTTGCAGAGGTCTCTTCAAATCTCTTAGGATACTTACCATCACAGGTCAGTATATATACTCACTGATGTTATTTGTAGCCAACAACAGGGAACTGTTTCAGAAAAATTGTGACATCCACAACTATGACACAAGACAGGTGAAAAATTTTCATCAAGGCTCTGCATCTCTCACTAAATTACATAGGGGAGTTACTGAGTCAGGTATAAAAGTCTTCAATAAGCTCCCCATCAATATAAAAAAGGAAATAAATAATGTACAGGTTTTCAAAAGGAAACTAAAATTATTTCTCATCAAACAAACTTTCTATAAAATGAATGAATACGTATAGCTGTGATGTGCAAGAGTGGGAGAAACTGCCTAAGAAAAGCACTCCCTTAAAGATAGAGTGTGATGCTGTTACTTGTAGTTTAACTGAAATTGTGGTGATAAAATGTAAATTTATCTGTTTCATTATGAGAAAATATGAACTCCCTTGTATCCCACTATCTTGAGCATTCACTTAAACCTCTTCTTAAGGAATGCAGTTAAAACCTGTATTCATTCAACCCATGACCATGAAGAACATTTACTTCCTTGTATATGCCAGTAGCATAAAAATATGCACTGTCACTTATTCTACTATTTTAAGCAATCACTTAAACTGTTTCTGGCATAATGCAGGCTTTAATACTGCATGCAAGTAACAATGTCTGTGCAATGTGATGTATAAATGTTAATATACTACTGTAATTGCATCAATTGACTTGTCCTATATTACTTGTACACTGGCTGTATAATATGTAATCAATAGGACCAAATAAATAAATAAAAAATAATAAAAAATCCTCTTATACCTTTGATTAGTTATTTTATCTACTGCTTCACAAAAATAAGCATTTTTAATGGTTCTGATTCTTGAAGGTGTTATCTACATACTAAAAAGTTTAAACAGAATTGCTGCACCATAAAGAACGTCTTTTGATAGAAGTTCTGGTCAGGTTAGTTAAATTAATAATTTTAGATGTTATTTATAATTTCATTGTTACAGAAGTTTAATTTTAGTGCAAGCAGTATTAGTGTATCTGCTGATAGCAGGTACTGTTGCAATGAGGAAATACATAACGACAATCTATTCCAAGAAAATTAAGTTTTATTTTTTGGTTTCTACAAGAATATTAGTATAAAATTACCCACTTCATTGTTCAGATTTTCATATGTCATATAATCTTAATTACTGATGCCATAAAGCGAGGTGATTTTGAACGGTGAGGCTACTCTGAACAGCAATTTAGCGTCTTTTTAAAGTAAATGTTGCCTTCTAGTGTGTAAATATGGAACTAAGGTCAGAGTCATTAAATATCACTAACACCAGAAAATAAAATAATTTTCTGGAAATGTAAGTTCCTTCACAAATGCAGAAACATTTGCCTATTATTAGAAGCATTTTGAGTTTAGAATTTGAAAGGAGTTTTTGTGGGCAAGGTTACCAGTTGAATGAACATTTACAGAAAGTATAAAATGTTATATTAATTCTTTGGTGACATAAAAAAATAAAATACGAAAGCTTGTCTTCCAAGGGGTGACTTTGGACAGTGCCTTCCATATTCTTTGACACATCAGCTCCATGGAAAATATAATTTACTAAAGCTTCCTTCAAAGAAAAGTGTAAAATATTATGTTGGACATGATGAAATTACACTTCTGAGGAAATGGCATTCCAAGGTGGAATCCGATGAAGCATTTTTCGTGTGACCAAATGTTCCCAATGTGTCAGGTTTTGAGAAAGATGACATTTGTAAGATTCTATGTGATTATAAGGTAGATAGAAAGGGAAGGATTCATTTTGAGTTTAAATTTGACGTCTATGATATCTGCTGAAGTAGACACTCTTTCCTGGCAATTTCCTTTTTCTGTAGAGTGTTTACAGATGCATTTCTTTAAAATGTGATAACTTTTTTTCATTACTTTTATTAAAGTCATACAGACTGTTTTGATAAGATATGGTTTTAAATAATTTTGTTACTTTGTAAGTAGCTCAGCACCCATTTCCATTATTATCAAAATTAAGTCATAATCACATGAACAGTTTCAAGTGATTAAAGAAAACTCATAAAAAATACTCAATTTTTTTTAAATAAGTTACTTTCAAAACTATATTTATATACAAAATACCATGCTGTTTCGTGTAATAGGGGTGTCATGTTCAAAGTGGCCCCGACCTATGGGGTGAAACTGAACAGTAAAACTTTTAAAAAAGTAAATTAAGCATGGTGGACAAAAATGCATAATGTGCTTTATCATATTCAGCAACACCTCCTGCAACTTCCCAAAAAGTTTCATGTCAATGCATCTACACCTACATCCATACTCCGCAAGCCACCTGACGTTTGGCGGAGGGTACCTTGAGTACCTCCATTGGTTCTCCCTTCTATTCCAGTCTCATATTGTTCGTGGAAAGAAAGATTGTCAGTATGCCTCTGTGTGGGTTCTAATCTCTCTGATTTTGTCCTCATGGTCTCTTCGCGAGATACACGTAGGAGGGAGCAATATACTGCTTGACTCTTCGGTGAAGGTATGTTCTTGAAACTTCAACGAAAGCCTGCACTGAGCTACTGAGCATCTCTCTTGCAGAGTCTTCCACTGGGGTTTATCTGTCATCTCCGTAAAGCTTTCACAATTACTAACTGATCCTGTAACGAAGCACTTTGCTCTGTTGGATCTTCTCTATCCCATCTATCAACCCTATCTGGTATGGATCCCTCACTGGTGAGCAGTATTCAGGCAGTGGGTGAACAAGTGTACTGTAACCTAATTCCATTGTTTTTGGACTGCATTTCCTTAGGGTTCTTCCAATCAATCTCAGTCTGGCATCTGCTTTACCGATGAGTAATTCTATATGGTCATTCCGTTTTAAATCACTCCTAATGCCTACTCCCACATAATTTATGGTATTAACTGCTTCCAGTTGCTGACCTGCTATATTGTAGCTAAATGATAAAGGATCTCTCTTTCTATGTATTCGCAGCACATTACACTTGTCTACATTGAGATTCAATTGCCATACCCTGCACCATGCATCAATTCATTGCAGATCCTCCTGCATTTCAGTTCAATTTTCCATTGTTACAACATCTCGATATACTACAGCATCATCTGCAAAAAGCCTCAGTGAACTTCCGATGTTATCCACAAGGTCTTTTATATATATTGTGAATAGCAATGGTCCTACAACATTCCCCTGTGGCACACCTGAAATCACTCTTACTTCAGAAGACTTCTCTCCATTGAGAATGACATGCTGCATTCTGTTATCTAGGAACTCTTCGATCCAATCTCACAATTGGTCTGATAGTCCATATCCTCTTACTTTGTTCATTAAATAACTGTGGGGAACTGTATCAAATGCCCTGTGGAAGTCAAGAAACATGGAATCTACCTGGGAACCTGTGTCTATGGCCCTCTGGGTCTCGTGGACAAATAGCACAAGCTGGGTTTCACACGATGCTGATTCCTACAGAGTACATTTCTAGTCTCCAGAAAAGTCATTATACCCGAACATAATATGTGTTCCAAAATTCTACAACTGATCAATGTTAGAGATATAGTTCTATAGTAGAGATATAGTTCTATAGTTCTGCACGTCTGTTCAATGCCCCTTCTTGAAAACGGGGATGACCTGTGGCATTTTCCAATCTTTTGGAATGCTACACTCTTCTAGAGAGTACACCACTGCAAGAAGGGGGGCAAGTTCCTTCATGTACTCTGTGAAAATCGAACTGGTATCCCATCAGGTCCAGCGGCCTTTCCTCTTTTGAGCGATTTTAATCATTTTGCTATCCCTCTGTTATCTATTTCAATATCTACCATTTTGTCATCTGTGCAACAATCTAGAGAAGGAACTACAGTGCAGTCTTCCTCTGTGGAACAGCTTTGGCAAAAGACATTTAGTATTTTGGCATTTAGTCTGTCACCCTCTCTTTCAGTACCATTTTGGTCACAGAGTGTCTGGGCATTTTGTATTGATCCACATACCGCTTTGACGTAAGACCAAAATTTCTTAGGATTTTCTGCCAAGTCAGTACATAGGACTTTACTTTTGAATTTGTTGAATGCCTCTTGCATAGCCCTCCTCACACTACATTTTGCTTCATGTAATTTTTGTTTGTCTGCAGGGCTTTGGCTATGTTTATGTTTGCTGTGAAGTTCTCTTTGCTTCTGTAGCAGTTTTCTAACTCAGTTGTTGTACCACGGTGGCTCTTTTCCATCTCTTACAATCTTGCTTGGCACATACTCATCTAATGCATATTGTATGACGGTTTTGAACTTTGTCCACTGATCCTCAACACTACCTGTACTTGAGATAAAACTTTTGTGTTGAGCCATTAAGTACTCTAAAATCTGCTTTTTGTCCTTTTGCTAAACAGATAAATCTTCTTACCTTTTCTAATATTTTTATTTATGGCTGAAATCACCAATGCTGTAACCACTTTATGATCACTGATTTCCTGTTCTGTGTTACCTGTTTCAAATAGTTTGTGTCTGTCTGTCACCAGAAGGTGTAATATGTTATTGCCACAAGTCGGTTCTCTGTTTAACTGCTCAAGATAGTTTTTGGATAATGCACTTAAAAAAATTTCACTGGATTCTTTGTCCCTGCCACCCGTTATAAACCTTTTAGTCTCCCAGTAAATTAGTCTCTGGTAAATTAAAATCTCCACCCAAAACTATAACACGGTCGGGAAATCTACTCAAAATATTTCCCAAATTTTCCTTCAGGTGTTCTGCCACAACAACTGCAGAGCCAGGGGGCCTATAGAGACATCCAATTACCATGTTTGAGCCTGCTTCAACCGTGACCTTCACCCAAATTGTTTCACATTTCGGATCTTTGTCAGTTTCCTTCGATACTATTGCACTTTTTATTGCTACAAACACGCCTCCCCCTTCACTGTCCAGCCTGTGTCTGTGGTACACATTGCAATCTGAGTTTAGAATTTCATTACTGTTTACATCTGGTTTCAGACAACTTTCCATCCCTAGTACTATGTGGGCATTGTGACCATTTATTAATGAGAACAGTTCTCAGACCTTTTTATAGACACTCATGTAGTTTACTACTACCACATTAATATTGTCATTCCCTGTTGTGTTTTGCCTACTGCTACCTTGTCACATCTCAGGAGGCATCTCCAATATCTTGAAATGTTTCTGTTTAATTTACAAAAACGAATTTAAAATGTTCAAAGTCACACCACTTTGCGGTATTTTATATCAAAAGAACTGTTCATATCAGTCATGAGAAAACTTTTGTAAACATTTTTAATCTTCTTTTCTAAATAAAAGTATCATTTGTCAATACTTTTCATTGTCTTTCTTCACCAAACTTCATTAAATTACGTACTTAAGCTTTTTGAAAATACGTTAAATTGTAGTTGTTGTTGTGGTCTTCAGTCCTCAGACCGGTTTGGTGCAGCTCTCCATGCTACCCTATCCTCTGCTAGCTTCTTCATCTCCCAGTAGTTACTGCAACCTGCATCCTTCTGAATCTGCTTAGTGTATTCATCTCTTGGTCTCCCTCTACGATTTTTACCTTCCACGCTGCCCTCCAATGCTAAATTTGTGAACCCTTGATGACTCAGAACATGTCCTACCAACCGATCCCTTCTTCTAGGCAAGTTGTGCCACAAACTTCTCTTCTCCCCAATCCTATTCAATACCTCCTTATTAGTTATGTGATCTACCCATCTAATCTTCAGTATTCTTCTGTAGCACCACATTTCAAAAGCTTCTATTCTCTTCTTGTCCAAACTATTTATCGTCCACGTTTCACTTCCATACATGGCTACACTCCACATAAATACTTTCAGAAACGACTTCCTGGCACTTAAATCCATACTCGATGTTAACAAATTTTTCTTCCTCAGAAACGCTTTCTTTGCTGTTGCCAGTCTATATTTTATATCCTCTCTACTTCAACCATCATCAGTTATTTTGCTCCTCAAATAGCAAAACTCCTTTACTACTTTAATTGTCTCATTTCCTAATCTAATTCCCTCAGCATCACCCAACTTAATTCGACTACATTCCATTAACCTCATTTTGCTTTTGTTGATGTTCATCTTATACCCTCCTTTCAAGACACTGTCCATTCCGTTCAACTGCTCTTCCAAGTCCTTTGCTGTCTCTGACAGAATTACAACGTTTTTATTTCTTCTCCATGGATTTTAATACCTTCTCTGAATTTTTCTTTTGTTTCCTTTACTGCTTGCTCAATATACAGATTGAATGACATCGGGGAGAGGCTACAACCCTGTCTCACTCCCTTCCCAACCACTGCTCCCCTTTGATGTCCCTCGACTATTACAACTGCCGTCTGGTTTCTGTACAAATTGTAAATAGTCTTTGGCTCTCTGTATTTTACTCCTGCCACCTTAAGAATTTGAAAGAGAGTATTCCAACTAACACTGTCAAAAGCTTTATCTAAGTCTACAAATGCTAGAAATGTAGGTTTACCTTTCCTTAATCTTTCTTCTAAGATAAGTCATCAGGTCAGTATTGCCTCACGTGTCCCAATATTTCTACGGAATCCAAACTGATCTTTCCCGAGGTCAGCTTCTACCAGTTTTTCCATTCTTCTGTAAAGAATTTGCGTTAGTATTTTGCAGCTGTGACTTATTAAACTGATAGTTCGGTAATTTTCACATCTGTCAACACCTGCTTTCTTTGGGATTGGAATTATTATATTCTTCTTGAAGTCTGAGGGTATTTCGCCTTTCGCATACATCTTGCTCACCAGATGGTAGAGTTTTGTCAGGACTGACTCTCCCAATGCCGTCAGTAGTTCTAATGGAATGTTGTCTACTCCCGGGGCGTTGTTTCGACTCAAGTCTTTCAATGCCCTGTCAAACTCTTAATGCAGTATCGTATCTCCCATTTCATCTTCATCTACATCCGCTTCCATTTCCATAATATTGTCTGCAAGTACATCACCCTTGTATAGCCCCTCTATATACTCCTTCCACCTTTCTGCTTTCCGTTCTTTGCTTAGAACTGGGTTTCCATCTGAGCTCTTGATATTCATACAAGTGGTTCTCTTCTCTCTAAAAGTCTCTTTAATTTTCCTGTAGGCAGTATCTATCTTACCCCTATTGAGATAAGCCTCTATATCCTTACATTTGTCCTCTAGCCATCCCTGCTTAGCCCTTTTGCACTTCCTGTTGATCTCATTTTTGATATTTTTGTATTCCTTTTTGCCTGCTTCATTTACTGCATTTTTATATTTTCTTCTTTCATCAATTAAATTCAATATTTCTTCTGTTACCCAATCATTCCTACTAGCCCTCGTCTTTTTACCTACTTGATCCTCTGCTGCCTTTACTACTTCAACCCCTAGAGCTACCCATCTTCTTCTACTGTATTTCTTTCCCCCATTCCTGTCAATTGTTCCCTTATGCTCTCCCTGAAACTCTGTACAACCTCTGGTTTAGTCAGTTTATCCAGGTCCCATCTCCTTAAATTCCCACCTTTTTGCAGTTTTTTTAGTTTTAATCTACAGTTCATAACCAATAGATTGTGGTCAGAGTCCACATCTGCCCCTAGAAATGTCTTACAATTTAAAAGGTTCCTAAATCTCTGTCTTACCATTATATAATCTATCTGATACCTTCTAGTATCTCGAGGACTCTTCCATGTATACATCCTTCTTTCGTGATTCTTGAACCAAGTGTTAGCTATGATTAAGTTATGCTCAGTACAAAATTCTACCAGGCGGCTTCCTCTTTCATTTCTTACCCCCAATCCATATTCACCTACTATGTTTCCTTCTCTCTCTTTTCCTACTACCGAATTCCAGTCACCCATGACTATTAAATTTTTGTCTCCCTTCACTATCTGAATAATTTCTTTTATTCCATCATACATTTCATCAATTTCTTCTTCATCTGCAGAGCTAGTTGGCATATAAACTTGTACTACTGTAGTAGGCGTGGGCTTCATGTCTATCTTGGCTACAATAATGTGCTCACTATGCTGTTTGTAGTAGCTTAACTGCACTCCTATTTTTTTATTCATTATTAAACCTGCTCCTGCATTACCCCTTTTTCATTTTGTATTTATAACCCTGTATTCACCTGACCAAAAGTCTTGTTCCTCCTGCCACCAAACTTCACTAATTCCCACGATATCTATCTTTAACCTATCCATTTCCCTTTTTAAATTTCTAACGTACCTGCCTGAATAAGAGATCTGACATTCCACGCTCCGATCCGTAGAATGCCAGTTTTCTTTCTCCTGATAACGACATCTTCCTCAGTAGTCCCCGCCTGGAGATCCGTATGGGGATCTATTTTACCTCTGGAATATTTTACCCAAGAGGACGCAGTCATCATTTAACCATACAGTAAAGCTGCATGCCCTCGGGAAAAATTACGGCTGTAGTTTCCCCTTGCTTTCAGCCGTTCACAGTACCAGCACAGCAAGGCCATTTTTGTTAGTGTTACAAGGCCAGATCAGTCAATCATCCAGACTGTTGCCCCTGTAACTACTGAAAAGGCTGCTGCCCCTCTTCAGGAACCACACGTTTGTCTGGCCTCTCAACAGATACCCCTCCGTTGTGGTTGTACCTATAGTACGGCCATCTGTATCGCTGAGGCACGCAAGCCTCCCCACCAATGGCAAGGTCAATGGTTCATAGTTCAATTATTGTAAAATAACTGAGGAACATAGTTCCACAGAGAGCTATCTCATATAGGACTAAAACAATATTTCACCACATTTTTGAAATGCTATATTTTTGCACAATTTTTTTTTGAGTTTAATAAGCAGGCAATAAATTTAAATTTATCTGTTTTACTTTTTTGAACACAAACTTTATTTTTAAGAATGTAAGCCAGTATTACAAATTAATAATTTTAAAACAGTGTCATTTATTCATTTGAAAAGAACTGAAAATATAGATAATGTAATATGTTAAGTTTCTTCACTAGTATCATTGGAATCTCCACTATTTGATGCTGTTAAAGTATCATTAAACAAATCATAAACTCATAGGATGAGAGCCCTAATGGATTTCATAGTTTCAGTACAGCAAGATCTCTTCCTTCTAGAAACATAGATGTTAACTCTGCCACATGTGTAATGCATCTCTTTGATGTTGAATAATTCTACTTTTCCACACTACCAGCTACAATATGATATTTTTGTAGAATAATGCAGTTAACCCTTTTTCACTGCTGCAACTTTCATGATGTCAAAATATTTCTCACTGTAGTTACATTTATCCTTAATTATTGCTCTTGAAGCCAGCCTTCTTCATTCTCGCAATACTGAACAGCTTAGCAGCAATGTGTGCATGACTCTCTAACAAACTTTATAGGATTTGATTGTTATTTTTTGTTAATTGTTAATATTATAATTTTTCTCTACCACACCAGAGTTTCTGTCACTAGATTAAAAATGTCTCTTGCACAAGAAAATAAAGCTTAACATCATCATATGAACACAGCACACACAGGTGTAATATAGAAAAAAACTGTGTTATTTTTGTTATGTTATTAAAATAAAACAAACTACCTTTTATTGCATTTTTTGTGTATCTTCTTTGTGGCATGTCAGTATGATGCTAGTTCAGATGGCCCTCTCAGTGCTGTCCTTTCCGGCCATATACACACAGCAGTTTACATGATGCATACCGTATATGAATGCTAAGATTATTTACCACAGCTGTCTGAGATAAAGTATTTGTAGAGCATCTAACCACAATGACAAGAACAGTGGCAGTGTGCATAAATATTCCATGACATGTACAGTTCTATGTGTCTAACTGTGGAACCTCTGCAAATGGTCTAACTGTAAAGATTCCTTTGTCTGGATCCTGTCTCTGGATCATGTCTAACCTATATGTCTAATCATGGAATGCTCCCAAATGGCCTGACTGTAAAGATCCCTTTCTCTGGGTCCCATCCCTCCTTCACAGTGACCTACACCTTTTCAGATTCCACAAATTCCTGGCCCCCACAAGCCTGATACTGCAAAAACATATCTCCATGGCACAGGCATCCTAGAACCACATTTGCTCCCTCTGCAAGGTACTGCTACTGTACAATCCCTACTCCACACATCACATCTCTGAAATTGAATCCCTTCCTCTCCAGCACCTGAAGTAGCACTATCCCTAAGACCTAGTCCACAAACAGATCGCCCCCAGGGGTTCAGCATTCATTTGATGAGTACGGGCTTGGCGACCCCGGGGTTCCTGAGCTGGTGACTGGTAAGTGCCGCCAGTCTCTTGTCACCGTAAGCTCTGGGCATGCTTCAGTGACCACCGTGCAGTGCGGTGGTGGAATGTTGTGTGTCTCAGGGAATGGGGATCTTGGCTTGACCGCCTGGTTTGTGAGGATGGACTAAAGCTCTATAAAAAAACCTCTCAATCTCAAGGTGTGCTGCGCGATGATGAGATGCATGGCTGTTGAGGTGGAACAGTTGCTAGCGGGCAACCTCTGGGGAACCTGCCGCACCTCAGTTGTATATGGCTTACCTAGGCACGCGGGGCTCTGTCTAGGTGGACTTCTAGTTCCCTAGCTGCTTGTGGGACTGAGATGGAACCCTCGAACTTTTATTCTTCTCCTCCCAGTGGAAAGGGTGGCTCGTGTAGCCAGTCCTCCTGATTCTGTTAGTTGTAACAGAACACATGCTGCTTTTCAGAATGTGTTTCTTCTAGTTAAAAGAAAAGAACGGAGTTTTGATAAATTTTCACCATTTTATATCCAGAAAGGTTTAGAAGGAATTGCTGGTACCATAAAATCTGTTAAGCACTTGTGAAATGGGACCTTGTTGGTTGAAACATCTAGCTTCCAACAAGTCAAGAACCTTCAGAAGGCAGAAATCCTTGGGGAGTTTGCAATAGAAACTGAATTTCACAACACCTTGAACTACAGCAAAGGTGTGACTTTCAGGGATCTCGTTGACATTCCCCAAGAAGAACTGAAAGCTGAATGGTCCCAGGATGTGCAACACATTATGAAATGGGTGGATGGCGCTCTCCTGAAGTCAGACTCCTTTATTCTTACTTTTAACAGCACCAGACTACCGGAGCATGTGATGGCAAGTTTCCTACGTCTCAGTGTATGGCCTTATTACCCCAATCCAATGTGGTGTTAAATGCCAACACTTTGGGCACACTACTCTCGGCTGTAGAGAGGAAGCCACTTGTGGGACATGTGCTAAAGCTGCACATGAGGGAGTTGGTTGCTCCTCTCCTCCCAAGTGTGTCAACTGCTCTGGGGATTACCCTGTGTGGAGTAGGGACTGCAGAGTATTCCTTGAGGAACAGAAGATCCAGGAACTTAAAACCACCAAACACATCCCGTATGGTTAAGCAAGGAAATTATACAATTGCATGCAGCCGCCCATGTTCACTGCCTCCTTTTCTTCCGTTCTGAAACAGCCAGTCCTGAAAACTGATGCCGCTACACAAACAGAGGTTGCAACTGTCAGCATTAGCACCTGCATTTGTCAATGCATGTGTGCTGCTGCAGTTCCTGTGAAGCCTGCTGCTCCCCCCCCCCCCCCCTTGTCTGTTCAGATTCTTTGAGCACCCTTTACTCTCTCCAGCATTTGTACTCAGCAGATAAAGGAACCCAGACTATCCATGACACCCACCTCCAACTACAGCGACTGTGGAAGCAGGTGTCTTTCTGGTGGGTACCAGGGCACGTGGGAATTCAGGGGATTGAAAGAGCTGATCAAGCAGCCAAGGAGGAGTGTCGTGACCGTCAGGCCTTTCAGTGTGCTATCCCACTGCATGCCCTCACCTCGCTATTGAAGTATAAAGTCCTGTGTCGTTGGGAACATGAGTGGCTAGAAGTGACCGTCAACAAGCTCCGTGTGATCAAGCCCACAACTCGGCCGTGGCGTACTTCCTTCCAGCCACGTCAATGGGATGAGGTCATCCTTACTTGTCTTTGCATTGGCCACAGCCCTATGATGCATGGATTTTTACTCCAGTGAGAGGACCCTCCAATGTGTGGTGTTTGTGGCGTGCACATCACAGTGCACCACATTTTATTGGACTGAGTTTTATTTGCTGACCAGTGGACTGCATCAGATTTGCCAGCTGATTTGAAGTCTATTTTATGCAATACTCAAACGAATGTGGTTTGGGTTTTAAAGTTCTGTGAATTGTCCTACATTTTTAACAAGATTTTGGGGAGATATTTTTAATGTGTCAAAGGGGTGGCTGGCTCACTCAAATTTTTTCGTTGGGCGCCCATAAGTTCCCAAATCACACACACACACACACACACACACACACACAAACAGGTTTTCTGTGCCATTTCCCCTCATAACCACAATCCCACCCCCTAAAACTAGCCACAAAGGAGTGTTCCCTTCATCACCCAGTATCACTCAGGACTGGAACAACTGAATCACATCCTGCTCCAGGGCTTCGATTACCTGTCATAATGCACTGAAATGAGCGACATCCTAGTTGAGATACTTTCCACCCCTCTAAAGTGGTGTTCTGTTGCTCTCCCAACCTCCACAACATCCTAGTCGATCCCTATGCCACTCCCAATCCCAACCTCTTACCACAATGATCATATCACTGGGAGCCAGGCCACCTGTTAAAGCAACCATGTCATTTACCAGCTCTGCTGCAATCACTGCACAGCTTTTCATATTGGCATGACTACCAACCAGCTGTCCACCAGGATGAAAGACAACCACCAACCTGTGGCCAAAAGAAAGGTAGACCACCCTGTGGCACAACATGCACCTGAACATAATACTCTTGGTTTCAGTGACTGCTTCACTACCTGAGCCATCTGGATCCTTCCCTCCACCACCAGCTTTTCTGGACTGCGCAAATTGGAGTTATCCTTACAACAAATTCTCCACTCCCATAATTATTCCAGCCTCAACCTATGGAAACATACTGTCCAACACCCTCCAGCCAACAGTTTTCACCCCCTCTTTCCAATAATCTCCTCCTCATTCTCATCTCCTACCTTCTTTATTTGTAGGCCTCTGCCAACACACATCTTTCCCCACTCCTTTCCTTTTTGTGTCTTTTTTCCTCTCCTCTCTGTCCCACAACCTCTTAACACTGTGCCTGTTGGCAGTCTTGTTCCTGCACACTCCAGCAGACAGCATTTGTCTCTCCCCCCCGCCCATACACTACTATCCCTTCCCCTTCCCCACCCCCTCCAGATTGTTACTTGCATCCCATATGATGCTGCATTCTGGCCTGAGATGCTGCTGTTGGCAGTTGTGTGTGTGTGTGTGTGTGTGTGTGTGTGTGTGTGTGTGTGTGTGTGTGAGAGAGAGAGAGAGAGAGAGAGAGGTGTGCTTGCTTGTGTGTGTGTGTGTGTGTGTGTGTGTGTGTGTGTGTGAATTTTGTATGTGTGTCTCTGGCTGAGTGTCCTTTAAGCGTGCCTGTCTGCAACTTGCCATGTCTTCTTTATGGTAAGTAGCAAACCATCTTTTTCTGCAATGTTAACATTCCTACCTGGAGTTTCCATTGTTTGGTTCTATGTGTTGTGTTGTTCTTTGATTTTCAATGTAGTTTAGTATTCCATGCCACAAGTATTAGGGAATCTGACGTTCCTATACATGCGAGTATTAGTGTAATGTAATATGTCTCAGAAGTTAACCATATATTTTGGTGATCCTGACATAACATTAGTACAACTGCACAAGATCTGACATGCCATATTGCATCACAACACACTGGCTCATTTCTTCCATGCCTGGCGCATCATGTTTATTTTCATATTCAAAATGACAGACTCAACAATACATGTAGAACCATCTGGAAGCATCACAACACACTGGCTCATTTCTTCCACACCTGCCGCATCATGTTTATTTTCATATTCAAAATGACAGACTCAACTATACATGTAGAACCATCTGGAAGCAGTGGGATCAGCAGAGCTGCAATCAAACCCCAACTGTTCTGGCAACATAACCCAGTATAATGGTTCACACAACTGGAAAGCCATTTTGTTTTAGCACAGATACCATCAGATGAAACCAAATACAGGTACGTCTTTGCAGCATTAATTATAGCTGCAGAATTGCAAGACATCCTCAGTGCACCGCTGAACACAAAAGGATGTGCATCTATTAAAAGCGTTTAAGTGACATATCTATCCAAATCAGAGGTGATGCAATTGGAAAAACATTTACAAACAGAAAAACTTATCGATCACACCTCATTGCAGCTCCTATGGCATCTATGGACACTGGCAAATAATACAATCAGTGATGACATACTACAGAACATCTTGTTGTCACACCTACCTTCCAATACATGTTGCTGTTGTTGTTGTTGTTGTTGTTGTTGTTGTGGTCTTCAGTCCTGAGGCTGGTTTGATGCAGCTCTCCATGCTACTCTATCCTGTGCAAGCTTCTTCATCTTCCAGTATCTACTGCAATCTACATCCTTCTGAATCTGCTTAGTGTACTCATCTCTTGGTCTCCCTACGATTTTTACCCTCCACGCTGCCCTCCAATACTAAATTAGTCATCCCTTGATGCCTCAAAACATGTCCTACCAACCAATCCCTTTTTCTAGTCAAATTGTGCCACAAACTCCTCTTCTCCCCAATTCTATTCAATACCTCCTCATTAGTTATGTGATTTACCCATCTAATCTTCAGCATTCTTCTGTAGCACCACATTTCAAAAGCTTCTATTCTCTTCCTGTCCAAACTATTTATCGTCCACGTTTCACTTCCATGCATGGCTACACTCCATACAAATACTTTCAGAAATGACTTCCTGACACTTAAATCTGTACTCGATGTTAACAAATTTCTCTTCTTCAGAAATACATAGAAAATTTTAATGGTGTGTGTCAGTGATCTGAACACACTAGCACAGACATCAGACAGATTAGTGGAAATGTATCCATCTGTGAGGTTGTCATCACTAGTTTCACAACAAGAAAACATGCACACAGTTTCTCTTTCATCCCTGCAGTCACAGATAGCTGAACTGACTACCAAAGAAGGTAGGAGATGAGAATGAGGAGGAGATTATTGGAAAGAGGGGGTGAAAACTGTTGGCTGGAGGGTGTCGGACAGTATGTTTCCATAGGTTGAGGCTGGAATAATTATGGGAGTGGAGAATTTGTTGTAAGGATAACTCCAATCTGCACAGTCCAGAAAAGCTGGTGGTGGAGGGAAGGATCCAGATGGCTCAGGTAGTGAAGCAGTCACTGAAACCAAGAGTATTATGTTCAGGTGCATGTTGTGCCACAGGGTGGTCTACCTTTCTTTTGGCCACAGGTTGGTGGTTGTCTTTCATCTTGGTGGACAGCTGGTTGGTAGTCATGCTAATATGAAAAGCTGTGCAGTGATTGCAGCAGAGCTGGTAAATGACATGGCTGCTATGTACACTCTAAACGACACAAACGCACTTTTCCCTTTTTGCAGCTAACTGGAATTTTTCAGTTATACTTTAATGAAACCTTGCAGATATGATTCCACTCTCCAGAAATATCCACTCACTACAAGCTTTATGCTATCATAATGGGAGGGGGGGAGGGGGCTTAATTTAACGAGAATGTTGAAGTCCATGTCAAAGAATTTAGAATATATGTATCATGATGGATGATGCATGCCTCCCACTTTATATTCTGTTTAATGCAATTGATACACAAATGGAATATGTCACTATCAAAGGGTATATTTGCAGACAGAGACAGAAACCTTTAGAAGAAAGGTAGTACTTATTAATAACTACCATCCCGTCTCACTACTTACCTCCTCCTTGAAGGCATTGGGAAAGGAAAATAAGATACTTAGCCTGAATTTGGATTTCAAAAGGGTGTCTCTACAGAATATGCCATGTTTTTTCAATTCACAAATAAGATTACACAAAATTTAAATGACAAAATACTGCCATCTGCAACTTGAGCAAGTGCGTTGACATATTGTATATTTTCCAATGTTCAATGCCAGTTATCTCAAAGAAAACAATCTACTGACACACAGTCAGCACACGTTTACGAAATATCAATCTCGCTCTTTATTCACAAAAATTAATGAGTGCTATTGACAGAAGATCTCAGATTAATCCCATATTCCCAGATTTCCAAAAGGCTTTTGATACTTTTTCTCGTAAGTGAATGCTAATCAAATTGCATGGTTGGGGAGTATCATCTCATTTGTAGGACTGTATTTGTGATTTCCTGTAAGAAAGGCCACTGTCTGAAGTAACTGATGGAAAATCATTGAATAAAATAGAAATGATATGTGGTGTTTCCCCAGGCAGCATTATACGCCCGTGTTCCTAATCCATATAAATGATTTAGGAGACAATATGAGCAGCCTTCTTAGACTGTATGTAAATGATGCTGTCATTTAATGTCTAGTAAAGACATCAGAAGATAAAAACCAATTGTAAAAAGATTTAGACAACATATCTGAATGGTATAAAAAGTGACAGTTGACTTTAAATCATAAAGTGTGAGGTCAAAAATGTAGGAAAAGACAGATTGTTTCTTACCATAAAGAAGACATGTCCAGCTGCATACAGGCGCAGTTAAAAGACACTTACATTTAGCTTTCAGCAACAGCCTTAATTGGTAAATGACACACACACACACACACACACACACACACACACACACACACACACACACACACACACACACACACACACACAGAAAAGCAAGCACACCTCACGCACACACAACCACCAGCCCCAGCACCTCCAGCATGCTGGGGTTGGCGGTTGTGTGTGCATGAGGTGTGCTTGCTTTTTTTTGTGTGTGTGTGGGGGGGGGGGGGGGGGGTTTACTGACGGCTGTGGCCAAAAGCTGTATGTGAGTGCCTTTTAATTGTACCTGTCTGCAACTTGATGTGTCTTCTTTACAGTAAGTAGCAATCTGTCTTTTCCTACATTGCTGATATTCCTACCTAGAGTTTCTATTGTTTGAAGTGTGATGTCATTCACATAAGTACTATACGGAACCTGTTAAATTTCAGTTACACGATAAATCACACGAATCCAAAGGCTGCCACTCTTACCAAATTCCTAGGGATTACAATTACAAACAGCTTAAATTGGAACGATCACAAAGAAAATGTCATGGGGGAAGTAAGCCAAAGACAGATCACTTAGAAGATGCAACAGATCTACTAAGCAGACAGCCTACAGTGTGCTTGCTCATCCACTTCAGGAATGTTGCTACGTGGTACAGGTCCTTATCACATAGGACTGATGAAGGACATTGATGATGTTCAAAGAAGGACACCTATTTTTGTATTATTGCAAAATAAGGGAGAGAATGCCATGGATTTGATATGCGAGTTGGGGTGGCAGTCATTAAAACAAAGGCATTTTTTGTTGTAGTGCAATCTTTTCACAAAATTTAAAACACAAATTTTCTCCTCCAAATTTCATTGACACCCACATACATTGGGAGGAATAATCATTGCAATAAAATAAGAAACATAGCAGCTCTCACTGAAAGATTTAGGTGTTTGTCTTTCCCGCATGCTGTTCGAGAGAGGACTGGCAAAAAATAGTCTGAAGGTGCCAGAGTGAATTTTCACTCTCCAGGAGTGTGTGGGCTTATATGAAACTTCCTGCCAAATTAAAACTGTGAGCCAGACCAGAACATGAAATGGGACTTTTGCCTTTCTCAGGCAAGCACTCTATCAGCTGAGCTACCCGAGCACGACTCACAACTCATTCTCACTGCATTACTTCTGCCAGCACCTAATCTCCTACCTGTCAAACTTCACGCAAGTTTTCCCAACAAACAAGTGGGACTACCAGTCTTGGAAGTAAGCATACTGCAGAGACATGGCACGGCCGCAGCCTGGGGGATAATTTCGAGAGTGAATTTTCACTCTGCAGCATTGTGTGCACTGATATGAAACCTCCTGGCAAATTAAAACAGTGCACTGAGCTAGGAATCAAACCCAGGACCATTGTCTTTTGTGGAAAAAATGCAAAAGACTCATGTCCCTAGTTCAAGTCTCAGTCCAGTACACAGTTTTAATCTGCCGGGAAGTTTCGGGCAGACTAGAGGGAGAGATACCAGAGGTACTTCAGATATTGTCCTCTCCCGTGGATACTGTCTCCTCTACAGGAAATGTAGTATCTATAATCACTTGTCAACTTGACTTAAGTGGCATGTCAGTAGTAGATGTAGGGGCCCCATAGTGGGGAGAAAGGAACCAGGGAGAACTCAAAGTACTACGTCTAACCTCCTAGCCAAAAAGTGTGCATACTGACACTGAAACTGAGCCAGTGAAATATGCTTCACCCATTGTGAAACACTGTGTGTCCTTCATCAGGTGGAAACATGCACAAAAGGATGACAGCCTATTAATTGTCAGCAATTGAAATGCATGGCATATAATTGTACCTCTCGGTCAAATGACAGCAAGAGATAAGAAGGACCATCTTGTACACTCAGTCAGTATGCCTGCAGGCCTCCTTCAACATGCTGAAGATGCTGGTCCAGCAGCCATTAAGGGAAAATGGTGAAAATAACTGCAGATTGTGGCTCTCACTGAAATGAATTGTTTTTGTTGTCTGGGGTCCAAGTTTGTACTTAGCTCATTTCAGTGCCTGGCAGAAAAAGCTGAAAAGATCAGCTTTGCTTGTGGAATTTCAATGTAGCTCACCATCTGCAGCATTGTGTTCAGATTTATCATGGTCTCCTGGTTCTACGTCAAGTGGAACGCTTGAACCAGAGACTGAAGTTTCTGTAACATGCTCTGTTCTGATTTAATAGGTTAGCATCACAGAGTTGGGAACTGTATCGTTCCTCAAAGGTTCAGGGCTAAAGTTTTCTTTCATTTTTTAAAGTGATTCTCCATTATTCAGTCCAGAAAATGATAACTGTAGGAGACCTTCAAGTATTAGTGTATGATATATAGAAATGCACAGCTAGTGATTGACTGCCAAATCATTCACAGGACAGTGTCAAGAGTTTGAAGCGCTCCTAAACAGAACTGGAGCTTCCTAATACTAGGCACAAAAAGGTGCCTAAAACCCAAAAGCAATAGCAGTGAGATTTTTCTGAGGTAAATTTGTGTCTGTATCACATGGAGGCATTGTATTTTTCACAGTAGACAAGAAGCTCAAATTCACCAAAATATACACACAAACTGCATGTAAGACTGCCTGGACAACATTCAGTATACACTGAGGTGACAAAAGTCACGGGATAGCAATATACACATATATAGGTGGCGGCAGAATCACCTACACAAAGTATAAAAGGGCAGTGCATTGGTGGAGCTGTCATCTATACTAAAGTGAGTCATGTGAAAAGGTTGCTGATGTGATTATGGTTGCACAACAAGAATTAACAGACTTTGAACATGGAATAGGAGTTGGAGCTGGATGCATGGACATTCCATTGCAGAAATAGTTTGGGAATTCAATATTATGAGATCCACAGAGTCAAGAGCATGCCAAGAATACCAAATTTCAGGCATTGCCTCTCACCACAGACAAAACAGTATCCATTGGCCTTCACTTAATGACCACGAGCAGCAGGGTTTGTGTAGAGTTTTCAGTGCTAACGGACAAGCAACACTGTATGAAATAACCCACAGAAATCACTGTGGGATGTACGACCAATGTGTCCATTAGGACAGTGTGGCAAAATGTGGCATTAATGGGCTGTAGCATCAGATGACAAGTGCAAGTGCCTTTGCTAATAGTACATCACCTGCAGCACCTCTCCTGGGCTTGTGGTCATATCAGTTGGACCCTTGATGTCTGAAAAACCTTGGTCTAGCCAGATAAGTCTCGATTACATTTGGTAAGAGCTAATGGTAAGGTTCAAGTGTGGCATAGACCCCATGGAACCATGGACCCAAATTATCAACAAGACACTGTGCAAGCTTATGGTGGCTCCATAATGGTGAGGGTTATGATTACATGAAATGGATTGGGTCCTCTGGTTGAACTGAACCGATCATTGACTGGAAATGGCTATGTTCAACTACTTGGAGACCATTTGCAGCCATTCATGGTCTTCATGTTCCCAGATAACAATGTCATGCCACCAGGCCTCAGTTGTTTGCCATTGGTTTAAAGAATATTGTGGACAGTTTGAGCAAATGATTCGGCCACCCAGATTGCCCAACATGAATCCCATTGAACATTTATGGGACATAATTGAGAGGTCAGTTCATACACAACATTGAGTACCAGCAAAATTATAGACATCTATAGAGGTAGTGTGGTTAAGTATTTCTGCAGGGGCCTTCTAATGACTTGCTGAGTCCATTCCATGTGGAGTCACTGCAAAAGGAGGTCCGACACGATGTTAGGAGGCATCCCATGACTTTCATCACCTCAGTGTAAAAGGAGGGTGTAAGCTTATAACTGGATCCAGGGCTACAGTCTCAGTTTGATGCTTGCACCACTGTACAGATGAATGCTATAGATAGTAGTGTCAGTGATGTTGCGAAACAGCTGAAATCACTAAAATTGAACAAGACCCCAGGGACCAATGCAACTCTGTCAGATTCTGTATAGAATTTGTGGCTGAGTTAGCCTCTCTTTTAACCATAACATACCAGAGACCTCTCAAACAAAAATTGTTCTTAGAAGCTAGAAAAAGCACAAGTCACACTAGTCTACAAAAAGTGTGACAGGAGAAGTACAAAGCACTACTGTTCAGTAGTCTATTGCAGAATCTTAGCACATATTTTGAAATCAAGCATAATGATATCTATCTATCGCAGAATCTTAGGACTTATTCTGAACCCAGACGTAATGATGGCCTCAAACAGAATGACCTCCTCCAACACAAATTCTAAAAAAATATATTGTGTGAAACTCAACTAGCACTTTTCTCACATGACTCCCTGGTAGCCATGGATCAAGGCATTAAGGATGATGCAGTACTTCTTGACTTCCAAAACCCATTTGACTCACAATCAGTCCCACAGTAACACTTATTAACACATGTATGGAGCATCAAATGAAATTTGAGCCCAGATTTCAGATTTCTTGGTAGACAGGGATGTAGCCTGCTATCTTGTACAGAGTCAGCCACAGAAGTAGAAGTAACTTCAGATGTACACTATGGAAGTGTACAGGAACCCTTGCTTTCCACATCGTACATTAATGACCTAGCAGCCATTCATTAGTGCACAGTAAATTAATAATAAACTATGCTTTTTTGTTGATTATACAGTTGTCTATACTGAAGTAGTATCTGAAAAAACTGAAGAGACATCCAGTCAAGTTTTGATAAGATATTAATGCGATGCAAAGCTTGGAAACTTGCTTTAAATAATCAAATCAAATACACAATACCATACACCTCACAACACCTAAAAACATAGTACCCTAAGACTACATTATCACAGAGTGACAACAGGTATCAGTCAACTCATACAAATGCCTCAGTGTAAGAATCTGTGGTGGTGTGAGCTGGAATGATCGCATAGGCTCAGTCACAGGTAAAGCAGGGGGTAGACTGTAACGTTACTGAGTTGCTTCTGTGTTCCTCAGCAATTGTCTTTGTATCAGTGTTCATTAGTTTACTTTGTATCAATGTTCATTCACCAATTTAAAAAATTTCAAGTAGTTTTTAAATGAATTTCACCCACAATCATGAACTGTGATTTTCACATTTATATATGTAATAATTCATTCACAATGATAATAATTTACTGATTAGTTTTCATGTATTTCGCTTAAGGGGGTCTGCTTGTGAACAGGTAGCATTTTCATTCTTTAATACCAAGCTAGGTGGCACAGTCATTAGCACACAGAACTCACATTTGGGTGGAAAGCAGCTGAAACCTGTGTCTGGCCATCTGGATTTAGGTTTTCTGTAATTTTGCTAAATGGCTTCTGGCAAATGTCGGGATGGTTCCTTTGAAAGCGCATTCCAAATTTCCTTCCAAATCCTTTCCTAATATTAGCTTGCACTCTTTTTCTAATAACTTCATTGTCAACTGGATCTTAAAAACTAATCTCCTACTCCTCCTGCTCCTATTCATCCTGTACTTCCAGAGTGTTAGCTCTTGAACTGTAACATTTAGGATGATGCTGCTTTATGCCAAGACTGAATGGGATTAGATTAAGCAACAGTGTAAGTATTGATTTATCTATATTAGTGTAATTTCTACATTGATTTGTTCATACGATGAGTTTTAAACAAACATTAGTTTTTGGTACCATTATCTGGGACATCCTGCATCTAATATCATTCAAACACTGTCAGTTTTCTCTTGGTATTCATGGAATTCTGTTATAAAACTAAACTAAAAATTCCATCCAAACATACTTAATGGTGCTAAACAACTGTCGTGTCATCATCACTTTGTCACTGGATGCGGATACAGAGGGGCATGTGATCTGCACATCGTTCTCCTGCCCATTGTCAGTTTATGGGACCAGAGTCACTACTTCTCTATCAAGTAGCTCCTCAATTTGCGCAGATCAGACAGTCACCCATCCAAGTGCTAACCAAGCCCAACAGCACTTGACTTAGGTGATTTGATGGGAACTGGTGTTACCACTGCAGCAAGGCTGTTGGCAGTATTATGTTCTGCTTCACATTAAATAATTTAAAGTATACTATAGATCATTATTGATGGTCATTATTAAGGAAAATAATGATTAGAAGAAACATTTTTTCTAATTACTTGGACATACTTCAAATTATTAAATGTGAGGCCCAAAAGAATTCTATGAAAGTTGACAGAGGCCTTACACAGTCTGAGTGCTGTTAAATTCATGATGTCCCAGATGATGGTACAGAAGACTAAATATGCATTCAACGTTCATGATGTAAACAAGTTGTTGTAGTATTTAAACTATTATAGATAAACAGACGTAGCTTATGCTACCACTTATCCTAAGTCATTTAGTGTTGCCATAAAGCACCACTCTCCTAAGTGCAACAATATTATGAAAAGGAAAGTTGCCACTCACCATATAGTGGTGATGCTGAGTTGGAGATAGGCACAACAAAAAGACTGTCAAAATATAAGCTTTCAGCCAACAAGTCCTTTGTTGAAAATAGACGACAGACACACACACACACACATACACACACACACACACACACACACACACACACATACAAACGCAACTCTCACATACATGAATGCAGCTTCTGGCAGCTGAAGCCACATTGTGCATGATGGGAGTGGCAACTGAGGGGGGGGGGGGGGGGGGGGGGAGGAGGAGGAGGTAAGGAGGAGGCTGAGGCAGGGAGGGGGAGGAATAGTAGGGTAAGAGTGGGGGACAGTGAAGTGCAGCTGGGGAGCGTCCAAGGACAAAGTGGAGAGAGAGCAGAGCAGGTAGTTGCAGTTGGGACAGTAGGCGGGGCAGGGGAGAGGCGAGAGGGGAGGGGGGTAGCAGAAAAGAAGAGAAGTAAAAAGACTGGGTGCTGGAATGGGAACAGGGAAGGACCTGGATGAGTGAGAAAAATGACTAGTGAAGGTTGAGGCCAGGAGGGTTATGGGAACATATGATATATTGCAGGGAGAGTTTCCATCTGTGCGATTCAGAAAACCTGGTGTTGGTGGGAAGGATCCATATGGCACAGGCTGTGAAGCAGTCACTGAAATGAAGGACATCATGTTGAGCACCCGGATCAGCAACAGGATGGTCCAAACCAACAACCTCCTTCCCAGTTGCCAACCTATTCATGGACTATCTAGAAGAATCCTTCCTAAACACCCAGAATCCTAAACCCCTCATCTGGTTCAGTTTCACTGATGACATCTATGCGATGTGGATCGAGAGTGAGGACTCCCTATGCACATTCCTCCAGAACCTCAACAGCTTCTTCCCCATTTGCTTCACCTGGTCCTACTCCACCTCGAAGGTGGCTATGTTAGTACCTCTGTCCATATCAAACCTACTAACCGCATGCAATACCTCCACTTCGACAGCTGCCACCATTCCACACCAAGAAGTCCCTTTCATACAACCTAGCCACCCATGATCATCACATCTGCGGTGGCAAGTGGTCCCTCTCGAAATATACCAAGGGTCTCAATGAGTCCTTCACAGACTGTAATTATCCTCCCAAGCTTGTACAAAAGCAAATCTCCCATGCCTTACCTTTCCAGTTTCCCGCAACCTCCCAAAGTCTCACCATCTGACCACAGAGGAGCATTCCCCTCATAATTCAGTACCAGCCAGGACTGGAGCAACTGAATTGCATTCTCTGCCAGGGTTTTGACTACCTCTTGCCAAGCCCTGAAATGAGAAATGTCCTGCCCACTATCCTTCCCACCTCTCCCACAGTGGTATTCTGCCGCCCAGCAAACTTACACAATACACTCGTCCTTCCTGACACAACCCATGCTCCCAACTCCTTACCTCATGGCTCATATCCCTGTAATAGACCTAGATGCAAGACCTGTCCCATACATCCTTCCACCACCAACTATTCTAGTCCAGTTACAAACATCACCTATCCCATCAAAGACAGGGCTACCTGTGAAACCAGTCATGTGATCTACAGGCTAAGCTGCAACCACTGTGCTGCATCCTATGTGGGCATGACAATCAACAAGCTGGCTGTCTGCATGAATGGCTATCAACAAACTGTGGCTAAGAAAGATGTGGACCACCCTGTTGATGAGCAGGCTGCCCAGCATGACATCCTTCATTTCAATAACTGCTTCACAGCCTGTGCCATATGGATCCTTACCACCAACACCAGTTTTTCTGAATTGCATAGGTGGGAACTCTCCATGCAATATATCCTACATTTCCTGGCCTCAACCTTCGTTAGTCATTTTTCCCACCCATTCAGCCCCTTCCCTGCCACTGTTCCAGCACTATACAGCCCTCATTCCACCAACACACCCACTCTTTCTACTTATCTCCTTGTCTGCTAGCCCACGACCCCCCCCCCCCCCCCACCTCTCCCGTGCCCCCATATAACCTTGTGACTGCACCTAGCTGCCCTACCCTCTCTCCACCTCATCCTTGCGCACTCCCAGCAGTGCTTCACTGTCACCCTCTCCGCCCCAGCTTCCTCATTACCTCCACGCAGCTGCTGCTCCAATCATGCACCACTGCTGTTGCTCAAAGTGTGGCTTCAGCTGCCAGAGGCTGCAGTCACGTGTGTGTGAGTTGCGTTTGCGCGCAAGTGTGTGTGTGTGTGTGTGTGTGTGTGTGTGTGTGTGTGTGTGTGTGTGTGTGTGTGTGGGTGGTCTATTTTCAACAAAGGTGTTATTGGCCGTAAGCTTATATTGTGACAGTCTTTTTGTTGTGCCTATCTGTGACTCAGCATCTCTGCTATATGGTACGTGGTAACTTTCCTTTTCCAAATATTGTTACAATTCATTCTGAAATCTTTTAAGTGTTATAGATGAAGAGCAATGCACTCTGAAAGTATGGGATGAAAATGCTACCCATTCATGAACAGGCCTCCTTAATATAGTGGCAAACTTACATACAAATGGCGATACTCAGTAATTATGTAGCACAACGTCATAGGATTTTACATGCTATTTGTACTTGTTGAGAGCTGGCTATGGACTGACTGAACAATTGGTATGGAATATCAAATAATGATTACTAAACACCTTCTGACTAAATGAATAAACTGACAAACATAGTATTTATACTGGTTGAATGCTTGCCACTATGTGAGATGCCTGCTTTTAGATGTGTGTGAGGCAGATACTACAAAATACTGAAATTTAAAGCTATAACAACATAAAAGGTATAAAATCTATAGAATACATACATGCATCAGACAGTGACATTATTTTGATTAACAATTGGCTGATGTCCTTAAACTGGTACAAATAATTGTTCCATTTATGAGGCTGATATGAGCTCACCAAGAATTTTCTGAAAACTCAGATTTTCTAATTAATATATTTCATGAGCAAATATTATTTTATTTTAGGAAAATTACACATTATTGTAAACAGAAAAATTAGAAACACAAGATAGTAACACTGAAATTTTGGAAGGGTCACATTCAAAGATTCACACACTCAAGAAACTGACAATTTTCGATATGGATGGTTTATGGGAAAGATAAAATATTGTTAGAAAGATGGGAATGACTGTTTTCAAATAAGGTTGTTGTTGTTGTTGTTGTTGTTGTTGTTGTTGTTGTGGTCTTCAGTCCTGAGACTGGTTTGATGCAGCTCTCCATGCTACTCTATCCTGTGCAAGCTTCTTCATCTCCCAGTACCTACTGCAACCTACATCCTTCTGAATCTGCTTGGTGTATTCGTCTCTTGGTCTCCCTCTACGATTTTTACCCTCCACGCTGCCCTCCAGTACCAAATTGGTGATCCCTTGATGCCTCAGAACATGTCCTACCAACCGATCCCTTCTTCTAGTTAAGTTGTGCCACAAACTTCTCTTCTCCCCAATTCTATTCAACACCTCCTCATTAGTTATGTGATCTACCCATCTAATCTTCAGCATTCTTCTGTAGCACCACGTTTTGAAAGCTTCTATTCTCTTCTTGTCTAAACTATTTATCGTCCATGTTTCACTTCCATACAAATACTTTCAGAAACGACTTTCTGACACTGAAATCTATACTCGATGTTAACAAATTTCTCTTCTTCAGAAACACTTTCCTTCCCATTGCCAGTCTACATTTTATATCCTCTCTACTTCAACCATCATCAGTTATTTTGCTCCCCAAATAGCAAAACTCCTTTACTACTTTAAGTGCCTCATTTCCTAATCTAATACCCTCAGCATCACCCGACTTAATTCGACTACATTCCATTATGCTCGTTTTGCTTTTGTTTATGTTCATCTTATATCCTCCTTTCAAGACACTAGCCATTCCGTTCAACTGCTCTTCCAAGTCCTTTGCTGTCTCTGACAGAATTACAATTTCATCGGCGAACCTCAAAGTTTTTATTTCTTCTCCATGGATTTTAATACCTACTCCGAATATTTCTTTTCTTTTCTTCACTGCTTGCTCAATATACAGATTGAATAACATCGGGGAAAGGCTACAACCCTGTCTCACTCCCTTCCCAACCACTGCTTCCCTTTCATGCCCCTCAACTCTTATAACTGCCATTTGGTTTCTATACAAATTGTAAATAGCCTTTCGCTCCCTATATTTTACCCCTGCCACCCTCAGAATTTGAAAGAGAGTATTCCAGTCAACACTGTGAAAAGCTTTCTCTAAGTCTACAAATGCTAGAAATGTAGGTTTGTCTTTCCTTAATCTAGCTTCTAAGATAAGTCATAGGGTCCGTATTGCCTCACGTGTTCCAATATTTCTACGGAATCCAAACTGATCTTCCCCTAGGTCGGCTTCTACTAGTTTTTCCATTCGTCTGTAAAGAATTCATGTTAGTATTTTGCAGCCGTGACTTATTAAACTGATAGTTCGGTAATTTTCACATCTGTCAACACCTGCTTTCTTTGGGATTGGAATTATTATATTCTTCTTGAAGTCTGAGGGTATTTCATCTGTCCCATACATCTTGCTCACCAGATGGTAGAGTTTTGTCAGGACCGGCTCTCCCAAGGCCATCAGTAGTTCTAATGGAATGTTGTCTACTCCCGGGGCCTTGTTTCGACTCAGGTCTTTCAGTGCTCTGTCAAACTCTTCACGCAGTATCATATCTCCCATTTCATCTTCATCTACATCCTCTTCCATTTCCATAATATTGTCCTCAAGTACATCGCCCTTGTATAGACCCTCTATATACTCCATCCACCTTTCTGCTTTCCCTTCTTTGCTTAGAACTGGGTTTCCATCTGAGCTCTTTATATTCATACAAGTGGCTCTCTTTTCTCCAAAGGTCTCTTTAATTTTGCCATAGGCAGTATCTATCTTACCCCTAGTGAGATAAGCCTCTACATCCTTACATTTATCCTCTAGCCATCCCTGCTTAGCCATTTTGCACTTCCTGTCAATCTCATTATTCAGATAGTGAAGGGAGACGAAAATTTAATAGTCATGGGTGACTGGAATTCGGTAGTAGGAAAAGGGAGAGAAGGAAACGTAGTAGGTGAATATGGATTGGGGCTAAGAATTGAAAGAGGAAGCCGCCTGGTAGAATTTTGCACAGAGCATAACTTAATCATATCTAACACTTGGTTCAAGGATCATAAAAGAAGATTGTATACATGGAAGAAGCCTGGAGATACTGACAGATTTCAGATAGATTATATAATGGTAAGACAGAGATTTAGGAACCAGGTTTAAATTGTAAGACATTTCCAAGGAGAGATGTGGACTCTGACCACAATCTATTGGTTATGAACTGTAGATTAAAGCTGAAGAAACTGCCAAAAGGTGGGAATTTAAGGAGATGGGACCTGGATAAACTGACTAAACCAGAGGTTGTACAGAGTTTCAGGGAGAGCATAAGGGAACAAATGGCAGGAATGGGGGAAAGAAATACAATAGAAGAAGAATTGGTAGCTTTGAGGGATGAAGTAGTGAAGGCATCAGAGGATCAAGTAGGTAAAAAGACGAGGGCTAGTAGAAATCCTTGGGTAACAGAAGAAATATTGAATTTAATTGATAAAAGGAGAAAATATAAAAATGCAGTAAATGAAGCAGGCAAAAAAGAAATACAAACGTCTCAAATAAGGTACGTCAGTGCTAAAACCAACAATTATTAGTGGGTATGAATCTGGAAGTTCACACACTATTAGTGAATCATAAATTTTGAATAATTTGTTAAATAAAATGTTTCTCTGTAAAATATTTGTGCTGTTATTGCTGACAGCCTGTAAACTATAAGCAGCATAATAAAGTTTTGAAAAATACAGCCTGAATAAGAATTTGGTGATTTCATACTGTTTGCTATGTGTAATACATATGATGTAAGAGCAGAAAAAGAAAAATGGTATTTATGTTAGGAGTGGTAATATAACAAGTGGAGCTACTCTGCCTTGCAACATTTCAAGACTTTGGCTGACTGGTAGGTGTAGGGAAGCAGCCTACTCACGCCATATAGAATTCATATGCTTTCCATTGTGTGCCAGCCTAGTTCGCTGTAACTAGCTATGACATCACAAATGTTATGCAATACCTTAAAAGTAAAGTAAATAATCTGAAAAGTTAATAGCATGTCAGGAGTGATGCTAAAATAATAATGTGTTAAGTTTCAGTTTAGTAAATTTAACAGTTTTCGAAATTTGGACGTTTTACGTAAAAATCATCGGCGCAACAGGAAGGAGCTAGAAACTTCAGAATTTATATTCAGATTCCTATTTCATTGTAATGTAATGGAAACAGCATGCTGGATCTCACAAAGTAATATTTTGATTGAAATTCATGATTTTCTGTTTTTGTGTCGTAAAAGTACGGAAGCGAGATATGTTAAGTAAGTGATTAGATAAAGTTAGGATCTTTAAATTTAGGTAGAATGAAGATACATTATAATAACAAAGATGTGAGAAGTTTCCAAAATATAGCTATAAAACCACAGCTGTAGTGTCTCTCCAAAGGGCAAGTTCAGAGCTCACCTATTGCGTGTAGTGCAATTAAAATAATTCTCTTGCCAAAAGTATTTAACCTAGCCACATCAGAATTTTATTACAAATACTTACCTGTGTGCTGATTGCACAATTAAATTGAGATCTTCATTGGTCTTCAGCGAACAATTAATTATTTAATAACTTGAAGTGGTGCTCTACTAGCCGAGCGGCTAGTTAGGAAGGCAAATGTTGTCAGCTGTGCCCTTGGCGGTCCACACTGCAGCTATATAAATAAGAGTGCTGCGAGCTAGAGTCAGGCCCCACTTCTCTTCTAGATTCGTATCAGTGCACACTCCGTGTCAGAAGCCGCATCGCGTTTGTGCAGTTGCAAGGAACAGCCTTGGATGCTGTATTATGTAACTCAGTACGCACATAACAATGAGTTCGCATTGGAGTAAACTGTTAATTGCTGAACGACTCCAGTAATTTATTCTCAGTTTGCGTATGTCGTATTTTCACGTGTCACCACAGGACAGACCTTCTATCACTACTGGCATGGCGTTTGATGTGTATTAACATCAAATTTTGGTGAGCATTCACTTTGAACATTTACATCGATAACAATTACTGAACAGTTTCGTTATCAAGGGATAATAGGATCCTCTCAATAGACTGAACAGCTCTGACAGTACACGAGTTGATAGGGTAAACTTTTGTCTGGAACTTTAAGCTTTATCGTTTTCAGAATATAGTGAAAATTGTTATAGTAAACTGCATTTTATATGAATCCCAGACATCATCCTATATCCTCAGCATAATGAACTTCAATGATCAATAACTTTATTTCTCCATCAGAGAGGGCACAGTGAACTTTAATTACAGGCATCACGTTTTTGCTAATCACTTTCTGGTTGCCAACATTGTAGTTAGAGAGCCTGTGTTGAGAGCAGCAACAAACAATAGAAATTAAATTTTACACCTGCTGCCCCACACAGTGTACCCATCATAGTACATTTCTCAAGTGTGTGGAACCCATACTAAATAGGACTGACAGGGAATATTAAACATTTAGAAAGAAGAGCAAGACAAATGATCAAGGTTTATTTGACTCAAAGGAAAGTATCATGGAAATGTTCCTACGAAAATGGAAGGAGAAGAAACCTAAATATGTAGTATAATGGAAAAAACCCACTACAGTGGTTTGATTACTAATAGTAAATGTGATTTGCATGATCACAGTTCAAGATACTAAATATAGTTTTCATGTCTACTTTGTATCTTGGCTAAGGTTCCTGAGGTAAAGTTGTGTAATCTGGTAGAAAGGTATTCAAAAAGATCACATCTGCCATAAGTAAGAGACTGAGAAGGCCCAACATATTCAAAAGAAAATTAAAAACATACCTCATTAGCCACCCTCATAGATCATATTTTATAATGATATTAGACACGTTATGTTGCCAGTTTTATACAGTATAAACAAACTTCTTAGAAAGTTGTCACTGATAAATAAACACAATTTTTATAATAATGATAATGTTTACAAATAATCAATAGTAGCCCACAGGATGATATATATAGTAGACTGTATTAATTTACAAATAATCTTGCACACACAAGGAAAGTCTCTAAAGTTAAGTGTTTTTGCTGTACTGCTGAAAATAGTAATACATTTATACAGACTGGAAACTAATTTTTAGATCATGTATGTTAGTCATAATGTAAAAAATATTTGAACATTTATACATAGTGAAAAACACAGTTAAATCATATTTACATAAAATCACTTAGTTTGTATGATCTCTTCTGTATTTTCAGCACTACATTTTGTTTTCCTTTTCCCTTCTTTCACAAAAATTGTTTCCACGTGAAAAGGGAAGTGTTTTACTTCATTATAATTTTACACTTACATTTGTCTTATGGTTTTACCTACAAGTGCAGCGCATCTTATACCAACATCCTGAGATGAGATGTTCCTTTTGAAGGTGCTCATGCTCTTTGTGCTAAGTGGCAGTCTGTCATAAAATAAGTTTCCTATATCTGTAGGATCCCTAAAGTTATTTTTGAAAAGTTCTGTTCACTATACGGCAAGTAGCTGCACTGATTTTAAAGCTTCATAACGAGTATTAACATACTGTAAACAGGATTCAGTATCAACAAATGTAGGTAACTATTTTGTTTTTGGGGGAGGAGGGGGGGATATTAACAAGTAATTTTAAGCTATCAACAGCAGATGAACAACATTTATATAAAATAACTGAAATTTATCTAATTTACTTGATTAAATCTGACTGTCATAAACACAGGCAGTATTATGCAGCATAATTGAAGTTTAATGTTAATGCCATGTACATATCAAAAAACTTACAATTTCTTTGTGTTTTGTGTATGTAAACCTAGACTTATTACACACCCCTGAAGGTTCTCCTTCGTTATGGGATCTCAATGATTTGTCAAAAAATAAGATAATTTAGGTTGTATAGTAATTAATATTAAACTTGTTTATTGTGATACATTTATGAGCCTGTTCAATTATCATCTGGGTTGTGTCTGTAGAACTGAGTGTAAGACCTTTATTAGTATGCTTCCATCATAAGAAAACATTATTATTTTTTTAGCAAATTTTAAAATAATTTGAGGACAATATATATAGATTGGATCCTGTGAAACTATTTTATTTGTGCCCTCATGCTGAATTTACTTTTATTCCTAGGATGCCATTTGTCTACTTAGCTTTATGCTATGAGCATAAGGCTCCATCCGTGCTAGATAGATGTTGATAACACTACAACATTTTGGCATCCCAAATATAATCTGATGATCAACTGAATAAAAGTCCTTTGTGTTCTAACAAAGTATTCTTCTAACAAAGCCATTTTTTCTTGATTTTCTCTGCCAGGAATCTATTTGTGAGGTCATCCATTACTTTTCCCTAGAAAATCCTTTGCAAAAATCAAAACTGACATCCAGCAAATTGTTAGAAAATCTCCTGGTTGTTAACAGAATTTGTAACTCAGTAGCAATACACCCTGATCAACATGCATGTATTGAGACTACATGTACATCTTTAATTTATTTCTAGCTGTCTTGTATTATGGGCAGTATGAATTAGAAAAGAATTATTCAATTAATTGACTGAATAATTCAGTCAAAAGTTTACCATGGAGAATGCTACATCTCTCCCAGTGTCCTGAGTGACTTTTAAAAATATAATTAAAATATCCAGTAAAATATAATTAAAATATCCAGTAAAATATAATTAAAATATCCAGTAAAATTATAAGATTTTCCTATCTCTGGTGTAAAAAGCAAGTATGAAAATATTAACATACCTTTGGATCACTAGACAACTGTTGTGGTGAGTCAAGCTTTTCATCTTGTTTCTCCTTTGCAGCTGCTTGAACCTGGTTTCTGGACCACTTAAGACAACAAACAAAAGGTGTTGGTTGATTATTGTAAAACAACTGGTGAAATCAACTCAGTAAGTCTTCAACATGAAAAACAATAAATATAAATATCACCAAATATGATTTCCATTTGACAAGTTGATCCTCACTAATGCACTAAAAAAGAGACTTGGTGAAAGATACAGTGGGGGTTGTTATATGGAGCAGATGAAACTACTAAATAACTTTTAAAATGTTGGAATGCCTGTAGGCTTCTGTCTCATGATCTTCAGCCAATGTTGTTTAATGATTTTTCTGATGTTTTGGGAGTACAAGTGGTTGATATTGGCAAAGGTTCACACTCCATTCCTGGTGGTGGAATGTGGATATAAATTGGATTGAGCCTTAGAGAGAAAAACTAGGCAAAACTTTCCTTTTGGGTGTGCAACATGGTAAATGTGAGCTTTTACAGCAATAACATTTTCTTTATTGTTTACTATTAATGTGAACATGCCTTTTGGCCTAAGCTCAAATAATACTTACACATAGTACTTCTCATTGTGTTTCTATTAATTTATTTGAGACGAATACTAACAATTAAAACTGAATTGTATATGAAACCAATAGTCAATTTTCTTGTAAATGGTAGCCGCAACAAACAAAATGAAAATTTAAAAATATGGAATTCTATATGCTCTGACTTTTAAGCTTTCTTAAATGAAATTTTCACATTGAATGTTTTCAAAAAGTTTATTGAAATACTGTTGTAATATTTATTTGTCAGAAGTAACAGCTTTAATTTTCATGGATATCTGTTCATTTATGTCCATATTCACCCCTTTCTTAATCTTGTTAACTAATGTCAATGTAAGGTGAAAAACTGTTTTCTTTAGAAGAATCATGGTGGCAAATTTTTCATTAATATTTTTATTAAAGAAATATGAGATGAATAATTTTTATAGCAATAACATGCTCAATAGTTTCACAGAAACACATGCACATTCTATGCATAATATCCTGTGAGGGTGGGAGGGGGGGAGGGGGGGGGGGGAATATTGTAAAGTACCAAGATTTAGGTCAGTATGGCAAAATATAAATATAAAGTTTCATATTGTTTGATACCATCTAAGTTTCATGATGTATGGTACATGATATCTGATGCAGCAAACAATATATGTGACTTTTATGGGAATAATATTTTTATTTACCATTTATTATTATAGGTGATAAGTAAAATGAACATTAAATTTAAGAAGGTGTTTAGAACAGCTACGAGAAAATAAGAGTCAACACTAGCAGAAAACGTAACTAAATGAGAGGAAATGGTAAGAGACTGTGACAGAAACCCAAACTGATCTTAAATTAAGCAAACAGAAAAGCAGTTAGTATTTGAAATTGTAGGCTAATGAAAGAGATCAGATAAGGTATGGTTCAATCAAGTGTGCCAGCAAGAAATTAGAGAGAGAAGGCAGGCTGGGAAGAGCTGTCTAGAAAATATGAGGAATCAGAAGTTAAAAGACAGCTATATCAGAATAAGGAAGGAAACAGCAACTATACTAAGGCAGGAGGAACAGAAATATTACAAGGAGCTAATAGAAGAAGTGGAAGAGGACAGTATCCATCACAGGACAAGACAAATGTAACAAAAAGTACGGAAAGTAACACAGAAATATAAGGAAAAAGAAACATTTGTTAAAAACAACAGAGGAAGATCCTTAATGACACTGAAGCAGAATGGCTATGGGCAGATACATCATAAAACTACTGAATTGTGAAGACCCCGTTGAGTCTCTTCCATGTGAGGTGCCAGACACCATAGACAGCAAAGCAGGGACTCCCAATAAAGAATAAATACAAAAAATAAGCAAAAACCTAAGAAAACATTAAGACTTTCAGTGAATATCAAATTGCAGGAGAGCTAATGTAGAATGGAGAACTGTTACTGGTTAAAATAATTACAAAACTGAGTGTTTGGAAATATGAGAGATCACTTGATGACTGGAAAATGGAAATAAACTGCCCTATATTAAAAAATAATGACCCCCCCCCCCCCAATATGTGATAATTATAGAGGGGTTGCACTCCTTAATGTAATTTACAAAACTCTGTCACAGTGTCCAAAGAGGACAATGATTGCGATTGGGGAAAGAATTACAGGGGACTGTCACTGCAGTTTCAGAAGTTACAGATCTACTACAGACCACCTTTCTACACTCAGAAAGGTAACCGAGAAAGGTTGGGAACATAATGTTGACATTCACATGTTTTTTGTAGATTTCAAAAAAGCTTATGATAGCCTCCATAGGGACACAATCACCAACATCTTGAATGAGTTTCAGTTTCCACAAAATTCAATAAATCTCATACAGGTGTGTTTAGAGGAAACCTACTGCAAAGTAAAAATCACTACAGTTATATCGGAGCATTTGGAAATCAGAACTGGTCTCCAGACAAGGAGACACATTATTTCCAATACAGTTCAATTTGAATTTAGATAAGATAGAAACAGAACAACAAAAATTAAATCAACTTGGAATAAAATGGGTTATATCAGAATAAACTGGCTTGCACATAATGACAATGTTATTCTAATAAATGGCAGCAAAGATGGCTTGCAGCTCATGTCAAGTTTTTACAGAAATATTTCAAAGAAAGCAGGGTTACAAATTAATGAGGAGAACTGGAGAGGTCTAGGAAAAGGCATAGATTTTGGGAAAGTCACCCAGAACCGTGGGTCAGGGGAGACTAACCATATGGGATGAGAAGGGAAGACTGATTGTTGGGGACTGCATCAGATGAGATTTGAAAACCTGAGAGGTTAAAGGTGGAAGACAGGGTAATACACAACATGGAGATTACTACTAAAACATTGTGCACATGGTAATAAGAGTGAAAAGCTAAGTGCATTGTATGTAACAGAGGCAGGAGGGGGCCAGTGAAAATTAGACAGGAAAGACAATGAAAGATGTAGGAAACTAAAACAGAGTGATGCAAAGAGCAGTTACAGTGAAGAAAAGCTGAGACAGAAGAAATTAACATAAATTAAGGCCAGATGGATGGTGAGAACCAAGGACATGTTGTAGTGCTAGTTCCCAACTGCAGAGTTCTGAGAAATTGGAGTCTGGAGGAAGAATCCAGATGGTGCTTGTGGTGAAACAGGTGCCTGGTATATGACATGTGTCATTTCGCAGGTGTACCACCTATTATGTAAACACTGTTCAGCCTTCTACATTGGCATGACTACCACCAAATTATGTTAGGATGAATGGGCATAGGCAGAGGGGATGAATGGGCATAGGCAGAGGGTGCACACTAGCAAATTGCAATATCCTGTTGCAGAGCATGCTCTACAACATGACATTCATGGCCTCAGTGCCTGTTTCCCTAAATGCACCATCTGGATTCCTCCTCCAGACACCAGTTTCTCGGAACTCTGCATGTGGGAACTAGCACTACAACATGTCCTAGGTTCTCACCACCCGCCTGGCCTTAATTTATGTTAATTTCTCCCATCTCAGATTTTCTTCACTGTAACAACTCTTTGCTTCACTCTGTTTTAGTTTTCTACATCTTTCATTGTCTTTCCTGTGTATTTTTCACCGCCCCCCTCCTACCTCTGCTACATACGATGCACTTACCTTTTCACTCTTATTAACTTGTGCATGATGTTTTAGTAGTAATCTCTGTCTTGTATCTTACCCTGTCTTCCACTTTTAAGCTCTCAGGTTTCCAAATCTCATCTGATGCAGTCCCCAACAATCAGTCTCTCCTTCTCATCTTGTATGGTGAGTTTCCTCTCGCCCGCGGTTCTGGGTGACTTTCTTGAAATCTACCCCTTTTCCTAGACCTCTCCAATCCTTTTCCTTCACCCTTCTTCCTTCCCATTCAACACTTCTGCCTGAAGAAGGAGCTGCTGTCTCTGAAAGCTTGCCAGTCACAACAGTCTTTTATGTGTGTGTTCTGCTTGGTGAGTAGAGTTTTTACCTACTCAGTTAAATAATTTTATCAATAATTGATTGTTTTCATTGTTAAATTTTACAAACATGGAATTTAAACATTCATACAAGGAAATTATTTATTCAAGAGTAAATTTTGACTATGCTGACTACAACCAATTTCTTTGTCATTAAAAATTAATTATTTACGACTACACAAAGGGAAGCCAAAAAATAAACATGTCATGTTATGTACATTCCATTCTAAACCAACAAAGTTAAAACAATTAATTGTCACATACCACACTGAAATTTCCTGTCATCCACTTCCCAATAAACATTTTGTTTTATTAAAAAATGCATTTGTTGCAAAATAGTCAACTTTTAATATTCAAACATTCTGGAACATTACAATGTAAAAATTTAGTATTGAAAATAACTATTGTCACTATTTTATTTCTTTGACTGTTTTGTAGAAGAAAACAGTCATTTTTCTTTATTTCATAATTCAGTTAAAAACTGGATGTAATTAAAAGGCTCTGGTATATAACAGCAAATTTTATATAGTCGTAAAAAAGTTGAGTCAAGTACAGTCTCTTCTACATAGTCCTTCTTCTCAGTTCTTTGTACACAAGTCTTTACAGGCAGATTTTTGTCTGACTACTATGTTGATGTCATTGTTCACATAAACCTCTTTTATATCTTAACGTAATACATCAGCATTTATTGTTTAAAAACTCTGAAGCACCAATACAAGTGTTCACCTGTCTTGTTGCAATGTGTGAGTTTATGATAGAGGCCTGATCAAAGCATGAAGAACAGTAAATCATGAGAATAGAACAACCAATTTTTTCATTCATCACGTTAAAAATCCTGGCACCCTTGCACAGCAAAGCCTTTCTACAGCGACTGTAAAGATGAATATTAAATATCTTTTTATATTTTTCTGTGAGCACTTGCTTTTTCTCAATGAAAATATAATGAACCCACTAGTTTTGACTTGCTAGAAAGGCACTGTCAACAACAGAGATTCAGACAATGTTTAATTTTCATGAATGATTTCTTTCTATGTTTTAAAAATAGTGAAATTAATGGCTAATAGGAAGTGTGATTGTTTCAAAATGAAGAACTTGGATCTAAATTTAGCAAATGGACCACTAATTGTGAAAGATATAAGTGAAGAAAATTTAAAAAGGGAAATGGATAAGTTAAAGTTAGATATAGCGGGAATTAGTTAACTTCAGTGGCAGGAGGACAGGACTTCTGGTCAGTTGAATACAGGGTTATAAACACAAAATCAAATAGAGGTAATTAAGGAGTGGGTATAATAATGAACAAAAAATAGGAATGCAGATAAGATACTATGAACAGCATAGTGAATGCATTATTGTAGTCAAGATATACACAAAGCCCACACCCACCATGGCAGTACAAGTTTATATGCTGACTAGCTCCACAGGTGAGGAGGAGACACAGGAAATGTATGCTGTGATAAAAGAAATTATTCAGATAGCGAAGGGAGACAAAAATTTAATAGTCATGGGGGTCTGGAATTCTATAGTAGGAAAAGGAAAAGAAGGAAAAGTAGTAGGTGAATATGAACTGGGAGAAAGGAATGAAAGAGGAAGCCACCTGGTAGAATTTTGCACAGAGCATAATTTAATCACAGCTAACACTTGAGTTAAGAATCATGAAAGAAGGTTGTCTATGTGGAGGAGACCTGGAGACATTAGAAGATTTCAGATTGATTGTATTATGGTAAGACAGAGATTTTGGAGCCAGGTTTTAAATTTCCAGGCACAGATGTCGACTCTTGCCACAATTTATTGGTTATGAACTGCTGATTAAAACTGAAAAAACTGCAAAAAGACAGGACTTTAAGGAGAGGGGACTTGGATAAACTGAAAGAAGCAAAGGTTCTAGGGACTTTCAGAGGAAGCATTAGGTAGCAACTGACAAGAACAGGTGAAAGGAATTAGTTAGTTACTTTCATGTTCCATGATGTGTCACGAGTCAGTACAGTAGAAGAAGTATGCTTAGCTTTGAGAGATGAAATAGTGGAGGCAGCAGAGAATCAAGTAGGTAAAGAGACAAGGGCTAATAGAAATCAGAAGAGGTATTGAATTTAACTGGTGAAAGGAGAAAATATAAAAATGCAGTAAATTAAGCAGGCAAAAGGGAATACACATGTCTAAAAAATGAAATCAACAGGAAGTCGAAAATGGCTAATCCGGAATGGCTGGAGGACAAATGTAAGGATGCAGAAGCATATGTCACAAGGGGTAAGATAGGTGCTGCCTGCAGGAAAATTAAAAAGACCTTTGGAGGAAAGAGAACCAGCTGTATGAATATCAAGAGCTCATATGGAAAACCAGTCCTGAGCAAAAAAGGGAAAGCAGAAAGGTGGAAGGAGTATACAGAGAGTCTATACAAGGGAGGCATACATGAGGGCAATATTATGGAAATGGAAGAATATGTAGATGAAGATGAGAAGGGGGATGTAACACTGTGTGAAGAATTTGACGAAGCATTGAAAGACTTAACTCAAAACAAGGCACGGGGAGTTGACAACATTCCATTAGAGCTACTGATAGCCTTGAGAGAGCCAGCCATGTCAAACCTCTTTCTTCTGGTGATGAAGATGTACGAAACAGGTGAAATATCCACAGACTTCAAGAAAAATATAATAATTCCAATTCCACAGAAAGCAGGTGCTGACAGGTGTGAAAATTACCGAACTATCAGTTTAATAAGTCACAGCTGCAAAATACTAACGTAAATCCTTTACAGAAGAATGGAAAAACTGGTAGAAGTCAACCTTGGGGAAGATCAGTTTGGATTCAAAAGAAATATAGGAACACGTGAGGCAATACTTTCCCTATGACTTCTCGTACAAGATAGGTTAACGAAAGGCAAACCTATGTTTATAGCATTTGTAGACTTAGAGAAAGCTTTTGCAATGTTGACTGGAATACTCTCTTTCAAATTCTTAAGGTGGCGTTGGTAAAATACAGGGAGTGAAAGGTTATTTACAATATGTACAGAAACCAGATGGCTTTTACAAGAGTTGAGGGGCACAAAAGGGAAGCAGTGGTTGAGAAGGGAGTGAGAAAGGGTTGTAGCCTATCCCAGATGTTATTCAATCTGTATATTGAGCAATCAGTAAAGGAAATAAAAGAAAATCTGGAGCAGGAATTTAAGTCCAGGGAGCAGAAATACAAACTTTGAGGTTTGCTGATGACACTGTAATTCTGTCAGAGACAGCAAAGGACTTGGAAGAGCAACTGAACAGAATGGGCAGTGTCTTGAAAGGAGGATATGAGATGAACATCAACAAAAGCAAAATGAGAATAATGGAGTGCAGTCTAGTTAAATTAGGTGGTACTGAGGGAATTATATTTGGAAATGAGAAACTTAAAGTAGTAGACAAGTTTTGCTACTTGAGATGCAAAATAACTGATGATGGTCAAAGTAGGGAGGATATAAAATGCAGACTGGCAATGGCAAGAAAAGTGTTTCTGAATAAGAGAAATTTGTTAACATCAAGTATAGATTTAAATGTTGGGAAGTACTTTCTGAAAGTATTTGTATGGAGTTTAGACTTGTACAGAAGTGAAACATAGCAATAAACAGTTTAGACAAGAAGAGAACAGAAGCATTTGAAATGTGGTGCTGCAGAATAATGCTGAAGATTAGGTGGGTAGATCATGTAATTAATGAGGAGATACTGAATAGAACTGGGGAGAAGAAAAATTTGTGGTACAAATTGACTAGAAATAACAGAACAGTTGGTAGGACACATTCTGAGGCATCAAGGGATCACCAATTTAGTACTGGAGGGAAGTGTGGGGGGTAGTAATTGAAGAGGGAGGCCAAGAGATGAATACAGTAAGAAGATTCAGAAGGATATAGGTTGCAGTAGTTACGTGGAGATGAAGAGGCTTGCACAGGATAGAGTAGCATGGAGAGCAGCATCAAACCAGTCTTTGGACTGAAGCCCACAACAACAACATAAGTGAAGCAGACTATATGGACAAAAAGCTGGACACTGTAAAGTGTGTCAAATTTCTAGGTGTACTAGTAGATGAAAAGGTGTTGTGGAATAATCTGAAAGCAATCATCCACTAGTTTTTTCCCCTTTGGGTCCATATTTCTAGAATTTTTTTGAAAGAAGTCATTTTCCTGTGTGAGGCTATTTTTTAGTGAAATAAACACTTTTTCTTCATTTGCAATTAGCTTGTTTTGTTATGTAGGACATTATCGACCATCATCACACAAAAATTATGTTATGTGCTTCCATTTGCCAAAGTGTAATCTTTCAACCAGAAATCTGCAGGTGTATAACCTAGTGTCTATAACTGTACAGTATATTGGATCATTACATGCTCACAAATGAAATAGGATAGTGTAATTCTCATCTGATACTGCTTGATAACCCTAAAGTAGGGGAGTGGGGGGTTAGTTAATTGCCAATGAAATTTATTGTTTATTTAAAATACAAAAGCTAGCCCCATGCAGGAAAATGATTTCTTTCAAGAACTTTAACATGGCTGCGCACTCAAAGATAAAAAATACAAGTGGATGATTATCCCAAAAGGTGATTTTGTATGACACAATGACATTTTAGTAACAGTAAGACAGTGATTTAATACTACCCTACCCCTCTTAGAACAAAAACTGCCTTGAACAGAAAATTGCTTGATAACCTCAGAGGGCAATTAGCTAATTGCCAATGAAATAAAGTGTTCATTTAAAATAAAAAGACAGCCTCATATAAGAAAATGACTTCTTTTAAGAACTTTGACGTAGCTGCCAATTAAGGTAAAAAAGATAAGTGGATGATTACCTCAAAAGATGTGTCCATATGCTTCAATGGCATTTTAGTTATCATAGTATTGTGATTTAATTAGAACAAAAGCAGCCTTGTTCAGAAAATGCCTCCTTCCAAGGAATCACCACAATGACTAGAAAAGGGCTGTCTCCACAGAAATGAGACAGAGACAAATTAATGTTGTTCAGTGCCTGTAGCACTGATTAACTGTGGGGTCCTTATTCAACAATTTGATCTCTTTTTTCAAAGTATTATTTTACTTCCCTGTAGCACATCAAGGTAATGTAATAAAATTTAAATTCAGTCATTCAACAACATAAATGATGCTATGCACTTTACATTGCAGACGGGCACAACTAAAACACACTTGCACATTAGCTTTTGGCTTTGTCAGGAAATGGAACACACATACTTTCATTTACACTATCAAGCACACTCCACATACATGTGACCACGATCTTTGACAGCTCAGACTGCATGATTAACTTATCAAGCCTTGTAACAATTAGCCACAGCCTTACTATGTTGGTACTGTGAATGGCTGCAAGTAAACAGACAACACTCATTATATTTCCCCAGGACGAGTGACTGTTCTGTGTGGTTTAATGATGATGGCATCTTCTTGGGTAAAACATTCTGGAGATAAAATAAATAAAACAATTCCCCAATCAGATCTCTAGGCAGAGACTACCCAGGAGGATGCTGTCAGAAGGAAAAACAATTCTAGCGTACTACTGTTTGGGAAATGCAATGTTAGATGCTTAATTGTGTAACTCAGGGAAATTAAAAAGAGAAATGGATATGTTGTGGTTCGATAAAGTGAGAATTAGTGAAGTGGAGTGGCAGGGAGAATAGAACTTTGGTTAGGTGACTACAGGTTTATAAACATAATATCAAGTAGAATGAATAAGAAAATAGCAATTTTAAGAGTACTACAAACAGCATAGTGAACACATTACCACAACCAAGTGAGACATGAAGCCCACATCCACCATAGTAGTGAAAATTTATATGTCTACCAACACTGCATATGATGAAGAGATTGAAAGAAAGTATGATGATAGTGAGATATTCAAGTTGTTAAGGAAGATGAGAATTTAATTGTGATGGATGCTGGATTTCAGTAGTAGAAAAAGCAAGAGAAGGAAAAAGAGTAGCTAAACATGGACTGAGTAGAAAGGAATTAAAGAGGAAGGTACCTGACAAAATTTTACACAGAGCACATTTAATCAATGGGTTAAGAATCATGTGTAGCAACTATTACGGCTTCTGACATCAAATGTAACAGTTGTGTTACTAAATGTGACCTTCTGTCACTCAATGTAACTGGGTTTTCTCTTTTGATGCTGTCAGTTGTCAGGATGAGCATTCTAAAGCATTCTGTCAGGGTGAAAATATTAAATAAATTAACTTTTCTCTCTTACAACATGTGGGCAGGGTGGGTTCTTCCTTGGCTCGGGTATGAGGTCGAATGAAACATCATTTTTACATAAGATAACTTTTATTGAAAGTTTCGTACAACTGTATCTTACTGGGACGTTCTGGTTCGGAGAGCGGCAGCCGTGTCGTTTGCGTAGCCTTCTGCTGCGACAGCGGCGGCGGCGGCGGCGGCGTCTGATTACGCGTAGCGGTGTGTATCTCGTGTCGCCGTCTCGCCCAGCTGACCGGAGACGCGCAGCGCGAGGTGGCCGGTTTTAACTATTGCGAGCAAAGTCGTGCATCGGATGATACCTTGGGTGTGGCGTCCCAGTGTTTCTCTTCTCTAAGCGGCCATGTGTGTTGTGCGTCGACCAGCGGAGCGGCGCGGCGGGGCAAGGCCAGTGTCCCGAACTCGAACCACGGACTCCCGCTTGCCAGTCTTCGGCTGTCAGGTCTTTATCCCAGCTCACAGGTGACTGCTGAGGTGAGGCCGTCTCCTTCCCGTCCTCACGAGTCACCCGGGTACGTAAAAATCAGACTTCCAATACCTTTTATCTTCTGTCTTCTGGCGCCGCGGCTGCTGCTTGCTATTCCATTACAGCGGCGGACTTGGTGCGACTGTGCATGATGTAGTCTCTTATTGCATGACGGTCTTCAGCACCGAAACTGACTGAAAACTACTGCTACTCTTCTTTTCTTCCTTCGTCTCTCGTCTTCGTCTCCGTCTGTCTTCATCTGTCTTCATCTGTCGGGCCCACCGCATCTCGCGTATTTATTCACTTCAGTTCACTGGAGGTGAACGACTTCACGGCCATTGCCTCTTGTGTCATGTTGAAAAGCTTCTCGAAGAATCTTCTTGACCTGGGTCATTGGCTCTTGGAATGTAGGCGGGGCCCTCTGATCGCATGTGACGACTGAGAAACACGTGAGCTGGTCATTGCCTCTTCCGTCACGTTGAAAAGCTTTTAGAAGAATCTTCTTGACGTCGGTCATTGGCTCGTGGAATGTAGGCGAGGGCCTTTGCTCACATGCGACAACTGAGAAACACGTGAGCCGGTCGGGCGATGCCCTGACGGCTGAATTGACAGCGCTCGCTTATGTGGAACTGCTGACTTCACGGTCGTTGTCTCTTCTGTTCTGCTGTTCTGCACGCTGAATGCCAGTATGTAACTCTCTAAACTAAACCAAGTTTTCCATTTATATTCTAATTACCTAGTTCACTTTGATTTCACTAATTTATTTACTTAATTAACACTCAACACATGAAAGAAGGTTATATGTGTAGAAGAGACACCAGAAGGTTTTGTATATATTATATAACAGTCAGACAGAGGTTCTGAAACCAGATTTGAAACTACAGAACATCTCCAGAGCAAATATGGACTCTGGTGACAATGTACTGGTTTTGAAATGCAGATTAAAACTGATGAAATTGCAGATATTACAGATGGAAATTAAGAAGATATTTTGATATGATCATGGGTTGCTGAGATTTTAAAGGGAGCATTAGCCAATAACTGAATGCAGCAGGATAAAGGAATACAATAGAAGAAAAGTGGGCACCCTCAAAAGATTAAACAGCCAAAAGGAAAAAATACGCAAACAGAACAAATGGAGCAAGCAAAAAGGAAAGCAGACATCTGATTCCAGAAAGAGATTTTAACTCTGAAGTGGAGTGTTCACAGATATGAAACTTCCTGGCAGATTAAAACAGTGTGCTAGACCGAGACTCTAACTCTGGACCTTTGCGTTTTGCGGGCAAGTGCTCTACCATCTGAGCTACCCAAGCACAACTCACGACCCACTCTCACAGCTTCAGTTCTGCCAGTACCTCATCTCCTACCTTCCTTCAAAAGGCAAAGGTCCTGAGTTTGAGTCTTGGTCTGACACACAGTTTTATTCTGCCAGGAAGTTTCATACCAGTGCACACTCCACTGCAGAGTGAAAATCTCATTCTGGAAACATCTCCCAGGTTGTGGCTAACCCATGTCTCCGCAATATCCTTTCTTCCAGGAGTGCTAGTTCTGCAAGGTTTGCGCGAGAGCTTCTGTGAAGTTTGGAAAGTATGAGACAAGGTACTGGCAGAATTGAACTTGTGAGGGTGGATCGTGAGTCATGTTTGGGTAGCTCAGATGGTAGAGCACTTGCCTGCTAAAGGCAAAGGTTCTGAGTTGGAGTCTTGGTCTGGCACACAGTTTTTAATCTGCCAGGAAGTTTCAGACATCTGATTGACAGAAATCAGACAGAAATGAAAGGCTGCAGAAGCATTCATGACTATGAAAAGTACAGATACTGCCTACAGATAAATTAAAGAAACATTTCGAGAAAAGAGAAAAGCTCGGATGGGACACCAGTACCAAGCAAACAAGTCAAGGCTGAAAGGTGGGAGGAATATACTGAAGGCCTATACAAATTGAACAACCTTGAAGACAGTGCTATGGAAATGGAATGGAAGCAACAGAAAATGCATGTCAAATGTAAAAGAATAAAAAATCTCGAAGACTGGCAATGTTTACTGAAGCTCAAAACTCAGCAAGACTTCAATGTGAGATGCTTTTAATGGTTTCCACAGTGAAACTTTTGTCTAAAATGTGGAAGGAAACCCAAAGAGGTTCTGGTCATATGTAGAGTACACCAGTGGCAAGACTTAATTGTTACTTTCACTGCATCATAGGAATGGTAATTATACTGATGATTGTGCCACTACAGCAGAGTTACTAAACACAGTTTTCTGAAATTCCTTCACCAAAGAAGACAAAGTAAATATTCTGAAATTCGAATCAAGAACAACTACCAACATGAGCAACATAGAAGTAGATATTCTCAGTGTAATGAAACATCTTAAATCATTTAATAAAGGCAAGGCCTCCAGTCCAGATAGTATAGCAGTTAGGTTCCACTCAAGAGTGTGCTCATAAAGTAGACCCATATTTAGCAATGATATACAACCACTCATTCGACAAAAGACTGGGAAGTTGCATAAATGACATCAGAGCAATCCACTGAATTACAGAACACATTACTAACATCAATTTGCAGTAGGATTTTGGAACGTATACTGTATTCAAACATTATGAATTACCTTAAAGATAATGATTTATTGACAAATAGCCAATATACAATCAGAAAGTATTGTTCTTATGAAACACAACCAGATCTTTATTCATATGAAGAAACAAATGCTATCAACACGGGGATCTCAGATTGATTCTGTATTTTTATATTTCCAGAAGGTTTTTTACATTATTACTCACAAGTGACTTCCGATCAAATTGCTTGTCTATGTAGTATTGTCTCATTTGTGTGACTGGAGTCCTGATAACTTATCAGAAAGGTGATAGTTCATAATAACTGGTGGAAAGTCATCAAGTAAAACAGAAGTGATATCTGGTGCTCCCCATGGTAGTGTTGTAGGCTCTTTTACTGTTCCTGATCTATATAAATTGTTACAGCATAAAGTCAAGTGCTGACACACCAGTTGGAAACGAGAGAACAGAGAAGGCTGTGAGAAGAAGTCAGCTAATCACACATTGGCTGGACCACCCTCCAGGATGACAACGCAACAGCAGTGGCCCCTAGGTGAAAAGGACACAAGCGCCACACCCAGCTGGTCGCAACACAGTTGAAGAGCAGCTTCAAGATTAGGCACTTGTATAGCAACAATTACTCTATTCACTTCTATGTAACACGAACTTAAGACTGTTTGTACTGAAGAACATTGCTTAATTTGCATGTCACCCTTTGCCTGAAATGCATCTGTGAAATCCAAGTTAAGTATCTGCAAATTTCATTTTATAATATAACTCATTAATATGATTTGTTTGAATGTTGTCTAGCAATCTGAGAAAGTAGGTTTCCTAGATGCCCCATATTCACGATTAGGCTGGATTTAACAGTTGGCAATGAGAAGGTTGAATGAACCCATAGCGACAACCTCTTAACCACCCGCCATAGAGTCTCTGTTTTTTGTCGTGCACTTTTGTGTTTTGCTGGTGCCTTAATTCTACTTTGTCTTTTCATTGTATTTACATTTTTTAATAGTCTCTTGCAGTGTTTTTGCTAATCAGCATTTTCATGTGGGTGTTGCAAAAATTTTCTTTGCTTGTGTGCTTATTTTTATTGCATGCATTGTCTGTTTATCGCATTTGCCTCTACCACAATGACCAACTCATCTCTCCCACTCTCTGCTCAGGTACTTCAATTGCAAGCCATAGATGCAATGCAGCCAATACAGATGTTTCAGTTTCAGACCCAGCAAATTGCCTCGCTACTAAACACAGTACAGCAGCTCCTGGCGAATCAAGCCACTAATATGGCGCAAGAGGCAACAACTGTAGCTCCAAGTGCTATACCACCTTTTCGCCACTTTAATGAAAAAGATGAGGAATGCCTCAAGTGGTTGCAACAGTCTGAAGCCCACAAAATTGCTCACATCATACCAGGTACTGTTTAACTACTTACTTTTTGTCAGTGGTATCAAGTGCAGTGTTTTGCCTCATTCAGAAATTGTCCCCTAACGCCACTCTGAGTGAACTTTCCTATGATCAGTATTCTCTGACTGACTATAATGACCAACAAGTGAATGTGGTGGCAGCTAGGTACCAATTATGTTGTTGCAAGAAAACGCCAGAACAAACTTATCACAAGTGGGTAACAGATTTGTAGGGTATGACGAGGAAATGCAAACTCAGATGTGCTTGTGGTGCATTATATTAAGATATTATGTCACATGATGCAATTGTGTACAATGTAACTGGTATCAAACTTAGAGAACAAATTCTGAAACAGTGAGATCCATCATTTCAACTTGTAGTACAAATACTAGATGAGTACGATACAGATTCTGTGTTGGCCGATACATTTGAGCAGCCATCAATTTGTCAGGTTGAGTCATCCCTTGCTTACAACTGCCCAGTGGGTAGCAACAGCCCATGCATGCCACACTGCATGAACAGTTTTATACATAGATGGACAGAATTAAGTCATGCCCTCAGTGCTATTCATGACACAAACACCAAGACTCCCTTACCTACAAGCACAGTGTTACACTTGTGGCAACAAAGGTCATGTACAATCAGTATGTTTGCAACAGAACAAACATAAGAATCCTGCCCACTCACAAAAACCTAATCACAAAGCCCATGTAATCAGTGGAATGTATTTAAAGACTGCTGTAGGCATTAGTAAAACTACCATGTACACTGTTTCTTCAGTATTATGCCAGTCCCACAAACTCTTTGTTCATTTGCATATTAGTGGAAAATATGTGAAATTCCAGTTGGACACGGGTGCCTGTGTTACATTGCTGAATAATAACACATATGAACTGTTAGGCTCCCCACACCTGTCTAAAACTAGCATGCACCTGATGGCTTATAACGGACAAAACATTCCTGTTCTCATCAAATGTACTTCGCCTGCCATGTATCGCTCGCATACACAAACTGAGACTTTCACTGTGCTACAATCACACAATTTGGCTTTGATTCATTTGATTTGTTTGGCTTTAAAATGCAGGACAATGTATTGTCAGTGACTGCATTCAGTGCCAAAGACAATGTACCTGGCTTGCTGAAAGATTTCCCTGAACTCTTTTCTGAAGGTTTAGACAAGGCTTACAATTTTGTTGCACCTACTACTAAGAAAGACATGCTCAGCCAAACTTTTCGTGGGCCGGAATTGTTCCCATTGCTTTACAGAACACGGTCACTGCTGAACTTCAAGAACTGCAAGATGGCGGAGTTATTGCACCTATATCAGCTAGTCAATGGGCAAGTCCATTGGTTTTGCTCCCCACACCTTTAGGTTGCATTCACCTCTGTGTTGACTTTAAGTCTACAGCCATCCCACAAACTGTAATTGATACTTATCCATTGCCATGCCCAGAGGATCTCATGGAAAGATTAAATGCTGGTGGCTACTTTTCAAAAATTTATTAGCGCGACACATATCTTCAAATACCACTAGATGAAGAATTTCGAAATATGTGTGTAGTGAACACTCATTTGGGCTTGTTTAAATATTTTCACTTGCCTTTTGGCAGTGCTTCCACACCTGCCATTTTCCAACAGTAATTGGAACGGCTGACTGCTCAAGTACCAAACTGTTCAAACTACTTGGACAATATTGTCATAGCAGGTCATACAACTGAAGAACACATTGCAAATTTGCATGCTTCATTTCGTGTGTTATGTGATGCAGGACTAAAGTGTAGGCTGGACAAGTGTGATTTTTTAAACCTGAGTTGCAGTATCATGATTATGTCATAAACAGTCAAGGCATACATCCTCTTCAGTAACATTTGTTAACCATGCACGACCTACCAGTTACTCGCAATGTCACAGAATTGCAGTCAGTCTTAGCGAAAATTAACTATTAAATTTGGTTCATAACAAATGCTGCACAAATTGCAGGTCCACTGGATCACTAGTGTCACAATAATGTTTCCTTTGTTTGGACAGGTGAGTGTCAAGAAGCTTTTCAAGAACTTAAGGATGCATTGCTCAGTGATTGATGCTTAGTTCACTTTGATCCTGACAAACCAGATGTGTTGCAAGTAAACGCTTCCTCTTATGGAATTGGTGCAGTGCTTTCACAAAGATTTGATGATAAAGGCAGGCCTATCACTCTTGCATCCAAATTGTTGTCCGAAGCTCAGTGTAACTATTCACAAATAGGGAAAGAGGCATTGGCTATTGTGTATGGTGTCACCAAATTCCACCACTATTTGTATGACAGAAAATTCTACTTAGTAACAAATCACAAGCCACAGCAGTCTTTGTTTCACCAATGAAGCCATGCACAAACTGCCAAAAGTTGCAAAGATGGGGTTTGTTGTTGTTTCAATACCAGTTCAAGATTGTGTATCATCCGACAGTTCAACATGGTAATGCAGACACACTTTCATGCCTTCCAATTCGCCCTGATATGAACGTTGACGCTGCACCTTGTTGACACATTTATGCTCGTAATTCTGAATTGCTTCCTCTGAACTATAGGAAAATTGCACAGGCCATGGAAGCTGATTCAGATTTGAACATTTTGATAAAATACATTTACGCGTCTTGGCCTCACTCACTGTATACTATAAATAACTCAGCAGTGCAACGATACTTTGCACATTGGCATAGCTTCACTGTACAGCAAGGTGTGATTCTTGTTCAAAATGACAGTGAACAGTCATCCCCAAAGCTTTTCAAAGAGAAGTGTTGCAGTTACTTCATCAAGGACACTGGGGGATTGTTTGCACGAAACAGTTAGCACAATGAGACAGTACTTGACATGGTATGGACACTCAAATAGAACAGATGACATCACAGTGTCATGCATGTATGGAAAGTCAATCTGCTCCATCACAATAATTCTCAGTTTGGCCTAAGTCGCAATCACCATGACAACGCGTGCACATAGACTTTGCGGGATCTTTTTGGAACACTTGTTGGTAGATTGTGGTAGACCCTTCTAGCAGGTTTCCTTTTGCTGTGCCAGTGAACTCAAGGAGATCACATAGCACAATTCAGGCATTGTTCTCTATTTTTTGCCTTCAAGGTTTGCCTGAAATCACTGTGTCAGACAAAGGCCCTCAGTTCAGTCACATGAATTTGAAACATTCTGTGAACGCACTGGCATATAGCATCTAACTAGTGCACTGTTCCATTCACAGTCAAACAGTGAAGCGGAACATTTTGTCAGAATCTTCAAGCAGCAGATGGCCAAACTTTGCACTGCACACACCAGGGATCAAGCATTGCAACTGTTTCTTGCCTCCTATCATTCACATCCACAAGATGGACCATTGCCGGCAGAATTGCTACACGGCCACCACCATCAGACGCTGCTTACCTACTCCACCCTCCTCAGTATCCGGCGCCCCAGGAAGGCCATTAGTATTGCATAACGCCACATGATGATGTGTTTTTTAGGGTTTTTAGAGGCAGCAAACAGTGGGCGTGAGGCAAGATCATTCGTCGGCTTGGAGCATGTGTATATCTCATTTCAGGCCCAGACGGACTGCAGCACCACCATCACAGTCAAATTCACCATTGTCATGTGCATGGTGATCCTTCTGTATCTCTTCCCACATATTCATGGATCCCAAGGACAGCGCAGCCACAGTAGTCACCAGAGGGTGTCATCACGACACTGCAGGATGACCCCATGGAGACGGAGCCTTCGTCTCCTCTCCCTCCTCTCTTTCTATCGATGGATCTGGACCTGCCCACACAGCAGCAGCTGATGCCTTCTACATCTTGTTATAGGCTTCAGAAGGTGGAAGAGTACCCTTCTGGGCATTTTCTGGAGGACATTTCCTCCAGAGTGAAGGCAAGATGGCGGGGTATGACTGGAAGTCTGTCGTCCCCTGCAGCCACAGCTTCCAGTCCCTCAGAGCATCCACGCTCCTGTGTCTCCCACTGTTGTTGAGCTCCCTTTACAATGATGGTCCATCACTTTGGTGGAGAGGAATGTTACAGCGTAAAGTCAAGTGCCAGCACAGCAGTCAGGAATGGCAGACGAGAGAAGGCTGTGAGAATAAGCCAGCCAATCACATGCTGACTGGGTCTCCCTCCAGGAAGACAACATGACAGCAGTGACCCCCAAGTGAAGAGGTCATAAGTGTCACACCCAACTGGTCGTGGTCCAGTCTAAGAGCAGCTCTGAGATTTGGTACTTGTATAGCAGCGACTACTCTATTCACTTCTATGTAACATGGACTTATGGTTGTTTATACCAAAGAACATTTCTTATTTTGCATGTTGCCCTTTGCTTGCAACACATCTGTGTAATCCAAGTTAAGTATCTGTAAATTTAATTTTGTAATAAAACTCATTAATACAATTTGTTTGAATGTTGTCTAACAATCCGAGAAAGTAGGTTCCTAAACACCCCATATTCACGATTAGGCTGGATTTAACATAAATGGTTCAGGAGACAATCTGAGCAACCCTTTTAAATTGTCTGCAGGTGATTCTCTCATTTACTTTCCCATAAAGTCATCAGATAATCAAAACCAATTGCAAAATGATTTAGGCAAGATATCTGTATGGTACAAAAAGTGGCAAAAGAAAGGGAGATTGGGGTTTAACACCCCATCAATGTCAAGGTCATCAGGGATGGGAAAATAAATAGTTAAGTGTGAAATTCCCCACATGAATACTAAATGGAATCTGCTAAATTTCAGTTACATGATCTAAAATCTCTGAATTCCTCTAAATACATAGGGATTACAATTATGAATAACTTAATTTGGAAAGCTCACATGGATAATGTTGTGGTGAAGGCAAACCAGAGACTGCATTTTATTGGCAGAACACTTAGCATTTTATTGTTAGAACATTTAGGGGTGCAACAGTTCTCTAAAGAGACTGCCTACACTACGTTTGTCCATCCTGTTCAGCAGTATTGCTGTGTGATGTGGTATCCAAATCAGATAGGACTGATGGAGGACACTGAAAAAGTTCAAAGAAGGGCAGGTCATTTTGTATTATTGCTAAACAGGGGAGAGAGCACCACAGATATGATATGCAAACTGGAGTGGTAATCATTAAATCAAATGTGTTTTTTGTTGTGGCAGGATCACTCATGAAATTGTGATCAACAACTTTCTCCTCTGAATGTAAAAATATTTTGTTAGCATCAACCTATATAGGGAAGAATTATCATTGTAATAAAATAGGGGAAACCAGAGCTTGCAAAGTAAGATTTAAGTGAAACTTCCTGGCAGATTAAAACTGTGTGCCCGACCGAGACTCGAACTTGGGACCTTTGCCTTGCGCGGGCAAGTGCTCTACCATCTGAGCTACTGAAGCACGACTCACGCCCAGTACTCACAGCTTTACTTCTGCCAGTATCTCGTCTCCTACCTTCCAAACTTTACAGAGCACTTGCCCGCGAAAGGCAAAGGTCCCAAGTTCGAGTCTCGGTCAGGCACACAGTTTTAATCTGCCAGGAAGTTTCATATCAGCGCACACTCCACTGCAGAGGGAAAATCTCATTCTGGAAACATCCCCCAGGCTGTGGCTAAGCCATGTCTCCGCTATATCCTTTCTTTCAGGAGTGCTAGTTCTGCAAGGATCGCAAGAGAGCTTCTGTAAAGTTTGGAAGGTAGGAGACGAGATACTGGCAGAAGTAAAGTTGTGAGTACCGGGCGTGAGTCATGCTTCGGTAGCTCAGATGGTAGAGCACTTGCCCGCGAAAGGCAAAGGTCCCGAGTTCGAGTCTCGGTCGGGCACACAGTTTTAATCTGCCAGGAAGTTTCATATCAGCGCACACTCCGCTGCAGAGTGAAAATCTCATTCTGGAAACATCCCCCAGGCTGTGGCTAAGCCATGTCTCCGCTATATCCTTTCTTTCAGGAGTGCTAGTTCTGCAAGGTTTGCAGGAGAGCTTCTGTAAAGTTTGGAAGGTAGGAGATGAGATATTGGCAGAAGTAAAGCTGTGAGTACCGGGCGTGAGTCGTGCTTCGGTAGCTCAGATGGTAGAGCACTTGCCCGCGAAAGGCAAAGGTCCCGAGTTCGAGTCTCGGTCGGGCACACAGTTTTAATCCGCCAGGAAGTTTCATATCAGTGCACACTCTGCTGCAGAGTGAAAATCTCATTCTGGAAACATCCCCCAGGCTGTGGCTAAGCCATGTCTCCGCTATATCCTTTCTTTCAGGAATGATAGTTCTGCAAGGTTCGCAGGAGAGCTTCTGTAAAGTTTGGAAGGTAGGAGACGAGATACTGGCAGAAGTAAAGCTGTGAGTACCGGGCGTGAGTCGTGCTTCGGTAGCTCAGATGGTAGAGCACTTGCCCGCAAAAGGCAAAGGTCCCGAGTTCGAGTCTCGGTCGGGCACACAGTTTTAATCTGCCAGGAAGTTTCATATCAGCGCACACTCCGCTGCAGAGTGAAAATCTCATTCTGGAAACATCCCCCAGGCTGTGGCTAAGCCATGTCTCCGCTATATCCTTTCCTTCAGGAGTGCTAGTTCTGCAAGGTTCGCAGGAAGAATTCAACATTGCACTGAAAGACCTACATCAAAGTACAGCATCTAGAATAGATGACATTCTATCAGAATTATTGTGATCCTTGGGTGATCCAGTCATGATAAAACTACTCTACCTGATGTGCAACATATATTGTTGTTGTCGTTGTGGTCTTCAGTCCTGAGACTGGTTTGATGCAGCTCTCCATGCTAATCTATCCTGTGCAAGCTCCTTCATCTCCCAGTACCTACTGCAACCTACATCCTTCTGAATCTGCTTAGTGTTTTCATCTCTTGGTCTCCCTCTACGATTTTTACCCTCCACACTGCCCTCCAATGCTAAATTTGTGATCCCTTGATGCCTCAGGACATGTCCTACCAACCGATCCCTTTTTCTAGTCAAGTTGTGCCACAAACTTCTCTTCTCCCCAATTCTATTCAATACCTCCACATTAGTTACGTGATCTACCCACCTAATCTTCAACATTCTTCTGTAGCACCACATTTCGAAAGCTTCTATTCTCTTCTTGTCCAAACTATTTACTGCCCATGTTTCACATCCATACATGGCTACATATATTAGACACACAAAATACACTCAGACCTCAAAAAGAATGCAATAATTCAATTCTTCACAGATAGCAAGCAATAAAAGGACTCAGTATTACCAAACCACAAGTTAAATAATTCCTGGCTGCAAAATACTAAAACAAATTATACAAAGGAAAATGGAAAGACCATGACATTGGGAAAGAACACTTATGATTTTGCGGAAATGTAGGGACAAAGAAGACAATATAGACTCTTGGACTTAGACTGAATGAAGGCGAATCTATGTAGTTTAAGAGAAAGTTTTTGACATTGTTGCACAAACCGAAAATTACCTTGAGCAATTAAACAGAGAACCAACTAGTGGAGATAACATCTTGCACCTACTGATAACAAACAGACCCAAACTTTTCAACTCTGTAAGCTCAGAACAGGGAATCAGTGATCATAAGGCCATTTCAGCATCCCTGAATATAGAAGTAAATAGGAATATAAAAAAAAGGAGGAAGGTTTATCTGTTTAACAAGAGTAATAGGAGGCAATTTCAGACTACCTAACGGATAAAAACAAAAATGTCTGTTCTGACACTGACAATGTTGAGTGTTTATGGAAAAAGTTCAAGGCAATCGTAAAATGCGTTTTAGACAGGTACGTCTCGAATAAAACTGTGAGGGACGGGAAAAACCCACCGTGGTTCAACAACAAAGTTAGGAAACTAATGGGAAAGCAAAGAGAGCTTCACTGCAAATTTAAACGCAGCTAAAACCTCTCAGACAAACAGAAGCTAAACGATGTCAAAGTTAGCATAAGGAGGGCTATGCGTGAAGCGTTCAATGAATTCGAAAGTAAAATTCTATGTACCGACTTGACAGAAAATCATAGGAAGTTCTGGTCTTACATTAAATCAGTAAGTGGATCAAAACAATATATCTAGACACTCTGGGATGATAATGGCATTGAAAAAGGGGATGACACACATAAAGCTGAAATACTAAACACCTTTTTCCAAAGCTGTTTCACAGAGGAAGACCGCACTGCAGTTTCTTCTCTAAATCCTCGCATGAACAAAAAAATGGCTGACATCGAAATAAGTGCCCAAGGAATAGAATAGCAACTGAAATCACTCAACAGAGGAAAGTCCACTGGACCTGATGGGATACCAATTCGATTCTACACAGAGTACGCGAAAGAACTTGTCCTCTTTCTAACAGCCATATACCACAAGTCTCTAGAGGAATGGAACATTCCAATTGATTGGAAAAGAGCACAGGTAGTTCCGGTTTTCAAGAAGGATCATCAAGCAGATGCACTAAACTATAGGCCTTCATCTCTGAGATTGATCTGTTGTAGAATTTTAGAACATGTTTTTTGCTCGCTTATCATGTCATTTCTGGAAACCCAGAATCTACTCTGTAGGAATCAACATGGATTCTGGAAACAGTGATCGTGTGAGACCCAACTTGCTTTATTTGTTCATGAGACCCAGAAAATATTAGATACAGGCTCCCAGGTAGATGCCATTTTCCTTGACTTCCAGAAGGCATTCGATACAGCTCCGCGCTGTCACCTAATAAACAAAGTATGAGCCTACGGAATATCAGACCAGCTGTGTGGCTGGATTGAAGAGTTTTTAGCAAACAGAACACAGCATGTTGTTCTCAATGGAGAGACGTCTACAGACGTTAAAGTAACCTCTAGCATGCCACTGGCGAGTGTTATGGAACCATTGCTTTTCACAATATATATATAAATGACCTAGTAGATAGTGTCGGAAGTTCCATGCGGCTTTTCATGGATGATGCTGTAATATACAGAGAAGTTGTAGCATTAGAAAACTGCAGCGAAATGCAGGAAGATCTGCACTGGATAGGCACTTGGTGCAGGGCGTGGCAACTGACCCTTAACATACACAAATGTAATGTATTGTGAATACATAGAAAGAAGGATCCTTTATTGTATGATTATATGATAGCGGAACAAACACTGGTAGCAGTTACTTCTGCAAAATATCTGGGAGTATGCGTATGGAACAATTTGAAATGGAATGATCATATAAAATTAATTGTTGATAAGGCGGGTGCCAGGTTGAGATTCATTGGGAGAGTCCTTAGAAAATGTAGTCCATCAACAAAGGAGGTGGCTTACAAAACACTCGTTCGACCCATACTTGAGTATTGCTCATCAGTGTGGGATCCGTACCAGGTCGGTTTGACAGAGGAGATAGAGAAGACCCAAAGAAGAGCGGCACGTTTCGTCACAGGGTTATTTGGTAAGCATGATAGCATTATAGAGATGTTTAGCAAACTCTAGTGGCAGACTTTGTAAGGGAGGTGCTCTGCATTGCAGTATAGCTTGCTATCCAGGTTTTGAGAGGGTGCGTTTCTGGATGAGGTATCAAATATATTGCTTCCCCTTCTTATACCTCCCGAGGAGATCACGAATATAAAATTAGAGAGATTCGAGCATGCATGGAGGCTTTCTGGCAGTCGTTCTTCCTGCGAACCACAAGCGAACAGAAAAGGGAGGTAATGACAGTGGCATGTAAAGTGCCCTCTGCTACACACCGTTGGGTGGCTTGCGGAGTATAAATGTAGATGTAGAATACTATAAAGAAAGTCCAGAATAACTGCTATGTAATTATCAGTCTTTATTTCATGAAAGATTTGTTTCCTCTTTCATTGCCATTATCTAGAAACCTGCGAACATGATGTCAGTGAGATCATTTACATACATAATACTTCTTGCATATTTGATTGATTACATATTGGTACTTACACCTAGGTGAACTTGACATGCATGTTACATCAACAGTAAAGTATCATGTAACTGTCAATGCTCAGCTGTCAGTAAAATTACATAACTGTAGTATTTGTTATACACTGAATATGTTTTGAAAGTAATTTTACAGTCCTCTTACTATGATGCTATATATTTACAAAGTACATGCAAATAGACAGCTATGATGTTAATTCTCACTGCTTGGATTTCAACATAGGCTATCTTTGGTTGTCGTATAAAGTGGGAGCGGGTGACAGGACTGAGGAGAAGGCAGCTGTTGGGTAGAGGGTGTGGGGACAGGTGGTTACCTGAGATTCAGGCCAGGATGATTATGAGAGCAGAGTATGTATTGTATGGATAACTCCCATGTGCATAATTCAGAGCAGCTGGTGGTGGAGGGAAGGACCCAGATGGCTTGGGTTGTGGTGCAGGCATTGAAACTGGGCATGTTGCAATCAGCTGCATGTCGCACTTGATAACACTTTGATGGTGGCCATTCATCCTGATGGACAGCTGATTGGTTGTCATTCATAAAAGGTTTTGCAGTGTCCTCGGAGTCTTTCACAGTGGCATGGTTCAATAAAATCTTCTTAGTTTACAAGCCACATAAACCATGTCATTCATCCTAGCTAATGTTGGTTTCAGTGGTTTAGCTTTTGCTATTACATGGGGATGAGGACTAGGTTGTCTTGCCAGCCAACAAAGGAAATGCCACTGGAGTCCTGAACACTGAAGACTACCACCTGAAGGTACTGCATTTATTAGAAGATTACACATATCAGAAGCTTAGTTGTGATCCAACACAGACCTTCATCAGAAAGGCATGGAAGTTAGTAAAGGTCTCTGGTATGCCAGAAGATGTGACAAAGAAATTAATGCCATGTGCTGTCAGACCTCCCAGGCTTTATGGATTGCTGAAGGAACACAAGGAAAATGTTCCTCAAGGCATATAGTTAGTGCAATCAGTTCATCCACCTACAGACTAGCAAACCATCTGACAGGGTTATTAGCATCCAAACTGAGACACTGCAAACACCTCATTGTTAACTCGCAGTAATTTGTTGAGACTCTAAAGAAAATAAAGACAGGGCAAAATGACATAACAGTTAGTCTGGACATTGTGTCACTTTTTACAAGATCGCCGATACAAGACATGCTGGATCTTTTGGCACAACAATTTCTATTTGAGATCATCAAGCTCTTCTGACATTCCTTAATAACAATGTACTTTATGTAATGCAATAAATATTATCATATGAGAGATTGCACAGCCATGGGAGCCCCACTGTCTCCAGCTGTTGCAAACTTTTTCATGGAGCATTTTGAGGGGCAAGCTCTGAATCGTGCAAGGTTGTGACCATCTTGCTTCCTATTATATGCTGACAACACTGTCTTGATTTGGCTTCATGGTGAAAATGCACTGTAGCCATTTGTCAACCACATGAACAGTGTCCATCCTAATATTAAATTTACTGTTGACTTGGAGAGGGATGGCAAGCTTCCGTTCTTGGATGTGTTAGATGAACAGAAGGCAGGAGGCCAGCTTGGTCATTCAGTATACAGGAAATCTACAAGCGCTGACTGGTACTTAAACATCAATAGTTTTCACCACCCTGTTCATAAGAAAGTGGTACTGAACACATGAGTACCAAGGCAAAAATCATTTCTGATGTTAACCATCTGGAGTCTGAATTTCAGCATTTGAAGTGTGTGTTCAGAGAAAACAGTCACAGTAAGGGATAAATTGCTAAAGTTTTTGTTTGCCAGTTACAAAAGATGCCTGATAAATCAGCAGACCAGCTGTATTCCTTCCATACTGTGGAGCAACTACTAGCAAGATAGGGCATTTGCTGAAGAGACATGGGCTGAGACCAGTGTTGTGGCTCATCTCGTGTGACCCCACTCATCCGCCTTAACATCCTCATTTCTGCTACTTTTTCTCTTGGGCTTTAGTAATTGGCCAAGTTTCTGCGCTATACAGCATCGCAGGCCTCATCACAGACTTGTAAAACTTACTGCAGTTAACCTTCTAATCACACAGCACTCTGTTTATCCTGTGCTGTATTTCAGCCTCCAGTCCTCCATCACTTTGCATGTAAGAGCCTAGCTATTTAAATTTCTTGACCAGTGTCAGTTGTTCCCCTTGAAGGTTAATATATGGATCTTTGGCATCCTTTGTACACATATACCCTTGTTTTCACCCTGATAGTTCTCATTCCCCTTTCCTTTAGAGCTTTTCTCCACTGTTCAAGCTTGTCTTGAAGTAACTCCTGAGTGGGTCCACAGATTACATCATCATCGGCAAACATCATACTCCAAGATGCCTCTTTTTTCACATCTTTGACTAGTACATCCATGACAAGGTCAAAGAGATATGGGCTGAGGGCAGATCCCTGATGTAGTCCTACTCTCACTGGAAATGCCTTTGTTCCTGCACTGCTCCCGACTTGTGACATTGCACGTTCATACATGTCTTCTACCACTCTGATATATTTTTCTGGCAGGCATTTACTTCTCAGACATCTCCATATCTCTACCCTTGGCACTGTCTCATATGCCTTATCAAGAACGATAAAGGCCATATGCAGTTCGGCTTGTACTTCTCTGTGCCTTGCCATCAGTTGCTTTAGTGCAAATATCGTGTTGGTTGTTCCTCTTCCTGGCATAAACCCAAACTGTGTTTCACATTCTTCAGTTTCTAGATGCAACCTCTTCTCAATTATCCTTTCCCTGATCTTCAATGTGTGTGACATCCATTTTATCCTTCTATAACTGGCACAGCTTTGGATATCCCCTTTCCCCTTATATATGGGAACCAGTATACTGCTCCTCCACGCAGGCAGCATTCTTTCTCCTTTCCAGATCTTCTGCATTGCATCCCAGAGAACATCAGTTCCCTATTCTCCTAGACTTTTCCATGCTTCTATTGGGATTTGGTCTACCCCGAGGGCCTTCTCATTTTTCATTTTTTTCATTGTGTGTTCGACTTCTTACCTACTTATACTTTGGGCATTAAATAATAGCTTCAAAATTGATGTTCATTTTAACTCAAAAGTTAAAATAATGGACAAAAATATATGGCCCAAAAATGTTGTGATAAGCCTTCTTTTTTTTCCAGAGGATGCGAATGCTCCAGCAAGATGAATTTCTAAGACCAAGAATATTCCCATAGAAAAGGAAATGTCACAACTGAAAAAATGCAAGTTCAGTTATAACTAGGGCAAATGTGCAGTGCCTTAGGACAAAACTCGATACATTAGCATTGTTTTTTGAGCAAGAGAGACCAGATGTATTACATGTAAGTGAACACTGGCAAGCCCATACAGAAATAGAATACTAAGGGCATATCAAATATCTGGAAATGATGAATGCATGGTGTAGAGAAACTTCTGTACAGGGTGGTGTGTCTATGTATGCAAGCTGCAAGTTCAGTGCCAATAAAATATAAGTAAGAAACCTCTGTGTGGACTTGGATCTAGAATTGACTGCTTTAGGGCTGCCAGATACTAACTTACTTGTTGTTTCTGTGTACCGTTTCCCAAATGGCAATTTTGGAAACTTCATCAACAAACTGGAAACCTGCCTGTGTCATCTAATGTGCCTAGGAGCAAAAATTGCCTTATGTGGAGTTTTCAACATCTGCATTGGGGAAGGCAGTGACAAAGAGAGAGAGCTCTTATGAACTTAGTAAGCAGCTATGGACTATTTGTGGGAAATTATCTACCAACAAGAGGAGATGTCTGTCTCAATACAATTGTCACAAAACTAATATAGTTGGGACTACAAAGTAAGTGTGGTTGGCCATATGCTTGCAGATCACAGTGCAGTAATCATGAAGTTATGGAAAAACTCAGTAAGTTCTCAGAAAATTCCTAACTGGCATTTATTTATTTATTTAGTCCTTCAAATCCCATTCAAATTATGTCTTCAGAAGCAGGGTTATTACAAAGCAAAATTTATGTGACTTCAAAACAGCAGTGTCTTCTACAGATTGGCATCAAATGTGTGAAGACCTGGCACCAAATATTCCGTTCCATTCCATGATCCAGACTCTTAAAGCCAAGTTTGGTGAAAGTTTTCACTAATACCTAAGAAATATCCAATTTACAAATCAAAATACACACAGAAATCTGTCAAAGTAAAGAGTTAGTGTACCTCTAGATTAGATAAAATCAAATGCATACTACAACTACTAAATGATAAATCAAAGCCATTGGAGATATTAGCATCAGGGACAGGCTATACTGCAATTATCTACAGACCAAAAGGATGTACAGAAAAGAAGTAGAGAATGCAAATAAGGAAAGCAATGCCAGATTAATTGAAACAGCCCACAGTCCTCCAAGGCAGCATGGGATCTGATTAATGAACACTGGCAAAAGCCCACCTCTTGCTCTAATTCTTGCAAATCAGTTAAATTTAATGAATATAGCAGAAAGCACAGTAGGTGAAATTCCTGACTTCAAAACAGATCCGCAGTAGCTGTGAAATTTGGAAATAAATGCAGCATGGTAAAGTGGTAGAGAGAAAAGACTACAAACATTCAGGGAGCCCTGATAACTTACGGCATGTCCTGTAATACATTAAAAAATTTAATCTGCAAAACTGCTCAATCACTGTCAGTAGTAAGAAATAAATGCATCCATACCAGGGAATTACCAGACTTACTGGAAGTAGTATGCACAGTTCCAGTTTACAAAAAAGGTAATCCACATGAAGTGTCAAGATAGAGGCCTATATCTACATTACCAGTGTTAGCTAAGGTGATGGAGTTCATAATGAAAGATCAACTATTAAGTTATTTTGAAGAAAATATCTTTTATGATACACAGCATGACTTACAAAAGGACGAGTCAACTACAACAAAAGTACTTGAAAGGATCTATAGCACTGGTGCTTTGTGATCTTAGTAAGGCATTTGATTGTATCCCACATAAGGCCCTACTCACCAAGTTAAAATCACATGGTATTGGGGGAGCTGTTCTACAAACTCTCAAATCCTATCTACATAACAGACGACAGATTGTATCAATGTATCTAGTTCTTAAATATATGTTTTATAGTACCCACTTTAGTATCATAGGTTAAATTGCAATTTTTTATTAATTTTAATGTGGTAATATTATTGTGATTTTGTAGACTTTCCCAGTGTAATAACTTCTGATATTCTTCACTGGTTTGCAGACGGATCATGTCGTCGTCCAGACACAATATTTCGGCGGACCAGCTGGCCGCCATCTTCAGGTGAGTTAATGCTAGTGCACTGCCTTGCCGGAACTGAATTCCAGCCACAACGGCAGAAACCTTTATACACCATGAACAGAGCACTGCATGTGCGTGAGATGATAGGCAGCGCCTCCTGGTGGCAAGTAGCCACGCAGCGCGCCGGTGGGAGAAGACGCAGAAACGATCAATCGCAACAGCACTAGTTGGAAGAATCCAATAATCGAAAAGAAGACCGTTTTTGTTTAAAGTCGGACAAAATCGGATTCCATATCTTACTTCCCCCCTTGAACCGTGGACCTTGCAATTGGTGGGGAGGCTTGCGTGCCTCAGCGATACAGATGGCCGTACCATAGGTGCAACCACAATGGAGGGGTATCTGTTGAGAGGCCAGACAAATGTGTGGTTCCTGAAGAGGGGCAGCAGCCTTTTCAGTAGTTGCAGGGGCAACAGTCTGGAGATTGACAGATCTGGCCTTGTAACATTAACCAAAACGGCCTTGCTGTGCTGGTACTGTGAACGGCTGAAAGCAAGGGGAAACTACAGCCGTAATTTTTCCCGAGGGCATGCAGCTTTACTGTATGGTTAAATGATGATGGCCGGAGGTAAAATAGTCCCCCATTCGGATCTCCGGGCGGGGACTACTCAGGAGGACGTTGTTATCAGGAGGAAGAAAACTGGCATTCTGCGGATCAGAGCGTGGAATGTCAGATCCCTTAATCGGGCGGGTAGATTAGAAAACTTAAAACGAGAAATGGATAAGTTAAAGTTAGATATAGTGGGAATTAGTGAAGTTCGGTGGCAGGAGGAACAAGACTTTTGGTCAGTTGAATACAGGGTTATAAATACAAAATCAAATAGGGGTAATGCAGGAGTTGGTTTAATAATGAATAAAAAAATAGGAGTGCGGGTAAGCTACTACAAACAGCATAGTGAACGCATTATTGTGGCCAAGATAGACACGAAGCCCACCCCTACTACAGTAGTACAAGTTTATATGCTAGCTCTGCAGATGATGAAGAAATTAATGAAATGTATGATGAGATAAAGGAAATTATTCAGGTAGTGAAGGGAGACGAAAATTTAATAGTCATGGGTGACTGGAATTCGAGAGTAGGGAAAGGGAGAGAAGGAAACATAGTAGGTGAATATGGATTGGGGGAAAGAATTGAAAGAGGAAGCCGTCTGGTAGAATTTTGCACAGAGCATAACTTAATCATAGCTAACACTTGGTTCAAGAATCATAAAAGAAGGTTGTACACATGGAAGAATCCTGGAAATACTAGAAGGTATCAGATAGATTATATAATGGTAAGACAGAGATTTATGAACCAGATTTTAAATTGTAAGACATTTCCAGGGGCAGATGTGGACTCAGACCACAATCTATTGGTTATGAACTGTAGATTAAAACTGAAGAAACTGCAGAAAGGTGGGAATTTAAGGAGATGGGACCTGGACAAACTGAAAGAACCAGAGGTTGCACAGAGTTTCAGGGAGAGCATAAGGAAACAATTGTCACAAATGGGGGAAAGAAATACAATAGAAGAAGAATGGGTAGCTCTGAGGGATGAAGTAGTGAAGGCAGCAGAGGATCAAGTAGGTAAAAAGACAAGGGCTAGTAGAAATCATTGGGTAACAGAAGCAATATTGAATTTAATTGATGAAAGGAGAAAATATAAAAATGCAGTAAATGAAGCAGGCAAAAGGGAATACAAATGTCTAAAAAATGAAATCAACAGGAAGTACAAAATGACTAATCCGGAGTGGCTGGAGGACAACTGCAAGGATGCAGGAAAGAAGTATATTGGTCAAACTATTCGAACTATTCAGGACCGGTGTGTGGAACATCATCGCCACACTCGGTTGTTCCAGCCTGAGAAGTCGGCACTGGAGAAACATTGCCTTAACGAAGGACACAGGATGATGTATGACAAGACACAATTGATCTCTCCTGCTTCTCGCTATTGGGAATGTGTTGTTAAAGAATCCATTGAAATTAGATTATCCTGTAATATTATTAACAGTGATAAAAGTTTTCCTCTAAGTAAGATATGGAATCCGATTTTGTCTGAAATTAAACAAAAACAGTCTTCTTTTCAATCATTGGATTCTTCCAACTAGTGCTGTTGCGATTTATCGTTTCTGCCATATTCTTCCATCGGCGCGCTGCATGTCTACTTGCTGCCAGGAGGCGCTGCCCATCATCTCACTCACATGCAGTGCTCTGTTCATGGTGTATAAAGGTTTCCGCTGTTGTGGCTGGAATTCAGTTCTGGCGAGGCAGTGCACTAGCATTACCTCACCTGAAGATGGCGGCCAGCTGGTCTGCCGAAATATTGGGTCTGGACGATGACATGATCCGGCTGCAAACCCTTGAAGAATATCAGCGGTAGTTTTATTGTAAAATTGACATTGTCTGTCCGGCCATGGCTAGTGAATGCCATGGCTGGTAATAGTGCATTTCTTTTGTAAATTGTTTTCTGTTGTTTTCAGTATATTTTGGTACACCTCATGGAAAATGTATCCTTAGCTTCATTTGTTGATTCAAGGTCATGGATGGTAATGTGTAGTACTGTTACACTTTCACAACGTGTACTGCACTTTCCACACTGTTTTTGATAGATCTATACAAAATCCTAAATTTAGATATTAAAGAATCAAAAGAAAATTCTATCGCCATTCTTGCCAACCGATAGTTCTCTCTCTCTCTCTCTCTTTGGCATCATCTAAATTCTTTGTCTTTTCTGGAAAAGATCTCATTAAATATCCCTTTAAAGTATACGTTAGGTCCTCTAGAAAAACACACGAAACTTGATAATGGATCCTGGCATAAATTTTACTTAGGGTTTCTTAGTCTTCCCATTTCTGTTGCCTTACACAAGGAGCAGTCATCAAAAACAACGGCGTCATTTTCTTCCCCACAGAAGCCTACATTCACTATAATAAATCTATAATTTACATCAGTGACTTTTTTAATGTAAATGTTTCCTATCAATAATTCCAAGGCAATAAGAGAATTCCCATCTAACCCAAAAACATTGTGCTGTTTTTTCTTCTTCTTCTTCTTCTTCCTCTGTTGGCTTGGGCATGTGCTTTGTTAACAAGCTTGTCATCTAGCTTTACAGACTTCTATAACAGAATGGCGGCTGATACTATTACATAAGAAAAATAATTTTTTCGATTTTCTTACTGTAAAAAAATACCAAGTGTTAATGAAACAAAGCTACATCAGCTCCTGGAGTCAATTTTTTGATACAGATTCTCGTTAAAAAAATTAAAAAAAAAAACACTTTCGTGCATTTTCTTCACTATACAATACTTCTCATTCGGTTTTGTATAAAGTAATTGGTACAAAATTTGATTCTTGCATAGCTTATAGTTTCACATGACAGCTTCATGATGAAGCGTATTTTTTTCGATATTAGTCACACTTATTGTGATACTTAATTTCTAAGTAATCTATTGCATAAAATTTAAAGGGTTTACAGTGAAAAATGTGGTCACTGGCTACTTTACGTTTGGTTCATTTTAGGTGATACATTGCTAGCACATACAAATCGTTTCTGAAGCTGAAACGAAAACCGTATCTCACTGCAGTACTGAGTAATAAAAAGTTGAACCATTTTATCTTGAGTGTGCTGGAAACGTGAGCGCACTGCCTGAGCCCGTCATGTGCAAGATCCCTGCAGCTCACAATCAATCACGAGCTGTTAACGTAAGTATACGTGTTATTCCATATCAGCAAAACTACCCAATCAGAACAGTACTTTCGTTATGAACAGACGAAAGACATTTTAATGGAAAACGTGCATCTTAAGTATCAAATACTTAAGAAACAATATTTACAATAAAGGAGTGAAACTAATAATATGTACGAGCTGTGTTAGAAAAGTAATGAGACTAAAAACACCGCGAGCGACCTGGCAATGCTGTGTTGTTCTACTTGTCTAGGCTGATGTGTTCAACCCTCCCAGATGCTCAGTCCGAGTTTCAGCTTCATACAGCCAACACTCGATTTTTGGGAGCGCCATCAGTGAAGTTGTGTTTTTGTAGTGTGTTTTGAAAATGGAACAGTGGAATTTAGAGCAACGTTATGCTATCAAGTTTTATGTTAAACTTGTGGAATCCGCGAATATGACCTTCAAAGTTGAAACAGGCCTACGGGGAACATTGCTTATCAGGACCTCAAGCTTTTCGCTGGTACAGATTACTTTTGGAAGACCGAGAACAACTGAACATGAACCTCACTCAGGGAGGTCTTCCAATTCAAAAACCGACGAAAACATCGAACACGTGCGCGGTCTTGTGAGATCAGACCGACATTTAACAATAAGGATGATGCATAACCTGTAAAACACAACCTCACAACTGAGCAGAAGGACAATCGAAGACACATCTGCGTTGATCTTCTCGTGAATAGTTCGGTTCAGTAGTGTGATCACGGATGATCAATCCTGGAGTTTTGAATACGATCCTCAGAAAAAGCAGCAAAGTAAGGAGTGACACGCTGAGACATCTCCTTGATTAAAAAAAGGTCGAACGAGCAAATCTAAGATCAAAACAATACTGATTTGTTCGTTTGCGTGGCCATCTTTCGCAGCAGCTCTTAAAATTGTTGCTAGAAGTTAATCATGTTGAGCTGACAGCACGCTGCTGAACCGAATCATTCGTGGTCATTTCCAATTCTCTCAAGAAGATCAATGCACATGTGTCCTTAGAAAATGCAGTCAGCTCATGACGGATAACCTATAGTAACAATGCTGATTTGCTTTTTTGGCATTATGGATATCGCGCATAAAGAATTCGTTCTTACAGGACAAACTATCAACCAAGTATTTTACAATGATGTTATCGAAAGGCTCGAGAAAAGGCTAAATTGGGAAAGACTGCACATTGCAGACAAGTGGATGCTGTATCATCACAACACCTTATGCCACACATCCACTTCCATCAGGGAATTTTTGATCTCAAATGGCATTGTTGTTATTCCACAGTCCCCCTATTTACCTGATCTCAGTCCACGCGATTTTTTTCTTTTGCCAGAATTGAAAAATAGCTTAAAAGGGCGTCATTTTGGGACTCTAGAGAACATTCAAATGAATGTGACCGACATGCTAAAGACCCTACCAGCCTTTTAATGCTGCTACTAAGACTGGGAACGACACCACCGATGTACCCTGTCTGCCGGAAGGAACTACTTAGAAGCGGACAGTATTGTTGTTTGAAAAAAAAAAAAAAATAGTAGATAAACGATCAATCTTGGTACTTTTATTGCACACCTCGTACAAGGAAAATTTCACGATTTGTATGAAAAATCAAATCAATGTCAACATTTGCTACGTCAAGGAATAAGCTCAGTGGTTACTAGCGACGTTTGGTTATATCGTGGACGATATAAAACCTGTTTTGCAATTGAGTAAAACTAACACAGTTCCGCCAACTCACCTGTTGTTTCGTAATTTAAAAATGGGTGTTTCCACAATCGTTGTACAAATTTGTAAAACTGGATGGACAACATTGTCTTGTGACAGCCAGAGCGAGAGCACCAGCAGCAGCGAGTACTGTTTGTATAAAGCGTTTATTTTGCATTTTGTTTACGACCTTCCACTGAGGAAGGGATTCTATTTGTGTTTATCAGCTCTGCATAGTAACTAACAGTTCTTGATAAAACTTTACGTAGTTTTCGTGTTAGATTTCTTAGTGTTTTCTTAATCGTTTAGAACAGAAAGCGCCCTAAAACCGTCTTTTGTTTGTTTCGCGGCCGTTAGCCACTAGTCACTTGAATCAGCAGTTGTCTTGTGACAGCCAGAGCGAGAGCACCAGCAGCAGCGAGTACTGTTTGTATAAAGCGCTTTTGTACTTATTTGCTGCGCTTAGCTTTTAAATAGTTTTTCTGGGAAAACCTAGCGTAGTTTTCGCGTCTCGTATTTCAGTGAGTGTTTCTTGATTATCAGAGTAGCTCATCAGAAGATTATCTTGAGAATTTGTCACCGTATAGAGTAGGGTAAACATAGTCATGTGAGCGGACGCAAGGAGAATTGGCCACTCTTCGGGGGCAGGTGGAGGCTTTGTCTGTTAGGCTCATCGAGCTCGAGGCGCAGGCGTCGGCTCGTAGTGGCGTTGGGGCAACTGTGGTGAGACCTATGCCTACTTCGGTGGCCTTGGAATCACATGGAACCCCTGATGTCGCTGCGTCTTCCGGCAGTGAGCATCTTACCGGTCAGCCATCACTCCAGGGTGAATGGCGGACAGTGGTGGGCTCGCGCGTGCCTGGCCGAAAGGCGAAGGTGGGATCTGGCCGCGTGGCAGCTGCCTTACCCCTTTCCAACAGGTACGGGGTGCTTCCTAGTGGTGATGACATCGTTTCCGAGCCACCACAGGATGCCTCGCCTGTTGGGCCAGTGGCCGATTCTCCGGCAAGGTCCCAACAGTCACAGAGGGCGGGCCTATTAGTTATAGGGAGCTCCAACGTTAGGCGGGTTATGGAGCCCCTCAGGAAAATAGCGGGTAGGTCGGGGAAGAATGCCAGTGTGCACTCGGTGTGCTTGCCGGGGGGTCTCGTCCGTAATGTGGAGGAGGCCCTTCCGGCAGCTATTGAACGCACTGGGTGTGACCGGCTGCAGATAGTAGCACATGTCGGAACGAATGACGCCTGCCGCTTGGGTTCTGAGACCATCCTTGGTTCCTTCCGGCGGCTGGCTGATTTGGTGAAGACAACCAGCATCGCACGCGGAGTGCAAGCTGAGCTTAATATCTGCAGCATAGTGCCCAGAGTCGATCGCGGTCCTCTGGTTTGGAGCCGTGTGGAGGGTCTAAACCAGAGGCTCAGACGACTCTGCGACTATAATGGTTGCAAATTCATCGACCTCCGTTATTGGGTGGAGAACTATAGGGCCCCCCTAGACAGGTCAGGCGTGCACTACACACCGGAAGCAGCTACTAGGGTAGCAGAGTACGTGTGGCGTGCACACGGGGGTTTTTTAGGTTAGAGGGACCCCCCTTGGGCGAAACGATAAAATACCTGACAGCTTACCAGAGAGGACATTATCATCGTTGATAAAGAACGTCCGTCCTCAGAGACCAAAAACAGGAAAAGTTAACGTAATATTGGTAAACTGCAGGAGTATCCAGGGCAAGGTTCCTGAATTAGTATCTCTTATTGAAGGAAATAGTGCGCATATAGTATTAGGAACGGAAAGTTGGTTAAAACCGGAAGTCAACAGTAACGAAATCCTAGACACAGAATGGAATATATACCGCAAGGATAGGATAAACGCCAATGGTGGAGGAGTATTTATAGCAGTAAAGAATTCAATAATATCCAGTGAAGTTATTAGCGAATGCGAATGTGAAATAATCTGGGTTAAGTTAAGTATCAAAGGTGGGTCAGATATGATAGTCGGATGCTTCTATAGACCACCTGCATCAGCAACCGTAGTAGTTGAGCGCCTCAGAGAGAACCTGCAGAACGTCGTGAAGAAGTTTCGTGATCATACTATTGTAATAGGGGGAGACTTCAATCTACCAGGTATAGAATGGGATAGTCACACAATCAGAACTGGAGCCAGGGACAGAGACTCTTGTGACATTATCCTGACTGCCTTGTCCGAGAATTACTTCGAGCAGATAGTTAGAGAACCAACTCGTGAAGCTAACGTTTTAGACCTCATAGCAACAAATAGACCGGAACTTTTCGACTCCGTGAATGTAGAAGAGGGTATCAGTGATCATAAGTCAGTGGTTGCATCAGTGACTACAAGTGTAATAAGAAATGCCAAGAAAGGAAGGAAAATATATTTGCTTAACAAGAGTGATAGGGCACAAATCGCAGAATATCTGAGTGACCACCATCAAACGTTCATTTCTGAGGAAGAGGATGTGGAACAAAAATGGAAAAAATTCAGAAACATCGTCCAGTACGCCTTAGATAAGTTCGTACCGACTAAGGTCCAAAGCGAGGGGAAAGATCCACCGTGGTATAACAATCATGTACGAAAGGTACTACGGAAACAAAGAAAGCTTCATCATAGGTTTAAGAGTAGTCGAATCATAGCTGATAAGGAAAAGCTGAACGAAGCGAAAAAGAGCGTAAAGAGAGCAATGAGAGAAGCATTCAACGAATTCGAACATAAAACATTGGCAAACAATCTAAACAAGAACCCTAAAAAGTTTTGGTCATATGTAAAATCGGTAAGCGGATCTAAATCCCCTATTCAGTCACTCGTTGACCACGATGGCACCGAAACAGAGGACGACCGAAGAAAGGCAGAAATACTGAATTCAGTGTTCCGAAACTGTTTCACTGCGGAAAATCGTAACACGGTCCCTGACTTCAGCCGTCGCACGGACGCCAAAATGGAAAATATTGAAATAAACGATATCGGAATTGAAAAACAACTGCTATCACTTAGTAGCGGAAAAGCATCCGGACCAGACGAGATACCCTTAAGATTCTACAGTGATTATGCTAAAGAACTTGCCCCCTTTCTATCAGCAATTTATCGTAGATCGCTGGAAGAACGTAAAGTACCTAGCGACTGGAAGAAAGCGCAGGTCGTTCCCATTTTCAAGAAGGGTCATAAATCAGATGCGAATAATTATAGGCCTATTTCGCTTACGTCAATCTGTCGTAGAATAATGGAACATGTTTTGTGTTCTCGTATTATGACGTTCTTAGATAATACAAATCTCCTTCATCATAACCAACATGGATTCCGCAAACAGAGATCATGTGAAACTCAGCTCGCCCTATTTGCCCAAGAAATTCACAGTGCCGTAGACACTGGCGAGCAGATTGATGCCGTATTCCTGGACTTCAGGAAGGCATTTGATACGGTTCCGCACTTACGTTTAGTGAAAAAAAATACGAGCTTACGGAATATCGGACCAGGTTTGTGATTGGATTCAGTATTTCCTAGAAGAAAGAACACAACATGTCATTCTTAACGGTTCAAAATCTGCAGATGTAGAGGTAATTTCGGGAGTACCGCAGGGAAGCGTGATAGGACCTTTATTGTTTACAATATACATAAATGACTTAGTTGACAACATCGGTAGCTCCGTGAGGCTATTTGCAGATGACACGGTTGTCTACAAGAAAGTAGCAACATCAGAAGACTCGTACGTACTCCAGGAGGACCTGCAGAGGATTAATGCATGGTGCGACAGCTGGCAGCTTTCCCTAAACGTAGATAAATGTAATATAATGCGCATACATAGGGGCAGAAATCCATTCCAGTACGATTATGCCATAGGTGGTAAATCATTGGAAGCGGTAACGACCGTAAAATACTTAGGAGTTACTATCCGGAGCGATCTGAAGTGGAATGATCACATAAAACAAATAGTGGGAAAAGCAGGCGCCAGGTTGAGATTCATAGGAAGAATTCTAAGAAAATGTGACTCATCGACGAAAGAAGTAGCTTACAAAACGCTTGTTCGTCCGATTCTTGAGTATTGCTCATCAGTATGGGACCCTTACCAGGTTGGATTAATAGAAGAGATAGACATGATCCAGCGAAAAGCAGCGCGATTCGTCATGGGGACATTTAGTCAGCGCGAGAGCGTTACGGAGATGCTGAACAAGCTCCAGTGGCGGACACTTCAAGAAAGGCGTTACGCAATACGGAGAGGTTTATTATCGAAATTACGAGAGAGCACATTCCGGGAAGAGATTGGCAACATATTACTACCGCCCACATATATCTCGCGTAATGATCACAACGAAAAGATCCGAGAAATTAGAGCAAATACGGAGACTTACAAGCAGTCGTTCTTCCCACGCACAATTCGTGAATGGAACAGGGAAGGGGGGATCAGATAGTGGTACAATAAGTACCCTCCGCCACACACCGTAAGGTGGCTCGCGGAGTATAGATGTAGATGTAGATGTAGAAAGCACGTGCTCAAGCCAACTGAAGATGACTTTAAAAAATAGCACAATGTTTTTGGGACAGTTGGGAATTCCCTAACCTGTCTGGATGTATGGATGGGAAACACATCCACATTAAAAAAGTCACTAAATCTGGTTCCATGTATTACTGCTACATATCTTTCTTTCCGACTGTACTATTAAAAGTAAATAACATAAATTATAGATTTGTTACCGGTATTTGTTCGGCAAAGAGAATGATGCAGCTGTTTCTGATGATTGCTCCTTCCGCCATGCAACAGAAATGGGAAGACTAAAAACCCACAAAGAAGAACCGTTTCTGCCAGGATCCACTTTCAAGTGTCCATACGTTTTCGCAGGGGATGTAGCATTTACTTCAAAGGGAGTTTTTAGTGAGGCCTTCTCCAGAAAGGACAAACACTGTAGGTGACGCTAAAGATAGATACAACTACCGGTTATCTCAAACACGAAAGATGGCGGAATGTTCTTTCGGCTCTATAACATCTAAATTTAGAATTTTGCATAGACCTATCGAAACCAGTGTAGAAAATGCAGTACGCACTGTGAAAGCATAACTTTATTACGCAACATCATCCATGACGTCGAATCAATAAATGAGACTAAAGCTGCATTTTCCAGGATGTGTACCGAAACGTACCAAAAACAGCATAAGACAATTTACAAAAGAGATATAAAGCTTCATTGCGTGCAGCTATGAATATAAGGGAACATATTAATTATATTTTGAACAACTTGCTACACAAAGAATGTAAAACATGCTGCTTAATAAATGTGTTGTATATGTGTTCTCGTATTGGTAGTACCAATTTTTTTTTGGAAACTTCCTCCCATTCACAGTACAACTTTATAGGAGTATTAGCATCTTTATTTCTCTCATCCCTCGAACACAACGATCCTGAACAGCGGCGATCAAAAATCCAAGCGCTGTTTGTTGAAATTCTAACTGCAAGTCACGTCTGCTTCGTGTGATGATATCAAACCGACTGATAGTGTCCACTTTGCCGCATGCGTGAATCTCGATGCCCCGCTCACTTACGACAATGCGCGGTCGCCACGCCGCTGCGTGTTAGCAACATTTCACTAACGTTATAATCGCTCGTTCATCAGTGTCCAGAGATTTTTTCCGTAAACGCTGTGCGCATACATATATGTGATCGGTTTTTGGGAGGCTTAATAAAACCAGAAGCTACAGCCGTAGACGACTGCTGGGCGTCACTAGTCATGTGCAGGTTCCGTTTACGACTTGATGTTGAAGTCGACTGTGATGGCTCATGCCCCATTCCTTCGTCTCTGAGGTAGTCCGAATAAGTATTCCTACCAAAGTCCATTGTTCAATGTCGGGTTGTCATATTGTCGTGTTCCTCCACCGACTCCCAGCTCATCATCATAGGAGCGCTGGATGGGGTTGTCGACGGATCAAGTTCCATCGAAAAGCGATCTATCGACTTCTGAGCAGACAACGAATTATGATTCCCCATTCTCCTCTCCTCCATTTATCGCGTCAAGTGCCTCCACAGTAATTCAGTCTCGCGGAGGGTAGTGATCATATTGTTTTGGCTCATTGGTGTAGGTGTGAAAGAAACTTTAACCTGTCAAAATGACAATTTCTGCGTCTTTAGGTATACAAAGAGCAACAAAAGCAATAAATATGAAACTTCCTGATAAATTAAAACTGTGTGCCGGACTGGGCTCGAACCAGAGACTTTGCCTTTCCATAACATTTTTATGCTCTAACGATTGAGCTATCCAAGCATGCCTCGTGACCTGCCTCACCAAGGCCAGTTCGAGAACATTTTTCAGCATAAGCGACTTATCACTTGGCACCCTTCTTCCCCCGTACGACCTTTTTTTCCCTCGCACGCTTTCATCCACATCAGTTTTCGCTACTAATTACGATACGCACTGTATAGAAATCTTACAGTTGTGGCTCCTCTGGCGCCCATTGTGTCAGATGGGCGTTAAACCAGCCCTGGCCCCACCTAAGTCCTGCTGCGTACGAGGTGTGATCATAAAGTAACGGGAATTTTGTTTTAAGATTCTTTATTTGTTCATCAACCTCAACTTGGTCCCCTTCAAAGTAATCCCTCTCAGGTACAATACACTGGATCCAGCGCTTTTTCCTATCTTGGAAACACTTCCGGAACTCACTTTTCTATATGGTGTTCATTTCCTTCAGTGGTTCTGTTTTTATCTCATCAGTGGTGGCAAAACGACGTCCTTTCATGATTCTCTTCAGCCTTGGGAGTAGAAAGAGGTCGCAGGGAGCCAATCCGGCGACTACAATAGCTCAGGCAAGATAATGGTTTTCTTTTTTGTCAAAAATTCACGAACAAGCATTGAGGTGTGGGCGGGAGAATTATCGTGATACAGTTTCCACTAGTGGTTTTGCCACAATTCCAGTTGTTTTCTTCGAATTGTTTCATGCAAACGGCACTTAACTTCCAAGCAGTATTCCTTATTGACCGTACGGTCATAAGGCAGGAACTCATGATGCACTATACCATTGTAATCGACGAAAACAGTGAAAAGAACCTTCTCATGTGATGGAACTTAGCGAGTATTTTTCTGTCTTGGATCTTCAGGCAGTTTCCACTGGCACGAATAGGCCGTGGTTTCGACGTCATATACCCATGTTCCGTCACCATTTCAGAAGTTCTCGATTGGGGCGACTTCATTCGGCAATTCCTGGGCGATGCCTAAGCGACGTCGTTTTTGGACGAAATTCAACAATTTCACAACAAACTTTGCTGCTACATCTTTTATGCCCAAAACATCCGAAAAACAATTTGGCATGAACCAAAGGATACCCCGACATCATCAGCAACCTCTCTTACGGTAATGTGGCGATTTTCCAGAACCATTTTCTTTACTTCTTCCACATTGTCGCCCAGGGCGGTCGTTGTCTTCCCGACCCTCTTTGAAATGTTTATACGACTTGTAACCTATTGTCTTACTCATAGTAGATTCGCCAAAAGCCACAGTCAAAATTTTGTAAGCGATGCAGCACTTAATTCTGTTTTTAAAGGAAACTTTAATGCAGATTCTTTGATCCATCTTTTTTGGAAGCAAAAAGTCGCCGAGCACTAGAAAACACGCAAAACCTTTTCGACTGTCAACAATAAATTAAATATTCAAAACAGCTGAAAACGCAAACATGCATCGGGAACCTTGAACTAACTAGTTTTAAAAAATTGAAAATCGGATGTGGAAAGCCCGCGAAATTAAAAAAATCACGTTACTTTTTGATCGCACCCCGCACCTTTCGGAAGAAAGGATACTGCGGAGAAAGCTTTATTTCCAAAAGGTATGCAAGAGAACTTCTGTGAAGTTGGCAGAAGTATAGTTGGTTGGGCAGCTCGTCCATGACGCTTGGATACCTCAGATTCGAGTCAAAGTTTGATGCACGGTTTTAACCTGGCAAGAAGTTTCAAATAGGGCACTTTGTGCCGTAGAGTGAAAATTCATTCTTTATTACATGTCAATAATGTCTACAATGCACTCGCACAGAGTGACAATGCTTTGCGAAAAAAAATTATACGTGTGCGCAGTTTGGGTTCGCGCCGTATATTTTTCACGAATACGTCTGAATAAAACCGTAACGAGTGCTTCGTTATGCGCGTTCATGGACGACATGTTATCGTCGGTTGACAACACGTCGATAATAGGTGGTCGCAATACGTACTCGTCTGGCACTGTTACATTGACATCTATGTCTATACTATCATTATTCCCCGTATTTCCTTCCAGTGACGACAACACATGAACGTAGATCTTTTCGACTGTCTCTGGCTGCTGTATGCCCGATGGACCAGATAAGTAACGATTTGCGCTATTTCTTTCATTTCCTTTTCGATGCTGCCGCAGCTGTCGCATTCGCTCAGCACTGGACTTTTAAGGTTTTTGGATTTCTTTCGACGTGAGATTTCCTAAGACTTGCATTTCCTATAATTCCAATTATACTTACGAGTCTTCTCGGTCGTTATTTTGTAGTTTTCAGTTTAATACGTTTCACTTATATTCCGGTCTGCATTTTTATTGTCGCATTTGGGTCTAGTAGTGCTCCGCAAGCTCCTCAAAATGACACCCAAATCAATGTCGTAGCTAAACATGTTTCCACGCTACACTAATATACACTCCTGGAAATGGAAAAAAGAACACATTGACACCGGTGTGTCAGACCCACCATACTTGCTCCGGACACTGCGAGAGGGCTGTACAAGCAATGATCACACGCACGGCACAGCCGACACACCAGGAACCGAGGTGTTGGCCGTCGAATGGCGCTAGCTGCGCAGCATTTGTGCACCGCCGCCGTCAGTGTCAGCCAGTTTGCCGTGGCATACGGAGCTCCATCGCGGTCTTTAACATTGGTATCATGCCGCGACAGCGTGGACGTGAACCGTATGTGCAGTTGACGGACTTTGAGCGAGGGCGTATAGTGGGCATGCGGGAGGCCGGGTGGACGTACCGCCGAATTGCTCAACACGTGGGGCGTGAGGTCTCCACAGTACATCGATGTTGTCGCCAGTGGTCGGCGGAAGGTGCACGTGCCCGTCGACCTGGGACCGGACCGCAGCGACGCACGGATGCACGCCAAGACCGTAGGATCCTACGCAGTGCCGTAGGGGAACGCACCGCCACTTCCCAGCAAATTAGGGACACTGTTGCTCCTGGGGTATCGGCGAGGACCATTCGCAACCGTCTCCATGAAGCTGGGCTACGGTCCCGCACACCGTTAGGCCGTCTTCCGCTCACGCCCCAACATCGTGCAGCCCGCCTCCAGTGGTGTCGCGACAGGCGTGAATGGAGGGACGAATGGAGACGTGTCGTCTTCAGCGATGAGAGTCGCTTCTGCCTTGGTGCCAATGATGGTCGTATGCGTGTTTAGCGCCGTGCAGGTGAGCGCCACAATCAGGACTGCATACGACCGAGGCACACAGGGCCAACACCCGGCATCATGGTGTGGGGAGCGATCTCCTACACTGGCCGTACACCACTGGTGATCGTCGAGGGGACACTGAATAGTGCACATTACGAACCCATCGTTCTACCATTCCTAGACCGGCAAGGGAACTTGCTGTTCCAACAGGACAATGCACGTCCGCATGTATCCCGTGCCACCCAACGTGCTCTAGAAGGTGTAAGTCAACTACCCTGGCCAGCAAGATCTCCGGATCTGTCCCTCATTGAGCATGTTTGGGACTGGATGAAGCGTCGTCTCACGCGGTCTGCACGTCCAGCACGAACGCTGGTCCAACTGAGGCGCCAGGTGGAAATGGCATGGCAAGCCGTTCCACAGGACTACATCCAGCATCTCTACGATCGTCTCCATGGGAGAATAGCAGCCTGCATTGCTGCGAAAGGTGGACATAGACTGTACTAGTGCCGACATTGTGCATGCTCTGTTGCCTGTGTCTATGTGCCTGTGGTTCTGTCAGTGTGATCATGTGATGTATCTGACCCCAAGAATGTGTCAATAAAGTTTCCCCTTCCTGGGACAATGAATTCACGGTGTTCTTATTTCAATTTCCAGGTGTGTTACTTTACACAAAGCTATTTCGTAACAATCACACCAACGCGCTTGTATTTATAGGACACTGGTGCGATGACATCACAGGCAAACCAAATACTGCCTGGCAAACAATTACGGTCATGATCCATCTTTTGTGGGTACAGCCACTGTTTACGCATTATTAGGCAACAAATTTCACACGACGGAAATCTGACAGTACCACCTCAAGCAGCAGTTGAATGTCAAATTCATTCAGCGCCTCAGCAGACGCCAATCCAGACGCAATAATAATAACTAAAGACAGTGCTGAACAGCATCAAAACGAAACACAGAAACTGCCTCCCATCTTTCTGCGATACTCAGAGACTTCTAAGACGCTCTGTAATTGGCTGAAAGAAATTTGCACTCATCTGTTCATCTGCACACCGCTCCAATGAAGAAATGCGGTTGAACACATCTGAATTATTCTCACTTAGAGGCAAAAGGGTTCAGGCAGTTAAAAAAAAAATACAAAGGTTCAGTGCCCTTTACCCATTGATCAGCATGAACTCTGGGCTTTCGCACAGTCTAGGATATACTATTCATACAATTAATGGTTTACCTGTGGATGTTCTGCCCAGTTGTTCTTATCGTTTTATGGAGTCGAGACAGCAAAACTCGCAGCACCTGAAGAGCATGGTGGGTTAACCGTCGAAATATTATGCATAAAAAAAAAACAACTCGGCAGAACACCTGGAAACTCACCATTAATCAATCACATCGAGAAAGCTGAGAAACCTTATTTATAGAATGTTTATACGACTGGTAATGGACTACACCAATGTATTATGGGGATGAAATGAAATAAAAGTTCTGACACAGGCTGCGGTTGGGCACTGAAATGAATTCATTGACAACAAGTGAAAATTTGTGCTCGCCCGGCACTCGAACCCGAGCTTCCCGCTTTATATGTGCAGTCGACTTAACTCTTCGATTAACTGAGCACGCATTCCATGTGACCCAAGTCCCACTTGTCGTACACTACTCACGTAGCTTCCCGTGTCGACCACACTCATTGCTCGCTGCATCACGCTGGATTCCCGTAAAAGTTCAGGAGAGAGAGTGCATCCGCACTGAAATGATCTTAATGGCCATGAAGCTGTGCGTATTTTATGTATGTGTGTTGTCCGTTGTTTTGGGCATGTCCAAAAGAACAGACACAATACAGACATAAGTAATATGAGGAAAACCCGCCCGGCTAGCTGTGCGATCAATCGCACTGTTTCCCGAGCGGGAAGGCGTACCGGTCCCCGGCACGGATCAGCCCGGCGGATTAGCGTCGAGGTCCGGTGTGCCGGCCAGTCTGGATGGTTTTTAAGGCGGTTTTCCATCTGCCTCGGCGAATGCGGGCTGGTTCCCCTTATTCGGCCTCAGTTACACTCTGTCGGCGATTGCTGCGCAAACACTGTCTCCACATACGCTTCAACCATAACCACTCTACCACGCAAACATTTGGGGTTACACTTGTCTGGTGCGAGACGATCCCAGGGGGGTTTACTGGGGGCCGAACCGCACAATAACCCTGGGTTCGGTGTGGGGCGGCGGTGGGGTGAGTGGACTGCTGTAGCCTGTTGTGGGGTTGTGAACCATTGAGGGCTACGGCGAGGACGAAGCCTATCTGTCGTTTCTTGGTCCCCAGTTCAGTCCAATACAATGTGGGTAAAAGTGGCTGCAGCACATCTGAACGAGTTACAAACTCTGTAGGATGTACCACATGCCTGTGAATTTTTCATCACAATATCTACACGGCGAATGGAGAATCACCAATCTTGGAAAGGTCCAAGAAACAAGTGGACAGTCTTTATAGGAAACCCTGAAGATCTGACAACCCATTAATAAAACAATTACGGTGGTCAAACGACATCAGTTCCCCTATTAGACAAATTTCAATGCTAGGCAAAGCAGGTAAAAAAACCAAATATTAAAAAAAAAACAATGAGGACGGAAAGCTAAACCCATCCTTATACTAACAGTGATTCTAACAGGCAATGCCTAACAGAAAATTCTGCACAGTAATGTTACATGTTAACGAGAAGATTGTGACCATGTGGGAAATGACTCGACCGATGATAAGGGCCTGCAGATAGAAACAGCTTTGATAAAGGACAGGCTGTCATGGCCTGGTGCTTTGGAACAAGCAACTAGGAAATGGCGTAACTGGGCGGCTGTTCATGTGCTACTGTCGTGAGCATATATGGAAAGTGATTGGAGAATGGTAACACTGAGTATCCGGAATCAATATTCACTGTGCAGCGGGGTGTGGGCTGATTTGAAACTTCCTGGCAGAATAAAACTGAGTACCGGACTGGGACCCGAACCTGCAACCTTCGCCTTTCGCAGGCAGATGTCCTACCGACTGAGCTATCCAAGCACGACCCACTCACGACCTGCCCTAATAGTTTTGCGAGTAGGCGACAAGATGCCTCATCACAGGAAGTAGAGGTCAGAGGCTTGCCCACTGTGTAAAGCAGGACAGATGGCGATCTGAGACACACCTAGCAACAGAGTACATCGCTGATGCAGTCACAAATCAGTATTACGCTTGACTTGATTTTCTTGGGTGACAATGTGTGACTGCACCGAACAGCACAGATGGAGGAGCTCTCGAAAAGAGAGGATATTCGGCGAATGAAAAGGCCTGGCAATTCCCCTGACTTAAATCTCGTCGGTCATGAGTGAGATGCAATGGAGAGACATATTTCAGCTCGTCCACATGCGCCAACGAGCGTCCAGCAATTGTGAACCGTGCTGACGGAGGAATGGCATGGAACTGTACGCCAAAGAACGCTGGTTAACCTGCTAGTCAAAGTGCAGCTGTGCCATCACGGACATAACGTCATGCGCGCTCTGTTAGCTCTGTAGTTTTTCTCACACGAACTATCCATAAAAAAATTGAATTTTACGATACATAAAGCTTTATATGCCACTTCATGGTGAGGTGCCCATCATTCCGCTAATGGTCATTCTTATTGTGATATTCTATTTAAGTCATTGCGCGAAATCCGAAAAACTTTACTATGAGAAATATGGGTCGCTATGATTTTGGTTTTGGTGCATATAACACCATATGTTGCTGCGAATGAAATTTAGCTAAGATATTGAATTTTTCTTTAGGCTTGGGAGGACGTCTCTGTCCGTCTCCAGTCGCGAGAAAATTGACTTAATTTAGCATGTACACTTCGACTGCATGCACTCGAGAATGAAACATTCATAACATACCTCATAACCCCTAAACCTGTCGAGATATGGATACGAGATTTTGGCGAGTGATAGCACAAAAAGAGGAGAGTAGTTTGCTTTAAGGTTAACATAGGAACTTTCTTATCTAATTCTGCTGCAGTGAAGTGGTGAACTTCTCCACCATAATTATCTTTTAATGTGTTGAAGATGGATTACATATATTTATAATCTACACTCCTGGAAATGGAAAAAAGAACACATTGACACCGGTGTGTCAGACCCACCATACTTGCTCCGGACACTGCGAGAGGGCTGTACAAGCAATGATCACACGCACGGCACAGCCGACACACCAGGAACCGAGGTGTTGGCCGTCGAATGGCGCTAGCTGCGCAGCATTTGTGCACCGCCGCCGTCAGTGTCAGCCAGTTTGCCGTGGCATACGGAGCTCCATCGCAGTCTTTAACACTGGTAGCATGCCGCGACAGCGTGGACGTGAACTGTATGTGCAGTTGACGGACTTTGAGCGAGGGCGTATAGTGGGCATGCGGGAGGCCGGGTGGACGTACCGCCGAATTGCTCAACACGTGGGGCGTGAGGTCTCCACAGTACATCGATGTTGTCGCCAGTGGTCGGCGGAAGGTGCACGTGCCCGTCGACCTGGGACCGGACCGCAGCGACGCACGGATGCACGCCAAGACCGTCGGATCCTACGCAGTGCCGTAGGGGAACGCACCGCCACTTCCCAGCAAATTAGGGACACTGTTGCTCCTGGGGTATCGGCGAGGATCATTCGCAACCGTCTCCATGAAGCTGGGCTACGGTCCCGCACACCGTTAGGCCGTCTTCCGCTCACGCCCCAACATCGTGCAGCCCGCCTCCAGTGGTGTCGCGACAGGCGTGAATGGAGGGACGAATGGAGACGTGTCGTCTTCAGCGATGAGAGTCGCTTCTGCCTTGGTGCCAATGATGGTCGTATGCGTGTTTGGCGCCGTGCAGGTGAGCGCCACAATCAGGACTGCATACGACCGAGGCACACAGGGCCAACAACCGGCATCATGGTGTGGGGAGCGATCTCCTACACTGGCCGTACACCACTGGTGATCGTCGAGGGGACACTGAATAGTGCACGGTACATCCAAACCGTCATCGAACCCATCGTTCTACCATTCCTAGACCGGCAAGGGAACTTGCTGTTCCAACAGGACAATGCACGTCCGCATGTATTCCGTGCCACCCAACGTGCTCTAGAAGGTGTAAGTCAACTACTCTGGCCAGCAAGATCTCCGAATCTGTCCCCCATTGAGCATGTTTGGGACTGGATGAAGCGTCGTCTCACGCGGTCTGCACGTCCAGCACGAACGCTGGTCCAACTGAGGCGCCAGGTGGAAATGGCATGGCAAGCCGTTCCACAGGACTACATCCAGCATCTCTACGATCGTCTCCATGGGAGAATAGCAGCCTGCATTGCTGCGAAAGGTGGATATAGACTGTACTAGTGCCGACATTGTGCATGCTCTGTTGCCTGTGTCTATGTGCCTGTGGTTCTGTCAGTGTGATCATGTGATGTATCTGACCCCAGGAATGTGTCAATAAAGTTTCCCCTTCCTGGGACAATGAATTCACGGTGTTCTTATTTCAATTTCCAGGAGTGTATTTTAACCTCGATAAGTTCACCACTTCACTATGAATGGAAATAGGAACAGAAATATGGTACACTATTTTCTACGAATTATTTTCATACTTCTAAGGTGAAAAACAAGGAAAAAATCCTGTAGTAAGTTCCCATTCCAGTCGTTCACCATTAAAAATACGGTGGGTTACAGGTTTACTCCAAAAGTTGCAACAGAATTGGCGATTTATTTTTGTCTGAATTGTTAACGATTTCTCATTCGAAGAAATTATGGAGAACGGCTACATTTTTCTTGTTGACAGGTTGACTTTTGCTTTTCTGCCAAAACACAGTATAAATTGCACGAACTCACCTTTCAGTAGCTACAGCGACAGTCTTAAAACAAAGTGTCTTTTTTAAATAAGCAATGGGCGACCAGGCTGGTCAGTACCTAACAGAAAACCTCATTGTGCTTGTTTGCTGTAATATAAGAAATTTCTCGTTTATTTTCATACTAGCAAATTCTCTTTTCAATAGCGATCGAAGACTCTCAATAAATTACAGTACTGGGTAGAAAAATAAAACAAAAACTGTAGCTTCTGCTACAGCGCCATAGATAAGAAAGTTCCGTACGTTAACCATACTGCAAAACACTCTCCTCTTTTCGTGGTATCACTTGCCAAAATTTCGTATCCATATCTAGGCCAGTTTATGAGGTATGTTATGAATCTTTCGTTCTCGCGTGCATGCAGTCGAAATGTACATGCTAAATAAATTCCATTTCCTCGAGACTTGAGACAGAGACGTCCTTCCAAGTTTAAAGAAAAATTCAATATCTTGGTTAAATTTCATTCATAAAACGCAAAAGTCATAGCGACCCATGTTTTCCACTGCAAATTTTCTCAGAGCGTCTTACTTCAATGAGAATATCACAATAAGAAAGAACATTATCGAAATTTTGGGCACTTCACCATGAAGGTGACATATGAAGTTACAAGTAACGTGAAAACCATTTTTTTTTGCCGATCAGTTTCTGTAAAATCGTTTGAGAAAGGTCGCAGGCCGTGCGCTTCGACTCTCTCATTGTAACACATCGCCAACCGGCGCGCCGAAAGCAGGCAAAGAAAGTCTCGTTCACTCCGGTTCACACCGACCGCCACGGTGCCGCGCCGGCCAGCGCCGCCACCCAGCTGCCATTGTGTGCCGCCTCGCGCTGTGAGCCCCAGAGCAGGTAGCCTGCTGTCTTTCTGTGCGCACCCTAAAGCAGGACATCCGGGTTCGAGTCCCTCTCCGGCGCAAATCTTCGTTGTCGTCATTACCTTACTCAGCTGACGATTGTTCGTATTTGCAACTGTGAATATATTTCTACATCTACGTGGATACTCCGCAGATCCACATTTAAGAGCCTGGCAGAGGGTTCATCGAACCAGCTTCACAATATTATCTATTATTCCAATCTCGTACAGCGGAAAAAATGAACACCTATACCTTTCCGTGCGAGTTCTGACATCCCTTATTTTATTATGATGATCGTTTCTCCCTTTGTAGGTCGGCGTCAATAAAATATTTTCGCATTCGGAGGAGAAAGTTGGTGATTGAAGTTTCGAGAGAAGATCCCGCCGCAACGAAAAACGCCTTTGTTTTAATGATGTCCAGCCCAAATCCTGTATCGTTTCAGTGACACTCTTTCCCCTACTTCGCGATAGTATAAAACGTGCCATCCTTCTTTGAACTTCCTTGATGTACTACGCACAGCCTAACACTGCATCAGTCCTGTCTGGTAAGGATCCCACACCGTGCAGCAGTACTCTAAAAGAGGACAGACAAGCGTAGTGTAGGCAGTCTCTTTAGTAGATCTGTTACACTTTCTAAGTGTCCTACTAATAAAACGCTGTCTTTGGTTAGCCTTCCCCCCAACATTTTCAGCGTGTTCCTTCCAAAAATATTCAAATGTTTGTGAAATCTTATGGGACTTAACTGCTAAGATCATCAGTCCCTAAGCTTACACAATACTTAACCTAAATTATCCTAAGGACAAACACACACACCCATGCCCGAGGGAGGACTCGAACCTCCGCCGGGACCAGCCGAACAGTCCATGACATCAGCGCCCTAGAGCGTTGTTTTTTTTTTTTTTTTTTTTTTTTTGTTTTTTTTTTGTTTTTTTTTTATCTGTGTGTTTGGTCTTTGCGGACGTCACATGACATACGTTGAAGTTCGTTTTGTAGCTCGTCCCACTCAGTTTTTTTATGACCGAGGCCAACCAGCACTCTGACCGAACACGCTGAGCTACCGTGCCGGCAATGAGCACTCGGCTAATCTCGCGCGGCTGTTCCTTCCAATTTAAGCTGTTCGTATTTGTAATTCCGAGCCATTTGGTTGATTTTATGGCCTTTACAGTTGACTGTTTTATCGTTTAAGGGGAGTAGGACGTCAAACGGGCCGACTTGGAGCAGGAGAGGCATCACAGGACATTTTAATTTCCAGTGTCTATACTTTTACAAATAAATTCATAGAACTTTGTCAGTATCACCAGGAAGGATTCTGGATTCACATGCATTGCAGTGGAAGTTCGAAAACATAACAAAATAAATTTTTTTTAGGTGTGAAATTTCATCATTTTTTTCACTTACTAATGGCTGCATTTGTTGCTATGGATACACTTTTCTTCATAAGTTAGAGAGATTCTTCGATGAATTTTGCACATCATACATACCACAATCACAGGTGTATGAAACTCTAGAATTTATTTAATTTATGAAAAAACGAACGAACTGTTATATTTTAAACTTCATGTTTAGGAAAAACACAAATTTTATAGTTAATTACCTCAATTTTTACCACAGTTTTTAATAGATTTCGAAAATTCTAGAGTTTCATACACCTTTAAGTATGGTTTGTATGCTGTGCACAGTTCATAGAAGGATCTCTCTTACTTACGAAGAAAGGTGTACCTATAGCAACAAATACCGCCATTAGTAAGTGAAAAAAATGATGAGATTTCACATGTAAAAAAAATTATTTCTTTATGTTTTCGAACTTCCACTGCTATGAGGGTGAATTTTGAATTCTTCCTGGTCATGCTGACAAAGTTTTATGAATTTTTTTGTAAAAATATAGACAGTGGAAATTAAAATGTCCTGAGGTGCCTCTCCTGCTCCAAGTCGGTCCGTTTGACGTCCTACCCCCCCTTAATCGAAGTTTAGAGGATTCCTTTTAGCACTCATGTAGATGACCTCACGTTATTTAGGGTCAATTGCCAATTTTTGCGCCACAGAGATATCTTCTCTAAATTGTTCTGCAATTTTTTTTTATCTTCTGATGAATTTACTAGTCGATACACGACAGCATCATCTGCAAACAACTTAACCAACCTATTCATGCATTTCACAACGGCAGTAGACGCCGCAGTGTCTATTCCTTCGGACATGCAAGCGTGTCTGAAGGAAAATTACGGTGTTCTTTTTAAGAACACAGGCATTGCAAAACCGTATGTATCCACCGATATCGGGCAGCAACTTTCAATTACAATGTCCTCCCCTATATGGGAATTACATAACGTATGTGCGAGTACCGGTTGTGAGATATGGTGAGATATGGGATCTCAGCAAGAGGCGGCTTGACTCAGCGCGGAAAATATCTCCTTGCTATTTAATGAGGCAGCATACAATGGCAGCTGGGTGGCCGTCGCCTTAACATCCGTGGACGACTCACGGCCAGATCCAGACTTCCATACATCGTCGTTCCTGCGTCGACTTATCCTACCGAGCATAGACTGGGGCGTCTATGTTTTCATTGCGCCGGCACAGACGGACAGTCTTATGAAGCGATTTTGAACACGTTTTCTGAAAACTGTCTTGAGATGCTAGTTCGGCAGACCGTAATCAGTGTAGCTACAAACAGGGCGTCAATATAGAGGCAGCGATTAGTGACCATGATGTCATAGCGATTGTAGCTGCAAAACTTACAAAATCTTTCAGGAAGGCTAGGAGAGTGGTCCTGTTACAAAGAACAGGTAAGTGGCTTTTAGAATGTCACTTAGACAATGAATTGCAGTCATTTAGTTCCAATATGATGAACATACAGGAATTATGAACAAAGTGTAAATCTTGCTCTGGACAAGCTTCTTCACAGTAAGTGGATTAAGGACGGAAAAGACACACCGTGGTTTATGAACGAAAATCACAAAAATTCTGAGGAAGCAATGATTGTTGCACTCTCTGTTCAAAAGACAATGTGCAAGTGACGATAAACAAAGGTTAGCCGGCCGGAGTGGCCGAGCGGTTATAGGCGCTACAGTCTGGAATCGCGCGACCGCTCCGGTCGCAGGTTCGAATCCTGCTTCGGGCATGGATGTGTGTGATGTCCTTAGGTTAGTTAGGTTTAAGTAGTTCTAAGTTCTAGGGGACTGATGACCACAGCAGTTAAGTCCCATAGTGCTCAGAGCCATTTGAAGCCAAACAAAGGTTAGTATATATTAGTGTGTCTGTGGAAAAATCAATGCGCGAAGCATACAATAGATTTGGCCGAAAACATGATAAAATTCTTCTCCTATGTAAAATTGCTAAAGCTTCCATCCACCCACTTGTCAACAAGTCTGGTGTGGCAGTTGAAGATAGTGAAACGAAACCTGAATTTTTAAATTCCGCATTTAAGAAATAGTTCACACAGGAGAATATTGCAAACATGTCGTTTGACCATCCCACCAAGTCCCATATGGATAGCATAGTAATAAGCATCCCTGGCGTAGAGAACCAACTGAAAGAGTTGTAAAAGAAAAAAAAAAAAAGTCTCCAGGTCCGGATGGAATGCCAGTTCGGTTTTACAAAGAGTACTCTACGGCACTGGCCCTTTACTTAGCTTGCGTTTATCGCCAATCTCTCGTCCAGTGCAAAGGCCCATACAATTGCAAAAATGCGCAATTGGCTCCCGTATATAAGAAAGGTAAAAGAACCGATTGGCAAAATCACAGACCAATATCGTTAATATTTGTTTTCTGCAGAATTCTGGAGTATATTCTGATTTCGAATATAATAAATTTGTTAGAGACTTGATAGCTTATGTCCATGTATCAGCACGGCCTTGGAAAGCATCGCTTGTGTGAAACTCAGCTTTCCCTTTTCTCACATGAACACTGCGAACTATGGATGAAGGGCAAGAGGCAGATTCCATATTTCTAGATTTCCGAAAAGCGTTTGGCAAAATACCCCACTGCAGACTGTTAACAAAGCTTCGAACATATGGACTAGGTTCCCGGACATGTGAGTGGCTCGAAGACTTCTTTAGTAATAGAATCCACTACGTTGTCCTCGGCGCCAGGTGTTCATCGGAGACAAGGATATCGTCAGGAGTGCCTCAGGGAAGTGTGATAAGACTTCTTTTATTTCTGTATACGTAAATCATCTGGCGGACAGGGTGGGCAGCCATCTGTGTTCTTCTGATGATGCTGTGATGTACGGTAAGGTGTCATCGTTGAGTGACAATAGGAGGATACAATGCGACTTAGACAAAATTTCTAGTTAGTGCGATGAATGGCAGCTACTTATAAATGTAGAAAAACTAAAGTTAATGCGACTGAATAGGTGAAACAAACCTGTAATGTTCGGCTACAGCATTAGTAGTTTCCTGCTTGACGCAGTCACCACATTTAAATATCTGGTTCCAAAACGATATGAAATGGAATGAGCATTTGAGGATTATTGTAGGGAAAGAGAACGCTCGACTTCGACTTATTGGGAGAATTTTGGGAAAGTGTGGCTCATGTGTAACGAAGACAGCATGCGAGCTATTCTTGAGTACTGCTTGAGTATTTAGGATCGGTACCATCTTGCATTAAAGAAAGACGTCAAAGCAATTCTAAAGCAAACCAGCAGGTTCGAACAACATTCAAGTGTTATGTAGATGTATAGGAAACTCAAGTCGAAATCCCGGAAGAGAAAATGACATTCTTTTCAAGAAACAATATTGAGAAAATTTAGAGAACAGGTGTTTGAAACTCATTGCAAAATATTCTGCTGCCACCAACATACATTTCGCGTACAGGCGACAAAGATAAGATACGAGAAATCAGAGCTCGTATGGAAGCATACAGATAGTCGTTTTTTCTTCGCTCTATTTGCTAGTGGAACAAAAAAGGAAATGACTATTAGTGAGTGGTACCGTCTCCCATGCATCAAACTGTAGCTAACCAGAATTTATGTAGATGTAGACTGTAAAAATGTACAAGTCACACCAAAATCGACAATAAGGGTAACAGAAGTGAGCCACAAAACTACCGTCCCTTCTATTTTATATCCATCTATTGTAGAATCCTAGAACATATTTTGAAGTCAAACATAATGTTGTATTTCGAACAGAATGACCTCCTCCAAGTCAACCAGCGTGGATTCCGAAAACATCGATCATGCGGGAAGCCGGGAACCAATTTACGCTTTCCTCACATGCCATCCCGAAAGCCATAAATCAAGGCAATCACGTGAATGCAGTAGTTCTTGACTTCCGGAAAGCATTTTTGAGTCGGTACAGCACCGATTATTAGCAAAATAATGGTTATATGGGAAATCGAACAACATTTGTGACTGGACTGAGAATTTGTCGGTAGAGAGGGCACAGCATGATACCTTGAATAAAAAGTTTTCGACTGAAGTAGAAGTAACCTCAGGCGTGCGACAGGGAAGCTGTTGAGACCCTTGTTATTTATTAATGTTCTGGCATACAACCGGCTACTTAAGAGTTTCAAGAACCAGTATTAAATGGAGAAACTAGAGATATCCTTCATCCACTATGTATTCCTCCTGTAACAGAGACTGTGAAGACAAGCTTCGACTAATTACAGTACGTACAGAGAAAACGAAGCAGCCATTCTTCCCACTGTACATAAGCGTTTGGAACGAGAATAAAATGTAATATATGGTATCATTGTATCGTGCTATGGTTTTCTCTGGCACGTACTTTGCAGTGGTTTGCTATTTATGGTGAAGTAAAAAAAAATTGTCAGTTGGAAGACGGTAACTACGAATCTTTGCTTTTGAAAGTATTGTAAGCCTTTATTACTTAAAAATTATTATTGTTGACACAAGGGTTGGATAAAAAGTAGTGGCAACACTGTACTAAATCATACCGGACGTTACTGAGAGGCGTTCACCGTGTTACATGCCCTAAATATAATCGACCCGCATCTCGATCACCTTTCCCCATTCAAATGCAAGGCGTTGTACAGCGTCAGCTCGTCCATCTCTATCGACGTCTGTCAAGGACCGCCCTATGGCACGGAAGGTGTCTTCTCTTGCGCTGTAGCGCATGGCTGGGAGAGGTTCCTTCACTTTGGCGAACAGGTCGTAATCGCACGAACTCATATCGGGTGAATACGGTGTACGTTCCAATATCCCCCACTCCCACGTACACAGCAGCTACTGCACGGGATTCGCCGTGCGGCAGCGTTCAAATGGCTCTGAGCACTATGGAACTTAACGTCTGATGTCATCAGTCCCCCAGAACTTAGAACTACTTAAACGTAACTAACCTAAGGACATCACACACATCCATGCCCGAGGCAGGATTCGAATCTGCGACCGTAGCGGTCGCACGGTTATAGACTGAAGCGCCTAGAACCGCTCGGCCATATCGTTCGGCTGTGGCATCGTGCATTGACATGGATGATGGGATGCAGTGCCAGTAGGTGCCGCCGCTTTCTTTTCAGTGCAGGACAAAGGTGATGTCGCAAGAAATTGCAGTAATATGCTGCAGTGACATACTGCTAGGTTACTTGAATTGTCTTCCTACACTTTCAGACACTGCATACTGCAGCTGACTCAAACACAGCCGTCACCCATCACTGCACTACTTCAACTGAGCTGCATTCAGCGCGCATACCATTTGACGCACATCCTTCATGTTACGGCTGAGTTGCCACTATTTTTTATCCAGTCCATGTATTTAGCTGCCAGAGGATATGTATGCGGCCGACAGACTCCAGAATTTAGGGACATTTGTCACAAAAAAATTAAAATTTCGTAATAAAAATATCTGGTTATAGAACTGCTTGAAACGTAAGTTCTCGGAGTATTTAGAAATTGCCTTTAATTTTGAGTTATTTCTGCTTACCTTGCGTAGCTGATAAATGATGTAAAAAATTGCAAACTTGATGGGGTACCATTTTCCTTTCTGTTGGTAAACTCCAAATATTGGTTTCGGATCTTCTTTCACGCAGTAAAGTACAACAAAAATAATAAATATCGACAAACTGATGAGGAGAATCATTCTAACGAGAAATATGGCCCTATCTTGAGCGTTTGGTGTCCGTCTGACAGCAGTTCTGTAGCCGAAAACTATGTTCTTTCACCAGATAAGATAATACTGTCGTATCAGCTAAGAGGGACCACCTGTTTATCAGTCTAAGAACACCTGGTAGAATAATAGCGGCCTAACATGACGAGCAATAATTAGCAGAGTTCCACGACCAGGTGTCAATCTTTGACTTTTACTTACATTTTTTCGTGCATCTACTGGAAAACTATTGATATAATCGTCACATTTAATCGTGTTCCATATCTTTTTCTTAATCTAAGCTTTTCACACTGGTATGTTTGGAGTTGTACACTCTATTACTCGGGGTACTAAACATTTCATATAGGTCACTTACTCAGGAAAAAAATCATTCTATTGTGACCAAACGTACAAACATTTCAGTGAATAGAACAATCTGTAGTTTCTTGTTTAATTAATTCACGCATATGTATCGTCCAGTAGTGCTGTTAGTCGGTCTATGTGGAGTATTTCAAACGAGTATTTCAATTATTGACTAGAGATCTTTAAAGCGTACGTTCCGACGACGAGTTACGGTATGCTTGAGCGGCGTTTGGATGGTTAGTACTTCATTATTGACCGGAATGTCATATTAACGGTTTCAGGTTTCTGTACAGTAATTCATTGATATCCGTAACACAAAACAATTTCATACAGGCGTATAGAGACCTAGAGGTACACTTGAGTTTTATCTCTCGCCACCTGTAATTTGCATTTCTCTTGATTTCTGGTACATTTATGGACGGTTTAAGACCAAAGTGACACAAGCGTCCGAATGGAGCGCCAGTCAACTAGGTGCAAAATCTGTACTCTATGTAATCACAAAAGTAGCGAAAACTGACACATGTGAAAGTATGCGGTAATAACAGAAACAAAAGCGTTTCAGTAAACGTGGGACCAGGTTCGTATGCGACATAATTGCAAACGTGTTTTAATGAACCGCCACTCACTTCAGTATGAAATATTGTGCTAGTTAGTCTACATTTATTTGAACTGTAAACTTTTTGATAAGGTCCCCATCTAACTGGACTCAAAGTTCACACAGTGCTTACCTCAATAAGAAATAAAATACAGCAATGCATTTAACTCAGTCAGCAACTGAATACAGCCAGAAAAACTCTACTGCTATGGTTTTAGAGACGCAGAGCTATCCCTGATCAGATACTACCTGAGTGACAGAACCCAAATTGTGTTGTTCAACAATATGACATCAAATGTCTTAGAAGGGGGAGCCACAAGGTTCTGTGTTTGGACCTCTACTCATGACAATACATGTAAATGACTTTCTCAGCACCATATTGAGTAACTCCACACTCTTTTCAGATGATACCACTATTCTTACAGTTGGCAAAGTCTTGAGGAACGTTAAAGCAGAAAAGTAGGGGTCATCTCAGAGCAGCCAGTAAGTGGTTACAAATCATTGGATTGTTGCATATTAACCACGAAAAAACTGTAAATATCCTCTTCAGCTTATGTATTAAAGATGATAGCAACGACTGTGCTGCAGCTAAATTACTTGGGATCTATATTGCCACAAAATTAACATGGAAGAGTCATACTGATTATATAAGTACTAAGTTAGCATGTGTGACATTTTTTTTAAAAGTAAACTAAGATCTCATGTTAGTGATAAGTTATTGCTTAGTGCATACTTTACCCCTTTTCCACATCCCTTTGGTATACCATTCTGTCATGGAGAATTCCCCTGGCGTTCTGACTTGGCAAAAGAAGACAGATGCATCTACAGAGTCTTGTATTTTAATAAAATAATACAAATACCAACGGCTACATCCCTTTTTGTTTCTAATTGTCAAAAGAAAACCAATACAGTCAGAAAGTACAACAACCTCTTAAGCAATATAACACACATCTAAAACAAGGTGATGTATCAGTTGTTATACTTAAGAAAGCTCAGTTACAGGTACATGGGGCATAAAACTATTTAACGTGTTGCCAGTACAGGTACACTATGTGTCGCTGAGTATGTTTAAAAGCTCCATATTGAAATAGATCAGAAAAAATTATTTTATACAATATAAGTGTTCAAAATGTGTCATGAAGATGATCTGAAGTACTAATACAGCTTCAATAAGATTAAACTTATATATGGGAATATATGATGTGCAGTAAGATGCACAATTTTATACCTTGCTAGATAATAATGATCTATAATATCTTTTACACCATGCATGCTATTTATGTAACTGTGTATGGAAATTAATATGTATACAAAAGACAACATCGGTTATATTTTTATTGCTTAAAAATGTGTAATAAATAAATCTAAATCTCCTTCAGTATGTTACATGCTACAATGTAGTACCTTTTAAAGGAAACACTCTCCGTGTCATCCTCACATTTGGAGACAATATTGCATTTCTCTCTGCTGCGAATTACAAGTTCTTTTAAACATCTAGGATCTGCTCATAAAGCTTGAGACGAGAGTTCATTTCGCTCCATTCCTTCAGTAATATCAATACTTGGCATTTGAGATAATTCCAGAAGAAAAAAATTACGGAGAATGGAGGTCAGATGGCGTTGGAAGCCAAGGTACAGAGGTCCTGCCCGAGCTATCCATCTTGGATCATACAGGAATGTCAGATGCCTTCAGCAGCAAAATATTCCACTGTCCTGCATGTGGGTCCACGTTCTCTGACATTATGCAAAGTAAGGTATGCCATGGGTGAAATTTGAGCCATATTGGATGGAGACTTAATCGAAAAGATTATATCTGAAATACGTTAGGATTAAGCCAATATCTTAACTGAAGTCAGTGCCGACTCGTCACCACATATTCGTAATTGTCTCATGCACCGCCCGTTGATCCATTTTTATTGGAACGTTTTCACATCAGTTATCGTATACTTTCACACACGTCAGTTTTTGCTGTTGTGAACCAGTCTGTATACATAGGATGATCATTAACAAAACTGACAAACTGCAGGGATGGATTCCTGACATGAAATGGAGGAAAAAAGGTCCTACGAACATGTGCCCAGAAGTGGATGGTGTACATGCAACAACAAATCATCCTGGAACACAATACAGAGATGCATCGCATATCCACATGACAACAGATGCTCATAGCAGTCTCCATAGAAAACAATGCACATGTTCACACATCGTATCCTAGATTGCCCCACTCTTTCACATGTTCTGGCCTCTCTCCAAATAGTGTCACAGACGTCATGGACATGCTGTTGAAGGATCTGCACATCAGGATCTGATTCAGCATATACAATGCTTTTCACATGCCCTCACAAGGAAAAATCCAGGAGGTTAAGTCTGATGTTCTAGCAGGTCTTGCCATAGGGCCTTTGCGTCCTAAAGGTGTGGCAAACTATAACGCAGATGTGTGGTGATGTTCCGTCATGCAGAAATCACATAACTTGTTGTATTGCCAAAGACACATTCTCAAGCAGCATAAGCAGAGTATGCTGCAAGAAGTCTAAGTACATTCCTCCATCAAGGCATTGTGGAATAACAAACAGCCCAAGTATCTGGTTGCCAAGATCCCCTGCCCACATATTGATGCTGAAGAGATACCTTAACCATTTCCTGAAGATTGTTTGTAGCCCTTAGATGACTATTATGCAGACTGATGATGCCAGTTCTGGTAAAGGTTGCTTCATTGGAAAAGAGGGCTGGTAACAGAAATCCCATAATTGTGATGGTCTGGTGCAAAATTCGACAAAATCCTTCTCATAGAGGGAAATCTCCTGCTGATAATGACAAAATCCTTCTCATAGAGGGAGATCTCCTGCTGATAATCCTTGCAATAGTTCCAGGTAAGGGGGATAGTAGCAGCTGTCATGCTGGATACACATAATAGTACTTTGGCTCACACCTTGTTGCCAGGTCACTTACCTAGAGCTTGTACTAGGATTTGTCTCAGTATTCTGTATAACCTGGTCCTTCATATCTGTGTACACACAATCTGCTACCTCTGTGGACGTTTGTCTGTCTGAAAGGACCCATGATCACACAAACGTCCAAAAAGGGCTTGAAATGTTGTCAGATGTGGCTGGTGTCTGCATATCTGTACTGCCTCTCTACTGTTCCCATCTGCTTGGCCATATACGAATACTGTCTTGGCTTGTTCCCGACAAGAATACAGGGCCATTATACTGCTTACAGTACACTGAGTCAATCGCACAGCTTGCAACACACAAAGAACACATGGCATATGGCCAGAGAAACTTTCATTTATCAGCGCCATCTACCATGGCAACGATGTATTCCAGACACGTGTTCAGAGACCTTTTTTCGAGCATTTCCAGTCAGGAATTCGCCCCCGTACTTTGTCGATTTTTATCAATATTCACTCTATGTAATGAAAAAATTTTATTTATAAAGTTTACAGATAAATAATACAGAGTGGGGCAAATGAAAGTTGCCCAATCAGTGGATACAATTGGACGTGAATGTAATATGCATACAACCAGACCCCAAGAGGATGGAGCAATTGCCCATATAGCCAGCTAGACCTTGGAGCACATTTATGCACTCTTCATGCCTGACAGAGTTGTTAGCGAAGTCAGTCTGGTTGCGGCCCTAGCTGGCCATGCAGGTCACCTGATCTGTCAGTGTGTGATTAATTAGTGTGAGGAGCCCTCAAGTCTAACGTGTATCACAACAAGTCTCATAGTCTTCAAGAATTGAAGCAGAAAATTTCCGATGAGACTGCAGAAATTTCAGCAGTCCAGCTTCAACCTGCCTTCAGCAACTAGCTGACCAGGGCCCAACATCTGCTACAGTCAGGTTAGTACTGTATTTCCCTTCCTCTGCTGTTTCTTTGTATCCTGGAACTCTGTTCTCCAGAACACTTTTATTTGTCCCACCCCTGTTTATCTCATCTGGTTCACAGCTTGGTATAAATATTTTCATCTGCCATGATTTACGTGACTGGTATGTCAGTTTAAATTGGTGCTATCAGCAGAAATCAAAACCCAGGCCAATCAAGTGAAAGTACCATTCATCGAAGGAGGGACATTGTTATACCGGTATCAGGTTGGTGCACATGTTCGTAGTGTTTTTGTTTTGTGTGTAGGTATTCTGGTTATTGTGGGTTTTTTTATCGCATGACATTTTTCACTTTCAGCTCACTGTTGCTGTTTGAGCTTAAATATTGTTATTTGGAGATAGTTAGTGGAGCTGCAGATGCTAGAAAATGGAGTTCCTAGAAAATGGCGTTCCAGGCTTTTGCCTGGTTGTGGGCATGTGGCAGTTGCCATGCTCCCCACACGAGCAGCATGCTAGTGGACACGAGTGAGTCAGAGCAATGTGGATGATCGGGGGTTGGCAGTGGAGGCAGACCCTCCCTCCATCCCAGTGTGACGTTAGAGTGGAGTTAGTGTATGCACCTCTGAGTGAATAGTATAGCCAGCAGACAGGCTTGGACCTGTACAAAAAACTCTGTCAGTATTCAGAGTCTTGGATTTTCTTCCCCTGGATTCCAGGTTGGTCATCTTGCATCGTCCTCTGTATTCTGACATTGTAGTAGTATTGCACCAGTACTCCAGGTCTCAGATTCTTTGTCCCATTATTCCAAGTCAACCAGCACAAAAATTCACCATTCTGAATTTCCTGCCAGTTTATATCTATGACAACATGGCCACTACAACATAAAACGCACCAGCGTAATTGGGCTATTGTTTGAATTTCCCACCATTTTATACCAACTGGCCTTTGTACAATGGGCATAGGGAAAAATCAAGACACACAGGGAAAAATCAAGACTCATCGATAACATCATTGGTGACACACAGTACACTTCAATTCTCCTTGTTATACTACTTTGACTGAGACATCTATGGATTCATTGCAGGTGGTACGGACAGGCATTCACAGTGGACCATGCTTAACAGAACTATTTTCAACCTTTTAGCTTCAGCCACGCCTGACCTTATCGATGGAGTCGGCATGGAGACAGGTATCGTGATCTTGGTGACGGTGGTTATGAAAGTTAATAAATCCAAGAAGGCTAAGAGAGTATTTTTGCTAGAAAGAGCAGATACATAGTTGTTAACATCCCAATTAGAAAATGAATGGACATCATTTAGTTCCAGTATCATGGACGTAGAGGAATTATGGACAAAATTTAAATGCAATATAAATTGCACTCAAGAAAAGTATCTGCCAAGTAAGTAGATTACGGACTGAAAAGGCTCACCTTAGCTTAATGACATAATCTGGAAATTACTGAGAAAGCAGACACTGTTGCACACTTGGTTCAAAAAAGAACATGCAAATAACAACAGGCAAAAGTCAGTAGAAATTCATGCATCTGTATGAAGATGGATGTGCAAAGCATAAAAAAACTACTACCGTTGTACCTCAGCAAAAGGTCTACTGAGTACTCGAGAAAATTTTAATCCTACATGAAATCGCTAAGTGGGTCGAAGGGTTCTATCCAGTTCACCAGTCGAGTGTGGTAATACAAGACAGCAGAAGGAAAGCCAAAATTTTAAATCTCGCATTTAAGAAGTCATTCATGCAAGAGGATTGTACAAGTATATCATCGTCTGACCACCGTAGAGACTCCCGAATGGAGGACGTAGTAATGGGCATACCTGGTGTAGAGAAGCACCTTGAAAGAATTGAAAACAAATATGTCATTGTTCCGACTGGAATCCCAGTTCAGTTTTATGGCGTTTAGTCTACAGCATTGGCTCCCAACTTACCTCACATTTATCACAAATCTCACGTTCCACGCAAACTTCCAAACAACTGAAAAAAAAATCAAGCATGGGTGTCTACTGAATATAAGACAGGTAAAAGAACGGACCCACAAAATTGCATACAAAAATATCCTTACCATAAGTTTGCTGGAGAATTCCTGAATGTGTTCTCAGTTCGAATATAATAAATTTCCTTGAGCTTCTGTGCGACACTCAGTCTGCTGTTTCTTACATTATATCATGTCAGCCATGGACGAAGGGTAACAGGCACATTCTTAGATTTCCGGAAAGCACATATCATGGTGTCCCATTGCAGAATATTTACGAAGGTTATCAGATGTGCAAATGATTCGAAGACGACTTCTATAATAGAACCCAGGATATTTTCCTTGAAGGAGAGCGGTCTTCAGCCAAGGGTATAATCAGGAAAGCCTCACGGAAGTGTGACAGGACTGCTTTTGGTTGGTTGGTTGGTTGGTTTGTGGGGGTTGAAGGGACCAGACTACAAAGGCCATCAGTCTCTTGGACCGCTTTTATTCCCTACATACATAAACGATATGACTGATGGGTGAGCAGCAGTCTGTGGCTGTTTGCTGATGATGCTGTGATGTAGAGCAAGCAGTCGTCGTCGAGTGACTGCAGGAGGTAAGAGTTGACTTTGGCAGAATTTCTATTTGGTGTGATGAATGGCAGCTTGCTCTACCTGTAGAAAGGTGCAAGTTAATGCTGATGAGAAAGAAAAACAATCCTGTAATGTCTGAATACAGCATTAATAGTGCATGGCTTGAGACTGTTACATCAATTAGTTATCTAGGCACAACACTGCAATATGAAATGGAATGAGCACATCAGAATGGTAGTAGGGAAAGTGAATGGTTGACTTTGGACAACTGGGAGAGTATTAGGAAAGTGTGGATCATCTGTATACGAGTCTGCATACAGACCACTAGTATGATCCATTCTTGAGTACTTCTCAAATGTTTGGGATCCCCACCAGGTCAGATTAAAGGAAGATTTTGAAGCAATTCGGAGATGCATTGCTTGATTTGTTATTGGTAGTTTCGATTGACATGCGATTATTAGAGATACTTCGAGAACTCAATTAGGAATCACTGGTGGGAAGACGGTATTCTTTTTGTGGAGCACTACTGAGAAAATTTACAGAACTGGCATTTGAAGCTGACAGCAGAAAATTCCACTGCAGTCAACGTTCATTTTGCAGTGTGATTTTGGCCAAAATAAATTCACTATAAATGTTTACCTTATGCCTCTGAATGCATCAAGCAAAATGATGCTACCCCTTTGTTCTAATATGCAATCCATGATAATGGGATATGCCTCCTTCTGGTCCTCATTCAGTTGTGGCCTCTTAGTTGCTACATATGCGTGCATGTTATCGACACTGTAATTCATGTTGTGTATGTACTCCCTCTGTAGTACATGTTATTGGTCCTTTTGCATTTGGCACGCCAAGTGGAGGTAACATTTTGTTGCTCATGGCCACAAATTTGTCCTTGATGACAATCAACACTTGGCTGAAAGTGTCTGGCCAACGCATAACGGCCACAGTGGGATTCTCTCTCCAGATTCTGGCAAATTCTTCCTTACTCATTGCCTCCTTATATTCCTCCCACAGTACGTTTGAATTACATGGGCTGCATGTCATCAATATTACAGCAACGGGATTTCTTATGTGCAGAGGAAGTAAGATATATTTGGTGTCATGCAATGTGCTGTCCCCATGCTGATCTCCTTCACATAACCCCAACTTGTGACATGGCTCTCAAATTGTTGTGCACACCTTGCCATTTACTCTTCCCAACTCCATGAAAGAATGTGGTTTGTGAACCATTTGCAGCAGCATTCTTAAGAAGAATCATTTTTTGTTTGCACTGGGTACACACAATTCAATGCATCATTCCTATCAATATCGTGTCCAGTGGTACATTGGCCAACTTTTCTCCTGCAGAAAAGTTTCCTTTACTTGTGCCACATGTAATACTTGCACATCTCTGGATACACCAAAGTTCTCACAAATAGGTCCTTCTGACATAGTTGTAATAATTAATGATGCATGACAAACTCTTGTAGAAAGAGGCCCTTTTCAAACAACTGGTGTTGAATTTCCTGCAAAAGTACTCTGGCAAAGTTCAAAAGAAATCTGTTTAATGGTGAAAAAATCTGCACAAAGTGGCTCATATATTCTATCTCAAAAAACTCAATTTTTTGTTGCAAAATTCTCAGTACTAGTGTTCAAACTATCTTGCAGAGTTTACAAATTGGAAAAATATGTCCAGACTTCTAGCCCATTATAAAAACTCAGAAAACAATATAAATGTATACCAATCATGGCAAGAATTAAAAAATTATGTATAGAATCAAGCAGGTAAAAAAGCTCTCCAAAGAGTTACCATGAAGTTGTTGAGTGCTATGAGTCTAGATGAAAGTTTTTTTTTAATAAAAATGTTGCAATTAGAAGAGTTCTTTAATACTGTGATAACAGATGCAGACATATTTGGTGACAGACTGGCATCTGATCAGACTTTTGAAAGAGAAAACTCTTTTCCTGAAGAATGAAGATATAATTTACCTATGAATCTAACAAAGAACATATTGATGAAAGTGAAGTGAATGTTTATTTAAGATACTTTTCTCTGTCTTACTGTCTATACTGCTATCTGCTCACTAAAAGACAGATTTTAATACGGACAGTAATAGTAAGCGCTTCACCTTTCATCTTTCTATGTGAGGTTCATGTTCTTCAGATGTGGGATGGTGAAAAAGTAAAAGCTGGGTGCATGGGAATTGGGACTTATGTGAGTTACCTACATGTTCCATAGACAATATGAACAATTATTTTATTGGAATGCTGTGGAATGAGTCAGTTTAAAGGATCTGTATACATTTTTAGTGTTATCATTAATGAACACTTTTTTTTAGTTCTCATGCGACTACATATATTTGTATATCTAAAAAGAAAGATGATGAAACTTACCAAACAAAAGCGCTGGCAGGTCGACAGACACACAAACAAACACAAACATACACACAAAATTCTAGCTTTCGCAACCAATGGTTGCCTCGTCAGGAAAGAGGGAAGGAGAAGGAAAGACAAAAGGATATGGGTTTTAAGGGAGAGGGTAAGGAGTCATTCCAATCCCGGGAGAGGAAAGACTTACCTTAGGGGGAAAAAAGGACAGGTATACACTCGCACACACACACATATCCATCGATGGATATGTGTGTGTGTGCGAGTGTATACCTGTCCTTTTTTCCCCCTAAGGTAAGTCTTTCCTCTCCCGGGATTGGAATGACTCCTTACCCTCTCCCTTAAAACCCATATCCTTTTGTCTTTCCTTCTCCTTCCCTCTTTCCTGACGAGGCAACCATTGGTTGCGAAAGCTAGAATTTTGTGTGTATGTTTGTGTTTGTTTGTGTGTCTGTCGACCTGCCAGCGCTTTTGTTTGGTAAGTTTCATCATCTTTCTTTTTAGATATATTTTTCCCACGTGGAATGTTTCCCTCTATTATATACATATATTTGTAAGTATAGTTGCATGACTAGGTTATATATACTACCAGATTTCAAGTAAAAATTCGTCCATAGAATAGAAGGAATAGATGTAAAATTTGTTTTGATACCCGTCACATATTTTATGTTATTGGGCTAATGATTAAAGATTTTCTTTGTTGCATACTGCACTCCTTTTTGAGTGAATGGCAGCTTTAATAATGCATAATAAAATGGTGATAAATAAGGCATCAATGGGAAGGAACTAAATGCTGAAGATTTGAGCTTAGCATAAAATTCTTCCTGTTGGACGTTCTCCATAAATCTCATTATCATATTTTTGTAACAGAAAACAATTTGATTGATTTTTTTTCCCAATGCCTGTGTAAGCTTACAAGTCCTGCTGACTTTACATATATCTGTAGGTAGTGGCGGAAGAGATGATTTCAAAACTTACACCTTAGGCCATCACTTTCTCAAGAATGATTACATGAGCTGTCAACTTTATAGTCATAGGACGTGATATCTTTGGATTCTATTTTGAAAGAGTTTGCTAAGTGCAATGCTAGAAAGAAATCCAATACATAATGTTTTTATTCAAGGGATAAATTTTCAGTCCATACACTGAACAAGTGTAGAAGTTACACATGGCTTTATTATTAGAGTATTTCTTTTTCATATCACACACAAATTTTTGTTTTCTCATTCATCTCCATACATAAACAAACTGGCAATGTTTAAACAATGGAAAATCCAAGATGGAATATAATGAAAAATCATTGTTGTTACTCACCATGTACAGGAGATGCTGACACACAGAAAAGCACAACAAAAAGACTGTTGAAAAGTTAGCTTTTGGCCAACAAGGCATTTATCAAAAATAGACAACATATACACACTCAAACAAATGCAATTCACACACACATGACCACAGTCTCTGGCAGTTAGAGCCAGATCCCGTTGGCTCCAGCTGCCAGACAGTGTTCATGTGTGTGCGAGTAGCATTTACGTGTGTGTGTTGTCTATTTTCGACAAAAGCCTTGTTGGTCAAAAACTAACTTTCTGACAGTGTTTTTGTTGTGCCTTTCTGTGACTTAGCATCTCCGCTACATAGTGAGTAGCAACTATTCCTTTCCTTATACTGTGGCAATGTTCATCAATTTTCAACTACTTTCATGGCAAATTTTCCAAAATTCACTTACTTATTGGTGGATTTTCTTCAAGTGTAATGAACATATAAATTTTTCAGGCCTACTCATGCAATTATACTTAACAACTACTTCCTTTCTTTCTTTTAACAAGTTGCCAGTTTTTAAATAAATCTTCATCTGTGGGAAACTAGAAGCTGTCCAGAAGAAATGGTTGTAGATCACATTTACAACTTGCTCCGTTTCCTGTCAGACATTTTATGTTATCAGGCAAATGATCAAACATTTTTGTTGATGCATATTAAACTCCATTCTGAATCACTGACCTCATTTAATAAAGGGCAATAAACTTAATTTTACCATATAGCGTAATAGATATTGACACTCCTGTTCTTGTCAAATTGTGATGGATTATTTATGACAAATTTTACTGGTGAATAAATAGTGAATGTGCAATTAAGAGTGTCTAACTCCTTGAAGAGGCAACTAACACACGAATATGTATGATACTGAATGGAAATATGCAAAATATGTTAGATGGTTGATTTCTCTGTTTCCAAGACTAGCAATGACATGAAAGTAAAAAATAGTTGAGTGGCTCAATAATATGCTTCTTGCAGTTCAAATTTAATACAGTTATGTACACTAACAAATTTTGACCTTTCTACCATGTTTACTGACACCTTTTCATGCACTGCATGAATTGTTGGCATGACTATTTGTTGTACAGAACTGAATGCAGTGAATTTTCTCAAAATTTAGGGAGAGGCCATTTTAAGAGAAGCACTTAGCAGTTCTTTGTAAAACATCATTAATAATTTCTTCTGCTGCTTTCTCCAAAATTGGATTTACTATAAAACTAACATTAGCTGCAAAAAGAGGTAATTCACCTTGAAAAATGTTCAGTGGAACGTCATTCACATATGCAATAGGAGTGGGACCAAAATTGAACCTTGTGTGACTCCCTCTGTGATTTCTCTCCATTAACTAAAATTTCCTCTCTTCCATACTGTTTGTTATTCAGCCCAAATTTTGCAGTCTGTTTGTTAAGTGTGACTGGAACTAATTATGTGTAAACCCATCAATTCCGTATACCTTGGTTTTATAAGAGAGTAACATGAGCTACACAATCAGACACCTTGGGAAGATTTAGAAAAAAACTGTTATTTAAGGTTGGTAATACTTGATAAGTGAATATATAAACAGCATTCTCAATTGAGTTTCTATTTAAATTTGTGATTATTCTTGAGTATATTAGTGTTTTTGAATATTTTGGAAAAAATGTCAGCATGGAAATTGGATGGTAATTGCTGAAGTCTTTCTTGTCACCTTCCTTATCAAGAGGTTTAACAGTGACACACTTTAATCTATCTGGAAAAATTCTCTGTGCCAGTTATGCGTCACACATGTCACTAAGGACATGTAAAGTTAGAACAGCTCACCAGAATTTTGTTTGTAATTCCAACACCATAGGAGCTTTTGTTTTTCAGCAATTTTGTAATACTATTAATCTCAGTGTAGGAGGGTACTACTTCCATAAAAAATAATATTAATCAGGGTCCTGCTGCCTTGAAGCACACAACTTGGAAAATTTAAAATTAAAATCAGACAAACAACTAAGTAATGCTCCCAATTCATTTTACTACTCAGAATCTTTTACGAAAATCTCCACTAATTCAGGGATGCCACAAGTTTTCCCAAGTGAAATTTCCTGATTTCCAGAAAAGTTTTAGCATTTTTCCCTGACAAATTTTGAGATCTCAATTAAAGACATAAGTTGACAATAAAATTTAAGGACTTCAGTATTTCTCCCCCATGTGAGCAAAAATCTTAAGTACTAACATTAACATCTTTTGTAATGAACTGTTTTTAGATGGAGAAAGCAAGTCAGATGGTATATGTGTTTCATTAAGTCCACTGTTGTTATTTTATTTCAGTAAAACAAAACACATTTGGTGGCAAAAATTTGCATTTTTTAGGAGTAGCAAGACAGATTTAAAATACCTTCACTGACTTGAGAAATAACCTCAGAAAAAAAAAGCAAGCCTATTGAAAGAAGTGTGTAAGGCAGGGAATAATCGCATAATCCAACACTATAGGTGACCGCCAATAAAATGTTGGTTATACTACGTTCACTATTGACGGTTATTACCCACTGGGTTATGTCTATTATTTTACAGGTATTGTGTGATTTTTCTTTCGAGAAATATATGAGTATATACCGTACAAACCTCCAGCGACTGCCACAACTTTCTTCCTCTTATCACCCATACTTTCTAATATATATCACCCATAGTTTCTAATATATAAACTACTTTTGAAGTGCCAAAATGTACTAGAACAAATAAAAGTTTACAAAATTCCACACTATACAATGTACTTGTGGTGAGAGTCGGGGCCGCTGCGTCAACAATCTCTGAGAATCAGATCCAAACAAACCACTCCTCACGCTTCTCATCGGCAACTGCTAGGCTAGAGGCAAGAAGTGGTGGCAACACTTGCAAGCTGAGGGGAGTGGTAGGAAGGGGAGAAGCAATAAGAATGAGGGAGTAGGAGGTGGTGCACATACTCAGCTGTGTCCAGCCAACAACGATGCATTACATCTCAGTAAACAAACCATTACATCTACTGAAACAAGATTTTTGCCATTTTTTTTCAAATTTCCCTGATATGTCTGAAATTCCTGGATTTCCAGAACTTGTGGCAACACTGTAATGGCTCATTGTTTCTTATCTGACAAGTGTTTCAGTAACAAATCTAGATTTCTCATAAATAGCTGAAAGTCTCCTAAGGGGATCTGAAGACTATTACAGTTCCAAGATAAGTATTCTGCAGCAACAACTCACAAGCACATACTTTTACATTCTGAACTACGTAAATCTGCTTGTTTCAATATTTTTGGCTTTGTGTCCAAGTTTTACAAATTGCAACTCTCCCTTTTTACAATGTTGACTCTATACAAAAATGATGCTGGTTTATAATCACTGATATTATATTCTCTGTCCCTATGGTCACATGGTTTTCAGAGAGGCACAGAACATCTACCACTTCAGAATTTCTCATACTTCTAGGCACACAATAAACTCATCTACCTAGTTTTTTCAGCTCTTAATGTTATGATGAAACAAACTACCTTTACTTTTCTGGAAACTGTTAGATGTATTATTGTCTTGTTCTATTCTAATTTCTTTCACAACTGTATGCTTCTAACCTGACTCTAACCTAAAAAAATGGTCCCCCTTCCATCCCAACTCCAGTATCATAGGGATCTTGCCTTGAGTGCTTTTGACCCCCCAATACTTTCTGCAAGATGCTCAGCTAATCTGTCCTTTCCCTGCTATTCAGGTTTAGGCCACGATTTGTGTATCCCAATTGCAACAGGTGTGAGACTGTGTCAGTCAAAAGCAATCCACTTGGCTCTTTGTTTACATGGCTGACAGCACACAGCTGTCAGCCATGTAAACAAAGAGTATACTCTATGATGTTGCAAAGCCCTGCAAAAGTGTGCTATTATTGCTCCTATCTCAATGAACTGCCCTTTACACTTTAATAATCATATTTGTCACAACTACCTCATAGTCACTGTTATTAGTTTCAAAGAGAATACTCTCACCTTTGTTTCCTTAGGTCTAACATATTTCAATCTTGAGTAGGCTTTCAAACTATCTGTTCTAAGTAGCTTATAGAAAAGGCATGTAACAATGTTCTGCAGGATGGGCTGTTACGAACACCACTAACAATACTGATTTTTCCTAGTGATTAATGTTTCCCCCAGTGATTATAGTAAGACTAGAAAATATTCGCATTACCAAACTGAGGTTTTCTCTAAAGTGTTCGTTTAAGTCTGGGTTGAGTCTGCTGATTGATATAAAAATCCAATTAAAATTTATGCCCACCACTGATACCGAGTTTTGCCCAAACAATTTTGCACAGAGCTTCAATTTTTATCCTGGTGGATATGAGCTTTTGTGTCTTCTGAGACAAATACACCACCTCCATTTTCCATTAGCTTATCCTTTGGTATAAATTAGATATAAGCCAAAAAAATCTCACTGTTGTCAATTTCGAGTTTTAGCCAGCTTTATGAATTACATGAGTGTATGACGTTCACCTGCTTAATTTCTTCACTGATAGTCCTCGGTGTCGACATATTGCATTGTTATACTGGCTCAAAAACGTGGGTGGAAGTTCAATACTGACTACTGTAAATGATGTAGATGACAGTTGCACAGTTGTGTTTCACAGTTACTTTCATTTCACTGTTCCCAACCGCCCGCCCGCCCCCCCCCCCCCTCCCCCCTGCCAATATTACGTAGTTTTATAGCCAGTTCACTACTGGCAACTTTTGATAAGTATCATTAATAGTTTGCAAGCAAACATCAGCATACTGCTACATTAGTTTGCTGTTGAACATCTATGAGCAATAAAAACCTAACCACACAGTTCACAGTTCTTATAGAATCATACAGTACATGTGACACTATTTCTCAAATAAATTGAACAGACACTGTCATTGTTTAAACACACAGCCTATTTGCGTTACACTAATTCCACTGTTAAGTTGATGCATTATTGTTAGTTGAAACAGAACATAATTTCCCTCTGAAAATCGGCCATGGACTACTCTCTCGGGAACAAAAATTGGGGCTTTATAATCCTCACAATAATAGATACTGAAACTATACACTGTTCGCTGTTTATTTAGAGAAATTACAATTAGAACATGACTCATTCAATTAACTGAATCCATTGAAAAATTCCTTCTTTTTAAATGTTTCTTCTACCACAAAGGTTAGGCTGAATTATTTGTTTAAATAATGAAATTAACAGATGTAGTTATGCAAACAAAGCTTTTGTTAAACCTGGTAATTATTTTGGACTTATTGAAGGGCTGGCTCTGCTAATATGTTTCCGAATAAAGCCAAGTAAATACTTTAAGAATCCCAGTAGTTTTCTTCCAAATGTTTATCGTTAGTACAGAATTTATATTTGTTTGTAAGCCAACAATAGAATCTAAGTCATGAAACAATTACTGATTTCACCCTTTAACAAATGATATTAACTAGGAATAGTTCAAATAAATTAGGAAATTGTGATATACACTAAACTAAACACGAAATTAGATCTGGTGCTATATTTCTTAAGACTGAGGGGCAACCTTTCTCTTTTATGGAAATGCAGGTTATATTCATGTATGTTAAAGGTAATTAGGCAAAAATGAAAATAAAATGAATTTAAGGAGGCAAATGGCAAAACAAGAGAGGAAGTAAAAGAGATCCCAGCCTGCTTCGTCACAAGTGTCACTGGTTTTCTGGACTGCTTCAGGCACTGGGACTTTCTTACAACTGCTTACGCAACTGATCACTACAATTTCAGTTTTACAGCTATCGTTATCTGACTTGGTTGGTATGCATTCTGCAGTCAGCCACTTGTTTAGCAGCTTCTGAAGTATAGTGCACTCTTAATCCATTTATGAGGACCCAACAATTCTCCACCATATGGCATAAATCTATTAAGTCACACCAAACTTGTCACAGGACCTTCAAAGTCTTTGGTTGACACCTTTAACACGGCTCCAAACCAGAAGGCTCCAATCAGTTGTGAGGTCAATGCTGCAGATTGTGAGCTCCACTGGATCTCTGTAAACAAGGCTGGTCTTCTCAGACTCCTTTGCAAGTTAATGGAATGATCCAAGCATGTCCTCATAACACAAAAGACAGAAATTATTCATTTCAACATGTGACACAACCTGCACTTGATTGCATGTTTCCTCAACAGCTGCCAGAAGTAGCACTTCAACATGTTGAATGAGTCCTCCAGGCATACACATAGTGTACAAGGGGATCCTTCACATCCCTTGCTGCCAATTTCCCTAAAGGGCACCATTATTCGCAATATAGTTGAATTGCAGATAGTTGACAGAACCCTGCCCTTTTTGCACTTGCTTGCCCGGGTACTGGTCAAAACATGGGTGTTGCGTCACACTGGTTCAGTGTCAGTGGAAGACAGCATCTCACACTTGTTGGTTTGGCGAATGAATCTAATATCCTGTGTTCTCCCTGTACAGAGCCTCACAATCTACCACCGATGCCACCAACAGCCAAGTGGACAGGCAATGTCACGTCCTGTACTTCCTGTAGAAGAGACAGCATCTGCTGGAGAGGATAGTACTTAAGGTACCTCTGATATCTCTGGTGCAAGACTCTTGGTGTTTCACCCAACACACCTACTCAAAGTGATTTCCAATTTCTTGACAGCAGTGAAAGCTATTTCCACTTGTTTATGAGCAGCAACTAACTTATTCCATGCCTGAGACAGCATTCACACTGAGGCTGCATTTTCACATGTGCAGAGCTCATCTGAACAATAAACAATCAACCTGAAATAATCCTCACTGATTTGTTTTAACTTCAGTATCTGTTACGCTAACAAAGATTGCAAGTTATCTTTAAGATCTTGACAACAACACCTACAAAAATAGACTGCATATATAATGAGAGAAAAACCAGGGATACAAGTACTGATTCCCTGAAGCTAACTTCGTGTCTCCAATGTTTTGAAGGTTATACTGACTAATGGACTCATATAAGAGTGCTGAACATGGTTCTAATGGGTAAGTACTTACACTGCAATAACAGGGGAAACAATTTTCTGAAAAGATATTGCAGCCAATGTTTACAGAATACATAACTGTAGATCACAATTTACTATGAAATATTTTAAGAACACCACTCATAAGAGAATGAAAATTCTCATAAATATACCTTTCATCACCTGTAAATACATAATGAAATTACAGACTGATTGTTTTTGATAATATACTGTGAATTCTGTGCAACACTCACAAATGTTCAAAAATACACATTACATACAACAGTAAAATGCTATAATTTTGAATTTCCAATCATATCTATCTGGCACACACAGTCTCGAACACAGGAAAATCTGGAAGTCAACCTGAATATGTGGCAATTTACACCAGCATGCCAAAGATAGGCTAAAGGGTCAGAGAGCACCAACAAGTCACTTAATGGCTAATGACTATACCACCTTGCGTGATGGCTTCGTGGACATGATTCTGTTGCTTGTCACCTGAATCAGAATTTGTCCTTTTGCGTAACTAGGTGCAAGGCAATGGCTTCCTGCTTAGGTTAGAAGCCTGTGACACTGAAAAAGTTACATTCTATTCTTCAAGTCTGCAACTGGCCATTGCTGAAAATTGTATTTGTGGCTTATTGTTGCAATATTGGTAGTGTACTTTATTCTAATTTTAGTGTAATCTGCTGGAGTAGAGTGTCTCAGAGCTACTCTAAGGTCTTCACTAGCCAGATGGAGCATTTCTTACCAGAATCTACATCCTTTTATGGAATTCATATACTGCAACTGGATGTCCCACACAAGTTATAAGCTATGCAGACCAATTCTGTAACCAAGTATACTTAAACGTACAGGGTCATTAAATTCTTAGTTTCAAAACACTGTAAAAGAAGAGCAGTTGCTCAGAATGGCATCAAATTTGAATGTAATATTATCAAGGAAGTGGAAATGTTTTGAGGGAGGAAGTTCAAATACAAATGACAGCTGAATCACAACATGAGAGCTGTGGTGTGAGTTGCACTTTAAACCAACTGTACTGTGCAATGTGCAAGGCTGCACAACTTTGGCGTTCAACGGTTGTGGCACTCTTAGTTGGTCAAACCCCTCTGCCTTAGAAAGGTCATACCACCCTGGGTGGGAAAGATCGGCCTTTAATTGTCCTGAGGCAAAAAAATGCATAAAAAGCAAGAATGAAATTAGTTTTTAATTTTGATTAGATTGGTGCAAGATATGTTCAATACGCTGTCCACATTTTCTGCCACACATTGAAATCAAGGAACAGCATGTTCCACAGCAGATCTCAGAGGTCATGTTGTAGTGTAACATGACATTTCGTTAGGAACTACCATGGTACATTCTTAGGCTCTTCGAGAAATGGTACACATTTACCTGAATGTAGACAGAAAAACTATTATTTTCAGTTAATTGAACTGGAGTGGAGCAAAACACCATCACTAGGCTTCTGTTTGTGCAGACAAAAGAATATACGCAAGAGTTGCACATCCCTTGAGCATGAGTGATGAACTAACATCGCCACCTGTTGTGGTGGACATGTTATTTAGTGCAGCTGCTGACAGAATGTGTTATGGTGGCCCATCAAGGAATAACCAAAGAACCTTTATTAGCAATAAATGTCATTTACAATGTAATGTATTGGACTGACTCTCTTGTATATGGACAAGAGAGAGGGAGCAGCCTGATGCTCACTGTAATGTAAATTGTATTATGTTTAATCTGACAATATATGGTTGAATAATGGAACTCTGGTTATGAATGCTTTACATTGTTTAAAGAAAGAAATGAGCTCTTTTTCAGCTAATTCCTGAAATCTTCGGGGAAGAGGATCTGAGCATGGAGAAGAAGATTATTAGCTGGGACCAAATAGCAGGACCAGCTGTAGGAGATAAGGTTACAGGCAACTGTAGTATCCAGAAGATATTAGCTCATAAAGCAAACCTGAAAAGGTCATGTGCTATTCTGGGAGGATGTATGTAACTGCTAGGTTTGACGTCTCCCAGTGAACACTAGGCACACAATATGTGTCGTCTGTTACGGCCCAGATGGCAAGAAAAAGATGCACAAACAAACTAAAAAGTACAAAATTTTGAATAAAAGCACAAGAAATATTGAAGAAATACATGTTGCCAGGGGCAACAAAAGTAAATGGTTATGAAACAACAATGCTTGTAGCAGAGAAAATGTTATTCAGTGTCACTGAAGAAATTGTTAAATGTGAAAGAAGATATCTGCCGAGGTTTGTGTAAGAAACGGAAATGAGCCTACAGCATTGTGCACCGGGAGTCGCTGTATTCAGGGAAGATCAACCACCGAGGGCAAGTAATTACTGCATTCGACGCCACATTGGGTGACTTGTGCATCAGACATGGGGATGAAATGACGATGAGGACAACACAACACCCAGTCCCTGGGCGGAGAAAATCTCCAGCCTCAGCTGGGAACTGAACTTGGGTCCCTGTACATGGCATTCCGTCGCACTGACCACTCGGCTAAAGAGGGTGGACTGTGTAAGATAAGGAAGAAAACTCACAAAATGAAATGATGCATAGTGCGGTTGACTGCAACAATACTGTGCATGTGTGACAAAATACAAATACGAGGCATTTACGTAAGTTTTGTGTTACAAAGTCGAAGAATTGTTAGCAAGTTTTCAGCAACCAACAGACATTGCATTGGCATCCACAATACACACTGTCTACAGCGGTAGACAGCCAAGTGACACCGTGTAAGCCAGCAGCAGCGCAGCACGATTATTCAGCATGACATAGTCGCAAAGCATTCACAGTTTGTCTCTAGCACGCTGTTTTGTCAGCGGCAAGCTGTATTATTATAATTTTAAGCACTATTTCTTTCTGTTGTGGTAAAAGGAGACTAGAATAACTGGCTAGTAACATGGTGCAGGAGGCAATAAGACATTAGTAATTAACAGTTTGATCAAAGGATACACCTATGTGGACCAGGAACAGGGCCGTGGAAGTACAATGAATAAATATGACGACCTGATTTTGGGCAGTTGGAGGAGATGTTTAATGTCCAAAAGGACAGTATTAATATGAAGATAAAAGACAAATAATGAACTCTCACTACTACCAGACAATCATAAGATTAGTAATGAGCTATCACAAATGTGGGACAGTATAATCAATTTACAAAGAAATTACGATGAATCAAGAGAGGAGCTTAAACTTAATATTCTGGCAGCTCACGGACTTCTGCAGTTCTTTAAGATATGGTAGATAGTAAACTAAATGCTTTGAAAGAAGAGATGCATAAGGAAATAGTACAACGGTCTGACTTAAGTAAGTAAGGAGATATATCAACATATTAAAAAACTGTGTTCAAACATAAGTAGTGTCTGTGTATTAATGGAAAAGGAATGTAAACCTGTGAAGGATCAGATCACAGAAGCAAAGAGACATGTTGAATTATTAGAATAGAAAAGTGAAAGTGGAGTCACTGATTGTTCACGAGAGATGATTAGTGGTTTGGAAAAAAGCATACAGGCATTGGTAGATCAAAAATTTCAAGAGACACAAGAAAATTTGAGTAGTGTCAAATTTTTTGAGAAAGAGGATACTCAGCAGAAGAATGAGTTGAAATGGTTATAGGATGAGTTGGCCATAACACACCAGGAACTTAAAGACAGTCAGAGCACAGGGCAATCTAGTGTTAATAGCACGTTCTTGGAAGAATTCAAGCTATAAATGCATTTTCCACAATTCAAACTTGATGGTGAGTACACCCTACTTACTTCTTAACCCTTTGAGCACTGTGGATGTCATTAGCCTCTGCAGTGGTATTTCCTATAGGTGCTCCAGACGGCTGGTACCTGAGTCCTAATGACAGCTTTTACCATCAGCTAGTTTCACTAGCTGTAGTCCTGCGGATGTCTACAGCCACTCAGCAGTATTTCCATTGGATTTCACAGTCGCCGTTCAACATTCTTGCTAGTTGGTTCATGTGATCATCTGCATTCTGCTTCTGTGGTGCCGTTTAGCTTTCAGGGGTATTTCCGTTGGATTTCAAAGTTGCTGTTCAACGCTCATGTTAGCTAGTTTGTGTGATCATCTGCATTTTGCTTCTGTGGTGACATTTAGCTTTCTGCCTATTCGTCAGGATTTTTAGAGTACTAACATTTTTGAGTTCCACAACAAACGGCATGTCGGCCTGTTTACACTGACTAAGAGATACTCACAAGGAGTGACAGTGATGGTGAGTGTGGTATCTTCAATGATTGTAGTTATGGCAATGAACCTACAGAAGAATCTTGTAACAATACACATCCACATACTTCACCTAGTAGAAATCACCAGAATAGTTCTTGTTGTTGAGGTCTTCAGTCCAGAGACTGGTTTGATGCAGCTCTCCATGCTACTCTATCCTGTGCAAGCTTCTTCTTCTCCCAGTACCTACTGCAACCTACATCCTTCTGAATCTGTTTAGTGTATTCATGTCTTGGTCTCCGGCTACGATTTTTACCCTCCACGCCACCCTCCAATACTAAATTGCTGATCCCTTGATGCCTCAGAATATGCCCTACCAACTGATCCCTTCTTCTAGTCAAGTTGTGCCACAAATTTCTCTTCTCTCCAATTCTATTCAATACCTCCCCATTAGTTATGTGATCTACCCATCTAATCTTCAGCATTCTTCTGTAGCACCACATTTTTTGAGTTTTGTTTTGTTTGTTGTGTTGTTTTGGGTGTTGTTTGGCCTGGCTCTCCCAAGACTGTCAGTAGTTCTAATGGAATGTTGGCTACTGCCGGGGCCTTGTTTTGGCTTAGGTCTTTCAGTGCTCTGTCAAACTCTTCATGCAGTATTGTATCTCCTGTTTCATCTTCATCTACATTCTCTTCCATTTCCATAATATTGTCCTCAAGAACATTGCGCTCGTATAGATCCTCTATACACTCCTACCACCTTTCTGCTTTCCCTTCTTGGCTTAGAACTGGGTTTCCATCTGAGCTGTTAATATTCATGCAAGTGGTTCTCTATTCTCCAAATGTCTCTTTAATTTTCTTGTAGGAAGTATCTATCTTACCCCTAGTGATATGCACCTCTACATTCTTACATTTGTCCTCTAGCCATCCCTGCTTAGCCATTTTGCATTTCCTGTCGATCTCATTTTTGAGGTGTTTGTATTCCTTTTTGCCTGCTTCATTTACTGCATTTTTGAATTTTCTCCTTTCATCAATTAAATTCAATATCTCTTCTGTTACCCAATCATTTCTACTAGCCCTCGTCTTTTTACCTACTTGATCCTCTGCTACCTTCACTATTTCATCTGTCAAAATAGTTCTTAAGATTCTGAAAGTGAAGATAAATCGATCCGTAAAAGGCCACACCTTAGTGACAAATTTGATTGGGAAGTTTGATTTCACTCCTGCACTGCATGCATTTGATGACTAATCTTCAGGACATAATTGCTAACTAGTGCCCGATTCGTGGGTTCTATCCTTTTTCATGCTATTTCAAGCAGAAAATCTGAAATTAACACTTGAAACAAACCGATTTTACACTTTTACAATGGCAAATACATTGGAATTAATAGTCCACTTGGAAAGATATGGTTTTGAGAACTGCATTGCTTCATTGGTTTTTGGCTTCTCAGGCCAGCATTAAAAGGTTAAGAATGAGGGAATATTGGTCCAGAAATGTACTTCTATGCACTTCAATTTTCAGCACAGTTGTGTCCCGTGACCCCTATATGTTATTTTTGAGAATGTTATGTTTCAGTGACAACTCTGACAATCATGGGGATAACAGTTTAAAATTAGGCAAATAATTGATAAAGTTCATATGGCGCTCTGCAGTGTATTTAATCGCTACAGAAATTGTCTTGATGAAAGCCTATTATTGTTCAAAGGTTGCTTATCTTTTAAACAATTCATTCTTTCGAAACGAAGTAGATGTGGATCACGACATTTGTGTTGTGTGACTGTAAAACTGGATATCTCTTGAATTTCATTGTATACACAGGCACAATAACAGAAATTGTAGCCCATAATTTGAAAAAAATCTGATGATAGAATGGCGACACTAATGAAGCCATGCTGTGAACGTGGACATACCCTGTATATCAACAATTGGTATACAAGTCCAGACTTGTTACTCTGGGTTCACAACCTTACAACAGCAGCATGTGGTACTGTACGAAGCAACAGGTGCAATTTGCTGAAGCTACAGATGAAACTGAAATGAGGAGGAGTTGAATTTATGACAACTGACGCAATGCTTGCCATGAAGTGGTGTGACGAGAGAGAAGTGTTGTTGTTGACTATCTGTAACACTACAGAAATGCATGACATGGGAAAGACAAACAGGAAGACTCATGACGGAGCAAGTTGGGATAATTTTAATTCCCATCTTGTTTTGCCATCTGCCTCCTTAAAATTCATTTTTTCACTTTTAACTAATTACCATTAACATATGTGAGTGTAACCTGGATTTTCATAAATGAGAAAGACTGGCCCTCAGTTTTAAAGAATGTAACACCAGATCTAATTTTGTGCTTAGTTTTATGTATGTAATTGATTTTCTAATTTATTTTGACTATGCTTAGTTGATATAATTTGTTACGGGGCAAAATCAGTAATTGTTTCGTAACTTAAGTTCTGTTGTTGACAAATAAACAAATATAAATTCAGCAATAATTGTAAATATTTGGACAACTAAATGCTGGTATTCTTAAAGTATCTATTTGGCTATAGTCAGAAACATGTTAGCGTGTGTGTGTTGGGGCTTATGGGCGCTCAACATCGAGGTCATCAGCGCCTAACATGTTAGCAAAACCAGCCATTAATAAATTCTAAAGTAATTAACAGTTTTGTCAAAAGTATTGTTTGCATAAATATATTTGTTTATTTCATTATACAAACAAATAATTCGGCTTAACCCTCGTAGTAGAAGAAACTATTAAAAAGAATCGACGTATTCAGTTAATTTAATGACTTATGCTGCAATTGTAATTTCTGTTAATTTAACTTCGAACAATGTGTAGTTTGAGCACCTATTATCGTGAGGATATATAAGGCCCCGATTTTTGGTCCCGAGACAGTCAGTCCACGGCCAAGTTTCGGATGAGGAATCTGTGTTGGTTAGAACGACAACAATGCGTCAACTTAACATGTGTTACACCAATAGGCCACGTGTTAAAGCAATGACAGTGTCTGCTCCATATGTACTTTTCTATCCTTCAAGAACTGTGAACTTTGTGGTTACTTTTTTACTGCTCATATATGTTCAACAGGAAACTATTGTAGCAGTATGTGGATGTTCGCCTGCAGCCTATTAATAAGGCTTATCGAAAATTAAACAATAGCGGACTGGCCATATATAACTGTGTACTATTGGGGGGTTGTAAACAGTGAAAGTAAACTACTGTGAAATGCAACTGTGCACCTGTCGGCTACATCATTTACAGTAGACACCACCTACTTTTTCAGCCAATACTGTGACAACGAGGACAACAAACGAAAAAACAAAGCAGGCAGAACTGTCACAGACTGGAGAAAAAGTGATGAAGCTGCAATGTGTTGTCAACTACAACGCAAGCATAGGTGGAGGACATGCTATTAAGCTCAGTTGCATCTTCGTGTAAATCTGTTAAATGGTACAAAAAGGTAAAAGGTAAGGTCCCCCCCACACACACACTCACCCATCATGTTGTTGACATTTTTTTTGAACACTCACACTCTTCGCAGATCGGTGACAGAGAAAATACCATTAGCACATTTTCAATTATGTCTGGTACAAGAACTTGTGGAAAAATTTCCTGTTACTGGAAGGCACTTTCCAAATGTCATTCCAAGTGGCAAGTTGAAGAAACGCAGACTATGGCATAGCTGTGCAGTCTGCTCGAAACAAAATGTGTGCCAAGAAACGAAATACGAGTGCAAAACATGCAACATACCCTTGCTTGTTGTACAATGTTTTGAAACATATCAAACAAAGAACTTTTAGTCAATTTGCCACATCTGGTAGATGAAGTTAAGCCCTTACCTCTGAAAAAATTATTTGAAAATAAAAATGAAAAATATGTACAAAAATAAAAAAATTAACTACTCCTTTGCTGGTCCAAAGCCCAGATGAGAAAGAAGGATGGGAAATGAAACAGCGTAAAAACATGCATAAATAAATAAAAACAGAGATTTATTTGACCTTGAAGAGCCTCTCCTTATGAATTACTGTGCTGACACACACCTTATGTACAAACATGTGAAACATCCAGTCTGTGCTGGCGAACACAGACTGGATGCTTCAAGTGCAAGACATCATCGTTTCAATCATGAATAACTAAAATCGTGAAAACCCTACAGAAAAAAGCTCTTTCAGAATTTCCCAATTTTCTAAGCAACTATTATATCAGAAAATCATCAGTTGCACACACTCACTCATTTCTGAAGCACAAAAGGTTATTAGGAATTAAAGGTGACATTTAATTAGGCAGTGTAGAAAGTTTAGTACTTCCTTATCGAATTCTTAAACAAAAGTTATACATCATCATTTATTTCTGCTGTATCATAACAACTGCGTCACATATAAAAAGAATTCAGGAACGTTACTTTAAGGTCACGAGAAATTTGAAAAGATTTGACAAAGACGATTGACCTTTTCAAGCATATTCTGACCTCCATGCATTTTCTCTTTAATGGAGAATACTATTAACAAACAGAAAGAGTCGTAATGTGCAGCCCACTCTTGCCTGTGGTCATGAATTTCTATATGGAGTATTTTGAGGAGGAAGCTTTTGCGTCATTCAAATGAAAACCTACTTGTTTCCTATGTTATGTGGATGACACGTTCGTGATCTGGCCCCATGGAAGGGACAAGCTCCTAGACTTCCTTACACACCTGAACTCCATACATCCGAACATCAAATTCACTATGGAGACCGTAGCAGAAGCAAGATTACCATTCCTGGATGTCATGGTCAAAAGGAGAGCAGATGGCACCCTCGGCCACAGGGTATATAGGAAGAAAATGCACACCGACCCGTATTTGCATGCAGATAGCTACCACCACACTGCACAGATGAATGGGGTGCTAAAAACACTGGTGCACAGGGCACGCACCATCTCTGACACAGAGAGTCTGCCCCAAGAGCTGGAACACCTCAAAACTGTATTCTGGAAAAACAGGTACTTGTAATGGCTGATCAGACGCGCTCTCCGCCCCACCTCTACAGTACAGTGTGTGGAGACGGAAGAAGTCACGGAGATCTCGGTTTGCGGAAGGCTGGCATATACCAGATTCCGTGTCAAAGAGGGAAGACTTACATTGGACAGACAGTGCGCACTACCGAAGATCGTTGCCGAGAACATCAGAGGCACACTCGACTTGGGTACCCCAACAAGTCGGCGGTCGCAGAGCACTGTTTGTCCGAAAATCATGATTTGGACTACCAACATACCAGGGTCTTGGCACAGACATCTAAATACTGGGACTGTGTCGTTAGAGAGGTTTTTGAAATTAGTACCAGGGACAGACTCATCAACCGAGATTGCAGCTACAACATCAGCAGGGCATGGGAACCAAAATTGAGTCTAATTAAAAAGACGCTCAGCAAAGGAAATGAATGGGCGACTAGTGTGGACGAGGCAATTACACCAATGCCACCACAGATGCCGAAGCCAGCGTCTCAGCGACCGCTGACATACGGGCACGCGGACCGTGGAGAGAAAGCCTTGCAAGGGGAGGGGATCTAAGACAGCTGCCCACCTCAGTAGCCCACTTCGTCAGTGCACCTGATGACGGCGACATGTCTGATCCGAAATATTGTGCCTGTTGGACACTATGGGCCGGCAGTACACCTGTGGACTGTTCGAACATTATGAAATACGTTTAATCACCACACTGAAAATGATAAATACAGAGAAGAGTTCCCAAAAGGTTCCAGACACACTGATAAATGAATTACTACACATGACGACAGGATTATCACCTATCTGTCTTTTAGGGCTATCTTATTTCTTTCTTCAACCTTAACAAATCAATTCTTTACTTCCCTTCTTCCTTCTCCACCAGGAGCACCATTCTATCTTTCCTTCAATCCATATTCATATGTTTCTATCAGTGAATCCTTCTATTTTCCACAATTTCTATCAGAAACTGTTTTCACATGATAGCCGAGGACAGCAACACATGTGACACCATGACACGGATGAATGGACGTAATTTTCTCACCATGCACACACCAATGTTTTCATACGATAGTTGATTAAAGCAACACGTGTGATGCTATGACATGGACAAATGGATGTAACTGTGTATATGGCATCAGTATGCTACATGTTAGGCATGTCACGCATTGTAGGGGAAGATAGTGGGGGACAGCCCATGCATGCAGCACAACAGTCTTAAATATGACATGCTAACATGAGCGTAATGAGCAGGAGATAGCAGTGCCACCTAATGAGAAGTCGATTAATTGATAGTGTAAATGCGCGATCAATAAACCGTGATGGAAATAGATACAAGTATATGAAAAATACAAGGAGGCAGCCTGAACAAATTAAAATGTGAACTGATCAGAAAGTCAGAAATGTCTGGTGGATAATATATTAGAAGAAAGGTTGGCGAGTCTTGAAGGGAAACAGTATTTGAGTACTCATATAAGTGTAATAAAGGGATATGATGTACCTTGTTAAGACAGGGTATAGAGTTGTGTTGGGTAGGTTCAGGCTTAGGCAAACCCACAGGAGGGGGTGGCCCCAACCATATTTTTGTTGATGAGTGAAGGAGGTAGAGGGGTACATCACACAGTATTTTGAGAAAATAGGGACAAGAATACCGGACCTTGGAAAGATGGAGAAAAGAATATGTTGAAAGGAAATGAGAGGGCAAGTGTCTGAAATTAGGTGAAGTTGCCTCAAAACTAAAAGAATGAAAAAGAAAAACAATAAATAATTTATGTGACTTGCCCATCCTGAGCTTCATTAGTCGGATACTGTCATGTTCTAAGGTTTGATCCTTATAGTAAGGTACTATAAGCTAATTTTTAAAGAAGTCCTAAGGCACAGGCACATTGTTGAGTTCTAGAAACAAGTACTAAGGCGAAAATGGTATGTATTTGTTAGGAATTTAGAGGCAAGAAATGATTAGAGACTGTAAAATTGTGTAATAAAGAACGCGAGTAAAATTAAGTGATCTGGACGGCCAGGGTATAGGGAAATGACAGCTGACAATTCAAACATTTCCGAAATGCGTCTGCAGCAGCAGCTTCACTAGTTGTACAATGAGTAGAGGAGTGCTATCTTGCATAAAAATGATCCTACGCACATTTCCACACTTTTGAAGGGTTGGAATGATGATGGTGCACGAAAGACTCTCATAGCATTTACCAGTGATGGTACAGGTAACAGGACCTGCAAAAACAATCTCCTTGAAAAAATATGGGCCTACAATAAATGATGCTTTCAACCTGCATCACACAGTTATCTTTGCAGAATGAAGTGGTACCAGTTGATGTGCATCTGGATTTTCTGTTGCCCATATTCTGCAGTTCTACTTATTTACATGTCCTCTTGTCCACAGAATGTTCCATTGCCATTTATTGTCCATTTCCATGCAAGCAAGAAATTTCAGAGTGGATGTTCATTTTGCTGGGAGGTCAGCAGGAAGCTACTCCTGAGCATGGATGATTTTGTATGAATACCAGTGCAACATGTTTCATAGAATTTTATGCACCATGCTTGCAGGCATTAAACATTTGGGCAATGCCCTGTGCACTGCATGTTTGCAAACCACTGCTTGACCACTCCTGCAATGCTGTGGCCACATCTTCGACAGTCACCTGATTTCCTCCTTCTGCCACATTGCACTTTGAAAGAATCAGTCTTTCCGCATTTTTTAATAATTTTCTCCATATCCTTAGCAGACATCAACTAATACTTTTTTTTAACACCCTTGAGTGTCTGGAACTTCCATAGAGCTATTGGTGCACAGTCACCATTCATGTAAAAGAGCTCTACCGGCAGTGTGTGATCCTGCATTGATACCGTCGTGCTGCACATATCAGATGTAAACTGAGGACCAGCCACATAACCTGCATATTTTATTTTGCATGTTCTGCCTCTTACAGCACCATCTCACAGTAATATTTCTGTTAAATTTTTTTGCTTCTGTAACACTTCCGCCTTCTTTGATAGTATTCCTTTCAAATTTGACATCATTCTGAGCAATGGTTCGTTTTTGACAGCACTTTGAAACTGGAACTTTAATTATAATCACCCTGCATAAACACCAATGTGGTGCCCACATCACAACAGGTTCTAAACTTGGCTGCATACAAGTGACTAAGACAGCAGTCATAGTGATGATGTGCTACGGAAATCAGAGGAATAATGAAAGCATGGTGTGCCAGAGCTGTCTTCTAGGTCCTTTCATCATAACGAAGCTGTGTGTTCCACGTGAATCTGTTATTCTGGAGGTTTCTCAGTAGTTCTGAATCGGACAAAATGTTATATATCCCACCTCTGCATACCAGTGTATAGAGTGATCAGACCAAGCAGTGGGCATCAACATTTGAGGAGGATTTAGGATTAATGACAAGAGATGTTAAACACTTATGTGGTTTATTAGGTTGGGGGTACAAGTGGCCTATATGAGGGAAGGTGTATTGAAAGGTTTCAATCTCTTGGAAGGATGTCAGGATTTCAGATAGCTCTGTTACAGATTGTGGCTGGGAGCAGAGAGAGCAAGTGGCCTTCCAGACCTGCTACATGTAAACTGCTCATGATTCAGTTGGAGGTAGCTGATTGGTGGATTGTGTTCTGTCACACCTTCCGCACCGTTACTGCAGTGTCAGCACTAACTGTATGGCAAATGAGTAATTCTTTGTCTGCCCTGGACTGGACTAGGCAGAAGAATTAGTTAATAAAAAAGAGAGACTGTTACAATGCTGTTATTATAGTTATGCCTTGTACAAAGAGTATATAAACGAATGGAGAATAATTTTCTGGGATCAGAACAAATAGTCACTCAGCAGCACCGTGTGCACTGATCTAGAGATGAGAACTGCAGAAGCAAAGCTGTGAGGGCAAATCATGATTCATTGGACAACTCAGTTGGTAGAGCACTTACCCATGCAAGGCAAAGATTCAATGTTTGGGCCCCAGTCCAGCACATAGCTTTAATCTTCCATGAAGTATTATTTTCTGAGTTGCCGTGGCCCTCTAGAGTTGTCCATGCAGAGGCCTGATGTTACATCGTGTGATTTTGTTTTGTGGGAATGGGTGACAGAGGAACCGTGTATGCTGGATGATTTCGAAGCTTGCATCTGACATGTTCTCATCAATGTACAAGGTTCCTGTTGAAATCGGTAGAAAATGCTAGTATCTGTGTGGAATTCATACTTAAAAAAGATTTTTATCATTCTGACAGTACTTTCTTTCTCACCATCCTTAAGTGACATGTCTAATCTGCAGCTCTACTTACATTGGTACGATTATTTACTTTATCCTAATTTGTTATTTCTATTAGGAATCTGCAAAAGAGAGCTGATTTCCTTGTCATTACATTTTTTAAATTTCTTTGTCTATGTCACTCAAATGTTGTAGGTTCTTACCTCTCAATTGTTTGAAAACTTCATCTATCAACACTATCTTTTCTATAAACTCAAGATTGTCAGAAAGAGTTTTGAAGAAAACAAAAAATTATGTTTTAGTCTGTCACAGCATGACAACTAACAAAATTCTGACAACATTGTTTAATATATAATTCAATTTTTTAAATTGCTTCTGCAGTGCAACAGTCAGTTCAATTCTATTACATCCTCACTAAAATTTTAATGAGAGCACACTGGATTGTCTGCTGCAGCTTTCAATATTTAAATTAACTACAACTTCACTAACTCACATTGAACTTCCTTTCACAACCACCCTCCCCATTACTGTGGTGTTTCACAGAGTCACTGACATTTTGCATACGTCTCCGCTGTATGTTACTATGATTTTTGGCTGTCAAAACACGTGAACAGTAAGCAGTAATAGTTGTGTAGCTGGCAGTAAATGGAGGGAAGATGAAAATACCTGATCTTTACACACTAATCTGCATTTTTCTTCAACAACACAGATTCATGCAATTTGGGGTCACCATTCAGAATCCAAGGATCACAATGGGATTCTATTGGAGGTGTCGTTGGTTGGCTATTGTATCCATAAATACATAGTTGTAAATGTATGTCTGTGTTGTTCCATTCCATGTCATTGTTTTAATAGAATGCTGTTTAAAATCAACATTTACCAATACCTTGGTCTCATTCTACCACAACTGTATTGTGGTAACAATGGTGGAAAATTTAATCAATACACAATCACAATATCACTAAACAACTCTCAATAAAAAATGTTGATCTAATACAACAGTTAATGAGCAGTTTGAAGAACTTGCTAGATACATTGATTTAAATGTTCTCAGGCAACTGACTGAAGGTCTACAGTAGCCTATTACTGAACTGAGCTCCTTGCTCCTTTCTTCTTCTTCTTCTTCTTAAGAAAGAAATGGATTCAAACTTCACTCCCGTACTTCCATTATTTTTACAGTGATACGATGATAGTTGACCAAGCTGACGTTGAATGTATGGGAAGTACTATATATATTCAAATTTGTGGGTTCCAGTTGCCAGACAAAATACCTTCTACAGGTGTCAGGCCTGAAAATTGAAAAATTGTGGAATTGAATGTTGGTTGGATCACAAAGATTTTTTAATTTGCCTTTCATTTCACCTTCACAGCTCAATGATTCATCAGGAACAATGTGTGGATCGGATTCCACGTTCAACTCAGTTCCCTTTCCCCCAGGTCAGGGACACCAAGTCATTCAAGTGGTATCCAACTGAAAACTTACACCAGGCCCTCGAGTCATAATAAAGAGCGATTTTTAAAAGGCTGTTATGTAAAAACACTTCATTAAATTTTTTTTATTCCATAATCTTAAAATATACAAAAAAACATTTTCTGCAATAGTAAAACATTGGTTATTTTTTGAAGATAACTCCAGTAAGATGGAATCCGCTTAGATGCACACATTCCTCCAGCTGGACCTTAAGTGACTCATCACACTGCGCAGCACTGCCAGTGCAATTTGAACAGCTTTCTGTCGGATCCGCTCTTTCAGGACTTCAATTGTTCAAGGGGGTGTTATCTTGGTAAACTTTGCTTTTCAGATAATCCCACAAGAAAAAGTCACATGTTGTGATGTCCGCTGAAGGAGAGGGCCATGCAATATCCCCATTTCAGGACTTCATATGATTTGGAAACAAATGACTGACAATATTCGTGCTTACTCGCGCAATGTGGGAGGTTGCTCGGTCCTGCTGGAAATAGTCTCATCGTTCACTTCGTAGTGTGCAAGTTGAGGAGTTTCCCAATAGGTCTGCATATCTCTGCAGAGTCACTGTTACAGCACTGGGGAGTCACTGTTACAGCACTGTCAAGGCCATCTACAAAAAAGTATGGCCCTATGACCCCGAATGAAAACATCGTGCACCACACAGTAACTTTTGCAGAGAGCAATGGTTGCTGATGCAGTTCTCTAGGATTAACGTCACTCCAAAATCGAAAGTTCTGCTTGTTCACATAACCAGAGAGATGGATGTGAGCTCCATCACTCATCCACAAATGGTTTACAATGTCCTCATCTTGATTAATCATGTAGAAATTTTTTTAGCAGAACTGGCTTTGGCTGACATAATCTGTTTCCTTAAGGGCCTGAACCATTTGGATCTTGTGGGGGTCAAAGTCCAAATCTTGGTGTAAAATTCTTCTTACCGTTCTGTTTAAAATCCCAATTGTAGCGCAACTCTTACATGTTCGATGTTTTCAGGTGTGTGTACAGTTTTTGGTCTCCCAGTTTCTTCTTTGTCGTTGACGTCTCTTCAAAGTTTTCAACCCATTTTTTATTGCACAGGCAGGTGGAAGCGGCCAATTCTGATGAATGTTGAAGTGGTTATGGAATGCATGAAGAGTTAGCTAGTACGAACTACTGTTTTCATAAAATGCTTTGACAGTGTACACACGATGCTGTGGTGTGCAGCACTCCAATATGACTAAATGATATTTCGCGCCAAACGTAACTGACACTACCCCCTCCAACTCTCTCCAATGCAGCTTGATTTGCATACTTTTTAGAATCGCTTGATATTTTGTCTCACTCTGTACTTTACACATAGCTTTTGAACTCGATGTTTTAAATAAACTACAATGTATGCATTGTGTATGTAAAGACAGCACAGAGGAAAGGTAAATCTGATTTAATAAACTGGTAATGATGATCTATTAGCCTTTTTTATGATGCCAAATTTCAATCTTGTTGATCTGTGTAATTCCATAATATGTACAACTAATCTCTAAACTGAGTCTCTTTCAAACAGTTTACCGAACACAGAGGTTTAGCTCAGTGTTCCACATAATATCACTGTCTCATCCACACAGCTTCATCAGTGCACAGAAATGAATTACACAAAAGATATAATTGTAAGTGTAGGCTTCTGTGGCCGTTGTCACTGCCAATAAATTTTTTGATTCAGTGTATGTGACCCCTCTGTCAATATATAAAATTCCTCAGGATGTTTTGCTTGAGGAAGGCCATTTACAACATTGGAGAATTTTATGTACTGACAATGTGGTCATATACCCTGAAAAATTTTATTGAGAAAAGATATAATTGTTTACAATTAAAACAAGCAAGCAGCCATCACTGCTATACAATTCATATCAAACAATATTGTGGTAACTCGAGCGAACATACAATACACCTGTTGTAAACAACAATATAATTGAATGGAGGATACCGACTTATTATGTGTTGCAATAACTATGTGATTGATGTATATGCCTTATAATCTATCTGGTAAAAAATGGTTGGTTTCAAAATTTTAATTCATAATGAATAAAACAAATTATGCATTTGAGGTTATGAACAATAGTCCTCCTGGAGCTTTGCGGATGCTGCACTGTGCACCCCAATCAACAGTACTCAGATCTGCTGACACAATTATTTCTCTTGAATAACTCACAGGTGGAAGCCATGACAATGGTGAGGTGCCACTTAAGTGCAGTAACACAGAATTACAGCCTGAAAGGTCGATTTGTTGAATGCACAACTGCAAAAGGCATCGTAGTGAAACAGATGTGAGAGCTGTGTTGCCTTGCAGACGGAGTCGCTTGAGGTTTGTTGCTTTTTGTAATGGCCTAAATTTGAAATGAGAAGAAAAAAATTAACTAATAGGCAATTTCAATAGGTTCTTTACTAAAGTCATGTTTATTATAACAGTTACTAAAAATTTATCAATTAGCACAATGATATAGCAGTCTTGTAGTTTTTACCTAAGTAGCTCCCATATATCTGTATCCTTTAAGTTACAGTTGGAGAGGTCTAAGCTTTCCAAATTCTCTGGCTCACAACCTGCACCACCCAGAAAGATAGCTAAATCCCGGGCAATCGCACTACAGCCATCTTCACATCCTGACTGTGTGCTACCCAAATTAAGTTCCTTTATTTTTACTGCAGATATTTGTTTCAGGAAGTCTCGAGCTCCTTCGAGACCAAGACAATTAAAACTTACATCCAGTTCTTCAAGTAACTCAACTGCCAAAAAAGAAAGGAAGAGAAAATGACAAATATGTACCAAACTATACAAGAGGTTAGTTAGAAAAGAACTTTTGCTGAGAACAATGTTCAGAAAACTACACCTTGCACAAGATTTTATAAAATACATTTTACTGCATAAAGCAAGAAGAATATGAAATGCCTATGTGTGATCAACTCATGAGACACCTCTTTGAAAAGATAAGACATTTTGATGTCACTTTTGTAACATTATTCTCTAACAAAGTCTGACTAAACAATTCATATTAGTAAAATAACAAACAAGATATCATCGACACTGGATTTTGGGGGGGGGGTCTTCACTATTGTTTATTAAATTTGACCTTAGTGACAATGGAAGTTAATTATGTTATGACAAAAAATTGTGTCAAATGATTTAAATCACTGACAGGTAGCTAATATAACTGGATAGACAAAAAAGCTGTTCACCTAGCAGTGACGGGAGAAAATACATAAAAGTTAGTGAAATGTGAAAGCTTTCAGAGCCAGTGGCTCCTTCTTCTGATGGAAGGGTTGAAGAGAAAGGAAGAAAGATGAAGGAAAAGGACTGGTGAGGTTTAGGAAATGGGGAGGATTACGGAAAAGTTGCCCAGGATGAGAAGGAAAAACTGAATCATATTGTATCATCTAATTATATTATATTTTCAAAAATTAATTATTTTTATTGGCAGGTAGCTAAGTTAGTCTTAAATGCAAACAGACAGCTTATTTTATTAAATACAGTTACATATAGAGGGTGTGTCTCCTAAGAGCCATTAGCCACATTTCTCTGGCACTTCAGCAGATATTTGCATTTTCTTTTTTGCAATCTATAGCTGGAGTCAGGACAAACAAATACTGATCATCAAGTCTTTCATGTGATGCCCAATGCTCATAGAAAAATAATGGTTCATTTCCTGTTACGAGCAAAATGATTTTTAAAGTGAAATTTGATGTGCCCATTTGATAGAGCAGTCCCTAATTAGCTTGGAAGACTACCCAGTTCTCCAGCAGTGACAGCACCAACCAGGCCCACGCTGATTGCTACTGCCACTCAGTAGCACTGCTTAGTAGTAACTGCTGTTGGAATACTGGTTATTCACCATGTTTTACTGTCACAATTTGTTTGGGCGGCATCCAGCTACAGACTGCAAAAAATAAATTGCAAATATCTGCCAAAACACCAGAGAAAATCTCCCTGACAACTCTTAGGAGAAACACCCTGTATCTATATATAGACTTGTAGCAAAAATAGTATAGACTAACAATATACTTTCTGCCTACATTAAACTACTTTTCATTTTTTACATACTCATTAGAAAATGGGAAGTCTGTACCCCTGTACAAAAATTAACAACAGTAAAGAGTTGGCAAAGTAACTGTTTATAATACTTCACACAAATGATACATGGAACAATTATATGGAACTGATGACAGAAATTTTTTGTGATGGTACTAAAAACCCAAATATGAAAAGCAAATCTTGATTTGTATTGACACAAAATTACAAATCACAGGACTGAAATTATTGCACATGTTAACAGAAAGTGAGTTGAGTATACTGTAAAAAAAAAAAAAAAAAAAAAAAAAAAAAAAAAAAGGTGTGTCCATAATTTGATAAAAAATTTAAATTATGCAATCAGAAGTTTAATTTATCAAACAAGGATATACATACGGCATTGATGCATATTTTCAGGTCCGCTAGTAAGTGAGCAAGCATGAAGATTCAGGGAAGTTAAGCTAGATAATGATGTGAATATCACTTGAAGGTGCTTCACAGCCTCCTGTCCCAAGGGATTGCAGCTCAGATTCAATCGATGGAGGCCCTATAGTGTTAAAAATTTCATTAATCATTTATACATAGGCAAACAGCAAATGAAAATCAATTGGAAAGATAAGCATTGTTTGGTTATTTAGGAATGACACAACTTTTTTGTAGATTTAAAAGAAAAACAACACACAACAACACACACACACACACACACACACACACACATACACATACTATTTCATTGGAAGTCAACAGAATAACGCTTAACAACGATAATAAAATTTTCATTGAGGCCAAAATGCAAAACAATTAGTGCCTGGTAAGCCAAAGATATTTAAATGTCAGTGAAGTTATTATATAAAACTTTTCACAATGCAAAAATTTAACATTCTCCCTTGTTTAATAACTTACAGACTCTCGTATTTTTCCATAACTTCCTTAGTCGGACCGCAAATAATGGGTTTCTTGATAAATTTACAAGTTAATTTTCTGTATCTACACTTGAAATGTTAACTTCACCAGCTGTAACTAATTCTCAAACACGGAATATGTTTTGTCCATCGGTGAAATTCAAGATTCTGTGCGAGTCAAACAGCAGCTTCATTGTCCACTCTTAGACAAGGTTTCTAATCCTTTATCTGGCGAAGTTCAGTTAAAAGTCTCTTCATCTACACCATTTCTCACGCTGCTTCACTAACCACTGCAACTTCAGCTTCTGTAGTAGAGGTTGCAAGGGAAGTTCGTAGCTGACTCATCCAACTGACAGGTGCACCAAAGTACAGGCAGAGAACACCTGAGGTAGATCTTCCAGTCCCGAAATCACTTCCGTGATCAGCATCATTAGAACAGTCAAGAATGTCTTTGTCTTCACCGTTTTTTTAAATAAGTCCATAGTCATATGTGCCTCTCAAATACTGAAAAATTCTTTTTACCCTTATTACATTACATTCTGTTGGATTTTCAAGACATCTAGATACTCCTCCAACAGCATATGCTATTGTCTCGTCTTGTCCCACAAATCAGATACATCAGGAATCCCAACCAGAGTTGCCACAAGTTTCCTCAAGTGAAATTCCCTTATATTTCCCCGATTTACGGACAAGTTTTAGGATTTTTCCCGACAAATTTTGAGATTTCAAGGGTAAGTGAAGACGTACGTTGACAACCTGTCTTTGCATCTATGGTACAAGAAAAAATAGTGCAAACGAGGAAATATCTAAAAAAAAATTGCGAGCAGATGGCGTTCCCTGATGTGAGCAAAAATCTTAAGTACTAACATCAACATCTTTTGTAATGAACTGTTTTTAGATGGAGGAAGTAAGCCAAATGGTGTATGTGTGATGTTATTTTATTTCAACAAAACGAAACACATCTGGTGACAAAAACATGCATTTCCTTGGAGTCAGAAGACAGATTTCAAATACCTTCACTGATTTCAGAAATAACCTCAGAAAAAAGTAGGCCTGTTGAAAGAAGTGTATAAGGTAGAGGATAATTGTGTAAACCAACACTGTAGGTGACCGACAATGGAATGTTGGTTCTACTGTGTTCGTTATTGTCAGTTATTACCCACTGTGTTATATCTATTATTTCAGGTATTCCGTGATTTTTCTTTCGAGAAATATAAGAATATATAGTGTACAAACTGCCAGCGACTGACACAATTTTCTTCTTCTTAACGTCTATACTTTCTAACATATAAACTGCTTTTGAAGTACCAGACTGTACTAGAACAAATAGAAAGTCTATAAAATGCCACATGATACAACGTACTTGTGGTGAGACATTTGCAATTCCTGAAAACCATCACCCATGGCCTCTGGCCTGCTGAGGACCACCACAGTCCTGGGTCCATGGATAAACCATGAAACAGACCCGGCCTGAGGGCAGGTCGGTGAGACTACATTCAATGCACATTAGTGGGAAGCGAATGGCTTCTGATCGGCAGGCCCGATCCATTACAGATACCTGCAGAAACATCCTGTGGTTTTAGCACGGAAATCCACTCATGTGGCCAACAATTCACAAGCCACAGACAGCATGTTGATGAAATGAGACCGCGGTGATCAATACATGCAACAGATAATTTGCTCAAGTACTCTGAGAATCAATAATAATGAGGACAGGTCACAACTCATCATAAAGATGATTGCTGAGCCACAGACAGGCCCATAGAAAAGACAATCATCCTCTCTCAACTAAATTTTCAGCCATAGCTTTCGTCAGAAAACAAGAGCACATGCACATTCACACAATCACTCAGACAAAACTCATGCACACATGATCATTGTCTCAGGCTGCTGCATCAACAATCTCTGAGAATCAGGTCCAAACAAACCACTCCTCATACTTCCCATTGGCGGCTGCAAGGCTAGTGACAAGCAGTAGTAATGAGGGAGTATAGAAGCAGCCCATGTACTCAGCTGCACCCAGTTAGTGATGATGCATGACACCTCGGTAAACAAACCATTTCATCTACTGAGACAAAAACAAGATTTTTCCAGTGGTTTTCTTCCCCCCTAATTTCCCTGATGTGTTTGAAATTATCTGATATTCCCTGATTCCCAGAACCTGTGCCAACCCTGCCAACTGATCATCTCTAAGGATATTCAGCGTTCAAAGGTTTGTCTTCTGTGCCACCGTCCTTTGTAATTGGAGCGGTTATAGCTCTACAATCTCTCATGCCACAGTGCTTCAAAACCTTCTTGGTGCAGTGAGTCTGACTGACTTGAATTGACCCATCTTCTTTTCTATCAATTTCAAAGCCAAAGAAATATGATGCTGGCTTTGATTTTATTTTGAATTCTCTTTCAAGATTTCCAATATATTTTTTAAGTTCACTGTCATTGTTTGCCACAATCAATCCATCATCAACATCAAGTACGAAGAAAACCTTGTAAGAGTCTTTCTGTCTCATAAAGAGACAAGGAGCAGCTTCACTTCTTTTAAATCCTAATTCCATCACATAATTAGTGAATCCCTCATTACAGCAGTGGGTGCATTTTTCAGGCCATATAAGCTTTTCATTAATCGACATACCTGCCGAGAACCATCATTACAACCTTCAGGGTGTCATAAATGTAATTTCCTTCAGGTGGCCATAAAGAAAGGTGGTAGTCACATCTATATGTGCAGTGTTCACCTTATCTTTAGCTGCAACACTGAGTAATGTTCGAGTAGTCAACATCTTTGCCACAGGGCTGAAAGTCTGTTCATAATCAATCCCTTTCTTTTGAGGAAATCCTTTGATAAGCAATCGTGCTTTGAATCTGTCAACCAGCATATAAGCATTAGTCTTTAGTTGACATATCCACTTACATGGAATTGTCCTCTTTCCAGGAGGCAAATCTTCCACAGTCCACATCCATTTTCTTGATGTCCTGCCAATTCTTGATCCATTGCTGCTTTCCAGTCATCTCAGTCATCTCTTTGACTCAGATTCTGGTTCCTTATAGATCATTAACTGCATTACATAGTGTTGGACTCCTTTCGGACATTTTAGCATTAAACGTTCATGCAATTGTGGCCTAATTTTTCCACCATCAGATTGTTCTAATCTCTCTTCAGTTTCATCCTGTAAATCATCATAATTATCAAACTCAATTTGTTCTAAATTCGCTTCTGTTTCGCCCTGTAAATTATCATAATTATCAAACTCATTTCCTCTTGGAAACTTAATTTCACTTTGCTCCTAATTTTGTCTGATGACTCTGAGATTTCCAATGAGACATCAAGATCCATAGGAACTACTGGATTTTCCTTTTGCATTATTTTCTCTTCAAAAATAACATGCTGTGATCTCATTAACTGACAATTTTCTTACACCAGAGCCAATAACCATCGCCATGGTCATAGCCAATCAGAATCCCTTTTATTGCTTTTTGATCCATTTTCTCCCATGATTGTTTTGGAACATCATAACATTTAAACCCTATTATATGTAGGTGCTTCATGCCAGGCTTCTTTCGATACCACATTTCATATGGAGACATCCTTACAATACTGGACGGTCCCGTTTGATTCAGGATGCATGCTGCAGAATTTTTATCATTTCAGCTCAAAATTACTGAGGAATGTTTCCATGAGCATGCATCATAGCCCTGGCTGTTTCAACAAGAGTACGATTTTCTCTTTCACTGCATCCATTTTGCTGCGGTGTGTATGGAAGATTAAAATGTTGTAAAATCTCCCTTGTCTGCTTATTGTTGAACTCTCCTCCATTATCACTTAAAGAGGTTTTTAACTGTATACACAGCAGTCTTTCTTTCAGTTATGAACAGTCTTAATTTATTATGAACTGATTTTTCCCTGTCGAAATAAAATTTCTTGATCACATGATTTGGCTTCTTACAGTAATGACAGACAACTTTCTCTTCCCACTATAGTTGCATAGGAGACAGTTTCAATGACTTACTTATAAGAGCCTCTTGAGGTGTAGAATCTCTTCCTTTATTCGACAATGCTTTCTCATATGCACAAAGTTGAGCTGCCAAGTTATCAACGGTCTATCACTTTTTGACATAAGCATCCAACTGGATTTAAATGAAAAATACTCATCGGGTAGTGTGCCTACAATTTTACAGATTAAAAATAAATTGGGTAATTCCAGATTTCTACATCTTTGGCCTTTTCTTGCTTCAAACCATTCCACACATTTTTCAGTTTCATATATGAGTTGCTACATCATCCCTAGAATGTTTCACATATCCAAAAAATCTTAAACAAAGGTAATAAACTTTATCTTCCAAAACACTATCAAATAATTTACACAATTCTGCTCATACTTCTCGATATGTATCAGACACTTTATTTTCTGCAATGTTTCCTCAATCATATTCATAGTCTATACAATTAAAGCATTGCTGTTAGCCTTAAGATAATTATTTGGTTTGTTTTTATATGTCTCTCTTTCTTGAGCAGTGGCATCTTCTACCAGTTCTACAGGTTTAACTAACCCACCTTCAATAATATCAAGTGCTCCAGGAATACCATGTGGACAGATATTTGCTTTGTATTTCAATTTGATTGCCCTTCCAGTAAATCAATGTATATTACTGTTGCCGAATCCATAGTCGAACTTCACTCCAAAAGTAACACTGATGTACAAAGTTGCAATATGCGAATTTCAAAATTTACACTTCATTTACATTTTCCTGCAGTAGTGCACCTGGGCCCATAACCTGTTTGGTTATTTAGGAATGATACAAGTTTTTCACAGAAAAAAAAAATTTTAAGTGAAGTTATTGAATTAAACTGTTCACAATACAAAACTTTACCAGGCATATGTTATAAAGATTTTACAAGCTCTTAGTAGATCTTTCTCAATTTCAGAAGAAAGAGAACAAATTACAAAACGTGCACACAATTAAAGACTTTTATAGTGAACTATACTCTCTATGCTGAAGGAAAAAAATTCTATGAATTTCAGGATGTATTTCCATTGTGTGTTATGAAAATACACTCCTGGAAATGGAAAAAAGAACACATTGACACCGGTGTGTCAGACCCACCATACTTGCTCCGGACACTGCGAGAGGGCTGTACAAGCAATGATCACACGCACGGCACAGCGGACACACCAGGAACCGCGGTGTTGGCCGTCGAATGGCGCTAGCTGCGCAGCATTTGTGCACCGCCGCCGTCAGTGTCAGCCAGTTTGCCGTGGCATACGGAGCTCCATCGCAGTCTTTAACACTGGTAGCATGCCGCGACAGCATGGACGTGAACCGTATGTGCAGTTGACGGACTTTGAGCGAGGGCGTGTAGTGGGCATGCGGGAGGCCAGGTGGACGTACCGCCGAATTGCTCAACACGTGGGGCGTGAGGTCCCCACAGTACATCGATGTTGTCGCCAGTGGTCGGCAGAAGGCGCACGTGCCCGTCGACCTGGGACCGGACCGCAGCGACGCACGGATGCACGCCAAGACCGTCGGATCCTACGCAGTGCCGTAGGGGACCGCACCGCCACTTCCCAGCAAATTAGGGACACTGTTGCTCCTGGGGTATCGGCGAGGACCATTCGCAACCGTCTCCATGAAGCTGGGCTACGGTCCCGCACACCGTTAGGCCGTCTTCCGCTCACGCCCCAACATCGTGCAGCCCGCCCCCAGTGGTGTCGCGACAGGCGTGAATGGAGGGACGAATGGAGACGTGTCGTCTTCAGCGATGAGAGTCGCTTCTGCCTTGGTGCCAATGATGGTTGTATGCGTGTTTGGCGCCGTGCAGGTGAGCGCCACAATCAGGACTGCATACGACCGAGGCACACAGGGCCAACACCCGGCATCATGGTGTGGGGAGCGATCTCCTACACTGGCCGTACACCACTGATGATCGTCGAGGGGACACTGAATAGTGCACGGTACATCCAAACCGTCATCGAACCCATCGTTCTACCATTCCTAGACCGGCAAGGGAACTTGCTGTTCCAACAGGACAATGCACGTCCGCATGTATCCCGTGCCACCCAACGTGCTCTAGAAGGTGTAAGTCAACTACCCTGGCCAGCAAGATCTCCGGATCTGTCCCCCATTGAGCATGTTTGGGACTGGATGAAGCGTCGTCTCACGCGGTCTGCACGTCCAGCACGAACGCTGGTCCAACTGAGGCGCCAGGTGGAAATGGCATGGCAAGCCGTTCCACAGGACTACATCCAGCATCTCTACGATCGTCTCCATGGGAGAATAGCAGCCTGCATTGCTGCGAAAGGTGGATATACACTGTACTAGTGCCGACATTGTGCATGCTCTGTTGCCTGTGTCTATGTGCCTGTGGTTCTGTCAGTGTGATCATGTGATGTATCTGACCCCAGGAATGTGTCAATAAAGTTTCCCCTTCCTGGGACAATGAATTCACGGTGTTCTTATTTCAATTTCCAGGAGTGTATTTTGAATAGTGCAAAAGTATTTCAGTGGTTTATTCAACTTTGATGCTATCTATAATACTTGGCTTGCTTTTTTAATTTCATGTTTGTTCATCTTAATGGATTTATTGCATAACTTTCATGATTTCTATTTTTTAATGTTGACTGGTGTAACTGAAGCTGAACACAATGTGTTTCGAAAGCTACATTTCTTTTGGGTTCATTAAAGGGTAGCCCAGGATCAACATACAATTAGATGAACGTGAGAAATTTCCCAGACCTGTATTTGAATCGGATGGTAGAATCAACATTTAGCACCCCTGACCTGCACCAAGTTAATCCTCATCTCACCTGTTTGTCATAATTATGCATCGTGCCAACTGGACTGTAGAATTCGTAGCTATGTGACTGGATGTGACAGTGTATTGCACCCACATACTTAGACAAGGTCCTAGTCACAAAGAGCACATCATTTAGGCCTTGAAATATCATACTTCTTTCCCTCTCTTTAAATTTTTTTAACTGATATGAGTGGGATTAAGTATAGGTGTACACACCTATAATATAGTATGGCTGTGTTTCTCCAAGTGCACTACAACAGCTCTGTCATTTAAATCTGCATGCAGAATCTGCAAGTCATCACAAGTCGTCTTTTTCCACAGACTAATGGTAAACCACTGTTGTGATTTCTTCACGCATCAAGAGGAATGGCAACCCTATGGGAAAAGGGGGCTAACAACTGGCACATCTATTGCTGCTCTGTCTGTGTGTTGAGAATTGGTGACAGATTCCATGCAGTGGGGTGTTAGGCTGGATCCTTTCTACAGCTCAGTAAGGGTTGAACGAAGCGACTGATTGAAGGCAATATTTCAGCAGTTACGTAAAGGTTCATATCCATCTTGACTACAGATCAGCACCGAAACTGCAGCCACGCAAAGGAATTGGCATAATTTTCTGTGAACCGAGTGACAATGAAGAAAACCCAAGACAGATAGTGCCTGCTAAAGCTGCAGTATTTCTCATCACAATTGGCAAAGTTAAATCAGCAGTTCAGTGATGTCACGAACAATGATTGTTTTAAATCTGAGAGAATTATGTAATTAATAACAAATCTGTATCCAGATTCCAGGAGGGGGCAAGTGACCACTCTTGCTCCCACCTCCCGCCCAATCTCCCCCAACCCTTGCTGGCACCTATCATTCCATGTATGGAATAAGCAGGGTAATTTTTACACATTAAACTGTCCGAAGTTTAGAAAATTTTTCAGGATTATCATATGTACCCATATCTGCATGACAACAATACAATCTAATGAAATATACTTACTGCTGAAATGTACCATTTGGCTCAGTTAGCAGCAATCTGGCAGGACAATTTTAAGTTCTTTCTTACGTTAGTTTGTGAGGATCCTGTATCCTCCCATATTAATACATTAGTTATTCTTTGTGACATTTGTCAAAGATTATCAATTAGCTTCATCACAGATTATGTATTATATTGCTGCAGCTGCCACTGCTTTGGCAAAGTTCAGCATTTTAGAGTAATCTGTGCCCACTGCCAAGGCCTTCAGATATAGCGATTACTGTTGCTCCACATGCAGGTGTTTTGCATTGCACAGTCACTACAGTTCGGAATTGGTTCGAGTTAGTCATTGGTCAGTCCCACTTGTTAATGTGTTTACAGGCTAATTATCTGCACTGCTTTATATGCCCGTAAGGTTTAAGTGTGAACCGCAGCACCATAAACTTAGCTAAAACTGGGTGTAGGTAAATTGATTGAAATGAGCAATGATTCTGTGAAAAACTGTAAAGTTTGTGATTCACTAATGATCTCAATCAAATGTGCCGTTGTCAGAGTCCATAAATTACCAAAGAAAGAAAATATCTCATTAGCTCCTTTGAGTTGAGAGCGATACAGTGGCATTATTTAATGTAAGCCAAACTACAAGATGTCAACATATATATGGAGACCAGTTCAAGGAGGTCATATACTGCAAACTTTGGATCCAGAGTCCAATTACCAACAGAAATGCACAGTGAGTAAGCTGAGATTTTCAGCAACACCTAGCTTTTCATGCAGTGTTGAAATAGAGAAAAGATACACACAGTGGACTATTCTGTGTGCAGTATAACAATGGCAAGTGAAACAGAGAATGGTGATGTAAGTAATGGAGATGACTGTTGATCAGGATGGTTTTGATATGGAACCTATTCATGTATCAGGATTAATTAACAAAATTCAAACTGTACAAGCAATTGAAAATGAAAGTTGAAATCTGACTATGAACACTGAATCATAAGAGGCACTGGTCAGCAACAATCAAGTTGAAAACATAGGGAGGGTGGGCATGTTAATGCAGTTGTTACAAAAAGTGGTCGCAGGTTTCAGACCAGATATTCAGAAGTTAACCGATGGTAATCACAATTTGAATAAAAGTCTAGATGATCATGAGCAAAATTTGAACAAAGAACTAGATAATCATGAAAGAAAAATGAAGGCAGATAACCAATGACTGAGTCAAGAATTGAAGGTAGATAACCAATGACTGAAAATAGTTTTGAACAAAATATTGACACACCTGCCAACTTTCAAAAACAAAAAAATCAGAAATATGAATGACCTAAAACAGTGGCTCATTTTTAAATAACCTTAAAACAATTGATGTGTGCCTTTCTGAATCATATCACAAAGCTACACAACAGCTATAAAAATGTAAATGAAAACACTAGAACTACCCAAAATGTTGATTCGTAAAACAAGGGAAAGTCAACCACTTACCTACAGCGGACTGGTGCGTAATCCACAGAAATATGCAATAGAAAACAGTTAACTTGCAATTTATTTCTGTTACATCACTTCGATCATAAGCTTTAATGCTCTTGTTTCTAACTTTTTAAAATTATGTAAATTTTCTATTACTTGTTTCTGTGCATCCCACAACTTCCTAGCTCTACAGCACTTGAAGGGCCTTGGCCTGCTCTATGACATCACTCCATTTATCCTTGTCCAGCATCTTGCTTCTCCATCCTCTGACACCAATAATTTTTAAATCCTACAGTATGTCATCCAAGTAACAAAGTCTTGGTCTTCCCCTGCTTCTTTGTCCCACTGGGTTTTGCAACAGTGCTGTTTTTGTTGGGTTCTCATGTGCCACACGAAAAACATGGTCAACTCATTTCAGGCAGTTTATTTTAATTACCTTTATTATTTCAAGACCTTTGTATAATCCTCCGTCTTCATTAGTTGCCCCATATATTTTGTGTAACACCTTTTGTTTAAAATATTCTATGAGCTCTTCACACCCATTATATCAGTGTCCCAGTTTCTGAGACATATGTTCATACTGGAAGTATTAAAGTTTTATTCAGTTGACGATTTGTTCTTCTGGACTGATTCTTGGACTAAGTTGTGAAGACAGACCATAATAGCATTTCTTCGATAGGTGGATGTGCTGCTTTATTTCCTTACTAATATCGTTCTGTGATGTTACCAGTGTTCCTAGACAGACAAATTCACTAACAGATTCTAATTGCACTTGGTAAATTTCTAAAACTGTAGTCTGGTCGTATTATTCGCATGCATCTGGTTTTACTGATGTTCACTTCCAGTGCCATTTCTATTGCTGTTATCACTAGTGCCCTATATGTTTCTTTAGCAGCTAGTTCTGTTATTGCAATAATATCCACATCATCTGCATAGGGCAGAAGCTGCAGCATTCTATTGTATATTGTGCTTGTTGTGTTGATTTGAGCTGTCCTTATTACCTCCTCTAGTGCAATGCTGAAAATCACATATGAAAGTGCATCCCCTTGCCTCAGTCCACAGTTAGTTTCAAAATTTAGTACTAAATTTCCTTGGGTCCATACTCTTCAATCTATTTTCCCCAAAATCAAACATATGAGGTGTATTAACTGTTTATGGTATGCCCAGTTCATTCATGTCTTCAAGAGGCTTACTTCTTTTTAAAGTGTCATTTGCAGCTTTAAAATCAACAAATATATTATGTGTTTCTATATTGCATTTGGTCAATAGTTGACTTGCCAGATCTAAAGCCTGCCTGATATCTCCCAACCACTTTTTCTGCAAAAGAATTTACACAGTCACAAAGCATGGAGGAGAATACTTTATATGCGGTATTTAATAATGTTATTCCCCTATAGTTTTACATTCCAGGATGTCCCCTTTCTTATGCACAGCACGTATCACACCAATATTCCAATCATTTTGGATGACTTTTTGCTTCCACTTATCTGAGATGCATCCAACTAAATTTTCTCCACCACATTTAATAAGCTCAACTGGCAGGCTGTCATTGCCAGGTTACTTATTGTTGGCTAGTTTCTTTACTGCTAGCCGAACCTCTTGTGTTGAGGGCATCCCATTTTCCTCTTCTTCCACTTCTTGATTTTCAGTTAGCTCACATGTGTCAGTATTCACGGAGTCTGATAATTCCTTAAAAGTACTCTGTCCAACAACGTAACACTCCTCCTTGCGATGCTACTAGTTCACAATTTTTCCCTCTATACTGTGTTGCTTTGCTTGAAATTCTTTTCTAAGGTTATTGACCTTTCTGTAGAATTTACTGCTTTCATTAGTGGGTATTCAATGTCCTGCAACTGTCTTTCGTTAAAGCTTCTCTTCTTTGCTTTCAATATCTGCTTTTTTGCACACCTTTTTTTCTATACAGTCAACCACAAGCATTCTCATTCTTCTGGCCTGCATCTTTTTATATGCTTCATTATTTGTTCTTGTTGTCTCCTCATACTCTTCATGATACCATTCATTCCTTCTGGTCTATTGTTCCTCTGGTACTGTGTGCTGTGGAATTTGAATCTCTGCCAGACGTCATGGACGTCAAAGACCCCTAGAGGTCTCTGCACCACCGCGCTGTAAGCTATGGCGGCGCACGTTACCTGGCCCGCAATTAGTGTGAGGGCGCCACAGTGGAACACGTGGTTCCAGCGGCCAATAGCGGCACCCTCGATAGCGTACTTAAGCGCCTCCCTCTCGCTTAGTCAGCCCTTCTAATCTCGAGTACGTCTGTGGACACATCGTCTCACGTTAGACAGCTTACTTACTTTCTTGTTGTGTGTACAAGTGGATGTGTTTTTTAGGTTTCCTTGTGGCTCCGTTCTTCGATCTTGTTGTTGTTTGTTCTGTCCTTCGTTGGTCGTGTCCGTCCCCTCCTTTTATGTTGTTGTTCGCGGGCCTCTCTGCGGGTCCCGCAGCGCTTGCCGTCATTTACACCTCGCGACCGTCCCAGACGAAGTTGCAACATTTTTGGCAACGAGGATGGGATTCGCCCTTCAGGTCGTAATGTGGCGGCTATTGAGGCCATTCTTCGTCCCAAGGACCTATCTGTACTGCAGGTGTTTTTGGGCAAGGTTACTTATTACTTAAAGTTCTTGCCCCAGGCTGCCTCCGTTACTTGGACTCCTGCCTGTGACACAGGCTTTTCTCCATTTAAAGGCAATGCTGAATTCCGGCCCTTGCCTTACTTCCTTCTCTCTGGACCGCTCCTTGGTCGTGGCGGCTGATACATCGGCATACGGCATTGGGGCCGTCCTCGCGCACCGGCATGCCAATGGCTCCGAACAGCCCATCGCTTACGCCTCTAAGACGTTGACCCCAGCACAACGGAACTACTCCCAGATTGAAAAGGAGGCCCTGGCGATCGTGTTCGCCGTCAAAAAATTTCATACCTATCTCTTTGGGGCAAAGTTCTCCCTCCTGACGGACCATAAACCCTTGGTTACACTTTTCGGACCCCACTCTCACCTTCCAGTGCAGACAGCTCAACATCTCCAGCGCTGGGCATTGTTTTTACTTAATTACGCTTACACCATCCGGTATAGGCCCACCAGCCACCATGCTAATGCGGACACTTTGTCACATCTCCCAGCAGGCCCCGATCCTGCCTTTGACCAACAGGAAATCCTCTGCTTTCACATTGATTCCGCCCGCCGGGATGCGCTGGACAGTCTGCCTCTTACGGCTGCTCACATTGCTGCAGCTACCTGCTGCGACCCTGTCTTGCGGCAGGTTCTCAACTACGTGGTCCACAGGTGGCCATCCTATGTTACTCGTCGGATGCAGTCCAATTTCAGCCCTTGGCGCCACCTGTCCCGCAGGCTCTCCGTGGTCGATGATGTCCTTCTGTTGGCCATGGAGTCGGTTGCCCAACGGGTGGTCATCCCTCCGGAATTGCGGCTTTGGGTGCTCAGTCTGTTACACCACGGGCACTGGGGTATGTCCCGTATGAAATTTTTGGCTCACCGGCATGTGTATTGGCCTGGCATCAATGGCGATATTGGGCACCTGGTCAGTGGGTGCACCGTCTGTGCGCATCACCAGGCAAGCCCCCCTCAGTCGTCTGCACCCTGGCCTGTGCCTCGCCGGCCCTACGATCACATCCATATTGATTTTGTGGGCCCATTTTTGGTGTCCATGTGGTTACTCATCATTGATGCCTACTCCAAATACCCATATGTTGTCCGCATGGCATCCGCTACCACGGAGGCAACACTCACGGCCCTGGCCCAGGTTCTCTGCATTGAGCGCCTGCCACACACGTTGGTCTCCGATAATGGTCCCCAATTCACGGCGTCGTCCTTCCACGACTTGTGTCAGGCCAATGGTATCAAACATATCTGTAGCCCCCCTTTCCACCCTTCGTCCAATGGCGTGGCAGAGAGGCTTGTCCGCACTTTTAAACACCAGTTGACTGAGGCAGTCGACACATCTCCGACCACATCGGCCGTCACCCTCTTTTTGAGCACCTATCGCACTATGCCAATTGACGGACGCAGTCCGGCAGAGCTCCTTCATAGGCAACAGCCGCGGACCATGCTCCACTTGCTGATGCCACCCTCCTCCCACCCCCACTCCTGGCCCTCACAGCGGTATGCCCTGGCACGGCCGTGTGGGTCCGCGAGTATGGGCGCAAGGTTGGTTGGACACCTGCCACGGGCGTAGCGGCCCATGGCCGGTGACTTTGGTGCAGACGTCGAAACAGTTGGAGCGCCGCCACCTCTTTCCCTACTTCCTTCAGGTACGGACGTGGTCCTTGAGTCACTGTCCTTGTCCCCGGTTGCTGTCTCCCTGCAGGCCTGCTGCCGGCCCTCTCCGCCTCCGGGTGGATAGGCGGCTCCCTCCCCCACCCAGGATTCTGGATTGGCTGTCATGGATACCTCGGACGTCCCTTCCTCGCCGCCACTTGTGGTTGATGCACCCAGTTCCTCTTCCCACTGCCGTCCACCTCGGCACCGTCTGGGGCGTTTCCACCCCTATGGACAAGTTTCAGCGGGGAAGGATCTGATACCACTCACCGCGGAATTTGAATCCCCGCCAGACGTCATGGACGTCGAAGACCCCTAAGAGGTCTCTCCACCATCGTGCCGTAGGCTGTGGCGGCACGCGCCTCCTGGGCCGCTTTTAGTGTGAGGGCGCCACAGTGGAACATGTGGTTCCAGCGGCCAATAGCAGCGCCCCGATAGCGTACTTAAGCACCTGCCTCTCACTCAGCCAGCCAGTCTAATCTCGTATACGTCTGTGGACACATCGCCTCGAGTTAGACAGCTTACTTACTTTCTTGTTCTGTGTACAAGTGGACTTGTTTGTTAGTTTTCATTGTGGCTCCGTTCTTCGATCTTGTTGTTTGTCCTGTCCTTCATTGGTTGTGTCCATCCTCTCCTATTGTGTTGTTGCTCGTGGGCTTCTCCATGGGTCCCGCTGTGCTTGCCGTCATTGCCACCCCGCGACCGTTCTGTTCACAGTTACAACAGTTCCACACCAATCACTTCCACTGCAGCAGTCTGTACTTCGTTTCTGATTTTGTTCCACTGCTCATTTATGTTATGATTATAGTTCTGTGGGATCCCTCTCAACCTATTTTCCGAATTAGTAGCTTGGTACTCAGCCTTCATTGGGTTCTTAAGTTCTTGGGATGTTATACTTATTTTGTCATTCTTGCCTTCCTTGGGTTCTTAAGTTCTTGGGATGTTATACTTATTTTGTACAACAGAACCATGCCAGGTATCTACTAATATATGATAAATTTGGTTTATAATAGTGTTGTCTAGTGACACTCAGGTCATTTTGCATACATTCGTATTGTGGAACCACACAGTATAACTGTCATGTTAAGTGATGCAGCAAAATTCCATTGTTATTACTCTCTTTACGGACCCTGTATTTACCAAGGGCAGGGGAGAAAACCAGTGCCTGCCCTACCTTAACATTAATGTCTCCTATCATCATTTTTACATGACTTTTTTGGACACTGTTGATAAGCTTGTTCCAGTTGTCCACAGAAGATCTCCTTCTGTCTTCTCCTCTAACAGGGGAATGTGCATTTAGGGGGACTGTACTTAACATAATTTCCCCTTTAGTCACATATAACATATCGCAGCATGTGGTGGCGTTACTCCGTACTGAATTTCCACAGTCACAGTGCATGTACAGGTCTGTTGATTGGTTGGTTAGTGGGATTGAAGGGACCAGACTACTAGGGACATCGGTCCCTTTTTCCACGAACTTGAAACACCCACAAAGAATAAGAACAAACAATGGAGATGACAAGATGACACAGGACAAGAAAGACACAGGCAGAGACCAGAAAAAAGGAATTAAAATCACACCGAGTGTGACAGTGGTTGGCCGACCGTAGAAACAAAGCCAACCACCAAGAAACACACTAAAAATCCCAGTCCAATATCGTAGGCCAAAGGCCAGACTCAACAACAACAACAAAGAAAAAAGACAAACACTTAGATCAAGCAATAAAAACCCACTGCATGAATAAAACTAAAAACTAAATCTGCCATCGCAATATCATTTGAAAAAAGTGCAGGAAGCATATCAGGCAGCGCAAACGTCTGCCTGAGCGGAGTTAAAAGTGGGCAGTCCAACAAGATGTGGACCACCGCCAAAGCTGACCCCCAGCGACATAAGGGTGGGTCCTCATGGCACAATAAATAGCTGTGTGTTATCCAGGTGTGGCCAATGCACAGCCGGCAGAGGACAACAGAGTCCTTGCAAAAGACCTGCAAGGAAGAGTGCCACCCACCGGTATCCTCCTCGATGGCCCACAGTTTGTTGGGGGAAGGAAAGGTGCGCCATTCTTCACCCCAGGTGGGAAGTACCTTCTGCCTCAAAACTGACCTGAGGTCACTCTCCGAAAGGCCAATTTCCAAGGCTGGTGCACCGACAGCCTGCTTGGCCAGCGTGTCAGCACGTTCATTTCCCGGGATGCCGACGTGACCCGGGGTCCACACAAAGACCACAGAGCGGCCGCAACGGGCAAGAGTATGGAGGGACTCCGGGATGGCCATAACCAGACAAGAGTGAGGGAAATACTGGTCGATAGGTTGTAAACCACTCAGGGAGTCACTACAGATAACAAAGGACTCACAGGAGCGGATATACCCTAGGGTGTGAGAGATGGCGACCAGATCGGCAGTGAAAACACTGCAGCCAGCCGGCAATGAGTGTTGTTCATAATGATATCCTAGAGAAAGAGCATAACCAACACGACCAGCAACCATCGGACTGTCAGTAGAGACCACGTCAGAGCTTTGAAATGCGGCAAGGACTGAAAGAAACCAGCGGCGGAGGGCCTCAGGAGGGACTGAGTCCTTCGAGCCCTGTGCCAAATCGAGCTGAAGGCATGGGTGGGGCACACACCACAGAGGGGTCCGGAAAAGAGGTGGAAGAGGGAAAACCTCAAGCCCAGAGAGAAGAGCTCTGACGCAAACTGCGATCTTACACCCTGACCGGGGCCACCATTCTGGAAGATGGACGACCGACTGAGGGAACAGGAGATGATAATTGGGATGCCCAGACAAACTACAAACGTGTGTAGCATAAGTGGCCAGTAATCGTTGGCACCAGATCCGCAATGGAGGGACACCCGCCTCTACAGGTATGCTGTTGACAGGGCTTATCCAGAAAGCTCCAGTGGCGAGTCAGATCCCGCTGTGAAGGATGGGGTCAAGCAACTGCATTGTGGAAGGTGATGCCAAACTGTAAGCCAGACTCCCATAATCTAGACGAGATTGAATTAACACCTGGTACAGCTGTAGAAGGGTAGACCAAACGGCACCCCAGCTGGTATGACTCAAGCAACAAAGAGCGTTAAGATGCCCCCAGCATGTCTGTTGAAGCTGCCGAATATGAGGGAGGCAAGTCAACCGAGTATCAAAACCAGATCCCAAAAACCGTAGTGTCTCCACCACAGCAAGAAGTTCGCTGTGAAGATAAGGCCGTAGCTCAGGGTGAACAGTGTGTCACCGACTGAAATCCATAACGCAGGTCTTGGCAGCCGAAAACTGGAAGTCATGCACTACAGCCCAAGACTGCACCTTGTGAATAGCGCCCTGCAGCTGCCGTTCAGCAGCTGCAATTCCAGTGGAGCTAAAGTATAGGCAGAAGTCATCAGCATACAAGGAAGCCAAGACAGACGTTCGCACCACCACAGCGAGCCCATTAATTGCAACAAAAACGAGGCAGACACTAAAGACAGATCCTTGTGGTACCTCATCCTCCTGAACTTGGGAGGAACTATGGGAGGCCGCAACTTGCATGCAGAAGGAACAAAGCGACAGAAAATTCTGTATGAAAATTGGGAGCAGACCCCAAAGACCCCAACCATGAAGTGTAGAGAGGATGTGATATCGCCATGTCGTATCGTATGCCTTCTGCATGTTAAAAAAGATGGTGACCAGATGCTGATGGCGGGCAAAGGCCGTACAGATGGCAGACTCCAGGCGCACCAAATTATCGGCGGCAGAGCAGCCCTTGCGGAACCCACACTGAGACAGACCCAGAAGGCCCCGAGACTCAAGTAGCCAACTCAATCTCTGGCTCACCATGCGTTCGAGCAACTTGCAAAGAATGTGGTGAGGCTAACCCACCTCCAGTGGGTTCTTGCTACATTTCAACATGGGGATTATGATGCTTTCCCACCACTGTGACGGGAACTCACCCTCGACCCAGATACGGTTGAAAAGGTCTAGGAGGTGTCGCTGGCAGTCCACTGAGAGGTGTTTGAGCATCTGACAGTGGATGCGATCTGGCCCGGGAGCCATATCACGGCAAGCGCACTTTGGAATTCCCACTCACTGAACGGAGCATTGTACGATTGAGAGTGGCGCATGTGAAATGAAAGGCTCCGACGTTCCAACCACTCTCTCAGGGAGCGGAAGGCCAGTGGGTAATTCGCAGAAGCTGAACTCTGAGCAAAATGCTCCGCTTAGTGGTTTGCAATTGTGTCGGAGTCAGTACAGACTGCTCCATTCAGTGAAAGCGCAGGTATGCTGATGGGGGTCCTATAGCCATAGTCACCGAATCTTGGCCCAAACCTGCGATGGAGAGGTACGGAGGCCAATGGTGGAGACATACCTTTCCCAGCACTCCTGTTTGCGTTGGTGAATGAAGCGGCAGCCTTGCACACAGACCCGTTTAAAGGCAATAAGGAGTGCCAATGAGGGATGCCGCTTGTTACACTGGAGCGCCCGCCTGCGATCTTTAATTGCCTCAGCGATCTTGGGCGACCACCAATGCACAGTCCTCCGCCGAGGGAACCCAAAACAGGGAAAGGCAGATTCTGTGCCAGTAACGACGCCGGTTGTGACTGAGTGAACTACCACATAAATGGCGTCATTGGAAAGAGGCTCAATAGTTCCAGTCAGCCTTATTCATAGCCCATCTGCAGGGGTGCTCAGAATAGTGACGCTGTGGCAGTGACAGGAAGATCAGAGAGTGGTCACTATCGCACAAGTTGTCATGCACATTCCATTGGACATATGGTAATAGGCTAGGGCTGCAGATCAAAAGGTCAATGGTTGAGTATGTGCCATGTGCCACACTGAAATGTGTGTAGGCACCAGTATTTAAAGGAGAAAGGTCGAGCTGTGCCAATACTTGCTCAATGATGCTGCTTGGCCTGTTGCCACTGATCCACCCCACAGAGAGTTATGGGCATTGAAGTCGCCCAGTAACAGAAAAGGTGGCGGCAAAAGGGCTATCTGCGCAGCCAGGACATGCTGCAGGACATCATCATCCAGTGGAAGATAAGAGACTGCAGACAGTAACAGCCTGAGGCATCCATACCCGAACAGTCACAGCCTCTAAAGGTGTTTGTAGAGGTACAGACTCGCTGTAAAGAGAATGAAGGACATAGATGCAGACACTACCAGATACCCTCTCATAAGCTGCACGGTTCTTATAATAACCCCGATAGTCACGGAGGGCAGGGTTCGCATCGCCGGAAACCAAGTTTCCTGAAGAGCAGTGCAGAGGAAAGGGTGAAGACTGAGAAGTTGTCAGAGCTCAGCAAGATGGTGGAAAAAACCGCTGCAGTTCCACTGGAGGATGACATTGTCCATGGCCGAGAAAGGCATGAAGAGCCCGAGGAGGCAGATTACACTGCTGGGTCATCTGCTGCCACCGATTGAGTACTGATGGGAGTGGCAGCCATCATGTCTGAGGGACTGGTGAGATCTAGGTCCTCAGTGGACATCAGAATCTCCATCGCATTCTCAGATGCAGAGGTTGTAGGTAGCAGTGGAGTGGGTGCCACCACAATTACGTTGGTCTTAGGGGTCTTTGATTTCGATTTCTCACGCTGTTCCTTTGGTTGCCTTTGCTGGGAGGGCTTCTTTGATTCAGTCTCTGGGACTGAAGAGGACCGCGAAGCCCTACGACCAGCAACCTGGGGCTTCTTCAGCCCGCGGGGGTGATGCTCCCAAGGTAGGTGGTGCGGGAGCAACAGGGAGGGAAGTGCCCCCCACCATCAAGGGGGCATGTGTGGTCCTTCGGCTCTGAGAGGTGACTGTATGTGGTGCAATGGATGGAGCTGTAACAGGAGTGACAGTGGCAGCATAAGATGACGTCATGCGCACGGGATGAAGTCATTCAAATTTCCATTTAACCTCAGTGTAGGTCAGTCGGTCCAGGGTCTTTTACTCCATTATTTTCCGTTCCTTTTGTAGAATCTTACAGACTGGCGAGCAAGGGGGATGGTGCTCTCCGCAGTTGACACAGACGGGAGGCGGGGCACATGGAGTATCGGGATGGGATGGACGACTACAATCACGACATATGAGGCTGTAAGCACAGCGGGAAGACATATGGCTGAACTTCCAACACTTGAAGCACCGCATTGGGGGATGGGTATATGGCTTGACATCACAGTGGTAGACCATCACCTTCACCTTCTCGGGTGATGTGTCACCCTCGAAGGCCAAGATGAACGCATCTGTGGCAATCTGATTATCCCTTTGACTGTGGTGGATGCGCCGGACGAAATGAACACCTCGTTGCTTTAAGTTGGTGAGCAGCTCGTCATCAGACTGTAAAAGAAGGTTCGTGTGGAAGATAATGCCCTGGACCATATTTAAGCTTTTATGGTGTGTGATAGTAATAGAAACATCCCCAGCTTCTCACAAGTGAGTAATGCCCGTGACTGGGCAGAGGATGCTGTTTTTATCAAGACTGACCCAGACCGCATTTTTGACAAGCCCTCCACCTCCACAAACTTGTCCTCTAAATGCTCTACCAAGAACTGAGGCTTCATGGACACAAAGGATTCCCCTTCAGCTCTCGTACAGACTAGATACTGGGGCGAATACATCTCGCTGTCATTCATAGCCTTTCGTTCCTCCCATGGTGTGGCCAGGGAGGGTAACGATTTGGGGTCGTATATGTTTGCATTAAAGTGAGCCCTCAAACGCTTAGAGACTGCTAGTGGTTGGCCAGCAGCAAGAGATGTGCCACGCTTCATGGCGTGTCATCCACCCTAATGCCACCCACTCCAACCAAGGGCCCTCCCCACAGGTGCCACCCAGCCACAGCAAGGGCCACCTGGCAGGAAGGCCATCGTCAGCGCAGAAAGCAACACCGCAGAGTGTATGGCGGAAAGAGGAGATGACCAAGAGATGGAGAGCGAGTGGGACTGCAATGCAACGATGAATAAGCTGGCTAAAGGTCTCAATGTACGATGGACACAATGCACGAAGTAAGGCACTTTCCCCAATTGGCTCACTCTTCGGAGTAATTTTGAAATATGGTAGCCAAACACAAGAGGGAACCATCACATAAGGGCCGAAACGTTTGAGACTCCTTTTAGTCGCCTCTTACGACAATCTGTCTTTTTTTTTACACTGCCATCACTACTTCTTATTTTTTCCTGTCAGGGACGACTGTAGGTCAATTCTTTCTCCATTTAAGATTTTATCCAGTAGATAATGTATCCGAAATGCACAAAACTGGGATGACATTCATCCATGGCATCATGCTGTTTACCTGGATGTGTGTTCGATAACACTGGAAACTTTTCCACATAATACATCAGGGCAGAAAATAATGCATGAGAAACAGATCTAATTTGTAAAACCGTGGCATTCCTCAGCATTCCACTATTCACTGGGAAATGCACCAATTAACTGGCAGGTGATCAAAAAGTCAGTATAAATTTGACAACTGAATAAATCACGGAATAATGTAGATAGAGGGGTACAAATTGACACACAAGCTTGGAATGACATGGGGTTTTATTAAAACCAAAAAAATACAAAAGTTCAAAAAACATTCGACGGATGGGCCTTCATCTGATCAGAATAGCAATAATTAGCATGACAAAGTAAGACAAAGCAAAGATGATGTTCTTTACAGGGAATGCTCAATATGCACACCATTTCCTCAAAATAGCTGTAGTCGAGGAATAATGTTGTGAACAGCACTGTAAAGCATGTCCCGAGTTATGGTGAGGCATTGGCGTTGGACATTGTCTTTCAGCATCCCTAGAGATGTCGGTCGATCACGATACACTTGCGACTTCAGTTAACCCCGAAGCCAATAATCGCATGGACTGAGGTCTGGGTACGTGTGAGACCAAGCATGACGAAAGAGGTGGTTGAGCACACGATCATCACCAAACGACGCGCGCAAGAGACCTTTCACGCGTCTAGCAATATGGGGTGGAGGGCCATCCTGCATAAACATCGTACGTTCCAGCAGGTGTTTATCAGCTAGGCTGGGGATGATGCGATTCTGTAACATATTGGTGTACCTTCAACCGTCACAGTAGCAGTTACAAAACCAGACTCACGCAGTTCCTCGAAGAAAAAAGGCCCGATAACGGTAGATGTGGTAAATCCAACCCATACCGTGACTTTCTCATCGAGCAAGGAAGTTTCCACTACACACAGTGTACTGTGCCCAATAAATTGGCTCGAGACTATTATTCATGTCTTTTACGATGCGATGGCACGAGTTTTGCCTTGGAGTGATTCTACCACCTGTTTTTTCCCTGTTGTTCAAGATACCAGCTAGTGACACTATTTCATCATGACATCAAAGCTTCTGCAAGGAGGTGGTATATAGGAAAAATATGTCACTTCACAGGATCCCAGCAGTTGGCGTACTTTCTTGTAAAATCAGAGTACTTGCGAGTATAGTGAGTGATTAAGATGAAATGATGCAATGTAAAGTGTGTTTACAGCGGGATATTCCAAATTCTGAGGTAATTATGTACAAACATGTATTTACCTACATAAACTGCATGCTATAAATCTAGCTCTGCCCCTTCTATTTTCTTTCTTCATTTATGAACATGCTACCTGTTAATATTTATGTATGTAATCTGGAAATATTATATACCTTGTATACACGTTATTAATGACATGATTACTCTTGTTATGTGAGCACATAATAAGTTCATATTTGACTACCATGATAATACCAATTCAAGGATCAGTTCCCCTCAATATACATTCTTTTGAAAATGATCAGTCTTGCTTAAAGACAGACTAACAACAACAAGATGGACTTGAATGTGATGATGTAAAGAGTACGTTGAAAAGAGGATTATACACTAAGTCACTTAAATATCAGGTTGAAAACTCGTTGTTATATGTCAAAAAACATAGCAACAGTATGGACTATCGAAACATATGATTATTGTTATCTTGCTACGGATCACCGTCATTATGAGGGAAAACAAGAAACTAAGTACTTTAAATAATGGGCTCTAGGCTTGTCTAGCTTTGAAAACAAAACATTCCTTCTAACTTCTATGTGAAATAACTAAAATTAAGATTACTATTAATTATCTTTCATTATAAGGAACTTGTCTCCTATATTTTTTTTAAACAAGTAACACTGTCTGAAATCTGAGATGTAATCATACCCAACAAATTCTTTCACACATTAGGAGGATGTAGCACACTATGAGAGTAGTCTATCTTAACAGAGTACTTAAAATGTAGCAAACACTCATGTACAACCAGTATCGGTGTGATAATGCAGGGAATACCGTAATATGAGCACGTCTACCATGTGGCCCACACAGTTATAAAGATTGTCTGATAGTTAGTATTACATTTCGTTGAAAGAAAAATTCTATTAAAAGGACATTTTATGATTTGTTTGAAAAATGAGTCACTCCACATATAAAAGTTGTATAGAAAGTAGATCTCTGAGGGTATGACGGCCACAGTTGAGGTTGATTGGTGTCTACCAAATTCACAGATGCACTTTCACATCTACAGGATGAGCTCAGAGACATGGAATCAATAAAGGCTAAATAAATCACAGTTGTTCCTCTTCACACTAATGGAATATTTTCTACTTTCATCTAAAACACAATCAGAAATAAAAGGTTGACTCTTTTGCAGCTTCTTTTAGGCAGCTCCTTCACCCAAAGAAAGAAACATGATGGAGGCATGAAAGCAATGATGCCGATCATAGATCAGGAGGAACATAAAGTGTGGGAAAAAGAAATGGATGTAACAATTAACTAAAAGCCAAAATTCAAATCGCAGGACACTTACAAAGAGCTATCAAACATAGGTAGGCCAAAAAGAGTGAAAGGGAACATAGAATTTAATATAGATTATTGAAAATAGAATTCGTGGAAGAAATGAGGGGACAGCACGTTAGCAACTGCTAAAGAAGTGCCACTGAGAATATTGGTCTCACAGTTTATGATTTTTATTAATAGCTGTTGTTTTCTCAGTAGCTGTGGTATATATTTCAGAATAAAATTTAGCCATCATGTATACATTATTCAAATGGAATAATACTTGGTAAAAAATACAATTATGTTGTGAGATTTCTTTAGTTCGTGAGAAGTCCTCACATGTGACCGAACTGAGAACTGGAGAAATCAATTCTGTCCCTTGATTGCTACTACGTTTTCCATTGTTTGTATCCCACTGTTCATTATTCTGTTCTATTTGCCCCATAATTACAATTTATAATGTACATTTATATAATGTTAGTAAAACTTATGAAAAGACTTACGAAAAATAGGAACATACCTGCAATGGCAGCGATTTGTTTGCTGAAAATGAGCTACTCAAATGGGAGAGACCAGCAGCTGAAATATTATTGCAGCTGATGTCCAACTTCTTCAGTTGAGGCATTGTTAATATACATGCAGCCAAGAGCTATGAAAGAAATCAATGGCAAAGGAATTACTGTCAGAAAAAAAAAAGTTGTAACATTTCCAGCAAGCAAACTCAATGACAACTCGTATCACATTATGACAAGAACACCCCCCCCCCCCCCTCACACACACACACACACACACACACACACACACACACACACACACACACACACACACACACAATGGATTGAGCTGTTAAATAAAAGAAAGTAATCAAAAAGACTTTTTAGTTCGGAAAAATTCTCCTTGAATTGAGGATGAAAGTTTGTTTCTTGGTTGATCTAGTACATTGAAAATATAGAAAACTATGTAAGGAAACATAAATAAATCACAAAAACAAGAGTGTGAATATGAAACTTCTGGGCAGATTAAAACTGTACACCAGACCAGGATTTGCATAATAACAGACACTAAGAATTTGAAGTAATAAGACACGGTGTACCACATGGTTCTATATTGGTCCTGTGTTATTTTGATATAACAGTGATCTTCCACTTTCACTATCAGAAGATGCAAATGACTCAAGTACAGGGAATAAAATGAAGTACTTGTCCTCCAGTTGAAAAGGCAGCTAATGAAATGTTTGAGAACCTCAACAGATACTTCTAAGCAAATGGATTACATTCAATTTTGACAGGGCTCTGAAGAGAATGGTCGATACATGCCCAGAATTTTTTTACATATGAAGAACACATTAAAAGACATGCACTGTCAAAGCTGTACTTGCTAATACACGCCAAGACTATTTAAAAATTGTTGAAGTTAGTCATTGTTGCCACACATAATTGTTTTTAACAGTGATTTGTACAGCTCTTGCTGCCTAGTGCATAAATCACAAACGAGCAAAAGCACAAGTGACAGGACAGGACAGTGCACGATCTGGTGCTCCACACTTAAGGAATTTCATGCATCTAATCTGTATGAAAAATGTAACATATCATTGAAAAACTTCCAGTTCATATTGACAGCTAAAATGTTGCAGCTGCAATTCTAACAAAGGTGACTAGCAGAGAAGAATAATCATGTAATCAAGGCTTGTTTTGACACATAACAAATGTCTTCCATCACATCAATGGGGAATTTAATTTGTTGGAAAGGAATAGTACATACATGACCATAATTTTAAAACAATTCTTGTGTATTTTGTACATTCCAGTAAGAATGAAACAGTTGCTTGTTTATTCCTCATAGTCAGCAAAAAATGACCAAAACAAATGTTTTCATTATTATCCATCGCAAAAAAGTTAATGCATGCAGGCACTTCCCAGTAATTACTAATTTCATCTAAACAATAATGAGACGGGGCAGGAAATGATTCCAGCTGTTATTCTGCATATTAAACTGCCTTTCAGGAATATCTGATAAAATTTGGTGATGTGTACTGATAATGCACAAGTGTACAAGGTTCTGAATATCATGCCACTAATAAAAATGAAATGGCAAAGAGCTACTGCTTATCTTACTGTCCAACAAATTCCTTGTAATAGGGTTGGTACACATTATGTGTTTGGGGAGTGGGGACGGATGTGCACTGTATTCAACAGTATTTCTATAGTCGTCCTGAAAGACAGACACGTCACTATGTTACAACCAAGAGCCCAACAAAAGCAACAGTAGTTTTTTAATTTTTGTTCTAATGAGCCCCTAGGTTCCAGAAGAAAGATAAGAAAATATGGATATATTAATCCTCTCATATTTATGGTTGGTATTATTATGTAGGTCTTCCGCAGGATTAGATAGTTTCACTGCATACCATGTTCTTCATATTTCATATTTGCAAATCGAGAATGTTAATTGTAGTCTACATTACTATGAAATTTTGGAAACTGCAGGAAGACTGAATCTGTTAGCATAGACGTGCTAAGGAAATATAATGAATATTATCTCGGCTTGATGTTAACCATTTTCTACTTGCAAATACCACAAAATGAACTGCTTACTACTGTTATTTCTGGATAATAAACAAATTGTACATTCATGTGCATCCTAATCATGAACAATTATGTGAACAGCAACCCTCAAAAGATATTGAATTCGACTTGCCAAATTATGACTTGGTTATCTCTTCTTATCCACATTCTGATGTACTGCCAACCATTTTGGGAACTTGCGCTGTGCTGGCTCTGCTGGGGCTGTATGTCCCTCCAGGTACCTTGCGGGCAATGATACTGGCAATTTTCAACGACTTTTTAATTACACTTGCACAATGTTCTTTAACAGCTAAAAAATTTTAGGACGTAAGTCAAGGTGTCAGATTTCACCATTCCCTTGACACTCCATACAGTTTAGTACTGCTCACAGAACTTCACAATCGTTAAAAATGGTATAACCAAACAACGAAGTACAGGGAATAGGTAGCATCAAATGTTCCGGACTGCAGACAAGTCACACACAACCTTAACTGCAAACCCACACTCTAGAATTAATGACGCACATAGGCTCAGCTAAGTTTGCAGTGTGCATGGTATATGACTGTCGGGTTTACAGCTGAATCTTAAAACCATATTCATGTAATATTTTGGCATTTCAACTGGCCAATATCTTCAGATGGGAAGCAGAACTGTTGAAAAGCCAGATCCGACACCCCTAGATAGCCTGCAGTGTGGCAATGTTGCATATGCCAGCATCTGTAAGTGCTGACCCATAGCAGAGTGCACATGCAGAGTCACGTGTGGTGAATGTTAGGATTACGATCAAGAGACTGCCATTAAAATCTGTTCTCACCCACATCACAAGCACTATGAGGCAATACATGCTAAAATGGGGTTTGTAACTTAGATAATCTGCTTCGGATTTGGAGTAGTTTTTAAATGAAATTTCACACACCACAAAGTTAAACAATGGAAAATACTAGATGGAGTAATGACAATATTATGAAATGTATAGATTACTACTCACTAGGGCTTCTGATAAAATATTGATACTTTTTCCAAAAAATATTGATATGTATCCCCGATATCCTTCCCCCCTCCCATCATATATATCTATATCAAAACGACAATATTGAGTGCTGGTATTTTTATTTTATATTTTTTCACAATTTTTGGAAAATATTTGAAGCTGTTCTTTTGAAATTGTAGTAGAACATAATTTTACTTTCATTGTGTGAAGAAGCCTTACTATTTTTTGAGCTTTCATCACATCCAATGTTTTATATTTAAATGTGTGAAGCAAGTATAGGTGGTACAAAATTTGCCTGACTGCACTGGGGGGGGGGGGGGGGTGGCGGACTGAATGGAATAATAAGATTTCCGATGTGAAGAAACAGCACACCAGTTAAGTTAAAAAACAATTTTTAACACAACTGATGTGTTATTTCTTCACATGGGCATTCTTAAAAAACAGCTGCTGAAAACGATGAACAAAAATCTGAATGACAGACTGGTCTTTTTGGTGGGAGGAGACATGTTAGGGGAAATGCTGATGTAATCGGTGCTCAGCGTTACCAACAGAAACTGCCACATTTAGCTTCACCACATAATTTTGACATGACATGAAGGGTTCTGTACAAATCCGATAAGCGACAAAACCAAACGACAGACCCATTGGGCACCTTTTATGTGCCACTTACATGTAGTTATCACTGTTAGAAAAGTGGTTATCGCCAAGCATGAATGTGCATCATTTTCCTTACAATTATTGCTCTAAGGGGGATAGGCAGGCTGCTAGCTTGTTGGATGAGTGAAATATCTTATAGCAAACCAGTATTTAAATATAAAACTTTAAAACGAGCCGTATATTTAACTTGTGTAGTCAATATTTTTTCCCGTCGATATACAGATACTTTTTTTTCGATATATCGAAAGCTAATAATGATATTATTTTAAATATTGATATATTGGATCCGTAATATATTTTAAAAATATCATCAATCCTACTACACACCATATAGCTGAGTTGAAAATGGGCACAACAAAAAGATTGTCGAACAAGGAAGCTTTTGGCAAGAAAGGCATTCATCGGAATTAGATGAAACACACACACACACACACACACACACACACACACACACTCACTCACTCTATCTCTCACTCACACAAATGCAACCCACACACTCACACACATGATCACAGTCTCTGGCTGCCAAAATCAGAATGCAAGCAGCAGTACACTTACATAACATCTACTCACAGAAACATACACAAAGTTACAGAAACATCATGTATACAGAAACAACAGAAGCATACACCAACACCGAAGAGATGACATAAAATATCTAACACATCAACTTACAATAGCTACACTCACAAAATTTGATATCATAATCTTGTACACCGATATCTCCGCTACAGAAACCATCAACATCATCAAACAACACTTAGAACAAGAATGAATCACCAAAGCAAATAAAATAAATAGCAAACATTCAAAAATTAAGCATGATGCAAAACTATTTCTCATCTGACAACCAGCTCTACTCACAACAAAATGGAGTCAGCCATCAGTGGACTCCTAGCCAAAATTTTCCTTAATCAAAATAAGAACAAAATATCTGAAACCATAGTAAGACCCAAACATGACAGAACAGTATACTGGCATTGCTATGTAGGTGACATCATTTGCTTTCTAGACTAAACACCCAGTCACATCCACCAACTCTACTACAACAAACACAATCCACCCAATAACAAAATTCACTGTAGAAACAGAAATGACAAAAAGTTAAATTTTCTTGATCTCGCAATTTCCATATGCATGATCCCACCAACACAGCCATGAACTAAAACTCAAACCATGTAGTAAGACACAAAAAAGCTGATTCCAATACAAGCCACACGGACAGAAAATAACCCCACTCAATGAAGACAACTACAAAACTGAACTACAGATAGTCAACAAACCAATAGTTTTTTAGAACTGATATGATGGAAGGGATATCTAGTGCACAAAAACAAACAGATCACCATCAACATTGAAATTCAGGCACACACAACACAAACACACAAAATAAATATATAAAATGCAAACCCACATGAACAAGAAGCATCCACAATGACAGACAAATGATATACTCTTACAAACAACAACAAAGCATCTCATAAGATGGACAACATAAAAAATAAGGACTGAAAGTCAATACCAACAAAAACTCAATACAGAGAACTAAGGACAACCAATAGCCAGCTGACATGGCAGCTGGTTATTGACTGCAATTGAATCTATACAGGATAGACAATCAGAAATTTTAATATTAGGTACACACAGGTAAGAAGAGCACTAAAAAGCTGCCAGTCTACATTCGCAGAATACCTTACACATACGGACCACAGTTAGACAGACATCAACACTGACCTAAAAATTCTCAAATGCAGTAACTGCCCCTCCAACAGAAACTAGTATTGAAGAAAACTACCAAATATGGACAGAAAAGATATAATAAATAAGAACAAAGCTCTCTGCAATGGAACTCTGTTGTCTGCTCCTAAAGAACTGTTAATGCATATGGCTAGGCTCGGAGCCCCAGCTACAGGGAGCCTGCCGGCTGGTGCAACACCTCTCTCTCTCTCTCTCTCTCTCTCTCTCTCTCTCTCTCTCTCTAACATACAAAGAACTAATGTAACAGTTTAACATTCCCAGTCATAAATTTTCGATGTAAACAAGTGTTTTTATTTAAGAGCCTTATTGGTACAGATGACAAACAGTAAAAGAAAATCACCTATACCACAAAGAAAAGAAAGTAACAGAAATGACATGTGATAAAGTGAATAAAGAATCAGTGGCATTACAAGGATTCATCTACTGGCAGTAACAGCTGGACAGATCGGCAACATGGTGATCACTTGTCCCACAGCTATAGATCGCTTCATGCAGTTGGCCACTCAGAACAGACTTAAGGGCTAATCTGTAAATGGTGTTTATGTTTCCCATTTAAATTTGTGAATAATTAAGTTAAAACAGAAATAGTAAAAAGCAATTTATCCACTTACTTAATAGAAGAAAAAGAATAAATCACCCTTTGACAATGCTATAACTTCAGTGAAATATGCTTGGGTAGAAAAGAATACATAATTGTATTTGATCAAAATGGAACCCATAGAAAAACAAATTTATTTGTAAGCAAAACAGAATTACAAGTGCAAGTTCTAACTTCAAGATGAAAAAAGGTGTTGACTTATTCAGCACATTTATAACTTTGGGGAAAGATTGTGCAGGCAAAAGGCAATCAACATTATACACATTTGAAATAACAAACTAAAATATAATTTAGCGATTAAAAAGGACAATACTCTTTCATTTTCAAGAGAGAGCATTTCATTATAGTGAAAACCTTACCACTACAGAAAAAGCATTTTCTCAAAAAAGCAATGAAAATCTAACTGAAACCAGTTCATAGCAGCACATTCATACATTTTGATTCATTACAAATTTTTCTTTTAAATCTGCTTCATATTCAACAGTTATATTGTATTCTGCATACAATATCTTCTCTGTTAGTTCCATTTGGTATGGGCCTCAAGAGTATATTTTAATCAACCTCTTCTGTAGACTGACTGCTTTATCTCAGTATCCTACCAAAGAAAAAACCTATGGCTGAGCATATGCGATCACTGATCAGTCCATTTCATATCCCCAAAATTGTTACATCTTGCAGTTTATACGAGTTGACTAAGTCCAACTGATATTGCAGACACAGAATATTGTGTTTTTGCATTTCGTGAAGACACAGTTTTATATTTGTGATCATTTACAACTTTTTTCAGATAGTACTTTATTATAAATAACTGTATCATCTGCAAAAAGTCTGTGACCACTATTTAAATAGTCTACCAGGAAATTAATATAAGGCAGTATCTGTAGCACTTCTACAAGTGTTGCACTGATGACTCCTGGTGGAAGACAGTATGCTGCATCCTCCTAACCAAGAAATCCTTGATCCAGTCACAAATATCATTTGATTCTCGATATGATCGCACTTTCAGTATCAGATCTGATATAGTACTGAGTCGAGCGCTTTTCAGATGTCGAGAATTACTGCATCTATCAACTGCCTTGATCCATATATTTCAGTACATCTTGTGAGAAGAGCGCAACTTGGGTTTCATATGAGCGATGGTTTTGAAATGCATGCTGGAGGGGATCATTGTGTTTGAGGTATCTTATTATGCATGAGAACAGAACAGGTTATAAGATTTTACAAAAAATAGATGTTGATAATATTGGAAGCTATTTCTGTAGGATCACTTAGCTTCCCTTCCAGTAGACAGGTGACTTATGCTTTCTTCCAACAGCTGGGCACAGCCCCCTCCTCCCCACAATGCATTATGGTTTGTGAGGTGTCTTTCAATATGATACTGGTTTGATAGTCTCACAGGTTTCACAAACTGTCCGTCTGACTGTGCCTGTCTCATTAAGCTTCTCTCTATCTACTCAAGCTGCTCTGCTTTCTTATAGGAAAGGGCTACTCCACTGTACTCAGAGTTGTTTCCCTTTCTTATGTCAGTCTCCAAATGCGGTGCTGTAATCCTTGAGGTCAGAAGCCAGAATATGTAACCTGACAAGAATGCAAACACCACTCAGAAGAATCAACACATAAATAAAATCTTGTTGTTATGTAATCTTTTTACCATTGGTATTACAATGATGATACCAAGAATCACCACTTTTTCTGCTCACAAAGAAAGAATAACTTTTTTGATAATGTACAGAACAGCAATAAAACACTTTCTATCTTGCACTATGACCACAGTACAGTGATTTGGATGGCATCAGATCACAATTGATTATTTCGATTTTGAATAAACCAACTGATAAGTCTAAATATACACACAGTTTTAACCATCTAAATAATTACAAAAACAGTCAAACTAACTTGCTATGACAGTGAAAATCCCCAAATTAAATCAAAGTGGAAATACGAATATTTTTCAGGTCATGCATATATTGAAAGCAATACAGATTTATTATAAACATTTCCTAAAAACTGTATTATATTTCATTCATGTTTATGTACACAGCATAATTCTACAAAAAAGTTTTATGTTCACACACTGAGTGGCTACTAAAATTATGAGGTTAGCAAATTATACTATTTCTGCTGATCAGTTTGGTGCATATTTCTATATATGCAATATTGGTTCTGTGAGTTGCATTGATATTTTCATATTTGAGTGTGTTATCCCTTTTGTTAAGTGTTGGTGTCCATCCTTACGTACTATTTTCTTGAGGCTGCTCTAATTGTCTTAATTTCTTCTCTTGTCGCCGTTTTTTTTTGTGTCCTAACTAGTGTGATTTGGGGGCTTGTTAGTTAGCATGTTTTCTGTTTTTACATTACTGTTTCTTTATTGTCACTGTAGGTCATTCAGTCTTCTTTTTTTTATATACTCATTCTCCTAATTTTAATGCCTAATGTATTGAAATTATATCTTCAGATAAGTACACTATGTTGGTCTGATGTGTGTCTCTCAAGCGTAATATGATGTCCACACAACTTGTAACAGAGCACGGTGAGATTATTCTACTTATTCTTATACCAATCCTTACATCATTTTCTCCCTCCTTTTATGATTTCATTTTGTTGATAACACATACACAGTAGTTAATTGAAATATTTAATTTCTTATTGCAGCAGGAATTCAAAAAACTTTATTATTCACTGTGCAATTTCCTGATTACTGATGGCTAAGTGTAGTTACTTCATATGGAGCTATTTCTTCTAAAAAAAATGTTCTTGATTTACTATACATACAATCCATGTGAAGGTGAAGTTTTTAATGAGAAGAAAACTTGTTTGTTTCTTGATTTGGTATAGCTCATCTGAAAGCCCTCATTCTCCTCTTTTCCAAAAACATCACATTTTAAAAGTTATTTCTATTCAATAATTTCATGTTCTAGAATCTTTCGATATTAAAATGTAATTATTACAAACATTTAGTACCATAGTTTTGTGGCCTTGCTTTTTCTCTTTCAAAAAATGCTAATTTTCACTAAAGTAGCTTGTTAATTATCCACACTAAAAACTTGCACTTCCTCGAGATTCCCTAGTGCATTTTGGGAAAGCCATTTCACAGTTAGCTGCTCTCCTATAAAATGGCACTTAAAGAAAACTTATGTCACTGATCACTGTCTATTGTGTCTCTGTTCCTATTAATTTTCCTGCTTTTTCTCTTAATACCCAACATGTAATTGGCTTGTATTCTGCCATTTTTTGATTTCTGCACTACACACTTCTGCAACAGTCGGAGGATAATACACATTACGTAAACACCGTGTAGTTGGCATCAAGTTAAAGTGTATATTTACTTTGAATCAGTCAGAACCCGGGAGTGAAACTGTAAACATCATGCAGTTCTAATTATAGAAACAAACTATGTTTCGTAATTTTCAGTCAGTCATGATTGGACAGGTACTGTGTGCAATTATTATGCCAGTTATTGAAAGTCATATGAAGTAAGGTAGCCTATTACTCTTCCACCAGTGAACAACATGCAGTTTAGTTAACTGGTGAGCTTACTGATCTGTATCCTGCATGTTACACAGATGATCATCTAAAAGAGAGCACTGTGTGTTAATAAACATAAAGAGTTCAAAAATAAATTGCTGCAGTATTGTGCACCTTATTTAACAAATATTTATCAGGTTCATTACTAGCAGGACAAGAATCAAAGAAGATATGTTATGAGACTTCAGAGGCATTATGAGACTTCAGACGCATAACTCCAGGCCCGTAAAGCTTTAATGCGAGCAATATGATGAAACCAGAGAAAGAAAGAAAAGGAAAAAAATCAAACAAAGTCTAATGAAAAAGTGTGCAATGAGTAGTATGGACTGTTTTGACATGTCTTCACAAGATGACACAAATACCAAATGATGCCATAAGGCTGGCAAACATTGTTCTGATGTTTATGTTACCTTGTATTTCAATGTGTATACTCCAATATTACTCATACATCAAAATATTTTACTGTAAGTGAAAAAACAAGCAAGAAAATCAAGTCAAATCGAATGTTACAGCAAGATGTGCTTGTACGTAAATGTTTAGTATAACTAGATAACAGATGAAAAACACAGGACTATTAAAAGAGCTTTATGGAAACAAAATATTGGGCTGATTTAAGTTAACAGTAAAAATATTATCATTTTCAAACCATTTAAGACATTATCTTTCCTACAACAAAAAAATCTTGACAAAAACACTTTTTGCAGTTTCATAGATGGAATCTGAATAAATAAAATTTTCAACCATTCTCTTCAACTCTCAAATGAAGTAACTTTTTTCATCAATCAGTAATTAGCTACTTACACAAACTATACAGAGCAAAATAAGAAAAGATACTGCTTTTGAATAGTGACAAGTTTTATGTTTCTGTTGACAGTACAAGGGGTGATGCCACCTACCCACAATTATACTACCTATGTAGCACACAAACATCAATTTTTATATTTAGATTTGGTAAAGAAACATGTGCTGCAAAGGTGTATTTACACAACAATACCCTACTTCTGAACCTGTAAACTTTTCCTCCTTCACTCCTGTTAGTAGTTTCTGACAAGTAAGAGAAGCATAAAGACATATCAACAAATTAATCTTTCAAACATGTGGAACATTAATACTGCATTTACAAACCTTCATTCCATCATCAGCCAGACTGTTCCCTGACAAATTCAGCGAGAGGGTATTTTGATAGCGAAGTGCTTGGAAAACTGGAGACAGGGATACTGAAGTCAGTGCAAGATCTGCAAGCTGTAGGCACTGTGTTGCTTGGCACATTTCCAGCACCTGAAGAACATGAGCATCTGCAACTACAACATTAGAGAAGATACCAGCACTTGTTACTTGTCTTTGACAATAACAATGTTTGAGTTTTCTCACATTAAAAATCAATTATCAATAGAACTAATGTATATTTTGAGCAGCAACAGTGTTATGTCAAAAAAGGAAAAAAAAAATTGTAGGTTTTTACATGAGAACACAGCATGATTGGCTAGAGTATTAATACAAAATAAAACAGTATCTCTGTCACACAGTTCTACACTACAACAATAATTCAAATAAAATGTGTAGCTACACGAGCCATTTTAAAGGGGTCCTGAAAATAATGGAAATTCCTGCTCTAACAAAACATTCCTTTACATACTCTCTAACAGCACTTTCCTTACAGTTGATGAACTGGTGGCTCTTCTCATGTTATTTAAGAAGTGTATTACAATATATCTCTTTGGGAAGCTCTTTACCAGCTGCTCAGGAGATAAAATGATACACAGGAAGGGATTCTTAAAATTTCTGAGTGAGAGAGATATCATATATAGACAAATGTGGGATGTTTAGGTGGCTGCAGTGTTGTCAGAACCTGTGACTCATTAAGAAAATGTCTACGTTTCAGCCTCTCTGTGAGCAAGCATATTTTTGTTATCCTAAAACAAAACTATGCAAATCAGTATTTGTTTTCCTTGGATTCTTTTGAACTCTAATAAGATTTGCATAATCCAGCACACCAACCTACATCCACATCCATTCACCGCAAACCACTGTTAAACAAATGGCACAGGGTACTTCCCATTGTATCAGGTAGTGGAGTTTCTTCTTGTTCCATTTGCATACAAAGTGTGGGAAAAATAACTGCTTAAATCCCTCTGTATTTGTTTAATATTAACTCTCAAAACTGTTTAAGTAGGTCTGCACACAAAGTTGGTGTTCTATTGCAAAGAGCCTGTCAGTTCAATGGTTTAAGTTTTTCCACGAGACTTTCTTGTCCATTGAACAAAGCCGTTACCATTTGTGCAGTCCTTTTTTTTTTGTATATGTTCAATATCAACTGTTATTTCTGTTTAACATGGTTCCCACACACTTGAGCATTCTTCAGAGTGTGTAACATAAGTGTTTTTGCAAGCAATCTCCTTTGTAGGCTGACTGCATTTACCCACTATCCTACCACTGAACTGTAGTCTGCCAACTGCTTTCCATACAACTGAGTCTATGTGATCCTTTCCTCAGATGCCATCAAATAGTTATACCCAGGCATTTTGTATGAGTTGATTCATTACAGTTGTGACACAATGATACTGTAGTAACAGGATACTACATTTCTGCATTTTCTGAAGTGTACAATGTTACATTTCTGAACATTTAAAGTACGTTGAAAATATTTGCACCACTTTGAAATCTTATAATGATCTGACAAAACTTTTATGCAGCTTTTTTCAGATAGTACTTTGTTAAAGAGAACTGCATAACTGGAAAAAAGGGTGAGGTTACAATAAATGTTGTCTCTCAGGTCATTAACACAATCGAGACTGGCTCACTCACTCTGGATGGGGCAGCTGGACTGCTATTTTTAAACACATTTTTCGGAAATCATAGCTTTGTAATAGTTAATGCAGTAAAGTCATCTGATGTTTCATTTCAAACGACGAAACCTCGTTTATCTGTTCTTAAAAATCTTGCTATAAAATATTAAAATTGGCAGATAAAAAAAGATTTACTGAATCATGTTCTTATTCCAGGGGAGCGGAGGGGGGGGCGGTTTCACCCACCTCGTTCACACCATTCTTACAAATAAACTGCCTGAGTGTGGTTTATTTTGGAACAATAAGGTTTAAAAAGAGTTACATCACGATTTGGACACCACCAGGACATTTCTTTGCAGCACTTCTTTCTTCTGCCTCTTAGTGAAATGGAGCAGCCTTTGGAGACAGGTGTTGGATGAGATTTTTTTCTATGTAGGTGGTATTTTTTCCACAAAATGTCATCCAATAAGTCCATTTGGACCAAGAACTGTAGAGGAATTAACCTCTTACCATGTGCTGCCTTTGGCGCAGACCAACTCCCTAATTATGTAAGACATTGGGAGAGAGTGCACATTTTTCTTTTTTCCTCATCTCTGTCTCAAACAACATGAAAAAGTTCCTGATGCCCATTACAATCAAATGAAAGAATAACTTTTTCCGCTATTTGAACTGCTTTCTCTTGAAAGGATGAGAAGCAATCACTTGATCTGATTTATCCATTACTACTTTGTGAATATTACGATCCAGAACTACTTCTGGTTTTGCTTTAGTCATTGGTCCCACATGACCACACAATTACCTCTGTTGCTGAAGCAGTGTGGCATGAAGAAAGCATAAAAAAAATAAACCATCCTTCATGTTCCTTCATTTTAGGCAGCGCAGACATTCCCTTCTCTCTTTCAAAAAAATCACATCATCAACTGTCCTTCCTTGATTCTTGGCTTTGCAACCATCGGTTGAGGAAGATCCTTTCTGTTAGCGATGTAAGTGCCTACTGCCCTTGGCTTGCACTGCCATGAATAAAGACAGCGGGTGATATATAATTGTGATCCTTGAATACTGTATAACCTTTGTCAAAGTAATTTTATAGTACTTTCTTCAAAAATGCCATAACACCTGGCTGCTACATGCCGTACTCAGTTCATATTTCTGTCCTAAGTATGTACCCAATCAAAGCATTGCCAACAACAAATGACATTACTCATCTGATTTGCTCTTCATGTAAACATGAAAATGTATTTGTCCTTACAATTCAAACTTTTAAAAAACAGTCATTGATTTTTGGGTTTTCACTCAGTACAGGTGAATTATTAGTACAAAAAACTCTTAAATATCATCAATTTTTGGCTTGGTCCACTTTCTACATACACTGTTGGCTTTCAACTTGGTTTGCCATCTGTGCTGAACTATTATCGAACCAGCATACCGATTAGTTTCAGTGGTTACTGCTTTGTCTGGGATAAAAACGAAATGATCATATGGGATTATTGGCTGGGAGAGACCACATCTGGGGGCTGTTTGGCTGCTTGATGAAAGTCTTTCAATTTGACACCGTTTTGGGACTCTGCATGTCAATGAAAATGAGATGAAACGATTGGAATGACACAAACACCCAGTCCCAGAGTGAAGAAAATCTTTTGACCTGCCAAAGAACTGAACCTGGGACCAGTGATCAAGAGGCAGTGACAGTAACCACTAGACCACGAGCAATAGACCACCTGACATAAACAATGCACAAGAATCAGCTGGTGTGGGAATGGTGTCAAGTGGTGCCTGCACACCATCCCAGCTTCTCATCTGCTGTCTTCAGTAGTTACAGCAGTTACAATGACAAAGTAGCATACAAAGTGCTGCTGTTGAGTATAGATGTTAAGAATTCAAACATATGCAGTAGCAAAATGCAGAGACCCTTTCATTGTACAGTCCACATGGTTACCAACAGTGGGTAGAAAGCACAATGGTTGCAATGAACCCTTTCCTTGTGCAGTCCACATGGTTACCAACAGTGGGTAGAAAGCACAATGGTTGCAATGAATTTTTAAGTACAGCACAAGCAAGGTTCAGGCACAGTCTGCCCGATTAATTGCCGCTGATTGAGTCATATTCGGGCTCCGTCCCAACACACTTCACTTCACTTAAGCAGTCAGGAATTTCATTTTATACCTCATAGGAACACACTTATGTTAATAAGTTTTGCTTAAACAGTTAAAAGTGCTTGAGAATTCTGTCTTGAGCAAAATTAAATTTATTCTTGTTCACTAATCTACATACATGTTTCGGCATTGTTATACCATCCTTAACAATGTTATGAAAAGGAAAGTTGCTACTCATCATACAGCAGAGATGCCGAGTTGCAGATAGGCACAACAAAAGGACTGTCACAAATAAATAAAGCTTTCAGCCATTAAGGCTTCTTCCAGCAGCAGCACCAGCGCAAGATGGGAGCGGTGACTGGGTGGGGGTAAGGAGGAGACTGGGATGGCGAGGGGGAGGGATAGTATTGTGGGGGTGGCGGACAGTGAAGTGCTGCAGGTTAGACGGGTAGGGAGGGAAAAGTAATGGAAAAGGAGAGAAGTAAAAAGACTGAGTGTTTTGGTGGAATGACTGCTGTGTAGAGCTGGATTTGGAACAGAGAAGGGGCTGGATGAGTGAGGACAGTGACTAACGAAGGGTGACGCTAGGAGGGTTACGCAGTGTTTGTATGTTTTGTTACAGGTGGTATTTTAATAGTCTCTAATTTGTAACTAATAACGAAACATGGAACTGGCCAAGGTAGGGTGGCTCACATGCCTCTACGATACAGACAGCCATAATGTGGCGAGGTCATACTAACCTGTCGTTCCTGGACAGGGGCAGCAGTCCTTTCAGTAGTTGCAAAGACAATAGCTTGGATGATTGGCTAACCTGACATTGTAACATTAGCCAATGTGGTCTTGCACTCTTACTGTGAATGGTTGGAAGGTAGGTGAAACAATAGTCGTGTTTTTTTCCCTTACCTGACGGTGTACAGCACTACTGTATGGCTTAACAGGGTTGGCATTCTGTTGGGTAAAATATTCCAAATGTGAAAGAATTCCACATTCGCATCTCCAGGCAGGAACTGCTCAGGAAGATGTCATCATCAGAGAAATCAAGACTGTCATTCTACAGGTTGGAGCATGGAATATTAGATCTCTTGATAAGTTAGGTAGGTTAACAAATTTAAAAAGGGAAATGGATAGGTTGAACTTAGGTATGGTAGTAGTGTTGTGCAGTGGGAGGAAGAACAGTACTTCTGGTAAAGTCAGTACAGGGTTATTAAGATAAAATCAGATAGGGGTAATGCACTAGTAAGCCTAAGAACGAATAAGAAAGTACAAATGAGTGTAAGTGGCTATGAACAGCATAGTGAACACAGTAATATAGCCAAGATAGACATGAAGCACACCTACCAAAGTAGTATAAGTTGATATGCCAACTAGCTCCATATATGATGAAGAGATTGAAAGAATAAATAATGAGATCGAGGAAATTATTCTGATGGTGTGACTGGAGTATGGTAATAGGAAAAGGAAGAGAAGGAAGATTAGTAGGAAAATTGAACTGGGCAAACAAATGAAAGAGGAAGATGCCTGATAGAATTTTGCACAGAACATAATTAAATCATTGCTAATACTCGGTTTCAGAATTATGAAAGAAGGCTCATATGTGCAATAAACCTGGGGACACTAGAAAGTTTGAGCGTGATTACATAATGATAAGACAGAGATCTCAGAATAAGATTTTAAATTGTAAGAAATTTCCAGGGGCAGATGTGGACAATGATCATAATTTATAGGTTATGAACAGCAAATTAAAACAGAAGAAGTTGCAAAAGGGTAGGGAATTGACATGGAAACACTGAAGGAAACAGGGGTTGTTGAAAATTTCACGAGTAGCATTACACAATACTGAACTGAAACAGAGGAAAGGAGTACAACGCAAAATGAATAATTAGCTTTGACAGATTAAATAGGAAATACAGCAGGGGATCACACAGGTAAAAAGATAAAGCCTCCCTTAGGAGATATTGAATTTAACTGCTGAAATGAGAAAACATAGAAATGCACAATGGCTAAGCAGGACAGGCTAAATAACAAATGCAAGGCTGTAGAAGCCTGTGTAACTAATTGAAAGACAGAGGCTGCCTGTAGGAAAATTGAAGATACCTTTGGAGAAGACAGAATTGACTGTATGAGCATCAAGAGCTTAGACAGCAAATCAGTATTAAGCAAAGAAGGGAAAGGTGGCAGGAATACGCAGAAGGTCAGTATAAGGGTAATAACCTTGAGGGCAATATTATATAAAGAGAAGAAGTAGGTGAAGGATGAGTTGGGAGATACGATTCTGCTAGAAGAATTTGGCAAAGCATTTAAATACCTAAGTGGAAACAAGGTCCCTGGAGCAAATGAATGATATTTCCATAGAGTTATTGAGATCCTTGGGAGAGCCAGCCATGAAAAATGTATTCCACCTGCTGTGCAAGATATGCGAGTTGCAAGATACACGAGTCAAATGAAATACTCTCAGGCTTCAGGAAAATGTAATAATTCCAATACCAAAGAAGGCAGGTGATGACAGATGCAAATACTATCAAAACATCAGATTAATAAATGATAGTTGACACATTTTGTAGATTTAGAGAAAGCTCATGACAATGTAGACTGGACTATACTCTTGGAATTTTCAAGGTAGCAGGAATAAAATACAGGGATCAAAAAGATATCTACACCTTGCACAGAAAATGAGATTGTAACTGTAGGAGCAGAATGACATGAAAGGGAAGCCATAGTTGACAAGGGAGTAAAACAGGGTTGTAGCCTATCCATGATGTTATTCAATGTGAACACTGGGCAGTCTGCAAAGGAAACGAAGGAGAAATTTGAGAAGGGAATTAAAGATCAGAGAGAAGAAATAACTTTACCATTCCCCAATGACATTGTAATTCTGTCAGAGACAGATAAGGACTTGGAAGAGCAGTTGAACAGAATGGATTAGTGTCTTGAAAAAAGATTATACGACTAATGTCAATTAAAAGTAAAACAAGGGGAAAGGAATGTTGTCAAAGTAAATCAGGCAATGCAGAGGGAATTACATTAGGAAACAAGGCATTGAATGTAGTACAAGAGTTTTGCTATGTGGGTAGTGAAATAACCGTTGATGGTCAAAGTAGAGAGGATATAAAATGCAGACTCGCAAAATCATTTCCAAAAAAAGAGGAATGGGGTAACTTCTAATATAAATTCGAGTGTTAGGACATCTCTTCTGGAGGTATTTGCCTGAAGCTTTGTATCAAACTGTATTTAACTTCGTATCAAACTGAAATGTGGACGACAGCCATTTCAAATAAAATGACGGAAGCTTTTGAGATGTGGTGCTGTAGAGAAACAATGAGAATTAGATGGGTAGATTGAATAATAAATGAAAAAGTAGAGGAATTGGAGAAAAAAATAATTTATGGCACAACTTAACTGAAGGAAAAGATCAACTGATAGGACGCATCCCAAGGCACCAAGGAATTGTCTGTTTGGTAATGGAAGCAAGTGTAGGGAGAAAAATTATAGAGGGAAACCATGGCTTGAATGTAGTAAGCAGCTTGAAACAGATGTAGGCTGTGGTAGTTATGCAGAGCTGAGGCATGCACGGGATACTGGCATGGAGAGCTGCATCAAACCAGACTCCAGACAGCGACGGCAACAACAATAACAACGAAAAATATATATTTTTCCTATAGCATAATTCTTGTATTTTTCATTGTTTCTGTTATTTATTTACTACTTCTGAAAAGCTGCTACTATGACTACAATTATTTCTTTTCCTGTTATGTTTTTGATGCTTGTATGAAAGTGTGCCAGATCATGAATTAGAAATCATAATAACAGGGTTCAAACTAATAATATTTGTGAGTGTGAACACTTAAGTTTCACAATTTTTTTTTTCTGTGATCAGGACTGGTATAGGAAATTCATTTCATGGTGACACAAGTTCAGTTCCAATTAAGTGTTTTGATCTGATCCCTCTCACTTCTTTGCGGAATTGATTAATGGCATGTTTTTAGGTATCCTGACATGTTATTGTTTCAATTTTATACACAATATTTCGACAACCAACCCACAAGTCTGTGAGTACACATAACAGCAAAACCTGTAGCACCCGAGAAAGACAGCACGGTTGGTCATCCAAACATAATGCATAAAATGGGAACAACAACTTGAGACGAACTACAGGAAGTACACTGTTGACATGTATCAATTTTCTATTTCCTGACAGTTCCTTAAGGGCATAGAGCATAGCTACACTGCAAAGAGCTGCATAGTTTTTCTTATACTACAGTTTTTTGTATGTATTAGCTCTACTCAATAATTAATTTCTGTGGAGAGCTGTTACACTATCTAAAATGTTTTAGATCCATATCAATGTTTGTCGGTCTACGGTTCACTTCCATATAACGTACCACAAATTTTGATTTAAAGCTGACTTTTTTTTTAGTGTTCTTACGTTCTCCATGTATTTAGTGTCAAAATTCCTAGTCATCTCCTCAATAAATCTTGACACATAGTTTTGGCAAGTGCACTGACAAATGCTAGATGTTTTATCTTTCTCTGTGGTAGAGTTTATCATCAACAATCTCTTTCATATTAAACAGTCAGTTGTGTAGGCTATATTTAGCCCTAGTTGTCAACCCTGTGGTGAGCTGCTTTATTGTTGTAGGAATGTGTACAACATTAATTTAATTGTATGCTTATTGCCCTTGTGTGTGTGTGTGTGTGTGTGTGTGTGTGTGTGTGTGTATTTGTCTGCTGGTGTGTTCTTGATTGAAACAAATGTGAAGGAGACCTCATGCACTTAATAAATAAATGAAACAAAACCACAGGGATCATGCCTGAACAGTAATCGTGCAACCGATCGATATATGGTACATATTTATTCACAGAAATAAAGCAACTTATGGTATTAAATATATGGACCATAGTCAAATGAAAACTGACATGTCTAAAAGTTCTGAAAGAGAGTAGCTCTTTGCAGAAACTAATCATTGAATGTAACTACTAAGCAGAAAGTATTATAGCAGACAGGGAGGATATACTAATGAATAAACATATCTATTGTCTGCATTGTGCTCTGTTCTCAAGGAATTGTTAGAATGTAAAAACAAACGAACACACACACACACACACACACACACACACACACACACACACACACAACAATATAGTGTTCTTAAAATGTCCTCCAAGAAAATTGGCGATCAGTAGCATGATCCGTTGTTTGTCCACAGCTTTTCTGAACAGTGATTATGTGATCAATCCAAACGATTGGCTTAAGTTCTTTAGCCAGGATAATTTTGTATGTTCTGGATCATGTCTGCCATCAATCTTTTCTTCAAGTATTTGTTGCAACAGGTTGTATTTGTCATTGCACATTATATGGCCAATGTATTAGTGCCTTCTTGTCTTGATGGTATTGAGAATTTCTAAATCTTTGTTCATATGCTGCAGTATTGCTACATTAATGACTTTATCTGACCAGTAATAAGGAAGACAGACACCAATAAGAGGAAGCAAATGTGCTACTTCCTCAAGTTTGTCAATCTGCCAAAGAAACTGACGATCACCATATCACATGTATGTATTTGTTTGTCCAATATTACTTACATTTAACAGCAAAATTAAGGGAAATCCGTTGAGGACAGTGTAACAGCAATGAAACATTTATGGGAAACTGTTTTGCTCAAGGTTGGATCCTCAAATATATTTTACAAAATATGACAAGGAGCACAAAGTTGGAGGCCTCCCTTTGTGTCTAATAAATGCACATTATTAAAACCTGCAAAATGAATATCACTGTCATGGTCTTTCATGGATACGTGAAATAAGAGCCAACCAAGTTAGCCTCAAACTTACACAGTTATCTCTCCACCACAAAGAACGAAAGTATGATATAAAAACTGATTAGTAATTATTATATAACTAACAAACTTTTTTGGCAAACAGATGTGCACATTGTTATTGTCAGATAATTCTTTGGTGGGAATAAATTAAAAAGGTTCTTTAGATGGAAGTGAAAAAGCCTTTGGTTCTTTACACTAAAGACAATTTTATTTTCAGAGACCATTGGCAATAAATGTATTTCATTTCTTTATCCATAATTATCAATGTCACATTCATGAAATACCATTCATGCACAAGGATTTTATTTATATTACAAACAGATATTGAACAGTATTACCTGACTGCAAACTAGCGGCAGCTTCCACATATCTTTCTGTCAATGGTGGTAGGTTCCATGACACAACAGATGCTATCAATTCATTGCTACCAGTTATGAGAGAAATCGGGTCATCTTCAGCTAGCAATGCTCCATCACTGGTTTGAAGAGTGAGTGTTGGTCGCAAGCCTTCTAAACTAGAGAGGGTTATAATGATAATGACAAAGATAATAATAACAACAAAACTATTATGAAATTGAATGCTTATGTCATTATCGCCATTCTATGTACTTCAATTATGTTTCACGTCTTAATTAAACATTACTTTCAACTAGTATCTACTTTTTATTTTCCATTAATAGTATCATTGAATGAAACAGTACATTCACTAAGTGATCACTTGTATAAGCTACATATGGTAATCAAAAAAATATACATCTGAAATTAATTCTGATATGTAGAAATCAGATCAATGGTTCTACAGTGAATACAATGTTGTTTGCAAAACATAAAACAAGCTCTGACACATAAGATTTTTGTTTGTTCCACTAACTGCACAATGTATAATCTAATGTTATAGAAATTATATTTGAGAAATGAAAATGTGAGAGATTAATACAAAACAAATGCCGTAGTTAATGATAAGAAATATACTGAATCTAAGTTAAATTTACATGTCTTGTTACTTTATGCACATATTACTACTAGGTGCAGTTGAACCCCACTGCATCACACAAAGCTTTATGATCTAATTTTCTTAGTTTCCATGCAGCTTTCGTTTTTTCCTCTGTGAAATCTACAGTCAATTTTTTTTGTTTTCTTTGCAGTTTGTCTACCAGCATCGTTTCTCATCTGTCAATTTTATGACTGTAAGTGTTTCTGTCTAAAGTTTTTGACAAATTTATTTGGACAATTTCTAGACATCTTATGATATGTTGAATCCAAGGTAAAGTTTTCAGTTTTTCTGTCTATGTTAAAATTTTCTGGGTAAGTTGTGTTGCTGGGAGCATGAAAACCTGGCTACAAAATATAAATTTTCTTTTCAGATGTCTGCCTTGAGGTTTAATAATAATAAAAAATTTGTGATAAATGTAAATACAGATGCAAATTTTCTTCAAAATGTGGAAACACAAAATTACCTAATAGATGCTATTCACAGTGCAATGTATCTAGATGAACTTTTTCAGAGATAGTTTGAAATTGCTTTATTTTCTGCATATAAATATGGCGAATGTGTTCGGTTTTCATTTCCTGGTATAGTACCTCCACTGGCAAAGCCCGTATTGGAAATGTAAGAAGAATATGTTTGCAAAATAAAAAGTGCTTTAATGCAACTACGTATCAGTGTGCTCATTGCTCTGGTCCAATGACAATTATGAGCAGCTGAATTAGGGTTGCCACCTGTCCCTTATTGTATGGAACGTCTCATATTTGAGGTTAAAATTTTGCATTCAGTATTATGAACTGTTGTCCCATAAAAATGAGTGTTTGTCTTTTTTGTCTATAGATAGTTTAAAATATATCTAAAAACAAAGATGATGTGACTTACCAAAAGAAAGCGCTGGCAGGTCGATAGACACACAAACAAACACAAACATACACACAAAATTCAAGCTTTCGCAACCAACGGTTGCTTCGTCAGGAAAGAGGGAAGGAGAGGGAAAGACGAAAGGATGTGGGTTTTAAGGGAGAGGGTAAGGAGTCATTCCAATCCCGGGAGCGGAAAAAATACATATTTGAGTGCCATTGAGGTTCAAAGTAGCTCAATTACCGTTTTCTCTTTGGAGCCTCAGGAAAAGGAAATCTCACGATGTCTCAAAATTTGGTGGTAAAGCTGAGCATACTGGATTATTTACCTTGTCCTTCACCACATTCTTCTGTAGGTCTTCCCTTCCAACTCCTAATATGACTATTCAGGCTGTTTGAGACTAAATCTATGTAAATTGTGAAGTTATCAAAGGTCATTGAAGACATCAATGTTAAGATGTCAGATTCTGATGAAAATTCTTACAACTTCTAGAAAGAAAGTTCAACAAGCAATATCAGATCAAAATAGCTGGGAATCATCATAAACGGGGGTGCAACCTGATGCTGGACAATGCCACAAGGCTCAATACTCCATCTGTGTGCATGGATTCTCTGTATCTCACAGCAGTGAGTCAGATCTTAAGCAACGTAAAAGGAATACAAAATAACAAATTGAAATAAAAAATCTGGATCAATAATCTTCCAATCAAGTGACTTCTCAAACACAGAACGATAAAGTAACGAAGGGAGAAAATTTGGTGGAAGATATATTAGCTCCTAAGTCTCTAAATGATGAGACCACACTTGTTTCTAAAAACTGTTTCTTTTCAGTTGCAACAGCAATAGAGGTAACTGTAAAATCTTTCCTCTCTGTGTAAGATACTATACAGCTACAAGCAGTTTACAAAACAAGTTGCTAGATTTTTACGGAAGTGCCAATGAAAACACTAGTTCAACTCCTCTCATTAAAATGGCCTCTAACCTGCCTCCTACAGCACCTGTTCCTATGCCTCTGGTTGCTACTGGCTTTGATCTAATGTTGTTTATTCAGTTTCATAAACACCAAATGCCACAGTTGATGACGGCAGTCCAGCAGCTCATTAATGCATTGATGCTGCATCAATTCTGCTACAATATGCAGCCATATTCACGGCACCACCTCCATGCATTCTACCATTCTGAGTTTTCAATAAACAACAAGAGAAATGAAATGAGTACTACACTCAGATCGACGATCACTGTGCTACACATCAAGTGCAAAGTAGCATGAAACTTTCTTATTTCTTGTCAATGGCCAGCACAGGAGTTTACCACCCCACTCAGAAGTTATTCCTGGCTAGTAGGCTGAGGTTGCTAGTTTCTGAAGATTTAGTTGCGGCCCTCACTAAGCATTAAGAGGATTCGGTACGGGTTACTGCAGCTCGTTACAAGTTCTTTTGATTGCAGAAAAAGCCAGAATAGACTTACCATCAGTGGGTCACTGAACTTAAAGGTTTGACATGACAGTGTCATTTTCAACATGGCTGTGGACAGTTCTATAGTGATGCAATGATTCATAATGCCAGCCAGTGCGATTCGTGAACAAATTCTCAAGCATTCTGATCCTACTTGGAGACAAGCATTACAAATTATTGAACATGAGGACTTGTGTGACAGTGACGTGGAAAGCTTTGAGGTAGCTCCCATTTGCAGTGTAATGCAAAGTTACAAACAGGTACGGCCTTGCGACTGACCACTGCGGGCAAACAGGCCACCATGCCGTAGGCCGAATAAACAAGTGTCAACACGTGTGTTCGCTGTGAAATCATGTTCCCGTTGCTTTTCCACAGATAAAAGACAAAACTGTCCTTCGCGGAATATGTCTTGCTTTGCTTGTTGAAAGCCATGTCATGTACAGTCTGTTGTGTTTGCAATGGAAAAAGAACTTAACCCATGATCACTCTTCTAAGTGCGGAGCACCTTTTCACTCAGTGAACAAAGCTTTTTCCAAGCCTGCTGCCAATACCAGTAATGACAAAATTCAGGGTGTGCCTTCAATCTCCGCCCCCTCCCGGCAAGTGCTGTGCAATGACAGTCAAACAAACTGTTTGTGAACTTAGACACTGGTGCTTCCGTTACATTGCTTAATCGTGCAGTGCACAGGACTGATTGATTGCTTTCACTTAAAAGTTACTGCAAAAGAGTCAATGCAACTGTTCCCAAATCGAGAAGGAAGCGCCTGTTATTACCTATGGTGTCACGAAGTTTCACCGTTATCTGTTTGGTTAAAAGTTTTCCCTAGTGACGGACCATAAGCTACTTCAGTATTTGTTTCAGCCATCCAAACCCTGTTCCTCCATGCACGGCTCAGAAGCTACAACATTAGGTTTTGGTATTGTCTCAGTATAAGTATGAAATATTGTACCGGCCCATGTCGAAGCATGGAAATGCTCACACCCTTTCTCGCCTTCCTATTGGTCCTGATTCTGAATTCGATGCTACTGCTGCATCTTGTTGCAAATCGATGCGCAGGAAACTGAACTTTTACAGACATCCCCCTGCACTATATCCGTACTGCTTGGTATCATTCAGTGAAAACCATTCAGATCTCTTTTGTGTGGCAATATTTTGCTCATTTGCACCACCTCTTGATCCAGCATGGTGTGATTTTATTGCAAAATGGTTCTGCACAATCCCTTGTGCTTATTCCTAAAGTGTTGCAATGGTATGTCTTGTGACTGCTCTACCGAGGACATCGGGGAATTGCAAGCAAAAAACAGTTAGTATGTCAACACTGTACTTGGCCAGTCATGGTTGCCCACAATGAACAGATGATGTCACAGTGTCACGCATGCGATGAAACTCTATCGGTCCTGCCAAAAACGTTTTCAGATTGGCCAAAGTCTCAATCATTGTGGCAATGAGTGCATACTAACTTTGCTGGTTCCTTTTGGGACACTCGTTGGCTTATTGTTGTGGACTCTTGTAGAAAATATCCATTTGCAGTGCCCATGAACTAGAATACGTTGCATAGCACCATTCAGGCTCTGTCATCTATTTTTTGCTTGGGAGGTTTGCCTGAAGTGTTGATTACAGACAACAGACCACTGTTTACGGCTCAAGACTTTGAATAGTACTGCCAATGGTATTGCTCACCCTACCAGTGCTCTGTTTCGTGCTCAGTTGAATGGAGAAGCTGAATGACTTGAGCATACATTCAAGCAACAGATGAACAAACTATGTGCCTCCCATACATGGGAGCAAGTGCTGTTGCTCTTCCTTGCAACATATCGCTCCCAGCCCCATGACGGTCTGTCACCAGTGGAGCTTATACATGGCTGGCACCACCACACACTGCTCTAGTTGCTGCACCCACTGCAGCACACAGTGCCTCCCACACTCTGCAAATATCAGTTTGCACCTAATGATTCTGTTATTTTCAGAGTTTGTGGTTGCAACAGGCACTGGGAGAGAGGAACGATTTTTCGAAATTTGGGTGCCTACAAGTATTTATGAACTTTCCGTATTTTTGTGAAAAATTCTGTATTTTAAGGTAAATGTTCCTTCTTTCTTATACCAAAAAGTGGCAATCCTAAGCTGAATGGTCTGTATAAGGTACATGCCATGTAAAATAATGTAGTATTGAGCTGTGGGACCTAGCACCTTCGAACAAAGAAACACTTACATTTATTTACCAGCAGAAGTTCAAGTGTTAGTATAATGCGAACACTTTTAATATGGTAGTTTTCGGGGATGGGTGTTTTGAACTATGAGTGCATCAAATACTAGTAGAGGTTGGGCCTGAACTACTTCATTTATGACACTGCCAATCGCTCAAGCAACTGCATCATAGCTGTTACTGATCCCTTTTTGTGCACTGCGGTTTTCTTTTCTTATTTCATTCTGAAGTAAATGAAGAAGTCTCTGGTCTGTCACACAGTTTGATTATGAACTTCACAGAACAGTTGGTGATTCCTACGACCATGTGTCAATTCTGCTTTCGCAGAAACACAGAACGCGGGTAAAGGCTGCTGCCCGGCAAGAGAAAGGGAGAGGCTTTTTTTCTCCACATTGCTTCTCTCCCCTCAGGCAGATATAATTTAATTTCTGTATGCTTGCAGTTGACTGCCAGTTTATAGGGTCTGCACTCTTCACTACAGCTTTCGGAAAACAAAACCTGTCAACGTTACTTCGACCACACCGGAATTCTTCCCCTATCATATGAACTGAGTTATTTTTTGTACTACTTCTATGCTAACTGCCTTGTGAGTTCTGCCTGTAGCATTGTCAAGTATGCTTGCTCATGAAAGGTCATAATATTATGCAGATTTTGAAATTAATGAATTAAGTGAGAGAAAAAAATAATGTGGAGAAAGACCTTAAACCAGAGAAGCAGTTCAATGGCAGGTAAATGCTGCTGCTTCTCAACAGAAACAATCCTTTGTCAAAAGCTCAAATACAACCAAAAGAAGAAAACAAGCAAAGACCATTTTGGGAGAAGAATAGATGGAAAAGTATCTTTCAAAATGGTCTCACACGTGTACTTCTGTCATTCAGTTAATAAGCATATGTGGTAAATTAGCAAGAGACAAGTGAGGAAGCACAGATGACAGTTAATGCTTCTTAAGAAATTCAGGTGCTGATTGTCAGAGTATCACAAAATTATAATTACTCAATTAACCACATCCCAAAATAGCAACACATTGCAATTCAAACTTATGAAATGAGATAGATGGTTGAAGAAAAGAAGCTACGCACCTATAGTAGCGACGTGCTGTTTCTTGCACCAGCCATCCTATACTGAGACTGGCATCTGGAACTGGGATAAGAAACTTCTTATCCTCAACACACACTCTTATAGCATGTGCCACTGAGGCTTGAGAAGTGGATTGTAGCAAACGCTGAGATGATGAAATTTCACCACTGTGACTGGTACTAACATCCAGTTGAGACGATCTACCTTTGTGAGGTTGCTGGCGTTTCCACCTGCAAAATTAAGACTTATCAAATCATTCACAAATCACATTACATATTTTATCGATTTTGATAAATCTACAAGGTTGTAACTGATGGTGGGTATAGAGGATATAGAGTAACTGTAAACGAATACATGAAAGAAAAGGAGTTATGTCCTCCTGATAGTTAGATCATTTAGAGATGGACCACATCCTGGGATCAGACAAGGATGGGTCAAGAAACCAGATATTACTTTTTCAAAGGAATAATTCTGGCATCTGGCTAACTCTTTTAACAATATCTTGGAAGACCTAAATCTACCACCCCATGCAACCATAAAATAACTTTATGATTACAAAAATAATCAACATATGAAAATATAATAATGGATACATAAATAAACCTACTTACCAAGCAACAGCAGGAGAGAACACATGTAAAAGATATGGAAATGCACAAGCTTTTAGAGCCAGTGGCTCCTTTCTGCAGAGGGGCTGAAGGGAAAGAAAGAGTGATGAAGGAAAATAACCGTTGAGCTTTATGAAATAGAAGATTTGTGAAAAAGTCACCTAGAACCCTGGGTCAAGGGAGACTTACTGGATGGGATGAGAAGGAAAAATTGATTTCCATGCACTTAATTTGCTCTATTGTTATTAATGAATTTTGATAAAAGACTTTGTTTATGGTTCACAATACACAACATGGTCTTCTTCCAATAGCCTTTAACTGATTTATTTGCAAAATTGACATCCTTTTTCTTTCCTTCTTGCCACTTTCCTTGCTATTAAGTGACTCTTTCACATTTTTGTGTGTTTCTTTTTCACCAAGTTGCATTGAATGACTGTTACTGCCATCAGTTGCATTGTTTTATTTACCAAATATAATAGATTTCTTTTTCTTGGATGACTTCCTCCCTCTGTTTGCCATGTCTATATGTTTTTGTCTATTTCATGTACTTGCCTACTCGCAATTTATTGTTGATAATAGGATAGACTGCTACTCACCATGCAGCGGAGATGCTGAGTCACAGAAAGGCACAACAGAAAGACTGTCCAGCATGTAAGTTTTCAGCCGAAAAGGTCTTCACTGGAATACGAGCCCCCCCCCCCCCCCCCCCCCCCGCCCTTCCACACCCACTCACCCACCCACCCACACACACACACACACACACACACACACACACACACACACACACACACACACACAACTGTGATTTACGTGTGTCGGGTTTCTAGCCAAAAGCTTACTTGTTCGACTGTCTTTCTGTTGTGCTTATCTTTGACTCTGCTTCTCCGCTACATGGTAACAACCTATCCTTTTCATAATATTATCATTATTCCATTCTGAATTTTCCATTGTTTGATAAATTTTTGCTGTATATTTTCTAGTTTTCTTACGAAAAATTCCCATCACTTCTTGCCCATTCATTCATTCCTTCTTTTCAGCTCTTATCTGTTCTCATGATTTTAGCTGAATTGTCCTGTCTCTTCTTATCTTTTTCTTTGCTTGCCTTACTTTTCCTGTCTCATTTTTTCCCCTCTGCTACTTTGTGCCACTCTAATTATCTCTAGCACTGCAAAACTTTCTCTTATTCCATGATGAATCCTATCACATATTATATTCAGTCCTTTTGAAAACCTGTTTTTTCACTGCCTAAACTAAGATCTCACATCCTGTTTCTTGATACCTGCTTGTACCTAGGAATCACCGCCATAGGCCTAACACTCGAAGTTTTTACTTCCGAATGAAATTTCATTCTTCACCAGCCCCATTTACAGTTCCAAATACCTCTTGCACTTAGCAACCTAACCTGCGACCTATATACCTCGACTGCCAATTTCCACTCCACCACACTTCCCTCCTCCTAAAAATCATGCAGTTATCTGCTCCTTATGTTTCCTGGGAATTCATCATCCATCAAGGCACCTACAAGTTGAACCAACAGGCCAGACTTCACCTCAAAACACTATCCTAACTTCTCCTAAACTACCTCAGCAGTGGTACTTCCATCTCTGACCCACTCCAGCTCCCTAAACAGCCATACCATCAATTACCACTCCACTCCTACAAACTGAGCCAGGCCAACTTTCAACCTCCCCAGAGCAACGGTAACTCAGGATCACAAGAACCAGCCACAACAGTACAGTGTTCTCAACATTTCATCTGTGGCTCACTCCCCTCCTGAATTATCTGCATTATACAAGGGTCTCACTCTCAGTCCTAAACCTGCATTTAATAATGGCGCTTTGGTTCAAGACCTATTTTTCTTCACACATAATTTCAACAGGAAACATCACTTTTCAATTCAGTCTGAAAAAATTAATAACAATAAAAATGACACTGAACCCTATCTTGAACTGTTCCGACCACAATCCCAACTTGACCAACCACCACTACCTCAAAATCACCCCTCTGAACTTTCCAAGAAATCGTAACATCCAGCACTGCTTCACTACCCCTTCTCGAGTCCATAAAACACAAATTCCAGCCACTTCATTTCCCAAAAACTGATAACTCCATCATTATCCTTCCAGTGGACAAGTGAGCTACCACTCTGTTACTTGACTAACGAGATTATGCAAGTGAGGGTCTGTGCCAGCTTACTGCCACTTCTACATACAGCATCTGCTATCAAGATCCCATCCAATCAGTACAAATTTACCTACAGTGCCTCCTTAAAACTGTAACCTCCTCAAAAGAACCAAGACCTCAATCTCTACATCTTCTTATCCCACCCAAACCACATACTCACATCTTTTACTTTCTTCCTAAGATCCACAAAACTCCACAGTTGCTAGCTTCAAAGCACTCACTTAATGTATCTCTGCTTTGGATGGTCAACACCTGCAACCTATAACAGGATGTATACGCGGACAAGGAAAAAAGTTCTTGGATTTTTCCCGGATCTCTCAGTTAAAAATAAATTTTCTCCCGGGTGAAAATACACTTTTTCCGTGCTAAGTGACAATATACTTTCCGTCAGAACTGTAAAACTTATCGGTCCTTTGAATGGATATGGTTTTATACAGCAGCATAGAATTTCTCGGCTCTTTAGAAAACGAAACTCAGGGGGGAACAACACATTTTGGAAAGATCTTTGATATGCAGCAGCAAGTACACTGTATATTTTCATATTACGAAAGTAAAAATTCAAATTCCACAAACAGGAAAAGTTAATGGTATAAGTTAATATACATAGTGTTGTCACAAGAAAAGCAAAGCTTCCACATACTACAAGAAAAGCAAAGCATATAATGTTTGTCTTGAAGTTTAATAAGCTACAAGAGAAGCTAATGTTTCACTTATAATGTTGACCTGTTTAGCACATGTTACACTTTAAGAGACACCACACAAATACGCCAGTAAAATTTTTAATCCCGACATAAAACTCTGATCTTCTGGGCTCGAAATTCTTCTAAGTGGCTCGTCATCAAAGAGTTGATTTTTAAATGAGAGCAAACGCTCTGTGATTTAAGAAATTCATTGTACATTCTCGCACATAGTTCATCTTGCGTAAAGGGAAATTTACTTTGAAAATAGCACTTTTCGAACCACAATTTGCAATATTTTCCCGCCACCTGTTACAAATAGATTCATTTCAGCAGTTGCCATAGAGTGCCAGATAATAGGTGTCACCAAGCTTGCGCAGCTACAGTGATGTAGGAAGTCCGTATGTTTGTACGTGTAAAACATTAAAAGATCTTTCTTACATTATGTCATAAAAGAAACAAGACATCAGATGACACTCCAAGAGCGCCGGAATTTCGTGAACCATACTAAAATACATAGTTCACCTTAAAGCGCACATTCATATGTCCAGATTCGCAATGACGTAGGCCGCGACCGGGTATTAAGCTTTTTGGTGTGGTTTTCAGGGCATAAATTTTCTTGGAGTACCAGTACTGTATTATCTCATATTTAGTTCTTTATTATGGCATAATTCCATACATCCTAGAAGATGAAAATGTGCACTTGAAATGCAGTGAACAGTTTACACTAGCCAATAGTCTGGAATTAAACACTTCGTTTCAAATAAATTTACTGCTTCAGCAGGAAAGCTTAATAAGAGTCAAATTTCTTTAGCTAATCGAGAACCCCGACCCCACTAGACCCGGGCCCGCTGGTCACACGAGAATCTGGCAGCTTTGGCGCACCAGTAAAATTTTTCTAGGTGCCCCATGTGGCTGGTTGCTGCTACTGCTTCTTACACAGCTAACAGTCACATTTCTGTAGCCATAAGTGGGAGAAGATCTTACTCATACGCGACTCAGCTGCGTGTGTGCATGAGCCCGCTTGTAACTGCTTCTATGAATCAAATGTAAACAGTTGTGACGCTACGCTCCTCGGAGGAAATTTGTTATTATGAAGCATTACATAGTCTTCCTAAAGCCATTGACACATTTTGCTGTTGGCAGACGCTTGTACGTGCACTGTGTTAGTTTATATGGCGCATTTCCTTTGCAATTAAGTTTTATTTTCACTTTTTCTATCATTTATGTTTTAATGCTGCACTATTATTCTGCAGTAGCGGGGTACAGTGAAATCCTTTGTTAAAGTATCAGTTCTTACCAGTCAAAATCCAAAAAATTTAACTGAAAACTAAAACAACGAAAAATTCTCAGAATTCTAAAATATTTCCGGGTTTTTCCCGGATGAAAAAATCTCTGGGTTTTTCCATGATCTCCCAGGTGGTATACACCTGTATGAAAACTCTCCTCCTACACTGAGGACAGCAACCATTCCCTAGACAGTCAGAAATCATTGCGCATCCCATTACCACCACACCCCTTGCTTGTCACAATTGATGCCACCCCCATCTATACCAACAGTCTCCGTGTACATGGTCTGTCCACTGTTGAATCCTCAACCAACTCCCTTCCTGCTTCCAAAACCTCTGACAACGTTCCTGTTCACTTTAATCATCTTTATTTTTATGAACAACTACTTTACCTATGAGGGGCCAACATATAAATAGATCGAGGGAGTAGCCATGTGAACCAGGATGGCTTCTCCCTAAGCCAAGATGAGTTGTGCATGTACCCCGATATGGATTCTGGTACCCATTGAACCTCTTTGGTTGCATTGCTAAGTTATGGTTTCTTGGGCATCCAGTATGATGGCACTTTTGAGGCAACGCATGGATAACTTAAATGTGTGCACAGCTCGCAGCTGGGCTGTCTGGTCAGGGGGCTGTTCGTTGGAGGTCAGTGAGGTGTCACCCGCTGGATGAAGTCCTGTTTGGAATCATATAATGGTGGGCTGCTCCCCCTGTTTGGATTGCTGGTGTTTACATCGTGAACTGTGTCTTTGTCTACTGACTGTGCCTGTGAGATGACGAAGCCTCATGCTTCAGTTCGTTTCGGCAAGTTCACTGCTGCCTTTGCTGGTGGATGTGGCAACCTACATCATCCACAACTGACTTGGGCCTAAAGCACGACCCCTAGTGAGCTCCACAATTGGCGGGCATCAGAAGCATATAACACATGTGAAGTGACATGACACTACAGCACGACACACATGTTCCGCACTAGTCGCGCGGGTCCAGTGCATATTGTGACGCATACACCATACTTCACACACGCTGACTGGCGACGCTCTGCGCTGACAGAACCAAAGCGCACACAATCTGTTATCTTTCTCAAATGATTTTACAGAAACTATTCACTGAATATATTTGATTTTTGCCTTACTTGTAGCCTTATATGTCAGCTTCATGGCGAAGTGCCCATCATCTCGCTAATGGCTATTCTTATTGTGATGTACACATTTTAGTAAGACACTACGCAAGTAAGACTGGTGCATATTACACTATATGTTGCTGCGTATGAAATTTAGCTAACATGTTGAATTTTTGTTTAGACTTGGGAGGAGGTCTCTATCTGCCTCCGATCTTGAGAAAAAAAGGATCCTATGTGGCGCGCTCACTTCTGATCTCACGCCTGTGAGAATGAAATACTCGCAACAGCTCTCACATCTCCTAAACCACTCGAGACATTGAAACGAAAGTTTGGCGAATGATAGCACAGAAGGAGCAGAGTGTTTGGCAATTCTTAAACACACGGAACTTTCTTATCTATGGCAATATATCAGTACTTATACTTCCCTTTTTATTTTATTTCACTTCAGTGACTGTAATTTTTTAAGAGTTGTCAACAGCTAGTGAAACAAGAGCTTCCTAGTATGAAAAGAAACATGAAATCTCTTCTTTTATGTTACTGCAAACCAACACTATGAGGTTTTTCAGAAGCTATTGAGCTCTGTGATTGCCAATTGCTTGAATTACTTGTTTAATGAGGCACTCCATTTCGGAATTCTGTCGCAATAGCTGCTGTGAGATGAGTTTAGCAAATTATACTGTGACAAAGGAAGTACAATTAAACCTGTCACCAAGAGAAATGTGGCCGTTACACATAAATTGTGATGCTTCTTTGAATGAGAAAAGGTTACCAATTAACGCAAAAATAGATTGCCAATTCTGTTGGAATTTTGGTGGAATCCCAGTAACCCATCATATTTTTAACACTGAGCGACTGGAATGGAAACCTACCAAAGGATTTTATTCCTAATCATGATCTGAGCAGTATTAAAATAATGACGAGCGTTCCTTCAGGTGGAATGATACACACATGCCAGATACTGGTTACTCACCTACAGCTTGCCAAACTGACAATGTGTGATCGCAGAAAAATAAACAATTGATCTGTCGCACAACACAATGGTCAGTGTATTGTCATTAGTGGAGGATCATGCGTGTGACAGGAATGCAGAAGCTAGCCATGTGAGCTGGAGTTCGAAAAACATTGTCATGAAAGTAGATCTGCCTTTGTCAGCAGTATATTTCAACAAATTAAATGTATCTAATCGTGACACTCTTTTAGGATATTCCTGCTTTCGTAATAATACCGACCATTTTCTACATTTGTGTAGCCTGTTGTATAATTAGTTTATTAATGCTGATAATGTGCATGCAACAATTGAAATGCCTTTTCACATCACGGCGAACCAATTAAAACATTGTTATTTGTGACTGCTTTTAGACTGTTTCTAGCTTGTTGATGTTCACATGCATGTAGTATAGTACAGTACAGTACATATATTACATTATTACATCCATATACAAGTAATGACAGTGAGACTTCTATACTTCACATCTTGGATGCTTTTTACCAGAAGCACACAGAGGTCACACATGTGGAGGTTATCCCTTTCCAAATTTTTGTAACAGATCGTACAGATACACCAGCATACTAGGCAGCGAGAAGATAACCTTGTTTTACGTTCCTGCCTTGCTTCTTAATCACATGATTTTATAATATTCCTTACTTCCTTATTCTCTACCCTCCGTCCCTTCTTTCGATCTAAAAACATCACAGAGGCTTATGATACAATTCCAGCGGCCAATCGCTCACCAGTTACTTAAGTATGCATTTTTCTTGACAGAAGAAAAACAAAACAAAACAAAACTATACAGATACAAATAACAGAAAAGTATAATGTACTAATGAAAACAGCTGGAGCATTTAATTGGCAAAAAACGGAACACTACACCAAGGCAATAAAACTTAGAATACAGTAAGGCAATATTTATCGTATGGGCAATAACTGCCACTGCTCATATGCGCCGTGCTGATGTGAGCATATGGCCGGGCTACTTTTCCGCTCCCCGCCTCAAACTTCCCACGGTGCTAGCGAGGCATGTGTAATGCGCGACACAAGAAACTGTGTCATAACTATAACGCCGTGCGACCTGGCGCAGACGCGTTTCGTGTACCAGTTGCGTCATGTCGCAATTTGCATGGTCCCATTTGAACTTGTGAAGTTACAAAAATGCACGCTGCGCTGCACCACAACACACGCGCTATACGCGTCTCAATTTGCACCTAGCCTTAAAGTGTTGGTGATAGTTACCGAGACTAACTTCTAATTTGTTTTCTGTCCTTGACCGATCATTCTAATAAACTTAACTCGGCCAATGCATTAAAAATAGATCAGCATCCTGAATGTCATTTAGTCTAATGCTCATTTGATTGTAATTCTTGCTTTGCACAGTTGGTGTATGAGTTATTGTAAATTTAACTATTTTGTATTCCTCAAATTAAGCACTTCCATTCGAGTTTAATACTTGCGTTCTATTTCAGGGTGTATACGTGGACAAGAAAAGAAAAATTCCCCCAGCTTTCCAGGTTAAACTTACACTTTCTCCTGGGTGAAGATACACTTATTCCGTGGTAAGTGACAGTATACTTTTCCCTGGAACTGTGATACTTATCAATCCTTTGAATGGTTATAGTTTTATACACTGGCGTAGTACTTATTGGCTCTATAGAAAACCAAACTCAGTAAAACACACACACACACACACACACACACACACACACACACACACACACACACACACACACACACACGTTTCGGAAAGATCTTTGATGTGCAGCAACCTATACTCTGCATATTTTTGTATCACTTAAGTGTACATTTAAATTCCACCAAACGCCGCATGTTACTTTCCGAAACATTGAAATCAAGATTGCAATGCAATTTGTAGCCATAGCCAGTCATAGCTCATGGCACGTGATCTCACCAGCCAATGACAGGATATTCGAGCATAGGACACGTGATGTAGTTAGCCAACAGCGATATCACTGTTAAGTGCCCACAAATAGGAAACGTTCATGGTTTAAATTATTATACATACAGCTACTAGAAGAAAAGCAGAGCTTTCACATATTATCTTGGTCTCGAAGATTAATAAGCTGCAAGAGAAGCTAAGCTTCCACATAGAATGTTGATCTTTTTTGCGCGTGTTACACATTAAGATACATCCCACAAATGTGCCAGTAAAATTTTTAATATAGACATAAATGTCTTGATCTTCTGGGCTCAAAGTTTTTTAAACGTTTGTACTCAAAGACTTGATTTTTAAATGAGAGTCAAACGCTCTGTGATTTAAGAAATTCATCGTACATTCTCGCTCATAGTTCATCTTACATAAAAGGAAATTCACTTTGAAAATAACGCTTTTCAAATAATCATTCGTAATATCTTCCTGTTTCAGTAGTTGCCAGAGAGCGCCAGATAACAGGCGTCACCACACTTGCGCAGCTACTAGGATGCTGGAAGCACATATGTTCATAAGTGTAAGACATTAAAAGATCTTATGTTATGTCATAGAAGGAACAAGACATCAGAGGATACTCCAAGAGAATCGGAATTTCGTGAACCATACTAAAATGCATAATTCGGCTTAAAGTGCACATTTGGGTGTAAATTTTCTTAGAGTACCAGTACCGTATTATCTAATGTTTGGTTCTTCATTATGGCATAATGTCACATGTGCTAGAAGATGAAAACATGCACTTTTGAAATGCAGCGAATAGTTGAAACTAGCCAATAGTGTGGAATTAAATACTTTGTTTCAAATAAATTGACTGCCTCATTGGAAAAGCTTAATAAAGGCCAAACTTCTTTAGCAAATCGACAAAAATAACTTCACTGTTCTGCAAGGCGATTAATACTTGACTGTCAGAAAGGTGGAAATAAAATCAAATCTGAACCTAATAACATATTTTAGCCTTCCGTACTCATGTCAATGTATTTTAATTCACTTGATAGCTCCTGGCCACAGAAATCCATTTTGTTTTCACTTGACGTGAGAGCAATAAACGAAGAGGAAACAGCAAAATCACTAAACGTAAATGCCGGTCACGTGGAGATTATCCACTTTCCCACTCTAACTCAGACTCCTCTGTGCATCAGTGGGGGGCAAAAAAAAACGCAATCAATATTCGATGGGATAATTTGTAACCGAGAGAACAAGAACTCTTCAGAAAATTTGCTTTCTTTATTTCCTGTAGCTAATAACTTGCTTTTTGTGTGACATACAATTAAATACAAGATACATGAAACCAGAAGAAGAGACAAGCAAGACAGTACACATTTTTTCAGCATTTTTTCTCTCCAACCTTTTTACAGCTTTACATGGCATGCTTTCCTTTCTGGGAAAGAATCTATTACCTCATCAAAGATTGTCAAATGTTTTGCTACATGAAAAAAAAAAAAAAAAGAAATGTCTTCGTCTAATACTGAAAAAGCTGTGAATACAAACAATACCCCAGACTTGTGAGGTTTCTCAATCTGATTACGTGTATTTTGACACTGTCTGACAGATAAAACGAAATAGGCCTGTCTAATATTGCAGCTACTGTGACACACACCAAATAAATGATACTGTTTTGGCACAAATGGTCATTTTTATAACACGAAAAAATATAATTCACAAAGTACCAATATCAAATGCTTATTAGGCCTACTACAAGCAAAAAGTTTTATGTTCGGAAATAGTTTCACATTTCATTCATATGCTCCAGCTTCTCAAGCATGAGTTCGAAAAGTAGTAGTATGAAATTTTTATATAAATTTGGAATCGCCTTATTCTTCCATAATTTGTGTGATGTCCTCATTTCTTCTCCTTCCTCGTTCCCCCAAACAGTCTTGTCATCACTAATTCTGTAACTTATTCTCCTGTTAACTTCGCTAACCCTGCCACAATCAACGGTTTAGTTATCCCGCATTTATTCTCTGGTTAGGCGTTATTACGTGTTCATACAACGCATTTTCCGCGCTACTCAGGCGGCTGCTACCAGGGGTACAGTACAACTGGTCCTTACTGGTGTAGCGGTCTGGCCAAATATTTTCTATCAAAATTTCATTTTCTTGGATAAACCAAGAAGAAAATACATAATCTTTCTTACCTATGATTCCTGTTAGTCATTTATTTCCACTCTGGTAGTCTGAATCTATGGAGTTCGCTGGTAATTATTAACAACACTGATCATTCACAAACACAGTCAAAAACATAAACAAACAGCGACTGCCATTCACCCGTTCGGCTTTATTCCGCTCAGCTTGTATAGCCCCGTCCCCTTCTGTCTGCAGGAAAGTGTATTTCTATATGCGTCGGGATTTACCTGGCAGATACATGACGTACACTATACACACATTCAAAATTCAACTTATGATTCATTCAGAAATAAACTTAGAATATGTTCTAAAATGTTTAAAAACCAACAGGAATGCATTTCAAAATCATATGAATGATCGACAGACCAACGTGTGATGGATACTAGGTGCTTTGTGAAACAAGGTTTTTTTCTTCAAGAATATGAATTTGGCGGCCCCCTCCCATTCCCTGAAATTGCTGCCCGGGGTAGATACCTCAGTTTGCCCCCAGTGAATCTGGCAACTTGCACGCGCAAGTAACATTTTTCTGGGTAGCATTTTGCAACTGCTGCTTATACAGCTAACAGTCACACTTCTGTAGCCAGAAGCAGGAGAAGGTACTATACATGCGCGACTCAACTGCGCATGCGCACAAGTGTGCCCACAACTGCTCAAACAAATCTAAAGTAAACAGTTGTGACGTCACGCTCACTGGGTGAGGGGGCGGGTGGGGGGTGGGGGGTGGTGTGGGGGTGGGGGCTGGGAACATCTTTAACGCACAGCAACATGTACACTAGATATTTTCATATTAGGAAGGTGTAAATATGAATTCCACCAAACACAGCACATTAGTTTCTGAAGCATTGTAATCGAGACTGTGATGTGCTTTTGTCAGCCAGGCATAGCTCACGTCACATCATTTCACCAGCAAACAGCAAAATCAATGTTAAGCAGCACGAACATACAAGTAAGGAATAGTGTAGCTACAAGAAAAGTTAAGCTTGCACATATAATATTGGTCTTTATTGGGTGTGTTACCCTTTGAGACATATCAAACACAAATATGGCAGTAAAATTTTACATTATGACTACCCTGTCCTGTCTTCTGGGCCCAAATTTCTTTTAAGTGGTTGGTCTTCAAAGTGTTCAATTTTGAATGACAGTCAAACGCTTTAAGATGTAAGAAATTCATTGCACATTATTTCACATAACATAATTCATCTTGTGTAGAAGGTAGATCTGTAAAATTCTGCTAACGCTGCAATATATACAATACTCCTAACCAAATTTGTCTGCTTATTCATCTTCAAGTGAACATTTACGTACATTCATGTATATATAACATTTAGAGAGCTTGTGTATATAGGGTTTAGAGATCTTACATTATGTCATAAAAGAAATAGGACATCAGAGAATATCCCTAGAACATTGGAATTTTGTACACCATACTAAAATGCATAATTCCCCTTAAAGTGCAGATTCATAAGTCAAATACACAATGAAGTAGGCCCCAACCTCATCTAAAGATTTTTCAGTGTGATTTTCAGGATTGTGATTCTTGGCATACCAGTACTGTATTATCTCATGTTTGGTTCTTTATTTTTGCATAATGCCATATGTACCAGAAGAAGAACACGTACACTTGAAATTCAGCGAATAGCCAATAATGTGGAAAGAAACATATTGTTTCAAAGACACTGACTGCCTCTGCAGAAAAGATTAATAAAAGCCAAATTTCTTTTGCAAACCAACAAAAGTAACTTTATCGTTATGCATGGCAATTAATGCTTGATTGCCAACAATGTAGAAATAAAATAATATCAGAAAACTGTTATGTGAATGTATTTTAATTCACTTAACAGCTCCTAGCCACAGAAATCCATTTTTGTAAATGAAAACACCAAAATCACAAAACGTAAACATGTGTCACAAGGAGACTCCCCCTCCCCAACCACCATCACAACAGCTCAGTCTGCTCCACATATGCTTGAATCTGACAGCTTGGCCACAAGCAGGAGAATGCACTGCACATGTGAGACTTCTGCTCTGGGCATATACATGAGCCTACTGGCAACCGCTCAAACAAACCTAATTAAACAGTTGTGATGTCATGCTTATCGAAAGCACTTTGTTGTTACAAAATATCGCACAGCCTTCGAGACATTTTTCTGTTGGCAGACACTTGTGTGCACACTATGTTTTATTGTTATAAATGGCGCATTTTCTTTGCTACTTAAATTTTATGTTGGTGTTTTTCTCTTATTTATGTTTTATTGCTGCAGTATTATACTGCAGTAGCGGGCTAAAGTAAGACTATCAGTTCTTAACAGTGAAAACTGATGATGTTAAAAGTAAGAAGACTCTTGCCCTGATGTAATAGGGCTATGAGCAGACAAAATTCTGTCCACACCAACATCATTATCTCCAACACAAGACGGACACATTTAACAAACTAAAGAAAAATGAAATGAGTACATTTGCAACAACATTAGGAAAAGGGTAGAGTGCTGCTCTCTGTAAACATGACAAGCTGAGTTGTAGACAGGCACAACAAAAAAGGGTGTTACCCATTTTGCTTTCCCCAAAGCCATCTTCAGAAATGAAAAAACAGACACAGACTTGCACACAAACAAGAACACCTCATGGACACATGAACAGCATTTCTGGCAGCTCGGACTGGAATGTAACTGTCACATTGAACGAAAGTAGCAATCTGGAGTGTGGCAGGGAGTGGTAGCAAAGTACAGGTGGGTGGATAGAAGTATGGTGTCTGGCAAAGCACACAGGGATTTAATGGAGGCATGGTAAGACTTACAGACACAACATAGGGGAGCTGTGGGGTAGGAAGTGGGAGAGGGGGTTGAGCAGAAAAGAAGAGGTGTAGGGAAGGGGAAAGATGTATGGGTGTGTTGGCAGACAGTGGCACTCAATATGGGTTCTGAATGGGAATAGCAATGAGGTGATGGGACAGAGGGTGCAGGGACAGTTGCTTACCATAGGTTGAAGCTGGGATAATTTCGGAAATGGACAGTGTGTTGTAAGGGTAACTCCCATCCGCATGTTTCAGAAAAGCTGGGGACAATCCAGATGGCCTGGGTTGTGAAGCAGCCACTGAAATCAAGCATTTTATGTCCGTGCTCCACACTGTGCCACAGGGTGATCTACCATGCGCTTGGTCATAGTTTGACGGTAACCATTAATCCTGGTGGAGAGCTGGTTGGTAGTCATACCAATAAAAAAGCTATGCAATGATTGCAGCAGTGCTAATATATGACATTGCTGCTTTTACAGGTGGCCCAGCCTCTGATGAGGTTGTATGAGACTGTGACAGAATTGGAATAGGAAATGCTGTTTGATGGACTGGGCAGGCCTTGCACCTGGGTCTTCCACAGAGATATGATTCCTGCAGCAAGAGGTTGGGTTTAGGAGTGGTATAGTGATGGACTAGGAAGTTACGAAGTTTGGGTGGTCAAGCAAACATCACTTGAGGTGGAAAGGATCTGGCTACGATGTCGCTCACTTCAGGGCATGATGGTAGGTAGCCAAAGACCTGACAAAGGATTTAGTTTCACTGTTCCAGTCCAGGGTTGTATTGGGTGATGCGGGAAGCATTCCTCTGTAGCTGATTCTTGGAGATGGTGGGAAAATTGGCAGCGTGCGGGGAAATGGAATGCAAGTTCTGATTTCAGATTGGGTCTGATGTAGCACCTGTGTGTGAAGGCCTTGGTGAGACCTTCAGCATACAGGGCAAGTGAGTGCTTGTCACTGCAGATATGCTGTCCCCAGGTGGCCAGGCTATATGGGAGAAATTTTTGGTAAGGAATAGATGGCAGCTGTTGAAATGCAGGTACTGTTTGTGGTTGGTGGGTTTTACGTGGGCAGAGGTGTGTATGGAGCCATCAAAGAGGAGGAGGTCACATCCAGGAATGTGGTATACTCGGTTGAGGAAGACCAAATGAAGTAGATGGGAGAGAAAGTGTTGATATTGTAAAGGAATGAGGGTAGGGTGTCATGGGCCTGATTCCAGATCATGAAGATATTATCAATAAACATGAACCAGACCAGGGATTGAGGATTTTGGGAGACTGGCCATAGGGATCATATCCTTGTGGAAGATCCAGGTGCAAGACCTGCCCATCCACCCACCCTGCACCTCCTTTTCCAGTCCTGTCACAGGCTTATCCTACACCATCAGAGGCTGTGACACCTGTGAAAGCAGCAACGTTATATACCAGCTCAGCTGCAATCGTTGCACTGCTTTTTATGTTGGTATAACTACCACCCAGCTGTTCACCATGATGAACCAAACTGTGACCAAGAGTACGGTAGGTCACGCTGTGGCACAACATGTAGCTGAACATAACATGCTTGATTTCAATGGCTGCTTCACAACCTGGGCCATCTGGATTCTCCTCTCCACCACAAGATTTTCTGAACTGTGTAAGTGGGAGTTATCCTTACAGAACATTACCCGCTCCCGAAATTATCCAAGCCAAAACCTGTGGTAACCTACTGTCCCCATACCCTCCCACCCAACAGTTTCAGCCCCCAATGTGCTATCTCCTCCCGATGCATGCCCCCCTCTCCCTTAATGTGTGTCACCATCTGCCAACTACCTGTCCATCTTACCCTTTCCCTGCTACTCTCCTTTTCTGACTCCCCCCCCCCGTCCTAACAGTCTCCTGATGCTACACATGGCAGTCTTGTCAACCCTCCATCCTGCAAGACAGTGCTCTTCTTTCCACCCATCCTTACCCTGCTATCCCTAGCTATCTCCCCCCCCCCCCCCTCCTAAGCTCCAGACTGGTCCAATCTGTTGGAGATGATGGTGAAGTATGTGTGAGGTGCGCTTGCTCAAATAAATCTGTGTGTGGGAAGCTCTTTGCTGAAGAAGGCTTTGACTAAAGCTAAATGTGTGACAGTCTTTTTGCTGTGCCTGCCTGCAACTCAAGGGCCATCTTTACGGTGAGTAACAATCTATCCTTATCCTACTATTGTTGATATTCCAAACTGGAGTTTCCACTGGTTGTCAGGCACACTTACATGACATAAAATGTCCACGACTAGCAAGTGTCCTCTCCAGTATTTTAACACAATCAAAGAAAGTTCACTTTTCATACACACCTTTCATTTGAAGAACAAGGTTGTGATGCATCTTCAATGTTATAGTCATCATCTGTGCTAGGATTTAGGCAATATTCATTCAAGTTCAATGATGAGTTCGGGTATGCTCTTTGTGGAGAGATATCTGATGAGTGCACATTATCAGCAACCACTCTTTGTCTTCCAGCAGATCCAATTAGCCCAGATCTGTCAAGCAAAATGAGAAAGTAACTTAGTACATCTGATTGGAACATAGAAAAAAAGCAGAAAATAAATCCAGCTAAACACTGATGAAGTACTGTGAGATTGAAAATGCTGCTGTGAGTGATTTTACGTCACAACCACATAAAATATTTTCTGTGACACAGTAAACTTTGACACGTAATTTGGTAGACACCTTTTTCCACACAAAGCACTGCACTTCAAAAGTATTTTGAAAGTATAAAGTGCATTATCATTGACAAAATGTAAGCCTACTTGTGCTGATAACACAAACACTACTTTGCTTACACTAAAACAGAAAAAAAATGTTACTTGAAAAAAAAAAAAAAAATTCTACGGGCCTCCAAAAAGAAACAAGCCAGAGTGTGGAATGCACAAACCGGTGACAGGAGGTTAATATTGGAGCGCGTGTAACGAGATGTGGTTCCGAACAGAGCGTGGAAGTTCACAGCCCGTCGCTAGCCGCTAGAGGGCACATGTGGATGTCACGTGACTACAGAGCCAGCAGCAGCATGCATCAATCGTCCAACGCTGCCAGTCGTATTGCAAACAGTGACATGGAGGGTTCAACAGAAGAGCAAAGAAGTGTTGAACATTTTCTGACAGTGGTAGAGTAGGAGGAATGGACATTCATCGACGAATGCCACAAGTGTACGGCAAACACTGCATGTCCCTTGCAAGGGTCAAGGTGTGGCACAAGCACTTCAGGGAAGGACGGGTGTCATTAGCCGTTGGTGCAAGGTCTGGAGCACCACACTGTATTACTGATGACATCATCCAGCTGGTAGATGCACTCATTACCCAAGACTGCTGAGTGACAGTGAAAGCCATAGCCACCATGGTCAGATTGAGCATCTCACCCGTGAGGTCATTCTGCTCCACGACAATGCAAAGCCTCATACGGCCAACAAAGTTGCGGCACTCCTGCAGAAATTCCAATGGGAGGTTCTCGGCCACCCTCCACACAGTCCGGACATCTCTCCGTGTGATTACGCCATTTTTGGTCCCCTTAAAAAGGCTCTGAGGGGGCAAACGATTCAACTTGGATGACGATGTCCAGCTGTACGTATGGAACTGGTTAACATCGCAGCCCTGGGAATTTTATGAGACAGCCATTCACCACCTTGTGTCACAGTGGGACAAGTGTCTCAACAGCCAGGTTCAATACTTCTAACATAGAGGTACTGGTTTCTGTAATTATGCCTCTGCCTCATTTCTTTTTGAGTGCCCCTTATTGTTACATACTGTGCACGATTACATCAAACAATATGCCTGACAGGTGTGAAATATTCGTGATGGTTATAAATGATGTTGATCTAGAGAAAACCTACGAGTGTGTGTGTGCAGACGTCTTTAAATACGTCTGCTTGTGTCTGTATATGTGTGGATGGATACGTGTGTGTGTGTGTGTGCGCGAGTGTATACCCGTCCTTTTTTCCTTTTTTTCCCCCCTAAGGTAAGTCTTTCCGCTCCCGGAATTGGAATGACTCCTTACCCTCTCCCTTAAAACCCACATCCTTTCGTCTTTCCCTCTCCTTCCCTCTTTCCTGATGAGGCAACAGTTTGTTGCGAAAGCTTGAATTTTGTGTGTATGTTTGTGTTTGTTTGTGTGTCTGTCAACCTGCCAGCACTTTCATCTGGTAAGTCACATCATCTTTGTTTTTTTATATATATATATATATATATATATATATATATATATATATATATATATATACCAAACAAAAGTGCTGGCAGGTCGATAGACACACAAACAAACACAAACATACACACAAAATTCTAGCTTTCGCAACCAATGGTTGCCTCGTCAGGAAAGAGGGAAGGAGAAGGAAAGACAAAAGGATATGGGTTTTAAGGGAGAGGGTAAGGAGTCATTCCAATCCCGGGAGCGGAAAGACTTACCTTAGGGGGAAAAAAGGACAGGTATACACTCGCACACACACACATATCCATCCACACATACACAGACACAAGCAGACATTTGTAAAGGCAAAGAGTTTGGGCAGAGATGTCAGTCGGGGCGGATGTACAGAGGCAAAGATGAAGTTGAAAGACAGGTGAGGTATGAGCGGCGGCAAATTGAAATTAGAAATTAGCGGAGATTGAGGCCTGGCGGATAGCGAGAAGAAAGGATATGCTGAAGGGCAAGTTCCCATCTCCGGAGTTCTGACAGGTTGGTGTTAGTGGGAAGTATCCAGATAACCCGGACAGTGTAACACTGTGCCAAGATGTGCTGGCCGTGCACCAAGGCATGTTTAGCCACAGGGTGATCCTCATTACCAACAAACACTGTCTGCCTGTGTCCATTCCGCTTTGCTGCTATAAAATCCACCGTTTCCAGTCCACAAACAGTTCCTTTTAGCTATTAAACAACCCTTTCGGCAGTTTTAATAACTTTTGCTTTATTTCCATTTCCGTTTTTCTCACATCACCGATCATTTTTAGCCGCTTCCCACAGGTTTTAACGTCATTATTTCTTCATCAAACAATTGTTAGCTTCATTTCCATAATCTGCCACCACCAAACCACTCCTTTTAATACATCCTCACGTAGTTTTTTCGAAATTTTCCCGAATTTCTCCACCCTTTAACGTGTTTTGGCGGCAACACAACCACCTAACCTTTATGCACATCATTATCTACCTACACAAGTTCACCACAGGATCAACATAGCCCAGCCCTAACCAACCCTTTTTCGCCTTTTTTCACACCAGATCTCCATTTGCTTTCTAATTTTACCTTTATCTCTCCCCATATATTTTTTCATATTTATTTTCATTTTCATTTCAGCCTCGTGTTCCACTTTCCACCTTCTAGTACCATGTCACCCTCACAACACCTTCACAACGACCCCATTAAGTTTTATTTACATTCCCTCCGCAAACATGCCTTCGCCCTAGCCAGATTACACTCCCATATTTTATTTTCTCAGGCTTGTCTAACATTTGGCATCACCCCCAAAGGCCTCACACTTAAAGTTCCCATCTCTGGCTGCAACCCTTCTTTCCATCAGTCCCTATACCAGTTCCAAACCAAACAATCCATTGCCCTCACCCACCTAATCCTTCACCTACACATCCACTCAGCCAATCAACACGCCCATCAACTCCTATCCTTTATAAAAATCCTCAATCTTTCCTCTCCCACATCCACACCTGTTGTTCAGAGCATCCTCCTACAGGCCAACCGCAAATTAGAACAGCATGCCACCCTCCACCTTAAAAAACTATCCAATCTCCTGGTTTCCCACCTCCGGAAAGGCAACTCACTCACCCTTCACAACCTTTCCAGCAAACCTCAACCTCCTCTCATTGCACACAAACCCAGTCTCTCCCATCTACTCAATCTCCCACTTCCAGCTCCACTCCCTCCAAAACCTCAAAATTCCAATCAACGCAATCTGGAACCACAACACCCCAATTCAGTAGTTAACCTTTCCTCCAAACCTCTCTCCCAATCCGAAACCTCTGTCCTATCCAAAGGCCTCACCTTCAGCCCCACTCCCAGATTTAACCAAACAGCCCTCGTCAAAGATTTACTGTCCTACACCCGTACTCTCTGCTGGAAATATCACTTTGCCACGAAGAAAAATGATCCTAATCCTACTCCTAATGATCCAACTCCCCAAGACACTATCCAAATTGAACCATGCCTGGAACAGTTCCATCCTCCGTCACGGCGGGACCCACCTCCTCTTCCTCAAAATCACCCTCTCCTAACCTTCCAGGAATTTCTGACTTCCAGCCTTGCCTCTCAATCCTTCTTAAAAAACCTTAATCCTACTCCCAACATCACCACTGCTGAAGCCCAGGCTATCCGTGATCTGAAGGCTGACCGATCCATCGTCATTCTTCCGGCGGACAAGGGTTCCACAACTGTGGTACTTGATCGTCGGGAGTATGTGGCTGAGGGACTGCGTCAGCTTTCAGACAACACTACTTACAAAGTTTGCCAAGGCAATCCCATTCCTGATGTCCAGGCGGAGCTTCAAGGAATCCTCAGAATCTTAGGCCCCCTACAAAACCTTTCACCCGACTCCATCAACCTCCTGACCCCACCAACACCCCGCACCCCTACCTTCTACCTTCTTCCCAAAATTCACAAACCCAATCATCCCGGCCGTCCCATTGTAGCTGGTTACCAAGCCCCCACCGAACGCATCTCTGCCTACGTAGATCAACACCTCCAACCCATTACATGCAGTCTCCCATCCTTCATCAAAGACACCAACCACTTTCTCAAAAGCCTGGAATCCCTACCCAGTCTGTTACCCCCGGAAACCATCCTTGTAACCATTGATGCCACTTCCTTATACACAAATATTCCGCATGTCCAGGGCCTCGCTGCGATGGAGCACTTCCTTTCACGCCGATCACCTGCCGCCCTACCTAAAACCTCTTTCCTCATTACCTTCGCCAGCTTCATCCTGACCCACAACTTCTTCACTTTTGAAGGCCAGACATTACCAACAATTAAAGGGAACAGCCATGGGTACCAGGATGGCCCCCTCGTATGCCAACCTATTCATGGGTCGCTTAGAGGAAGCCTTCCTGGTTACCCAGGCCTGCCAACCCGAAGTTTGGTACAGATTTATTGATGACATTTTCGTGATCTGGACTCACAGTGAAGAAGAACTCCAGAATTTCCTCTTCAACCTTAACTCCTTTGGTTCCATCAGATTCACCTGGTCCTACTCCAAATCCCATGCCACTTTCCTTGACGTTGACCTCCACTTGTCCAATGGCCAGCTTCACACGTCCGTCCACATTAAACCCACCAACAAGCAACAGTACCTCCATTATGACAGCTGCCACCCATTCCACATCAAACGGTCCCTTCCCTACAGCCTAGGTCTTCGTGGCAAACGAATCTGCTCCAGTCCGGAATCCTTGAACCATTACACCAACAACCTGAAAACAGCTTTTGCATCCCGTAACTACCCTCCCGACCTGGTACAGAAGCAAATAACCAGAGCCACATCCTCATCTCCTCAAACCCGGAACCTTCCACAGAAGAACCCCAAAAGTGCCCCACTTGTGACAGGATACTTTCCGGGACTGGATCAGATTCTGAATGTGGCTCTCCAGCAGGGATACGACTTCCTCAAATCCTGCCCTGAAATGAGATCCATCCTTCATGAAATCCTCCCCACTCCACCAAGAGTGTCTTTCCGCCGTCCACCTAACCTTCGCAACCTCTTAGTTCATCCCTATGAAATCCCCAAACCACCTTCCCTACCCTCTGGCTCCTATCCCTGTAACCGCCCCCGGTGTAAAACCTGTCCCATGCACCCTCCCACCACCACCTATTCCAGTCCTGTAACCCGGAAGGTGTACACGATCAAAGGCAGAGCCACGTGTGAAAGCACCCACGTGATTTACCAACTGACCTGCCTACACTGTGAAGCGTTCTATGTGGGAATGACCAGCAACAAACTGTCCATTCGCATGAATGGACACAGGCAGACAGTGTTTGTTGGTAATGAGGATCACCCTGTGGCTAAACATGCCTTGGTGCACGGCCAGCACATCTTGGCACAGTGTTACACTGTCCGGGTTATCTGGATACTTCCCACTAACACCAACCTGTCAGAACTCCGGAGATGGGAACTTGCCCTTCAGCATATCCTTTCTTCTCGCTATCCGCCAGGCCTCAATCTCCGCTAATTTCTAATTTCAATTTGCCGCCGCTCATACCTCACCTGTCTTTCAACTTCATCTTTGCCTCTGTACATCCGCCCCGACTGACATCTCTGCCCAAACTCTTTGCCTTTACAAATGTCTGCTTGTGTCTGTGTATGTGTGGATGGATATGTGTGTGTGTGCGAGTGTATACCTGTCCTTTTTTCCCCCTAAGGTAAGTCTTTCCGCTCCCGGGATTGGAATGACTCCTTACCCTCTCCCTTAAAACCCATATCCTTTTGTCTTTCCTTCTCCTTCCCTCTTTCCTGACGAGGCAACCATTGGTTGCGAAAGCTAGAATTTTGTGTGTATGTTTGTGTGTCTATCGACCTGCCAGCGCTTTTGTTTGGTAAGTTTCATCATCTTTCTTTTTAGATATATTTTTCCCACGTGGAATGTTTCCCTCTATTATATATATATATATATATATATATATATAGACACACACACACACACACACACACACACACACACACACACATTGCATGTTATGAAACCTTACAATACTAAATGGAATGAGAACAACTTTCTCTTTAAAACACATGTAAATATAATCTTAGGACAATTTCTTCTATCAGTGCAATGTCACTTGTCTCAGTGACACTTCCGGGTCACAGTAAGAAAAAAAAGAAACTACTGCTGGCCACAGGAAAGAATCTAAATATAGGTTTCTTGTTACCTCTAAAACCATACTTAGACAGATCTGTGGAATGCACTGACTACGTACATTGAATAATACCATGCAGGGACAAATAGCAGATGGACAGAATGTTAAACACACTGATAACTTTGCTGTTGAGTGCCTTTAAGCCCCACAAACTCACACTCACAATCTCTCTCTCTCTCTCTCTCTCTCTCTCTCTCTCTCTCACACACACACACACACACACACACACACACACACACACAATTTGTTATGAATAGGGACCTGCAAAACTCACATTTGCAGTGAATGTGAAAAGAGATGTGAATTGTGCCTGAAAATGCTAAAATGAAAAATTATCTAATAAGTGCTATTTCATATGGAATTCTTTCCAAATTAACTATTTCATCAAATCTGGCCTACATAATATGCACACAACAAAATGCAACATAGGACTCAGCTGTGGGACCCAGCATCTTAGTACAAAGAAACATGTATGTCTGTCTGCTAGTTGAAGTTCAAAATCTGTATACTGTGCATACTTTAACATGGCAATTTTAGATGGCGGGGTTTTGGTCTGTAGTTGTGTCAAATACTGGTAGAGGTCAGGCCTGAAATACCTCATTTACCACACTGCAAATGTCCAGCAAGCAATTACAAAGTAGCATTTATTAAATCCTTTTTGCTGTGCCTTGCTCACTGTTCTATTTTCTGGTTTTGAAATAAGTGAAGGGACTAATCTCAGACAGTCACAAGAGTTCGATTATGGTCCTCACAACACCAGAAGGGATTCGTGATCACCATCACCATGTTGTTGTTGTTGTTGTTGTGGTCTTCAGTCCTGAGACTGGTTTGATGCAGCTCTCCATGCTACTCTATCCTGTGCAAGCTTTTTCATCTCCCAGTACCTACTGCAACCTACATCCTTCTGAATCTGCTTAGTGTATTCATCTCTTGGTCTCCCTCTACGATTTTTACCCTCCACGCTGCCCTCCAAAACTAAACTGGTGATCCCTTGATGCCTCAGAACATGTCCTACCAACTGATCCCTTCTTCTGGTCAAGTTGTGCCACAAACTTCTCTTCTCCCCAATCCTATTCAATACTTCCTCATTAGTTATGTGATCTACCCATCTAATCTTCAGCATTCTTCTGTAGCACCACATTTCGAAAGCTTCTATTCTCTTCTTGTCCAAACTATTTATCGTCCATGTTTCACTTCCATACATGGCTACACTCCATACAAATACTTTCAGAAATGACTTCCTGACACTTAAATCAATACTGGATGTTAACAAATTTCTCTTCTTCAGAAACGCTTTCCTTGCCATTGCCAGCCTACATTTTATATCCTCTCTACTTCGACCATCATCAGTTATTTTGCTCCCCAAATAGCAAAACTCTTTTACTACTTTAAGTGCCTCATTTCCTAATCTAATTCCCTCAGCATCACCCGACTTAATTAGACTACATTCCATTATCCTTGTTTTGCTTTTATTGATGTTCATCTTATATCCTCCTTTCAAGACACTGTCCATTCCATTCAACTGCTCTTCCAAGTCCTTTGCTGTCTCTGACAGAATTACAATGTCATCGGCGAACCTCAAAGTTTTCATTTCTTCTCCATGAATTTTAATACCTACTCCGAATTTCTCTTTTGTTTCCTTTACTGCTTGCTCAATATACAGATTGAACAACATCGGGGAGAGGCTACAACCCTGTCTTACTCCCTTCCCAACCACTGCTTCCCTTTCATGTCCCTCGACTCTTATAACTGCCATCTGGTTTCTGTACAAATTGTAAATAGCCTTTCGCTCCCTGTATTTTACCCCTGCCACCTTTAGAATTTGAAAAAGAGTATTCCAGTCAACATTGTCAAAAGCTTTCTCTAAGTCTACAAATGCTAGAAACGTAGGTTTACCTTTCCTTAATCTTTCTTCTAAGATAAGTCGTAAGGTCAGTATTGCCTCACGTGTTCCAGTGTTTCTACGAAATCCAAACTGATCTTCCCCGAGGTTGGCTTCTACTAGTTTTTCCATTCGTCTGTAAAGAACATCACCATGTCGCTGTATTTACACCATTATGAGTTTTGCTAGGCAGGTCAGATATCAGTTTCCTGTTAGGAAGTTATTTGACACAAATGTCGTCTTGAAATCAGCTGGTTTGCTTTCTGATCCAGTCAGCACAATGCTTCTCTTCAAATAAATATTAGAGGCAGACAACTTCAAACACAGTTCAACATAAACATCACTGAACTAAAAACCACTCCATCCCGATAAACAGAATTTTTTTTTTATAAACAAGACAAAACTTGACAAAGCAAGTGTATCAGTTGTGCATTTACATGAGAGAAAATATTGACCAATTGTGGAATTGGAAATCCGGAAGAAATGATATTGGAATGCTTGTATGACCAACAAGGAGTGGCAATGTAAATTTATGAAATTTGGTTTTTGGAGCTCCCCATGCACGAATAGTGACACTGTGTCAGTTTTGCTTACACAGAACATGAGTGTAGGCTGGCTGCCCTGTGTGACGTGCGTGGGTCTTGTTTTCCCGGACCACTCCTCTCCACTTTAGCAGCCTTAACTCTAGTTTGTTTACACTTGCAGCAAACAGCCAGTTTACAGTGTCCACACTCTAAACTATAACAACTGGGAAACAAGACCTGTCAACACAGTATTTGGACCATACTGGAAGTCTTCCTCCAACGTGCAAATAGGTACTTCTGGGTTATATTTCTATGACAAGTACGTAGTCGGTTCTATCTCTGGAACTGTCAAGTATGGGTGCACAGCTAAGAGTTCCCATAAAAGGTGGGAAAAATGCTGCTACTTCTCAGCAGAAACAATCATTTGTTGAAAACTTAAGACACAGCCAACGAAAGACAATTAGCAGAGATCATTTCAGAAGAAAATTGTTAAAACTTTAGCAAAAGCAAATATTCCAGTCAAAAAGCAGTCCAAACACTACTTTTTTTTAAAAGTCAGTTTCACATGACTTAAGACTTAGACTTCAGGCACAATGTTTGCCAAACTATTAAGTTTATATGTCTAATCCCTTACCAAAAAAAAAAAAAAAAAAAAAAAAAAAAAAAAAAAATTTAGATGTGAATTTCGCCAAAAATGTATGCTATATTTCCATGTCACTAGTTATGAACAATACAGTGTGCAAGGTGGAATGAAATATGTTTCCACTATACAATGGTGTTGTTAACACGAATTTAGACCTCACAACATAGTGACATACGTTGTCAACTACTGTGTTGTGTAAAAATTCGAAGTAAATTGGTCAAGTGCTTTCCAAGATTTTTGGGAACAACTTTAAACAATGACTTGTATAATAGTACAGATTATAGATTTCGTACCTCTGCATGTTCATTAAGGATGTTGTCTGGGTGTTTCCCCATGCGGTGCAATCTCTGTTTCTTCAAAGATATTCAATAGTCTACCTTTTTCTGCTTTGTGAAGAATGGTGATGATCTTAGTGATTTCAATAGTGGCACTAAAGACTGATAGATTGGATTCCCTAACATTAACATGTTGTCTATTTCTCATTTGGAAATTCCTCCTTGTTTGATACATTATATTAGGTTATTATAAATGTGGAAGGAATGTAATGAAATGGAATGTATGTAATTTAGGAAGAAAGGCGACCACTCAACAAATAGTACAAGTGTTGAGTAGTTAACAGCCACACAAGGAAGAATGAAAATTTGCTAGCTATCAGACCAATCATTTAATGAGCTAGTGTGTCTCTTCCTCCACTCCCCTGCCTCCAACTCAACTGCAGCACCTCTATCTCTGTGCAGCTACACTGTGCCAACACACAACACCGGGACTGCAGTTTGGTAGGTGGACTCATTGAGAGGCTGTGTTTACTGGGGTGGATCAAGGGAGAAAGAAGCAGAATGTGGGAGGAGGGTTTGAGGAGGGGTAGCTGGCACTCGATGGGAGACAACAGGTGAGTGAAGTAAGAATGTTGGAGGCACAGGCAGCAAGTGCACAGGATAGGAATGACATATGGGCACTAGAGCCAGTGAGTCTGTAAGGCGCACAATGACGATGATGTGAAGGCGCAAATTATCAAGACTATTTTCAACCAGGGTACCATAATGAGAGTACTTAGCAATTTCCAAAAAACTTTAAACATAATTTCAAATCTTTTCTAAACTTCTTCTCATGTAAATTCTCAAAGCCAAATATTTAACACATTAACTATCTTGTGAAGTAATCAAGAGCTTTTAAACAACCTGGGACTTAATTATGTATACTGACCTACCTGAGATGCATATTTCTGATCTGTTGAATTTATCTGTGGGTATTTACTGTGTTCTTGAGTCTTTTCTGCACTGCACTCTGTTCTGCATCCTATTTGAAGTATTAGTCATTTATGTATTTTTTTGAATTAATATCTCTATCACATGGGTACATAACAATTCTCCACTGCTATTTGTTTTATTGTATTTATCTCCAGTGTGCAGTTCTGTTTGATTATGGGTGTTCTGTTCAGTCTGTGGAGCACGAGTCAGAAGCTAGCTTGCTTGCTTGTCAATGGGTGGTATAACTGATTGTGAATGATGGTGCTTGTGGTTGTCGGTTTCCTATATATTGTGAAATAATGAGTGTTATTTATTCTCTGTAGGGTGAAATAAAAAAAGTGTATTGTCTGCTTTTGTTTCTAAGGTGAAGTGTATTTTTTTAATGTAAATTCTTTATTTTAATCTGTAGCTGTTTTATGAGTATCAATCACACATTATGTCATCAACTTAGCAGTACTGGCATACAAGTTTGCTTTCTTTGTTTCTTTATATGAATGAGAAGAAATTGTTCTCCAAGTTGTTCAAGAATATGTTGGCTAAGAGGCTACTAACTGATGATCCCACTGGCATTCCTTTGTGTTGGGAATGAAGTTCTTTGTTAACAAAAAGTAATTTTGTGCTGTTATGGTCTTGAGTATGGTTCCTATTTTTCTATGTGTGAGTGAGAGAGAGAGAGAGGGGGACAGAGAGGGAGGGGGCGGAAGAGAGTGAGAGGGAAAGGGGGAAAGAGAGAGGGAGGGAGGTTGAGGGGGGGGAGAGGGGGGGGGGGGAGAGAGAGAGAGAGAGAGAGAGAGAGAGAGAGAGAGAGAGAGACAGAGAGAGAGAGAGCATTTTGCCTTGTTGTTTAAAGTCCTGGTGTGATGATGCAGTTTCTTTCATCTATTGGAATGCAGTGGATAGTATGATAAAAGAAAACAGTCAAAATTGATATATAAAATGAAAAACTGAGCAACAAATTTACAAAACAAAAGTGAATTGGTTTAATAGGTTGGTGAGTCAAAAAGTGAGCTAAGTAGTCAGGTAATCACACTCCAGCCGCCACTCGTGACACATCAGCAGAGTCACAAGTTATATAGTTAGTTTTTTCTGTGTGCTTTTACAGTTTAACTCACAAATTAGTAGCAGCAGTGTGGATGCTAGACGAGCTGGCCGCAGTTCGCCAACAGCTGGAAAAGGTGTTGACTGCATTCAGCAGTCTGAAGGCTGCTGCCTCGGGATGTAGTGGTGGCAGAGAATCTGGATCATAGCATGGGACACCTATATTGTAGTTTGTTTCACCCTTTGGCCCTGCTACCAAAGACTTTACAGCATACCTTACTCGTAGGATCCACCCTCACCACAGGGTGAGTGGCGGGTTGTTACACTACTACGTTACTTTATGTGAAGAGTCAATGTGGGGATGGCCATATGGCCTCGGCCTTTCACCCTGTAAGTGGACAGGTGGGCGCTCCTTCAGCAGGATCCAAGCTGGCACATAGGGGGAGGTGTTTACTAGTTACTGGGCTCTCATGTTGGCACTAATGACCCTCTGACTTGTTCTGGGGCACCCTCAGTTCATACAGGCGACTGGCAAGAGTGGTGAAGGCTGCTAGCCACATTCACTGGGTGCAAACAGAGTTCACAATCTGTAGTACCATATCCTGAATTGATTGGAGTCCTTTGGTTTGGTAGCTGGTCTCTTTAGTAGTCTTGTTGCAAACTTCTACACATTCCTTTAATAAACGCAGTCTCTGGTTTGCCTTCCACTCAAAATAACCTACTTGACAGGTCTACTTTAAGTTGTTCATAATTGTAAATCCTAGGTATTTAGTTGAATTGACAGCCTTTAGATTTGTGTGATTTATCATGTATCTGGAAATTTAACGGATTTCTTTTAGAACTGATGTGAGTGATCCCATACTCTCCCTTACTTAGAGTCAATTGTCACTTTCTCCACCATTCTGATGTTGTTGTTGTGGTCTTCAGTCCTGAGACTGGTTTGATGCAGCTCTCCATGCTACTCTATCCTGTGCAAGCTTCTTCATCTCCCAGTACCTACTGCAACCTACATCCTTCTGAATCTGCTTAGTGTATTCATCTCTTGGTCTCCCTCTACGATTTTTACCCTCCACGCTGCCCTCCAATGCTAAATTTGTGCTCCCTTTATGCCTCAAAACATGTCCTACCAACCGATCCCTTCTTCTTGTCAAGTTGTGCCACAAACTTCTCTTCTCCCCAATCCTATTCAATACCTCCTCATTAGTTACGTGATCTACCCACCTTATCTTCAGCATTCTTCTGTAGCACCACATTTCGAAAGCTTCTATTCTCTTCTTGTCCAAACTAGTTATCGTCCATGTTTCACTTCCATACATGGCTACACTCCATACAAATACTTTCAGAAATGACTTCCTGACACTTAAATCTATACTCGATGTTAACAAGTTTCTCTTCTTGAGAAACACTTTCCTTACCATTGCCAGTCTACATTTTATATCCTCTCTACTTCGACCATCATCAGTTATTTTACTCCCTAAATAGCAAAACTCCTTTACTACTTTAAGTGTCTCATTTCCTAATCTAATTCCCTCAGCATCACCCGACTTAATTTGACTACATTCCATTATCCTCGTTTTGCTTTTGTTGATGTTCATCTTATATCCTCCTTTCAAGACACTGTCCATTCCGTTCAACTGCTCTTCCAAGTCCTTTGCTGTCTCTGACAGAATTACAATGTCATCGGCGAACCTCAAAGTTTTTACTTCTTGTCCATGAATTTTAATACCTACTCCGAATTTTTCTTTTGTTTCCTTTACTGCTTGCTCAATATACAGATTGAATAACATCGGGGAGAGGCTACAACCCTGTCTCACTCCTTTCCCAACCACTGCTTCCCTTTCATGCCCCTCGACTCTTATAACGGCCATCTGGTTTCTGTACAAATTGTAAATAGCCTTTCGCTCCCTGTATTTTACCCCTGCCACCTTCAGAATTTGAAAGAGAGTATTCCAGTTAACACTGTCAAAAGCTTTCTCTAAGTCTACAAATGCTAGAAACGTAGGTTTGCCTTTTGTTAATCTTTCTTCTAAGATAAGTCGTAAGGTCAGTATTGCCTCACATGTTCCAACATTTCTACAGAATCCAAACTAATCTTCCCTGAGGTCGGCTTCTACTAGTTTTTCCATTCATCTGTAAAGAATTCGCGTTAGTATTTTGCAGCTGTGACTTATTAAACTGATAGTTCGGTAATTTTCACATCTGACAACACCTGCTTTCTTTGGGATTGGAATTATTATATTCTTCTTGAAGTCTGAGGGTATTTCGCCTGTCTTGTACATCGTGCTCACCAGATGGTAGAGTTTTGTCATGACTGGCTCTCCCGAGGCCATCAGTAGTTCTAATGGAATGTTGTCTACTCCCGGGGCCTTGTTTCGACTCAGGTCTTTCAGTGCTCTGTCAAACTCTTCACGCAGTATCTTATCTCCCATTTCGTCTTCATCTACATCCTCTTCCATTTCCATAATATTGTCCTCAAGTACATCGCCCTTGTATAAACCCTCTACATACTCCTTCCACCTTTCTGCCTTCCCTCCTTTGCTTAGAACTGGGTTGCCATCTGAGCTCTTGATATCCATACAAGTGGTTCTCTTCTCTCCAAAGGTCTCTTTAATTTTCCTGTAGGCAGTATCTATCTTACCCCTAGTGAGACAAGCCTCTACATCCTTACATTTGTCCTCTAGCCATCCCTGCTTAGCCATTTTGCATTTCCTGTCGATGTCATTTTTGAGACGTTTGTATTCCTTTTTGCCTGCTTCATTTACTGCATTTTTATATTTTCTCCTTTCATCAATTAAATTCAATATTTCTTCTGTTACCCAAGGATTTCTATTAGCCCTCGTCTTTTTACCTACTTGATCGTCTGCTGCCTTCACTACTTCATCCCTCAGAGCTACCCATTCTTCTTCTACTGTATTTCTTTCCCCCATTCCTGTCAATTGTTCCCTTATGCTCTCCCTGAAACACTCTACAACCTCTGGTTCTTTCAGTTTATCCAGGTCCCATCTCCTTAAATTCCCACCTTTTTGCAGTTTCTTCAGTTTCAATCTGCAGTTCATAACCAATAGATTGTGGTCAGAATCCACATCTGCCCCAGGAAATGTCTTACAACTTAAAACCTGGTTCCTAAATCTCTGTCTTACCATTATATAATCTATCTGATACCTTTCAGTATCTCCAGGATTCTTCCAGTTATACAACCTTCTTTTATGATTCTTGAACCAAGTGTTAGCTATGATTAAGTTATGCTCTGTGCAAAATTCTACAAGGCGGCTTCCTCTTTCATTCCTTCCCCCCAATCCATATTCACCTACTATGTTTCCTTCTCTCCCTTTTCCTACTGACGAATTCCAGTCACCCATGACTATTAAATTTTCGTCTCCCTTCACTACCTGAATAATTTCTTTTATCTCGTCATACATTTCATCTATTTCTTCATCATCTGCAGAGCTAGTTGGCATATAAACTTGTACTACTGTAGTAGGCATGGGCTTTGTGTCTATCTTGGCCACAATAATGCGTTCACTATGCTGTTTGTAATAGCTAACCCGCACTCCTATTTTTTTATTCATTATTAAACCTACTCCTGCATTACCCCTATTTGATTTTGTATTTATAACCCTGTAATCACCTGACCAAAAGTCTTGTTCCTCCTGCCACCGAACTTCACTAATTCCCACTATATCTAACTTTAACCTATCCATTTCCCTTTTTAAATTTTCTAACCTACCTGCCCGATCCGTAGAACGCCAGTTTTCTTTCTCCTGATAACGATGTCCTCCTGAGTAGTCCCCGCCCGGAGATCCGAATGGGGGACTATTTTACCTCCGGAATATTTTACCCAAGAGGACGCCATCATCGTTTAATCATACAGTAAAGCTGCATGTCCTCGGGAAAAATTACGGCTGTAGTTTCCCCTTGCTTTCAGCCGTTCGCAGTACCAGCACAGCAAGGCCGTTTTGGTTAATGTTACAGGGCCAGATCAGTCAATCATCCAGACTGTTGCCCCTGCAACTACTGAAAAGGCTGCTGCCCCTCTTCAGGAACCACATGTTTGTCTGGCCTCTCAACAGATACCCCTCCGTTGTGGTTGCACCTACGGTACGGCCATCTGTATCGCTGAGGCACGCAAGCCTCCCCACCAACGGCAAGGTCCATGGTTCATGGGGGGACCATTCTGATATCGTGTCTAAACATTTTTGCAGTTCGTTTTGATCTTATGCTAGGTTTACTATATGGTAAATGACAGCAGCATCTGCAAACAATCTAAGAAAGATTCACTGACTGTCTCCTAAATTGTTTCTAGAGATTATGAACAGCAGATAGCTTGCAACACTTCCGTGGAGACCACCAGATATTCCTTCTGTTTTACTTGGTGACTTACCACTGATTACTGTGAACTGTGATTTTCCAATAGCAAATTATGAATCTAGTCGCACAACTAAGACAATACTACATAGGCACACAATTTGATTTGAAGTCTCTTTTGAGGAACGGTGTCAAATCCTTCTTGAAATCTAGAAATATAGAATAAATTTGAGATCCCTGCTGATAGAACTCCACTCCATGTGAATAACGAACCAGTTGTGTTTCACAAGAATGACATTTTTTGAATCCATGCTATGTGTCAATAAACAATTTTCTTTGATGTAGTTCATAATGTTCGAACTAAGTATGTGTTCCAAAATTCTATTGTGAATCAATGTCAGAGACACTAGTCTGTAATCCATCAGATTACTACTATTCCCTTTCTTGAGTATCGGCATGACCTGCGCAACTTTCCCAGTCTTTCGGTACAGACCTTCTGTCGAGTGAGCAGTTGCATGTTACTGCTAAGTATGCAGCCATTGCGTCAGTGTACTCTGAAAGAAACCTAACTGAAATACAATCTGGACTGGAACACTTGCCTTTATTATGTGATTTAATCTGCTTCGCTATACCGAGGATATCTGCTTCTACGTTAGTGGCACTGTTATCGACAATATTACCATTGCTACTGTGCAGCAAAGATACTGGCTGTGTCTTGCCGCTGGTGTACTTTACATATCACTACAATCTCTTTGGATTTGCTGCCATATTTTGAAACAGAGCTTTGTTGCAGAAGGTATTAAAAGCACCTCACACTGAAGACTGTGCTAAGTTTCAAACTTCAGTAAAACGTCACCAGTTTGGAGATTTTGTTCTTTTCAATTTAGTATGCTTTTGTCATTGCTTTTGCAACAGTGTTCTGGACTATTTTGTGTACCTTGGTGGATTAGTACAATCTTCGATTAATTTATTTGGTATAAATCTGTCAATTTCTTTGAATTTAAGCCACGTCTGATGCTTACATGGTTGGAATTGAAAGAGTGGAGACTTAGGAATGTGTCACGCGAAATTTTGTCTGATTTCTTAAATGGATATATTTTGTGTTTATTTTTAGTGGATTTGGATGTTAGGGTGTTCAGTTTCACTACAACGACACTGTAGTCGCTAATATCTGTATCCGTCACAATGCTCCCTATTTGCTCAGGATTATTTGTTGCTAAGAGATCAAGTATGTTTTTGCAACCATTTACAAGTCAAGAGGGCTCCTAAACTAATTGTTAAAATAATTTTCAGCAAAAGCATTTAGTACGATTTCAGACAATGTTTTATGCCTACCACTGACTTTAAACATGTATTTTCGCCAACACATCAAAGGCAGATAGAATTGACCACCAACTATAATTGCATGAGTGGGGTATTACTGAAAATGAGATTCAAGTTTTCTTTGAACTGTACAGCAACAGTGTCATATGAGTTGTGGGGGAGTGGGGGGGGGGGGGGGAGGTAAAGGGAATCAATTATTACTTTAATATGGTTATCATGTATAACTTCTATCTGTACTGACTCATAGGAACTATCCGACTCAATTTCACTTCAAGATAAACTACTCCAACAGCAACAAACACTCTACCACCAATGGTACACAATATATCATTTCTGAACACGATTAGGTCCTTTGTAAAAATTTTGGCTGAGTTTATCTCCAGCTTTAGCCAGCTTTTGATACCTACAATTTGAGTTTCAGCGCCTTCTGTTACTGCCTAGGACTCTCGTTCTTTCCCAGCACAGCTACAACAATTTACAACTACAATACTGTTTGTTGCTAGTGTACTCCTGTTCTGTGTTTGTCCTCCATCCTTTGAGACTGTAGCCCATTCTGTACTTTTACAAGACCCTCTACCCTACAAAACCTTCCAATCCATTCCAGACACTTCTCTCTAGCCGTGCAGAAACTTCCTGTGTGTAGTGGACTCCTTAAATGGAACTTGGGGGCCTCTTTTGAACATCCACTAGTCAATACACAAAGAGCAAAATAAGATTGGGAACCAGGCAAAGGAACATTGCCTGTTGAAATTCTTCATAGTAAATTACCCAGGTGTTCCTGACATAGTATGTGAAATTACTGCACTCCAAGGAAGCCGTCATTCTCACGTTATTCTTGGCAAGTGGCAGCAGAACCCACTCATAAAAGAGGGTTGTAATCAGGCAAGCTTTCAGAACCAGTGGCTCCTTTTTCACACAGAAGGGTCATAGGGAAAGGAAAAGGGGTGAAGGAAAAGGGATGGAGAGGTCTAGGGGAAAAAGGTAGACTTTGGGAAAGTCAACCAGAACCATGGGTCAGGGAAGAATTACCACACGGGAAGAGAAGGAAAGACTGATTGTTGGGGAAAGTCTATGGATTCAATGCTGGTGGTATGGACAAGCAGTCTTGTGAAGTGGTCCGGAACATGTTTTACAAAAACTGTCTTGAGCAGTTAGTTTGACAACTCACACGAAACTGAATTATTATAAACCTTATAGCTATAAACGGACCTGACCTTTTCAAGAGTGTCAGTATGACCTTATCAACAGTGTCAGTATAGAAACAGGGATTAATGATCATCATGCCATTATAATAGCAATGCTTACTAAAGTTTGTAAATTTATGAAGAAGGCTAGAAGAGTATTTATGACAGAAAGGGCAGATAAGCAGTTGTTAGCATCCTATTTAGACGGTGAATAGACATAATTTAATCCCACTATGATGGATGCAAATCAATATTTAAACTGATTGTAAATCACACTCTGGAAAAGTATGTGCCGACTAAACAAATTAAGGATGGAAAAGACACACCACGATTAAATAATAAAATTTGGAAAACGCTGAGGAAGCAGATTGTTGCACTCCCTGGTAATAAAAGAATGTACAAATGTCAACAAGCAAAAGTTAGAAGAAATTGTGCATGTATTAAAAGATTGACGTGCCAAGTGTACAACAACTTTCACAGCCATACCTGAAGTGCCAAGTGTACAACAACTTTCACAGTCATAACTCTGCAAAAAGAATCTTGTAGAGAAATCAAGAGATTTCTAGTCTTACATAAAATCACTAAATGAGTCGAGGTTTTCTATTCAATCACTCATTAACCAGTTTGGTATGGCAACTGAAGTCAAGGAAACATGCAGGGAGACTGTACAGATAGGCCATCATTTGACCATTATACAGACTCCCATATGGAGGACACAGAAACAGGCATAATTATAGTTGAAAACAAGTACACTGCCAGGTCCTGACGGAATCCCACTTCCCTTTCCCAGAGAGTATCCTGTGGCACTGGCCCTTTACTTAATTTGTGTTTTAGCAAAACTCTTGTCCAATGCAAAGTCCCATGTGACTGGAAAAAATGTAGGTGACTCCTGTACCACGCGATCATGATTAAAGTACAGCTACTCACGGAGGCCCAGTGTCGGCTGTGATTATAGTATAGCAGAAAAACTTGATAGATGCTACTATGTTAATGCGGAACTAATTTACGCTGGAAAACAAGTTAGTTCCTGCAGCCACCAGGTGCTACTCTAGTGCTATACACTGTTTTTATGAAGGTATGACATAAATGCTGTTATTTGATAGTCCATAACATGGGTAAACAGTATGGCTATCAAGAAGAGAGACTGTGCACTGTTAGTGAATCAATTTTATGTGAACGACTACAATTACAGTACTGAGCTGAGAGACTACCATCGACTGAAAGCTCTGAGGAGAGTCCTGATGACATTACATGGTTTAAAGAAGATGACAAATTTGAAAACACGAAGGAGCTTGCTACAGCATCTGGAAGAGGCAGACATCCTATCCCAGTGGAAGTTTTTGATGAAGTTACTGTTGCCCTGACTGACCATGCAGCAAATTCCCCAGATAGTGCTAGTGATTGTGCAGTGTCACGAGTATTGTCCATCCCATGGTCAACAGGACGGCAAAATTTATGGTCTATATTAAACTGTTATCTATACAAGATGGTGCAGCAGCGTTCTGAATTTGCCCTTCTATGGAGTGGAGAATTTTGCACTACAGGGTGCAGTGAATAAAACAGAAATGCCGAATTTGGGGTGCTGTTAAAACTGTGTGTTGTGCATGAATTGTCATCGCACTCACTGTATGTGACTATGTGATGTGGATTTTCAAGCACCTTTATTCTTGGTGCATTCTTCTTTGAAGAGAATACACTCAGAGGGCTGGTCCGGTGTACGGTAAAGTTTGCACATTATTGAAATCTCCTTGTATAGCATGCGATTTCTGCTTTGGAATAGTGTAACTGCAGAAACTGCTGTTTTCATGCAAGATGGGGCAACACTTCATATCACTCACCCAGTGAAAGATCTGCTTGATGCACCCTTCCATGTGGTATCTCCATAGGTTTTCCAGATGTGTGGCCTGCAATATCGCTTGATCTGAATCCATCTGAGATCTGGATCTGGAGATATCTAGAAGAATGCATTTACCAGGGGTACGTTTTGTCTCTACCTGATCTGAAGGCCAGTTTACAGGAACACTTTGCTCAGATTCCACCAGAACTGCTGCAAACAACTCTTGGTCATGTCGTTTTTTGGATTCAGCATCTTGTGGATGTCTCTGATGCTCATACTGAACAAATTTTGTAAGCAGCACTTAATAATAAACTCAACATTAGTCTTTCTCCCTTGTTTGACCTCTTTCTACCATGTCTTTTTCCTAATCCATTACATGTGGAAACATTGCTATACATCTTTCTTGAATTCACAGTGTTGGATTTGCATCTGGTGGTTAAAATTGGAACTAATTCTTTCCCAATATAAATCAGTTCTGCATTAATACAAGCCTGCCTCCTGTCACCGATATCTTACCAACATATCTGCTTCCAGCCTTTCGGAGACCCAGCTGACATTTCAACCAGCACTTTGGCATCCGACTGTACCCAGCCAAAATTGCCTCCGTGTATGCCTCACTTCTAGGCTGATGCAGCCTCACTGTTAATCCCGCTGGCCTGGGATCTCCATTCCATCCTCCTGGAGTGATTAAATTTCATCTACGACACTTCCACATCTCAAACCCATTGCTCACCTGGTCTTCTGGGAGCCTGGGCAACATGCTGTCTTCCTTTCACTGATGTCTATCTTGGTCGTGTGTGAATTTCTGGCTCTGGTCAATTATGCTGGCTGCATCTCATGGTCTATCAATCAGAGCCAACTGAACTCAGATCCCACTCTAGGCTTATCATCAGCCACATCCACCGTCCCTCAGTCAGATCCACATTGCACCTCACCTAGTAATATGCCACATCTCACTGACCTTCTGATGTTCGCCTATCAGTCTTGCCAGCCCATTGTGTTCCAGGGACCACCGTTTGTCATGTGCCACCTCCCATCAGGCCACTGACGGGTGCTACTACTGGCCCCTCAGCTTTACCATATTGTGCCTCATAACATCTTGTGCAGTCAAGTGCCTGCTCCCTCAATATAATTTCTAGGCATTATGTTACACAGGAAAATGAAATGGAACAAGCATGTAAGGACAGGAGCAAAGAAGGAGAATGATCAACTTCGGTTTATTGGGAGAGTTTTACGAAAGTGCAGCTCAACCAAAAGGGAGACCACGTGCAGAACAATTATGCGACCCATTCTTGAGTACTGTTCTGAGTATCTGGGGTCTCCACCAGATCAGATTAACAGTACATGTTACAATTCAGAAGTGTGCTGCTAGATTAGTTACTGATAGGCTGAATCAACAGGCGAGTGTTACAAAAATGATTTGTGAACTAAAATGGAAGTCCGTGACGGGAAGACAAAGTTCTTTTCATGAAACACTGAACTGAGAAAGTTTAGAGAAAAAGTATTTATAGCTAACTGCAGTGCAATTCTACAACCACCAACGTACATTTTGTGTAAAGACCACAGAAACAAAATTAGAGGAATCAGAACTCATTCAGAGATATGTGCACAGTCGTTTTTCCCTTGCTTCATCTGCTAGTCGAATAGGAAAAGAAATGACTAATAGTAGTACATGGTATTCTCTGTCATACAACATACAGAGACTTACTGAGTATGCATGTAGATGTAGCTAAAAAAAACATACTTTTGAAAACATTAAAATGGTTTAAATGGTCAAATTATTCAGAGAGAAGTGATAGCATGGAATTTTGTGGAAAGCTGCTGAGAAAATTAGTTAATTTAAACAAACAATTTGACAAATTGACTCAGTGTGATGCATTAAGAAGAAGATTATCTGGGAAAGTAATAGATTACATGATAACAGGATCCCAGATAAGAGGAGAGTCAGTGGCCATGCTACAGTGGATTTACCAGTTCCCAGCAAATCATCAAAGTTACACACCATCAGGTGTGGTTGGCACTTGGATAGGTTACTTTTCGGGCTGTCATGCGCTGCTGATGTGCTGGGGTGCTCTCAGCCTCGTCATGCCAATTCAGAAGCTACTTGAACGAGTGGTGGTAGCTCCAGATCATTAAAGTTTACAACATTCATTCTCCATATCGCATCTGATGACTTAGTCAGCTGAGGATGATAAGGCAGCTAGTTAGTACCTTTGGACCTTCTTGTGCTTTTTGGGCAGAGATTGTTTTTGTCCTCTTTTTTTTTTATAATAGGAGAAATAGGCAGGAAAAAATGACAGTTATCCCGCTAGGAGCTTGTTGGTTTGGGGTGAAGAATGTTAATCAAAACTGGGCTAATAAATCTGGGAAAGGATTTGAAGTGAGAAGGAGTCATGAGATTTATGAGCAGTGTAATAAGGAGACAAACCAGGTGAACAGGCAGTAATTTGATACAGAATTTCAGAAAGTAATGAATGATACACTCCTGGAAGTTGAAATAAGAACACCGTGAATTCATTGTCCCAGGAAGGGGAAACTTTATTGACACATTCCTGGGGTCAGATACATCACATGATCACACTGACAGAACCACAGGCACATAGACACAGGCAACAGAGCATGCACAATGTCGGCACTAGTACAGTGTATATCCACCTTTCGCAGCAATGCAGGCTGCTATTCTCCCATGGAGACGATCGTAGAGATGCTGGATGTAGTCCTGTGGAACGACTTGCCATGCCATTTCCACCTGGCGCCTCAGTTGGACCAGCGTTCGTGCTGGACGTGCAGATCGCGTGAGACGACGCTTCATCCAGTCCCAAACATGCTCAATGGGGGACAGATTCGGAGATCTTGCTGGCCAGGGTAGTTGACTTACACCTTCTAGAGCACGTTGGGTGGCACGGGATACATGCGGACGTACATTGTCCTGTTGGAACAGCAAGTTCCCTTGCCGGTCTAGGAATGGTAGAACGATGGGTTCGATGACGGTTTGGATGTACCATGCACTATTCAGTGTCCCCTCGACGATCACCAGTGGTGTACGGCCAGTGTAGGAGATCGCTCCCCACACCATGATGCCGGGTGTTGGCCCTGTGTGCCTCGGTCGTATGCAGTCCTGATTGTGGCGCTCACCTGCACGGCTCCAAACACGCATACGACCATCATTGGCACCAAGGCAGAAGCGACTCTCATCGCTGAAGACGACACGTCTCTATTCGTCCCTCCATTCACGCCTGTCGCGACACCACTGGAGGCGGGCTGCACAATGTTGGGGCGTGAGCGGAAGACGGCCTAACGGTGTGCGGGACCGTAGCCCAGCTTCATGGAAACGGTTGCGAATGGTCCTCGCCGATACCCCAGGAGCAACAGTGTCCCTAATTTGCTGGGAAGTGGCGGTGCGGTCCCCTACGGCACTGCGTAGGATCCTACGGTCTTGGCGTGCATCCGTGCGTCGCTGCGGTCCGGTCCCAGGTCGACGGGCACGTGGACCTTCCGCCGACCACTGGCGACAACATCGATGTACTGTGGAGACCTCACGCCCCACGTGTTGAGCAATTCGGCGGTACGTCCACCCGGCCTCCCGCATGCCCACTATACGCCCTCGCTCAAAGTCCGTCAACTGCACATACGGTTCACGTCCACGCTGTCGCGGCATGCTACCAGTGTTAAAGACTGCGATGGAGCTCCGTATGCCACAGCAAACTGGCTGACACTGACGGCGGCAGTGCACAAATGCTGCGCAGCTAGCGCCATTCGACGGCCAACACCGCGGTTCCTGGTGTGTCCGCTGTGCCGTGCGTGTGATCATTGCTTGTACAGCCCTCTCGCAGTGTCCGGAGCAAGTATGGTGGGTCTGACACACCGGTGTCAATGTGTTCTTTTTTCCATTTCCAGAAGTGTAGTATAAAAGGTAGTAGTAATTCTAACTGATGTGTGCAATGAAGAATTTGATATTTTACTAACAAATTTTCGTAGCCGTCGAGAAAGTGAAACCTCTAGGGGAGAAGAAATGACAAGTAGTAATTATAAAGATGATGGAATTAATAATATGACGTGTAATGAAGAAATAAAGGTTGGATGTAATCTAGCTGATTTTGATTTCATAACATATGGGTTCGATAATCTCGTACTGAGAGGTGAAGAAGTTTTGCCATCTAATGATGATGTTACTATTAATACAGACGTTGATGAGAATAATATTGATATCAGTGAAGATTATGGTGACACGACTGATGGGATGGTTTTGGAAATTAAGGGAAAAGCAATAGAGGATAGTGACTGTGAGTGTGACGGTGAAGACGTAGGGTGAGCAAGTCACTGATAGAAATATACATGGCCGGCCGCAGTGGCAAGTGGTTCTAGGCGCTTTAGTCCGGAATCGCGCGATTGCTACGGTCGCAGGTTCTAATCCTGCCTCAGGCATGGATGTGTGTGATGTCCTTAGGTAACTTAGGTTTAAGTAATTCTAAGTTTTAGGGGACTGACGCCTGAGATGTTATGTTCCATAGTGCTCAGAGCCATTTGAACCACTTGAAATATACATGAGGGTCAGATTTTGCCAGTATATATTGACAGCTGATTAGTTAGCTGAGGAGGTGAAGACAGAAATATTAACTGTGTTAATGAAGGATGTGGAAAACAATTATTATAATTTTTTGAGGATATTTCAGACTAGTTGTCATACTGACAGAAACACAAGTCTGGGCTAGATTTGAGAAAATTTGTGAGAAAATGCATCCTGTTTGGTGGGTGAAGATAAAGAATAAATTGGAAAATGAGGAGTTTGTGGGCGATACTCTTTGCGTTACTGTGGTTTGTGAAAATGAGGTGCAATCTGGTACTGCTATGAATATTCTACAAAGGATGAGAAACTATTAGGAAAAGACAAATCAAAAGATATGAATTTTTAATCAACTGAGAATGGTCCTTTTATTAAGGGGATGATGGGAAAGAATGTGAAGTACTGTGAAGCCCATTTATTTATTTTGCAATTGATGGTTGAGGAGGTAATTGCTTAGTAGGCATTGGTAGTCTAATTTTTGTAATACCTGAAAACTTTAGTGAAAAAATTAAGCAAAGCATAGATTTTGTTAAAATAACACTAATGGGAATCAAAACAAGAGGAGTCAGTGGAAGACATAATAAAATTACAATTTTGGGGATGAACTGGATTATGAAGGTGTAAGTAGGTTTCTAATGGTGTAGTAAAGGGTTACTACATTCAGAACAGAATTTCTTCAAAGACAAAAACGGTTATTCAAAATTGTGTAAATAGTAAGAATCAGATTTGGAGAGGGAGGGAAGACTTATGCTAATGAAAATTTTGTTGGGTATACTGAGGATGAGTTGTCTCACAAACAATATCATAGTATAGTAGGAGCCAAATCAGAAAAGGAAAAAAGTTAGTGCTTAGAGCAGAAAACAAAATTGCGGGGCTTACTCTAGGAATATTATGATGTAATGGATGAAAAACCAGGAAAAGTTAGAAACGGTGTATACATTAGAGCTGAAGCCTCGTCAACCATTCTTTATCAAACCTCATGGTAACCCAGAGAAAAAGTAGTAAGAGAACTTCAAGAAATGGACAGTTGAGGAATGACAGACGCACTTGTGAGTACAATAATCCTCTTATTGTTGTCTTGAAGAAAGATGGGGATATAAGGCTTGTTCTCAACTATTAGACATCTTAATAAATTTTTAGAACAAGAAAATAATCATCCACAGAATACTGATGAATTGTTACACAAATTTGGATCTTACTTCATCAAACTCCATTTGAGCATGATTCCAGATAATCTACTGTTTTCCTTTATGGGTAATGTTATCAACATTGTGTAGTATCTTTTAGACTTAATGTATACATTGCTGAATCCATTCGAGCTTTGGAGTTTGTTTTGGGGAAAGATTTGCTTGCCAAATTAACTGCCTATATTGGTGATATTTAATTACCTGGAAAAATTGGGAGGAATATTTTGGATTGTTCTGGAAAGTTAGTGAAAAATTAAGGGAATGAAAGATAAAATTGAGGTCTCTGCAAAAATTTCATATCTCAAAAACTTAAAAAAAAAATGAAATTATTCTTTCGACTTTATAGTTTCTAGAGGATATTTGTAAGCACTCAGACTTTATTATTTTATTATTTACATTTTATGGCCTTCATTGGACCACTCCAGCCAACTTTATACAAGGAATTTTTCAGTTTCCTCTCAGCCCAGTACTTCTTCATTCTCTCAGATCTCATCCTTCTTCCTTCATCAGAAATTACCCTTCCTATTGTCTGTTTGTTGATTCTCATTTGCAGTCTGGTTTGTTTGTCAGTGAGTTTCCTAATTTTGTCAGTTTTGTTTCTTACGTCTTTCAATGTAATCTGCAGCTCATCCGTATCTTCCTTGATTTCAGTAATCCGCTTAAAGTGGCACTTACTATTCCACAATTTTTCTATTATTCTCCTGATGATCCTGTTATCTGGTGTTCTGATTAGACTTTAACTACACTATATGTAAATCATACATTGGAGAAAAGTGCTGTTTGAGTTTGTAGTGATAGCTGCAGAAGGCTGACAAGGAGATTAAGAAACAACTTTGTGAAAGCACGATTCCGTATGGACCAGATCTGTCATTACCTTTTTGCCTTATGATGGGTAGCAGTAACTCAGGAGTGGGAGCATATTTATTTAAGGAAAAAGAAGTTGATGGGAACAGCAAACACAGATTTATGGCTTTTGCGGAAAAATGAAAAAAATGTATACTGATACACAAAAACTTCTTAAACTTACTGAACGCCCACTGTAAAGCTAAGATTTCTGTTTACTGGGTCACAGACTCATAGTTCACTCAAATCACAAAGCAAGGAGTGTAAGCTTTATCATAGCAGACTGACTAGGTGGGCATTATTCATTCAACACTGTGACTACACTAGTAAATAGATAAAGGGGAAGAAAAATTTAACTACTGAAGATGCTTTCTCTATATTACCAGTGAGGGTGGGAGGGGCTTGAGTTAGTGGATAGCATTGATGATTGTGAAAAGGAATTCAAAATTATGCACCTGAAAGGCAATAAAGATGAGAAAGAAATTAAAAATATTTGCAATGATACAATAAGAAATCAAGGCCATGATCCTAACTGGAAATTTGCAAAAAGATATGTAGGAAAGAAGGGAGATGAAACAGTTGATCAGTACTACTAAGTGTATAAGGGAATAATTTTCAGAAGAATTAGTACTTATAGTAATAATTGGAAATTATGTTGGCCTCATAAGTTTATGTAATTAATTATGTACATGAAAGTTTTGGTCTTTGTGGCACTCTAAAATGAATTCAAAAGATTCGGGAAATAAGGAAAAAACTTGTGACTTGTGATAGTAGCCAAAGAGTTAAAGTTACTAATTATACATGCAGAGGATTACCGAAAAACATTGTAAGAAATAAATAAATTATATGTACCATGCCATTAACCAGAAATAGTTTTTGTTACGTTTCTAATGGTTGAGTTATTTTCAAAATTGAAAAACTTTACCGAATGAAAAAGGCGTAAAGTAAGCTCATCATTTCAAAATTTGTGAAAGGGTTATTTCCCCAGTGTTGGAATACTTAAAGTAATCCTATCAGACAACGCAATGCAGTTCATCTAAAAAGCCAGAAATTTTATTGAGAGAGAAGAAATAAATAACATACTAATTTCTGCGTATCATCCTTCGAGTAATCCTAAATTACGCATCAGGTGCAGAGAACCATAAGGGCCTAAGGCACAAAATCGTTAATTTTGAGATTGTAGCATATTTGCATGCTCCTGATATATGTTGATTTTATGCTGAGTCAGGTTTATCTGTGCTGCAGACAAACATGGTATACATGAACATTCATCAAAAGCTGTCTCACTGATTTCTGTGATACTCACTTCAATATGTGCCAGACGACGGTGTGATTTAGGCCCTTATGTTTCTCAGTGCCTCATATGAAGAAAGTTGGCAGATTATGTAGAATGTATAGCAGCAAAAATAATTTGAACTGAATTGAATATGTCACCAACTTTGAAGACATGTTGAATAATTTACAGAATACTTCCACTGGATTTTCCCCACACGAAATTTTGTCAGATACAAGATCAGCCTACCTTACAATAGTGCTTACTGTCTACATTGCATGCAAAAGTGTTGCACCAAAAGACAGAGAAGACATTATCAGAAAAACCATGGAGAAGCAAATGGAGATCAGAAGACACAAACATGACCAGAAATTAAAAATTATATAATTTTGAGTGTGTGATATAGCTTTTATTAAAACTCATGAAAGATCAAAATACATTAGCGGTGAACTGAACAAATTCTTTGACACGTATACTGGACCATTAATTTTAAATCAAGCAAAGTCCTTGCATTTAAGAACTGTGACTAACTTAAAATCTTACAAACAGGTATCTATTGTATCTAACTAATCTGTGCATGCATATCATCATAGCAACTTTGAATCGACATTTATTTGGGTTCTTAGGGTTTCTATTACTATTATTTATTTTTTTATGTTCCCTCAGCTGGACACAGACCATTTGTATGTCACATGCATAGTGAACACAAGGACCCCTAGCTAAGTAACATTTTCTTCAATTCTTCATTTTCTGGTTTATATCTCGTGACTATCCTTCTCTTACTTTCCTGCCAATTATGGCCACTGCAAGATTTCTGCAACTCTGAACTGATAATATTTTTTGCTGCATTGTTTATACAATTCACAGTTACATATTCTCATTGCCCAAGTACTTACGCAATTTGTTGTATATTATACCCTTACACTCAATGCTTATGCAATTTGCAGTTTATCACACCCTTCATCTCAGTGCTTATGCGATTTAAAATTAATTATATTCTTCAACATGTTGCATATACTATTTGCAAATTAATTACAGCCTTCCTCTCTGTGAATAAACAATTTGGAGTTAAGTACACTCTTCCCTTTAGGACTTTACACACTAGTGGGACCCATTCTCGAATATCACTTGAGGATTTGGGATCCCCATCAGGTAAGGTTAAAGGAAGATGTCAAAGCAATTCAGAGGCACACTACTAGGTTTGTTACTGGTAGTTTTGATCAACACACGAGTATTTTGGAGAAGCTTAGTGAATTCAAATGGCAATCCCCGAAGGGAAGATGATTTTTTTTTTTTTCATGCAACACTATTGAGAAACATTTGAAAAACCAGCATTTATAATTGACTGCAGAACAATATCAAAAACCACAAATACAAGATAAGAAAAATTAGGGCTCATACAGAAGCATATATACAGCCGATTTTCCAATGCTTCATTTGAGAGTGAAACAGAAAATGGAATGACTTGTGGTGCCACTAAGTACCTCCGCCACAAATGGTATGGTGGCTTGTTGAGTATGTATGTAGATGACATGCATTAAGGCATGAGATTGATAGTGTGTCTCCCTCTATCTCTGCATAGCTCATCGGAATATGTTTACCTCCTATGCCCACAGGTGGCAGCCAGCACTGTGCTGACTTAAGCAGGTCAACCACACTTGTGGTGTCAGTACTATGTTGGGACATTTAAACTGGTAATAGGCTAGAGGTGCTACACTGCCGTATAATTCTGTGTTGTGGGCAAGCAAGAGATGTGCGGATGTGGGTAAATAAAGTAATAATCGATGAGAAGAGTTAGATAGGTATATAATGTATGGAAGTTTTGGTACCGTATTTACTCGAATCTAAGCCGCACTTTTTTCTGGTTTTTGTAATCCAAAAAACCGCCCGCGGCTTAGAATCGAGTGCAAAGTAAGCAGAAGTTCTGAAAAATGTTGGTAGGTGTCACCACAACTAACTTCTGCCGTCAAATATATGTAGCGCTACACAGGTATGGTTTGCAGGCACAAAGATAAATACTGGCGCCAAAACCTCTGCGACAGTAAATAAATTAGAAGAAAAGGTAGAAGAATGTAAATGTGTTTGCTGCTATCTCGTTTAAATCCTGTCTGCCTAATAAACTATGAAACTAGAGTGAGACAACGGCAAACGCGAAAGAATATACATATCATGTCATGTTTATATTTGTATTATTCTTATGCTGAATAGTGATACAGTCAGAAATGAAGCACGGCAACAGACTAGATTTTTAAATCTAAGATGACTCTAATTTCTGTGCAGAATGTAATGTACTAAAGAGGCGTCTGCAAAGATTTTCAAATGGAGAAAAATTTTCGCTAAAGTCTCGTTCCGAATATCTATCATACGCAGTCTATTATTTGGTTCTCGTTGACCATTATCAAAGAAGGCAGCAGTGTAAGTAACAACAAATACGTCTCTTGCCATTGTTTCGCTTATGAGACAATTCCTTTTTTTTTTTTTTTTAAGGCGCGGTAGTGCGCACCAAAGCAAGCCATGCCGTGAGCGGCGACAGGTCGTAAACACTCATTATCAGAATGCGACGAACAGTACAAAAATGCATTTTCAGCTTAGAGTGACGTAAACCCCTATAACAAAGAGAACGGCACTTATCAGATCAAAGCAAAATAAGCAATCAATTCAAACCAGATGAAGCATGTGAAAAAGGAAGGGTACCCATATAAATACGGACGGAGCACCTGACACATAGCAATGGCTACTTGGTAAAGCTTAACTGTTAAGCTTACGACTCGAACCAAACTACTGTAGCTGTACCTTCATCCATTTGACCTCAATTGTGTTTCACGTTACAATGGACCAACTTTGTTTCGCTTTTGGAGGGGCGGTCTAAAACTTTTCTCTCACCTTGAATTTTGAGTCACAAATTTCAGGAGCGACTGAGATTCGGTAAATTTTTTTTTCCTTGGTTTCGAGTCTCATTTTTCAGGTGCGGCTTAGATTCGAGTAAATACGGTAGATCCAGGTAGCTTTCTTGGATAATCTAAGGAATAAGGTGACCACTCACAAGAAACATGTAATCTGGGTTCAAGTAGTGGTACGGCACAAACTTGTGTAAATCACTTTTTGCAGTACATCTATACCTATTACAGTTAAGTTTAACTCCACGACTAAATTTCAACATGTTATCTGATGACAAATTTACACTAAAACTGATCTCTCCAACTGAGGTAATAATTTAAAATATCTAATATGGCAGTCAACCGTTATCATTAAAACCAGTGAGATAAGGTAAATGTCATCACTTACAACAAATGAAATTGATAAACACAAACACGAAATATTAACCAAGGCAAGAAACCTACTAGTGAATGCTGAGTGCCAATTTTCTGGTCGGATCCACAGAGATAATTTAATTATAAAGTTCTCACGAAATCATGTTTTGAAATGTACTCCTGTAATTAAATTTAACTGTAATTAGTGCAGATGTACTACCTAAAACAATATATGCTAATTTGTGCCAGACCAGGACTTGATCCCTGATTTCCTGCTTATTGCGAGCGGTCGCCTTATCTCTTAAGGTATCCGAGCACACCCCCCGGACGAACTCAAACTTCCTTACTACTTACCTGGCTCCTACCTATCAGCACATGTGTATGTAGATTCCTTGAATACTATATGGAAATAAACATGAGGTAGTACATATACTACACCAGAGGTGCTCAACCTTTTTAGGCCTGACATCTACTACAAGCATTTTAGTCTTTAGATATCTACTGATTTAAAAATTCCACAAAGGTTTAACACCACCAAAGCCAAAATTAATCATTTTAATAACACCAAATACATAAAAGGTAATTTTCTATCCAACAGAAGTTTTAGCCCTACTACTCAATTTTCAAGATAATACACATGGGAGGGGGGGGGGGGGCAGATTACACCATCATAAATGTTGAAAAACGTGTGATCAGATGCTTGGCTTTGCATACTATCAGGAAGTTTATAATCTCGCAAATAATTTTTCAGAGGCAACCTTACGTAGTCTGAAAGATGAGATCAGAGCTAAGAAAGCCTGAACAGTTCTATTGTGTTGAACTCTTAAATTCAGTTTTCAAAATCTGTCTCCAGTGTTGTCAGGTTGCCCGTATGTGTCTTTGCACTGTCTTGATACAATAATGTTTGTTGATCTAAAAGCTCTAACTGAATTTGAGGAAAGTATTTCACATTTAATTTTGGTAACTGTGCTATCCAAAGGTCAAGTTTTGCATGAAACACTTTATCGAAGACATAAACATTCTGACAGTTCGGTTTTTCCTTGAAGTTGTTTAACTCACATAATTTAACTGTCATATCAGTTACAAATGCTAGAACCAACAACCAGTTTAAATCACAGAGATCTAAGTAATCTCCCTCTCTTTCATCCGACACACAAGATTTTATCACTGGCAGAAGTCCTCTAAATCTGCTTAAAACCATGGCTATACTCAGCCACTGAACTTTGGTGGGCAACTGTAAGTCTCCATACTAGCTCTCCAATTCTTCTAATAGTGCACTGAACTTTCTTCTCTATAGTGATTGTGAGCAAACTGAATTCACAATTTTTGTAACAATACTCATAACATGTATCATTTCCAAAATACGTCCACAACGCACTTGCTGATGCATGATACAATGATACTCAAAGAAAGGAAGGAAATACTTGTTGTTAGCACACAAGGTTACAAATTCTTGGTGTTTGCCCACCATGCAAGGCACTCCATCAGTAGTAATAGACACAAGTTATTGAAATGAACTTATTCAAACTGTCCATTACTTCTTTCAGAGTGGCATTAAGTTCAAATGGGACTTAACATCTGAGGTCATCAGTCCTCTAGAACTTAGAACTACTTAAACCTAACTAACCTAAGAACATCACACACATCCATGCCCGAGGCAGGATTCGAACCTGCGACAGCAACGGCACCAGCAGCGCGGTTCCGGATTGAAGCGCCTAGAACCGCTCGGCCACATCGGTAAGCTGGCATTAAATTTTCCAGAAGAGGTTGCCTGTGTAGCATCTAATAGTGCACTGAACTTTCTTCTCTATAGTGATTGTGAGCAAACTGAATTCACAATTTTTGTAACAATACTCATAACATGTATCATTTCCAAAATACGTCCACAACGCACTTGCTGATGCATGATACAATGATACTCAAAGAAAGGAAGGAAATACTTGTTGTTAGCACACAAGGTTACAAATTCTTGGTGTTTGCCCACCATGCAAGGCACTCCATCAGTAGTAATAGCCACAAGTTACTGAAATGGGAGATCATATTCAGAAATGAAGGATTTGAATGCATCTTAAAAATCTTCTCCTCATGTAGTGACTTTCAAGGACAAAACTGTAAGAAAGTCTTCTTTTACACTGAAACCTGAAAACACCAATCTTAAAAAGAAAATCATAACTTGGGATGAATAACTCCAGCTACTGAGCCATCTAGCTGCAATGAGAAACAAGCAGGACTGAAAATCTGTAATCAGTTGACCTCTTACATTTTCCGGCACTAATTTCACTTTTCTTGATACACTACGTCTTGCTGGTGGCATGTCTCTGATGGCTGATACTAATCTATGACTTGGTTTTAAATGGGGAAAAAAGGACTCACTAACAGCCAGAAGGCATTCCTTAACAATAATGCCATCACAAAACGGTTTTCCACATTTCAGCAGTACTTCTGATTATGTTATGTTTGATGAAAAGCTGTTTTGTATAGACCTTACAAGAAATACTGTTGTGATTGTAATTTACTTTTAACATTGGAATGTTTCTTCCTTCTCAACTCACTACCAATAGCTGCTTCCGATCCAAAGTCTTTTGTGAACTGTTCTAAAATGGTGTTCAATACTTCCCTTTCCAGATGAGGCTCGAATAGCATTATATATTGTGTAGGTTCTTTAAATGGCCTACGCATAGAAATAAATAACTAATGATTACAGTTCGCACCATCCCCATGCAGCAGAGATCTTGTATGGAGGTATGATTATATCTGAGTAAGCTAACAGGAAATTGAAAGTCATATTACAAATTTTTTTATGTACCTCAATTGTTGTGTCTCCCCTCCCCCCTTCCCCTCCCCCCCGCCCCTCCTCACCACCACCCACCCATCCATCTTGGTGCCTGTTGATCTTTTGAGCTGGTCTGATAAAGATGTATGTACTTGCACTCTCCCAATATTGTGTTAATTAAAAGTTATAACATGCGAACGTCGCAAATTTTCATTCTATTACCGAGCTACGTCCAAATTTCCACATCTCGATGCGAGAAGGACTTACATTTTTAAATGGACCTTTTTGGAGAATAAGTCAACACAAAGAGAGAATAGCCAATGCAGTGACACTGGCACCATTGTACATCATCAGGGAGACGATGTAAGTATCAAGCCGTACACCAAAACTCAAGGGAATTAACCTTGAATCTATGCTCCAGATCTGGCTCAATATTTCTTAACCCTTGTGCATCCATACCTGCATGCATTTCTGGTCTTACAATTTCTGGCGAAGCTAAACGTGTGTTAGCTTAACTACATCAGCTCTGAATAATTCACATTATCTGTCTCCCAGACCACTATAATATGAAACACATGCACGTATCTTTATTTATTATTCTTCCCACTCAACATTAAAGTGCTATGTTTTCCTGTTTTTAGCTGCACTCATTTTTTTCATAAAAACATCACTAAGTGAGAACTACAACTTGGCGTGGAGACTCCCTTTTTCTGATCGTTAGGACACAGCAGCAGTCAGGAGACTTCACACCATAGTTGTTTGGAGATGTTTGTTGTCAATTGAGTAGCAAACTATTCGGCAGTATTGACTGATGCTGCGCTGCCCTGTGGTGTGTATTGCACTATTTTGACAGTGATTGTTTCAAAAATGAGCGATGAGTGCTTATCTGACATGTCAATACAAACTGCAAATTAAGTATCAAGAAGTATTTAACCAATCGCTACCAACATCACGCACACTGTCATTTCGTGGAAGCTCAGAAACAGAGGTTTGTGTTGCCTACTGGAGGCAGAGCTTGTTCATCCGCAACACCACACCTCATCCTGCGACAAACCCTGAGCACTCTCCCTGCTCACCGCTACCCCTGCTCACAGCATACAAAATTACAGTTGATGAGTAGAACCTCACCATGCAGCAGGAAAGATTGTCACTTGGCATGAGCATTAAAGACAGCGAAATGTAGATGGAGACAAAAGAGGTGGAGACACTGTTGTCAGACTTACCAACTACAAATGCTGTGAGGAACTCTCATTGTAAATAGATAAAATTTCACAAAACAGCTCATTTAAACAGATTTGAGACACAGGTTTTAAAATATCAACTCATAAAGCCAAGGCTATTGACTGGTCAATGGCAATCAACAGGTTGAGCTCCCCTGCACTACACTGATATTGAGTTAGAGCAAATTTTTAGAAAAAAATTACAAAAGGTGTTGGAATTAATCAAAATCGCACTGAGCATTTTGAACAGTGACCAGATGACAGTGAGACACACCAAGTGTCTTTATAAAATAATAAATCCTCTTCAGCTGCAAGTAATTTCTTAACTTATTGCATACCTGGTTTTGAAGCCTAAAGCTTCATCTACAGGTGCCACCAAATTATTATGAAAACTATCTTTCTCATTCCTGTACTCTGTTCATATGTGTCAGCTTTTGGAAAAAGCTATAATTCTGCTGGACAACTTTGTAATTTAGTTTCAAGTTGAATTTTTTGTATGCTAAATAAATAACAGGGGCTCCTTCAAAGCAGAAATTTCAGTGTATTGGGTCCTATGCAATATAAATTGGGAAGGTACAGAGAAATGTGCACTCTGTAGTATGTCTAACACATGTCTGACAAGAAACAAAAAGATTAAAATGTGCTGCCACATCTCAAACTCTTGAATCATACAGATGTCTTTTAATATGATGATGGTGATAAAGATGATTACCAAGAACAACTAGAGCTACGAGAAACAATAAGGAAAGGTAATAATACTATACTTTTCAGCTTCTGTTCTCTTTCGTTTGGTGGGGCGTTTTTCGATTCCAAGATCATCTTCCAGCCAGTCTTCTCCAACATCACTAACTGATAGAAATCCAGTTTCGTTTGTTACATCATTCTCTCTGTCTACTGACTGCAAGACAAAAGAACACAACCATTCTTGACATGACCATTCATATGATGAGAAAATTCAGAGTAATATAAATTTGAGACGCATCACAGGATAAATATTTATTTATTTACAAAGGCAAAAAATGAACAGTTTAAAGGAAGAAATATCTACAGAAACTAAAATGTACATAATTTATTGAAAATAAGTCATATTATTACTATTTTAGCAAATAGTAGTTCAAAATTTATCCCATGGCTTTGGAAAGGCTATGTCGGAGGGCCAGTGTGCCGGCCAGCCTGGATGTGGTTTTTAGGCAGTTTTCCACATCCCCCTAGGTGAATACTGGGCTGCTCCCCACATTCCGCCTCAGTTGCCCAACTCGCAGACATTTGCAACATGTTCGCACTATTCCATGGCTTACACTAGACGCAGACAGTTGGGGTACACTAATTCCTTCCTGGGGGTACGGGGTGGCTATAGGAAGGGCATCCGGCCACCCCTTAAACTTATCATGCCACATCTGATTAACCATGGCCGAGCCCGCATAACTGCGGGACAAGGCTCAGGAAGAGAAAGATTTTGTGAATTTACTAATTCTGGCAATACAGATCACTTTTGTTAATGCTGCAGAATTCCACATTGTACGCCAGAGAAGCTGAACAATTTTACCTCACCAAAGCCAAATGAGAGATCAGTTACTATTGCAGGATCTTCTGAGTGTTAAGATGAGAGTTTCTTAGGGTCCTTCTTTGGCTTAATTCAGTAAGATAGCTTGCAATCCTTTCAATAAATGAGTGTATACAAAAACTGGAACCTTTCCTTTCGTTTATACATATGCTTGTAAGTAAACTATGGGCTGTATATCCTTTCATATTAACTCTGAAGAATATGTATACTCCACTGCAAAATTCTGTGTAGTCTGAGAAACTCCATAAAATCATCTACACAATCTGAACTATTCTTCCAATTGCGTAACCTCTCACAGTTACTTAGTTAATGGTATGACAATGTAGGTACTACATATGACAACAAGAAATTAAAAATATAATGGATAAACTTTTGATATCACTAACACTTAGATAATGTAGATACAATGCATCAAGCCATCACATATATTACATGCAAGAACAACACAAGAACAGCAGCACACGATTAGACAGTTAATTGAAGTAATATAGCATCCAATCACCTTTTTATTAATTTTTAACATGTCTGGTAGCTGTATTTCTTTAAGTAATTACCTACATCCACTACCATGAAGCTGAACCACCATTCTTATGGATTAAATGATACTTTTACAGTCTTGAATGGTTTCTGCCCTAAACACACATTAAAACTAGTCAATGATTCTCCAAAAAGTATAACCTGTAAGTATTACAAACCACAAACATAACTCAGTTCTGATACCAGTGATTCTTCATGCTCACTGCTGTATGCTCTATTTGTGAATTAAAGAAGTGGTATGTCCAATTCTAAAAATGCACATCTTCATGCAACATTGTTTTTGATCTAATGAGTGCACTAAGTTAACACAGATGCAACTTCTTGACAGAAGAAGTTTGTGTGCCAATGGATTCTTTTGCCTTTCAGTGAAATACTGCTTTTTGAAAAATTAATAAAGCATGCCTCTAATGTTTAATTAATAAGAATAAATTTTCTCTGTGTAAATAAATCCATTTTTAAGGAGAAAAGTCCTTAACTTAACATAAAAATGTATTTTTTACTGTTCATATAAAGAATATTCCAGAGAAATGTTTATATATCGAAAATTTATAAAAGCTGTGCTCCTGGCTTTCTCTCTCTCTCTCTCTCTCTCTCTCTCTCTCTGTGTGTGTGTGTGTGTGTGTGTGTGTGTGTGTGTGTGTGTGTGTGTGTGTGTGTGTGTGTGTGTGTGTGTTATTGATCGCAGTCTCATAAAATGTAAGTATCACTCTCGTATCTGCAACTTTTGGTTACATAATTACATTAATTTTATGGGTACAGCCATGTTTGAATCAAGAAACCTGCTTTCCTCTGCCATTAACGCCATATCTCAATTTATTATGTTGCATTTTAGAAATTTTTCAGGTTGCAGTGAAGGAGAGTTGACAATGTATTGTTTGGTGGCCAAAGCCAAACGCTACTAGTATTCAACTGGCATTTACTTTTTCAAACTTTTATTTCAGCATCCCTGAGATCACTTTTACAATGCCATCAGTCCACATTCTCACTGATCTGATGCTAGATGGTGGAGTTCAAATCAATTAATAAGCAAGTAAAAATTTTCTATGCACCATTTTACCATTTCAGAGGCTTTGCTACCAGCAGATGTGATTATAAGTTTTATAATATTTGTGGCGGTTATTTTTAAGTTGATTAGAAGATGCACTCTCTGACCACTAAACAGAGATACCATCTGTAACAACAATGAAAGATAGTGCGGCCAGAGATGATTATTAATGAGCAATCTGGCATGTGCTAATTAATCACTAGCTGTCTGTCTCTGTTGTGATCTCCAAGAGACTAGACACATGTGTATGCTCACCAAGTACGAGTAGCACTGTGAATGTATTATGTTAAGATTGCATGAGCAAATATATTCCGTATAGCTATAAAAAAAGTTATTTGAATGTTTATCAGTCCACCAAAATCAGCCATTACGATTTTGGACGATCTTAGGAACCTGCAAGAACACCAGTAATAAAGCTATGGCTGTTCGGATAGCCGAAACCCCTCCCTTGTGCGATAATGTATTCCAGAATAATCTGGTCCTTTCCAAACCCTTTTTCCAAAATGAATGCCCTACATATTACTTACTAAATATTTAACAAACATTAAATGTCTTTTGGGGAGTTAAATTAATTTCAATCAGAAATATTTAAAGCAGATACCAGAAATCAATTTCCACAGCCAATATCAAACTCAATGTTTCAAATTAACTTCCCAACGTCCAAAAATTTTAATATAATATTTTAATATTAGTAATATTATACCAGGTGTCACAATGGATGACTCAACAAGTACAAGGGTTGCCTGCACAAGCATATGGAAATGCTAAATTTTCTAAACAGAAATTATCTTAATATGTCAAAAGATTTCATTACAACATGTATTCTGTTTCGAAAATATGAATGTGCACAGAGAAATGTGATGCATAACAGCAACAGAAAACTTGGAAAACTGAGAGAAACAGTAAAAAGGAATGACAGACAACATGAAAGAAATTACCACAAATTAAATCCTGATTAATGGTAAGTATCAAGTATGCATTAGGAGCATAAGACAGGAGCTACAAAAAGGCATAAATACATGCCCTAAGCAAAATACTTGATCAGGTGAACATTCGCAACTGAGGAACATAGTTATAAAACAATAAATCCGCTTCAGTTGCCAGTAAATTCTTAACTTATTGCACAACTGGTTTTAAAGCCTAAAGATTCGTCTTCAGGCACCATTAAATTATTATGAAAACAAGAACGCGTGGCATGTGGGCCAGTCAGTCATGGGGGCTCACACCCATGTCAAACAAATGCTTGAGAGTGCAGGGCCAGCAACTATAGCACCTGCCTGGGCAGCACAATGTGGGAGTGAGTCACTTACATGTCGTGCTGTCCAGATGGGTTCTATGGTTGCTGGTCCTATGCTCATGTTTTTGTGACATGGGCATGACCCTCCATGACTGACTGGCCCATATGCCACATATTTATGTTTTCATAATAATTTGGTGGCACCCAAAACTGAAGCTTTAGGATTTGAAACCAGTTGTGTGTAAGTTAAGAAATCACTGGCAACTGAAGGGGATTTATTATTTTATAAATACAGCAGATGTAACCTGCTGTTTCGCCCACATATCATTAGTTTTGTTACAATTAATTCTGAGTAAGTAAGACAGTAATTTTACAAGATGACTTTGCATAAAAGATATATGCAGTGCTGGTATGCAGGTTCATCATGAATGTCTTTCTATTATTTTGTGTGTGTCGAATCTGAGAACATGCATTATATTTTCTAATCATATTCAAAAATACCTCAATTCATTACATCGTGCAGAAGTGGAGTTTTCAGGGGTTGCTCTGGCTCACCTAGTGCTGAATGTAGATTCTGCCACCAAAGAAACACATACCAACCATTTCTGCCTTCCATTTTAATGCATTATTGTGCCCACATTTTTGATCCGTCCCCTTATAATGATTACTTTACGATTAATGGATCATTATCAAATGCACTGTCGCCAAAAATCGCCCATGTTCCATATGTAAAGATGCAACTCTCTGTTTATCATACAGCCTTTAAATAAAGCCGTATTTGTGAGTCTTCAAGCGTCTTGGAAGCTGCAAGAAATGCATAGTGCTTAGTGTCTAAAATGTGCTGAGCTTGTGACTGTATTAGTATCTCTGTAGCTCTTTAAGGTCACCTGAAATTCTGCATCCAAATTCAGGCGAACATGAGATTGCTCTGAGATAGCTAGATTCCAGTAACTTGTGCAGCTTGAGCTCTGTGCCAAATTAGACTTATGTTTGCGAGGCTTACTGTAATAGTTTCAAATACGATTCTTGGGCTTACCATCTGACTTAATTGTTGTATCTTCACCAAAACTCTCCAGCAATCCCATGTGGCGCAGCAACTCAATACCATAAATCCCACGTACAATGACATTGCATATGCACTGTCACAGAATAATCTACAGACACTACGAGTTGCCAATCATCGTGCCAGCTTTGTCTGCATGTCACTCACATGTACCATATTTAAAAATGTTAATAATATCCAAAACGATACAACTTTGTAAAGTAGCTCTTCCTCACTGTTCAAGCTAGCACTATACCAAATTTCATCGAATTAATAATACTGGCATTGGTAAGGAAATATGGATTAAAAACTTTCTAAGTTCGAAAGTGAAGGAAATATGGATTAAAAACTTTCTAAGTTCGAAAGTGAAAGAATGAAAAACTTTTCAAAGAGTAATTATTGTTCCATATTTTGCATCATATTCTTCAAATCAATAAATATCTTGTATTACACACTTTGGAAGGTAGACAATGTCCTTCCTCAGCTTCAATGTCCTCCACACCAAATTTCATGGATATCGATTCTGCAGTTTAGTTGTGAAGTGTTGTATTCATTACATTGAACCATATTATGTAGAACATATTAAATAATAAAAACCTTTTCACAAGTAATAAATAATAAAAGCCTTTTCACAAGTAATAACATAAATTTCAAAGAGCAAACAAGCTTTTTCAAAGAGTAACTATTGTTCTACAGTTCAGATTATAGTCTTCAAATCAATAAGTATGTTGTACTACATACTTTCTTAAGTAGCTTATATTCTTTCTTAGTGTTCGAGCTATCTCTATACCAAATTTTATCAGAATCAGTTTAGACGTGAAAACGTAACAGTGACATAGGTGAAAGGGGACAAATGATACACCCTCAATTTTAGTATGCATGAAATTCAAACTTCCATCTGAAATTTCCTCTTTAAAATCGTCTTAACATAGCACTTTGTTAAAACTAAAAAACAACATATAATAAGTTACCGAAGATGATGTGTGTTGGGCTGTCCGAGTACGAAGACTAGCAATGGCTCGTTGATATTCCTCTCTTGCTTGAGCCCCATCAGAATCACTATCAGAAACTGCAATACATGATGAGGAGACTTCTTTATCACCAAATGGAGCTGAGTAATTGCTATCAACTCCTGTCACATCAGCTGATGAAGATACAATAGGTGAACCACTTCTATCACTGACAGGACTCAAACTACGTAGTCGTCTGCTTCGTTCAGGGCTGGAGTCCTCGAGATGCCGCCGCAAGCCAGATTCATGTCTCTTTGCCTTCTTGGGTCTATTTCCTTCTGCTTTCTTCCTGCGCTTAGCCTCTGGTGTGTCTCTTTTTTGTATTTTTCTCGGTAATTCTCCTGTACTGACAGAACTCTGCCCTGCTATATTGAAGATACAAAAGATATAACAGAGTTTACTTTAATTTCTTCCTTAGAATATAATGTACACTTCAAATAGCTCAAATTACATAGTTATAAGGCATCAAGTTTTCTTCAAAGTACAGAGACCTCGTAAAGGCAAAGTTTTGAATTTTATGGGTTTTCTGCAATTCTACAGTGTGACAGTTGTGTGTAAAACATAATATACTGTACTATTTTAAGTTAACTTGTCTTTATGTAGAACTTACACAGGAAATAACATTTCTTTAAATTTGATTTTGTAATTTTTCTCTATTTCAGGCTGCAGTGTACAGCAATTGTTTCATCAGCAGAACAACTGAGGTCAACTGCAAACCCATTTGAATGTGTTTGCATTTCTACAGTTTGAGGGACTGTAATCTGATATCATGCTGCAGTATGATGGTGCCCCACTTCAATAGGCCTGTAAGTGTTATGAAGGCTTTGGATGAGACATTTCCAGATCACTGGATTGGCAGAGGAGGACCCACTTTCTGGCCCCCAAGGTCTCCATACATAACCCCATTCGAATTTTTCTTTGGGGCTTTCTGAAGGGTGCTGTCTACCAGATTGTGGCGTGGGACCTGTGAGCTTGCATCAGAGCAGCAATTGCACTAGTATGGTTGAACATGGTTGGGACTGGAATACTGCTTAGAAATCCTGCATGCCACAGAAGACGCATACACTGAACTCTGTTAAGAGGCTATTAAAACTTTAGGAGTGTGTAAACTCCACCTCACTACTTAAACCCATTTCTGAAATATATATGAACAAAGTTGTAAATATTATTTTGAAACGCCCTGTATTTGCAGCAATGAAACATTCATAAATTCTCATTACATAGCCTTAATGAGATTATTTACTGAAGATTCAATATCTGTAGTAAGTGTCATAGCATGTAAGAGCAAAAAGAATTTCATTTCATTTTTTACAACACAGTTGCATTTGAAACAGTTTTTCGAGTTAACAGGAAGTATATAATGCAGTTAAGAGTCTGACGATAGTGCTGCAATCAAGTTGGCTACAAAATAGTGTATTGTAAACTGAAATGCTATCTGTTGGGTTCAAAGCAGAAGACAAAGTGAGTCTGCAGTACAGCTGCCATCCAGTTGAAATGATGTCAACCCCAGCTAGGTGATAAACATAAATCTCTAAATATTCCACAGCAGTTGCACACTCCATAGGCAGGTTGAGTGTAAAGTACGTTAGTAATTAACTGCATCTGGGGCCTGGGAAGCTTTCACTACTAGGTAGTCCCCCATAGTGGAAAGATTAACTACCATAATAAAACCTAGTCTCTCAAAATTCTCAAAAGAAATTTTGTACAAGATGCGAAGGGTATCAGGCACAAAAATTAGTGCCCAGACAATATGTTGATGGGAAAAAGACCAAAGCAGAAAACAGCGAAGAGAAAGATGAACTCCAATCTACAAATTTTCCTTTACAGAAAAAAAATCAAATAACTTTGCCACTATTCAAATACCACATACCCTGCTACTAGTGCACACAAGTATGAGTGTGCAGAGTGTGGTGACGCCGTGCATGTGCACTTGAATCAGCAGCCAACTTTATCAATGCAGGTTGGCAGCTGGAGGCACCTGCGCAAGGCGTGTGCGCAGTATGGTCTCCGCCATGACGTCTCCCAGCGACACGCACATATATATGCATTGAGCAGTGCTGACTGACCTTCTCTATGTTATTCTAGTTGCATCGTGCACGTCAGTTGTTCTGTGTCTTGTGGAGTCTTGAGAGGCTATTCCATTATTGATCAGAGGTTACAAATAAAGCCATATTCGTGTGACTCGGATCAGTTTTGTGTATTACTTGGTTACTATACCATTGGAGAAGAGTTTTGAAAGGTTTCCACATGTGTAGTCTTTAAGTGCAGTTTCATCAGGTTTATTCATTACAGACGTCGTGCTACTGGCCCCGGCTGAGCAGCGTGTTTTGGCTGTGAAACACTCTGTCGGCTTCCAGTAACAGACAGGGTACCGTTCGACCAGTCCGCGCACCCACTTTTCCTCCATATGATTCAGCCAAACACTGGGAAGCTTAAGAAAAAAAGACTCAAAAGCATTTTTTGGCTTTTGAAACCGTTTGGAAAACTTCAGTACCACTGTCAATGTGCAGTTGATCGAGGATCATATCCTCCCCCACACCAAGAGGAACTGTTGACGAAAACTGCAATCGCCCAGTACTTTTCTAAAATTGTTGTCTGAAGAGTTTGGATGAAGAGTATTTGTGCAGTCTGGTTTTGAATACTCCTTTTGGTCCCTACCAATATTTATGTCTTCCTTTTGGCGTGACTAGCACTCCTGGTATTTTCCAACAATTTTTGGAGCAACTGACTATGCCTGTCCAGGGTTGAATAAATTATCTGGATATCACTGTCATGGGTTCCTCCGCGGCTGATCACTTGAAAAATTCCACACTTTGTTTTCTGTCTTATGGTCTGCACACTTAGTGTAACCTTGTGAAATCTCAGTTTTTTCAACCTTCTATTATTTATTTGGGGTTTGGGGTTCAAGGTGTCGCAGCACGAGGTTCTTCCTCTGCCAGACCCCATCTTCATCTTCATCTATGCCTCGCCCCTCGTCCATGAAGGGATTTCAGGTCTTCCTACGGAAGATAGCCTACTACCAGAAATTCCTGCTGAGGCGGCCACACTGGTCCACCTACCGCCCATTTTGTTAAATGGGAATGCACCTTTTGCTGAAGCCCAGATTGAGAACGTGCTTTTCAAATGTTGAAATCCAAACTGTTCTTGGCACCTTGTATAGCTCCATTCTCTATGGATCAGCACATTGTTTTGGTGACTGATGCCTCAAAGTACAGCCTAGCGCACCAATATGCCGACGGCTTTGAACGACCTGTTTCTTTCGCCTCCCACTCCAGCCCTGCAGTATTACTCTCAAGTGGGAAAAGAGGCTCTTGCCACAGTCTATGCTTGCCAGAATTTTCATGTTTTTTTGAATGCCTCCATAATCCCATTGTTTCCTTGTTTAACCCTCTCACTTTCTTGCCTGACAAGGCAGCACACTGCCTACAAAACTGGACACTGTTCTTGACTTGCTACAATTACAATATCCATTTTCATCCTGCCTTCCTGTGGGTCCTGATCTTGATTTTGTTAATGAAGAATTGCTTTTCTTCCATCCCAATATTGAAATACAGGATGCAGTTGATGGTTTCCCCAATTACGAGCTCTTGCATAGCAGCTGCTGTTGCCATCGATCCGATTCTCTGCTGGATGGTTCGGTTTGTTCAACAGGGCTGGCCATGTAAACCGACAGATCATGTTTCGGACCCCTGCACAACTATTTTTCCTTATGGTATCGCCTCTCTGTTTTTGATTGTGTTTTGCTGTTGCCCACGGAAGACATCTCTCCCAGGGTAGTCATTCCTGCCTCATTACAGTGTGAGGTTCTGTGGCTTCTCCACCAGTGACATTGGGGAGTTTTGCACACTAAACTGTTGCCTAGGAGACATGTTTTTGCCCTGGGATTGACGGCAAAATTGTTTGTTTTTTCACAGCTAGTGAGTAGTGTGCCCAACAACTGGCAGCTCCCAGTGCATCTCTGCCCTCTGGCACACTCCACATCAGCCATAGGAACATATTAATGTAGACTTTGTAGGTCCCTTCTTGAATTCCTATTGGCTCTTGATGATGGATACATTCTTCCAGTTTCCTTATATTCTCTGGTGTGTGTCAGCATCAGCTGAGGTCACAATTTGTACACTTTGACAATTTTTTCTATTGAGGGGTTGCCTTGTAGCTTACTTTCCAATGATGGGCCCCAGTTTTTTCCCGTCATAGATTTTGTCATATTATGGCTCATCTCTTCCACCCTCAATTACATGGTGAGGCTGACCGACTAGTGTACACACTGAAGTCCCAAATAAAATGTTTGTTGTGGATTCTTCACTGGACAACATCCTTCTCTGTTTTCTGAGCACCTATCACTTCATGCCTATGTGGGAGCAGAACCTGGCTAATTTTCCTTCACAGCCGGCAGCCACGCACACTCCTCCGCCTTCTGTGGCCTGTGCAGCACCTGCCACAGTCAGGTTCATCCAGATACTTTGCGTCGGAATCGTCATTGTGAGTACAAGGGTTTGGTCGCTGGACCAAGTGGATACCAGCCACTGTTGTCCACTGCCAGGAACGCCGTCCTTATGGCCGACAAGTTGGTGGTGTGCCACTTTGATCTGTTGCACCCCGCTCGCTGCCATAAGGTACCGGTTTGCAGGTGCGACCTCTGTCGCCACAGCCCACCGCGAGCTGGCTGTCGCCTGCTGTGGGGCACCTCCATCCCATTGGCTGCCTCCTACCTGTGCAGCGGCATGGGTCTTCAGCATTCCGGCACTGGGCACTGCTCCATCTCTGACCTCGAGTCTGTTGCTGCAGCTTGCTGTTCTTCTTGGGTCGCCTCCACCGGTCCCCTCACCATCACTGCCTTGGCCATCATCGCCATTGAATCCAGCCCTGTCTTCTCCACACTGGGACCTGCCTGCTAACAATGACGCAGAAATGGTGATGGCACTCCCCTCTCCAGAGCTGTCATCGGGTTCTGCACTGGACACACTACCCTCGAGCGTGCCCACGTCGAAACACATTCCAGCCCTATGCTCCAGTGCCCGTCCAACATGTCGTCCCAACTCGTCTGCCAGCACCCGCTGCCGCGGTTCCGGATTCGATGGATGTGTCTTTTGTCGGGCAGCCTGCGCACCCACTTCACACGAGATAGAGGTGTGCTGTATGCTGCTACTAGTGCGAGTGAGTGTGAACGTGCTGAGTGTAGTGTCGCTGCGCGTGCATGTTCGAATCTGTTGCCAACTGTATCAGCATGGGCCAGTTGCTGGACGCAAGCATGCAGTGCTGTCCCCGCTACACCACCTACTGACAACTTACACCTTTTGTCTCTCTCTCTCTCTCTCTCTCTCTCTCTCTCTCTCTCTCTCTCTCTCCCTATGTGATTCTAGTTTGTATTGCACACATCAGTGTTCTGTTTCTTGTGGTATTCTGACTGTTCACAGGTTATCATTACAGCCATAGTTGTGTGACTTGGATCAGTTATGAGTATTACTTGGTTACTACAGTGAGTGATACAGCATGTTATATAATGACTTACAAGTGAATTAGCTCCACTCTTAAACTTGTTTACAGTAGATCTCTGTGATATAGAATCTGGTTAGAAATAAAGAAAAAAATAACAACAATAAAATAAAATGGCAAAAAAGGATATACAGTATACAAGCTTACAAACTGTGAAGACTAGGCTGATTTGGAAGATTTTCCAGTCACCTTTCTAAGAGTTTTGTGATCTGTTTCTTCACAGAATTTTACAAGTGTTTCATGCTAGTAGCATCAACATTTAAAATGGAGGTCTTACTGCCAGTAGTCACTTTATGCCTTTTGTTCAGCATACAAACCTTCTGTCAAAATATGACATACTCACATGGTGATGCCACAACTATCAAAATGACAGCTCCTCTTAACTGGGAAGGAAACAAAGGTTAAAGAGTAATTCTCTGAACCGAGGCCAGCTAGAATTGCCATATAGTCATATAGTCACTGGATGGAGATACTACTTGGTCAAGTGGATAACGGATGAATACCATATGACTTCAAATTCTATACAAACATTTGTGTCAGCATCAAGTGAACAGTTTGGATATAGCTGTATAGTCTGTTATGGATACGTGGACAAGATGGCAGTCATCCCATGCTGCGGTCACACTGAATGGCCCATTCCCAATCCATACACTCAAGTCACACCCACTTGTGCTTTTTTAATATCATTGAGACATATTAATATTTGCTTTGACGTTTTCGCTTGACTGTCACGACAAAGAGCTTTCCAGACTCATAGAAAAGGCGGCTGTTCGCCTTAAAACTATGCCATCTCTGTGAGAGCTATTGCTGGTACATTGTTAAACATAACCTTTGAATTCAGATTCATTTCTGTCTTTTTTATGAATGTTGCAATTTTCACAAATTTTAATGTATTCAGGGTCTTCAAAAAAAGTGTCAAATACTTTGGGAGGTGGTAGTACTAATAGAAACAAGAAAAATAAGTCCAATAAAAATGGGTCCGAAAATGCATACTTTCTGCGATAAACGTGTTCACAGAGGCATTAAATGTGGTGTCCATTCATGACACTGCACCCCTCTGCTCTCCGGCATCAAATTCATGACAATGCAGCCCTCTTCCCTCCAGCATAATGAATGACACACCCTTTGAAGTATACCCAGTTGTTGTTGTTGTACCTGCTGGCACACATTGAAGATGCAACCCTGTAGTGTGCACATCTCTTTAATTGGCATGTCATAGAACAATTCCTTCAAGTATTCCCAATCCCAAAAGTCTAAGAGATTGAGGTCTGGGGAGTTGTGGGGGGCCCCTGACCAATGCAGCAGTCCTGAAATGTTTGCATCTGATGTTCGTGCACATTGTGACAAAAGTGTGCTAGTGCGCCATTGTGCATGAATAACTTATATTCGTTGTTGCAACGGCACAGCCTACAGCAAGGTAGGCAATACATTAATGAGAAAGTCCAGATAACGCACCACAATAACCTTTGTGCTCGCACGTATGGCCCTATTAATCCACTGCCAAGTAGGCCTGAAGACACATTGATTAAGAATTGGTTCTGATGACCTTTTCCCTGAATGTCTTGGTGATTTACACCTGCCAATACGTGCTGGTTATGGAAATTCACAACACCTTCTCTTGTGAACCCTGGCTCATCAGTAACTACAATCTTGTATGTGGACAGTAGACCTGTGGCACACTTCTGCAACAGCCACTGACACTGCCAGCTGCCATGATGATCCTGTGGCCTTAGGGCCTGAATGTGCTGCAGATGATAAGGGTACAGCAACTGTTCATGAAATATCCCCTCCCCAGATAAGAGAGTGAGACATGCCATCTACTGCCACTAATCGTCGCACATTGGTATCAAGGGTATCTTCCAACAAACATAACACACACTGAAACCTCCTGGCAGATTAAAACTGTGTGCCCGACCGAGACTCGAACTCGGGACTTAAAGTTTGGAAGGTAGGAGACGAGATACTGGCAGAAGTAAAGCTGTGAGGACCGGGCGTGAGTCGTGCTCCGGTAGCTCAGATGGTAGAGCACTTGCCCGCGAAAGGCAAAGGTCCCGAGTTCGAGTCTCGGTCGGGCACACAGTTTTAATCTGCCAGGAAGTTTCATATCAGCGCACACTCCACTACAGAGTGAAAATCTCATTCTGGATAACACACACTCCCCCCATGACAGGCGTGCACACTGTGCTGAGGATTTCCATTGTCAGTCTTCCCGCAGATGTGGAAAAGTCTGCCGAATAGCTTATCAGAGGGCACGCTGTGTTGCAGATATTTTTCAGTGTAGAGGGTATGGGCTATGTCCATTTGCTAAACCATAGCAGAATATCAGATCTACCATTTTACCTGTCAAGTAGTAGGCTTCCATTGCTAACAAGTGGTGGAAGAGGGAAAATGTAAATTTACTACACCATTTGTAAGTACAAACAGAGCAATAGCAGTAAACACATAAGTGAATCCACATTTGGAAGAAGGTAAAACACCATGATACATATCCAGGGTTGACAGTACTGTACAATAAAGCACAAAAACACAACGAAAATTAATGTAGACTACAAAACGACTTGAACCACACTACTGAGTGCAGACCACCTAATAAGGGGTGAAGTACTGTGCGTAACACATCTTAATACCCTGCTGACACATTTGAAGGAGCAATAATTCAACAACTGTGCTAATATCCACAACCAAGCATCGTGCAGTCCTTCCTATAAAGACGTTTTTATCTTGTAAAGCATGCATTTTCGGACTCACATTTATTGGACTTATTTTTCTCGTTTTGATGAGTGCTACAGCCTCTCAAATCATTAAACACTTTTTTTGAACCTCTACTATATTGACTTAGCAGGCAGAATCAGTTGCAGTCTCCGTCTCTTTGCGGATATGACACACAATTTTACATGGCATGCAGTGTCAACATTGTACAATTAGACTGTCATTTGCACACACAGACATTTTTGCACTATTCTACTATTATTTAATTGATACAGTAAGATAATAATTCAATCAATATTGAGCAGTGGGGTTTCACATGTAAATTTGTACTACATTTATTGCTAGGATGGGATTGTTGCTTACATTATGATTCATGTTTGTTCCAGTTTATATGGGAATTTATGAATAAGGCACTGTTGAAGTACCTCCAGTCAAAATCTTAAGATTATTTGTTGGTAAATTAAGAAAAACAACTCTTTATGCTACTAACACTGTTAATCATCTATTAATCATATCGATACTGTTTTACACCATTTCGAATGATCCTGCTTGTGACATTGGTGTCTTCCTTCACTAACATAATGGTTTTTAGCATATACAGGGTAAAACTTGTGAGAATATTAAAAGTAGTAAATAGGCTTCAACAAGATGTTCCTTATTTCACTTCTGTTATGATTCTCACTGCTCTCTTCTCCAGTACGAAAACCCTTTTCACAATACATAGGAACATAAGCTCATGCTTTTTAAGAAAAACTGAAGTGTAGTACTTTATAGCTATATGTTTATGAACTAACAACTGGAATTAGTTATGCAAGCAAATGCCTGGGGATAACAATCTACATGTATATGAAGTGAAGGAATCACATACACCCACTTATATGTAAAGCAAATGGCTGGCTTTCATTCATTCTTAAGATACTAGGAAATTGTGGTTTATCTAGAAACAATTTTGCTTATAAACATTTGTATAGCCTACCTAGGAACGAAGCTCAATATCTAGTACACACATTGTGTCAGACACATTGAGCATATGCTAAAATTGCGTAATCTCACAAATGGTGATTGCACTATTTGTATTGCAAGCAAGTGAAACCGCAATGCTTGAAATCACATGGGCAAACACTTGAAGGAAGATCTTCCGCAAAAATATATTCTTTAGGGCTAACTATTTAATTCAAATGTCGCAGCCTCACACAGAGATTGCACTGTTATTGATGATAGATTGATTTACTACATTCTTTAATTTTGCGTGCTTCACATGCTGATCTGCTTATTTGCTTTTTGCTTATATGGTATTTCAATGCAGTCAGTTCTTTTGTGTTTCATTCAAATGTATAAACTGGAATACTGTACCATCACTTAATCCTTGTTTTTGGCAGTTTGTCACAAAAAAAATTTCATCTTGAGTTGTTGAAGGTTTATAGGGATTGTCTTCTACTTTCAACACTTAATGACTGAGTGAACTCACACATCTCTTGAACATGATCTATTGAAAGAGGCCACAAAACTGGAATGACAGATGATAACACTGAAACAGCACACAATACTGTACAGGAAGACAGGTAGTCAAAGGTGTATGAAATAGCACACATCATACAAGTATGAAAAGAAAGTGTAAAATGCACTGACATGAAAAATTAAGCATGAACAAAATAGGAGCCAGATTTGTTAAAAGCTAGCCAAAACGAAATTATGATTGATGATTGGTTTGCTTCAAAAGGAATCCAATTGAGTAGTACCACAAAATTTTTAAAATACTTAATGCAAGAAATGAAACAGCAATCAAAGCAGTGTATGGAAATCAGTAACCCAGCACAAAAGTTAGATAATGTCAATCTTATGTGTTGTTAAGGCTATATTCAGTACTTTCTAGGATATAAAATGGATTCTTCTTTTTAACTGCTTAGCAACAAGGAAATGGATGGTGGGTAGAGATGGAAATCATCTTTGGTGAAAATGCATCTGTCAAAAAAGTAGTTTGAAAATGGGTATATGAGAAAACTGAAGTATGAACTGCTGAAAGGAACTTGTTCCACAAAATTGTCAAATAAGTGAATACTTGAAAACCTTAACCGTTGGAGCCAGTAGTTTCCTTGCTTGCATCTAGCTTACTCACTAGAAGTTCCATGAGATGATGACCTCTTGGTTGAAATAACTGCAGCATAGTACGATAAAAACTTTAAGCAGATTGGTGTAGTTATTTACAATAAAATATCTTTTATGCAAGCTGGGTTGCATGAGTTTAAGGAGATTTGATTTCTTACTCGCAGCTGTTTACCAGGCTGAAATAGGAATGTAGCATTTGATTTAAACTGCTCTAGTACTGGAAAAATATCAAAAATTAACAAAATTTTGAGTAATTATTTGCAACAGACCTTTATTACTTTTGTACACCATTACCAGTACTTAAAATGAACGTTCACTGTGGTATACTCCGCAGCAATATTTTAAACAAAGTCCTAGACCACATTCTCTTCCAGTGGATTCTCAGCAGTTCTGTTATGAATCACAATATGAAATTCCTATGTGCATCTTCTTTTACTTTTTCAACTGACTGATACACAATAAATTCACTGTGTATGAAATATTTAGTAGCCTTCTCAATAATTACCTTACCAGGTTTGGAAGTTTGTTTTAGCCACTTGCTCTTTTTAGTCACTTTTCATATTTGTGAATTATGTTTCCATTTTTAAAACTCTGCCTTTTGCAACACACGATTTTTATTTTATTTTATTTTTTTTTTATTTTATTTTTTTTTTTTTTATATTGCCTGCACATAAATGTTTTGATACCTATGTATAATCTAAAGTGGGTCTTCTTTTATTTCTGGAACTGCATTAATTTTTGAAGATGGGATTGGACAAATTATCCTAATTTTTTTAAATGTCTTTTATGGCTTGACAGCACATTGTACTGTATGAGGCCCATTCATAAATTAACTTCCAACTGGCTGTTAGATATAAACAAATGCTTTTTATTTCATGGCACTTGCTTAGCTGAAAATCCTTTCGGGTTGCCAAAAACAAATCATGAACAAGCATTGTGTGTGTGTGTGTGTGTGTGTGTGTGTGTGTGTGTGTGTGGTGCTTTTTATTTCATGGCACTTGCTTAGCTGAAAATCCTTTCGGGTTGCCAAAAACAAATCATGAACAAGCATTGTGTGTGTGTGTGTGTGTGTGTGTGTGTGTGTGTGTGAGCATTGTCATGATGCAGCTTCCACAAGTGGTTTTGCCATTACGGTCGTTTTCTTCAGAATGCTTCATGCAAGTGGCACATAACTTCCAGGTGGTATTCGTTATTGACCTTACAACCATAAGGCAGGAACTCATCATGCACTATCCCATTCTAATCAAAGAAAATAGTGAGAACAGCATTCACATGTGATCGAATTTCTCGAATTTGTTTTCCATCTTGGATCTTCAGAAAGTTTCCATTGGGATGACTGGGCCTTGGTTTTCACATCACACCTCTATAACTAAGTTTCGACACCTGTTATAACCTTCTTTAGAAATTCTGGATCACTGTTGACTTCATTCATCAATTCCTGAGCAATGTCTACGCAACATCTTTTTTGGTCAAAATTCAACACTTGCTGAACAAACTTTGCTGCTACACATTTCATGCCCAAAATATATTTAAAAAAATTGCTTGGCACGAACAAAAGGATATGTCAACATCATCAGCAATCTTCCTGATGGTGATTCGCCAATTTTCCAGAACCATTTTCCTTATTTCTTCCACATTGTCATATGTAATTGATGTGCTAGGGTGTACAGGGCAGTCATCATCTTCAACTTCTTCAATTCTCTTTGAAATGTTTATACCACTCATAACCTCTTGACTTACTCACAGCAGAGCCGCAAAAGTCACAATCAACATTTCGAGACTGGTGCTGCACTTTGTTCCATTTTTCAAACAAGATTTAATGCAAATTATTTGATCCCTCTTTTTCAAAAGCAAAAATTCACCGAGCACTCAAAAATGCATATAACCTTCATGATAATAAACTAAATATTCAAATCAGATGAAAAAACAAACATACTTCAGGAATATATGTACCAACATAATTAAAAAAAAAAAAAAAAAAAATTGAAAATCGGATGTATAAAGCCCACAAAATTCAAAAATTCGTATTACTTTTTTATCGCACCTCGGATGAAACTCTGAATGTCAATTTTTAAAAAACAACCCCAAAAGATGATTACTAAAGGAAACATTTTCCATTGTGACAATGCACAATCCCACCATACAGCGCGCACGCACGCACACACGCGCGCACACACACACACACACACACACACACACACACACACACACACACACACACACACACACAGACTCCTTGGCTTTCAGCAGCATCCTCACTACAGTCCTGATTTAGCACCATATGAATTTAATCTCTTTCCCAAGCTGAAGAACTGGCTGCTGACAGCACTTTACAATCGACAGTCGGCTCAAGGATGTTGTCAACAACTGGCTGAGGCATCTGGTGACACCATTCTTTTACAAGGGGAAAAAAATGTTTGAATTTGGGTGGTGACTATGAGGACAAATAATGTCAACATGTAAGTACAGATATAATGTCAACATGTAAGTACAGATTGTATACGCAAAAAACATTTTACCCATTTTTTTTCTTTTTTCAACAGCCAATCCGAGGTCAATTTATGAGAAGCCCTCATGTCACTTTGTGTGTTTCTTTGTAGAGAATTATTATTTTCACTGATTGTCATACTTTTTCCACTTCACTTTCACATGGTATCCCAAGTTTTCATGCATAAAAATGAGATTTAGGAAAGTGACATTACTCAATGACTGCAACGAGATGTTTTCCGAAATCTCAGTTTTGTATAATCTGGCATTACTAGGTGAGAGTCAAGAGAAAAATTGTGTGAAACACTGTGTATAACTACAGCTCAAAAATAAGCACACAAAGGATTTAACACAGAACAAAAAATATTGCTTATTGCCAAGACGTAAAACCCATAACAGCAGTACAACCTGTCCACCACTGTCCTTCAAAATTAAGCAGTTTCTCAGAAACATATCAAGACCCACTGAAGATGACATACAGATCTTGAGACATGACTAGGTATAAAAAAGCCATTGTGTTTTGCAGAAGGCAGAGTTTTGTAAACCTCAAGAGCCTCGCCTCAACTTAAATCCTATCGAGCATGTTTAGAGTGCACGGGGGAGACATGTTGCAGCACATCCACATGCACCAATGGCCATTCAATAGTCGTCAACCAAGCTGATAGAGGAATTGAATGCCCTAACACAAGCACTCCTTACCAACCGTGTGGCCAGCATGGGAGCACGTTGCAGAGTAAGCAGTACCATCTGTGATGATCACACACTCTATTAAGAACCATGCCCTGTCTTTTGTAATGTCCAAAAGACCATCTTAAGTAATGGTGACTTCAGTGTAATTATTGTCTTTGAATAAAGGTGTCATTTCTGTTCATTTCATTATGTATTTCTTTCAGTTGCCTTCTGTGCTTCTCTTTAGTAGTTCTTCCTATGTAAGGTCCCAGTGCCACTGAGATATGTTCCTTGGAGGTGACACATTATGCCAATGTTATTTTTGTTCCTAATTTTTGTAAACCTGTGTGGTTGAAAAAATAACTGTTTCCATAGCTGCTCATTGTCGTCTTCATAGTTACGAAAATACTAAACAGGAAATAATTTCATTGTGAAACACTGAGTTTCATGAAGTCTTCAACAGATGTGTATTTTGTATGACTATTATGTTTTATTGAGACTTCTTGCTGAATCAACCAATGATTACAAATTAATGTCTCCTGATGATACTAATTTCATCCAGCAAACAGGTAGGACTATCTGCTGGATAAAAATCTTGATTAAAAAACACCACATACCTCTTTCCAAAGCATTTCTCAGCTGTCTTTCAATGGCTTCAAAAAGAATCTGATCATCTGCCTCCAGGCCACCACTTTGTGAATACCACTCCAGAAGGCAGTCCAATGGTGTCTTCCCCTTAAGCAGAATTAGAGATTATTCTAATTTGATCTCAAATGATTTTCACACACAGTAAGGTAACATGAATATAACCAACATGAGTCTGTTTACCTCATTTGTACGTGTGACAACACATGCGCCACGGTTCAGTAATACTTGGACAGTTGAGAGATTTCCGCACAAAGCTGCATCATGCAAAGGTGTAATCCCACCACAAAGTGCTCCTCCTCTGTCATTAATCGCTGCACCATGATCCAACAACATCTCTACAATCTCAGGGAAACCAAGATTGGCTGCTTCGTGTAAAGGCAACCAGCCACAGTGATCCCGAACATTCACAGGATGACCCTACAACATAAATAATGGCACAAAATCACATATTTATACCTTATGAAAATTTCTCTTTACTTTTTTTGTTTTATGAACTTCTAAAGGCAGATATTTTTTTAAAAAGTAAATGTCTTTTTATAAGCTTAGTGGAGGAGATACAGGAAACCAAAGGGGGAAAAAAGTAAAAACAGCTACCATAACTCATGAAACACAAAATTATGCTATGGATGATGAATGAAAACTTGCCTTGTTGAATACTTATGCCATTTACACACTTATTCTTAATATTCTTCAAAGAGTTTAAATCAGAAGTCTTTGCTATGTTGTGGCTTAGAAATGTCTAATCACTATTGATAAAAAATCTGAAGAAAAACACTAAAAAAGGTAACACTAAAAGCCAGACACTATCTCACTTCACAGTATCAATGGGCTACATAGATCAGGGGCTGGAATGACACCAATGGTGTAAATTTATGAAGTTAGAGAAAATGTACAACTTGGATATGAAGATTGCAAAGCACCATTCAACCCTGCTAATCCTACATTTGATACAGGGCTAATAAACTACTTATATGAGGGGTAATCATGAAGTATTAACTATCATCTTGAAAAGTATTTTGTTAAATGTTTGTTTGCACTTAAATACCTGCAGTTCTGGTAACCAATGAAATACCTATGCCACATTACTGCAGTATGCTATTAAAGGGATAAAAATGGCGGATCCCGCTGATAAAGTGGAAATCAGTTGCAACCCCCCCCCCCCCCCCCCCTTCCCTGCTCTCAAGTGTTACTGCGTAGTTCACTGGTAATGTGCCAGACTACATATCCAAAGGTCTCAGGCTCAATCCGCAGCCACTCTCAGTATTTTTATGAGTCTTTTTCACTTCTTTCACCTCTGGAAACATTTGTTAACATGAAAAATATAAACACAAAATGACAGAACTGATAAAAAGATCTACGAATTCTAGTCTTTTGTTGTTGTTGTTGTTTCGCTGATGTAATAAAAGGAAAGGTGTCATGTAAAATATTTTCGTGAATATCAACATGCATGCCACTGGAGTTCTGCAACAATCTGAGAATGTGCCCACTGGATATTATCTCAACAACTGTTTATTCTAGTAACCCATTTGAGATTACACACTCTTGTTAACATTTTAATTTAATAATAAAGATGATGTGACTTACCAAATGAAAGTGCTGGCAGGTTGACAGACACACAAACAAACACAAACATACACACAAAATTCAAGCTTTCGCAACAAACTGTTGCCTCATCAGGAAAGAGGGAAGGAGAGGGAAAGACGAAAGGATGTGGGTTTTAAGGGAGAGGGTAAGGAGTCATTCCAATCCCGGGAGCGGAAAGACTTACCTTAGGGGGAAAAAAGGACGGGTATACACTCGCGCACACACACACACACATATCCATTCAGACATATACAGACACAAGCAGACATATTTAATGACAAAGAGTTTGGGCAGAGATGTCAAGTCGAGGCAGAAGTGCAGAGGCAAAGATGTTGTTGAATGACAGGTGAGGTATGAGTGGCGGCAACTTGAAATTAGCGGAGATTGAGGCCTGATGGATAACGGGAAGAGAGGATATATTGAAGAGCAAGTTCCCATCTCCGGAGTTCGGATAGGTTGGTGTTAGTGGGAAGTATCCAGATAACCCGGACGGTGTAACACTGTGCCAAGATGTGCTGGCCGTGCACCAAGGCATGTTTAGCCACAGGGTGGTCCTCATTACCAACAAACACTGTCTGCCTGTGTCCATTCATGCGAATGGACAGTTTGTTGCTGGTCATTCCCACATAGAATGCGTCACAGTGCAGGCAGGTCAGTTGGTAGATCACGTGGGTGCTTTCACACGTGGCTCTGCCTTTGATCGTGTACACCTTCCGGGTTACAGGACTGGAGTAGGTGGTGGTGGGAGGGTGCATGGGACAGGTTTTACACCGGGGGCAGTTACAAGGGTAGGAGCCAGAGGGTAGGGAAGGTGGTTTGGGGATTTCATAGGGATGAACTAAGAGGTTACGGAGGTTAGGTGGACGGCGGAAAGACACTCTTGGTGGAGTGGGGTGGATTTCATGGAGGATGGATCTCATTTCAGGGCAGGATTTGAGGAAGTCGTATCCCTGCTGGAGAGCCACATTCAGAATCTGATCCAGTCCCGGAAAGTATCCTGTCACAAGTGGGGCACTTTTGTGGTTCTTCTGTGGGAGGTTCTGGGTTTGAGAGGATGAGGAAGTGGCTCTGGTTATTTGCTTCTGTACCAGGTCGGGAGAGTAGTTGCGGGATGCGAAAGCTGTTGTCAGGTTGTTGGTGTAATGCTTCAGGGATTCCGGACTGGAGCAGATTCGTTTGCCACGAAGACCTAGGCTGTAGGGAAGGGACCGTTTGATGTGGAATGGGTGACAGCTGTCGTAATGGAGGTACTATTCTTCATGATCTGGACTCACAGTGAAGAAGAACTCCAGAATTTCCTCTCCAGCCTCAACTCCTTTGGTTCCATCAGATTCACCTGGTCCTACTCCAAATCCCATGCCACTTTCCTTGATGTTGACCTCCACCTGTCCAATGGCCAGCTTCACACGTCCGTCCACATCAAACCCACCAACAAGCAACAGTACCTCCATTACGACAGCTGCCACCCATTCCACATCAAACATCTTGGCACAGTGTTACACCGTCCGGGTTATCTGGATACTTCCCACTAACACCAACCTATCCGAACTCCGGAGATGGGAACTTGCTCTTCAATATATCCTCTCTTCCCATTATCCACCAGGCCTCAATCTCCGCTAATTTCAAGTTGCCGCCACTCATACCTCACCTGTCATTCAACAACATCTTTGCCTCTGCACTTCTGCCTCGACTTGACATCTCTGCCCAAACTCTTTGTCTTTAAATATGTCTGCTTGTGTCTGTATATGTGTGGATGGATATGTGTGTGTGTGCGTGAGTGTATACCCGTCCTTTTTTCCCCCTAAGGTAAGTCTTTCCGCTCCCGGGATTGGAATGACTCCTTACCCTCTCCCTTAAAACCCACATCCTTTCGTCTTTCCCTCTCCTTCCCTCTTTCCTGATGAGGCAACAGTTTGTTGCGTAAGCTTGAATTTTGTGTGTATGTTTGTGTTTGTTTGTGTGTCTGTCGACCTGCCAGCACTTTCATTTGGTAAGTCACATCATCTTTGTTTTTAGATATATTTTTCCTATGTGGAATGTTTCCCTCTATTATAACCATATTTTTAATTTAATAATATCTTTATTAACATATATCTATACAGTTCACTGTAAGTGCTCCTTTTATGATGCAAAGTATTACAAAAACATCATCTAGATGCAAATGCCCAACAACCAGTGGTGCAGAAACTCAGATGGTAAGCTTTGTTAGAAATTGTGGCTACTGTCTTTTAACCAGTGCACTCTGCACCGAAGAGTGCTCTGATATTAATCTTCATGATGGACTAAATTAATCTGCTACATTAGGCCTCATACTTAATAAGGGCAGAAATCCTTGTTCTATAGCTGGGTGCATATAAGAAAGTACCAGCACTGGCAACACTGGGTTGAGTGCTACAGCCGGATTCTGACCCTGCCTAGCAGAATTTATATGCTTGGAAAACTATTGCTCTTGCTTCTTAACATATTACTTGCCGTGTTTGCTTTATGTCAGGCATAATAAACACTATAGTGGCTAAGTGATACCACCACACCTGAACTAACATGAAAATCAATACTAAAATTTCTGTACACACCCCAATGTGCATGATACATACAGGTGGCTGGAGCGTCATGTGGTCCACTGCTCCTTGCCACTGCACATTACCCCACCACTCACTCTTTTATGTGCACAATGCTATAGTCATAGTTCAGTTAAGGAAGTAAACTTCACTTGTTCTATTCAATAAAAGGTGTTTGCACCAAGATTTTATAAGCAAGATGAGGCACATAAAACAACTTATCACAAAACTGGGTGTTCACTCATTAACAGAAGTGCAAACATATCACCATTGTACTGTAGTACATAACCCAACAATGTAGGATCCATACGACATTTAAATAGTGAAACTATATTAATAACTGTGAAGGTAAATGTATGGAAGAAAAGAATAATATAGCTAAAAATGCAACCATGTTGGCACAATTTTTTGATACACTAGTGAACTGTTTTATCTGCCATAATTTTGTTGAAATATTTACATGGGCATTTTCTTTCTAGATGAAACTTACAATGTAAAAATATTTTACTGTTTTACATACCTGCTCAAGAAGTTTCTTAACAAGAGCTTTGTTTCCAGCAATGCAAGCAGTATGCAATTGTGTCTCCCCTTTCTCATTTCTACGCACCTTCAAACCGACTGACCGTTTTCTCGTAACTCGGGATCTATCAAATTCTTCATTTTCTGATTCTGATAAGTCTGAAAAAAAGGAAAAAGTCTCTAACTTTTTATATTTCAGAGACTGCTTATATTCATATCAAATGGAAAAAGAAATCCACACTTTCACAATAAGACTTATCGATGGAATGACAGACAATGGGAACTGGGAAGCTGAAAAGAGATGTCAGAGTAGCATCTGGTTATATCAATCAATTCATTGTAGTATGCAGGAGACCATAAGTGAAATTCAGAAAGTGTGATAGATTTAAAGACAAATTAAAGCTTTGGCCAAGTCATGCCCCACAGCAGATTGTTAATGAAAGTACGAGCATATGTAATAGGTTGCCCAATATGTCAGTGGCTCAAAGACTTCTTAAGGAACAGAACCCAGTATGGATCTGGCAGACAGGGCGGTCAGCAATCTGCAGTTGTTTGCTGATGATGCTTTGGTGTATGGGAAGATAATGAAGTTGAGTGACTGTAGGAGAATACAAGATGACTTCGACAAAATTTCTAGTTGGTATGACAAATAATAGCTGGCTATAAATGTAGAAAAATATAAGTCAATGCAGATGAGTAGGAAAAACAAATCTGTAATGTTTTAATACAGTATTAGTAGCAGACTGCTTGACACAGTGACATCGTTTAATTATCTGGGTGTAACATAACAATGCAGTATGAAATGGAACAGGCACGAGAGGATTGTGATAGGGAAGGTCAACGGTCAACTTCAGTTTTGTGGGAGAATTTTGGGAAAGTGTGGTCAATCTGTAAAGGAAACCACATATAGGACACTAACGCAGCCTATTCTTGAGTACTGCTTTCAAGTGTTTGGGATCCATACCAGGTCGTATTGAAGAAAGACACTGAAGCAATTCAATTCAGAGGCAGGCTAAAAGATTTGTTATTGGTAGGTTTGAACACCACGCAAGTATTACGGTTGCTTTGGGAACACAAATGGGAATCCATGGAGGAAAGGTGGTGTTTTTTTTAACACACACTGTTGAGATAATTTAGAGAAAATGCATTCGAGGCTGACTCTAAAGCTGCCAACACACTTTTCACATATGGGCCACAAAGATAAGATACGAGAAATAAGGGCTCATACAGAGGCATATAGACAGTCGTTTTTCCATCACTCTATTTGTGAGTGGAACAGGAAAGGAAATGACTAATTATGGTACAGTGTACTCTTCATTATGCACTGTATGGTGACTTGTGGAGTACACGTGTACATGTAGATGCAGATGATAGCTCAGTTGGTAAGATAACTTCTCAACAAATGCAAATGTCGGCCTGATACATGATTTTAATGATCCATGAAGAGTCATTCCTACATTTATGCACTGCCAAACACAACGAGGAAGTGGTTTTAAAAATTCATATTTTTACCTGCTTAACAATTCAGCACTAATTTTCTTCACATGCTGTAAATGTCATTAAGTTCTAAATTTTTTTTACCCCTAACACCTCCACTAAAAGATCATTGGTGGCATTGCATTGGTGGGGGGAAAGGGACAGGTGTGTAAAAAACAATGACTAACAAACGCTGAGGCTAGGTGGGTTGTAGGTACATAGGACGCATTGTAGGGAGGGTTCCCACCTGTGCAATTTAGAAAAGCTGGTGTTGCTGCGAAGGATCCAGATGGCACAGGCTGTGAAGCAGTCACTGAAATGAAGAACCTTGTATTGGGCAGCATGTTCCACAACAGGGTGATCAAGCTGTTTCTTGGCCACAGTTTGTTGGTCATGCATACAGACAGCTTGTTGGCTGTTATGCCCACATAAAATGCAGCACAGTGATTGCAGCTCAGCTCATAGATCACTTGCCTGGTTTCACAGGTAGCCCTGCCTTTGATGGGAGTTTTGCGATTGGGGTCAGTACTGCAGTTTCATCATCATCATCATCATCATCATTATTGTCATCGTCAGTCAGCTGGTACATTGTCTGAAGATGGCCTACTATTAAATGCTGAAACTGCCCACATTTTTAGAAAACGATTGTCCGATCAAGACTGATTTTTATTAATTTTATTTTGCTGGGTGGTGACATTTAACTTATAGATGTTTTTTATTCATTCCCTGCAATATTGTTACACAGCAGTCGCAATCAGGTTTACACTCGATTACCACTGCAAAATGGTAGTAAGAAGACAAAATTTCTGGCAAAAAATTAAAGAATAAAGTTGTATACACCACAACTAAGGACAATAAGTATTTCATGAGTGTTTCAAACTGTATAAAAAATTAACACGATTATCTTTGAAGCCAAGAAACTGTACCATTTATATTATATTCAAGGAATGAATATAAATCAATGCGGAGAACTGAAATGTTTAAACATGGTTTGCTGCCATTCTATAATTTACGAAAGAATGGCATTCTGTAAATTTAAAATGTAAACAACACAAATTAAGAAATAACGTCAGGCCTGGAGGAGATACAGGACAAGTGTTGAAACGTCTTGTGATCAAAAAACATTGTGTTCCACGCAAGGCAGATTTGTAAAATTCTTCTGAAGTGTCAATATATTTGAAACAAAACATTTTATTCAATAATACTTGCCTGCTTAGTCATCTTCAAGTGAACATTTACATATGTTCGTACATATACAGCATTAACAGAACTTATGTTATAAAAGAAACAGGACATCAGAGACTGCCCCAAGAGCATCACAATTTTGTAAACCATACTGAAATGCATAATTCGGCTTTAAGTGCATATTCTTACATGCAGATTCACACTAAAGTACACCCCTATCTAATATTAACCTTTTCAGTGTGGTTTTCGGGTTGCCAATTTTCTTGGAGTACCAGTACTGTATTATCCTATGTTTGGTTCCTTACTACAGCATACTGCCATACATGCCCAAAGATGAAAACATGCAGTTAAATTCAGCGAACAGTTGAAACTAGCCCACAGTGTGGAATGAAACACTTTGTTTAAAATAAATTGCCTCTGCAGAAAAGATTAATAGGAGCCAAATTTCTTTAGCAAATACACAAATAACTTCATTGTTCTACAAGACGATTAATGCTTGATTGCTAATAACATGCAAATAAAATCAGAAAACTGAAACTAATAACATATTTTAATCTTCTGAAATACTGTGAATATATTTTAATTCACCTGACAGCTACCAGCACACGAATTCATTTGTTTTCATTTGACGGAAAATCTGTAAACGAAGAGAAAACAGCAAAATCACAAAATGTAAACATGGGTCACATGGAGACTAACCCCCCACCCAACCCACAACAAAACAGACTGCTCTGCACATGCACAAAGCTGGCAGCTAGGGCACGTAAGAAAAATTTTTATAGTAGTATCGGCCTGCTTGCTACTACTTCTCATACAAATAACAGCCACACTTCAAGTAGCCAGAAACGGGAGAAGGCAGTTCTCTGCACATGCGCAAGCCGACTGGCAATTGCTCAAACGAACCTAAAATTGTAAACAGTTGTGACACCACGCCCATTGAAAGCAGTTTCTTGTTAGAAAGTATTGCACAGTCTTCACCCTAAAGCATTTGACACATTTTGCTGTCAGCAGACACTCACCTGTGCACTGTTTTTTGTTGTTGTAAATGGCGCATTTTCATTGCAACTAAATTTTTATTCTTGTATCATTCTCTCGTTTATGTTACATTGCTGCAGTGTTGTTCTGCAGTAGCAGGCTAAAGTAAAATTATTTGTTAAAGTACCAGTTCTTACCGTCAAGATTACAAAAATTTAACTGCAGACTAAGACAATGAAAAATACCCAGATATTCCCCAGTTTTTTCCTGGGTTTCCTGGTTGACCCGTGGCATATACTCCCTGAATCATACCTAGGCAACAGGAAACAGTATGCATCAATAGGGAACACAAATCAGTTGGAAACCGAAGTCAGGCTCTAGCTCTTGGCTGACATACGAGTACAAGTACAGAGCGGCAAGTTAAGTGTTTATCTGTTTCTATTTTCCTCATAGTATACTTATTAAATTTTGTGCATGTTCCTCTGTTTAAGAGGTTTAATCTCACATTTTTGTAAACGTGAATTCATTCAGTCTGTAGCGCAGTAGTTGCTCACTGAACACCTGCTAGGTAGGTCATTAACGCAACAACACCCATTGGTGACACATTAGAAGGGTAGCAAGTTGCATATCTTGAATTGTCTGCTTTTATAGTTCACTTCTTCAATTAGTCTTGCTAGAATGGCTTGGATGTGTGCATGCTGTGTGCGGATGCAGGAAGAGCTGGCTGCAGTTCACGAACAGCTGAATGTGCTTTCGGCTATAGTCAGTCACCTTCAGGCTGCTGCCTCAGGGAATAGCAGTGGCGAGAATCTGGTGCATCACATGGGTCACCTCAGATATTGCTTGTTCTGCCCAAGGGCTTTGATTCTGAGGCACCTCCTACCGCACCCGACACGGTGGATCTGCTCTCACAGCACGGTGAGTGGCGGATAGTAATGTGTTTGTGTCACTCGTAGCGGAAGGCCAATGTGGAGACTGGCCACCTGGCCTTGTCCATTCACCCTGTGAGTGGACAGGTGGCCGCTCCCTCAGCAGGGCCCCAGCAAGCACACGCGGGAAATGGTTTACTTGTTATTGGAAGATCCATTGTTAGGAACGTTATGGAGCCCCTTAGGCAGATAGTGTTCAGTTCTGGAAAGAAAGCCAATGTGCACTCCGTATGTCTGCTGGGAAGCCCTCATCCTAGATGTGGAGCCAGTCTTCACTGTGGCTATCAAGCATGTAGGGTGCAGTCATCTGTACGTTGTGGCTAACACTGGCACCAACGACGCCTGTCGCATGGATTCTGAGGTGATCCTCAGATCATACAGGCGGCTGTAAAGGTAATGAAGACTGCTGGCCTTGCACTCGGGGTGCAAGCAGAGCTCACAATTTGCAGCATCGTTACCAGAGTTGATCGAGATCCTTTGGTAGAGAGCCAAGTGGAGGTTCCCAACCACATGCATTGTCGACTCTGTGACAGTCCTGGCTGCAGATTTCTAGACCTGTGTTATTGTGTGGGGATTTGTTGGACTCCCCTTGATAGGTCAGGGGTGCACTAACGAGACAGCTACTCAGGTAGCAGGGTGCAACACACAAATGAAGCACTACTCAGGTAGCAAGAGTACTTGTGGAGTGCACATGAGGTTTTTTTTTTTAAGTGAGGCAGTAGTCTGAGGTGCTCTAATGAACACTCGCAAATTGATATGCAGTAAGGGAAATCAAAAAGGCATTCAGTAAAGACATTTTGAGTGTCACAACTTTATCAAGAAACTGCCAAAGTATTCGCAATAAGGTTCCCAAATTTACTTCCTGCCAGGAGAGCGCTCACGCTCAAATTATTCCACGGACTGAGAGTGACTGAAAGCCGAATTGGAAAGCTCTGAGATATTTAGCGAGTTGTGGAATGCATATCAGAAAGAGAAATTAGAGGCCATAGGAGAGGGATTGTTCATTACAGTGGACAAAAATATTGCCTCTATTGAGGTTGAAGTTGAGTGTGACAGTGAAGACATCTAGTCGCGTATAACAGGTGTAGGGGAAACCAACTTAGCTGTTGGATGTTTTTACTGGCCACACGATTCTGCTGTGACAGTTCTAGAGCCACTCACAGAAAGTCTATGGTCAACAGTGCGTAAATACCCAGATAACGCAATATTAGTTGGAGTTGACTTTATGTTGCCGAGACTGGGATGTCTTAGATCTTGTAGCTACAAATAGGCTGGACCTTATCAACAATGTCAATATGGAAACAGGGATTAGCGATGATGATGTCATTTTAGCAACTATGATTACAAAAGTTAATAAATCAGTCAAGAAGGCTAGAAGAGTGTTTCTGCTAGATAGAGCAGATAAGCAGTTATTAGCATCTCACTTAGCCAGTGAACTAGTATCATTTAATTCCAGTAAGATGAATGTAGGGGAATTATGGACAAAGTTTAAGCAGACTGTAAATCGTGGTCTCGAGAGTTATGTGTCTAGTAAGTGGATAAGGGATGGAACAGACCATCCTTGGTTTAATAACGAAATTCAGTGGATGCTGAGGAAGAAGAGGCTGTTGCACTCTCAGTTCAAAAGGGAATGCATGTATGACGACAAGTGAAGGTTAGAAGAGATTCTTGTGTCTGTGAAAAGATCAATACCCAAAGCATATAACAACAACTACCACCTTCACACCTTAGCAAATGATTTGGCAGAGAAACCGACAAAATTTTGGTCTTACATAAAAGCACTAAGTGGATCTAAGGCTTCCATTCAGCCCCTTGCTGACCAGTCTGGTGTGGCAGTTAAAGACAGCAAAACGAAAGACGAAGTTTTAAATTTCACATTGAAGAAATCATTCATCATCAGCTGACCATCGGACAAACGCCATATGGACTAAATAGTAATAAGTGTGGCTGCCACAGAGAAACAACTGAAAAATTTGAAAGCAAATAAATCACCAGGTCTGGATGGAATCCCAGTTCCATTTTACAAAGAGTACTCTATGGCACTGGCCCCTTACCTAGCTTGCACTTATTGTGAATCTCTCGCCCAGCACAAAGTCCCAAGCAACAGGAAAAAAGTGCAGATTTCCAGTACATAATAAGGGTAAAAGAATGGACCCGCAAAATTACAAACCAATATCCCTAACTTCTATTTACTGCAGAATTCTTGAACATATTCTCTGTTTGAATATAACGAACTTTCTTGAGACTGAGAAGCTGATGTCCATGAATCAGCATGATTTTAGAAACCATCGCTCCTGTGAATCTCAGCTTGCCCTTTTCTCACATGATATGCTTAGAACTATGGATGAAGGGCAACAGGCAGATTCCATATTTCTAGATTTCTGGAAAGCATTTGACATGGTGCTCCACTGCAGTCTGTTAAAGAAGATACGAGCATAAGGAATAAGTTAAGAAATATGTGAGTGACACACAGATTACTTAAATAATAGAACCCAGTATGATGTTCTCGACGGCAAGTGTTCATCAGAGACAAGGGTATCATTAGGAGTGCCCCTGGGAAGTGTGACAGGACTGTTGTTCTTCTCTATACACATAAACGATTTGGCAGACAGGGTGGGCAGCAATCTGTGGTTGTTTGCTGATGGTGTATGGTAAGGTGTCAAAGTTGAGTAACTGTATGAAGAAACAAGATGATTTAGACAAAATTTCCAGTTGCTCTGACGAATGGCAGCTACCTCTAAATGTGGAAAAATGTAAGATAATGCAGACGAGTTGGAAAATCAAATCTTTAATGTTCGGAAATAGCATTTATAGTGTACTGATTGATACAGTCAAGTCGTTTAAATATCTGGGTGTAATGTTAAAAAGCAATATGAGGTGGAATGAGCATGTCAGAGAACTGGTAGGGAAGGTGAATGGTTGACTTCGATTTATTGGGAGAATTTTAGGAAAGAGTGGTTCACCTGTAAGAGAGACAGCATATAGGACACTGGTGCCAGTGTTTGGGATTTGTAGCAGGTTGGAATGAAGAGAGACATCGAAGCAATTCAGAAGCAGGCTGCTAGATTTGTTACTGGTACATTCAAATAAAACGTGTTACAGAGATGCTTCGGGAGCTCAAATGGGAATCCACATTCCACTGCCGCAACGTACGTTGCGTATACGAACAATAAAAATAAGAGATGAGAAATTACGGATCACACAGAGTCACATTGGTAGTCATTTTTCCCTCGCTCTATTTGTGATTGTAACAGGAAAGAAAATGACAAGCAGTGGTACAGGATACACTCCTCCATGCACCGTACAGCAGCTTGCAGAGTATCGATGTAGGTGTAAATATAGATTAAACAGGGAGTGCCGCAAGGTTTAGTAATGAGGACATTGCTGTTAAATCTGTTTAAAAATTACACAGATGGAGAACAGAAAGGCAAAACAAAAAAATTTATGTATGCAGATGACACAACAATACTGAATAGTGACAATACTGAACAGTGAAAAGAGCACATATTTCAGCAAACGATACAGACCAATGGCACACCAAAAATAAACTGTAATAAACTGCAAGAAGACTATATAAGCAGTGTTCAGAAACAAAGGGAGGACTGATTGTATGGATTTAGAAGAGGATTAAACACGACTGGAAAAAAGTAGATTCTCCTAAATTTCTATTTGCTGGTGTGAATAATGACCTAAAATGCAAACCGCCTATTAATTCTGTCTGCAATAAATGCACCTCTATCATATTCATAACAAAGCAGCTATCACAACATGAAAAAAAAAAAAAAAAAAAAAAAAAAAAAAAAAAAAAAAAAAAAAAAAAAAAAAAAAAAAAAAAAAAGTTTCTGTGTGCAGTATACCATGGATTGTTCGAACTGTACCTGTAGTGTGGGGAAACTACGGAATTCAGCATACAAAGTGTCCACATTGATGGGAGAAAAGAGTAACATTTCAAGAAGGATTTTTGAACATGTAGCAACTGCTTTAAAAAACTAGGTATATTATCTTTTGTGTCTTTAAAAACATCTAATATAATAATGTATATCACAAAAGATAGTTCGTATGGGATTACAAATGCTAGTATGCACACCCACAACACACAGAAGGAGAAGGAGATAAAGAGCAAACTGCACCAACTTACAGCCCTTGAAAAAGGACCTCAGTACTCAGGTATCAGGTTACTAAGAAGTCTGCCCAAGATCCTACATGACAGTATACATGACCCTGACTTTCCAAATAAACTCAAAGACTATCTAATGGAAAAAGAATTTTAGTGTTACAGAATACCTGTTAAATTAAATTTGCATGTATTGTTTTTTATAATAAATGGTGTTAAGAAGGTGTAATCAAAATCGTTGCTTCTTAAGGAATTAGGGATATGTCCTATATAACATCTACACTTGCAATACACAATGTAATGCTACAGGATCAAATAAAATTCAGTTGTGTAAAATATGGGTGGTATAAACACATAATAAATCATCCCCCCGCCCCCTCCCAACTTTCTATATGCTGTCATGTGGTTGGAGTCTAGAAAGGTTCCTAAGAACATGCTAGAATGGAGTATCTAAATGACATGAATATAAAAGTAACAGTTGAGGTCACAGGTACTGTAGTGTGCAGTACATTCAGCAAATGGATGGGCTAGTTTGTTGTTAGCCACAGTTAGACTGTGACTCTTCATGCTGGTGGACAGCTGGCTAGTACTCGTACCTTCATGGAACGCTGCATGGTAACTGCAGTTAGTTGGTTGGTTGGTTGGTTTAAAAGGGGGGGGGGGGGGGGGACCAAACTACTAGGTCATCAGTCCCTCATTCCGATAAAAATAATTCCACAAGACTGGGAATAAAACAAACGAGACATACAACACAAAGCCAGAAAAAAGGAAAAACCACGTGAACAACAGAAGGGCAACAAACACTAAAATGGACAAAAGTAGACAAGCAAACCACAGAGAGACGCAAGAAACAGATAGAAGGGATAAAAACAAGGGAGCGAATGCCCGTGGCAGGCCGACCACTAGAATAAAAAGGATAAGCCAGCCAATCTGCGACACATTAAAACATCCAGCCTAAAAGCAATAGTGAGGAGAACACAAAGGGGCAAAGGACATGCACTAAAACTTAGATCGAATGATAAAACCCACCCTCACGTATAAAATGTAAAACTAAATTAGCCAATGAGGTGTTGTCAGCTAAAAGTAATGGTAAAAAATCCAGTAACTAAAAAGTCCATCACAGGGAGCCAAAGGTGGACAGCTCAACAAGATATAGGCCACTGTCAGCCGGGTGCCACAACGACACTGAGGTGAGTGTTCACGGCGCAGGAGATAGCCATGTGTCACCCAAGCGTGGCCAATGCCGAGCCAGCAGAGAACGACAGAGTCCCTGCGAGAGGTCCGCATGGAGGACTGACACACATTCGTAGTCTCCTTAATGGGATGCAGTTTGTTGTGTATACTGACATTATGCCATTCCGTCTCCCAAAGTTGAAAAACCTTGCAGCATTATACTGAATGCATATCAGTTTCAGAGATGCCGATCTCCGGAAGCAGTTTCCGTGTAGCCAGTTTGACCAGGCTGTCTGCAAGTTCGTTGCCTGGGATGCTGACGTGACCTGGGGTTCAGACAAACACTACTGAACAACTGGACCGTTCCAGGGCATAGACGGACTCCTGGATGGTTGCTACCAAAAAATGACGAGGGTAGCACTGGTCGATAGCTTGTAGACTGCTCAAGGAGTCGGTATACAGAAGACTCCCCAGGGCATGACAGGATGTGCTCAAGAGCATGATGTATAGCCACCAGTTCTGGAGTGAAAACACTGAAGCCACCAAGCAAGAAATGCTGTTCAATATGTCCACCATGGACATACGCAAAGCTGACGTGACCATCAGCCATCGAACCATCGCTGTAAACCACTTCATGGCCCTGGTACATGTGACGAATCGAGAGGAAATGACAGCGGAGAACCGCAGTGTTAACTGAATCCTTAGGGCCATGTGAAAGGTCCAGGCGAAACCACGACCTAGGTCTACACCAAGGATGTGCATGGGAATGGACCTCGTGTATAGGTGGTAAAGGCAAGGACTCCAGTTCAGATAGAAGGGATCGGACGCAAACTGAATTGTAAGCCCTGACCTGGGCCACCGATGCGGGAGATGAATCACTGTGGGTGGAGAAAGGAGACGGTAATTCAGATGTGCAGGAGAACTATGAATGTGTGCAATGTAACTGGCGAGCAGTTGTGCCTCCCTAACCTTCAATGGAGGGACTCCAGCCTCCACCAGGACGCTGGTCACCGGACTCATCCTAAGAGCTCCCATCGCTAGTCAAATGCCACAGTGGTGCACTGGATGGAGTAAACGCAACACTGAGGGCACCACCGAGCCATAATACACACTCCCATAGTCAAGGCATGATTGAACAAGGGCTCTGCAGAGCTGAAGCTGCATAGAGTCATCTGCACCCCAATTGGTGTTACTCAGGCAGCAGAGGGCATTGAAGTGCTGCCAGCACTTCCACTTAAGCTGACAGAGGTGAGGAAGCAAAGTCAACTGCGCATCGAAAATCAGTCATAAGAATCGAATGTCTCCATTACAGTGAGTGAATCGTCATTAAGGTAAAGTTCTGGTTCTGGATGAACGGTACGACACCGACAGAAGTGTGTAACACACGACTTTGCGGCCCAAAACTGGAAGCTGTGGGCTAGAGCCCATGACTGCGCCTTGTGGACGGCTCCCTGTAGGCGCTGCTCAGCAACACCAGTACTGGTGGAGCAGTATGAAATGCAGAAATAGAGAGAGGGCGAGATGGACGGCCCAACAGCTGATGCTAGACCGTTAATGGCCACTAAAAAGAGAGATACACTCAATACAGAGCCCTGTGGGACCCCATTCTCCTGGATATAGGGAGAACTATGGGAGGCACCAACTCAGATACGGAAAGTACAAAGCGACACGAAATTGTGGATAAAAATCGGGAGTGGGCCTTGGAGACCCCACTTGTATAATGTGGCAAGGATATGAGGTCGCCAGGTGGTGCCATATGCTTTGCGTGGATCAAAAAAGACAGTAACAAGGTGTTGGTGCCTGGAAAAGGCTGTTCGGATAGCAGACTCAAGGGACACAAGATTATCAGTGGTAGAGCGACCCTGGCGGAAACCGCCCTGGCACAGAGACAGTAGGCCACATGACTCCAGGACCCAACAAAGCCGCTGACACGCCACACATTCCAGCAGTTTACAGAGAATGTTGGTGAGGCTGATGGGATAATAGCTATCCACATCAAGCAGGTTTTTGTCGGGTTTGAGCACTGATATGATGGGGCTCTCCCGCCACTGCAATGGAAAGCTGCCATTGCACCAGATCCGGTTGAAAATGACATGGAGATGCGCTTGTAGTCGGCTTGTTCAAATGGCTCTAAGCACTATGGGACTTAACATAGGAGGTCATCAGTCCCTAGACTTAGAACTACTTAAACCTAACTAACCTAAGGACATCACACACATCCATGCCTGAGGCAGAATTCAAACCTGCGACTGTAGCAGCAGCGCGGTTCCAAACTGAAGCACCTAGAGCCGCTCGGCCACAGCGGTCGGCGCTTGTAGTCAGACAAGAGCTGTTTAATCATCTGACTGGATCTGATCTGGCCCAGGAGCTGTGTCGGGGCAATGTTCAAGGGCACTGAGGAGCTTCCACTCTGTAAATGGGGTGTTATAGGGTTCACTGTGTCATGTAAAGAATGAGAGGACTTTCCCTTCCATTCGCCATTTGCGAATGCCAAAGGCTGGGGGGTAATTCACCGACACAGAGGCTCAAGCATAGTGCTCAGCAAAGTTCTCGGCAATTGCGTTTGCAATGGTAGATAACACGCCATGAATGGTAATGCCACGGACACGTATTTGCGTTTGGAACCCATAAACAAGTCTGATATTCGTCCAGACTTGGGAAGATGACGTATGGCACCCAATTGTCGAGACGTATCTCTCCCAATACTCCTGTTTCCATCTTTTTATAAGCTGGTAAATGCGGGCACGGAGCCATTTAAAAGCTATTAGGTGCTCCAGGGAGGGGTGCCGCTTATACCACTGTAGAGCTCACCTATGCTCTTTAATGGCCTCAGTAATTTCCAGGGACCATCAAGGTACCATCTTTTGCCAGGGGCACCCTAAGGAACAAGGGATGGCATTTTCTGCCACAGAAACGATTGTTGTAGTGACCTGCTCAACCATCAAATCGATGGCACCATGTGGGAGGGAGACTCAAAGGTGACAGCAGCAATAAAGGCTTCCCAATCTGCCTTGGTTAAAACCCATCTGGGTAGGTGGCTGGAGGCGAAACGGCAGGGGAGTGACATGAAGATCGGGAAGTGGTCACTAGCACACAAGTCATCATGTGCTCTCCAGTGGATAGATGGGAGAAGGCCAGGACTGCAAACCGAGAGATCAATGGCCGAATATGTGCCATGTGCCACACTGAAACGTGTGGGGGCACCTGTCCTGAGGGGGCAAAGGTCAAGGTGAGTGAGCATGTCCTCAACAACTCTGCCATGGCCATTACCCTTGGTTCCACCCTACAAAGGGCTATGGGCATTGAAATCACCCAGAAGGAGAAAAAGTGTGTGTGTGTGTGTGTGTGTGTGTGTGTGTGTGTGTGTGTGTGTGTGTGTGGAGGGGGGGGGGGGGGTGTAGTTTCAAAATGAGTGCAGCTAACACATAGGGTGGTGCCTCGCCATCTGGAGGGAGGTAGATGTTACAGATGGTAATGTCCTGCATTGACCTCACCCTGACAGCCACACCTTCTAAAGGTGTTTGAAGGGTCATAGGTTCACTGCAGACAGAGGTAAGGATGAAAATACATACTCCATCTGACAGCCGGTCACAGGCAGAACAGTTTTTGTAGTACCCTCAGTAGCAACTATGAGCGGGGGTCCGCATTGCGGGAAGCCAGGTCTCTTGAAGGACAATGCAAAAGGCAGGTGTACTGCGTAAGAGTTGATGTAACTCCGTCAGGTGGAAGAAAAAACTGTCGCAGTTCCACTGGAGAATGATGCTTTCTGTCATCTGGGGTTGTATGCAGTGACCAAGAAGGCAAATTAGGCCTCAGCATCACCTCTCGCCACTTGAGTGTTGGCATCCAGCATCACTGCATCGAAGGTGTCGGCTAGATATAAGTTCTCAGGAGATGCCAGAATCTCCACCTTGTCCTCAGACACAGAGCCGTGGGGGAGTACTGATGCAGGGAGCACTGAAGGCTCCCATTTCTTAGGGGACTCCTTCTTTGAAGTTTTGCCCTCTCGCCGCTCCTTAGGGGCTTGCTGGGAGGGCTTCTCGGCAGTAGCTTCAGGGACAGAGGAAGCTCTTGAAGCCCTTCGACCAGCAGCCAGTGGCTGTTTCAAACCATCGGCTGGTGTCCACTGGACCACTGGGAGGAGGGGAGGAAGGGGACTGTGGATTGTAGAGACCCAAGGGACCCCTTCTGCATAAGAGGAGCCGGAGGAGGCTTTTATTTCTCCGGCTGGGGAGAGGGGACCGATGTCCTCAGCACTGGGGAGGGTGGGGGTGGGGGTGGGGGTAATGCTCCCAAAGTAAGCTCTGGGAGTAACAGAAGAAGGTGTGCCCCCTGCCAACTGGACAGGGGAGGAAGATGGGCGGCCCTGAGGGCCCACTGGAGTAACCTTAGATGATGGGCGTAATGACGTCACCGATGGTAACGCCGTCGCGGCGGTTTATATGAAGGTAGCACGGGTGCAGGGTTTCGTCTGTCATATTTGAGTTAAGCCTCGTGGTAAGATAGCCTGTCCAGGGTCTTGTACTCCATAATTTTGCGATCCTTTTACAGTACCGGCCAGTTCGGTGAGCCGGGGACGTGATGCTGTCCACAATTCACACAGGTGGCTGTCCACAATTCACACAGGTGGGAGGAGGCACACATGGAGTATTCAGATGCAGCGAACTTCTGCAGTCTCTACATGTGGCACTGGAAGGACACCACGAGGACATGTGCCCAAATTTCCAGCACTTAAAGCACCGCATAGGGGGAGGGACATAGGGTTTGACGTCACATCGGAAACCATCACCTTGACCCTTTCAGGTAATGAATCGCCCTCACAGGCCAATATGAATGCACCAGTGGCAACCATGTTGTCTTTGGGTCCCCTGTAAATGCGCCATATGAAATGAACACTCCGCCGTTCTAAATTGGTATGTAGCTCATCATCTGACTGTAACAGGAGGTTGCGATGAAAAATAATTTCCTGGACCATATTGAGGCTTTTGTGAGAGTACCGAAACAGGAATATCACCCAGCTTGTCACAGGTGAATAACGCCCAGGACTGGGTTGGGGGTGCCGTCTGAATCCAAACTGACCCACAGCGTATTTTGGACAGCGCTGTCACTACCCCAAACTTATCCTCCAGGTGCTCAACAAAAAAACAGAGACTTTGTTTCCAGAAAGCAGTACCCATCAGTTCTGCTGCAAACTAAGTAACTTGGCGAATAAGGGTCCAGTCACTCTTAAGCCCTGCGTTCCTCCCAAGGTGTTGCTATGGAGGGGAATGATTTAGGGTCATACTTGTCAGCATTGAAATCAATCTTTCATTTGTTAGAGACTGCTAGTGCCATTCGGTCTCCAGCAAAAGATGACTTAGTCTGCTTCATTGTGGTTCATCCACCCCGATGCCACCCACTCTGATCAGGGCTCTACCCAAGGGCGCCACCCAGACGCAGCAAAGACCACCTGGCTGAGAGTCCTAATGCTCCAGGAATGCTCCTTGGCATACATGAGGAGTTTGCAGCTCAGGCATCAGCAATGCAATCCCTGTGTTGTCAGGGGGCTACAACAAATGGGTACTTGACAGCTCCACCACAACAGACTGGCTATCGTGCTGGATATTGGGCGCAGAGAAATCCAAGATTGTCATGGGGGTGAAAGAGGACAGGAGACAACAGAAGAAGATGACATACCCCGGAAGGTGTCCTCACCCACATAGTTGAATTGCAGGTGGAGATGCAAAGCCATGACAACAAGAGGTTCAGGAGATGGAATGTAAGTGCACTATGGATAACTCATGCACCACGTAAGGCTTCCTTCCCCATACGGCCCACACTTCTGTAGAATTTGGGAAGTAGCAGGTCAAATCATATAATGGGACCTGAACTTATAGAGCCAAAAAGTGGGAGAGATGTCTTCCCCGACAGGCAGGAATAACTCGGGCCTATTCTAACCCCAGACCTGCAGGGGGAAGGGGGGACTGCAGCACAGATAGGATATGGCATGGCAACTGTACATTTATATAGACAGAAGAATGGGTATGACAACTAAACAGCTGTCTAACTGCATGAATGCATGAACGCCCAGTGTCAAATTGTGGGCTACTGCTGCACACTGTAACACACATCCTCAACAGGTGTTTCAGTACTCATGATATAGATCCACTTAATAAATAAACGTGAAGCCTAGTTTTTTTTTTATACTGTAATTGTGCACATAATTTCTTTTGAGCTATTCACACCATTTACAACAGAACTAAAACATCACTGTACATACAGACTAGATACTTTCGTGACAAAGCTTACAGTCTTTTCAACAAATGTCCACAGGGAATGGATAGGCAAAATTTTAATGTCAATGTTCTTAAATTTAATTTCTACACAATTTGGACTTGTTTATAGACAGTAGTAACAATTAAACTAGCATTAAATTTTATCAAAAACGTATAAAGTGAAAACAGATTCCATCAACTGATAACTTACTTTCTGGCCAACCCCTTCTTTGTTAACCATGTTTCCTGTTAATATTATTAACATTAAAACTGGTTTAAGAAGTATAAATTTCTCATGAAAATGAAGAAACTGCTTAACATCAAGGAATTTTCATGTAAGCAGCTTTATAAAATGATTTGTGGAACACAACTGTTAATATGTGATTAATCAACAAAAATATTTTTTAAATAAGTGGAAATGCAAAAGTAGTACCTATAGAGCACTACACCAAAGGTGGTAGCCTATACCTTCGGTATCATGCACTGCATGCACCACTTTGATCCAATATATCCAAAAGCAAGATTAGTAAATAGTCTACAAAATAATTTTAAGGAAGCCATTTTCAGAAACGAGATCAACACTACCAAAAACAATTCCCATACCTGTCAGAATAACCTTACAATGGCTACCACTATTTGCACAATATTAATGCTAAGCCTTAATGATATTCCTTACCATACCTTTTTACCAGTTATTCTATGATGTGTAATGACTCTAGTATTTTATTGTGTGATTTGTCCCATATCATACCATGTTTCCAAACTGTGGATATGGTTATCAATATTATGATGATATCTGCCTTATTTTTGTACTATAGAAAGTCTACTAGGAAAAATAAAATAATTTCCTAGGGACAACAATAAGGAAACACGAAATCCAGAAAGAGTATACCTGTCAAGGATACATCATCGCCAATGTCTGGGGTTTCATTGTCTTCAGTATCTGATGTTTCACTCTCTTCTGTGTAACCAGTCAATTCCAGCTCTTTCTTGGTGATCTCTGAAGGATGATTATCATTTTACAACTTTAGTTCATACATTTCAACAAAGAGATTTTAAACAATTGCATTTAGTACTTAGCAGTCGTATTCACAACTGAAAAATATGATTATTTTTTCTTATTTATACGGTAAGTGAAGCATGAGCCAGGCAATGGGGGCAGCACTGTGTCACATTGCACTTGTGCCGGGTCAGGCTATTTGAGTACTCAGCAAAATATATACTGGAGCTGTGAACCGTTGTAGCAAGTATTATTTTCCCTTTATAAATAGCATTATTCTCCCTTTACATTTAGTGCTTTTCTCTTTAGTGGAGAAGGAAGGCAAATGTCTAAAGAACCTGGGATCTTAGCAGAAATGAAAACAATGAAAAGATCATATACTTCGTCTGTAACTGCACCCCAGACATATCAGGCAAAAACTTCACTTGACTGAGCTATAATCTATGCTATATTGTACATCTTTATTGCATTATTTTAATTGTATACTATCAGTCTATGAATGGAAGAACTAAGATATGGAAAAGGGAGGAGAACAGAAAACATACATAAAATACAACCTGCTAAATTATTGCATCCTCCTGCTTTTTGTACATAATACAAGCTTCGCAAAACTGTAGCCTCCAATTTCTTGTCATTTGCAAGAACAGCAAGTGCACGAGCTTTCTCATATACGTTTTGCACTTCTGATAGTGGACTTTTCTTCAGTTCCATTAACTGGGCAATTGTAAGTGTGGTTTTACATGCCTGGAAGAAATTTATTTACTGTTGATATTTGTAGTATTTTTTAACTACGTCACTGTCTATAAAGCAGAAATTGGTAGCAATCGTAATGAAATTGGTTCAATTCTTTAAAAAACATGCTACTGAATAGATGAGTATTTGTGCGGAGGACAGACATTATTGAGAAATTAATCACAGGCAGTCCCCACCATCAGAGTTCTATGGTTAACAGAATATACTTTTCAAACAAACAGGAACATTATTGCCAACAATGATAAAAAAGAATAAATTACTGGTTCTAGAATTACTGATGCACTATTCACACAGATATTAATTCTAAGACTTCCAAATCTGAAATCACTGAATTTTATAATTCAGCTAAAGGCAGTGTTGATGCATTTGATCAGAAATGTGCAAATTATTCAGTGTTGAGAATATCAGGGTGTTGGCCAACAGCAGTATTTGGAGCATTGCTGAACTTATCTACAGTAAACACTGTCATCATATGGGATGTATCCAACAAGAACAGCAAGACGGTGCATCGAGATTTTATAAAACAAATCTGCAAGGCATTGATCAAAGCAAATATGAAAAAGAGGAAAATGAATTACAAATTTTTTTCTAATGACTCACAGAGTACAATGGAACAAGTTCTTTTAAAAATTTTAAACGCGATAGCAGGGTTGACAAATGTGCGGTGTTAACTCCAAGCAGGACCGAATCAGCCAAAAAAGTCAATGGTTCACTTATGTCCAGGTCTTTAAGACATGAAAAACTACCAAATGATATTCTACATTTCAAAAATAAATGTGAAAAATGCATTCCATTGACAAAAAAACAGATGCCTTGACTGTCATGAATGAAAAATAGTGCCATCATTCATTGTTTTAGTTGATTCATTAAAGTAACTACTGTCATTTTTTAAGATACTGTTTATTTTTTTCTTTATATTTTACTTAATTGATCATTACTTGATTACAAAACTTGTCTTTGAATGTTGTTGAAATACATTTTCTTTGTTTATAAGATAATTCCAAAAACTCCATTTAAGAATCCAATGTTAACTGTTATTAATTGTTGGCAAGATCATGTTTCCTTCTTTAACAAAGACTGATTTTTCATAAACAGAAGCCTTCTTTTATTGAGTCTTTAACAACAGTTTAGATTAACATCTATAGGTTTCAGACAGTTTTTGTTTTGAGAGTCAAGAACTACCTTGTGAAGTTACTTACGCCAGTCTAAACAAAGAGTGTAGTTACGGGACAAAGGACCTTGGATTCCTTACACTCACTTCTCAATATGTTTATTCCTTGATGGTTTTTATTACTGATGATAAAATCAATTTCAGCTGAACTGTAATACACACAACAACAGAAGACAAAAATAATTTTTATGTTGACTCTGATTTACCTTCATGCCCAGGGTTCAGAATGGAGTTACGTACTCTGATGGTAAAATACTCAACAAGCTCCCAAGCATTAGGAATCCCTAACAATTCACAAAAAAATTAAAAATGTACATCATTAGACACTCTTTCCAGAAATTATTTGAAAATTTAGATTCAGAGAGTCAAAAGTTCTGTTTGCTACATTACAAGTAGCAGTGTTTGTCACAAATCTATATTGCAAGTAGTAATGTCCTGTGAATAGGACTCTGTATTTACATATGTAAAAACATTTTACCTGAAAAATAACAGTGTAATCAAGTAAATATTAAGTTACTAAGAGCAGATAAACAGTAGCAATATAGTAAAACTACGGAGACTGCAAACGTTCTAACTGCCTCAGACACAACTGAAACAGGAAAAGAGTGTAAGGGCTGTTTCCAGTGGTATTAGCACAAGATGGCTACGTACAGGGCACACAATTGCTGTAAATTACAGGCTTGTGGGTTGTAGACACTGAGCTAGTATCTGATAACAACCCAAATGGTTTCCATTGGGTTCAGATTAGGCAAATTTGAAGACCAAGAAATCATTGTCAGTTCTCCATGCTCTTCAAACCACTGTAGTACAGTGGGGATAGAGATCAAACATGAGGGGATGCAGGTGGCTCACAACAATGTTCATACAGTCCACAGCTGTTCCCTCAATTACAGCCGCAGGTCCCATGGAAGCCAAGATGAAAGTCCTAGATAGCATAATGCTACCACTGACCTGGTGTAATAATGTTTCCATTGATTCACAGTCCAGTCTTGATGATTGTAACTGGCAATGTCATTGGTCAACTTGGGAATATGTAGAAGTCGTGCTCTGGAACCCAAATTCAACTATGTGTGCTGAACAGTGTGCTCTGAAATATTTCTGCTTGCACCAGCATTATAGTGGTGTCGCACCTGTCACAGATTGTCACCTACCCTGCTTTACAGAGCAGGCAAGCCTCCAATCTCCTCTTTGTGTGATGAGACGTGGTTATCCAGCACCTTCTCAGCTACTACTGGTTTCATTGTCCTTGGACCACTTTCCATAGATGCTCAAGATAGTAGCACGTGAACATAGCTATTTCCGAGATGCTTGGTCCCAGGCTCAGTGCCATAATAATTTTGACCTTTGTCAAAGTCACTTATATCAGTGGATTTCCCCAATTGTAGCCCAAATCATCAAAAATCCCTTGCATGCAATGCCACCAGGAGACATTCAATTTTGCGGTGGGCAGCAATCATAATGTTTTGGCTCATCTGTGTATGTCAAATGTTTTACTAAAAACTCTGTGAATAGTGATGATGCTGAAAAGCTTTGCCAATGTAGTACTTTCAACTGTCATTACACAATATTTAGGAAAGAGCTTCTAATCTTAAAACTTTTAGTTAATTTGTCAGTTGCACAGGAAGGGTTAGTATCAAGTGCAGTTTGCAGCATTTAGTTGAAGTCTAGATCAGAGAACTGTATTACAGTAAAGCCTAGCGAATTATTGAAAAGACTGAGATGTAGTTGCCAATATGATAGCTTCGATATCAACACCTATAACAGCTTCAGCGCTTCACAGATTGCGGGCAAAAGTGTTCAGGCAAATCCAAAGTTCAGAATCAGTTTTCACAGTAGAGATGAAAGGTGCAAGCTAAGACTAGAGGAAATGTTTAAGACAACCAACAAAGACCTTTAGTCGGGTAGTAGCCATGGGAAGGTAATATCAGTACCAGTAAATAACTCTTTGTGTTATAAACATCAGGTAGCTATCATTTGCAGTGCATGGAAGTGTCACCAGTGATTCAGGCTTTTGTGTCAGTATCTTGACACAGAAACTCATCCACTTATGTTCTGAATGCATGCAACAGTTTGAACTACAACCTCAATTACACAAGTTAGGGCGAAGCCACACACATAAACACGAAGAATACTCCTTACACTAGTGTGAAGACCATATCATTTGTATTAGAGTGGTACATGAAGTCATGATATAAGGTGTCTTCACAAGGAGCTAATGCATAGCTTGTGGAGTTACTTAGGAGGCAGTAGCGCTAACACATTGGTGTAACTGAAGTGTCACACCTCTTTGGTCTGTAGCTAAATATGCCAGATAACAAATTACTTATACAGTTAACTATTTAACCATCAAAAGCATCCAGTCTGAGAGAAGTAGTATTTATATTACTCTAGTGATTTCCATTATTTTCTGTACACCTTTGTTTGGATAAAGACTTGCCTACAGAATACGTAAGTAATTGAAAGAGCTTCTAGCAATGTAAGATACAGCAACTTGCAATAAACAGGGAATGTGAAAGAACACTCACCTAGTATTTCCCATCAAACTTAAAAGGTCTTACAAATGAAAAAGATAAACTTATATTCTCAACACAGGAAAATTAAACAAAAAATGGAAATCAGTAGGCGTGTTACGCTACTAGAAAACCATTTCGAAGAAAGAAGATGAGATATAGGTTGACTCTTGCATAGAAGATTACAGCAACCAGCCACTTTTTGCAATGCTACTTATTTATTTAAACAGTGCAGTTACCAGTTTCGAACTAACAAGTTCATCTTCAGATGGATAGTTCACATTTTACATTAGCTTTCGCAATGTACACATGTTACTACAAAAACAGTGAAAGAAAAGGGAGAATGGCTATATACACACAGATCAACTTTAAATCTCAGGCTCAAAGTGTTAAATGTTTAACAACTCTTCGAATGCAGTAATGCAATGGTGGATTGAGGAATGCAGGAAGTATCTTACATCCATCAAGTAGTTGGATAGTGTGTTAATGCAACACAGATTTATCTACAGCTATTTGTTTGTAGAAACATTAATGTAGATTTCCTGCAAATATTAATGATCAAGATGAGTTATTTGTGTCCAACTCCGGATTATTACTCACAGAAAAGTTCACAGCAAGGATTGCATTTTAAAGCGGAACATCCACTGACAAATTATTTTTAGATTCAACCAACTCCATAGATTTAAAAGTAAAACAGATAGCAAACAGTTCATCTGACCAAATGATGATGATCAAATGTCAACAAGTATGCAGAGGCCTCTAAAGTTAAGATAGTAAAAGAAAATATATGACAATAATAACCGTCATCATCAGCAATAACTTAGTATCAGTATTCTGACAAAATGTATGATCATAATACTGGCAAGAAATTTACAAAGCAGGCAGTGGAAATTAACTACCACTTAAACTCATTCCTATTACAATGAGCCCCATTCTCTTCTAAAGGAACTGAGTACCAAATTAAAATGAAGCAGGGTACAGGATGCATAACATCAGAGATTAAAGTACTTTGTTCCAAGAAGAGAATGCTTGACCCTATTACGAAAACAATTTACAATTGACAATTGAAACACCATTACAACTAGTACTATGGAACCTCCAGCCGATCAAGCAAAAAACAAAAATCATGAAATATGCGCAAAAGAGAATACTCTGGAGCATTATTAAATAAAAAATAAATATGAAACAAATAAACACAGAGAGGCAAATGAAATTGAGAGTCTTGATAATAAGGACTCATTGAAATCATTGGGGCCACATTCATTGATTACATCCTCACAGTGATACAAACACTGCACCTTCTAATAAACAATCAAATGCAGATTCATTTCATCTAATGCAGTAGACATTGTTTACAACAACAGCAAATGCTGGTGTCACATCTACAGAGATATAAGAATCATTATGTTATTATGTTACAGTTGTTATTGTGATCTTCGGTCCCCTCCCTCTACAATCACCTCCCCCCCCCCTCCCCCCTTACCTTCCATTGCCAAATTGAAAATTCCTTAGTCTCTGTCACAATGTGCCCATTTAATCGATCACTTTTTTTAGTCAAGTAGTCAAATTGTGTCACAAATTGATTCAGTACAACCTCGTTAGTTATTCGATCTAGTCATCTAATGTTCTACCAGGCTACGTTCCATACAAATGCCAACAAAAAAGTAAATTCTTTCTTAGAGAAATATTTTTCTTGATATTGCCAATCTGCATTTTATAACCTCTTATACTTTGGCCATTGGCAGTTATATTGCTGCTCAAACAGCAAAACTCATTACTTACTTTTAGTGTAGCATTTCCTAATCTAATTCTATCAGCATCACCTGGTTTCATTAGCTTACAATCCATTACCCTTGTTTCAGTTTTGTTGGTATTCATGTTATAATCTCTTCTGAAGACCCAACCTATTCAGTTCTACTGCTCTTCCAAGTCATTTGCTGTCTATGACAGAATTACAGTTCATCAGCAAACCACAAAGTTTTTATTTCTTCCCTCTAAACTTTTAATTCTCTTTGGAAATATATTCTAGTTGTGTTTACTGCTTGCTGAAAGTATAGGTTGAATAATATTGTAGACAAACTACAACCTGTCTCACTCCCTTCTCAACTACTGCTTCCCTTTCATGTCTTTCTATTCTCGTAACTGAAGTCTGATTTCTGTACAAGTTGTACATAACTTTTTTCTCTCTGTATTTCAGTTTCAATTGCAGGTCTCTACAGATCCATCAGTTCAGACTAGAGGGCTTACCTCTCCAGATGTGATACTTGAAACGCAGTAAGGTGGGGTGGTTCCACTGCTTACAATTCTGCTCCTTGAACCCTCTTCTTTTCCCTTCATTATGTACATAATACATAAGCTACATTTATGTGAAATGACTATTTTCTTTTTCATGCCAATGTTAACAAAATGTTAATGGCCATTAAGTAATTTCATGATTAATGAACAACAAAGAAACAATTAGTTTATCTAAAAACAATTTATGAGACGACTATTAAGCATTTTCGATACCTACGGAACACATGCTGTTGAGATTTTCAATGAGCAAAATGCTAGTTGTTTATAAAATAATGTACCTCAGTCAAAAGCCCTCATGCTCTTCATACCAGTAAACATCTTTTTTCTTTCTTTCTTTTTTTTTTCAAAAACTTCCTTCTTCAGAAGTTATTCATAATTAAGATTTTCATCTTCCAGAACTGTTGATTCTCTGATGATTATTCAAAAATTTGGTCCCATAGTTTTGTAGCCCTAATTTTCCTGATTACAAAACCCCCAGTTGCACTAGTAAAACATGACAATTTGGTGATCATCCAATCAATATAATTTCATATACTTAAACAATGAAAACAACAATGTAGGAAAACATAGATTGCTACTTACTGCAAAGAAGACACGTCGAGTTGCAGACTGGCACAATTAAAAGACACTTACAAAGATTTCGCCCACAGCCTTCATCAGCAAGACAGAAACACACGCCGTCCATACACACAAGTAAGCACACCTCACGCCAACTTCAGCAGCTCGGGCCGGAATGCCACACAAATAATTAACTATTTTTAGAGGGATTTGCGAATTCTCATGGGAGTATTCACATATTTACAACACAATTCCTATTTTATTAATTTTCTCATCGACCAATCTACAGTTAAACGGACTCACTACTGTGCCCAGTGTAATTCTGTATCCTAAATTTGTGTGGTGATAGCCCACTTATATCTACATATTTTTAAATTTATTCTTGCACATGTCTACAAAAGTGCATAAGAACAGTACCATAGACAGTCCAAGTATAGCCGCCAACAGGCACACAATATCTTCAGAGCTAAAGTCAGCCAGCGGCCCATGGCTAAAGTGCAAACATGTCAGTTACTTGCATCACAAAAAGTGAACATCTCTGCTTCAGTTACTTCATTAATAGTACACAATCTATTAAACAATTGAGCAGTTTTTATGTGAAGTGACTATGTAAGCAAATGCATCGTCAAGTCCCTATTACAACTGGAGGTGGAATTGTACTGAAAATATGTTACCACAGTTAAAACCACTTCACGGTGTAGTGGAAGCGCTAAGATATGATTAATATAATGTATGAATTTTTACAAACAAGCTGATAATCATAATATTCTGAATGAAAATAAATGTAAAAAAGGTGTCAAACTAATTCACAGTGTTGTGTCCATTGGTTAAAACTTGTTATAAAAGCCAGTTTACAGCAAACAACAAGACACTGAAAAGCAGACCACTGAGGTAAACCCAGGTTACTAAAGCTCCATTGTACGCTAAGCTCAATACTTGAGAAAGATATGAAATTAATGTGTGGAGATTTCAATATCCAACTGATTCTCCAAGGAAATGATGTCAAAGGATTTACGTAAATCTGACAACCTGCTAAAGATGTGTCTCTTCCAAGTAGAGCTCAGAGAAACAACAGCACAATCAAAGACAGACTGTTTGCTAGTTGACTGCCACAGAGACATCATGATGTAAGGAAGTAATGCTGAAAGGGATATAGGCAGTCATATCCCATAGTAGTAAACGAAAGATTTAGTGATACAAGTCCACTTGCAGTGCAGACATTTAAAGCCAATCTTGAAGGTCACTCTTGACCAGAAGTCTACACAATACACACAATTTGAATGCCAATTATAATCCAATTTTAAAAACCTGTACCACTTTCTATGATAGCTCTTTCAAATTTAAAAAATTTCAGGTAGATATGTGATGCTAATAAGCAACCATTTTGGATAATTAATGGCATTAGAATTCCATGTAGGGGGAAACGAAACCATCACAATATGAAGGGCAGTCACGGCCCAGTTACAGAATTTCGCTACGACAATACTGCAAAGTGCTGAGGAATGTCATCCGCCAGGCTAAAAGAATGCATTTCACCAAGAAAATTAAAACACTCACAACAAAATTTTAAATGTATGGTCAATTGTGAAAAAGGTACAATGGCACAATGTGGGTGCTCAACACATTACATTTCCCTTGTGTGAGAACAGAACTTAGTCATTCACCAGAGTAGTGCAAAGTAATTGCTGACCATTCCCTTCAACAGTTGGCAAAACAATCAAAGTGTTTTGGCACAGATAAATATGCATAACTTTTAAAAGCTTGTGTTTCAGGCTATTGTATAACATGCAACTACAGAAAAGAAAGATGAAATTGAATAAATTATTAAATTGTTCAAGAGAGAAAACTCACATGGGTATGATGAAATAAAATCATAAATAGGTTGGCGTACGAGGGGGCCATCCTGGTACCCATGGCTGCTCCCTTTAGTTGTTGGTATGTCTGGCCTTCAAAAGTGAAGAAGTTGTGGGTCAGGATGAAGCTGGCTAAGGTAATGAGGAAAGAGGTTTTAGGTAGGGTGGCAGGTAATCGGCGTGAAAGGAAGTGCTCCATCGCAGCAAGGCCCTGGACGTGCGGAATATTTGTGTATAGGGAAGCGGCATCAATAGTTACAAGGATGGTTTCTGGGGGTAACAGATTGGGTAAGGATTCCAGGCGTTTGAGAAAGTGGTTGGTGTCTTTGATGAAGGATGGGAGATTGCATGTAATGAGTTGAAGGTGTTGATCTACGTAGGCAGAGATACGTTCTGTGGGGGCTTGGTAACCAGCTACAATGGGGCGTCCGGGATGATTGGGTTTGTGAATTTTAGGAAGAAGGTAGGGGTGCGGGGTGTCGGTGGGGTCAGGAGGTTGATGGAGTCAGGTGAAAGGTTTTGTAGGGGGCCTAAGGTTCTGAGGATTCCTTGAAGCTCTGCCTGGACATCAGGAATGGGATTACCTTGGCAAACTTTGTAAGTAGTGTTGTCTGAAAGCTGACGCAGTCCCTCAGCCACATACTCCTGACGATCAAGTACCACGGTCGTGGAACCCTTGTCCGCCGGAAGAATGACGATGGATCGGTCAGCCTTCAGATCACGGATAGCCTGGGCTTCAGCAGTGGTGATGTTGGGAGTAGGATTAAGGTTTTTTAGGAGGATTGAGAGGCAAGGCCGGAAGTCAGAAATTCCTGGAAGGTTTGGAGAGGGTGATTTTGAGGAAGAGGAGGTGGGTCCCGCTGTGACGGAGGACGGAACTGTTCCAGGCAGGGTTCAATTTGGATAGTATCTTGGGGAGTTGGATCATTAGGAGTAGGATTAGGATCATTTTTCTTCATGGCAAAGTGATATTTCCAGCAGAGAGTATGAGTGTAGGACAGTAAATCTTTGACGAGGGCTGTTTGGTTGAATCTGGGAGAGTGGCCTTTGGATAGGACAGAGGTTTCGGATTGGGAGAGAGGTTTGGAGGAAAGGTTAACTACTGAATTAGGGTGTTGTGGTTCCAAATTGTGTTGATTCGAATTTTGGGGTTTTGGGGGGAGTGGAGCAGGAAGTGGGAGATTGTGTAGATGGGAGAGACTGGGTCCGTGTGCAATGAGAGGAGGTTGAGGTTTGCTGGAAAGGTTGTGAAGGGAGAGTGAGTTGCCTCTCCGGAGGTGGGAAACCAGGAGATTGGATAGTTTTTGGAGGTGGAGGGTGGCATGCTGTTCTAATTTGCGGTTGGCCTGTAGGAGGATGCTCTGAACAGCCGGTGTGGATGTGGGAGAGGAAAGATTGAGGACTTTGATAGGAGTTGACGGGTGTGTTCATTAGCTGAGTTGATGTGTAAGTGAAGGATTAGGTGGGTGAGGGCAATGGATTGTTCAGTTTGGAACTGGTATAAGGACTGATGGAAAGAACGGTTACAGCCAGAGATGGGAACTTTAAGTGTGAGGCCTTTGGGGGTAATGCCAAATGTCAGACAGGCCTGGGAAAATAAAATATGGGAGCGTAATCTGGCTAGGGCGAAGGCATATTTGCGGAGGGAATGTAAATAAAACTTAATGGGGTCGCTGTGGGGATCAAAGGCAGAGCCACGTGTGAAAGCACCCACGTGATTTACCAACTGACCTGCGTACACTGTGATGCTTTCTATGTGGGAATGACCAGCAACAAACTGTCCATTCGCATGAATGGACACAGGCAGACAGGGTTTGTTGGTGATGAGGATCACCCTGTGCCTAAACATACCTTGGTGCACGGCCAGCACATCTTGGCACAGTGTTACACCGTCCGGGTTATCTGGATACTTCCCTCTAACACCAACCTGTCAGAACTCCGGAGATGGGAACTTGCCCTTCAGTATATCCTCTCTTCTCGTTACCCGCCAGGCCTCAACCTCCGCTAATTTCAAGTTGCCGCCGCTCATACCTCACCTGTCATTCAATAACATCTTTGCCTATGTACTTACGCCTCGACTGACATCTCTGCCCAAACTCTTTGCCTTTACAAATGTAATGGTTTGCAGGTGTTGATCTACGTAGGCAGAGATACGTTCTGTGGGGGCTTGGTAACCAGCTACAATGGGACGGCCGGGATGATTGGGTTTGTGAATTTTAGGTAGAAGGTAGGGGTGCAGGGTGTTGGTGGGGTCAGGAGGTTGATGGGAGTCAGGTGAAAGGTTTTGTAGGGGGCCTAAGGTTCTGAGGATTCCTTGAAGCTCTGCCTGGACATCAGGAATGGGATTACCTTGGCAAACTTTATATGTAGTGTTGTCTGAAAGTGTCCACATTTTACATCCTCTCTACTTCGAGCAAAATCAGTTATTTTGCTGCCCAAATAGCAAACCTCCTCTACTACTTTAAATGTCTCACTTCCTAATCTACTTCCCTTAGCATCACCTGATATAATTCGCCTACATTCTATTATTCTCGTTTTGCTTTTGTTAATGTTCATCTTATATCGTCCTTTCAAGACACAGTCCATTTTGTTCAATTGCTCTTCCAAGTCCTTTGCAGTCTCTCACAGAATTACAATGTCACTGGCAAACCTCACAGTTTTTATTTCTTCACCATGGATTTTAATTCCAACTCCAAATTTTTCTTTTGTTTCCTTTACTGCTTGCTCAATATATAGATTGAATAACATTGAGGATAGGCTACAATACAGTCTCACTCCCTTCCCAACCACTGCTTCCCTTTCATGCCCCCTCCACTCTTACGACTGCACTCTGGTTTCTGTACAAATTGTAAACAGCCTTTTGCTCCCTGTATTTTACCCCTGCCATCTTCAGAATTTGAAAGAGAGTATTCCAGTCAACATTATCAAAAGCTTTCTCTAAGTCTCCAAATGCCAGAAATGTAGGTTTGCCTTTTGTTAATCTATCTTCTAAGATAAGTCATAGAATCAGTACTGACTCACGTGTTCCAACATTTCTACGGAATCCAAACGGATCTTCCCCGAGGTCGGCTCCAACCAGTTCTTCCATTCGTCTGTAAAGAATTCATGTTAATATTTTGGAGCTGTGACTTTTTAAACTGATAGTTCTGTGATTTTCACACCTGTCAACGCCTGCTTTCTTGGTCTTGGAATTATTACATTCTTCCTGAAGTCTGAGGGTATTTTGCCTGTCTCAAACTTCTTGCTCACCAGATGGTAGATTTTTGTCATGGCTGCCTCTCCCAAGGCTATCAGTAGTTCTAATGGAATGTTATCTATTCCTGGGGCCTTGTTTCGACTTAGGTCTTTCAGTGCTCTATCAAATTCTTCACGCAGTACTGTACCTCCCATTTCATTTTCATGTCCTCTTCCATTTCCATAATATTGCCTTCAAGTTCATCGCCCTTGTATAGACCCTCTATATATTCATTCCAACTTTCCATACAAGCGGTCCTTTTTTCTCCAAAGTCTCTTTAATTTTCCTGTAGGCAGTATCTACCTTAACCCTTGTGATATATGCCTCTACATCCTTACATTTGTCCTCTCGCCATCTCTGCTTAGCCATTTTGCACTTCCTGTCAATCTCCTTTTTGAGACATTTGTATTCTTTTTCACCTGCTTCATTTACTGCATTTTTATATTTTGTCCTTTCATCAATTAAATTCAATATTTCTTCCATTACCCAAGGATTTCTTCTAGCCCTCTTATTTTTACCTACTTGATCTCTTCTGTTATCCAAGGATTTCTACCAGCCCTCTTCTTTTTACCTGCTTGATCCTCTCCTGTCTTCATTATTTTGTCTCTTAAAGCTACCCATTCTTCTTCTTCTGCATTTCTTTCCCCCATTCTTGTCAATTGTTCCTTGGTGCTCTCTCTGAAACTCTTTATAAATTCTGGTTCTTTCAGTTCATCCAGGTACAATCTTCTTAAATTCCCACCTTTTTGCAGTTTCTTCAGTTTTAATCTACAGTTCGTAACCAACAGATTGTGATCAGTGTCCCCATCTTACCATTATATAACCTATCTGACAGCTTCCCCTTTCAGTCCTTACCCCCAGTCCACATTCACCTACTACTTTTCCTTCTTTTCCTTTTCCTACTATTGAATTCCAGTCGCTCACGACTATTAAATTTTCGTCTCCCTTCACTATCTACATAATTTCTTTTATCTCATTACACATTTCTTCAATTTCTTCATCATCTACAGAGCTAGTTGGCAGATATACTTGCACTACTGTGGTAAGGGTGGGCTTCGTGTCTATCTCAACTACAATAATGTGTTCACTATGCTGTTTGTAGTAGCTTACCAGTGCTATTATTTTTTTTTTTCATTATTAAAGCTACTCCTGCATTATCCCTATTTGATTTTGCATTTACAACCCTGTATTCACCTGACCAGAAGTCCTGTTCCTCATGCCATCGAACTTCACTAATTCCCACTATATTTAACTTTAATCTATACATTTCCCTTTTTAAATTTTCTAATCGACCTGCCCGATCAAGGGATCTGACATTCCACATTCTGATCCGCAGAATGTCAGTTTTGTTTTTCCTGATAACGATGTCCTCCTGTGTAGTCCCTGTCCGGAGCTCTGAATGGAGGAATATTTTAACTCCGGAATATTTTACCCAAGAAGATGCCATCATCATTTAACCATACAGTAAAGCTGCATGCCCATGGGAAAAATTACAGCTGTAGTTTCCCCTTGCTTTCAGCTGTTCGCAGTACCAGCACAGCAACGCCGTTTTGGTTATGTTACAATGGAAGATCAGTCAATCACCCAGACTGTTGCCCCTGCAATTTCTGAAAAGGCTGCTGCCCCTCTTTAGGAACCACACATTTATCTGGCCTCTCAACAGATACCCCTCCGTTGTATTGGCACCTACAGTACAGCTATCTGTATCGCTGAGGCACGGAAGCCTCCCCACCAACAGGCAAGGTCCATGGTTCATGAGAGGCATAAGTGTGAGTAGCAGTTTAAGGTTCTCATATGTCTGCTCCAGATTAACTGCATGAGCAATTGATACAGAAAGTAATTTGTTCCCACTGTGGAAAAGTACTGCTTTCGTACTAGCTTTGCTGGGATCTATGAACAAGTGTCACTCATGTACAATGAAATCATGGCCAAGAGACTCCATATCAGACATGATAGCACCAAATGCGCGCGCGCGCCCACACACACACACACACACACACACACACACACTCTCTCTCTCTCTCTCTCTCTCTCTCTCTCTCTCTCTCTCTCTCTCTCTCTCTTCAGTTGCGGTTACATTCTCGGGAGGCACAGATATCGGCAATTATTCACTGTGACATATAGTTCTCATAGCAAATGGTAAATTAGGATTACTGTATTTACAAGTAGATAAGACACACTTTGTTACCTTCAAAAATACGTCCAAAATGCTTATTCCACGCCAGTAACAAACTGAGGCAAGTACACATGAAGTTCCTTTTTTTTTATATAAATGTTTTATGTTTCAGCTTGAAGCAATTCATTGTAAACTTGCTTGCAGATTTTGAACATTCCAGTAGCATAGAGTTCAGGCATGCACCAAAGATTTTATCTTGTCTGTTCAAGCTTCAGGTATTGTTCTCTTTAGTGCAGAATTCCAGTTGTGTCATACCTATATTGTGGTTTTATTGGCAAACTATGACTGAAAAATGGATTGCTATACTATTGCATTTAAACCTCAAGTGATTGCACATGCTAAAGAGCATGGAAACAAGGCTGCAGAAAGGCATTCCCACATCCAATTTGAAAAAAAGTAAGAACTTGTTGGAATCTGGAAGATTTTAAAGAAAGCATCTCACAGCACACATAATCTGAGACGTGGAACTGTTGAAAGACCAATTCTTGAAACAGAACTCAATACGTGGAGTTTAGATAACAGGCAACTGGTAATTTCAGTTTCTATGGAATCGATAGCAATATCCACTAACAAACGGATCGCCAATTTTCCTGGATCAACATCATCGTGTTCAAGATTTACGAAGAAGTACTGGCTTTGGATGCAAACCAAGAGTAAAATATCACAGAAGATGCCAGTCAAGTACAAATAACAAATTGTCGAATTTCATTGATTTGTCAGTAACATAAACTGGAAATATGGAGGAGATTTCACTAACCTCTAATGTGTCTTTTAACAGAACTGTAGATTCCAATGGCACAGAAAGTATTACTGCTAAAACAACTACAGGGCACGAAAACACACATAACACCATCATTTTAAACTGCTGTGCTGCTGGGACAAAGCTGCCATCACTTTTGACTTGTGACAAAAAGACACTTCCTAAGAAACAACTGACAAAAGGAGTATTTGTGCATGTACATGATAGAGCAGTGTATATATGCGGACGAGGAAAAAAATTTCCCCGATTTTCTCCTGGATTTCCCTGCTAAAAATATGCTTTCTCCCGGTTGAAAATACACCTTTTCCATATTAACTGAGAGTATACTTTTTCTTGGAACTGTAAAACTTATCAATCCTTCGAAATGGTTATCGTTTTATTCACTGGCATAGAAATTCCTGACATTTTAGAAAATAAAACTCAAGGAAAAACAACAAGTTTTGGAAAATGCCTGACATGCGGCAACATGTGCACTGCATATTTTCGTATTACAAAAGTATAAATTCAAATTCCACCAAACACCACGTTACTTTCCGAAGCATTGAAATTACGATTTCGATGCGCTTTTGTAAGCCACCCCTAGCTCATGTCACGTGATCTTGCCAGCTAATGACAGCAGATATTCAGAGCATAGGACATGTGATGAAGTCGGCCAATAGCAACATCATTGTTAAGTAGTACGAACACACAAATAGAAAAAGTTAATGGTTTAAATAAATATACATAATGTTGCTACAAGAAAAGAAAAGCTTCCACATATAATATTGGTCTCTAAGGTTAACAAGCTGCAAGAGAAGCTAACTTTCGCATATAATGCTGATCTTTTTTGCGCATATTACACATTAAGATACATCACACAAATGTGCCAGTAAAATTTTTAACAACGACATAAATACCTAATCTTCTGGGTTCAAAATTATTCTAAATGGTTGTCTTCAAAGAGTTGATTTTTAAATGAGAGTCAAATGCTCTGTGATTTTAACAAATTCATCATACATTCTCTCACCTTGCGTAAAAAGGAAATTTACTTTGAAAGTAATGATTTTTCAAACAACCATTCACAATATTTTCCGTCGACAAGTTAGAAATAGGTTCATTTCAGCAGCTGCCAGAGAGCGCCAGATAACAGGCATCATCGTGCTTGCACAGCTACGATGCTACAGGAAGCTCTTACATTCATACGTGTACAACATTAAAAGATCTTACATTATGTCATAAAAGAAACAAGACATGAAGGATACTTCAAGAGCACCAGAATTTCGTGAACCATACTAAAATGCATAATTCAGCTTAAAGTACACATTTGTATGTCCAGATTTGAATGTAAATTTTCTTGGAGTACCAGTACTGTACGAGTATTATCTCATGTTTGGTTCTTTATTATGGCATAATATTTCAGAAGATGGAAACATGCACTTGAAATGCAGCGAACACATGAACCTAGCCAATAGTGTGGAATAAACATTTCATTTCCAATAACTGCCTCAGCAGCGAAGATTAACAAAAGCCGACTTTCTTTAGTAAACCAACAAAAATAACTTCACTGTTCTGCAAGGTGAGTAATGCTCGACTGTCAGAAAGTTGGAAATAAAATCTGAAACTAATAACATATTTTAGTCTTCCATAATTATGTGAATGTATTTTAATTCACTTGATAGCTCCCGGTCACAGAAATCTGTTTTGTTTTCATTTGCCATAAGAGAAATAAGAGGGAACAGCGAAACCATTAAATGTAAACATGGGTCACGTGGAGACTACCCACCTCCCCACTACAAATCAGACTGTTCTGTGCATCAGCCCTGGATCTATGATATTTCCAAACCAGGGCAACACTAGATAGTGGCACCCCTTCTCCCTCGAGCCTTTGAGGTAGGACACCAAAAATTTTACAAAAATCGACTTTTCAAAAATATGTTCATTTTGTAGCGCACATTTTTCTGAAGAGTCTGATACATGACACAAATGTGTTCAAGGAAATGTAAGACATGTTATTTGGTCGTAAGTATGCCAAAGTGCCACGCCACTTTGCACAGCATTCTTCTATCGCATGTCACTGTATTTCGCTCTGTGGAATTCAAATATTCTGTAATGGATGCCATCAAACTATATTCAGGACAGTGCAAATTAAAGTGTTCTATGGTGCCTCTCCTGCTCCCAGTCGGCCAGTTTGACATACTGCCCCTCTTAAAAAAATAAACTCGTAATTAATACTGGATGGGACTATTTGTAACCGGGAGAACAAGAACCCATGTAACGCACACCAAATGAACGAGACTGTTTTGGCACAAATGGTCATTTTTATAACACGACAGAATATAATTCACGAAGTACCAATGTCAAATGGCTATTAGGCCTACTACAAGAAAAGAGTATTGTGTTAGGAAATAGTTTCACATTTCATTCATACACTCTAGCTTTTGAAACATTTTTATATAAATTTGGAATCATCATATTCTTCCACAATTTGTGTGATGTCTCCGTTTCTTCTCCATCCTCGTTCTAACAAACAATCTTGTCATCACTAAGTCTGTAACTATTCCTGCCAGTGTCAACTTATTCTCCGGTAAACTTCACTAACCCTACCACAATCAAAAAATGTTCAAATGTGTGTGAATTCTTAAGGGACTAAACTGCTGAGGTCATTGGTCCCTAGACATACACACTGCTTAAACTAACTTATACAAAGAACAACACACACACCCATGCCCAAGGGAGGATCGAATCTCTGGCGGGAGGGGCCGCGCAGTCTGTGACATGGCACTTATCAGAATCACCGGTTTAGTGGTTTAGTTATCCCGTATTTATTTTCTGGTTAGGCGTTTTTACATATTCATACAACACGTTTTCCGCGCTACTCCCAGAACAGAACTTTGGCGGCCGTTAGCCAGGACTGTACAACTGGCCCTTACTAGTGTACCAAACTGGCCAAAAATTTTCTGTCGAAACTTCATTATCTTGTTTATATCAAGAAGAAAATACGTAATCTTTCTTACCTGTTATTCCTGTTAGTGGTTTATTTCCACTCTAGCAGTCTGAATCCACAGATTTTGCAATTAATTATAACAATGCGATCATTCGCAAATCCAGACAACCACATAAACAGTGACTGGCATTCACCCATTTGGCTTTATTCCGCTCAGCTCACATAGCGCCGTCCCCTTTTGTCTGCAGTAAAGTTTATTTCTAGATGCAATGGGGATTCTTCTGGCAGAGACATCACGTATACTGTGCACGCATTCAAAAATCCATTTAGAATCTGTTCAAAAACCAACAGGGATGTGTTTCAAAACCATATGAATAATCAATAGACCAACGTGCTCTGGATGCTAGGCGCTTCGTGAAACAAGGCCTTTTTCCTCAAGAAAACGACTTTGGTGCCCTCTCCCCCCTCCGAAATTGACACCCAGGGCAGATACCCCAGTCTGCCCCCCCGCTAGATCTGGGCCCGTTGCGCATGCGTGAATCTGGCAGCTTAGGTGCACCAGTAAACTTTATCTGGGTAGCATCTGGCTGCTTGCTCCTATAGCTTGTACAGCTAACTGCCATGCTTCCATAGCCAGAAGTGGGAGAAGGTACTACTCATATGCTACTCAACTGTACAAGTGCATGAGCTCGCTCGCAACTGCTCAAACAAATCTAATGCAAGCAGTTGTCATGTCAAGCTCATCAGAGGCAATTTGTTGTTATTAAGCATTGCATAGTCTTCCTAAAGACTTTGACACTTCTTGCTGTTGGCAGACGATTGTGTTTTGTTGTTGTATATGGCACATTTCCCTTACAACTTAGGTTTTATTTTTATTATTTTTTTTAATTTTTTTATTTGTTTTTTTTTTCTCTTCTCTCATTCATGTTTTATTGCTGCAGTACTATTCTGCAGTAGTGAGATACAGTAATATCCTTTGTCTGAGTATTTGTTCTTACCAGTCAAAGCTACAAAAATTTAACTGAAACTAAAACAATGAAAAATTCCCAGAACTCTAAAAAATTCCTGGGTTTTTCCTGGTTTTCTCCCAGATGAAAAAATTCCCAGGTTTTTCCCAAACCTCCCAGTTGTCCCAGGTTGTATAGGCCCTGTAGAGGCTGGAAGGATGGAGGAGGTATAAGTTGCATATAGATAAAATTTGATCTAGATGATCTGGAGGCCTTCTTTCTGAAGCCTACCCTTTTAGTATGGGATCAGTTTCGTTCCCACAGAACAGAAGACATTAAAAAGAGACTGAATGAATTGAATACTCTCAGTTAGCTTTAATTCCAGAAGGACTAACTGGTTTGCCTCAACCATTAGATTTATGTATCAACAGACCACTTAAGGGACTTATGAACGAGGATTGGAACAGATGGGTGCAATCTACGGATTTTGAAATAGCATTGACAGGTAGTAGGAAGAGACCTACGTTTCTCAAGTTTGTGAGTGGGTCAAAGCTTCATGGGACTCTATAAAAACTGAAAAACTGATCAAGTTATTTAAGAACTGTAGAATCAGTAATGCACTGATTCAGATTCTCATATGGTGGCTCCAAGTGTTTTTTCCTTCCGCTCTGAGGATAAATTTTGCGGATTTGAGGTTGATAATTAAAGATAGAGCACATTTTCCTAATTAAATTGCCTAAATATTTGATGACTGTGGACATACAAAGTCTTTTAAGTGGGGAGCATCTTTTCCGCTGGAGCGTCTTATACGCCAGAAAATATGGTATTACATAGTTTTCTTTATTTTCAAGGTGATATCATATTGTCAGACAAAATGAACAGTTTGTTAAGGGGTCTACTGAGCCCAAAAAATCATGGGAACAGCAAAGGACATTTGACATGATCCTTCCAAAAAGTCTGTCAGAAAAGGAAGTACATGAAGAACAGCATCGGTGGGCAGCCCAACTGTTGGTCTGTTGGACACATTTACACCTGAGGTAAAGTTTGCAGCACTCCTTTACAAGAGTATTAAGTTTCTATTTTTAAGACTTCAGAGTTAACTCTCCATAGATACAACAAATACAATTAGTGAGGCATTTCTTATTTTGAATTAACACAAAGCATAAACCTTTGCTAACTTTGAGCAACAAGCAGTCACTTACTACAACTGTCAAAACTTCCAATGTTGAGATGCAAGTGGCAACAAACACAATGTGTCACAAGAAAACTCAGCCCAATAGCCAAAACTGATTTCATTTTTAAATTCAGCACTTACGATTTAGAAAGAAAATGGGTGACATGCTTTGCTAACTTAAATGTTGTTGAACAGTGTCATTTATTATTCAAGTGATGTTTGGGACTTTGATTAACAACATGGCCTGATTATACACATAGCTGTCACCTCATATAATAAAAGAGAACGATTTTTTTTTTAATACACATTATTTACTTCAACATTATTTTAGTTTCAAGTTCCATTCACAAATCTACATGTACCTCTATGTCTACATGCATACACCGCAACCACCGTATAGTGCTTGGCAGAGGTTACCCTGAATCACTACTAGTCATTTCTTTCCTTGTTCCACTATCTACATGTACCTTTATATCTACATGCATACTCCGCAGCCACCATATGGTGCTTGGCAGAGGTTACCCAGAATCACTACTAGTCGTTTCTTTCCTTGTTCCACTCAAAAATAGAGTGAGGGAACAACCACTGTCTATATGCCTCCATATGAACCCCAATTTCTTGTATCTTGTCTTCATGTTTCTTACTCAAAATGTATCTTGGTGGCAGTAGAAAAGTTCTGCAGTCAGCTTTAAATGTCAGTTCTCTAAATTTTCTCAATAGCATTCCTCGAGGAAAAAAAAGAGTCACCTTCCCTCCACGTATTCCCATTTAAGTTTCCAAAGCATATCCAGAATAGTAACATATCGCTCAAACCTACTGGTAACAAATCTAGCTGCCCGCCGTTGAACTGCTTCGATGGCTTCCTTTAATCTAATCTGGCGTGGATCCCAAACACTCGAGCAGTAGTCAAGAATACGTCAACCACACTTACCCAAAATTCTCCCATAAACCAAAATTGGCCATCTGCCTTCCCTACCACAATCCCCTCATGCTATTTCCATTTCATATCGCTTTGCAACATTATGCCCATATATCTAAATGTGGTGACTGTGCCAAGCAGCATACAAACACTACAGTTTTATTTTCCTGCTCATCTGCATTAACTTACATTTTTCTACATTTAGAGTAGTTGCCATTTACCAATTTAAATATGAAATTTTGTCTATGTCATCTTACAGCCTTCTATGGTCACTCAGCTTCAACACCTTCTCGCACACCAAAGTAATATCAACAAACAACCACAGATTGCTGCCCACATCATTTATGCATGTGGATAATAATAGTGGTCTTATCACATGTTCCTGGGGCACACCGATATTACCCTTGTCTCTGATGAACCACCGCCATCGAAGACAATATACTGGGTTCCATTACCTAAAAAGTCTTTGAGGCACTCACATACCTGGGAACTTATTCCATATGCCCATACCTTCATTAATAGTCTGCAGTGGAGCATTGGGTCAAATGCTCTTCAGAAATCTAGAAATATGGAACCTCCCAGTTGCCCTTCATCCATAGTTCAGAAGGGCAAGCTAAGATTTGCATAAGCGATGCTTTCTAACACCACGGTGATTCGTGAACATAAGCTTTTTGGTTACAAAGGAAATTTATGATATTTGAGCCTGGAATAGTTTCAACCGATATTAAGAATATTGGTCTGGAATTTTTTTTTTTTCTGGGAGGGGGGGGGGGGGTTGTAATGCCCCAAAATTGAAAAGTTGTGTGAGTGTGGTATACGTACGTGGCATTACGTACGTAAGTCACCTCAACTTTTTATCAAAGTGTCAAATTCTGTAACTTACCAAACGAAAGCGTTGGTACGTTGATAGAAACAATAACAAACACAAACACACACACACAAATTTCAACTTTCGCAACCCACAGTTTCTTCATCGGGAAAGAGGGAAGGAGAGGGAAAGACAAAAGGATGTGGGTTTTAAGGGAGAGGGTAGGGAGTCATTCCAATCCCGAGAGCGGAAAGACTTACCCTGGGGAGAAAAAGGGACACACACACACACATATCCATCCCTCTTACCGATGAAGCAGTCGTTGGTTGCGAAAGCTAGAATTTTGTGTGTATGTTTGTGTGTCTATCGACCTGCCAGCGCTTTCGTTTGGTAAGTCACATCATCTTTGTTTTATATATATATATATATATATATATATATATATATATATATATATATATATATATATATTTAAAGGTCTTTAAATATGTCTGCTTGTGTCTGTATGTGTGGATGGATATGTGCGTGTGTGCGAGTGTATACCTGTCCTTTTTTCCCCCTAAGGTAAGTCTTTCCGCTCCCGGGATTGGAATGACTCCTTACCCTCTCCTTTAAAACCCACTTCCTTTCGTCTTCCCCTCTCCTTCCCTCTTTCCTGATGAGGCAACAATTTGTTGCGAAAGCTTGAATTTTGTGTGTATGTTTGTGTTTGTTTGTGTGTCTATCGACCTGCCAGCGTTTTTGTTCGGTAAGTCACCTCATCTTTGTATTTATATATAATTTTTCCCACGTGGAATGTTTCCTTCCATTATATATATATATATATATATATATATATATATATATATATATATATATATATATATATATATATATATATACGAGGGTTGTTAATTTTATTTGTATTTGCTTCTGAAAATGTTGTCAAAATTATGTGGTAGAAAGAGCATATGCAGCGGAGCCTGTCGCGGCCAGAGATGTCACACAACCGCAACGATAGCAGCAGTGTGGCGCGCGGCAAAGATATCGACTGATACGCAGCTGGCTGCTATTGAAGAGGAATGAAAGCATCTAATAATGAAAGTTGTGAAAACGAGACAATTAATGTGACATGTTTGTTTGTTCAAAAATTCTGGTTCTTGGTTTTGTCCCTTGTCTCAAGAGGAGTTACCATTGAGATCTTGTGTAGAGAGTTACATTTGAGACATCGGGGAGTTAGTCACCATTGAGGTCACGGGGTAACGTCAGTCAGTTTGTGACACTTGGGAAGTGTAAGCCTACTTGGAGTTGGCGCTCAAGAGATTTAATGTCGGATTTGGGCTTCTAAAATTATTAGTTGAACCCGTGATGGGGTTATGGCCTATATGGGAAGTTATATGTAATTATTGCACGAGGTGTATTGTTCACAATCGGTAGTGGGATGTGCAATGATATTTGGAGTTTGCTTTAAAAGAGTAATTCGTCGTGAGACATGCTAAGAGATTGGTTTTTCTCACATCTTCAAGTGATTAGTGATAGTGTAAAGTTTGGTGGAGCTAACCTTGGAGTTACTTGCAATCAGGCATTCCGTATCTCGTGCTTAGGGGAGGTTCTTTTCAGTCTTGATTGTGTGTATTTGGTATCGCCTTCACACGAAGACTTTGTGAGTGATTGGTTTAATAAGGATAAGCACAAAGGTACATTTGCCGTTGCCACTTCTGTAATAAGGATTTGCTAAAGCTTTGGCGTGAGTGTGCGACTGTATTGGTTGTAATTGTGGGGGAGTCCTATGGTAACAGAATCCCCAACTGAGAAAACTCTCAAATTAAAAGTGCGGCCTGTGATTGTAGTGTAATTATTGTGAGAATGGACGTCCTAGTTTGATTAATGTAAACGGGAGAACCAATCTGTGTCAGACACTTTGTTATGTGCGCGAATTGGTATAATAGTAATTTTCCACCCAACAAAACTGACAGAACCAAGACCTATTGAATGAGTGGAGCACGATAATTGTCTCTTTGAAATTGTGAGTGCTGAGTGTTTTAAATTTGGTACAGAGGGTACACATATGCCAACACCTGAAGAGGGAGAGATTTGCTTTGATTTGAGTGAATATTAATGATACTTTAAAGTGGCGGTGACGCTTAGGTTCTTTGTTTCTTTTTTTTACTAGCTTCCGCTTAGTGGGGAAGTAGTTCACCACCAGCACTCACGCCTGACGAACCTTTGTGGAGACACTGAAAATTAAGAAAATGGCTAAATAAAATGAAGCTCAGGCCCTGTGCATGATAAAGGAAAAATTGGTGTCTCATGTTATCATTTCTCCTCATATAACATAACTTGAAAATACGATAACAGAATCTTTGAATCTCAAAAAATAAAAAGGTTAAAGATAACGCAGTGAATCAAAACGGTTAAGTACAAGCAGGACAAGGAATATTAAAGTGAAAGATAAGACACACTGAGAGTTTGTTACAATAATTACGTAAAGTTTGGCTTAAAGTATATGAAAGAGGTTTTTGTCTGACTGTTTAAGTGATTAATGTATGTTGGCAGCAGTAGAATCATTTGATAGTCAGCTTCAAATGCTGGTTCTCTAAATTTTCTCAATAGTGTTCCTTGAAAAGAATGTCACCTCCCTTCCAGGGATTCCCGTCTGAGTTCCTGAAGCATCTCCATAACATTTACATTTTGTTCGAACCTCCTGGTAACGAATCTAGCAACCCGCCTACGAACTGCTACGATGTCCTCCTTCACTCCCACCTGGTACGGATCCCAAACACTCGAGCAGTATTCAAGAATAGGTTGCACAAGCCTCCTATACGCTGCCTTCTTTACAGATGAATCACTTTTTCCTAAAATTCTCCCAATAAACTTAAGTCGACCATTCGTCTTCCCTACCACAGTCTTCACATGCTCTTTCCATTTCACACTGCTCTGCAACATTACACCCAAACATTTAAATGATGTGACTGTGTCAAGCAGTACACTACTAATGCTGTATCTGAACATTACAGGTTTGTTTTTCCTACTCATCCACATTAACTCACATTTTCCCACATTTAGAGCTAGCTGCCATTCATCCCACCAACTAGAAATTTTGTATAAGTTTTCTCGTACCGTCCTACAGTCATTCAACTTCAACAACTTACCATACACCACAGCAACATCAGGAAACAACTGCAGACTGCTGCCCACACCGTTCGCCAAATCCTTTATGTGTATAGAGAACAACACTGGTGCTATCACACTTCCCTTCTTATCTTTCAGATAATCCCACTGCTGGAAGTCACACAGATTAAGATCAGGTGATCGGGATGGTCATTAGGGAAATGACAGCTGATAACTGTACCAGTTCCGAAACGCCCCACAGCAGCTGCTTCACTGGCTTTGTGATGTGTGAAGGAGTGCCATCTCACATAAAAATGATCTTATCTACACGTCACACTGTTGAAGGGATGGAATGACGTCGGTGCGCAAAAGACTCACGTAGCATTTACCAGTGATGTTACAGGTAACAAGACTCATAGGACTCATCTCCTTAAAAAACAATATGGTCCTACAATAAACGATGTCACCAACCCGTACCAGTCGCCTTTGCAAAATAAGTGATACCACACAGATTTTCTGTTGCAATTCTGCATATTGACGTGTTCTTGAAGATAGAAAAGTGCTTTGTCTGTCCACAGAATGTTTCATGCCTATTCAATGCCCATTTCCATGTGAGTAAGCATTCCAGAGCCAAGATTTATCTTGCCTGCAGGTCAGCAGGAATCAACTCCTGAACACTGGTGATCTTGAATGGATAGCAATGTAGGGTGTTTCATAGGATTTTATGCACCATGCTCACATGCATGTCCAATAATCTGTCAATTCCCTGTGCACTGCACATTTGCACACCACCACTCGACCCCTCCTGCAATGCTGTGGCTACATCTTTGACAGACATCGGATCAACTTCTTGCTCTTCAAAAGAAGCTGTGTTTTCGAATTCTGTAACCATTTTCTCCCAACCCTTAGCCCTCTGGATCCAGGGTCCCAGATTTGAGTCCCAGCCAGGTTGGGGATTTTCTCTGTCTGGGGACTGGGTTTTCCTCATCATTTTATCATCATTCATGAATGTGGCGAGATTGGACTGTGTAAGGATTGGGACGTTGTACGAGTGCTGAAACTGCACCGTTGAGTGACCCACAAACCAAACATCATCCAGATCCCTAGCAGACATGACAAACATTCACAGTTCTTTTAAAAGAGTTCTACTGCAGTGCATGATCCTTCATGGAAATAGTTATACTGGGCATTTTGGAAGCAAACTAAGGTCTGCTGGTGTGCATATTCTGATGCTTACAGCATCATCTTTTTGTCACATTTTCGTCGTCTTATGTCAAAAAAGCAATTATTATTAATGAGACATATTTAAAATCTCTAAATCAAGTATTCAAGACATTCTCCAGAATGTTTTGAAAAGGGGCAAGTCCGCACTCTAGAATTAAAACAACGATGCACGAACACCTACCGTGACTTGACTGAAATGTAAGGTGTGGACTGTTCTTCGCTGGAAAAAATCATCATGAATGACAAGACTTGGTGTTAACAATATGAACCTACCACAAAATGATGAAGTGCAAGATTCACATGACGGACATTCAGGCCAATGTGATGTGTGAGTTAAATAATATCCCAAAGAAGGAATTTTCTGTCAGTTTCAATTGGCTGCGTGAAAGTTTGTCCATTGTAATTAATTTTTCTCTATTTTTTTATACATCCAGTCTCAATACTTTTTGGACTGATGGGGTATTAAGGAACAGATCTGTATGTGTATGTTACTAAAAATGTACCCTAATTTTTAACAATCCACATAATTTTGTAGAGTTAGTATGATAGCTAGGCACATCACGCATATAATACAGCAAAACTTTGTTTTACTTCATAAGGTGTTTACGTGCTTCTGAGTTTACATTTAGTAATGCTATATAGCAGGTTGTACAGCTAAGATTTGAGTGGGATTTTGCTAATATTGATGTATTTTGCACATACTGAACTGAAGTTTATTACAAAGAGTAATTTTAAACACTTTTCCTTTTCTGTCAACTGATTTAAGGGAGATGTTTTTGTCTTTTATCATACGCTGAGAGAATAGACAAGTCATCCATTGTTTGTGATGAGAGTTGCGTCAATATACACCGCAGACTATCAGAACACATGGATTGAGTACAGTTGATCTTTTAGTGAAGACAGCATGAATGGTTAGTTTGATCTCATGACTTTCACAAGTTAGCATGTGAAACTCCCTCGCAGGTTGAAATTGCATGCCGTACTGCTTGTCAAACCTGAGACCTTCGCTTTCGTGTGCAAGCACTTTCTATGGGAGAGAGGAGAAAGGTACTAGCAGCAGTAGAACTTTGAGGGAGGGTAATGAGTTGAGCTTACATTGCTCAGTCAGTAAAAACCAGCCCATGGAAGATGAAGTTCCTAGGAGCGCACTGGTTTGGCAAACTGTTTTAATCTGGCAGAAAGTTTCAAATCAGTAATGCTAGCAGTATGCATGATGCCTTGGACATGAGAACAGTGACAGTGCAGGCATGGTTACTTTTATTGTTTTCTTTCATTATGTGGTGTCACGACTAACCATTTAATTCTGTTTATTATAGCCTCTGTCAAATATCTAACGATGAGCTAGTCCTGAACAGTTGCTTAGCAATAAATAATTCATATGCAGCTTAAACATGTTGTTTTAAAGACTTTTTTTATAAAGTTAGTTTTTAAGATAAAACGAACTCTGAAATAAATAGCAAATCAAGTATAATTTTATAAAGAGTGGCTTACGAAATTTTTATGGACAATAATAAGTGGTTCTTAGCCAATGCTTTGTCACTAAACTTTGAAAATGCACGCTATATGTAGTACTGAACTTTTAAGTGATTTCCTCATGCATGTGTTTAAAATCTGACTAGAAGCTGATAGGAGAGGCTGATGCTGTTAAATTCCCGGGATTACAACTTGATAATAAACTCAGGTGGAGGGAACACACTGAAAACTGTTGGTAAACAAATCTTTATTTGCAAAGTGGATGTTGTTAGGCAAATATGATACAAAAATATAAAAGCTAGCATAATTTGCTTACTTTTATTCCTTGATGTCATACTGTATCATTTTTGGGGAGTAACTAACCTAGCCAAGGTACACTTTTCAGAGCCCAAAATCATGTAATACCAATTAATTGCAGTGTGAAGTCAGGAATGTTCTGCACAAGACTGTTCAAAGAACTGGGGACACTGACTACAACCTCTTGACATCTTTATTCCTTCATGAAATTCGTTATAAATAATCTATCTTTTTCAAACCAGCACGAACACACACATCCCATAACTTGCCAGCATCCATAAAAAGACTCACTATAAACAAAGTTCAATTTAAAAGGAGCAGATACTTTTCTCAATAGAAACATTGATGCATGGGTTTTTAATAATATCACATAACGCGAATGTTACATAAAATAGGATTCAACATATCTTCAGTGCAGTAATGTGATGTAGGTTAGTAAGTGTTTTAAAATGTATAGTGTTCGATTAAACATGGCTACAGTATTCTAGGAATACATTTTGCAGTTCAGAGTATGTAGATTTACATGTGTGTGACAAGCAAAATATTGCCTATCAGATGAAAATACATTTTACATTTTGCACTTATTCCTAGGAACAGGAAAAAATACACATTGACAATAATATGAAGTTGGTGGCTTTTAATAAGTATAATGCAAAATCAGCAACTTTTATAAAATTTCATAAAATTTGTGAATATCCTTATTCCTGTACAAAAATACCATAAATCTGTGGGCAGTAGTTCACTAATATTGGTAACTGATAGTTACTGAATGTTGAAGTTGGAGTTCGACTTTTCTCCCCATAGATGAAGTTAGTGTATAAGCTTCCTATGATCATTAACTCATGTGTAAAGAGCTATGGCTCAAGATGTGATGTCAAACGAAAATGTCATACTGTGAACGAACTCTGTTCCCATAACATTTTTTGTCACCACTACATTTCCTGACATTTTGCACAACAAATTGTATAAATGAATAAGTGTTTTCAAGAGATCTTTCATGTGGTACAGCAATTAAACTGCATATTTTTGCAGTGCACAGGTATGAATATGATACCATAAATACAGCACTTCAGTTTTGCAAATGTATAAATAAACACAGCATCTACTTGATTTGCCGCTATCAGCCACTGTCAGCACACTATTTCTGATGTAATACAAATATCACAGTCATCACCACACTTTCCTGGCGGATCTGATGCTAACAAACTTCTCAGGTTTACCGTCGGATAACATTGTGCAAGAAGCAAAATATGTCATTGCAGCAACTGTTCGATATCTTCATTTGGTTGCAGGTCACTGCAACAAGACACTGCTGTATCTGTGACTACAGCAATCAGCAATCACCTGAAGATGTTGTAAGTTGCTTTAATGAAATATTGTGGGATTTGCACAATGTTATCTCATGGCAACATACAACCTAATAACCACCTTTCAACCTAACTTAGATCTTGGACTACACAACAGATCAAGCCGCTGCCACCATAAACTTCATTCACAAAATAGTAAAATTGTATTTAAATAAACATTCTCACTGTTCTAATTTAGTGTGAGAAGCACTTCCGCATGACGTCACACTTCCTGTATAGTAATTAGCTACAGATGCAAACTGAGCGAGTACCATGTTGATTTAGTGAAGTTTCAGTGCTCAGTGGCTTATGTATTTATACTTCCATACTACAAAAATGTGCAATTTAATTGATACACCACACTAAAAATCTCTCCAAAACCCCATCGTATTTGGTATGATTTGTTGCTGAAGAATGTTGGGAAATATGACATTGCCAGATAGAACTATTACCTCTCTTTTTTAGTTAAAACAGTTTAAAGATTACTGGGGCCAATAACTTGCAAGTGAACTTTCTTCTCATTAAAATAGAGGTTGAGCTGGTGATGTTTCCCTACAAGAGCAGGTTGGAGTTTTCACAAAAGTTTGTGACTCTTTGAGGAGGAGACCAAAACATTGTGCAAGAATGAGTGTTAACCACATCAAGAAACTTCAGTAGTCTGGTTATTGTAGAATAGCATAGCCCATACATCAACAAGTATTTGTTTCCCGACTCATGGTTGTAGGACTTTTTTTTCTAGTTTTGAGCAGTAATATCTCTAGTAAGAACATGGATTACTTTTTCTGCAATCACTTTGTTTATATCAAAACTATTACATGCAGCATAAAAAAAATTCGATGCTGCCATCTGGAAAGTAGCTTCCGAATTTTACACTGGAATACATGTAGCTGCACAGTTTGTGAATAGTAACAAAAGAAAATACAGCTGGGGTAAATTAGCTTCATTGTACGCAGAGCTCTTCAGTTGCATAACATGAAGTTAATGTGATAATCCCCACCAAAATTCAGTTCAGTACTTAATATTCAATAAGGTCAGGAATGTGTAAACTGTATTTCACCAACTTACTGCAATCATTACACAAATATAGTTATTTTTAAATAGATCACAAAAAATTCTTCCAATACCAGAAATTTAGATCAACGACAAAATATTACAAACCTACCTCAGCAGGGTTAGAATGCCACAACTGTAGCTCCTTGTGACTGAACTCCAGTGCCTTGTCATATTCTTTTTTATCTTTATATGTCTGTGATAAAGACACATAAATTGCTGCAATACTTGCTTCTGTATCTCCTATTGCTTCAGCACACTGGAAAACACAAATTAAAACAAAAAACAAGGTAAATTCATCATAGAATGAGCATGAAAATATTACAATGATAAGAAAATATACTATTAGCAAGCGCATGTGCACACACACGAGCATAAATGTGTACGCGCGCGCGCACGCACGCACGCACGCACGCACGCACACACACACACACACACAAAGTAGTATAATGTGAGAGTGGTGTATGTTAGGATCTCCAGGCCAGTTTTTTAATTTAGTGTGGCATGAGATCTTCAGAAGCCACAATGAAGATAATTAACAATATCTACACACTGCCGAATCATTACATATTCCTGACATACACCTAATTTATTTATTTATTTCTAATAAATGCAGGGAGTTTATACTTACTGTACTGTCTTCCATAATTTTATTATTGAAAAAGAATAAGGTTTTGAATGTTTTTTATTACAACACGTCACCTGTGTCTCGGTTATTTTAAGTACAAAGAAAAGACAACCATCTTTATTTCCATTATATATACGAAAATTAAATTCATAATCTATGATACATTTATGTCATGAAAGTAAGACAACATTCAGACACACTCAACCATCACTCGATGTCTAGGTGAAATTTAGTAGAAAAATGGTATTCAATCAGTTATATTTAAAGTAGCTTAGGCTATATACATATAATAGAGGGAAACATTTCACGCGGGAAAAATATATTTAAAAACAAAGATGATGTGACTTACCATACGAAAGCGCTGGCAGGCCGATAGAAACACAAACACATACATACACACAAAATTCTAGCTTTCGCAACCAACGGTTGCCTCATCAGGAAAGAGGGAAGGAGAGGGAAAGACGAAAGGATTTGGGTTTTAAGGGAGAGGGTAAGGAGTCATTCCAATCCCGGGAGCGGAAAGACTTACCTTAGGGGGAAAAAAGGACGGGTATACACTCGCACACACACACACATATCCACCCACACATATACAGACACAAGCAGACACATACAGAGGCAAAAACTAATAACATATTTTAGCCTTCTATAATTATGTGAATGTATTTTAACTCACTTGATAACTCCCACTCACAGAAATCCGTTTTGTTTTTATTTGACGTGAGAGCAATAAACGAAAAGGAAACAGCAAAATCACTAAACGTAAACACGGGTCACGTGAGACTACCCACCTCCCCATTACAACTTAAGGCTGCTCTGTAGATCTGCCCCAGATCTATGATATTTCTGAACCGGAGCAATACTAGAGACTGGCACCCCTCAGGCGTTTGAGGTAGGACACCATAAATTTAAAAAATCGACTTTTTGAAAATGTCTATTTTGAAGTGCACATCTTTCTGAAGAGTCTGATACATAAAACATGTGTGTTTGAGGAAATGTAAGACATATTATTTGGTCTTAAACGTGCCAAAGTGGAGCGCCACACCTCTTCACACAGCATTCTTCTATCACACATCACTGTATTTCACTCTGTGGAACTCAAGCGTGTACCATTTTGTAGTGGGTGCCATCAAACTATATTCAGAACAGTGGAAATTAAAATGTCCTGTGGTGCCACTCCTGCTCCCAGTCGGCCGGTTTGACAACCTGCCCCTGTTTTAAAAACTCACAATACGTACGGGATGGGATTATTTGACATAAAATTAAATATAGGATACATAAAACCAGTAAAGACAATAGTAAAGCAAGACATTACACATTTCTTCAATCCTTAAGTCCTTGCACTTCTGTTCTCTCTAACATTAGTGCAGCTTTACATGGCGTGCTTTCCTTTTGGGAAAGAATCTATTAGCTCATCAAAGTTCGTCAAATGTTTTGCTACACGAAAAAACCAAATGACATTGCCTAATACTGAAAAAGCTATTAATATGAATAGTACCCCAAGACTGGCATGGTTTCTCGAGCTGATTACGTGTATTTTGTCACTGTCTGCTAGATAACATGAAATAGGTCTGCCTAATATTGCAGCAATTGTAACACACACTAAATAAACAACACTGTTTTGCCACAAATGGTCATTTTTATAACACGGCAGAATATAATCACGAAGTAGCAATATCAAATGCTTATTAGGCCAACTATAAGCAAAAAGTTTCATGTTAGGAAATAGTTACACATTTCATTCATACACTCTAGCTTCTGAAGCATGGGATCGAAAAGTAGTAGTTCGAAATATTTATATAAATTTGGAATTGTCATATTCTTCCATAATTTGTGTGATGTCCCCATTTCTTCTCCTTCCTTGTTCTAACAAACTATCTTGTCATCACTAATTCTGTAACTATTCCTGTCAGGGTTAAAACTTATTCTCTGGTTAACTTGACTAACCCTGCAACAATCACCGTTTCAGTTATCCCGCATGTATTCTCCAGTTAGGCGTTATTACGTGTTCGTACATTGCGTTTTCCGCACTACTCCCAGAAGAGAACTTTAGCGGCTGCTGGTCAGGGACTTTACAACTGGCCCTTACCAGTGTAGCGTTCTGGCAAAAAATTTTCTGCCAATATTTCATTTTCTTGGATACACCGAGAATATAATACGTAATCTTTCTTACCTGTTATTCAATGAGGTTGCGTTACAAAATCATGTAAATAATCGACAGACCAACGTGCGCTGGATATTAGGTGCTTTGTGAAACAGTCCTTCACCCCCTCCCAGAATTGCCACCAGGGGCTGATACCCCAATTTGCCCCCGCCCCCTATATCCAGGCCTGTTGCGCATGCGTGATTCTGACAGGTTAGGCACGCAAGTAAACTTTTTTCCGGGTAGCATCTGGCTGCTTGCTGCTATTGCATGTACAGCTAACTGCTACACTTTTGTATCCAGAAGCGGGAGAAGGTACTACTCACACGCGGCTCAACTGCACATGCGCATGAGCTCGTTCGCAATTGCTCATATGAATCTAAAGCAAGCAGTTGTGACGTTAGGGTTTAGATTACCTCTCGTCGTGCCCTGAAATGAGAAATGTCCTGCCCACTATCCTTCCCACCCCTCCTACCGTGCTATTGAGCCGTCCACCGAACCCATACAATATACTCGGCCATCCTTACACAACCCCTGCTCCGAATCCCTTACCTCATGGCTCATACCCCTGTAATAGACCTAGATGCAAGACCTGTCCCGTACATCCTCCTACCACCGCCTACTCTAGTCCGGTCACTAACATCACCTATCCCGTTAAAGACAGGGTTACCTGTGAAACCAGTCATGTGATTTACTAGCTAAGCTGCAATCTCTGTGCTGCATTCTATGTAGGCATGACAACCAATGAGCTGTCTGTCCGCATGAACGGCCACCGACAAACTGTGGTCAAAAAACAAGTGGACCACCCTCTTGCTGAACACGCTGCCAAACAAGATATCCCTCATCTCAATGACTGCTTCACAGCCTGTGCCATATGGATCCTTCCCACTAACATCAGCTGTTCTGAATTGCGCAGGTGGGAACTTTCCCTGCAATACATCCTACGTTCCCATAACCCTCCTGGCCTCAACCTTCGTTAGTCTCTGTCGTCACCTATCCAGCCTCCTCCCTGTTCCCATTCCAGCACTACACAGCCGTCATTTCACTGCCACACCCAGTCTTTTGATTTCTTTTCATTTCTTTTATTTCTCTCCTTTCCGCTACATATCCCCCCCCCCCCCACCCCACCTTTTCTTCTACCCTCTATCTAAACTGCAACACTTCACTCTCAGCCACTCCTACCGTACTATCCCTCCCCCTCCCCGCCACAGCCTCCTCCTTACCCCCAACCAGTCGCCAATCCCATCATGCACTGGTGCTGCTGTTCGCCAGCTCTCTGAGACTGCAGGTGTGTGTGCAAGTTGTGTTTACATGTGTGTGTGTGTGTGTGTGTGTGTGTGTGTGTGTGTGTGTGTGTGTGTGTGTTTCTACTGCTGACAAAGGCCTTAATGGCCAAAAGCTTTGACTGTGTGAATCTTTTTATTGTGCCTATCGTGACTCAGCATCTCCGCTATATGGTGAGGAGCAACTTTCCTTCTCTCGTATTGGAACTACACGCAAGTTAAACAAATAGCAGTACAAGATGGCCTTAACACCCACATCACACAGAAACTAAACTATAAGATATGCAAAAACAAAGGGAACGAACCTGACCCTCTACCAAAAAACACACAAAGGAGGGAGGGAGGAGGGATTTTGTAAACAAAGTTTCAATGAGGTACCAGAAGAAGCATGAACACAAGTGAACACAACAAGTACCAGCACAACCAGTAACATAAATATTGTCTTTTGTGAAGTTCAAAATTTTAACTTGAAAGTATGGTTTGGTAAAATCAAACAGTGGAAAATCCAGGACGGAATGTAACAATTTTATGAAAAGGATAGTTGCAACTTACCGTATAGGGCAGTAGCTGACTCGCAGATAGGCACAACAAAAAGATTGTCAGAAAGTGAGATTTTGGCCAACAAGCCCTTTGTCAAAAACACACACACACACACACACAAACGCAACTCACACACACATGACCAGTCTCTGGCTGCTTAGCCCAAACTGCAAATAGCAGTGCATGATGGGAGAGACAACCAGGTGGTTGGGTTAAGGATGGCCAGGGCAGGGAGGGGGAGGGATAGCGCTGTAGAAGTGTGGGACAGTAAAATGCTGCTTTTGGGAGCATACAGGGCAACTAAATGCAGTCAGGACGTTACACAGAGGAAGTAGTGGCAAAGGAGAGAAGTAAAATGACTGAGGGTGTGTTGGTGGATAAAAGGGCTGTGTAGTGCTGGAATGGGAACAGGGAAGGGACTCGATGTGTAAGGACATTGACTAATGAAGGTTGTGGCCAGGAGAGGTTATGGAAACATAGGATATATAACAGGGCGAGTTACCACCTCCGCAATTCAGAAAAGTTTGTGGTGCAGGTAATAGGCTGAAAGTGTTGGTCTACGAGAGCAGAGAATCTCTAAGTGTGGCATAGTAAAGGGCCACAATGAGGCATCCTACATGGTTGGGTTTACGGACTTTAGGAGGCATGCAGAAGGTAGGAGAGCAAGGAATGGTAGTGGTTAGGCGAGAGATGCACTGTGGAGGGAAAGGGTTCTGGGATGGGCCAAAAGATTTCAGGAGAATGGAGATCCTGCTGGTTTTCTGGAACGGGGTTACTGTGGCAGGGTTTGTAGGTGGATGAACCTGACAGCTGATGGAGTCCTTCTGCCAGGCAATTCTTGCAGTTCAAAACAACAATGATGCTTTGTCAGCAGGTAGGATTATAAGGTCAGGATCAGTTTTTAGGTGGTGGATTGCAGTTCTTTTTGTGGATGTATGGTTAGCTTGCATGCTGAGGGATCTGGAGAAAGTGAAGCAAGGTTCGAGGTTAAAAAATTGTGGAAGGTAACAAGGGACGATTTCGGGTCAGCAGAGGTGGATCATGGCTGGATGGAAGAATGAACTGAGTCAGTCCTGCATGACTGAATTTGGGAGTGGGGTAAAAGGTGAGGCCTTTGGCAAGGACTGATACTTGTGCAGGGATAAGGCTTTTGGAGGAAAGTTTCATGATTGAGTTTTGGGCCTGTTTAGGTACTGAATTCTGTATGTGATCAACAAGCTTAGCTGCAACCACTATGCTGCATTCTACTTAGGTATGACAACCAACAAGCTGTCTGTCCACATGAATGGCCACTGACAGACTGTGGCCAAGAAACAGCTGGACCACTCTGTTGTTAAGCATGCCGCCTAATACAATTGATAGTTTCACAGTCTGTGCCATCTGGATCCTTCCCACCAACACAGACTTTTATGAATTGTGGAGCTGGCAACTCTCCCTTCAATATATCCTACGTTCCCGTAACCCTCCTGGTCTCAATCTTCATTAGTCACTGTCCTTACCCATCGAGCCCCTTCCAAGCTGCCATACCAGCACTACACAGCCCTGTATTCCACCAACGCACCCTCAGTCATTTTACTTCTCTCCTTTGCAGCTACCCCCTGCCCTCTGTCTATATTTTCTACTGCATTATTCTACTCATGCCCATCTTTATTTCTCTTATTTCCAGTGTTTCTCTTGTCACATTAGAAACAGCATTTCATGTTCTACTTACAAGCCACACTGTATCAACTGCCTCAGCCGCGAACAACAGACGGCTACAGGACTGAGCTGATTTTTAGGGCAGCATCTCATGTCTCACATTACTCCCGCTGATACCATTAATCCTACACATTCAAACTTATCACTCTTCCTGCGTCATTCTGGCATATTTTTGCGTACTATTTCCTGTATCTTTTTTGTGCCACACAAGCTGGTATCCATTTTACCAACTACTCCCCCCCACCCCCCCCCACCCCACTCCTTCTCTCTACTCCAGTTCGTACCTACTAAATTTATCTAATCTAGTCCAATCTGCCATCCCACTTCTTCACAGTATCCACCCAAGACCTGAAGCCCATATTCAATCTTTTTATTTATTTTTTTATTTGAGCTCATAGTGTCTTCATGTCAATTTCAGTTGTTTTTTTTCCTTTCACTCTCGGACTACTTCCTCAGATTTCATCCTATTTTCTTCTGCTTCATCGGTTTCATCCTTTTCATGACTTTTGCCATGTGTTTGGGTGTATTTTTGTGATTTTTTTTTTTTCTTTTTTTGGACCACAAGGGATCCTTGCTCCTTCCAACTGCGTCAATATAGAAAATTTTCCTTATCCGCAGGGGGAACCCAGTCCCACATACTGCTCCCGCATTGTTGCCTGGCTGATGGAATCCCCTCAAATGGCCTTAAGATCTAATTAATTATCTCCAGCTGAAACCCTCGCTTCCACAATGACCCCCATCTGTTCAAACCCCAAAACCCCACCAATCCTTAGCCCTCACCAACACAGTCCTGCAAAAACCATTTCAATCAGATCCAAACCTCCTTGAAATACCTTCTCTCCAGCCACAAAATTCTCCTGATATGCAATTTCAAATTCCTGGATCTCATAACACACACTGAAACTCTTTCCCTCCAGGAACTAGGGAACATGCACAACACCACCTCAAAAAGCTCTCCACCCTTTTTGCTTCCTACTCCCACCTTGGACTACCATTATCCACTACCTCTACAACCACTTTCAAACCCCCCCCCCCCCCCCACATCCTGTCTTGCAAACCCACTACATTTACTCCACCTTCAAAAACTTCCTCCCACCATCATAATGAATGCAGAACCTAATCAGACCCGAAAAACATTAATCAACCTTTCCCCCAAATGCCTTAGCCCCATCCAAATATCAGTCCTTTCCAAAGGCCTCACCTTTTGCCCCACTCCCAAATCCAATCATGCAGACTTGTTAAAAACCCTCTCTTTGTCCTGGTCCCTACAGGGGAAACACTTTTTCACCACCAATCACACTCAACCCTGCCTGACTCACTCAATCTTCCATCCAACCATGATCCACTTCCACTGACCCCAAATCACCCCCTGTAAACTTTCCAGAATTTCTAAACCTTCAACCTTGGCTCATCGTCACTCCCAAAATCCCTCAACATGCAAACTAACCTTACATCCACAGAAAGAACTGCAACCCACCACCTAAAAACTGATCCCAACCTTATAATCCTATCTGCTGACAAAGGCTACACCACTGTTTGTTTTGAACTGCAGGCATTACCTGGCAGAAGGACTCTGCCAGCTGTCAGATTCATCCACCTACAAACCCTGCCACAGTGACCTCATTCCAGAAATCCAGCAGTATCTCCAGTCTCTCTTCAAATCTTTGGGCCCATCCCAGAATCTCTCCCCGAGGTCCATCTCTCTCCTCAACCCTACCATTCGCCACACTTGTACCTTCTACATGCTTCCTAATGTCTGTAAACCCAATATCCAGGACACCCCATTGTGGCCAGTTACTGCGCTCACACTGAGAGAATCTCTGTCCTCGTAGACCAACACCTTCAGCCTGTTACCAGCAACCTACCACCCTATATAAAAGATACCACCCATTTCTTCCACCAACCCTCCACAGTTCCTGTTCCTTACCACATGGCGCCCTGCTTGTCACTATTGATGCCACCTCCATTTACACTAACATTCGTAACGCCCGTGGCATTACCAATATTTAACACTAGCTTTCCCACTGCCCGATGCATTCCAAACCAACAACTTCCTTTCTAGTTGCCATAACCAAATATATCCTCACCCACAATTATTTCTCCTTTGAAGGCATTACTTACACACAAATCTGGGGCAGCTGTGGGCATCCACATGGCACCATCCTATGCCAATCTACTCATGGGTCATCTAGAGGAATCCTTCTGAAACGTGGACATCTAGAGGAATCCTTTCAAGAAACACAGAATCCCAAACCCATGACCTAGCTCAGATTCATTCATGACATGATCTGGATTGAAGGTGAGGACACCGTATACACATTCTTTCAAAACCTCAACACCCTCTCACCCATTCACTTCACGTGGTACTTCTCAACCCAACAAGCCACTTTCCTCAATTTGACCTCCACCTCATAGATGGCTACATCAGTACCTCTGTCCACATTAAACCTACCAACCACCAGCAATACCTCCACTTCAACAGCTGCCACCCATTCCACACCCAGAAATCCCTTCCATAAAGGCTGGTAACCCCATGGCTGTCACATCTGTAGTGACGAGCAGACCCTCTCGAAATATACCAAGGGCCTCAATGAAGTCTTCACACACCTTGTAAAAAAACAGACCTCCCATGCCTTACCTCCCAGTTACCTGCCATCTCCCAAAGTACCGCAATACAGCCACAGAGAAGCATCCCCCTCGTGACTCAGTACCATCCAGGACTGGAGTAACTGAATCACATTCTCCACAGGACAAATCCTAACAATTATTTACTTTAGATACTTCCTAATTAATGCATTCTCCACCACGGTATCAAATACCTCACGTCGTGCACTGAAATGAAGGAAGTTCCACCCACAACCCTTCACACCCCTCCCACAGCAGTATTCCGCTGCCCATCAAACCTACACAATATCTTCATCCATCCTGGAACAAAATCCTGCTCCCAATCCATTGCCACATGGCTCATGGCTCACATCCTTGTAATAGACAGGTCTGTCTCATATGTCCTCCCACCACCACCTGCTACAGTCTGGTCACAAGCATCATCTATCCTATCATTGGCAAAGCTACATGTGAAACCACACACATGATCTAAAAGCTAAGCTGCAACCAATGTGCTGTATTCTATGTGGGCATGACAACCAACAAGGTGTCTGTCCGCATGAATGGCCATGAGAAACTGTGGCCAAGAAACAGCTGGACCACACCACTGTTGAGCACGCCACCCAACACAAAGTTCTTTATTTCACTGACTGAATCCTTCTCACCAACACCAACTTTTCTGAATTGGTCAGCTGGTAACCCTTACTGTAATATATCATACATTCCCGTAACTCTCCCAGGCTCAACCTCTGTTAGTCATTGTCCTTACCCATCGAAACCCTTCCCTGTCCCCATTACAGCGCTAAACAGCCCTCTATTTCACCAATGCACCCTCAGTCTTTTTACTTCTCTCCTTTGCCGCTACTCCCCACCCTCCGTCTTACCTCCCAACTGCATCAAGTTGCCCTGCCCTCTCTCCACCTCATCCCTCTACACTCCTCCAAGCAGTGCTTTGCTGTCCCCCACCCCTACCCCCACAACCCGTTTGCCTCTCCCATCATGCACTGCTGTTTGTAATCTGGGCTCAGCAGTCAGAGACCTTGGTCATGTGCGTGTAAGTTATGTTTGCGTGAGTGTGTGGTTGTATGTGTGTGTATGTTGTCTACTTTTGACGAAGGCCTTGCTGGCCAAAGGCTCACTTTCTGACAGTCTTTTTGTTGTGCCTATCTGCGACTCAGCATCTCCACTATATAGTGAGCACTAACTATCCTTTTCTTAATATGGTTTGGTAAAAACATTTATTGTGTTTCTGAGTGTAGTTCTACAACATATGACAAAGCCAGATGAGGATAGGTGCCACAATAGTAACAGTAAGTAATCATAGAGAATAATTGTGAAATATTCTTGTACAACAAAATTATGTTCATGTATGAAGTGACTTTTTAAGTGCCTCTGCCTAGAATTACACTTGAAGCCAAGCCAACAAAGGTGGAAGACAAATTTTAGTTCCTAATGACAAAGGCAGCTGAAGAGAGACCAAAACATATCAGGCTGCAACTGTACTCTATGCCAGAAATGGCCTGAGTCCACATTCCTTTTAGCTCATACAGTGGACCACACAATCAAACTAAAAGTATCCCTAGGGGACAACTGAATGTTGAAGAAGACTAAAGAAGTCACCCAGATTGGACCAACACAGATGCAACATTTTAGGTACTGCCAAAAACGAATTATCGCATGATTCTCCACTTTATCTGTGGACTGGACCATTTTGTTTTGGCTCGTCTAAAGAAGTGCTACTTACTGTGGTGTGGAAATTTCAATACGTAGGAATGCAGATGTGTTTTAGAGCAGATAAAAAACTAATTATCTAACTTTATTTTCGAAGATGGTAACTATAACTTTACTACTACACTTCATACTTCATATCCTTCAGCAGCTCGATGGGAAGAACCTTTTGAAACAATCAGAGCTTGTTATACTGCATTTGTGTGCGACTCAAAATACACGATTTTCACATTTGAAAAAGATAAAGTAATACATTCTTCCTTATGTCTCATCTAGTTACCACAAAATGCTGTGAAATAGGTATACTGAATATTTGTTAACTAACATGGTGACCTGATATTTGTGCCTACATGAATGTTGAACACCACACAATACTCAATCTCTGGGCACGGTCTGGTGAGGTCTGCCCCACAATCAAACATAAAAGTGACCCTCAAGTCCAAAGGAACTTCAGCATGGTGCTTTCCTTCCACCCGACCAAACAGAAACTATTCGATTTGGAAACTTACAAACTGGAAAAGTATTTGTCAAGGGAGAACGTTTGACATTTCTGATCACATCACATGTGTTTATGTTCTTTGATACAGAGATAAATTAAATCACAGAACCATTTTTATGGGGGCAAGAGGCAAAGATGTATTGGACACTGTGCCGGGACAGACCATTTGTTGACATTTAGATAACTCACAGGCAAGGAACCAGGTTTTCAAGGTCATATTTAGGTGACTGCCAAAATATACTACAATTAATACATACATTCACAGAAACTATAATAGTAAACTATGAGGTGTGAGGAGAAAGATTATCACAAAGCATTATTTTTAAAGTACATAAAAAATAATTAACTTCTAAATTTATGAAACAACTGACGTATGGGTTGTTATTCAAAAGAATCTGAGAATTTCAAAAGATTTTTGAGCGGACTTGTGTAGTGGCAGCTCACAAGAGCAGTTCCAACAGAGTACATGCTTGGACAAGTTCAGTCTGAATTGAAACAATGTATAGGTGTGGTGTGGTTGAGACATGAAAAAATTCTGTTTGCACACATTTATGGATAATGTGTATTGCAATATTCTGCTTTGATGAAACTGTGATGTGTTGCAAATTATACAGTTAAGTAAGATCACTTTTACAATTAAGTATCTCAACTAGTATCCCTGAATACTGTTTTTATTAATCAATCAAAATTGCTGCACAATGACTAGCCATCTATACCTACTCAAATTTTCCATATGCTCATCTAACTGCACAGACAAAAACAAAGCAGATTCAGTGTGGTGAACTAGCTCACAGATAACACATACTGGTGATACTGCAGTGCCTACATTGTAAAGAAGAATGATACTACGTTCCTTCATACATAATGTGTGTATAGGTACAAGTTGCAATGTAGGAACAACAACAAACGGAAGTTTGGGTCTGGCCCTGAGTCATGCATGGGTAGCCAAAGTGGTTAAGGCGACCACTCACGTAAAAAGGAAAGTGTGAGCCCATGCGATACAAGTCTGCCACATGGGTGCAGAAACATAAGGCCAGCCCACATGTAGTTGTTTCTTATAGCATCAGTTGTGCAGAGTGAGCTCAGATTTTTCCTGTTCCTTTCATTCATTGATTATTCGGAAGTAATTGTTTCACTTCAAAGTTAAGACTTTTATATCTGATTATGCAATTGTCATAAGAAAAATGATTTGTTACCTGCAACATCTTCTGATAATAGATTAGTGCCCCATCAAAGTTTTTCACTGCTACTGATCCATCACCCATTATCTCATACAATTTCTTTCTGTTTACAAAATCAGTTTCTTCTAATACACGAAGTTTTTCTTCTGTCCGGCACAAAGCAATTGCTAATGGAAAAGACAGGGAAAAATGTTAACTCAGATGAAATAGTGGAATCTAAAATAATGTAAATGACTTCATTTTCCATTTTGATCATCTACACCAACAAAGTACACATAGCATTTTCATAGAACACAGTCTTCAGAGGAAGAGTATCAATTGTAGTGAAGCTCACCTATTTTCAACAACCGCTCAACATTCTTTTGATCACTTTCATTAGGAGAATGCATTTTGTAAGCTTTTACCAAAGTCTGTTTTGCTGCTTGAAAATCACTTTGACTGAAGTAAACCTGGAATCAAAAATTTTTTTGTAATTCCAATTTTTTCACACTATTTAGTCATGTTTAATCCACAGTAGTCAAATACTAACATTATAAATTAAGTGTAATAATGTCTTCAAAATCAATCTTCATATGTTACACACCAGTGTTAAGGCAATTAAAAATACTTTAAATATACGTTATAATACCAAAGATGTGCAAAGAGCCATCACAAAATATCAATAACAGATATCTAGTGAAGGGGTTTAAATGAATTGGTGTAAAGATTATTGTCCCAGACGAGCATAAGCATGTGATGAGACTTTGTGTTACATGGAGAACATTCTCACCAGTTTCTACTCACATCACCATTCTACTCTACATCACCATTATTTTATTATATCCTTTGTCAAAAGATGTAGGATGATTCAAAAAGAAACTGTGAAAGACACAAACACACTGTGCACGTCACTGGACAGATGGCGGGTCTAAGTTTTACATTCATCCAAACACTAAGTCATACACACAACATTAGCTCCACCATATACTCAATATGAGTTCCATGTGATGCTAGAGAAACATCGAAACAGTAGTCCACCATTTCATTCAACACAAGAATCAATAGGTCCCTGTTTATTGAGTCAACAGCTTCCAATAAAAAGCTCAGATCCTGAAGAGTAGCTGCCACTGGCGGGACAAAGATTCTGTCTTTTATGTGCCTCCACAGAAAACATTGCAAGGTGTGAGGTCTGGTGACTTAGGCGGCCAAAAATAATGAACAAAATCTTGTCCACCTCTTCCAATCCAACGCTGTGGGATGGTGATGTTAACATAATGCTGCACCTCAAGGTCAAAGTGGAGGTGGGTGCCATGCATAAACGTGAAATCACTGGAATCTTTGTGAAGTTGAGTAAACAACAAACTTTGCAGCATGTCCAGATAGAATTCTGTCACAGTTACCTCTGCAAAAAAGAAGGGTCCATAAACGCTGTGAACAGAAACAGCACAAAACACATTCAGTTTCGGCAAGTCTCTTTCACGTTCGACGACAACACCAGGATTTTGTGACTCGCAAAATTCTTACATTATGGCAGTTCATTTTCCCCAACGGATGAAAAGTTAATTCATCCAAAAACATGAGTCATTTGGAACAAGTGTCCTCTGGCATATCCTTGGGAACTGAAATGCTAAATTCATACCTCCGGTTATGGCCATCAGGGCACAACTGCTGCAGTAGCTGCAGCTTGTAAAGCTCCATATATAAGCATTGTTTTAGAAAGTTCAAGTTCATGGCCTGCCCATCTTGTGGACTTCCAAAGGGCTCCATGGGAACACATCACCAATATGGTCGACATTTTCATCCGAAGTGCGTGGCCAATAAGTGCTCTTCCCTTTGCATATGCAACCAGCTTCCCAGAATTATTTATGCCAGTCATAAATTCGCTTGCGCAGAGGCAGCTTCTAGCTGAATTGATGGCAGAATGCTTGTTGCACTTGAAAAATGGACTGACTTCATGCAAAATCCCAACACACAAAATGATTTCTCTTGTGATACAGTCAGCATGTTGCTACAAACAACAGTGTGGCTTTGTCAAAGCTCTGACCTTCCTCTATTTAGTGACATGCAATATGTGTTTCTATTTCTCATAATTTGCCTGTAATAAACAACTGAAATCTGTTCTTTCTTTTTAAATTAACCTGTGTTATTGAATCACAGTAATAAAATCATGCCACTTCAATCTTGGACGACTTTCCTTGCATGCAAATTACTGTTCAAAATTCTTCCAACGTGTAGACGATGATTTCAGTACATTACTTGGTTTCTCTGACTGGGGGTTCACAATTGACCACATCTGAAGACTCTCCATAAACGACTTCCATGCTTGTGCACACTCACAAATAAGCCACCATAAAACTCATTGGTGAGCCCAGTGATGCTTAACCTCATGTTCTTACACCTCCAGAGGTTGTATTTGTTCTTGTGTCAATCAAGATGCAGCAACTGTTGCCCAACATCCTGGAACTCTAGATTTTCATGCTTGGATTTGTAATGCAAATGAAAACTCCACAGTAGGACAGCCAAAACAAAACTACAACTTAAATCATATATATCATCCAAGACAGAAAACAAAATTGTAATAAAGTTCAATTATTAACACTGTGCTTGTCTAAAACTAATGAATCATGTGCTTAACTTCAATCTATCCAGTGTAATGGTTCAAGTGATAGCGTAAGCTGTAGTGCTTACAGAATGTAAATATTTCTTTTGTGGCAGATAGTAGAGAAATCCTCTTCATCCTCAATCCTTTTCAACAGCATCAGTCAATTTTAGTGTATTGATGGAAGTACGTAGTATTAGCAGAAGCACCACAGAAGGTTCATAATCAACCTAATCATAACCAGCCGTGGTATAAGGGTGAATGTGTCCCTATTAGCAGTGATGCATCAGAGAATGTCAGCTAAGCCTTACTCCCAATAAAATTTTGTGTAAAAACTTGGAAACAAATATAAGGGGTGATCAAAAAATTTCAGTGTGAGGACGTTACTGCAGCGTATATGTAACATAGTGCGATTCAGATGCCGGTATATAAGCACTGACATGAAGGCAAGGTATCAATGTGGGATTCATGCCTCAGATACACATGCTGTAAATGCAGATATGTACATCAACTATGACAACACTATTACCAAATGTGTCCAAACAGGATCAATATGCATCTGCTGAAGGACACACACTGGTGGACATCCACCGGAGAATGAAGACTGTATGGGCAGCAAGTGTGTCATTAATCATTGTTGTGGAATGATGCACCAAGCTCCGTGCTGCTTCAAGATAATGCACATCCCCACATCTCAAATTCGTAACGCAGAAGTTATGCCAACTCAAGTGGGACACACTCGAGCACATGCCCTATAATGCGAATCTCTTCCCACATGTTTATCATGCCTTTGGTCCCTTAGAAAGGGCCTTGAAGGGTTGATGATTCATGTCAGGCAAGGATGTACAGCAAGCAGCTATGAACTTCTTCATGCAGCAGAACACAGCATTTTACCCAATTGGTATCTTCAAGCTGGAGCATCGTTGGGGTAATTGCCTCAATGCTCACTGTGATTTTGCCTGACTGGCATGCTGACTATAGGATAAACAAACCCTTATAACAATAACAACATCAATCATAGTGACAATTGAATGGTAAATTTCTGAAGTTATGTACAGCAAAATGCACATTAGGAGCACTGCTGACATTTTGCATAACATTTTTAGTAATGCACAGAAAATGGGCCTCTAATCAATTAAGAAATTTTATCTGTGAACTTGGCTATATCCTACAGAAAAAAGTGAACTGTCTGAAGCTTTTGAAAACAACTGTTTGAAGTTGTTGAAAACAGATACTATACACTAAAATCATACTCACACATAAAACCGTAAACTGAGAATTTTTTGTGGGAATCAAGTGTTACCATTGTTGGTGGTCGAGCCACATTCGGTGAGAATTCTGTTGGTCATGTTGAGGAAATGTGGACAAAGAGGGCAAAAAGAACAAAACTGCAAACAGAAGTCTAATAAGGGGCATGTTAAAGAGACGCGGAATGGAAATAGTAACCCACTGTTAAACAGTAATGAGGGCTTCAACAAGCAGTGCTCCCAGTAAAATTTAGCACAACTAAAATGTGTGCAGGGGCAGAATTTTGCTTTGTTTGCTTAGTGGATGGAAACAAACATAAATCTTTATTGGACATAGGTTCGCAGGTGTTTGAGGACCTCACATGGGGAAAAGGAAGTTGTGCCCACTATGATGTAGATTATTTGGAACAGGTGGGAGTGACATGCACTCGCTAGGGTCAACAATGCTGTATTTTCGGGCAGTGGGGGAACATTTCTGGGAGTATATGGAAGTTTTGCCTCTTACAGACAATGGTTACTATGAGATCTTAAGGTCAGACTTCTTACATGAACATCATGCTAAAATTGAACCTATATGGCATATAACTAAACTCTGTGGGACATCATTCCCTGAGAGAAACTACCACAGCTCCACACTGCCACAAGGTTCATCTCTCCGGAAAGGGGAACCTATACGACTGTGTGCAAGGCCTATAAGGGTTCATTTATGGGAAAAGTACAGCATGGTACAGTGAAACTACTACAGGTGAGCATAGGTGCTTTGCTGTTAACTGTTTTGTATATAGTTCAGCCACTAAAGGATTTGAGGAACAAGATAAAGCATGGTGTTTTGTACACAGTAGTGTGGTGTGTGTACAGGAATTTGTAGGTGAGCAGGTAATTTTGGAACCAAGGACATGGACTTGTCTAAAGGGTTGACAGTCACCAATCTGCATAGTTTAGGGAAAGATGATTTGGATAGAGTAAAGCATAAGCAAGCTGCCAGGTTAGCTGCATTGCAGGGAGAGATGAGACACTTGGAAGGAACAGGTAAGTCAGCAAGGGAGCAGTTGCTCGCAGAGTTTGAGGAAATGGGTCTTTACCAGTGATACTGGTGACAGCTTGAAATCCCAACTGGGAATGAACTGTCTGCGTATCATAAACTGTACAGAATACCACATCATCACAACTGCTGATGGAAGAGTTCACTAATAAAAATTACAAAACCGTATTACTGAAGTAAGTACTAGTTTTTAGGGAGCACCAGTAACAATTGCTTCAAAAAAAGAGTACAGATGACAATAAACCCTATCAGTTTTTTTTGTGGTTACAGTATCTTAATATTCATAGAATTACAGATACTTATCTGGTCCCAAATCACCAGCTAGAAGTCGCACCAGAGGATTGGTCAAAACATTTCTAGTTCCTTCAGCACACTACCAATACCAACAGATGTCATTTGGATTAAAGATTGCACCAGTCACATTTCAGCAACTGTTAGACAGAGCTTTGTGAGGATTACAGTCAAAGCACTCTATAGAATATTTGGATGACATAACTGTCTTTGTGAAAGACATGGAACAATGTGCTAGAGTTAAGAGAGGTGTTTAAGCAGTAGCTTGCAGCATATGTAACAATCAGTAGAAAGAACTGTCACTTTACACTACAGTAAATAAAATATTTAGGGCATGTCAGTAATTGTAAGGGAGTCCAGACTGACCCTGACACTGAATAAGTAAAAGAAGATACACCCAGCATATTATTATAGAAAGTTTGTCCAAAATTTGTAGAGATAGCACAACCTTTCACTCACCTACTGAGCAAAGGAGTGAAGATTTATTGCCCACTGGATTACAAGGATGCTTTCAGTTAATTGGAAGAATTATTAACAACTGAACCAGTGTTGGTTTTACCAAATTATTATGCCTTGTTGCACATATAATCTAGCGATCGGATGTGCACTGCGTCAAGAAAAGGACAAAGCGGAACATTTGGCTGCCTATGCTTCACGTCAGTTGAATAAAGCAGAAGCAGAAAATGCTGAGCCTCATATATGGCATAGCATAATTTCGGTGTTATTTATACGGTAGGAAATTTAAAGCGATAACTGACTATGCAGCATTAAAATGACTATTAAGTTCGAAAGTCCCACCGAGCAGGTTAAAGCATTGGGCAGTAGGTTTGATTTTGAGATAATCTGTCAACCACGCGAAAAATATGGTAATGCAGATGGCTTAAGTCAGAAAGTTAATGCATTGCAACAGGTATGTTCTACCACTGAAAAGTGGCAGAAAACAGAGGAAGACTGTAAGCTATTTGCAATTCAGCCATGATTCGTTGTGCACAATGCAGTATTAGAAAAGCAAACAATATTCCAACCTTGTGTTGTGGGTCTCGCAGTGTTGCAGGCTGAAGAAATGAGACAGAGGAATGATCATGTGTTGGCAGGACATGGGGATCAAACAACTATGGAACAAAGTATAACCAAATAATATTGGTGGCAAATGCATAAGCGAGATGCAGTACAATATGTAAAGACCTGTGTACCATATTCATACAATTAACTAAATTGAGTCATCAGCATATTCCACTGCAGACATTACCTGAAGCCTGTAAACCACTTGAAATAATCAGTTTGGACATCTTTTGTCTTTTTGGGCAAATGCCAGCAAGGAGGCATTATGTACGAGGTGCATTCAAGTTCTAAGGCCTCCGGTTTTTTTTCTAATTAACTGCTCACCCGAAATCGATGAAACTGGCGTTACTTCTAGACGTAATCGCCCTGCAGACGTACACATTTTTCACAACGCTGATGCCATGATTCCATGGCAGCGGCGAAGGCTTCTTTAGGAGTCTGTTTTGACCACTGGAAAATCGCAGAGGCAATAGCAGCACGGCTGGTGAATGTGCAGCCACGGAGAGTGTCTTTCATTGTTGGAAAAAGCCAAAAGTCACTAGGAGCCAGGTCAGGTGAGTAGGGAGCATAAGGAATCACTTCAAAGTTGTTATCACGAAGAAACTGTTGCGTAACGTTAGCTCGATGTGCGGGTGCGTTGTCTTGGTGAAACAGCACACGCGCAGCCCTTCCCGGACGTTTTTGTTGCAGTGCAGGAAGGAATTTGTTCTTCAAAACATTTTTGTAGGATGCACCTGTTACCGTAGTGCCCTTTGGAACGCAATGGGTAAGGATTACACCCTCGCTGTCCAAGAACATGGACACCATCATTTTTTCAGCACTGGCGGTTACCCGAAATTTTTTTGGTGGTGGTGAATCTATGTGCTTCCATTGAGCTGACTGGCGCTTTGTTTCTGGATTGCAAAATGGAATCCACGTCTCATCCATTGTCACAACCGACGAAAAGAAAGTCCCATTCAGGCTGTCGTTGCGCGTCAACATTGCTTGGCAACATGCCACACGGGCAGCCATGTGGTCGTCCGTCAGCATTCGTGGCACCCACCTGGATGACACTTTTCGCATTTTCAGGTCGTCATGCAGGATTGTGTGCACAGAACCCACAGAAATGCCAACTCTGGAGATGATCTGTTCAACAGTCATTCAGCGATCCCCCAAAATTTCTCTCCACTTTCTCGATCATGTCGTCAGACCGGCTTGTGCGAGCCCGAGGTTGTTTCAGTTTGTCGTCACACGATGTTCTGCCTTCATTAAACTGTCGCACCCACGAACGCACTTTCGACACATCCATAACTGTCGCACCCACGAACGCACTTTCGACACATCCATAACTCCATCACCACATGTCTCCTTCAACTGTCGATGAATTTCAATTGGTTTCACACCACGCAAATTCAGAAAACCGAATGATTGCATGCTTTTCAAGTAAAGAAAACGTCGCCATTTTAAGTATTTAAAACAGTTCTCATTCCCGCCGCTGGCGGTAAAATTCCATCTGCCGTACGGTGCTGCCATCTCTGGGACGTATTGACAATGAACGCGGCCTCATTTTAAAACAATGCGCATGTTTCTATCTCTTTCCAGTCCGGAGAAAAAAAATTGGAGGCCTTAGAACTTGAATGCACCTCGTACTAGACCACTATTCGCACTACATGGAAATCGTGGCTACTCCAAATTAGCAACCTACACAGTGGCCCAGGGCACAGGATTGTTGAAGTTTAGTGGTCTAGAGACTTTAATTACACATCAGGGCACTAACTTCATGTCAGAGTTAATAAAGCAGCTTTATTATTTCATATGAACTTGAAAACTGGATACAAGGTTACATCCAAACGCAAATGGGAGAAAAAAAAAAACGGGTTGATCAGACAATAGTGAAGACGTTAAGTCATTGTATCAAGAGTCATCATCATAATAATTGCCATATGCTATCACCCCACATGTTGGTGGCTTGCAATTTTTTGGTTTACGAGAATAAAAGTCTAATACCGTATGAGGCCGTTTATGGCCAGAAAATGCCATCACCAATCGAAGTAGTGAAGTCTAAGGTAGGGAAAAATGGAATCGGTTCGGAATTTCACAAGAACTTTACGAAACAAATACAAAGACCCTGTAACAGCAGGAATGAACAGGGCAATGGAATGTTAAGTTACCTAAGTACGTTGTAAGCAGTGGGTGATGTTAACGAACCATTACATATTGAAGAGAAAAACGAAAAAATTCTTCACCTGTTATCAAAGTCCATAGCAGTCCTTGCCAGTGAATGTCAAACTCCAGCTTCTGACATGAACAACAGTTGTCTACGTTGGGCGTATTCGAGCCTTCCCAGCACACCAGAATCTTTATCATCATTACCAATGTCGGTCCCAAAAAAGGGGAGGAGATAAGTAGAGGCAGATAGCACTACAAGTTTAGTAGGCCACTCCTGTGCAATATACACTTACATTTTCTTACACTTTACAACGTGCAGTTAAGCCGATATAAAGAAGAAGGTAGAGGGATTGAGGCTTTCCTATTTTAGGTAACACCACAAGCGGAGGCAGCCACAAAGAGCATCATAATAGTGGTGCTGCTGCCCTTCTGCAGTCATGGAAAGAGTAATGTATTAAAAACTTTTGGGGGTTTTGTAAGGTGCATTTTTTAAATATATGACATACCATGTTTCACAGTAATGAGAATATATAAAGTGAATGATGTACAAATGATGTAGAGTTTTTGATTTATTTATAAGTACAGTATGCGTATGTTGTGAGACTGTACCTTGAAGCATTGGGTGGCTATACCACTGTATAATTGCTGAGTCAGGTGTTGACAGAGGACAAGTAACAATGTTAGTTTACAAGAAGAATTTCATTCTTGTGGTGTGTTAACAGTTAATTGGGGATATAAAGTGGGTTAGGAGATAGTGTTTGTCTATGTTGTTGTATGCATATGGTGTAAAAGATGTATAGCAATGGGTATTTTCAGGCTGTAGGTTTAGATGAAATATTGGGAGAGGAAGTAAGTAACTGTAGGCAGACTGCAGCACTGACGAAATTTTGATACTCGAATGGTTTTGGAGTGCAGTTATTTTTGTACGTACTAGGACAAAGAATATTCTGCTAGTTGTACCAGATAAGAAGTGCTATGTGTGTATGACAAAAGAGCTGCAGCGAAGCCAAAGGGAGCAGAGTATGATATGCCCTTCCAGGATGGTGCAACTGTTGTGGAGAAGTGCAACATAAGCTATTTCTTGGGCGGACTGGCACAAGGGGATGCCAACGGAGAATTCTTGCAACACAACCACGCTTGGATAGGTCATTCAGTAGAACACTTGCCTGAAAAAAAGCAATGGCCTCAAGTCCAAGTCCCGTTCCAGCACACAGATTTAATCTGCCAGACAGTTTCAAATCAGTGCACACTCCACTGCAGAGTGAAAATTCAGCATGGAAACAATCCACAAAACAGTGGCTGATCCACCTCTCTGCAATACCATTTCTTCCAGGAATCCAAGTTCTGCAAGATATGCAAAAGAGCTTCTGTGAAGTTTGGAAAGTAAAGAGATACTGGCAGAAGTAAAGGTATGAGGACAGGTCATGAATCACACTTGGATAGCTCGGCCAGTAGAGGATTTGCCTGCCAAAGGCAAAGGCCCCAAGTTCAAGTCTAAGTCCAGCATGCGGTTTTAATCTGCCAGGAAGTTCAAGATTGACAAATCCATTGATAAAACTAGTCAATTGTCCCATCACTAACCCTAACATTCTGTCACTGCATCAACTCAAAATAATTCTAAATAGCGAATCTCATAAGGCTGACCAATCCACTTTCCCTTCTTCCCTTTTTTCCCCTCTCTCCTCCCTGATGAAGGAACAAAGTTCCGAAAGCTAGGAATGTAAATTTTCAGTTCTGTTTTATGTGTATCTATCGGCTGTACTGAGCTGAGGTAAGTACTGGCCAGCCCCTCTATCTCTTTGTTAGTATTTGTTTCACATCTTATATGAGATTTTCCATTAATCATTTTGACCAACTATTAAGTATGAAAAGCTTTTTCTTTAGATGGTTAGAGAAAAATATGATAAGAAATGGTTGAAAGTTACAACAGATAGTTCACAGAATGAGAGAGTAATAAACAAAAGGAAAACTCACTTGAGAAAACTTTTAATTAAATTATGAGACAGACTGGCTGACTAGTACTTAAACTTCAAGAGGTGAAATTCTTATACTGCCTACAGAAAACTACAAAGCTAATGTTACACCAAAAAAATATATACTACTTTCAAAATGCAGAAAAACTTCTTCAAGGATTGTAAAAATCGTACAGGGTTATTCACAAGAAAAGGAATTGAGAAAATAAATACTATTACGAAAGAATGTTTTCATTAAATTTATGTCATTTAAAAGTAAGGAAACGTAATTTATTTCTTTAGCACTACATCTTGCTGGCGAGCTCCAATTCTGCGCAAACATTTCTGCAGTCTCTTACATAAATTGTGTGTGGTTTGAAGCAACATTTAACAGGAATTTTGGCAACTGCTTCTCAGAACATAGCTTTCAATTCTTCTGTCACAGCAGGTTATCAACGATACAATTTGCTTTTAAGGTGACCCCACAAAAATAAATGATTTGCTGATGGATCGTGGGATCGAGGAGACCATGACAATGTAATTGTTTCTCGATGTAATTGTTGCCAAACAATTATTATACAGCAGCCATCGACACTCGAACTGTAATGACATTGATACATATTGCTGAGACCAATTGTTGTCAACTACACTCCTGGAAATGGAAAAAAGAACACATTGACACCGGTGTGTCAGACCCACCATACTTGCTCCGGACACTGCGAGAGGGCTGTACAAGCAATGATCACACGCACGGCACAGCGGACACACCAGGAACCGAGGTGTTGGCCGTCGAATGGCGCTAGCTGTGCAGCATTTGTGCACCGCCGCCGTCAGTGTCAGCCAGTTTGCCGTGGCATACGGAGCTCCATCGCAGTCTTTAACACTGGTAGCATGCCGCGACAGCGTGGACGTGAACCGTATGTGCAGTTGACGGACTTTGAGCGAGGGCGTATAGTGGGCATGCGAGAGGCCGGGTGGACGTACCGCCGAATTGCTCAACACATGGGGCGTGAGGTCTCCACAGTACATCGATGTTGTCGCCTGTGGTCGGCGGAAGGTGCACGTGCACGTGCCCGTCGACCTGGGACCGGACCGCAGCGACGCACGGATGCACGCCAAGGCCGTCGGATCCTACGCAGTGCCGTAGGGGACCGCGCCGCCACTTCCCAGCAAATTAGGGACACTGTTGCTCCTGGGGTATCGGCGAGGACCATTCGCAACCATCTCCATGAAGCTGGGCTACGGTCCCGCACACCGTTAGGCCGTCTTCCGCTCACGCCCCAACATCGTGCAGCCCGCCTCCAGTGGTGTCGCGACAGGCGTGAATGGAGGGACGAATGGAGACGTGTCGTCTTCAGCGATGAGAGTCGCTTCTGCCTTGGTGCCAATGATGGTCGTATGCGTGTTTGGCGCCGTGCAGGTGAGCGCCACAATCAGGACTGCATATGACCGAGGCACACAGGGCCAACACCCGGCATCATGGTGTGGGGAGCGATCTCCTACACTGGCCGTACACCACTGGTGATCGTCGAGGGGACACTGAATAGTGCACGGTGCATCCAAACCGTCATCGAACCCATCGTTCTACCATTCCTAGATCGGCAAGGGAACTTGCTGTTCCAACAGGACAATGCACGTCCGCATGTATCCCGTGCCACCCAACGTGCTCTAGAAGGTGTAAGTCAACTACCCTGGCCAGCAAGATCTCCGGATCTGTCCCCCATTGAGCATGTTTGGGACTGGATGAAGCGTCGTCTCACGCGGTCTGCACGTCCAGCACGAACGCTGGTCCAACTGAGGCGCCAGGTGGAAATGGCATGGCAAGCCGTTCCACAGGACTACATCCAGCATCTCTACGATCGTCTCCATGGGGGAATAGCAGCCTGCATTGCTGCGAAAGGTGGATATACACTGTACTAGTGCCGACATTGTGCATGCTCTGTTGCCTGTGTCTATGTGCCTGTGGTTCTGTCAGTGTGATCATGTGATGTATCTGACCCCAGGAATGTGTCAATAAAGTTTCCCCTTCCTGGGACAATGAATTCACGGTGTTCTTATTTCAATTTCCAGGAGTGTATTTGTGGATATATCTGTAATTTTTGAGAATCTACATCTACATGGTTACTCTGCAATTCACACTTAAGTGCCTGGCAGAGGGTTCATCGAACCATTTTCATACTACTTTTCTACCATTCCACTCTCAAATGGCGCATGGGAAAAAGGAACATCTAAATCTTTCCATTCAAGCTCTGATTTCTCTTATTTCGTTATGATGATCATTTCTCCATACGCAGGTCGGTCACAACAAAATATTTTCGCATTCAGAAGAGAAAGTTGGTGATTGAAATTTCATAAATAGATCTCGCCACAAAGAGGACTGCCTTTGTTTCAGTGACTGCCACCCCAACTCGCGTATCATATCAGTGACACTCTCACCCCTATTGCACGATAACATGAAACGAGCTGCCCTTCTTTGGACTTTTTTGATGTCCTCTGTCAATCCTACCTGATAAGGATCCCACACAGCGCAGCAATATTCCAGCAGACGACAGATAAGTATAATGTAGGCTGTCTCTTTAGTGGGTTTGTCGCATCTTCTAAGTGTTCTGACAACCAATCGCAGTCTTTGTTTCGCCTTCCCCACAATATTATCTATGTGGTCTTTCCAATTTAAGTTGCTTGTAATTGTAATTCCTAGGTATTTAGTTGAATTGACAACCCTTAGATTTGTGCGATTTATCGTATACCCAAAATTAATCGTATTTCTTTTAGTACCCATGTGGATGACCTCACACTTTTCTTTGTTTAGTGCCAATTGCCACTTTTCGCACCATACAGAAATTCTCTTTAGATCATTTTGTAATTGAAATTGATCATTTGATGGTTTTACTAGATGGTAAATTATAGCATCATCTGCAAATAATCTAAGGGGGCTGCTCAGATTATCACCTAGATCATTTATGTAAATCAGGAACAGCAGAGGACCTATGACACTACCTTGCGGAACGCCAGATATCCCTTCTGTTCTACTCAATGATTTACCATCTATCACTATGAACTGTGACCTCTCTGAGAGATAATCACAAATCCAGCGAAGGTTTTAATCGTGGACACATACCAATCCAATGTGACTACAGTTGCAAAGGCCTACTACGCAGTATGTTGACACCTCACACCACAGGCAACTTTATTGCTTTGCAATGGATGTTGGTGTAGATCAGTAGGATTTTCAATCACGAAAATTGTGTATATTAATGAATCCATTAGGAAGGGAATGGGCTTTGTCCGACATCCACAGGCTGTTAACAAACTCATGGTCATCATTTACCTTTTCAAGAATCTATTTTCAGAACTGTCACCACCTTAAGTGATCATTGGGTCACTTCCTGGATGACTGCAATGTTTATGGATGATAACATTAGGGTCAAAATTCTCTGCGTGCAGCTGCCAAACCATCACTGTTTTATGTTGACAGAATCTTCTGTTGGTTCTTTGTAGAACAACATTATAATAAATTAAAAGCACCAGTTTGCTTTTGTTCTACAATATTACTTTTATTTTTGTTAACCGGTTTTCGGCTTACAAGGCCATCTTCAGCCATTTACTGAGTTACAAGGTTTGCAAACAATATTGGAAGAGAAATAATATGTGTAGACTGAAGCAGAAACATACAGTAAGTAACATCTTTGACTGAGTGATGGTAATCCAATGAAAAAGTAATAAATTGAACAGTAAATAAATAAAAATGGAGTAGACAGGAATAACTTGAACACAAAACAGGAACAGCACGCCAACATAACAGGTTCCATTAATAAACAAAACTAATAAAATAAAATAAAATTAGTACTTGACAAGGCTACATGAGAAGGTATAAAACATGGAGAGTGATACATGAACCAATTAAAAGAAGAAACAATTATCAATTTAGCTACAGGATACAAAAGGAACTTATGCAATATCAATAAGATTTTTAAAAAATGCAGGAAAATGGAGGTGTTTGAGGGAACATACAGTAAAATGCAATCTTTGAGAGTGTGGTGGTAGTGCATTTTAACATTAACATTGCATTAAAAACAGTGGCTATGTAACAGTTTGCATTACATAAATGAACAAAGTAAACTATGAACAACATTTGATGAGACAACTACAAGAGGTGTTAAACATGGGCAGTAATATGAGTACCAGTTAAACTTAGCCTTAACTATTGAAACTAGTCTATATGGAATACACAGACAACTTCGATAAAACAAAAGCTTAATGTATACAGGAAAATGGAAATATGTAGGAACAAACAGAGAGGGAAGTAATGAACAACAGAGATGATTATATAAAGTTTAGGAGAGGGCAAGTGTTAAGCTGTGTCTGGTCATTTAGGATTAGATCTGGACTGTGAGCAAGATGTTTGTTAATTTCCAGAGCTTCCAGCAGGTTGAGTTTATGGCCTTTGTTTGCTAAGCGAAGTGCATGTGGCACTGGCTGGTAGTTGTGAGCCTCACTCAGAACATGCTCAGCAAATGCAGAGTCAGAATTCTGCAACTTATCTTTGCCATTAAAAACACATTGGGCTGTTGTGTTCCTAACCTAGTAGGAAAGCCTGTATTTGTGGGCTTTGAGTGCTTTGGCGACAGTCTGTGATACCTCACCTAGAAATGGTAGTATACACCATTTTCTGCAAACAGTGGATGGGGAAGCAGGTGGGGCATAGAGGAGGGGTATAATTTTCCATTTTTGTTTCCTGTGCAAAATGGGTCAATAAGAACTGGATTGTAGCCACTGGCTGTGGCAATAAGTCTTATTGTATGTAACTCTGCTTTAAAATCATCTCTAGGCCTAAGGATAGATATGAGACGGTGTACCATTGAGTGAAAAGCTGCATGTTTGTGAACTATGGGGTGTTGTGAGCAAGAAGGTATTACTGCGTCTGTAGTTGTAGTTTTTCTACAAATTTTGAAGTAATGTGTGCGTGTGTACTGAAGTCAATGGTGAGATCTAAGAAGTTTATAGATTTGTTACCAATCTCCATTGTAAACTGAATATTTTTATGTTGACTGTGGTTTTTCAAAAGTGTGTTGAGTTGTCTTGTGGTGCCAGTCCACATACACAGGACATCATCTACATATCTAAACCAGTATTTGATATTTGCACTCAACGGTTCTGTTTTTAGAAAATTTTGTTCAAAATTGTCCATAAATATTTCAGCCAACAGTGGACTAAGAGTGGAACCCATAGCTAAGCCGTCTAATTGTTTATACAGAGTCCCTTGGCACTGGAAATAGTTCTGTGCCAAGCATGTCTTTGTGGCCAGTCTCAATTCATTAAATTCCACAGGATTGACATAAGACTAGTCATCAGCTCTGTCAGAATATCAATGCATTCCACCACTGGTATGTTGGAAAAAAAACTGCAGACATCAAAGGATACTACTTTATCACTGTGTGAGACAGATACACCTTTTAACTTTTTTACTGGGTCCACAAAATTTGAAATGCCATGCTTTGGTTTGAATTTAGTCTTGCTCTTAATTGGGACATCCAGTTCACTAGCTAATTTGTAAGACGAGTAGTGAATGACAATATAACTGGACGAATAGGGACATCCTGTTTATGCAGTTTAGGAAGCCCATAAACTCTAGGAGGCACTGGGTTCATATTAGATAACAGTTTTGCTTTTGCACGAACTGATTGCATATTTAACATCGTCTCTGAATAATTTTGTAGGGTCTTTAGGAAGGACTTGGAAGACTGTGGTATTCAAGAAAACATTAACTTTATCCACATAATCACATCTGTTCTAAAACACAATACTGTTGCCTTTATCAGAACAAAAGCAAACTGGTGCTTATCATTTATCATCACAGTTTTGTAAAAGCTTCGATGGCAACAGCACATTGTGAACACTATAAGTACCCATGTTAAATAAAGGGCAAGATCGTGTGAACTGGTTTCTATATGTTACCCAGGGTTAACAATCACCTAGGGCTACCAACACAAATATCATAATTTCCCATATCTCTGAATCTCACTATGTGATACACTGCATTTATAACTGCAAAATATACACAAAATAGCCCTTCACTTTTGTGTAATTAATTTATACTCACTGTCTGCTCCTATGAATCTACTTACCTCAGCTTTAGAAAGAAGTGCATCACAGCTGAGCAATGCTTTGTCTGGTAAACGATCAGCAATATCAAGAGCAAGATTAAGTAATGTGAGGGCTCTTGATCGGTTATTCTGACGAACTAGAAGTGATGCCAATGAACAATAACAACGGTACAAGTCTTCATACAAATCATTCTGTTTGTTGATGGCAATGGCCTGTGAAAAAAGTTTCAAGAACAAAATATAAATTTATTTCAAGGATGAGAAAGTATTTTATGTACAATCCATCACTAATTACGGATGTAGTCTACAGCTGTGACATGACATTCTCAATTATAATAATGTGGTAAGGATAGTAGAGTTATCATTAGAAAAAATATGGAGAGGGAGTATAGCAATAAACAATTCTAAGTGCAGCGAAATATTTTTTTAATCTTTCCTGAATACCAACAAATGTGGACATTTCAGAGTTTATTCTTCATATTAATGTATCTAAATTAGAATAAATAGTTTTAGATACAACTATTTTTTAAAAATAATTGTTTATGGCAATATTTTCTCAAAAAGTAATTTATTGATGGATTTACATTCCCCTTTGACTACCTTGTACTGTTATTACTTTGAGTGGTCTGTTATACGTGTCTGTCTTTGCTGGTGCGTCATTCACCAAAGTTTCTCAGCTGCATTTACATTTCATGGTGAGCAGTTGGCAGCTGGTGCAAATGTGAAAGCTAAGTAGTGTTAAATATGATTGTGCATTATAGTGAGTTATTATTTTTAGTAATTTTTAACCATATTTCTTGTGAAATGTCTGTAGAAGAAACTTTCAGAAAGTTCATTTACTGCGCAGTATTAAATTTTTGCTGCGTCTACCAGTGGACAGGTGAAACACTCATTTTAAATATTGTGAAAAGGACAGATAGCTAGTCACTGCAAAGATGACACACTGAGTTGCAGGCAGGCACAAGAAATGACCTTCAGAAAAGAATACACATGCACAGTCACACAAATAAGCATACCTTACACACACATGATCACTGTCTCCGGCCACTACAGCCGGAATGCGTGCGTAAGATGTGCTTGCTTCTGAGAGTGTGTGTGTGTGTGTGTGTGTGTGTAATTTCTTCTCTGGAGAAGGATATGGCTCAACAACTGTAAAAGATTTAACTGTGTGAGTAGTGTGAACTCTGTTGTAGGTTCTCAAGTAGTGGGTTAAAGTGTGACATTTATGGGAAGTGTTTTCTTAAGGGGGAATACAGTGGGCATTTTATGGAGATCCTCTCCTGGAACTGCACGATATGTAGCAAGACTAAGTTAATGGAGGTGCAGCAGCATATTTGTGCCCTTCAGGTACAGTTAGAAAACAAACAGGGAGGAGCTAGACAAGATGATAAGGGAGAAGGGGGCTGGGGAACTGACAGTTAGTAAGAAGGCTGCTAAGAGAAAAATATACAGTAAAACCCCACTTTTACATTCCCAGAATTAATGTTTGTGGAAGTCCGAGATTGTGATGCCTTGGTTAAGACGTAGGTGCGGCGTCTTAGAACTATGGTGATTTGCCTTACTTCTGTTGAGTGAATTTGGGGACAGCGTGAGGTTTGCAAAGTGTTCCTTTCTATTATCTTCCCCAGCATATTGCTGTCTGCTTATGTGCCTTACCTGCCTTTATGGCAATTAGAACTCTAAAAACTACTGGCTCAATCTTCCTGTGTGCTTAAGCTCCAGTTGTGGGTAATACTAGCAGTTACTAGCACCAGGTGCCGAATTGTCATGATTATCCGGAAGGTATCTATATCTGATTTACACTAAGTAACCACCTGGGTGCAGTTGGTTGGGTTCTGAGGCTGTGGGTTGCGCCGCCACTTGATCAACAGTTCTCAGGTAGCAGTGGAAAGGTCGGCTGGGGGGAGGGGGGCAAGGGGGAGCTGGGAGGGCAGGGGGGGGGGGGGGGATGCTTGACACAACACTGTACCCGTCTTGGCTTTCTTTTTTAATCATGTACTTTTTGAAATGAATATATCTGTGCATGTGTCTGTGATCTTTTGGGGAACTGAATGTAAATGTTAAGTTCATTGTTTCATTAAGTTTTCATTTCTTTGGTGACTGGTGTAATACCAAGCAAACTGTAAATCAAATAGAAAATTGTTTGTCACATAGATCCTTCGTGTGGTACCTGTTGGGTTGAAGCATAGGTATTGCATAAAATTTTTGCATCGCTCTTCTGTCACACAACCTTGTACTTAAAAATGTAGATTTTCTAATAATTACATGGTATCTCATTATAGGAAGTGAAACTTAGTGAGAAGCAATTAATTTTCAAGGTGTTGTGTTGTGTTGTTGTTGTTGTTGTTGTTGTGTGGTCTTCAGTTCTGAGACTGGTTTGATGCAGCTCTCCATGCTACTCTATCCTGTGCAAGCTTCTTCATCTTCCAGTACTTACTGCAACCTACATCCTTCTGAATCTGCTTAGTGTATTCATCTCTTGGTCTCCCTCTACGATTTTTACCCTCCACGCTGCCCTCCAATGTTAAATTTGTGATCCCTTGATGCCTCAGAACATGTCCTACCAACCGGTCCCTTCTTCTTGTCAAGTTGTGCCACAAACTCCTTTTCTCCACAATTCTATTCAATACCTCTTCATTAGTTATGTGATCTACCCATCTAATCTTGAGCATTCTTCTGTAGCACCACATTTCGAAAGCTTCTATTCTCTTCTTGTCCAAACTATTTATCGTCCATGTTTCACTTCCATACATGGCTACACTCCATACAAATACTTTCAGAAACGATTTCCTGACACTTAAATCTATACTCGATGCTAACAAATTTCTCTTCTTCAGAAACGCTTTCCTTGCAATTGCCAGTCTACATTTGATATCCTCTCTACTTCGACTATTATCAGTTATTTTGCTCCCCAAATAGCAAAACTCCTTTAAGTGTCTCATTTCCTAATCTAATTCCCGCAGCATCACCCGACTTAATTCAACTACATTCCATTATCCTCATTTTGCTTTTGTTGATGTTCATCTTACATCCTCCTTTCAAGACACAGTCCATTCTGTTCAACTGCTCTTCCAAGTCCTTTGCCGTCTCTGACAGAATTACAATGTCATCGGCGAACCTCAAAGTTTTTATTTCTTCTCCATGGATTTTAATACCTACTCCAAATTTTTATTTTGTTTCCTTTACTGCTTGCTCAATACACAGATTGAATAACATCGAGGAGAGGCTACAACCCTGTCTCACTCCCCTCCCAACCACTGCTTCCCTTTCATTCCCCTCGACTCTTATAACTGCCATCTGGTTTCTGTACAAATTGTAAATAGCCTTTCGCTCCCTGTATTTTACCCCTGCCACCTTTAGAATTTGAAAGAGAGTATTCCATTCAACAGTGTCAAAAGCTTTCTCTAAGTCTACAAATGCTAGAAATGTAGGTTTGCCTTTCCTTAATCTTTCTCCTAAGATAAGTCGTAGGGTCAGTATTGCCTCACATGTTCCAACATTTCTACGGAATCCAAACTGATCTTCCCCAAGGTTGGCTTCTACCAGTTTTTCCATTCGTCTGTAAAGAATGCGTGTTAGTATTTTGCAGCTGTGACTTATTAAACTGATAGTTCAGTAATTTTCACATCTGTCAACACCGACTTTCTTTAGGATTGGAATTATTATATTCTTCTTGAAGTCTGAGGGTATTTCGCCTGTCTCATACATCTTGCTCACCAGATGGTAGAGTTGTCAGGACTGGCTCTCCCGAGGCCATCAGTAGTTCTATGGAATGTTGTCTACTCCCGAGGCCTTGTTTCGAATTAGGTCTATCAGTGCTCTGTCAAACTCTTCACGCAGTAACATATCTCCCATTTCATCTTCTTCTACATCATCTTCCATTTCCATAATATTGTCCTCAAGTACCTCAAGTACATCACCCTTGTATAGACCCTCTATATACTCCTTCCACCTTTCTGCTTTCCCTTCTTTGCTTAGAACTGGGTTTCCATCTGTGCTCTTGATATTCATACAAGTGGCTCTCTTTTCTCCAAAGGTCTCTTTAATTTTCCTGTAAGCAGTATCTATCTTACCCCTAGAGAGATAAGCCTCTACATCATTACATTTGTCCTCTAGCCACCCCTGCTTAGCCATTTTGCACTTCCTGCCAATCTCATTTTTGAGACGTTTGTATTCCTTTTTGCCTGCTTCATTTACTGCATTTTTATATTTTCTCCTTTCATCAATTAAATTCAATATTTCTTCTGTTACCCAAGGATTTCTACTAGCCCTCGTCTTTTTACCTACTTGATCCTCTGCTGTCTTCACTACTTCATCCTTCAGAGCTACCCATTCTTCTTCTGCTGTACTTCTTTCCCCCATTCCTGTCAATTATTCCCTTATGCTCTCCCTGAAACTCCGTACAACCTCTGGTTTAGTCAGTTTATCCAGGTCCCATCTCCTTACATTTCCACCTTTTTGCAGTTTCTTCAGTTTTAATCTAAAGTTCATAACCAATAGATTGTGGTCAGAGTCCACATCTGCCCCTGGAAATGTCTTACAATTTAAAACCTGGTTCCTAAATCTCTGTCTTACCATTATATAATCTATCTGATACCTTCTAGTGTCTTCAGGATTCTTCCACGTATATAACCTTCTTTTATGATTCTTGAACTAAGTGTTAGGTATGATTAAGTTATGCTCTCTGCAAAATTCTACCAGACGGCTTCCTCTTTCATTTCTTACCCCCAATCCATATTCACCTATGTTACCTTCTTTCCCTTTTCCTACTCTCGAATTCCAGTCACACATGACTATTAAATTTTCGTCTCCCTTCACTACCTGAATAATTTCTTTTATCTCATCACACATTTCATTGATTTCTTCATCATCTGCAGAGATAGTTGGCATAAAAATTTGTACTACTGTAGTAGGGATGGGCTTCGTGTCTATCTTGGCCACAATAATGCGTTCTCTGTGCTGTTTATAGTAGCTTACCCGCACTCCTATTTTTTATTCATTATTAAACCAACTACTGCATTACCCCTATTTGATTTTGTATTTATAACCCCGTATTCACCTGACCAAAAGTCTTGTTCCTCCTGCCACCGACCTTCACTAATTCCCACTATATCTAACTTTAACCTGTCCATTTCCCTTTTTAAATTTTCTAACCTACCTGTCCAATTAAGTGATCTGACATTCCACGCTCCGATCCGTAGAATGCCAGTTTTCTTTCTCCTGAATGACGTCCTCTTGAGTAGTCCCCACCCGGAGATCCGAATGGGGGACAGAGCAACGAGTGACATTATACTGAGTGCACTATCCGAAAATTACTTCGAGCAATTAAACAGAGAACCGACTCCTGGAGATAACAACTTGGACCTACTGATAACAAACAGACCCGAACTTTTCGACGCTGTAAGCGCAGAACAGGGAATCAGTGATCATAAGGCCACTGCAGCATCTCTGAATATGGAAGTAAATACGAATATAAAAAAGGGAGGAAGGTTTATCTGTTTAGCAAGAGTAATAGGAGGCAGATTTCAGACTACCTAACAGATCAAAACGAAAATTTCTGTTCCGACACTGACAATGTTGAGTGTTTATGGAAAAAGTTCAAGGCAATCATAAAATGCGTTTTAGACAGGTACGTGTCGAGTAAAACTGTGAGGGGCGGGAAAAACCCACCGTGGTTCAACAACAAAGTTAGGAAACTACTACGAAAGCAAAGAGAGCTTCACTGCAAATTTAAATTCAGCCAAAACCTCTAAGACAAACAGAAGCTAAACGATGTCAAAGTTAGCATAAGGAGGGCAATGCGTGAAGCATTCAGTGAATTCGAAAGTAAAATTCTATGTACCGACTTGACAGAAAATCCTTGGAAGTTCTGGTCTTACGTTAAATCAGTAAGTGGATCGAAACAGCATATCTAGACACTCTGGGATGATAATGGCATTGAAACAGAGGATGACATGCATAAAGCTGAAATACTAAACACCTTTTTTCCAAAACTGTTTCACAGAGGAAGACCACGCTGCAGTTCCCTCTTTAATCCTCGCACGAATGAAAAAATGGCCGACATCGAAATAAATGTCCAAGGAATAGAAAAGCAACTGAAATCACTCAACAGGGGAAAGTCCACTGGACCTGATGGGATACCAATTTGATTCTAGACAGAGTACGCGAAAGAACTTGCTCCCCTTCTCACAGCCGTGTACCGCAAGTCTCTAGAGGAACGGAAGGTTCCAAATGATCTGCACCGGTAGTTCTAGTTTTCAAGAAGGGTCATCGAGCAGATGCGCAAAACTATAGGCCTATATTTCTGACATCGATCTGTTGTAGAATTTTTCAACATGTTTTTTGCTCACGTATCATGTCATTTCTGGAAACCCATAATCTACTCTGTAGGAATCAACATGGATTCCGGAAACAGCGATCGTGTGAGACCCAATTCACTTTATTTGTTCATGAGACCCAGAGAATATTAGATACAGGCTCCCAAGTAGATGCCATTTTCCTTGACCTCCGGAAGGCGTTTAATACAGTTCCGCACTGTTGCCTGATAAACAAAGTAAGAGCCTACAGAACATCAGACCAGCTGTGTGGCTGGATTGAAGACTCTTTTAGCAAACAGAACACAGCATGTTGTTCTCATGGAGAGATATCTACAGACATTAAAGTAACCTCTGGCGTGTCACAGGGGAGTGTTATGGGACCATTGCCTTTCACAATATATATATAAATGACCTAGTAGAGAGTGTCGGAAGTTCCATGCAGCTTTTCGCAGATTATGCTGTAGTATACAGAGAAGTTGCAGCATTAGAAAATTGCAGTGAAATGCAGGAAGATCTGCAGCAGATAGGCGCTTGGTGCAGGGAATGGCAACTGACCCTTAACATAGACAAATGTAATGTATTGTGAATACATAGAAAGAAGGATCCTTTATTGTATGATTATATGATAGCGGAACAAACACTGGTAGCAGTTACTTCTGTAAAATATCTGGGAGTATGCATACAGAACAATTTGAAGTGGAATGAACATATAAAATTAACTGTTGGTAAGGCGGGCGCCAAGTTGAAATTCATTGGGAGAGTCCTTAGAAAATGTAGTCTATCAACAAAGGAGGTGGCTTACAAAACACTCGTTCGACCTATACTTGAGTATTGCTCATCAGTGTGGGATCCGTACCAGGTTGGGTTGACAGAGGAGATAGAGAAGAACCAAAGAAGAGCGGTGCATTTCATCACGGGGTTATTTGGTAAGTGCGATAGCGTTATGGAGATCTTTAGCAAATCCAAGTGACAGACTCTACAAGAGAGGCGCTCTGCATCGCGGTTTAGCTTGCTGCCCAGTTTCGAGGGGGTGCATTTCTGGATGAGGTATCGAATATATTGCTTCCCCCTACTTATACCACCCGAGGAGATCACGAATGTAAAATTAGAGAGATTCGAGCCCGCAAGGAAGCTTTCCAGCAGTTGTTCTTCCCGTGAACCATACACGACTGGAACAGGAAAGGGAGATAATGACAGTGGCACATAAAGTGCCCTCCGCCACACACAGTTGGGTGGCTTGCAGAGTATAAATGCAGATGCAGATGTAGACAGGCAGTTAGCAAGCTGCCTTTGACTCTTTCAAGGTTGCCTTAAGTAATGCTCTGGTTTTGGCCATACCTGATTTCAACTTGCTCTTTGTTGTTCAGACACACTCCTCTAACTCTGGGGTGGCTGCCATTCTTCTTCTGGAGTAAGAGGGTGAGCGATGATCACTGGCCTACATTTCCTGATTTTTATCACTGTCAACTGGAGGTGCTTGCTGTTCTTTTCACCCTTGAGATGTTTAAATGCTATATGGAACATCGAGAGTTTACACTAGAGACCAACAATCATGCTCTCAGTTGGGTTCTGTACCGTCCTCGTACAATTGGATGCATTGTGTGATGGGCAGTCAGAATTTGAACCTTTGAGTTAAACGTGCACCACTTAAAAGGGTGTGATAATGTTGTAGCCAACACCCTGAGTCACATGCTTGAATAGCAAGAAGAAGAAAAGTGCTCTCTAGATATCGCTGAGATGGAGGAGCAGCAGGTTAATTTTGTTCTTACCGATATTCCTGCACTATTTGGTGATTCAGTTGGGCATCAAGAGGATGACCCCGAGCTACGGCATATCAGGGGACAGTTAGCGTCTAGCACATCGGTCCTAGAGTATGAGTTGAAAAGGAACATCTGGTGTCATAGTGTGGGTCAGAATCAAGTGGTGAAGATCTGCCTCCTGGCCATCTTGATCCCGGCGGTATTTAAGCACTAACAATAAAATACAGGAACCCCTTACCTAGCCTTCATTGTATTGAGATGTTAGGAGGATGACTTCTCAGTGTCAGGATAGCCAGATGGCCAAACCAAATCCTCTACTCAAGCCAAGATGCCCATGGAACTCCTCTTTATCAATTACATCAGTCCTCTGCCTCCTATCCAGGGTGAGTATTGATATATTTTTGTCATTGTTGATGGGTTTAGCAAATTTAGCAGGTTGTTGCATAATAGGTGTGTTGCAGTTGCACAGAGTACTAGCCATTTCAGTAGAATTTTCATTTGGTGGTCCCCCCCAAAAGTTCTTGTGGGTGATACTGCTCCTGCTTTTACTTCTAGGGAGTTTCGTAACTTTTATTTCCATTCTGGGGTTAAACATGTCACCACTAAGCCCTATTATCGCCAGCCATCATTCAAGGAATGGGTCAATTATAATTTGAAATTCTTGCTTATTGCCTTCCACTCTGAAGCTCAAACTAGTTGGAATGCACCTTGCCCTGGTTAAATTTTGCTCTCTATATTGCTAGGCATGAAATCCATCAGACTACTCCCACTTCACTTATGTTATCTTATCCCTTTAACTCTTCCTTGGTGAACCTGTTGCCGGACAACCCCTCCGCCAAGTCTATCCAGGATGCTTGGTGAAAGGCCAGGGCTAATATTCAGTGCACCCATAGCAGGAAAGCGGCGCAAAACAAGGGGTGTTGTGCAGGCAACATTCAAGTCGGGGATGTAGTCTTTGTAAAAAATGTTGGGGGTATGGCTTCCATAACTGTGATAGGTAAGTGAAAAGCTTATTAATTGTCTTTGAACATAGATATTTTCATAACCATATACAACATTTTGGATTGCCTATGTTTTTAACAGTATAATTTGTGTTGGTGTGACAGTGTATTAAAGTCTTACTTGAATGCAAAGAATCAATAAGACAACTACAGTGCAACAGATGCAGAACAACACAAATGTGAACATCACACAAAATACTTAGGTAAATATTTGTGCTTGACAATGAAAATAAATTCTCAAAAAACATTGTGCTAAGCACATAAAAAATTACATAACTGGAGCAGTCTGTCATCATTTAAATAATGAATTACACAATTGCAGGCTTTCCAAAAATGTTGAATATGATGGTTGAAATTAAGTCAAACATTTCTACTACACAGGCAGTTACCAGATCCATTTACGTCAGTGGCTAAACATAGTACAAAATTCAGATAATCTTTATTGGATAATAAATAAGTATTTTGATTTCTATTATTTACATATAAAATACACAAACCATGAAAATGCAAGGGGAGGTTATAAACATAACTTTTGGTGCTTAAAAAGTTATTTTCTACATTTTACGCCATTTTTTAAAGTACCTAAAAGAGGGTAAACACGGGGTTTCACTGTATTTACATAGTTTCATTTGGTGTATCACCAACAGACATGACCAAGTGCCAGAGTTAAAACGACAGGAGTCTCTTGTACACATAGGTGTAGGAAACATGCAGCAGGCCTCAACAGTTAAGAAGCCTCAGTCCATTGTAACTTCAAACAGAAAGAAGATGCTTCTGTTAGGTAGTTCTCAGGTGTAAGCCAACAGCTGCACGAAGTGTTGGAAAGGGAGTACCAGATCACTAGCATTGTGACTGACAACATAGGGGAGTTACGTAGGAACTTCATGAAAGAAAGTCAGATAAAGATTGTGGGTGGAGCTGGGAATAGTCTTGATAGCGACAGGGATAGGATGACCTGGAAAAGACAGCGACTCAAACCAGTGGCACAAATGTGCACCTCCTGCAATTGTTTCAGCATATGATTGGCCTAATCTTAATACCGCTGTTACATGTACTAACAGGGACTTGAGAAGCACTGATGATGGAGATTATAGCTCACACTGCAGTGGTGCTAGCTGAGTCTATCAATAGAACAGGCTTCACTAGGCATTACCTGCATCTCAATAGGTATGGTAAGGGAAGGATGGCAAAGCTTATGGCTGACAGTTTAGTGGGAGTTGGTAGGAGCACTCATCGTAAAATTGTTGTAATAATTGGTGTTAGAGCTGCACCATTTCTAGACTGTAGTCAGCTGTAAGAGATATTAGAAATAAACTACATGGGCTACTTGCTGACGTTGACTCTGACATTACTGGTGTATCAGAGCACCACTTACACCATGCAAAAATTCAGAGGCTTCCTATACTGGGATACAGACTAGCTAGTTATTGTTCAAAGTGTTCTTTGCAGAATTTGAGAGAGGACAATTATATGAAAAAATGGTACTCCATTTGATTCTACTGATGTATCAAAGCACTGCACTGAACAGGTCACTGAATCTTGTGTTGTGGCATTTGAATTAAGTTAAACTACATTTTTAATTATAGTTATCTACAGGTCCCCTAACTCTGATTTCAGGACATTTCTATTCAAGCTAGAGAGAATTCTACAGTATATAACATTTTTGTTCATTGTTTATTGCTAAAGGGACATTCTGTATGTAAAAGGATAAATGGCCTTTCAGGCAGTGACACACAATTTTTAACAATAAAACAGATTTGTGTGTTTGAATTTTTAACACACACACGCACACACGCACGCACGCGCACGCGCACGCACACGCACACACACACACACACACACACACACACTACATTTAAACTATTTATAAATGTTAATCTAGTGGCAAAAGACTCTTTTAAATCTCATTAAAGAACAAGAGTAGTGAGAAGTTCATCGTGCACTTAATATAGATGATAAATATAAAGTTTTCCTCAACACAATTCTCATGCACTTTAAAAGTTGTTCTCCATTAGAAAGTTTAAAACAGGATACTGGCACTAACAGGCAATATGGATGGCTGACTGATGGGACAAGGATTTCATGTAGAGAATTACTTCAAAAAGTTAGGGATAGCAACAATGGAGCTACAATAGTCCATTATAAACAATACTGTAAGGTGTTTATGTCACTAGGAAAGCAAAAAATGTGGGGTATGCACACAGAATAGCTAATTCTAAAAGAATGTATGGTCAGCTGTGAATGAAGTGTCTAAGCAACAGCTCAGGGTCAAGGAAATAAGGTAAATACACAATAAAAATGTTTTTGGCTGCCAATAATTCAGATATATGTACAGCATTTAACAACTGCTTTCTAACTAAAGCAGGTGAATTAAATAAATACTTTCCACAAGGAATCTTATAACTCTCTTAGAAAACTGCTTTCCAAGATTTCTACATGAAATACATCTCCCGGACAGATAAAAAAACTACTCACTATACAGCAGCAGAAGAGAACATATAAAAAGGTTAAAGAAATGTGCAAGTTTTTGGAGCCAGTGGCTGCTCCTTCTGACAGAAGGGTTGAAGGGGAATCAAGGTCAAAAGGACTGGTGACATTTAGAAAATGGAAAGAGTTTGGAAAAATCACCCAGAACCTCGAGTTGGGGAAGACTTACCAAAGGGGATGCGATGGAAGACTGATTGTTAGGGACTGCAACAGATGAGATTTGAAAACTGGAGAGCTTAAAGGTGGAACATAGCATAATAAGCAAGACAGAGATCACTTACAAAACATTGTCCCAGAATTAATAAGATCAGAAAGCTAAGTGCTTTATGTGTAGGAGAGGTGGTGAGAGGAGGGAATAGACACCTCAGAAAATAAAAAAATTGTAGAAAACTAAAAGGAAATGAAAAAAGCAATAGTTTCTGAGAAAAAATGCTGAGACTGAGGAAATTAAAGAAAATAATTAATGCAAATTAAGGCCAGCTGGGTAGTGAGAACCAAGGACATTTTGTAACACCAGATGGTGCATATGGTAGTGAGGGACCAAGGTCACAACTTTCACGTTGTAGAGCATTCTCTACAACAGAATAGTTCATGTTGCCAGTATATACCTTCTGTCTATGTCCATTCATACTAACTGATAACTTGACGGTAGTCTTGCCAATACAGAAGATTGAACAGTGTTTACATGACGGCTGATATACGACATTTGTTCCTGGTTCCAGCAGGATGGGGTGACTGCACTTACCACCCACCAGAAGGCGGTGAACTTTTTAAGGGACACCTTCAGTGACCGCATCATCTCTTGAGGAGTCTGGCCTCCACGTTCACCCAACTTCGTTACACCAAATTAGTTTCTATCGGGTATGTTGAAGGGAAAGCCTATGAAGGCAATCCGCACGCCATACAAGAACTCCAACCTGCATTGACACGTGGCATTCAGAACATCACTCCCGACGATCTGCACAATGTCTTCAAGAACATGCAGAAACGTGTGCAACTGTGTCTTCAAGTTCATGGGGATCACTTCCAGCATCTCTTCTAATTTCCATGACTTTAATATGGCAAGTTATGAACTGCATAGTTACTTATAGAACACCCTGTATATATTCACAGCTTGTCATCTGCATAGGGTTCTCCTACATTTTATTATACCTATGTTAATTTCATCCCATGATCATGGAGTTTTGCTCCTCAATTCGGTCTTAAAGAACTAAATGTGTAAAAACAAGAAAGAAGACAAATAATGATTATTGTCATAGAGTACTATGTTTCATAAATTGTATGATCAACAATGGAAGGAAGATTAGGGTTCGAGGTTCAGAAAGCGAGGCTATTAGGAGCAAAGCACAAGCTTCTCTTCAAAAGTATCATCCCAGCATTTGCCTTAAGCAATTTAGAGAAACCACAATATCAGATGCCTGACAGATATTTTGACCACCATCCTCCAAATTCTTAACATAGGGCCACCTTGCTTGGACACATGATCAAAAAGTGTAGAATGGAAATTATCATATGACTTGAAGATGCTGCAGATCTCAAGGTTTGACATCACCTTGGTAACTTAAACATCAGTAATGCATATGGGAACAATGCACACTAAATTCCTATTACAGCAAGTGCCATTTCCACAGCAAAGTATGTGGTTTCAATATGTGCAAAAGATAACTTTTTTTGTACGAGACCAATAGGATGAGTAAAGTATGTGAGGTCATACAATTAATGCCTTAATAATTTATACAGGGTGTAAATAAATCCCCTTTACAGCTTTTGAGAACTTATAATGGGGACCAAGACAGTTAAGTTTAGCGTAGGAACACATGGCTGGAAACGCAGTTTTCCCACTACATTCAAAATACTACGACACACATTGCTCTCAGACTCCTGCTCCTTGTCCTCTGGATCTACTTACAAGTAAGCTCAATGTGACAACCACTGACGTCAACACAGGTACTTGAATTACGTTACCATTAAGGCACCTCATCTGAACCTCTCGATACCAGTAAAATTCTACTGTGTTTCCATAAAGTAGTTAACATATTTCTGATACAACCTTCAGATTTGATTTCATTAATGTAGAGGTACTTTGATACATCAATATGTTTATATTGCAATGATATTATTCTTATGTGTATTCTTTCTTTTGCCACTATGATCTTTGAAGTTTTTGTAACTCCGATTTTTGGGCGCGTAAGCGATTATTAGTTAGTTAGAGAGTCGGACCTTGAGAAGGTCAAGTCTTGGACATCATGTTGAAAAGACGTATATTGTAGTCAGCTTACAAAATGTGAACTTTAACAGTGGGGACAATGTTTTCAAGTATGTTTTGTATTGTGAAGTGATGTTTTGTGTGTTACATGATATTGCAGCAAAAGTAATAAAAAAGAAGTGTAACTTAAATTCGGAGTGCTGATTACTTTTTTACATCACGATTGTCCTGCAAAAGTGTAATCTTCAAGAATGGTTTGTGAAGCACATCTACAAAACTTTTGAATATCGCAGAATAAAACCTAGGCCTCTTTGTATCCGAGCTTGGAATCATCACCACCTAGATTTTCGACTATTGAGCCATGATTTTACAACGAGACCAGCGTGGGAAACACGAAAAGATGAGTGCCTAGTTTATTCATTATTACATGAAATGATTTTATTAACTGTGCTCTAATGACACGTGCCACATAATAACTTTGTTGTTGCCCGAAAATGCAGTATTTAGCAGCATGAGCAACACCACAATCATTATTAAATTTTGACCTTTGTTGTGGGAGGGTTGTTAGACCCCGTACTGTACTCACAGTCACCAGTCCCTTGTCCTCCACCATCTGCCGCAGTCATAATCCAGCAGGTCTTCCTCAGGTGCCACAGGAGTTTCATAAATCAAGGATTTCATGTGACTCTGCAGGTGGCAGTCTCATGGATTGGAGTTGGGATAACATGGAGGCCAAGCAACTGGGCCACCAAGATCTATACACTGATGCCCAAATTGGACTGCACATGAAAAATGAGGCACCTGTGAGATGGGGTGGAAGAAGCTATAGCCCAATCACTTGTCCATCCAGGAACCCTGCCAAAAAGTTCAGACTGTATTGTTCCTGAAACCCATGAGGGTGCACAGCACGTGGATTTTTCATCATCCCACGCATGACTGTTGTGGGAATTCCCAGCCAACTCCTGCAGCGAAGTCAAAACAAACTCGGTAACATCTGGGTGGATAAGACACTCTCTCTGGTTAACTTGGTTTCAGTCGTGAAAAGGATCCATCACTGTTAAGTTGGGCTGGTCCACATAACAGTGCAAGAATCAATTGCAGAAGTGGGCTTGTGACACAATATCCACTTTCTGGGGGTGGTACTGGTGTACCAGCTGCCCATGCAGAACATCCTGAACAGTTTGGTGATTCACATTCAGTCTATGTGCTATGTTTCTAGTACTCATTGTCAAATCATCTTCTACCGCAGGGAGTCTACCACAGGGAGTCTCCCACAGGGAGTCTCCCGCAGGGAGTCTCTTCAAACTCAGGCGTGTGATAGTGCCATGGAGCACCAGTAGCCCTCCTCAGCATAGTGTGTAGTTCACCATGGTCAACAGCAAAACACTACATATGAAATTCAAGTGCAGCTTGCATTCATTACTGTAGTGAGTAATTACTACTGTACAATAATACAGTATCAACAAAGACCGCAAGCACAAGAGCACATACAAACCTCTCTGGGCAAATCAACTGACTGGCATGTAAACAAACCTGTAGTGGGGACGGGACATCAGGTGGTCAGTGAATGACATAAGTAATACCCTAATCAGTGGTGCGAAAAATGCAGGAGATTTGAATGTGTGTTGTGATATTTTGCGTGCGGCAGGATAACGGTATGTTTCTGGGCGTGAGTTCCTATGCTAAACTTAACAATCTTGGTCCCCACTACAAATCCTCAATGTCTGTAAAGGGAATTTAAGTTACACCCTGTATACTGGTGTGACTGATCCAATCACAATGTGAGAATGTTCCAAACAAATAACATAGCAGGTGACTGTTAGCAGTGACTGTCTGAATTGGCAGGAAAGGTAGCTGCAGCTATTGGAGAGAGGTTACATGATGATGGCACTTGCACTCCCATGATGAACACAAAGTTAAATTAACTGCAACCAGGATAACAAAAATTAGCACTATCCTGATAATGGAGTCAACAATCATGAAAATGAGAAAAAAAATAGCTGACGCTAGATATTTGTATGAACAATATCGTAGGTGCTATCTGTGTTACGACAAAGTAGAAAAGCTACACTGGATATTACTTTTCAAATGCAGTTGTTCTTCAAGAAATGACTGAAAACCAAAGCAACTTTGGGCAATTCCATTTAGGGTTCAAAACACTCTTGATTTTTCAGTGATCAGGGTGTATACGTGGACAAAGAAAAAATATTCCCAGATTTCCCGGTTAAAAATACACTATCTCCCGGGTGAAAACATACTTTTTCCCTGTTAACTGACAGTATATTTTCTCTTGGAACTCTATAACTTATAAGTACTTTGAATGAATATGGTTTTATACATGGGAGTAGAATTTCCCGGCGCTTTAGAAAACTAAACACAGGGGAAAAACGCATTTTGGAAAGATCTTTGATGTGCAGCAACAGGTACGCTGCATATTTTCGTATTACGAAAGTATAAATTCGAATTCCACCAAACACCGCATGTTACTTTCCGAAGCATTGAAATCGAGATTGTGATGCGCATTTGTAAGCCAGTCATAGCTCATGTCACGTGATCTCGCCAGCCGATGACAGCGGGTATTCAGAGCATAGGACACGTGATGTAGTCAGCCAATAGCAACATCACGCACAAACAGAAAAAGTTAATGGTTTAAATTAATATACATAGTGTTGCTACACGAAACGCAAAGCTTTCACATATAATATTGGTCTGTAAGATTAATACGCTGCAAGAGAAGCTAAGCTTTCACATACAATGTTGGTCTTTTATGCGCTTATTACAATTTAAGATATATCACACAAATGCGCCCGTAAAATTTTTAATAACAACATAAATGTCTGATCTTCTGGGCTCGAAATTCATCTAAATGGCTCGTCATCAAAGAGTTGATTTTTAAATGGGAGTCAAACGCTCTGTGATTTAAGAAATTCATCGTACACTATCGCACATAGCTCCGTTGTAACTGCCAGAATGGTACTTTGATGGTAACGCTTTTCAAACCACCATTCGGAATATTTTCCCGTGACCTGTTAGAAATAGGTTCTTTTCCGCAGTTGCCAGAGAGCGCCAGATGACAGTCATCACATTTAAAGTGCACATTCGTATGTCCACATTCCCAGTTAAGTAGGCCATGACCTGAGATTAAGTTTTTCAATGTGGTTTTCAGGATGTAAATTTTCTAGGTGTACCAGTACTGTGTTATCTCATGTTTGGTTCTTTATTATGGCATAATGCCATATGTGCTACAAGTTGAAAACGTTGCACTTGAAATGCAGCAAACAGTGTGTGGAATTAAACACTTCGTTTCAAATACATTGTCTGCCTCAGCGGAAAAGATCAATAAAAAAAAAATTTCTTTAGCAAACCGACAAAAATAACTTCATTGTTCTGCAAGGCAATTAATGCTTGACTGTGAGAAAGGTGGAAATCAGAAATCTGTTTTGTTTTCATTTGACGTGAGAGCAGTAAACGAAGAGGAAACAGCAAAATCACTAAGTGTAAACACGGGTCACGAGGAGATTACCCACTTCCCCACTGTAACTCAGACTGCTCTGCACATCAGACCCGGATCTATGATATTTCCGAACCGGTGCAATACCCTGCCACTCCCTCAAGCATTTGAGATAGGACGTCAAAATTTTTTAAAAAAATCGAATTTTAAAAAATATGTTCATTTTGTAGCGCACATCTCTCTGAAGAGTCTGATGCTTAAAACATATGTGTTCGAGGAAATGTAAGACATGTTATTTGGTTGTAAGCGTGTCAAAGGGCAGTGCCTCGTCTCCTCACACAGCGTTCTTCTATCGCACGTCACTGTACTTCTCTCTGTGGAATTGAAACGTGTATACTTTGTAATGGATGCCATCAAACCATATTCAGGACAGTGGAAATTAAAATGTCCTGTGGTGCTTCTCCTGGTTACAATCAGACGATTTGGCATCCTGTCCCTCTTTTTTTTTAAAAAAAAAAGAACTCTTCAGAAAATTTGCACTCTTGATTCCCTATCAGCTAACAACTTACTGCTTTGTGTGACATAAAATTAAATATAGGATACACAAACTGACCCTTCACATAGACAAATGTAATGTATTGCGAATACATAGAAAGAAGGATCCTTTATTGTATGATTATATGATAGCGAAACAAACACTGGTAGCAGTTACTTCTGTAAAATATCTGGGAGTATGCGTGTGGAACGATTTGAAGTGGAATGATCACATAAAATTAATTGTTGGTAAGGCGGGGTACCAGGTAGAGATTCATTGGGAGAGTCCTTAGAAAATGTAACCCATCAACAAACGAGGTGGCTTACAAAACACTCGTTCGACCTATACTTGAGTATTGCTCATCAATGTGAGATCCGTACCAGATCGGGTTGACGGAGGAGATAGAGAAGATCCAAAGAAGAGCGGCGCGTTTCGTTACAGGGTTATTTGGTAACCGTGATAGCGTTACGGAGACGTTTATCAAACTCAAGTGGCAGACTCTGCAAGAGAGGCACTCTGCATCGCGGTGTAGCTTTGTCGCCAGGTTTCGAGAGGGTGCATTTCTGGATGAGGTATCGAATATATCGCTTCCCCCCACTTAAACCTCCCGAGGAGATCACGAATGTAAAATTAGAGAGATTCGAGCGCGCATGGAGGCTTTTAGACAATCGTTCTTCCCATGAACCATACGCGACTGGAACAGAAAAGGGAGGTAATGACAGTGGCACGTAAAGTGCCCTCCGCCACACACCGTTGGGTGGCTTGCGGAGTATAAATAAAGATGTAGATGTAGATGAAATCCAGTAAAGACATGAGACAAGCAAGACAATACACATTTCTTCAATCCCTAGCTCCTGGAATTTTTTTCTCTCTAATCTTGCTACAGCTTTACATGGCGTGCTATCCTTTCTGTGAAAGAATCTATTACCTCATCAAACGTTTTGCTACATGAACAGTCGAAATGTCATTGTCTAATACTGAAAAAGCTGTTAATGCAAATAAGACCCAAGACGGGTGTGGTTTCCCGATCTGATTACGTCTATTTTGTCACTCTCTGCTAGATAAAACAAAATAGGCCTTTCTAACACTGCAACAATTGTAATACACACCAAATAAATGAGACTGTTTTGGCACAAACGGTATTTTTTGTAACGAAAGAATATAATTCACAAAGTACCAATATCAAATGCCTATTAGGCCTACTGCAAGCAAAAACCTTACGTTAGGAAATAGTTTCACACTTCATTCATACACTCCAGTTTCTCAAGTATGAGATCGAAAAGTAGTAGTACGAAATTTTTATACAAACCTGGAATCGTCATATTGTTCCATAATTTGTGTAATGTCCCCGTTTCCTTCCCTCCCCCCCCCCCCCCCCCCCCCCCCCATGTTTAATAGCCGCAGTATTATTCTGAAGTAGCGGGATACAGTAATATCCTTTGTTAGAGTATCGGGGTTCTTGCCAGTCAAAATTACAAAAATTTAACTGAAAACAAAAACAATGAAAAATTCCTGGGTTTTTCCCGGTTTTCTCCCGAATGAAAAAATTCCCGGGTTTTTCCTGGATCTCCCGGTTATCCCGGGTCGTATACACCCTGGTGATGTACATGAAATGAAAACTGAGAGCTCATACTTCTTAACAACACACAGCAAATGGGTAATAACAATTAATGTTACCTTTTCTATGTATTCAATACCCTTTGTCACATCTTCCTGACACTCAAGAACAAGGCCCAAGTTCAGCAACAATCTGCTTCTCATCAGCATCACTTCAGTTTTGCTGACACTTTTAAGCCTAGACAAATAAAGATACAAATTTTATTAATCAAACATATTAGTAAAATTTGTTTTATAATAATTTAACAATGGTCCATTTGAAAACAATTTCCTTTATCTTTTATATGATAATGAGAGTTATCGTAGAGTGCAAATAATTTAAGAGTGAAGAAGACTACTCACCCAATAATAGAAGCCTTGTGTCATCAACAAGCACACCAGAAAGAATGAAAACTTGGTAGCTTTCAGTGAAAGAAACTGTAACGGGCTGAAGACAGTGAAAACACACACACACACACACACACACACACACCTGTACAGCTACAATGTGATGTCTGAACACACAAGGTGTGTGTGTGTGTGTGTTTCTGTGTGTGTGTGTGGGAGGGGGGGGGGGGGCGTGAGTGCGTTCACGCACGCTCATCGAAGGATTTTTCTGAAAGTTTGTTCAATAACTGAACACTTCTACTTTTTGTCTTTTTGTGTGACACAATTAACATGGACAAGAGACAGTAGCATACATAGCATTCACCTTAAACATTTCCATCATCAATAGTAAATGAGACAAACAAATCATTATGAAACACAATAATACTTGATTAAAGGGAGAAGAATGCATTGTTGGTCTCAAATCAAGAAAGAAAATGAAATAAAAATAAATCTGACTATAAAGTGCAAGAGAGAAAGCTTTAAAATAAAGTGTTCTGGCAAAGGTATCAGCCGATAAGCCAGGAATTATCGTAAGTGCAATTCAAAAATGAAGAGCAGAGAGAGAGAGAGAGAGAGAGAGAGAGAGAGAGAGTGGTCGTCGTCATGAGAGGGGATAAGACTGAGTGATGAGGGAGGTGGAGCAGGATAAACAAATTTTTGCATATGGTGTCAAAATACCTAGAGCAAGTCCTGCTTCTAATCTTAGTGAAGCCTGTCATACCAATGCAGAATGCCAAATACTATTTGTAGACTAAAGGCTCACAAATAGGTCTCAATTTAATAAAACAAATTTTGTCAAATGGTAGCTCCACATGCATAATATACAGATATTTACATAATAAGTTTTGGTCCCTAAGCCATTATCAAATATTCAAGCTGAATACAAAAACAAGCAAGGAGTACTTGTATCTTAGGATACGTCACAAGCAGCTATTCATAACTTAATTATGAATAATGTTTGGCACAGCTATGAAATACAGAATATATCCCGAAAAACAGAGGATCCTGAGATGATCAGGAGGTCGTTTCAATACAATTGCATGTCTAACCACCCAGCCTTAGAGAAAACCTCTGCTAGAGAGCTCTCTTCCAGCAGTAGATACTAGAACAAAATTGTTTCTTTTTTATTTTGTAGAGAACAAATGTTAGGTATATAGTTCACTGTAACTTTATTGTTACTACTACCTGTTACCTGCGGCTGCACTTGAGTGTCAGTAATTTTGTTATGATGAGTGACCGTAAGTAAGCTATTGTATGTGCAATAACATCATCTGCCCCTAATGTGACAGTTTGAACAAGCATAGCCTGTGGTATGTGCACCCCCACCCCCCCCCCCCCCCCCCCAACTGCCACAATGCTCGAAGCAGTGTCTTTGCCACCCAGTGCATGTAGAGGGGCATGGGCAGAAGTGTGCATCTATGCATTGTGTTACTGAAGTAGTAACTATTTTTTTTTATTTTTTAGTTTCTAAAGTAGTTAACATATTTCCTTAGGGTTCATGCTGTCTCAGCAACAAATGACACTGAACTTGGTTAAGAGGGTTACTCATGAAAACACATTCATACTATTAACATGGATTATTATTATTATTATTAATATTATTCTTTTTTGTTGTTTCTCTTTGCAGTCTTATTTTCCAGATTTTAAAAACAAGAGGATGATGGAATTTTCTCATGTAGCATGACAGAAACAGTAAACTATAACAGAGACCGATTTCCAGAAGTTTACACAGTTAGATCAATATGTTAACCCAGAAACTCAGTAAATCACATTTTACAAAGGATTTTGCTTCTATGGGACTTGGTTTATGTTCAACCTTTTGAGACAGAGAGTATGGTGTGAATTTACGAGGGCAGTTCAATAAGTAATGCAATACATTTTTTTTCTCGGCCAATTTTGGTTGAAAAAACCGGAAATTTCTTGTGGAATATTTTCAAACATTCCCGCTTCGTCTCGTATAGTTTCATTGACTTCCGACAGGTGGCAGCGCTGTACGGAGCTGTTAAAATGGCGTCTGTAACGGATGTGCGTTGCAAACAACGGGCAGTGATCGAGTTTCTATTGGCGGAAAACCAGGGCATCTCAGATATTCATAGGCGCTTGCAGAATGTCTACGGTGATCTGGCAGTGGACAAAAGCACGGTGAGTCGTTGGGCAAAGCGTGTGTCATCATCGCCGCAAGGTCAAGGAAGACTGTCTGATCTCCCGCGTGCGGGGCGGCCGTGCACAGCTGTGACTCCTGCAATGGCGGAGCGTGCGAACACACTCGTTCGAGATGATCGACGGATCACCATCAAACAACTCAGTGCTCAACTTGACATCTCTGTTGGTAGTGCTGTCACAATTGTTCACCAGTTGGGATATTCAAAGGTTTGTTCCCGCTGGGTCCCTCGTTGTCTAACCGAACACCATAAAGAGCAAAGGAGAACCATCTGTGTGGAATTGCTTGCTCGTCATGTGGCTGAGGGTGACAATTTCTTGTCAAAGATTGTTACAGGCGATGAAACATGGGTTCATCACTTCGAACCTGAAACAAAACGGCAATCAATGGAGTGGCGCCACACCCAATCCCCTACCAAGAAAAAGTTTAAAGCCATACCCTCAGCCGGTAAAGTCATGGTTACAGTCTTCTGGGACGCTGAAGGGGTTATTCTGTTCAATGTCCTTCCCCATGGTCAAACGATCAACTCTGAAGTGTATTGTGCTACTCTTCAGAAATTGAAGAAACGACTTCAGCGTGTTCGTAGGCACAAAAATCTGAACGAACTTCTCCTTCTTCATGACAACGCAAGACCTCACACAAGTCTTCGCACCCGAGAGGAGCTCACAAAACTTCAGTGGACTGTTCTTCCTCATGCACCCTACAGCCCCGATCTCGCACCGTCGGATTTCCACGTGTTTGGCCCAATGAAGGACGCAATCCGTGGGAGGCACTACGCGGATGATGAAGAAGTTATTGATGCAGTACGACGTTGGCTCCGACATCGACCAGTGGAATGGTACCGTGCAGGCATACAGGCCCTCATTTCAAGGTGGCGTAAGGCCGTAGCATTGAATGGAGATTACGTTGAAAAATAGTGTTGTGTAGCTAAAAGATTGGGGAATAACCTGGTGTATTTCAATGCTGAATAAAACAACCCCTGTTTCAGAAAAAAAAAGTGTTGCATTACTTATTGAACTGCCCTCGTAGTATGCACGTTGTCATAGATCTCCCTACAAGCACTGCCTGCTATCCTTAATCCTAGATGTCTTTGACAGCTGTTTTTAATGGTAACCTCAGCATAAGAGAGGGTGCATTGGTTTTTGTGCTGTGCAATTGTACGGAGTGCTTGTTATACTGTTCGATTTTTGTGAAGTCTTGGAACAGTCATTCATTTGTGAAGGAAACTCTATGTACAGAAATAAAAGAACTAGAAGAATCTGAGGAAAACATCAGAGATCCCAGAATTTTTTTTAGCATTTCAGCTTTTACAGAGTCAGCATGTCATATTATTAAGATTCAAGAAACTGGAAGCAAAATTAAATGCACAAAAAATGAATTAGGTTATTAAATGTAAGAACTGAGATTCAACATGGGCACTGTTATAGAAAGTTCATAGTACCCACCAAAATATTGGTCAAGAAGAATAACCAGTAGCATTAGCCATACATCATTTATTTTCGAAAGGAACAGTTTACAGTGTGAACAGCAGCTGCATGTTGTGTGTAGGAATACAGGAATATTGGGAAGAAGTGTCAACAGGTCAGGAAGGACAGAGATAGATCACTGAGAGAACACTTGTCTATACATAGAACTAAGTGAGGGTATGGGAATAATGAGTTTGATGGAAAGTGGGCTACAGGGGTGGCAAGAAGGGATAGAAATAAGCAGAGATATGTGGAAAACAAGGATAAACAGAGACTGAGTCCCGGGATGATCACAGCTTGGAAGAGATTATTTCAAGGATGGTTAAAAGTTATACGACCAAGAAAATTTTATCTTAGTTGGGCAATGAATCTATACGGTGTCAGTTCTTAAGCAGTCATTGAAGGTTTGAAGTTCTGTTGAACGAGTGCTGGAAATGGGTGATAATGGTCACCTTTAACCACAGTTTGGACGTATCGTTCAAACTCAGCATTTATGAAATGGCTGCTTGCATGTGTGAGTCTGTGAATGACAGGGTGAGATATCTTATGTGATGGATAGGTGCAAGGGACACATTTCAATCTTGGATCTTTTAAATAAATTAAGTCTTCTCATTCTGTATATACACTATTGCTAACAAATTTTTCTGGGTATGGCACCACATCAACTTGCAAAATAACCGCCACTGAATAAAACATCTTTTGGCCATAGTTTCAGTGGCCTCCTCTGGGTCTACTTTTACAGTAACCAACTGGCCGTGGAAGCCTACACGCTTATATTTTGTCACTACAATCTCATGTTACAACAATTAAATTATAATAATACATCAATTCTGAGAAGAAATATTGGACTTACTTTTCACACACATTGAGACTTCGAAGATAAGCCTTCTTTGCTTCAGCCAAATACCTTGCATAATCTGAGTTATCTTTGTCTGATATGCTTTCAGCCATACAGAAGAAAGTCCGACCAATAGTGGCTAATGCTCGCTGTTCTTCAATCTGATCATTTAGATCTTTTGCCATTTCTGGAAATTGCAGGTGTAAAAGAATTTAGTGTGCTGATATGAAATATTCTATGAATTAACAGCTATAAATCAATCTATGAGACTTCTAATAATAATAATGCAATGGTCAAACTGACAAATTCATTGAAAAACAACTAAATGTAATGACTATTATGTTAAGACATGTACAAAACAAAACTGGTTAAAAGGTAATCTAGAAATATCAGAGCAAAAGAACGAAAGAGGGAGGGAGTAAGAGAGACAATGTGGAAAATTAATATTGTGGCAATAGTTTGTGTATGATTATATGGCAAATATGCAAAGTGTGCAAGCACAGTCCCAACAAACTGTTGATAATGTGAACACATCTAAATTTACACTCTAAAATCTATACCAGTTGAAAGTAATTGGTAACAGGACAACATTCCTCTCTTAAACATTCCACATAAAAATATTATGAGGAAGAACTCATGATCTACACACTGCTACATGTTCTTGAATTTTGTCACTGTTGTCATCGGCAGATACATTTACAGGGGAAAGTGATATTTTGTAAATAGCAATATAAAGGCTATAAGAGTAGCGGAGTCATCTTAGTATCAGATTAGTCATTCTACAGCACCATCTTCCAGTGTTGGGAAGTTCACAAAGTGATGAAGAGCAATTCAGATCATAGCAAAATGAAACAGAAGTAATGATGCAAATCATCTAAAACATGCCTTAGCATGGCTATTGTAGTTCTGCATGATATAATGAAAAGTCATTTTGTAGTAAAATCCATACAGTACAGTAAGTGAAGAAAAAGACTTCGCTTATGATAACATTCATCATACGTCTGTCCATAAAAATATAAATGTAATTGCAATATTAATTAAAATGGCATTACTTAACCTTTAATAATGCAAGGTAGAGTTCTTAACTTAAATCATCCTTCTGTATGTATATATAATTACTCCAAATCTCTTGGGGAAACCATGAAGATATTTACATCACCTCTATGTATTTATGTTAATGTGTAGAACACCTAATTCATCTATCATTTCCTTTGGTCATGATCGTGTTACTTGTGGACTTCTGTTGTATTGCACTGTACAAACAAAGAAAATGAGCTGGCTCATTGGATCAGGGTCTATATTCTTGTTTGTCTAACAATTAAAAGTTGCCACCCGATTGAAAGGTGTTTATTTTGGTTGCTCAAAGCTTCCTTGCCATGAGAATTATGTGGTAGCAAATTGCAGACAGGTGGTGAGGGAAATATAAGAGGAATGATGAGAGTTGTTCAGAATTATCATAACACTCCATTGGTAGCAAAGATTATCTACTTGGTGAAGAGAGTAACACTTCATCCCTCAATTTAGGCAAATCAGGTTTCTAATGATTACATATGCAACACATTCCCGTGTTATAAATTTTAACATCTCTAGTTTCACACAAAATTTATCAATACTCTACTGGAAGTAGAAGCCAATTCAATGGAGAGTTTCCTGTACAAAACGCCTTTCCCTGTGAAAGGTAATTCTTTGATAATTAAAGACTCAATAGAGAAATTTAGGAAGATTTTCCAATGATATATCCATTTTGGCTTCATCTATTCATAGTTTAAAGTCTATGGAGATATTGTATTCAGCATTAAGTTTTTTGAGACTAATTGCAAAGACCTCAAACTGCAATCTTCTAAATTTAGAATTTCTTAACATTACCTTTTCCTTTCTGTTGAACAGGTTCTGTACATGTAGCTAGTAACAAACCATCAACCTTACTAGTCTCCTGGTTTGCAGCACTGACTTACAGTTCTTTTCCGCCTGCTCTTTTTGAGACTTTCTTTAGTATTTGCAGACATCTTCGCAGTTGCAGCAGCTAATGCAGATATTTGAGTCAATATAATTAGATCAAGTTTTTTTTTTTTTTTTTTTTTTTTTTTAATCATACTGCTTGAGGACTCATTGGTTGCGATCAACAGCAAAGTGATGTACAAATAGTAGGAGCCACAGTACTTAAAATAACTTTCCTGCATGCCTGTGAATATGAAATTGGTTTTGTGGCTTTAGCCCCTGTAGTTCCCTTTGTGTAGGCAATCTGTGCTCCAAACATCCAAACAGCACACAGAACAAACTGGGAATATGTTAGGTTCAAAAGCAACCTCACATAAAATGCCAAATGTCATCTTCCCCTTATAAGATAATATTGTATATGTTGAAACCACTGACATTGAAGAAAGTTCAACAGGTTTGGGATAAGAGGGCAGATTTCCCACAAGTGGCAGTCAAACTGTTTGTACTGCACTACGACTAGTGCAATGAAAGTGAGTGTTAGCACAGCAGTATCTTTTTTTCTCCATATACTTGCTTCATTATGTGGTTGATTACAGATACTGCTTCTAGTAGTTCTTTGATGTATGAGTCCCAGAACGTTACATTTCCTCGCTTTAGTTGAGTTCATTGTCTGTCTCTCCAGAAAGTATGGTTACCTGTAGTGGTTTTGTATTTTGGCTTAAGTTCTTAGTCACAACTGTCAGTATTCACTGCTGTATGCCCTTTTAAGATAGGCTTTCAATAACTGCACATACGTAAAGTGGTGTTAACAAGGTTCTGTCCTCTTAATTTATTTGAATTTCTTTCTTCTGTGATGCTTATGCATCTGCTCCCCATTTCACTAAGTTTTGCTCCTTTTGGCAGAGATGGCATTGCATGAGTACTGCTTGTTGTTTGAATGTAATTGCTGCATTCCTTGGCTGATGTTTCAATATTTTGTAAAATATTGTATAATGGTATTTATGAACTTTTACCGATGCAGTTATTTTATATGTTGTAATTAAACATTATACATGGTGATTCAAAAAGAATACCACAACTTTAAAAATGTGTATTTAATGAAAGAAACATAATATAACCTTCTGTTATACATCATTACAAAGAGTATTTAAAAAGGTTTTTTTTCACTCAAAAACAAGTTCAGAGATGTTCAATATGGCCCCCTCCAGACACTCGAGCAATATCAACCTGATACTCCAACTCGTTCCACACTCTATGCAGCATATCAGGCGTAACAGTTTGGATAGCTGCTGTTATTTCTCGTTTCAAATCATCAATGGTGGCTGGGAGAGGTGGCCGAAACACCATATCCTTAACATACCCCCATAAGAAAAAATCGCAGGGGGTAAGATCAGGGCTTCTTGGAGGCCAGTGATGAAGTGCTCTGTCACGGGCTGCCTGGCGGCCAATCCCCTGCCTCGGGTAGTTGACGTTCAGGTAGTTACGGACAGATAAGTGCCAATGTGGTGGCGCTCCATCCTGCTGAAATATGAATTGTTGTGCTTCTTGTTCGAGCTGAGGGAACAGCCAATTCTCTAACATCTCCAGATACTGTAGTCCAGTTACAGTAGCACCTTCGAAGAAAAAGGGACCAAAAACTTTATCGGCTGAAATGGCACAGAAAACGTTCACCTTAGGCGAGTCACGTTCATACTGAGTTGTTTCCCGCGGATTCTCAGTGCCCCATATACAGACATTGTGACGGTTGACTTTCCCGTTAGTGTGGAAAGTTGCTTCATCACTAAACACAATCTTTGAAACGAAAGATTCATCTGTTTCCATTTGAGCAAGGATAAAATCACAGAAATCGATTCTTTTAATCTTATCAGCTGCAGACAGTGCTTGAACCAATTTCAGACGATAAGGTTTCATAACTAACCTTTTTCGTAGGACTCTCCATACAGTTGATTGTGGAATTTGCAGCTCTCTGCTAGCTCTGCGAGTCGATTTTCCTGGGCTGCGAACAAATGCTTGCTGGATGCGTGCTACATTTTCATCACTCGTTCTCGGCCGTCCAGAACTTTTCCCTTTGCACAAACACCCATTCTCTGTAAATTGTTTATACCAACGTTTAATACACCACCTATCAGGAGGTTTAACACCATACTTCGTTCGAAATGCACGCTGAACAACTGTCGTCGATTCACTTCTCCCGTACTCAATAACACAAAAAGCTTTCTGTTGAGCGGTCGCCATCTTAGCATCAACTGACGCTGACGCCTAGTCAACAGCGCCTCAAGCGAACAAATGTACAACTAAATGAAACTTTATAGCTCCCTTAATTCGCCGACAGATAGTGCTTAGCTCTGTCTTTTGTCGTTGCAGAGTTTTAAATTCCTAAAGTTGTGGTATTCTTTTTGAATCACCCTGTACTTGCTAACAATCAATTTGCATCATTTTAGCTCAATGCGACTCAGTGGTTTCTTCTATTGTGTAACAAATGACCTTTCAAAGCTGTTGCACAGTTTTGTAAAAAATACCTCGAGTAAATCATTGTAAAGTTCATGAATTCTTTACAGATGGGAATAATTTTATATGATTTAATGATGAACAATTTAGTTGTGAACAAACAAATGCACTGCTTACCATGTATCTAGCACCACCTAGCAGTTTAGTCCACTTGGTTTCAATCTGGTTCCTTCATAGTAGTTTGCACTCACTTCTTGGTTAAGAATGGTGACAATATACAATTATCTAAGGAGCACTGTTTCAAATCATATTAAGTGCACAGGTCATAATTTGGCAGAAAAAAAGAAAGAAAGAAAGAAAGAGTAATAAATTCTCTTCCTAACCAAATGAAATATGTCAAAAATCTCAACAGCAGGACCTAGGTATTTAGATTATATTCCAGAATCAGTCATGACTGAAATCATTTCCCACTGCATGAAGATGCCATTTTAATTTTTAAATTGCACTTAATACATTTTGAACCCATTCAATTAGTAAAGTACATTTTGATCCAATCATAACTTCACAGAATATGATTTGAAATGTTCATTTCAATTTTTATTGATTGTATTGTTGGACACAGCCTGTCATGAATGAAAATAAAGTTATTAACATGTTGTTGATGGCAGATCGATTGTTACAGTCTCGCACTAGTCCTTCTTCCTCGTGAAGTCACAGCTATCGTCCTCATGAGTCGGTCTACCAGTTTCAGCAAACGTCGCACCAATGTTTAGTGCTGAAACATAAAACTGCAAACTATCAACCCCTCTCCCGCTATCTCCAAATCTTATTTTCAACAGTTTATGGACATCCAGTTCCTTAGTGTCAGGCAATTATCTCAGTTTATCAATCGGAATTTCAACTGAGCTTTCCTGCAAAATGCTTCCCAGTTCTATCTTGTATTGGATCTGTAACTTCCATCATATAACCAAGTCTGCGATCTCGTTCCACTTTGTTCGCTATGCTGAAAATTTCATTTTTTTCTTTCACCATGTAAAATACTGGAATGCTTCCACACTTGAACCTGTCAACTTTGTGATTACAAGGCAGCTTTACATTACTTAAATGTGGACCTCGACTGAAGTACTTAAAATGAAATATGCCTTGTCATGTCATAACTACAGATAATAAAGCTCAATTAAAGTACAAAAACACACGTTTATGTGAACTTTCTCACACAAGTAACACATCAATGCGCCAACATTAAAATTTCCACTGAAAATCATCATTCATAAAATACAGCAGTTGGTGATATTTACTGAGCTTCTTTTCCATGCTGTCTTTTGTTTTAGTTTACACAGCTCCAGTCTACTTTCTTTCAATCACTCTCCTATGGGTAAATAGCCCACCATGGTGATGGAAAATGTACAGTCATGTAATCACCAATATACTGTGAGCTGTAAGAGGAAAATAGCAGAAACAGAAAGCAAAAGAGTGGGCTAATGATGTGGGCCAGGAAACCTGCCCTGGACATAATACATTTTGAAGCAACAGCTGTGGTGCACATAACAGGGTTTGGTCTGATTCATGTTTTCAACACTAAATTACTATGGGAAAGAATATGAAAAGACCCAATCTCACTCAACATATTTCATATATTTTGATACCAGTTTTGTATTGCGTTTTATAGCCTTCAAAAAATGGCGGAATATCAAATGCGTAATGTGATTTCTGAAATTTTTTAAAAAAAGTGTGCTCATGACATCTGACAGTTATTAAATTTAATGCATGATCACAGATTATAGCAGTTGCTGTTTCATGGTCAAAAATTACCAATGAACAATTTAAATTACTCTTTAAAACTTACCGTAGTTCCTTGGTACCTGTAAAGTAAACTTTAAAATTTGCACACTAAAGGAGAATGGTAACTGTTCTCAAGACATGAATAATGAGCAAATCAGATTGCTTTTCTTACTTCAGGAAGTACTGTGCAAAAAACTGAAGTAAATTTTACAGGCCACTGCTAGTTTGGTACAAAAGATTGTCTGCAAGTACAATGATCTTTTCACTGAGAAATTTAATTACAGCTACATGATTTAACAAAATGTTAGTGCCCAACATTTGGTGTACAAGTAATGTACACTGACTAGTTAAATAGCAGCAATTCAATCAAGAAAAATATAAGAAACTAAGTTTTTGCATCAGGTGCAAACGTGAAAATAAATTGTCTTAATGAAGGAAGAAATTGTCAGCAAAGACCAAATATTTAAAGAGCCATATTTTTGTCCACTGCTTTGTCATTATATGGATGTGCAGTTTGTTATGGTTCTACTCCTCCTCTTTCTTCTTTTGCTGCTGCTGTTTCTTTTCTTCTTCTTCCCTGACAGTGTGTTCTGTGAACTTCAATACATATTACATAGGCAAGATACTATTCCTTACCCAGATGTTTATTTTGGTGTTCTAGTGCCTTTTCATATTCTCCCATGTTGCCATATACTTCTCCTATCATGCGATGTGCCACAGCCACCTCGATAGGCTTTTCCAGCACAGAGTAAAGCCTTTCTTCCTCCTTGAAGAAGAAGAAGTAGAAGAAATGATCCATTAATCATAAGACATTTGTGTTACAAATTGGTCAGTCTGTTTCTTCAATAATAAGGAGTCACACTTTTAGACATAAATTATTTGCTACAGATAATCACATACTAAACTATTTCAGTAAACTTTTTACGTCATCTGAACACTAGTCTTCTGCAGGCAATGCTTTTCAAACTGAACAATCCAGGTCCAGCTCAAAGCCAGCTACAGTAAGGTGACTGCACACAATATGCTTGACATTCAAGTTCTAGTCTGTTTCCCAATGTTAACCTCTCTTGAATGTTCAACACGGTGACCACCACAAAAACAAAAACTACTACATTATAATAAAGAAAATAATTAATTTAAAACCCTTTTGGTTAACTAAGCTGTATTATTTATGAGCTACTGTTGGCTATGATGCTGACAATCTTATTCGTTTTGCTGATGATATAATAATGTGATCATTGTTGGAGCATTACAGTCTATGTGCAACAACACAAGATCACAATAACAGAAAATGTGGCCACTGGGTAACTTTTGTGATACAACAGAAGCATGAGTTGCTGCTAATTAAATTATAACTTTCTGACAATGGAAAATACACTATGGGATAATGGCAATATTATGAAAAGGGTAGAGTGCTACTCACCACATAGTGGAAATGTTGAGTCACAGACAGGCACAACAAAATGAGTGCTAAACATATCAGCTTTCAGCCAAAAGCCCTTCTGAAGTAGACGAAAAACACACACACACACACACACACATACACACACACACACATATTCACGCAGACACATCTATCTCATGCATACTGTGGCTGCTGAGGCTAGAGTGGGAGGCAAGGAGCTGTGCATGATGGGAGAAGTAATATAGGTGGTGAGGGTAAGGAGGGGACTGGGGGAGGGGGAGGGATAGCAGGCTAGGGGGCAGGGGATGGGGAACTGCTGCTTGTGGGAGCACACAGGGATGTGATGGGGAGAGGGTAGGGAGCTAGGTGCACTTGGGAGGTTAAATGGAAGAATGCTGGGGGGGGGGGGGGGGGGGGGGCAGTAAAAAGATTGTGGGTGCGTTTGTGGAATAGTGGAATAGAAGGCTGTGTAGTAATGGAGTGAGTTCTTCCAGGAAAGTGACAGGTGGATGAAGGATAGTGGCTAACAAAGGTTGAGCCCCTGGCCTCCCACTCTAGCACTACACAGCCTTCTATTCCATCAATGCACCCACAGTCTTAGGGTCTCTTTACTTCTCTCCTTTTCCGCTCCCTTTAACACCCCCCCCCCCCCTTCTCCACACTGTCCTTCATCTAACCTTCCGACAGCACCTAGCTGCCCTAATCTCTCCACACCACAGCCCAGTACACTCCCACAAGCAGCCGTTCACTGTCTCACTCCAAAGCCTGCTGTCATCCCCCCCCCCCCCCCCAGCTGCCTCCTTACCCCCCAACAGATTGCTTCTCCCATCACATGCAGTTGCTCGTAGTCTGTCTCAGCGACAGAGAGAGTGGCCATGTGTGTGTGTGTGAGTTGTGTTTGCATGAAACCAGCCTGTTTGTGACCCTACATCTCCACTATATGGCAAGTAGCAATCTATCCTCTTCATAATGTTATATTTTTCTAAATATTACAATATTCTCAGTAGGAGCATGTTCCTTATTTTGGGCTTAGTCTGTGCACTTCTGTAGGTTAATCTTTAATTTCTTTTATTTGTCTACTTTAGATTTACACTATCTTTCATATGGGAACAGACTGTCAATACTGTGTTTGGATGAGAGCTGAGTTGAAGTCCCTCTGCTCACAGCTACAGGTAGTGGTCTCTCTGGTCACACAGCATGAGGCTGTTCCCAATGGGCAACACTGTGAAGAGCCTGACATGAGGAATCCAAGGGACATCCAGCAAGTTATTTGTGCCCTTCCCAATCAGTCCACTGATGTTGATGGCCTGGTCACTGACCGCGTTATAGCTGACCCCTCACCCATAGTCATGAAAGGCCATTTCAAGGTGTGACAGGCGGCAGAATACTTTCCATGAGGCCGATCAAAAAGGCCTCCCTAGTTTGTCTGACAAACATGTTCCAAGTGCAGTCTGTGGCTAATGAAGATATTGAGCAAGTTGCAGCTGTTTGTCCTAGTTTAGAGGAATCCTCTCGGTCTGTAAGCTCCCTGCAGCTTTGTTATGTGGTTAATGCTTGAGCTCCCAACTGCCATTGGCTGATGGGAGCTCCAATGTTGAGCATGTGATGGAGAGTCCCTTACGGATATTGCTGCTAAGGAAGGGAAAAAATAGAGTGTGCACTCTGCATTCATACTGGGGGGAGAATTCTAGATATGGAACAAATTCTCTTAGATGTCACAAAGAGCCAAGTGTGAACCCAGCTATGGGTGGTGGCTCAGTTCAGTACATAAATGTAAATGTCGTGTGACTAGGGCATCCTGTCGGGTAGGCTGTTCTCCGAGTGCAAGTCTTTCAATTTGACGCCACTTCAGCAGCTTGCACGTCGATGGGAATGAAATGATGGTAATTAGGACAACACAACATCCAGTCTCTGAGTGCAGAAAACCTCCGGCCCAGCCAGGAATCAAACTCGGGCCCTTAGGATTGACATTCTGTCGCACTGACCACTCAGCTATTGGGGGCGAACACTCAGATCAATGCCAACAATATTTTGCTTTGGATCAGAGGAAAGTCTCTGTGATTTCTGGCAGCTATCTGAAATGGTAAAGATAGTCAGCCTTGTTTGCAAGATGACAGCGGAGCTCGTCACCTGCAGCATCATTGACAGAACTGACTGTGAACGTTAGGCGCAGAGTCAAGTGAAGGGTTTGAATCAAAGACTGGAGGGATCTGAATCAGAGGCTCAAATGGTTCTGCTTCCATGTGGATTGCTGATTCCTTGACTTGCATCATGTGGAGAGGTGCCCGGATGGCTTTAATAGATCAGGGGTCCACTAAAAACAGGAGGCAGCTGCACTAGCAGCAGGGCTTGTATGGAGTGGGATGGGAAGTTATTTAGGATAAAGGGTCTATGAAAACTATGGGTACAGTCTCAAAGGGAGCTGTCAAACATAAGGTGATGGCAGACAGGAAACATTGGTATTATAGTTGTAAACTGTTGCAGCTATGTTGGGAAAGAACCAGAGATCCAAGCTCTCATATAAAGCACTGAAGACTGGAAACTGTCACTTATGAAGCAGTTAAGCAAATTATTATATACTTCTTTAAATAGATATATGGAGCATTTATTTTTGGTGGATTTGTGAGTTACGGTATTCAGTCTCGCTACAACAGCCTTGTGGTCCCTAATTTCTACATCAGTCACAATGCTCTCTTTTTGCTCAGAATTATTTGTCTAGTAAGCTATTGCAACATTTACACTTTGTGTGGGCTCCTGAACTAATAGTTCAATCTAATATTCAGAGAAGTATTTACTATAATTTTAGATGATGTTTTACACCTACAATCGACTAAACATGTATTTCCACCAACACGTCAAGGGTAGATTGAAGTCGCCAGTATTTTATTAGTCAGGTAACTATTCAAAATGAGTTTCAAAGTTTCTTTGAACGTTTCACTAAAAATAACATCTGAATTTGGATTCAGTAAAAGAAATTGGTTATTAATTTATCACAGTTATCACCCATAGCAACTCACAGCAAGTATCTACTTTCAACCTTTGAATGTCAAGGTAATGATCTATCGTCATCCCCCACAGATGACATTACTGACAGAGTGCCGATTCATTGGTACTGTACTCTGTATACTTTTGTTTAGCATCTCCTCTAGATGTAGCTAGTGTGAACAGTGCCGATGCTCAAAGTTTCGATTTATGCGTACATCAATATTTATCGACTTTCAAGCATATTTGCAGTGAAATACCAACGATAACTCTGCTACTGTGAAATTGCTTGTTGACACTATGCTTTATAATATTTGCTTACATTTTGCTATTTCATCTGACTGTCATTTTTGTGCAGTTTTGTTATTCAATATTGTTTCTGTGATTTTTTTTATTAAGTTAATGTTCTCAGTTTGTTTATTTGCATACGCCACAAATGGATCTTCTGCAATTGAACATTTCAATTTATTATTTACTGCAGCATTACTTCAACTAATTGTAACCAAAACAAACAGCTCAGCTAAGCAATTTATATCTCGACATGCTACTACTTTGTCCAGCCCACATAATGGAAGGATGTCACAACAGCTAAGGCTAGAAGTTTTATAGCATCCGTATATGGGAGTCAACAAAAGCCTTACTTTACTTTCATGCAGGGGCACAAACCATCTAAGCCATTCTGATGGTCTGGCAAAATATATTCTGGTCCAAATCCATTATCACCATCATCATCATCATCATCATCATCATAATCTGTGCAAATAATATTAAAGCTTTCAATTTTCTTGTGTTATTTCACTCAGAAATTTGTACAGATCTTATGAACATCAGTTAGCTTTCTTTAAATAAAGTGTTGCATTAAATATATGAAAAAAATCACATTTGTATTACTTTTTTCAAAAATACTTTTTATTTCGTCACCTATGAACAACTTAAAGTGAAGACCTATGACAATCTGGGTATACCACAATAAACTACATTCTTTTGTGGGCAAATGTCATTTTTCAAGAAAGCACACCTCAAAGCACATACTACTGCCAACTCCAGTATCTCAGGCCGGAACGTAAACTCACGTGGGATGCAAGCAGTAATCTGGAGGAGGTGGGGAAGGGATAGTAACGTATGGATGGGGAGAGAGAGAAACACTGTCTGGCGGAGTGTGCAGGGTGTAGGGTGCCAGCAGGCAGAGTGTCAGGAGGTTGTGGGCAGGGAGATGGGGAAAAAGGAGCAACAAAGGAGAGGAATGGGGAAAGACGGGCAGATGTGCTAGAAGAGGGCTGCAAATAAACAGGTTAGGAGGTGAGTACAGGGAGGAAATGGTAGGACAGAGTGGGTGGGTGGTGTGGGCCACTTTGCTGTGGACAAGAGCAAAGCAGACCACCCTGTGGCACAGCATGCACCTGAACATAACACACTTGATTACAACGGTTGCTTCACTACTCGAGCCATCTGGATCCTTCCCTCCACCACCAGCTTTTCTGAACTGCGCAGATGGGAGTTATCCTTACAATATATTCTCTGCCATCATAATTATTCCGGCCACAACCTATGGTAACATACTGCCCCATACCCTCCACCCAACAGTTTCCACCCTCTCTGTCCTATCATCTATCATCCCCCATCTCCCCCCCCCCCCCCCCCTCTCAACTCCCACCTCGTTTATTTGCAGGTCTCTGCCAATGCATCTGCCCATATTTCACCACTGCTCTCCTTTTTTTTCACAACCTGCTGACACTGCGCCTGTTGGCAGTCTAGTCCCTGCACTCTCCATCAGATAGTGTTCGTCTCTCTCTCTCCCCACTCTTAGTCTACTATCCCTTTCACGCCCCACTAGAATGCTGCTTGCATCCCACATGATGTTGCATTCCAGCCTGAGATGCTAGAGTTGATGGTCTAGTGTGCATGAGGTGTGCTTGCTTTTGTGTGTGTGTGTGTGTGTGTGTGTGTGTGTGTGTGTGTGTGTGTGTGTGTTTGTGTGTGTGTGTGTGCGCGCGTGCGTGCGTGTTTTACTGACAAAGACTGTGGCCAAAAGCTATATGTAAGCTCAATATGGCAGACTGCAAAAGGCTTAATGTCACTAAAAGATAAACTTCTTCTAAAAGCAACAAATACCCAAACACCAGTTGGAGAGTGTAAACACAAAATGATCATAGTGCCATTTTTCACAAAATCCATTTTCTGTGCTATTCCGCTCTCGGTACTCTGTTACATGTCCCTAGAATTGATCCTAGTACCAAACAATGGAGAAAGTCTTTCAAACATGCGTTAGTAGATGGAGCATGGTCTTTGTGCCAAGTTGTGCTTCCCTTTGGAGTTCCAAAATTTAAAGAATATGAAAATATTTGACTACAGTTCTACCAGTTAAAAAGTTAATGTTGTATTTCTGTAGGTATTATCATAAATAAAACACAGTGTCTTAGTATTAATGGCACTCCAAAAAATATTTTCTTCCTGTATTTTGTTCAAAACTGACATTTTTGGCACCATGGCTGTGTATAAAATACAAGTTGATTCTTAGATAAAAGAAAACACAACTATCCATTGTTAATAATGTTACATCACCAGTTTCAAATAGACTGTTAATCTTCAGACAGTTGTTCATGTTTATCTACATCTACATCATACTCCACAAGCAACCTAATGATGTGTGGTGGAGGGTACATCTGGTAACACTAACTGATCCCTCCCTTCCCTGTTCCAGTCAGTCAGGAATGGCACGTGCATTAGTTCTAATTTCTCGAATTTTCTCATCACCGTCACTTCGTGAGATGTTGTTGTTGTGGTCTTCAGACCTGAGACTGGCCCGATGCAGCCCTCCATGCTACTCTATCCTGTGCAAGCTTCTTCATCTCCCAGTACCTACTGCAACCTACATCCTTCTGAATCTGCTTAGTGTATTCATCTCTTGGTCTCCCTATACGATTTTCACCCTCCATACTGCCTTCAAATACTAAATTGGTAACCCCTTGATGCTGCAGAACATGTCCTACCAACCGATCCCTTCTTCTTGTCAAGTTGTGCCACAAACTTCTCTTCTCCCTCAATCCTATTCAGTACCTCCTCAATAGTTATATGATCTACCCATCTAATCTTCAGCATTCTTCTGTAGCAGGGCATTTCGAAAGCTTCTATTCTCTTCTTGTCCAAACTAGTTTCCGTCCATGTTTCACTTCCATACATGGCTACACTCCCTACAAATACTTTCAGAAACGACTTCCTGACACTTAAATCTATACTCGATGTTAACAAATTTCTCTTCTTCAGAAACGCTTTCCATGCCATTGCCAGTCTACATTTTACATCCTCTATACTTCAACCATCATCAGTTATTTTGCTCCCCAAATAGCAAAACTCCTTTACTACTTTAAGTGTCTCATTTCCTAATCTAATCCCCTCAGCATCACCCGATTTAATTTGGCTACATTCCATTATCCTCATTTTGCTTTTGCTGATGTTCATCTTATACTCTCCTTTCATGACACTATCCATTCCGTTCAACTGCTCTTCCAAGTCCTTTGCTGTCTCTGACAGAATTACAATGTCATCGGCGAACCTCAAAGTTTTTATTTCTTCTCCACGGATTTTAACACCTACTCCAAATTTTTATTTTGTTTCCTTTACTGCTTGCTCAATATACAGATTGAATAACATCGGGGATAGGCTACAACCCTGTCTCACTCCCTTCCCAAACACTGTTTCCCTTTCATGTTCCTCGACTCTTATAACTGCCTTCTGGTTTCTGTACAAATTGTAAACAGTCTTTCGCTCCCTGTATTTTACCCCTGCCACCTTCAGAATTTCGAAGAGAGTATTCTGGTCAACATGGTCAAAAGCTTTCTCTAAGTCTACAAATGCTAGAAACATAGGTTTGCCTTTTCTTAATCTGTCTCCTAAGATAAGTCGTAGGGTCAGTATTGCCTCACGTGTTCCAATATTTCTACGGAATCCAAACTGATCTTCCCTGAGGTCAGCTTCTACCAGTTTTTCCATTCGTCTGTAAAGAATTCACATTAGTATTTTGCAGTATTTAAGTTATTTAAACTGATAGTTCGGTAATTTTCACATCTGTCAACACCTGCTTTCTTTGGGATTGGAATTATTATATTCTTCTTGAAGTCTGAGAGTCTTTCACCTGTCTCATACATCTTGCTCACCGGATGGTAGAGTTTTGTTAGGGCTGGCTCCCCCAAGGCTATCAATAGTTCTAATGGAATGTTGTCTACTCCGGGGGCCTTGTTTCGACTCAGGTCTTTCAGTGCTCTGTCAAACTCTTCACGCAGTATTGTATCTCCCATTTCATCTTCATCTACATCCTCTTCCATTTCCATAATATTGTCCTCAAGTATATTGCCCTTGTACAGACCCTCTATATACTCCTTGCACCTTTCTCCTTTCCCTTCTTTGCTTAGAACTGGGTTTCCATCTGAGATCTTGATATTCATAGAAGTGGTTCTCTTTTCTCCAAAGGTCTCTTTAATTTTCCTGTAGGCAGTATCTATCTTACCCCCCTAGTGATATGTGCCTCTACATCCTTACATTTGTCCTTTAGCCATCCCTGCTTAGCTGTTTTGCACTTCCTGTCGATCTCATTTTTGAGACATTTGTATTCCTTTTTGCCTGTTTCATTTACTGCATTTTTATATTTTCTCCTTTCATCAATTAAATTCAATATTTCTTCTGTTACCAAAGGATATCTACTAGCCCTCGTCTTTTTACCTACTAGATCCTCTGGTGGCTTCACTATTTCATCTCTCAAAGCTACCCATTCTTCTTCTACTGTATTTCTTTCCCTCATTCCTGTCAATTGTTCCCTTATGCTCTCCCTGGAACTCTGTACAACCTCTGGTTCTTTCAGTTTATCCAGGTCCCATCTCCTTAAATTCCCACCTTTTTGCAGTTTCTTCAGTTTTAATCTACAGTTCATAACCAATAGATTGTGGTCAGAGTCCACATCTGCCCCTGGAAATGTCTTACAATTTAAAACCTGGTTCCTAAATCTCTGTCTTACCATTATATAATCTATCTGAAACCTGTCAGTATCTCTAGGCTTCTTCCATGTATACAGCCTTCTTTTATGGTTCTTGAACCAAGTGTTAGCTATGATTAAGTTGTGCTCTGTGCAAAATTCTATCAGGCGGCTTCCTCTTTCATTCCTTATTCACCCACTACGTTTCCTTCTCTCCCTTTTCCTACTACCTAATTCCAGTCACCCATGACTATTAAATTTTTGTCTCCCTTCACTATCTGAATAATTTCTTTTATTTCATCATACATTTCTTCAATTTCTTCGTCATCTGCAGAGCTAGTTGGCATATAAACTTGTACTACTGTAGTAGGTGTGGGCTTTGTGTCTATCTTGGCCACAATAATGCGTTCACTATTCTATTTGTAGTAGCTTACCCACATTCCTATTTTTTTTATTCATTATTAAACCGACTCCTGCATTACCCATATTGGATTTTGTATTTATAACCCTTTATTCACCTGACCAGAAATCTTGTTCCTCCTGCCAGCACACTGCACTAATTCCTACTGTATCTAACTTTAACCTATCCATTTCCCTTTTTAAATTTTCTAAACTACCTGCTCGATTAAGGGATCTGACATTCCACGCTCCGATCCGTAGAACGCCAGTTTTCTTTCTCCCGATAACGACGTCCTCCTGAGTAGTCCCCGCCCGGAGATCGGAATGGGGGACTATTTTACCTCTGGAATATTTTACCCAAGAGGACGCCATCATCATTTAACTATAAAATAAAGCTGCATGCCCTCGGGAAAAATTATGGCTGTAGTTTCCCCTTGCTATCAGCCGTTCGCAATACCAGAACAGCAAAGCTATTTTGGTTAGCTTTACAAGGCCAGATCAGTCAATCATCCAGACTGTTGCCCCTACAACTACTGAAAAGGCTGCTGCCCCTCTTCAGGAACCACACGTTTGTCTGGCCTCTCAACAGATACCTCTCCATTGTGGTTGCACCTACGGTACGGTGAGATATATATGGGAAGAAATAATATGTTGCCTTACTCTTCCAGAAAGTGCTTGCTCAAAATTTCAGTAGCAAATCTTTCTGTGATGCATAACAGCTCTCTTGTAACTTCTGCCACTGGAGTTTGTTGAGCATCTCTGTAACACTTTAATGGCGACTAAATGAACCTGTGACGAAATGTAGCGGCCTTCATTCACTCTTCTCTATCTTTTCTATCAGGCCTACTTGGTAACGGCCCCAGATTGACGAGCAATACTTAAGAATTGGTCAAACAACTGCCTTGTGAGGCACTTCCTATGCAAATGTGTTACATTTCCTTTACACTCTTCCTGAATTCCAATCTGGCATCTGCTTTTCCTACCACTTGTTTTATGCAGACACCCCACTTAAGGTTGTTCTGGATATTATATTACATTTGTTCTTGTTTACATTAGTTGTTGGAAAAGCAACAAACAACTAATGTAAACAACAACAAATGTAATATAAAAGTGAACCACCATCTGAAGATCAAACTGACAAAAACTGCAAAGGGACTACTTGCGTAAATAAACAAATTATGAACTGCGGCTGGTTACCGCTTTCTTCTTTGCAAGAAGCAACTTGTAAAAACTTTCTTACTGACAATGAGAACCAATCAGTCTCGTGGTACAACACTTAGAGCATTCTTAATACAGTATTTATTTTCTCAGCTGCCTCATTTTTTGTTGTGAGCAGCATAATTCTGTGATGCCAGAGTAACTTATCAATTTTTTGGATAAAATCATTTATTTACAAAGAGTAATTCATAGTTTCTTTTCATCCTCCTGACAACTGCCAGGTTTGACACTTCTAATATTTTCCATTTCACTCTTTAATTTAATTTAATATGTCCTTTCTGAACACTGTTAAGTACTTGGTAAAACTTCAGCTCAACTTAACTCCAGCTTTTGCCAGTTTTCAGTACATATAATGACTATTACTGTTAATAAATAAGAAATAACATAAAACAAACTTCATAAATAAATAATGCATATATACCTTATACTGTTCTAATGCCTCCTCATACCTCCCATCACGGAAATACAGCTGCGCAAGCCTTTGGCAAGTATTTGCCACTAATTCCAGGTTATCTCCAGAAAGAGCTTTCCTCTTTTTCTTTAACAATTCTAAATAATGAGAAAAATCATGACAAATTTATTTGAGAAATGAAACAACAAAGATAAAACACAGTGAATTCTCATGCCACACAATATAGAATAATGTAGTGAAGGTACAGATCCTCCACTGAAAGCTTGGGAGAATTTTCCAGAGTTCATCAAATTTCATCTAAAGTATAAAAATCAGGAAAAAAAGAATGTACAAGAAGGATGATACAGTCAACAAGAGAGTCCTATTAGTATGATCCTTTTAAATAAAAGAATACTGAATGTAATTAGAAGACTAAAGTAACAATTTTTCACATTTCAAAATATGTTTTGTTATTTTGTTTGTATGTAAGGTTATACTCTGTAAAGACAATGTAACATATAAACTAAAAAACTAAAAACTCCTCCCGGACAAGTCATGAAGGCCCAACAGTACCATCCAGCTGCCGTGTCATCCTCAGCCCACAGGCGTCACTGGATGCGGATATGGAGGGGCATGTGGTCACGACACCGCTCTCCCAGCTGTACGTCGGTTTCCGAGACTGGAATGTAACATGAAGCACAATAGCAATGCAGTGAACTACCAGATCAGGTAGACATGTGACACCCTTATAGGTCCAACACTTTCTTAAGTACATGCCATAGCAGTACTAATAAGTTTTAGCAATAGCACTGACCAACTTCAATTACAAACTGTCAACTGAACAGTGCAAGGGGTGCAAGAGAATGATTGAGAACAGCACTTTAAAAAAATTATGATCAACTATAAATTGTTCAACAGATCAAAGCTGAAAAATACTGTCTATAACAGTGTAGCTATATCCCTGTTTTATTAACAAATGCACATTTAAACTAACTCTTCATGGTTATTTAAAAGAAGCTTCTCCCACTCTTACACTACTGCAATACCTGGTATCAGCCATTCAGAGGTGTGAAGAAAACAGAATCTGCCTCGGGAAATAGAAAGCTCAATAAACCATGCCTAACAAATTATGGCAGACAACATAAATTGCAATAATACTCACCCTACAAAAGAAGAATAAGTTAAATATATGAATTCTGGATTATGAGTAGTGAAGACTATGCTTTTGCCTCAAGTGGAGTTAATTTATTTCTGCTGAAAGAGTCCATGATATAAGAGCAATATTTATAATGAAGTACATGAAAGTTTGATAAGTTCATTGCAAATGGCATGGGTGACACTACAGCCCCTTGACACTGATTGCACACAAATACTAAGATTAAAAGTGCATAACATCCACAAGTTAAAATAGGGGAATGGAGAATACATTATTTGCTGGAACAAAAAAAGTGAGGAAATGCAAGGCAAGTTCTGAAATAAGAGATGACCAAACACCAAGAAAGAAATATGAAGCTTTAAAGAAAAATCTAAAAACTAAAAGGTGGCACACTATGTGCGCTCGACTGATATGCAGGACAGCATTAGGGACAGTGACTGCAGGGATAGTTCAGGGTTGTGAGAGGGAGGATAAATGACAACAAAAGATGATGGGCAAGACACACAAGAATAGGAAAGGGAGAGACTGAACAGAATTCACATTTAAACCAGTGAATAGTTCATAGGACATAAAGAAAGTTCTGCACACACAATAAATACAAATTTGTGGGGATACTGTATACTGCAGTTTGTCAATGTTGGAACTGGAATCCTATGAACTAATTCTAATGAAATACAGAATTTTTTTTTAATGTAGAAAGTAGGATAGAGGAACAGAGCATGAAGAAAATAATGTGCTGAAGAAAATGGAAAAAAAATTCATTTCAGAAGAAATTAAACATCCACTGAAACTAGAGGAGCTGGCTATATTGCAAACACACAGGAATCTCTGAACATAGAAACACATTTTTAAATTTGATCCAAAAGATGTGAATTAAAGTGATAACAATGAAGGATGTTTAGGGTTCTAAGATCAATAAATATTAGAATCATTTAAGATGAACAGTAATTTATAGCAACCAAAACTGTCGAAGGAGTCAACTATTGCTTTGTTCACATTGCTTGCATAGCATTTGTCTGAACTGATTTAGGGGAATCAAAAATGACCTCAACCAAAGTAGACGACTGAGCATTACAACCTGTGCCTCCAAAATAAGAGTCCAACAGTTCAATTAATGCACCATCTCACTCAATACAAAAAGATTCTATGTGATACCATACACGGCCAAGATAGTAGAAGGAGTAACAAACAATGATATGAAAAAACACCAGAATCCTATCCAAGAGTGTAACAAATTCAGACATGTATGACCTAACAGATGCAGTTTTCATAACAGTGAGTGCTCTCATGACAAAAGTTTGGAAAACTCTCACACCGAAAAAAATGAACACAGAGGTGTATTGTTACAATTGAAGATTGTCCAATGGAACAGAAGAAACGTTACAAAGAACATCAGTTTTCTTTCAGTGTGAAATTTATTAAGGGATAAAAATTTGGTTTTGAAAATTAAACAAATTACTTCCGATTTAGATGGCAGAGATGTAGTGCAGGTCAAAGCACACTATCTACAGAAAAAGAACAGAAATCAACTACACGCCAACTGTTCCGCATGCTACCTAAGTAAATAACAGCTTCTCCGTCTTCCAAACCTTAAAATGCATGTTTTAACTTTATATGAATTCCATCTCGTACAGAGTTATCAAAAACTCTATTCTAATAAACATGCTCAGGCACCTACAAAAAATGTTTCGAACAGTGAAAGCACTTGTAGGACAAATGTATTTGTTGTAATGGAGAGTATTTTGAAGAGGATAAGGTCATTTTGTAAATAATTTGAAAAGCTTTACAAAACAATTTTGTGGTTGTCTTACCTCCTCATAGTTTAGGAAAGTGCTTATATAGAGTATGTGGTGAATCAGCAGTCATAATCAAAGAAAGGGGTAGATAAGATATATTAATCATATAGGAAAACTACTGTCCTTGTAGATTGGAAAAACATAATGTCATTGTGGTATAAATAAACTGCAGGTGTATCCAAAATAAGACACGAGAATCAATCTCTCTTATTAAAGGTAATAATGGTCACACAGTACTAGGAACAGAAAGCTGGAAGTGAAGAGCAGAAAAATTTTAAATGCAGATTGGAATATACAGAGAGGTCCAGAAAAATGTAGACATTCTTTGATAATTAATACCTTTGGAAGAAAATGACATAGCTTTGCAATTTTGCGCAGCAGCGTAGTCCATTGTTTTCTCCACAGATCTTTGCATGCGTTTTGCAGCAGATGACAATGCAGCAATGCATGGAGTAATATTTTCATTTTATCAACATAAGCCCATATTGAAGTGGTACTGTAAATAGGAAAACTTGATGGAGGTAGAACAGCAATGGGGTAATGTGTACGGAACTGAGCCACCAACATGCACAACAATTTATCATATTCGGGATAAATTTGAAGCCAATGGTACTGCTCAGGATGTGCGTAAGGGAAGGTCTGACTGACCAAAATATCAACAAGTTCACCTTCCAGTGTTGCAACATTTTACTTGATCACTTCAAAAATCTATGAAGCAGGGTGCACATGAAAACAGAGTAAGCCAATCAAGCACACAATGAATTCTGAAGGCTCCAAAGTGGAAAGTGTATATTCGAAAATCACTGCATGCTATGAGCAAGGATGACCCGAATCGGAGGATGAAGTACTGCGAGTGGTTTGAAGGCATGTTTTGTGAGGATGAACATCTTACGGGGATAGTTATCTGGTGTGACGAGGTGAAATTCAAACTGAAAGGTATTATAAAACTCCCACAACTTTGTGTAAAGGGCTCCCGAAAATCCTCACGTTCGTGTGGACAAACATGTTAATCTAGTTGGTGATAATGTATGGTGTAGTCTGTCATCATGCGGTTTGATTGGCCCATTCTTCTTGGAAGGTAACAACTCATGGGGTGTATCTCCATATGCTGCAAACACTGATTTTACCTGCCATCTGAGACATGTTTGGAAATGAAAGATTTCTACCTACAACAACATGGTGCCCCACCTCATTACCACAGAGATGTCAGAGCCTACTTGGATGAAAATCTACATGGGCGATGGATAGGTTGAAGAGGAACTGCTGAATTCCCAACACAGTTTCCAAACCTTCCACCTCTTGACTTCTACCTATGGGGGATCTTGAAAAATGAAGTTTATCAACATAAGTCAGCAACACTGAAGGAGCTACGAGAAACTGTCAAGATGTCCTGTACAGCTATCACACTAGCAACACTGACAGCCATAGTTCAGTCAACAGTTCAGTGGTATTGACATCATTTGGTCGCTAACAGAGGTCATTTTGAACATACAAAATAACCTCCCCCCTCCCTCCCCCCGGCAAGAATTTTAATGGTATGTCATCATTTTGTTCCATTAATATTGACAATCAAAGAGTGTCTACATTTTTCTGGACCCCTCTCAATACTGCAAGGATATTCTAAATGTCAAAGGGTGGAAGCACTTTTATTGCCATAAAAACCCATAATATCAAGTAAGATTATTATAGATTCTGGATGTGAAATAATCTGGTTGATAATAATCATTAATTGTATAAATAATCACAGTAATCAACCTGGAGAGCTGTAATGGCAGACAGCTTCAGAGAAAACTTGGAGAATATAAGGAACACTACTTATAACCAAAAGTTTTTGAAGATCAGAAGATTAATCTGTCAAAACTAGTTGTCAGTAATAAACATTAATTAATGTGATCTTGGACATAAAAAGCTTTTTCAAGGTATACAAAGATCACCCCTTTTATTTTTTCAATATGAGAAACTTCAGTCAGAATATCAGGGGGTACTTTTTCTGATCATGGTATTATAATAGGCGGAGGCTTAATCTGCCAGCTATAGAATGGGACAGTCACTCAACTGAAACTGGTGCCAAGAACAGGGATTTGTGTGAGAACATTTTTATAATTGTAACTCTTCAGGCTTTCCCGGCGAGATCTTGACATGTGGAATAATCGGGTCCACTGCCGGATGTTTGTGTCGCTCTGGCACAATATTTCGGCCACGTAACTCGTTGCCTTCTTCAGGTGCTACCTGAGACTGCCGTATTGGAGGATCTTGTCCAGTATTTATGCCCAGAGGGCGCTGGGTGCTCTCTCTGCCATCCGCACCCGCCTGGCGCTGCCTGTAATGACCTGGGGCTACGTAAACCAGGCATTTACAACATCCCGTGCCAGTGTCGAAAATCATACATTGGCCAGACAACCAGGACGGTGGACGTCAGGTGCAAAGAACACCGGAGGCACACCAGACACGGACAGGCAACCAAATCTGCCATAGCGGAGCATTGTCTGGAGCTCGGTCATTCAATGGACTGCAACAACACAAAAATTGTGACACAGACTCCAAGATTTTGGGACAGTGTCATAAAGGAGGCCATCGAGATCAAGGTCACAGACAACCTAATAAACCGAGACAGCGGTTACAAGCTCAGCTCGGCGTGGAGTCTGGCTCAGGAGCTTATCAGGGCCCAACGAAACGAACCAAGAAAAATCTCAAGAAGTAGTAACACAGCAGGAGAAGCACCAGGCGGGCACGGACAACAAACGCAACTCCCAATGCAGGACGGGCCTCTGACAGCCCCCACGACTGCAAATGATGGACGAGCCGAGCACGGACGACTGTCAGAGCACCAGGGAAGTGCCAACACCTCAGGAGCAGCGCCAGGTGGGCGCAGACAGTGAACAGAACACCCGACAAACGACGGGCCTCAGAGAGCTACCACAGATGGAGACCAAGTCAGGCTTGGGTGTCCGAGGGAGCACCGTGCCAACACCTCAGGAGCAGTGTCAAGCGGGCGCGGACCACGAACGTAATGCCAAACGCAAGTCCGGCCCCAGATGGTGGACGAGCCAGGCGCGGACATCCGTGAGAGCATCAGGGCAGGGCCAAAACCTCAGGAGTAGCACCAGGCGGGCGCGGACCGTGAACGGAACGCCCGACACAGGACGGGCCTCAGACAGCTGCCACAGATGGCGAACAAGTCTAGCGCAGGCGTCCGAGGGAGCACCGGGGAAGAGACAACACATTACAGGCAGCGCCAGGCGGGCGCAGATGGCAGAGAGAGCACCCAGCGCCCTCTGGGCATAAATACTGGACAAGATCCTCCAATACAGCAGTCTCAGGTAGCACCTGAAGAAGGCAACGAGTTATGTGGCCAAAATATTGTGCCAGAGTGACACAAACATCCGGCACTAGACCCGACTATTCCACATGTCATTCTGATAATTCTTTCTTAAAATTACTTAGAGCAATCAGAGAACCCATTCATGAGGCCAACATGTTAGGTCTCCTAGTAACTAACAGGCCAAAACTTTTCAAGTAATTTAACATAAAAGAGGGAATCAGTTAACATAAGGCTGTTGTATAACCAATTACTATAGGTGTTACACACTGTTGAGAGATGTGGTAGAAAAATATTTTTGCTTAGCAAGAGTGACATGAACCAGATTTCACAGTGTATGAACAGTCAACACCAAATATTCAGCTCTGGGAATGAAGCTATGGAGCACAAACAGATAAGATTGAATCCCACTGTGCAATATGCCTTAGACATGTATAAGACAAGCAAGACAGTGAGGGATGGGATGCACCCATCATGGTTCAATAATCATGTTACAAAGTTGTTACAAAGCAAAAATAGCTTCATTACAGGTAAACAGATTTATTTCACAGTATGAAAGATGAAGACATGCTCATATCTCTCACCATATACATTTTAAAGCCCACGTTTACTAGAATATTTCGTTTCAAATGACTGTTCCTGTCATATCCCTGAATACTGACCATCCCTCCTGGGACACCATGTACATGGGAACTGTGAATAGAGTCCACACATATGAAGCAGGATGCTCTCCAAAATGAGATTTGTTCCCTGAACAGACCATCCTAGCACTAGTTTTCCGTGGTTTTACCAAGCTGTGAAGGTGAATGATGGGACTGTTCAGTTGATAAGGCCATGGCTGACTTCCTGCTCTATCCCACCTAATCTTATCCTACTTTGTGTATGTGTATATATATTATTTCAGTAATGTAACCGACATGTTCTGTACTGTTGTATCAAATGGCCTCAGATGATTATTAAATAATAATAGTAATAAAAAAAAAAGATGATGTGACTTACCAAACAAAAGCGCTGGCAGGTCGAAAGACACACAAACAAACACAAACATTCACACAAAATTCAAGCTTTCGCAACAAACTGTTGCCTCATCAGGAAACAGGGAAGGAGAGGGAAAGACGAAAGGATGTGGGTTTTAAGGGAGCGGGTAAGGAGTCATTCCAATCCCGGGAGCGGAAAGATTGGAATGACTCCCTACCCTCTCCCTTAAAACCCACATCCTTTCGTCTCTCCCTCTCCTTCCCTCTTTCCTGATGAGGCAACAGTTTGTTGCGAAAGCTTGAATTTTGTGTGTATGTTTGTGTTTGTTTGTGTGTCTTTTGACCTGCCAGCGCTTTTGTTTGGTAAGTCACATCATCTTTGTTTTTTGATATATTTTTCCCACGTGGAATGTTTCCCTCTATTATATTAATAATAATAATAATATTGATAGTGATAATGATAATAATAATAATAAAATTGCAAATTTCTGGCTAATGAAGTTCACCTCAACACATTCACATCTAACTAAACTATTTAACAGTTACATTGCAGACCCATACACATTCCCTGATACACTTACACATGGAATAACTTATCTGAAACCTAAAGATCAAGCAGACACAGCAAACCCAGATAAATATTGCCCCATAACATGCCTACCAACAATATACAAAATCTTAACTTCAGTCATTACACAGAAATTAATGACACATACAACACAGAACGAAATTATAAATGAAGAACAAAAAGGCTGTTGCAAAGGAGCACGAGGATGTAAAGAGCAACTGATAATAGATGCAGAGGTGACATATCAAGCTAAAACCAAACAAAGGACGCTACACTACGCATACATTGATTACCAAACAGCTTTTGATAGTGTACCCCACTCATGGTTACTATAAATATTGGAAATATACAAAGTAGATCCTAAATTGATACAGTTCATAAACATAGTAATGAAAAATTGGAAAACCACACTTAATATCCAAACAAATTCAAATAATATCACATCACAGCCAATACAGATTAAGTGTGGAATATACCGAGGAGACTCATTAAGTCCTTTCTGGTTCTGCCTTGCTCTGGATCCACTATCAAACATGCTAAACAATACAAATTATGGATAAAATATTACTGGAACATACCAATGCAAAATCACACATTTGCTATACATGGATGATCTAAAACTACTGGCAGCAACAAATCAACAACTCAACCAATTACTAAAGGTAACAGAAGTATTCAGCAATGATATAAATATGGCTTTTGGAACAGACAAATGTAAGAAAAATAGCATATTCAAGGGAAAACACACTAAACAAGAAGATCACATATTGGATAACCACAAACAGATGCCTATAAATATCTAGGATACAGACAAAAAATAGGAATAGATAAAACAAATATTAAGAACTAAAAGAAAAATATAGACAAAGACTAACAAAAATACTGAAAACAGAATTGACAGCAAGAAACAAGACAAAAGCTATAAATACTTATGCTATACCAATATTGACCTACTCATTTGGAGTAGTGAAATGGAGTAACACAGACCTAGAAGCACTCAATCCACTAACACGATCACAATGCCACAAATATAGAATACATCACATACATTCAGCAACAGAAAGATTCACATCAAGCAGAAAAGAAGGAGGAAGGGGATTTATCGACATAAAAAACCTACATTATGGACAGGTAGACAATTAAAAAAAATTCTTTATAGAACGAGCAGAAACTAGCAAAATACACAAAACAATCACTCATATAAATACATCAGCTACACCACTGCAATTTCATAACCACTTCTACAACCCTTTAGATCACATAACATCAACAGATACGAAGAAAGTAAATTGGAAAAAGAAAACACTACATGGCAAGCACCCATATCATCTAACACAGCCACACAACGATCAAGACCACAACAGATAAATGCAGGCTTTGCAAACAACAAATAGAAACAGTAGATCACATCACAAGCGGATGTAAAATACTAGCAAATACAGAATACCTCAGAAGACATGACAATGTAGCAAAAATAATACATCAACAACTTGCCATACAACATAAACTAATAAAACAACGCATTCCCACGTACAAGTATGCACCACAAAATGTACTGGAGAATGATGAATACAAATTATACTGGAACAGAACCATTATAACAGATAAAACAACACCACATATCAAACCTGACATCATACTCACCAATAAAAAGAAGAAATTAACACAACTAATCGAAATATCCATACTCAATACAACAAATATACAGAAGAAAACAGGAGAAAAAATTGAAAAATACATCCAACTGGCTGAGGAAGTAAAGGACATGTGGCATCAGGATAAAGTTGACATTATACTAATTATACTATCAACTACAGGAGTCATACCACACAATATCCACCAGTACATCAACGCAATACAGCTACATCCAAACGTATATATACAACTACAGAAATCTGTAATTATTGATACATGTTCAATTACCCGAAAGTTCCTAAATGCAATGTAACATATACCGTACAGTTAAAAGGAAGTCACGCTTGATCAAGGTCCACGTCACTTTCCATTTTTAACCAGACATAACATCTGAGAAAGGAATTTTATAATAATAATAAGCAAGTTTTGATTTTCTGACACCACCAAATGAAAAATGGTAAAATAATTCTTCTATTTCATTTATTTTTCAGTCCCAGTGACATATTTTTTATGTGACAAGTTTCAATCTCCCTGGAAAATCTTCAGACCTATGTTTGTGCCAACAAATACGTCTGTGTCAGAACAACCTGAGTGATAAGCGGTTTCAACACAGACACAGCAGGTTGCTAACACAACCATATTCTAGACCTGAGTATGATCGGGAACAATCAACACGTCATGTGTTAAAAAATGAGCAACTGAGACTGAAAAATAAATGACACATTATGGTTGTTTTAAATATCAATATAGTTGGTGTACTCTTGTGAAGAATATGTCGACTATAGGGTGAGGGATATAGAGGAATGCTCGATAAGAGTTGTCGGCTTTGACCAGTGATGTAGGAAACGCGACAAATGCTGTAAACAATATAGTGACTATAATGTGTCTTTTTTTATCCAAATGAGACAAGCTACAAATCAGCCTGTCACCACAAACAGGTTTTGTTAGTATCACATTCGTTGGTTTCACAAATTCACCGCCAAATTGTCACCTTCCAACCTAACCTAGATCTCAAGCAACGTTACAAATCAATCTGTCACCACAACTAGTTCTTTTCCCTCCTCATATTTGTTGGCTTCATCAACTAACACCCCCCCCCCCCCCCCTTGAAACATGGACCTTGCCGTTGGTGGGGAGACTTGTGTGCCTCAGCGATACAGATAGCAGTACCATATGTGCAAGCACAACGGAGGGGTATCTGTTGAGAGGCCAGACAAATGTGTGGTTCCTGAAGAGGGGTAGCAGCCTTTTCAGTAGTTGCAGGGGCAACAGTCTGTATAATTGACTGACCTGACCTTGTAACACTAACCAAAACGGCTTTGCTGTGCTGGTGCAGCAAACGGCTGAAAGCAAGGGGAAACTACAGCTGTAATTATTCCTGAGGGCATGCAGCTTTACTGTATGTTTACATGATGATGGCGTCCTCTTGGGTAAAATATTCCGGAGGTAAAATAGTCCCCCATTCGGATCTCCGGGCGGGGCTACTCATGAGGACGATGTTATCAGGAGAAAGAAAATTGGTGTTATACGGATCGGAGTGTGAAATGTCAGATCCCTTAATCAGGCAGGTAGGTTAGAAAATTTAAAAAGGGAAATGGGTAGGTTAAAGTTAGATATAGTGGGACTTAGTAAAGTTCAGTGGCAGGAGGAACAAGACTTCTGGTCAGCTGAATAAAGGGTTATAAATACAAAATCAAATAGGGGTAACGCAGGAGTAGGTTTAATAATGAATGGGAAAATACGAATGTGGGTAAGCTACTACATACAGCATAGTGAACGCATTATTGTGGCCAAGATAGACACAAAGCCCACGTCTACCACACTTGTACAAGTTTATATGCCAACTAGCTCTGCAGATGACGAAAAGATTGATGAAATGTATGATGAGATAAATGAAATTATTCAGATAGTGAAGGGTGACGAAAATTTAATAGTCATGGGTGGTTGGAACTCAATAATAGGAAAAGGAAGACAAGCAAACGTAGTAGGCAAATATGGAATGGGTGTAAGGAATGAAAGAGGAAGCCGCCTGGTAGAATTTTGCACAGAGCATAACATAATCATAGCCAACACTTGGTTCAGGAATCATAAAAGAAGGCTGTATACATAGAAGAAGCCTGGAGATACTGACAGGTTTCAGATAGATTATATAATGGTAAGAGAGAGATTTAGGAACCAGGTTTTAAACTGTAAGACATTTCCAGGGGCAGATGTGGACTCTGACCACAATCTATTGGTTATGAACTGTAGATTAAAACTGAAGATACTGCTAAAAGGTGGGAATTTGAGGAGATGGAACCTGGATAAACTGAAAAAAACAGAGGTTGTACAGAGCTTCAGGGAGAGCATTAGGGAACGAATGACAAGAATAGGGGAAAGAAATACAGTAGAAGAAGAATGGGTAGCCTTGAGAGATGAAATAGTGAAGGTAGCAGAGGATCAAGTAGGTAAAAAGACGAGGGCTAGTAGAAATCCTTGGGTAACAGAAGAGATACTGAATTTAATTGATAAAAGGAGAAAATACAAAAATGCAGTAAATGAAGCAGGCAAAAAGGAATACAAACGTCTCAAAAATGAGATTGGCAGGAAGTGCAAAATGGCTAAGCAGGGATGGCTAGAGGAGCTCAGATGGAAACCCAGTTCAAAGCAAAGAAGGGAAAGGAGAAAGGTGGAAGGAGGATATAGAGGGTCTATACAAGGGCAATGTTCTTGAGGACAATGTTATAGAAATGGAAGAGAATGTAGATGAAGATGAAATGGGAGATACAATACTGCATGAAGAGTTTGACAGAGCACTGAAAGACCTGAGTCAAAACAAGGCCCCAGGAGTGGACAACATTCCATTAGAACTACTGACAGTCTAGGGAAAGCCAGACCTAACAAAACTCTACCATCTAGTGACAAATATGTATGAGACAGACGAAATACCCTCAGACTTCAAGAAGAATATAATAATTCCAATCCCAAAGAAAGCAGGTGCTGACAGATGTGAAAATTACCGAACTATCAGTTTAATAAGCCACAGCTGCAAAATACTAACACGAATTCTTTACAGACGAATAGAAAAACTGGTAGAAGCCGACATCGGGGAAGATCAGTTTGGATTCCGTAGAAATATTGGAACACGTGAGGCAATACTGACCCTACGACTTATCTTAGAAGACAGATTAAGGAAAGGCAAACCTACGTTTCTAGCATTTGTAGACTTAGAGAAAGCTTTTGGCAATGTTGACTGGAATACTCTCTTTCCAAATCTGAAGGTGGCAGGGGTAAAATACAGAGAGCGAAAGGCTATTTACAATTTGTACAGAAACCAGATGGCAGTTAGAAGAGTGGAGGGGCAAGAAAGGGAAAAAGTGTTCGGGAAGGGAGTGAGACAGGGTTGTAGCCTATCCCCAATGTTATTCAATCTGTATATTGAGCAACAGTAAAGGAAACAAAAATTTGGAGTAGGTACTAAAATCTGTGGAGAAGAAATAAAAACTTTGAGGTCTGCCGATGATATTGTAATTCTGTCAGAGACAGCAAAGGACCTGGAAGAGCAGCTGAACGGAATGGACAGTGTCTTCAAAGGAGGATATAAGATGAACATCAACAAAAGCAAAATGAGGATCATGGAATGTAGTTGAATTAAGTCGGGTGATGCTGCAGGAATTAGATTAGGAAATGAGACGCTTAAGGTAGTAAAGGAGTTTTGCTGTTTGGGGAGCAAAATAACTGATGATGGTCGAAGTAGAAACGATATCAAATGTAGACTGGCAATGGCAAGGAAAGTGTTTCTGAAGAAGAGAAATTTGTTAACATCGAGTAGAGATTTAAGTGTCAGGAAGTCGTTTTTGAAAGTATTTGTATGGAGTGTAGCCATGTATGGAAGTGAAATGTGGATCATAAATAGTTTAGACAAGAAGAAACTAGAAGGTTTCGAAATGTGGTGTTACAGAAGAATGCTGAAGATTAGATGGGTAGATCATATAACTAATGAGGAGGTATTGAATAGAATTGGAGAGAAGAGAAATCTGTGGCACAACTTGACTAGAAGGGTTCAGTTGTTAGGGCATATTCTGAGGCATCAAGGGATCACCAATTTGGTATTGGAGGGCAGCGTGGAGGGTAAAATTCGTAGAGGGAGACCAAGAGATGAGTACACTAAACAGATTCAGAAGGATGAAGGTTGCAGTAGGTACTGGGAGATGAAGAAGCTTGCACAGGATAGAGTAGCATGGAGAGCTGCATCAAACCAGTCTCTGGACCGAAGACCCCAACAACAACAACAGCAACAACAACTAACAACAAAACTGCGAATATATTCATTCCAAGTTGATGTGAGAGCAGCCTTAAACATTACTATCACTGGCCAAAGCCAACGACTCTTATTGAACTTTCCTCTTGATCCAAAGAAAGCACTATGGCTGCTACTAATATTTTTAGTTATTACACACCTACAAATAATCAGCCATGATAACTGACTAATATTTCTACTACAGACAAGCTGCAAGTGATTCCAGTTAATGCCATCTTGCTGCTTTCAAGTGACAACTCTATGAAGAAAAATGCCACGTACAAATGATTATACATGCAGGGACTCTACTCAGTGCTTAAGACATCCATAGCAGCTATTTCACACTACTCATAATACGCCCCTTCCCTTAGGCCGGTATTACACTATCAAATTTCTTTGTCAAATATCTTGTCAAAAATCATTGTCAAAGATATTTGATGGTGTAATAGGAACTTCGGCAAATGTAGTCCAATATTTGATCAAATCTAGGGCCTCGCTGTAGATTTGATCAAAGATATCGCTTGTCTTCTGTTCACTGCAATGTGACATGTTACAACATGGAGCGCTAGCATCGCTGCAGCGTTTTGTCATCTGTAGTGTTTTTATAAACATTGCCGGTAAATACAATTGGTGTGTGCTGACAACTACAAAATTAATTGAGATGCATGAAGCTGATGAGGCGCTTTACAACATGAGGCACCCTGAATACAAAAATAGATTAAGAAGATTGGAGACCTGACCTGACCTAACCTAACATAACCCTCTCCTGTAGCAAGGAATCGGAGTGTTACAGTGAGCCTGTCTTCTGAAGATGTAGCAGTTTTTAAGTGAGTATTGTGCTTTGTGATATGAGGATACACTTCACTGAGCACATACAGAAATGTATTCTCATCCATTCTTAAGTAATTGATGTACGACTTGATGTCTTCCACTGTAAATGCTTTCATCGTGTCGTCATAAAACCCACGGCTTCACCTAGATTAGTTTAGTTTTTCGCTCCATTGATCCGTGCTGAGGAGATCCTCGTGGATGTGGAACATGTCAATTTTTTTAAGCTGAAATAACAATACTAATAGTATGAATAAATACATCATTTGTTTCTATTAAAAATTTCGTCAATGGAGTAGGAGGAGTTGGCCACTAGTAAGTTTTTCAGGCTCCTTTTAAACTGATCTTTATTTGTAACTAAATTTTTTATGTTTGCTGGCAAATTATTGAGGATGTTCCTGAGCAGTGGGCCCCTTTTTGAACTAAAGTAAGTGCTTTTAAGTCCTTGTACAGATCATTTTTGTTCCTGGTATTGTACGTATGAACTGAGATGTTTGTTGGAAAAAGAGATATATTATTTAGGACAAATTTCATTAAGGAGTAAATATACTGAGAGGCAGTGGTTAGTATATCCAGTTCTTTGAAGAGATTTCTGCAGGACGTCCATGAATTTACTCCATAAATAATACGTATTACACGCTTTTGGACTCTGAAAACTTTTGTTGGACTTGAAGATTTACCCCAAAATATTATACCATATGACATTATGGAATGAAAGTAGGCAAAGTATGCAAGCTTTTTCATTTTTATGTTGCCTATGTCTGCTAACACTCGAATCGCAAATACAGATTTGTTAAGGCCTTTTCTGCAGTTCTGTGCTGTGCTCCTCCCAACTGAATTTATTATCAAGTTGTAATCCCAGGAATCAACCTCGTATGTATGGTTCCTTTTTTCCCCCACTTCTTTTCCGCATGTGCACACAATGCAATTGCAGTATGTGCAACTACTGTGGTTAATAACAAGTTGTTGCCAGCCATCTTGAACTTTGACGAAAAATTTGATGACAGTGTAATACCCCTTCTAGCACTACGTCAAAGATCTTTGTCAAATATATTTGACGGAATGTTTGATAGGTGTAAATATGAGAGTAAATGGTAGAAATACATGTGGCTCAACACAGCCTCTTTACATACATATGTTTTCCTAATAATTAATGCATAACAGAGAAAATAGCAGCACCCATGTTAGAGTATCCTGTGAATAATTTAAGACATAAATGAATTATAATTATTTATAGCTGCTGACACTTACTTTCTTCCTCCATGTTGTCTTTTATCAGTTTTTGAAAGCAGAGACAGCTGCAAGGAAGACAACACATTGATGAAAACAGCAATCCAGCTACTAAATGTTACAAATTCAAATACATGGTAATGATTTGTATACACTAATGGGCAATTGAATTAGAAGCACCTTACTAGTAGAGATGGGTGCAAGGCATACAAAATTAGCCGGCAGTAAGTTGACAGTGGGATGGTGTGTGTATGGGGGGGGGGGGGGGGGTTGCATGGGGGAGGGGGAGCACACATGTACTCATTTAATCAGAACTAAAATAACATTCACATAATAATACCTCCACCTGCCTGAATGATGCTATTATAACCTACCATAAGTACCACCCGTGTGTATCACGTCTTCCAATGCAAGCATCTTTTTCCATATATGTAACATCCAGTGGTATGTTCTTGAGCTCTTTGCACAGCAGATGTACACATTTGGGGTAGTGGGTTTTACTCCTCACAGAGTAGAGCTGGCTCCGGACAGAATAGATTCTCGTTGTTATTTCTGTCATCAGCACTGAATTGCTGGGGGTCAATCCATATGAAGTGGTCCAGTGATGGTTGCTTGACCATTTTTAAATATTTTAGTTTTTTATATGTGATTGCCCTATATTTGAGAAGTTCAAAACAGTTTTTTTTAATAATTTATCTTGCACCTATACTGGATGGCGGCCATTTTCATTTGTAGGTGCACAATGATTTTTCAGTCTGGAGACATTAGCAAAAATTTGAATATCTCTGCACTGGGTTAAGTTACACATTGCAATTGACATGATTGTTTTTAGGAAAGTGCCCTCTACAATATTGTCTATTACACAAAATACCCTAAATTCAAAATTAACCAGACAAAATGAGCTCCAAAGTTTGGTATCCAAGGTTTCAAAAATCCACTTTTTAGGTCCAAAAATAACAAACAAGGAGTGATTTATGAGAGTTATTTTTTTCCTATAGTTAGCATACACTACTAGCCCATATAGAGTAAGAACACTTACAAATGTTTCCTTAATATTTTATGAATTTTTGAAATTTGAAAATTTTTATTTTTTGTAGAGCTTGGGGTTAGTTATGTCAGTTGGGACTGAATATAAAAATATTATTTTTGGGGAATGCCGGATATTACTTCTGTTTTACTGGATGACTTTCTGTCTATTACTACGAACTGAGACCTTTCTAACGGGAAATCATGAATTCAGTCGCACAACTGAGACAATATTCTGTAGGCACACAGTTTGGTTAGAAGACGCTTGTGAGGAACGGTGTCGAAAGCCTTCTGAAAATCTAAAAATATGGAGCCAAACTGATATCCCGTGTCGATAGCACTCATTACTTCACAAGTATAAAGAGCTAGTTGTGTTCCGCAAGAACGATATTTTCTGAATCCGTGCTGACTGTGTCAATAAATCGTTTTCTTCGAGGCACTTCATAAAGTTTGAGTACAGTACATGTTCCAAAACCCTACTGCAAATCGACATTAGCGATATGGGTCCGTAATTCAGCAGATTACTCCTATTTCCCTTTTTGGGTATTGATGTGACTTGAGCAACTTTCCAGTCTTTAGGTACGGAACTTTCTGTGAGCAAGCGGTTGTATATAACTGCTAAATATGGAGCTATTGCATCTGCATACTCTGAAAGAAACCTGGCTGGTACACCATCTGTACTGAAAGCCTTGCCTTTATTAAGTGATTTAAGCTGCTTTGATACACTGAGGATATCTACTTCTATGTCTCTCATCTTCGCAGTTGTTCTTGATTGGAATTAGGGAATATTTACTTCGTATTCTTTGGTAAAGGAGTTTCAGAAAACCGTGCTTAATAATTCTGCTTTGGTGGCACTGTCATCACTGACTTCATCATTGTTATCGCGCAGTGAATGTATTGATTGCGTATTGCCACTGGTGTGCATTATATATGACCAGAATCTCTCTGGGTTTTCTGCCAGATTCTGACACAGAGTTTCGTCGTGGAAATTATTAAAAGCATCTCGCATTGAAACACGCCTTATATTTCGAACTTCTGCAAACCTCTGCCAACCTTCGAGATTTATGTGCCATTTTCCTACCCCATCAAAGGCATTGCCACCTCTGAGGACAGCCACATAGTCAACAAACTCAGATGCAACTGCTGTATAGCATATACGGGCATGACTGCTACCAAGCTGGCTGTCTGCATGAATGGCCATGGTCAAACTGTGACCCAGGGACAACTTGACCAACAACGAACAACATAATGGGCTCCGCTTCAGTGGATGCTTCACAGCCCACATCTTCTGTATCCTTTCCACAAACATGCCACATTCTTAGAATTACACAAGTGGGAACTCTACCTGCAACATGTCCTTCGTTCATGAAACCCACCTCGCATCAACCTTCACTAATCCCCACCCATTCTCCCACCCCAGACGCACACATCTCCTATACATCCAGTTCATGTGAACAGCCCTTTTTCTTCCACATCCCTCTCCACTTTATATCGCCTTCAGCACAGATCTCCCGAAACTGCACCTCGCAGTCCACTATCTTGTCCCTGCTACAGCTTTTCATACTCCCACAAGCAGTACTATAGCATTTCCATAACCCCTACCCCGCTATCCCTCCCCTAGCAACCCCATACCCCTTCTGTACCCCTACCACTCCAACTGAGATCACCACTCAATGCAGTGGCCAGAGAAGACAATGGCTGTGTGTGTGCGTGTGTTTTTCTGTCTGATGGACTATGTCCAATAGCTAAAAAACATCTAAGAGTTCTTTTAAATGTGCCTCTTTGATGCTCAACATCCCTTTTACGTGGTGAGTAACAATACATCCTTTTTCATATCATTATTCCATTATTTGAAAATAAATTGACAAGGAAGGTTGATTTCAGTTTGAAGTTAATTTTATTATTCATTAAATTCTTTACATGACTGGTTAAATGTTATGTACTGGACCCACCTTGCATTTTTCAATATAGTACACACGTAAACATTAGGCTTCACTACCGGTCAATTTGTTACCATAAACAGAGTTTCTGTTTACACATGCTTTGGCTCTGCCATCTCACAACCAAACTGTCATTTTCCACCCTAAACTAGAACTCGGGCTGCGCTGCAAATCAATCTGTCACAACAGATATTTTCGGATGGTGGGGGGGGAGGGGGGGGCGGTTCAATACATTACTTTAGCCAACCTGTGGGTAGGTGGTCAAATATTATTTTAGGCTTAATTCCTTACTCCTTTCTGTGCCATTAAGGTAGTGTGATGGACAGTGTAAATCATTTCTCCATTCACTACATATTTATAAACATTACTGTTATTTTGAAGCTCTGATTGGTTCCTGACAAAAAGAAACTTTAAACGGGAGGAAATGTATTGCAAGGTTATCGTTAGTATGCTCAACTGTTTGAAGTGCTGTCTCCAAGTGGTGCTGTAATGGACAGTGCATATTATCCTTATTACGTGTTTCTGTGGAACACAAATTTCTTCCTCAATACAAGTTCCCCAGAACATGAAGTCATAACACATCAGTGAATGGGTAGAAGTCACTCATCTTTTTGAGGTTTTCGACTCCAAAATCCGATGTTATAAATAACACAGAAGCTGTACAGAGACAGTTAAGAAGGTCTGCAATTTATGATTTGTAGTTCACATTCTTGTCAGTATCAGCAACGAAGAATTTCATATACGCCTATTTTGTTTCACTCTTTCTAATAGTGTGGCCACATTTTGTGCAGTGCTGAATTGCATCTAATATGTTTTATTTAATTTCAGCGACAGTACATATGAAAGAAAATAGTTACACTAGTTTCCAAGAAAATAGTGACAATACAAAATAATCCACTCACAGTGTTGACGGAAGAGCTCTGTCTGTCTGTCTGTCTGTCTGTCTCTGGCACAGAGCTATATGTAATCCAAGTGCTCAAGAGTGTATTTCATCATACCCTTAATTGTGAACAAAAGTAATAGGGCAGCAAAAAGTACAAGGTATAAAATTAACTACATGCTTCCACACAATAACATTACGAATTTGTTCAGTAAATACAGTACTCACCAGGAATATTTCGCTAACTAGTTGTTCTGTGCGTATTTTGAACAATTTTTGACAGGCAAAACGTTCACTTATTTAGCAGCATTTCAAGTGCTTTCCTTCTACTCCAAACGCGTAACTTTATCACCATAATTAAACAGTAAAGACTGCCAGTCTCCAATGCTGGAGCATTTAGAAGCGCGGATTTCGTTACGTGTGACATAAATCTTCATATTTGCAAAGTTGAAAACGTCCTGATTTCTAGAACATTTTGTGGTTTAACAGCTAAAGAACAAAGGATGCATTTGGAGCACTGTACACTGAGAAATATTTTTAGCATTTTTAGGTCTCAAGCAATGTCGATTTAAAAGATAAAATCGCATGTCCATCATTAAATAAATAAATAAATGAGGATTTTACACTTCAACCATAAATCGCCAGTATCAGCCTCACGGTGTTTTGTAAACAACTGAGATTAAGGTGCCATTGCCACAACAAAGTATCTTAAAAATGACGATTACACAGACAAATGCTTCACAGCGGCGCAATAACATCCCTCTTCTGCAGTAAATAACATAAACAAACAATTCATTTCACTTTGTAATCGTATCATTCATCACAAGGGCAAAATACGCGCGCAAAATCCTCTTATTACTAGTCTTTGGAAATAATCTGATCTGTGGATACGCAAAACGATAGCGCAGCCCGATTTCCACACGCGACGAAAGTGAAGTCCTGTGCTGACGCCACAGCAAGTTGATTGACGGCAGATTCAGCTGTGGCGTCGTGTGCTGCTATTTTCAAACGCTCCTGTTAATATTTCTTTTTCAATACAGTGTCAATCTGAGTTATTCGTACGAACATTGGTGTTGTCATTCATATTGTGGGATTAGAACTGAGCCAAGAATACATTGACAAGAACAGAAACCATAAATGTTGGATTTGGAAATAGATTTTAAATAGAAATAACACTGTGACATCAAACAAACTTATAATGGACGTAGCATTCATAACCGAAAACCAATTCGTGAATTACTTTCGAATGAAAAAACCTAATCTCAAGTAACTGCTTGAAGAAGTGTGACTTGGGCTACATTAAAAAATTCGATACCCACTTTAGAGCTGAAGTCCTGGCTCGAGTGAAACTAGAATTAACACATCGAAATAAATAAATAAAATTTTATTGTCTTTTAAGTGTTACAGCTATAGGCAATGTCAAGTTACAAATGCAGATACATAGGCAGTATAAACACAAAAAGATTAGTTCATAAACGCTACAACCACGAAAAATTTCAACAAATTTCCAGAAAATTACAATTTAAGTTAAAATAATCTGAACAAAGCATCTTTCATTGACAGAAATTGTGGTACACATCCCAAAGAATTGCTACTATGCTGTCACATTTTCACATTAATGAAATTCGTTAACTGCGTTGAAAGGAATTAGGGACAACCAACTGTACAGTTTGTATTGAATAAGTCGAATACAGTAGAACTTCTATCTTTTCCAGAGGTACTTTGTTGAACATTTTCGTACCCACCACTTCACATCGGTTCAATGATTTAAATGGTATACATTTAAGTATGTCAATATGTTTATTATTTATAGTGCCATGAAAGTGCACATGCTCGCTGAGCTGGTATTCTAATAAGTTATTCTTTGAATACAGGAGAACAGAGTAAATGTACAAGGTTATTACTAATAATATGGTCTGCAGTACCAAACTTTTGCTGAGTTTGTAATAATCCTAATAACTTTCTTTTGAAGTGCCAAAGGATCCTGAACATGTGTGCTATTGCTCCAAAATAAAACTCCAAAGGATACGATTCTGTGAGAAAAGCAAAATTGGCTGATCTTACATAGACCAAAGTTACGTGATTCTTTAAATTGCTTACCAAGCACACCACTCTACACAACCTTGCTCTAACATACTTAAAGTGTGGGTCTCAGGAAAATTTACTGTCAGTGACAGTACCGAAAAACTAAACTCTACCTCAACAACCTCATAATCTAAGTACAGTTTGCTGAGTTTTACTCTCCTTGAGCAAGAATCCATTAGCTTGAAACGAGATTGATGCTGGTGATAGAGTGTCTCTAGTCATAGTTTGAAGGGTATCAAAGTTTGAACTGACATTGAAAAAGGTGTGTCATCAGCATAAATAATGGAGTGAGTATTTATATAAAATGACAAAGCATTTATCATTGGGTTAAATAACAAACTGAACCTTACGGCACAACACACAGAATTTCATCTATCTGCGATCTCTTGTACTCAATACACAACATTTGTTTGCTGTTATTAAAAAAGATGTAAAACATTTACCTACTTTTTTGTTAAAGATTCCATAATTAAATAACTGGTTGAGAAGCAAATCATGTCCTATACCGTCTTTTAAAAAAATATAGTGAGCCATGAAGCAAGGGGTTGGAGCAGGTGTGGAATAGACATAGGCAAGGATATTTCGTAGGTTGGGTGGACAATCGAATTCCATTGTGTTAGGGATGGAGAGGATATTTCTCATTTCAGGGCAGAACGATAGGTAGTTGAATCCCTAGTGGAGAATGTGATTCAGATGCTGTAGTTCTGCATGGTACTGAGGCATGAGGGACATGTTATTTATTGGCTGATCAGTATGGTTGGGATGAGGGGAGGGGTAGGTTCCTAGGAAGACGACGTGTGAGTGTACAGATTCTCAACAAAGTGGGAAGGGTATTTTCAACCATGAATATGTCATAAATGAATCTCAGCCAAATGAGGGGTTTGGAATAGTGAGTCGTTAGGAACTGGTCCATGCATAGGCTGGCATAACATGGATAGACTTTCCACAGTACAGAAAATCACCCAGCATGTCGATGCTGGCGGCAAAAGTAACTGGTGAGCAACTATGTCATCCAGAACCACCTCTACAATGTAAGAATTAAAAGCCACTACCTACCCCAAATGTGTGTACCTGCTCACCATACGCCGCAGAGTGAAGGAACATTGTCACTGGGTATTAGATACATGGATAAAGATCACTTGAGTTGGAAGAGACTGATTTCTCGAATGTATTAGTTTCTAAAGTCACAGAAACCCTCAAGTTTCCAGAATGCACTTTACTACTGGACTAAAAGACCCAACAACAAGTGATGATCTGTTGCAGGCACATCATATTTGCACAAAAATGAAATATGCACAAACCTGGAAGTTGAAGGTTTGAATGAAATTTCTCAAATCTGTGGGCACAAATTAAATTGACGCAGACAAATAGTAGCGTGTTAACCAGAAATCGTCGCAAATTTGTATGTAAGTTACTGATTTGTGGAGTGTAGAAACCCTAACTGGAGTGTAAGGGTAGTGGTAGGGGGATGCATGTGTAAGTAAATCATGCCTATGGAAAGCCAACCTTAGGTTTAATCACCGTCTTTAAGCTGCATCCACACAGTAGCTATTTTCTTTTCACCTTTGTGAATGCACATAAATTTCCAGCATTACCGCTGTGAATGCACATTTATGCATTTATTTCTTGGGAATGTAAAGTACATTGCTTCCTGTGTTCAGTGGGAATCTTCGCGCTTTTTGACAGATGAAATGCAGCTGGGCCCCATTTGAGTTTCATTCTGTAATGTGTTGAGGCTATGCTATGAAGCGATTTATATGCAATGATGTCTGTTGACTTCAAAAGAAGCACACTTAAATTTATAGGTGATTATAAACAAAGAAAAATCTTGTGGAATTCTGTTTCCAAACATTATTTGAATAATAATTTGAGATGTGATGCCTTGAGCGTCACGTATTCGACTTTATCAGTTTTGAAGTAGGAAAGAAGAAGAATAAAGGAGAAATTTATGAAAAGAGTGTATGCAAACTGTGGATGAATCTTCATTTTATGATGACTTAATAGCACAATCATTGAAGAGCCTAAGATCCAAGCAAAAAGAATGATAGGCTATATGAAGGGAAACGAAGAACATTAATGAGGCAAAAAATAAGTATAAATTGGAAAACACAGTCTTAACTGTGGTATCGATAGCTACGATGCCACAGCATAGGTGCAAATTCTGAAGTTGGCACGATGACACCGACACCAACGACAGCGCCCTCTAGCCGACACTGTGCAGTGTACTGTTTCTCCTGGGTGGACTTGGGTTTCAAAAAAAATGTAAATTAAATATTATGATAAATTTTATAAATAATTGACAAGTACGCCAAAGAAGAAGAGATAGAACTACAATGGACATGTTATTCCATGGACTCTTGCGCTTATATGCATGAACTATCTTTTCTTTGTCTTTTACTTATCTTATCTGCTTGGATTCGTACCTAAGAGGACGTTCTTTGGTAAAGTTCATCTTGCTGTACCAGCTGATAATGTAAGTTGTACTTACAACCCCAAAAATATAATGGTTATTTTCTCAAAAGAATTTGTGTATGTGGTCAGTCAGTTGGTAGTCTGATACCTGGATTGTCTCAAGTAGATATGGGACTTAACAAAGAATTTTCATTGTTAGGAGCCATCTTAGAAAAATCTTTAACATTTTTCTTTTAGCTCATCTACGAGATGTGCCGTCGGTTAGGACAATTAACCTTATTTGAGATCCCACGAGAGCGGAGGCAGCTACTAATAATTTAACAGTTTTACTTACAGATTTTCTTTATATAACGAGATAACATCCCAGGCAGAAAAGGTCTGGTCACAGGATTCCAGTTCCATTACAGGATTTCATTTGTAGTTGCTACTCTTGTTCTCTTATATTGGGGAATCGAGACGAAACCATGATGTTAAGTTACATATTGCCGTAGTGTATATCGAACAGACTTGGCAAATATTCTCTGGTGCAATAAGCACATGACTTCTCACGAGCCTGGAATATTATCTGTAGCATTGGGTAAATTAGAAAAGGACAATTAAGTATCGACGACTACGTAACTACCCTGAGAACTGAGCTAGTTTACTGAGTGCGTCGGGCTAAATTAAACAGCATATTACACTGCTAATAATATTCCTACATTAGTTATTTCTCTTTTATGCTGAGCCATTGCATTAATGTGTGTTTCTTTTTTATATAAGTCACGGCTCATATTCATTCTATTACATTACACTGATAACAAAGAAATAGAGTCACAAATAATTTTTATTTTATTTCATTACAGCAGCTCTACGAGCGCCGCTACAGATTCAGCACATTTGATTCCGAGTAGACGACCAAGCAACATTGTTTCTATTTTATAGTGGGCGAGCCGCTACAGATTTTGCCGGTGTAACTTTTGTGAGCTTTGATACATCTGGCTTCGCACCTACAGTGCAAAATTAGGTATTCACATTATGTATTCAAGCAATAATATTGCGATACAGTAAAACCATTTCTAAGAGCACTACCGAAAGAGTTCTACTTCACCTGTTCCTCCTAGCTTCCTACATTCGGCCTACCCTTCAGTTTACACGAGCAGACTCACGCGCTGCCTTCCAGGTGGGATACAAAATTAACTGTTGTGGGTTCTAGCATCTGTGGGAAGTTCTTGACAATAAACAGTATTACTGATGGATGACTAAGGCCACAAGCAAGTGATCTCTGACAGACCGTGGAAAAATGACTTCAGCCAGTGCAGACATATCTTTGCTGTATGGACTATGCTATAATGAGGTGTGCCCTTTATAAGATATGGATTGTATTATTGTACATTCCACATCCCAAACAGAAGAGCATTACATTGGTGACCTATGAGAGCTATGTTCACATTCATTTTGGGACATCTGCATTAATGGCATAGCTACACTGCTGCCATTGTGCCGTCGTTGCACTGTGCATTTCGCCCATCTGGAGAGCAGTTCTCGTGCTATAGTATCCAATATTGTGAATAACATTCTCCATGCACCTAAAATTATCGAAAGAGATAATGACACTCATCATGAAAGAGCTTCGACATGAACAATGAAGTGTGTTGGACAACCTACTATGTGATTATGCAATGGACTCCATTCCATTCGCATAACTGGACTACTTTCGACCCACATCAATTCAACTCATTGGATTCGCATTCATTTGCTTGGGGTGAAGTATCATCCATGCTGCGTATGAATTCATGCATCCCAGGCCTCATGCTGCTGGCTGAATTGCCTGCTGACTTGCCCACTGTGCATCACGTCACACCCTATATGGAGCCAAACTGCACAGCTGTTCTTCCTCTATGGATGTCACCATAGCAACTTATCGGACTGGGGGACCCATCTTAAGCTGCCACCTTTTCGGCCAGATCAGCTGTGATTCGCCAGTGTGGAAAGCATTTTTGCTTCAAGTCAAGTCATAAGTAAGAGCAGAAACTTTGCCACTCTGCTTAGTCACTTAAGTGAACATGGGGATACCATCAGTGATATCACCCTCAGCCAATCCCAAGAAGAACAGTTGCACTGCATAATCCATGATGAAGATTTAAAGGCCAGGACTCTGTTGCAGATATGGCATCGGTCCCACACTCAAATAGATTTGTACTTCATGCACCTCATGTACAGAATGTCTAAGCTGCCTAGGCACATGGAAAGATGACGCCAACTCTCATCCACCTCGCTCTCATTATGACAACAGACTCTTCATTCTAGACTGCATCAGTAGCCAATGGTTCCTTGTCGGCAATACTTTACCACCCCCTTCTCCACTGCTGACACTTTCCTGCTCAGGAACCCAGCTTTGTGCAACAAATGACTAGAAATCCGACTCTGTAGACTCAGACTTTTGTGGTGGACATGAGTTTTGATGACATTTTCATCTGGGTATTCATGGTTGTGGGTGTTAGTGAGCCAGACTTTCTCTAAAACTTCCACTTGGTTCCTAATCTGTACGGCGGCGTTTTTACTCACATTGCTAGCAGCCACTCTATCACAAGTGCGGTCAACCACGTCCCTTTGAAGCTGTTCACGTTATACAGCAGCTTCCACCACTTACCTGAATACCTGATTGCCGCTGGTACCTTCAGAATGACCTTCACGCCAACGATGGCATTCAGACACAACAGCAGCTGAGTTTCGACTCGTGACGAACATCCACCTGCAACACGCCAATGATACCACCCTGTGCAGAATTGACAAAGCTGAGAAGGGAAACCATGTCGCATAGAGCCTTCTTGCCTGCTTCATCGACCTTCTCTGTCTGATTCCCACATACCCACTTTCTTTCTTCACCATCCCGACCTTGAAACACTTTCGCCATCTGCAGATACATTAACAGCATCATCACCATTTGCAAACACTAAGATCAGAACGGCGCTTTTTACTCGTCCTCCTCCTGAAGTGCCTATGTGCTCCTCCCCACATGACCACACGCAAAACATAGTAGATGTTATTTGACTGTTAATGGTTCCCACAGAAGTTGGCAGGGGCCTTAAACTATGGGAGGGTGTAGAGACTTTAAAGACCTCCTAGGGGTGTCAAAGATACTTACACACGTCAACAATATTATGTGTATACAAGAATCATCATAACACATCCAAACATCACAAAACATCAAAACAAAATTATGTTAATGAAACACATTAGAAGAAAACATAATAGTTTAAATGAGGCAAACATACCAAGTATTCTTGTTGCTAGGATGAAGTTAAAGTGTCTTTTTAGCATAAATAAGTTGGAAATGTAAACATATCACCTCTGATGAGTCACTGCGGGGGCGAGTGGCGCGACGCAGTGTGGAAGCTGCCAGCGAGAAGGTGGTGTGGTCGTGGCCAAACCCTTTCACTGGAACTCAGTGCAGTGGGGTATGAGGGGAGATTCACACGTTTGTGCACATTCAGAAAAGGGGTTAACACTAAGGGAGCACTCACTACGCTGCATTAGTCCTTCCCACGAATTTTTAACACAATTGAACTCTTCACATTAATAGGTAATACAATCGAACTCTTAAAACTAAGGGAGGGCACATAGCTGATATGGTTTTCTGCTTAGTTGCTTGGCTTAGTTTTTACTTTTTTTTAGTTATAGGCGATATTCGCCCTGGGGCTGAGGTTCTGGAACCATGGGAGGGGGTGGTCATAACCGTCTGCAGAATCCCTTTTTGTACAAAGTCCACATTAGTACAGTAATAAGAATGGCAGTGGCTGGAGTTATCGTAGCACAGGGTATAATGGTGGTATGTAGTTTGGAGGCTGTTTGCTAACAGGCGATCATAAGAAATTTGTCCTTTTTCTTGTTTTAACAGGTGATCAGTTGACGATAGGGGGTGATCGCTTGATTTATTAGATGAAGCAGGCAAATAAATTGACAAGAGAATCACGAATGAGCTTTCAGGTACAAAAAACATAAGTAAAGGGGTGCAAATACTAAGTGAGTAAGCCATAGCAGCATGAAAGGTTATAAGTGGTGTTCCAACAGGAACCATTTGCTGAAGATTTGTACGGAGGCTATGTCAGAGTGGCAGCTGGCTGCAAGGCTGAATCTCGCGCTACGTCAGAAAGGTGCACGGCAGATAACTTCAGGGTCACACTACATCAGAGCAGCACGTGGTAGCTGAGAAGCGAAGCCGAAGTGGGCAAGACTGTCAGCAGTGCCTCGCAGTGCACATGTATGCTGTGCAATGGGCACAACACAACGCTGCCCAGAGACTTCTGGATTGGAGTAGAGATTTATGGGATTCAGAATGAGCAGTGATGAATGTAAATGTCGCAAAAAAGGGGTTGTAGCGTTACTGAATAAAGGGGAATAGATGTGCGTAATCGATATGGTTTATTCAACAACGCCCATCAAAAAAGGAAGTGGGACTACGCTAGATGCGTTCTTATAGTGGGTTCTGTTTAAAATTACATTATTCATTAGTAAATTGGTTCATAGGGGACATATACGTCACAACAATTACGTAGTTAGGTGTTATACATAAAACATAAAAACGAAAATATAAAAATGAGGTACACAAATATCATATTACATTGCTGGATATGCTTTATCAATAAGTAAACAAAGTTAAAAGCCTGTTTGGGCTGAGCATCCAAGTGTAATAACGTTCACATTGTGAGAGGAAGTTTCTCATGCATCAATATATTTGCTAAGCACCATAACGTGAGAATGACAAAGAAAAGTGACGCCAGTTTGGTGTATATGGGGCATCTTGTTGCCCAGGACTATAAAAGTTGGGTTCCTATTCTCGGGTTTACAGATTGTGTCGTTGGATGTCAACGCTGTTGATAACAAGAGGCACTACAGTCTGGAATCGCGCGACCGGTACGGTCGCAAGTTGGAATCCTGCCTCGGGCATGGATGTGTGTGATGTCCTTAGGTTAGTTAGGTTTAAGTAGTTCTAAGTTCTAGGGGACTGATGACCTCAGAAGTTGAGTCCCATAGTGCTCAGAGCCATTTGAAACATTTTTGATAACGAGAGGAGAAAAACAAAACTCAACAAGAGCTAGAGACTTCCATACTGGAAACAGAAAGCGTAAGGAATTGAATTAGAAGAGATTAAACTGAGCGTAATTTCTGAAGGAATTTTCCTTTATGATGTTGTAGCCTGCATGGCACAGCGTTGACACGACGGTATCGCCTACTTAACTGTGCGTATGACATTGCTGCGACTCCAACAAAGCTGCTACATACTTCTTCCTAAAACTCGACATCTCTCACAAGACAAAAACTTAATGGTGGGACCAAATTCGCCGTCCTTATGTCTCCGTAACGCTAGCCTCATCTGGCCCTGCCGGTTGCTTAAAACTCTCATCAATCCTTGGGTGTATCACAGTGTCCTGAGACATGTCATACAGTTAAATGTTACTACTTTAGTAGTCGGAATTCCTTTGGAAAATACAACGGAAAAACTGTCAAAGAAGGCTCAAGTTTTGAACGGTCATTTCCGCTTACTGGCGGTTTAGATGCGGACTAGACGCTGTTCGCGTCTGATGGTGCCTGATCAGCTGTCGTCAGAGAGCACAGAACACTGTTCTCGTGAACTCTTCTTCGGCATCAAAGATTAAAGTCTGTGTTAGTCCACATGAACTGAATAGTTTTGTTGATATTGACAGATGAAAGTGGTTAGGATGGTCTAGGCCGTGAAACTGAAAGATGAAGGAATGACTTTAGACAGCTAAGGGTCCGCGTGATTGCCAGTCTCGTCACGTCAGTTGTGTGCCCTTGCAGGTATGGTTCACTTGTTCATCCAACAGACTAGGCTTAAGGCCAAAGCTAGCTAGTCCCATGAGCGTGATTCACTCTGTTTACGTTACCTATCATGTGGGTTGGCATGTGGCATGTCCCTTCAGATCAACATTCATATTCAAATGAAATAAAGCATGGTTACATCTTAAATTACCCTTCCTAAATAATTTCTTACCTAAGACATCATTATTACTAAACACTTAAATAATTGGAAATACTCGGCAACCTATTCTAGCATACTTGAAATCCCACAAAAATATTTATTCTCATCATTCTAGTAACACAGTGACACATGGAAACACTAGGTTGATACGAATACTAAATTACTGGTGCTGGCAAAACTCTAGCAAGTCTCTCCAACAAACTGATAATAACATATAGACAAAATAAATAATGGCGAAAATAATACACAGACCAAATGAATAATTGAACTAATACAGAGACATAAGTAAATGGCAACTCATCATAGTGATACAAGCGGTGGCAAAACCGCAACAAAAGCAAAAGTTCAAAATACTGATCCCCCTATACAAAACATCCTTATTCTCCAGTTACATTTCGTAGCAAAATGAATGTAAGTATCCCCTGGTATTCTTTTATGCTCCGATAGTCTTTGGTACTTCTACCTACAAGAAAACTGTCGTGAAGTCATGGAAATGTTATATGTAACACTGTGGAGTGGTTTTAACTTTGCTTCAATGAACAGACCAATAATTATTAAACATGTGATATGGTGTTTCCTGTGTTGATTTGTATTCGTCATTGTTGGTGATTATCAGTCTACCAACCAGTCGTTCTGGAGTGTATTTGTTGTTCCTTTTGTTCGTTCTCTCACTTACCTGCTTCTCTATATCTGTTATAGACGGCCCGTCGAAGCTGGTTGCCTCTGGTAGACGTCGATATAACTTACCTGCTGGTACTTTTGTTTTTAATAAAATTAGAGTTCATTTGCCACATATAAAGTGTGTACAGAGGAAAGTAAGTTCCTTAGTGTTGAAAATGTGTGTAAAGTTGTTCAAAGGGTTCGTTATATAATGGTTAAGAATTCTGTGTTGAGATCCAGAGCTCTTTGGAGCGGTAAGAGGCGACAGGCGTCGCGCTCGTGAGATTGTAAGTTTCTGACAGTACAGCTGACAGTACGGCTGCGCCCGGTTTCAGCTGGCTCAGAGGCAGTACTGGCGTTCACGCTGGGTCCATCCTCTTGCTATGCATTGAGTTTATTTCCTCGGGATGGTCACAAAATTTCCTTCCACAGTTTACTTATGTGGTTCACGACAGTTATTCATGGAGGAAGTTTTAAAGGAACTCAGATCACTCAATCGTTAAATTTCACGAAATTATCAATATGCATTTATTCACTTAGACACTCTGTTCTTCTAAAATTTAGATAACTGGTAGGTTTTATGCTTCTAAATAAACTGTATAAAATAGCATTCCAAACCCAACTCTTTGGCTAAACATTTCCCACACAGCTGTCGTTTACAAAATAAATATCATGGCAAGGGCCAGCTTCCTTGACGCCATATAGATCCGTTTATTAACCGCAAGAGTGGTAATTCAACATAGCCGGAGATCGATCTGAAATTCCAACATTTTCTAATCCCGATGGTTCAGACAATGCGCACAAGGAAAAACTTCTTCTCTCTCACGATGTTGTTCCTCACTGAAAACTCGAATAGATGACACAAATAAATTCCCATCTTTAGAAAAAACTAATAAAATCTGTAGGGCAATATTAAGCTGGTGAATTTATTTCTATAACTTTCCCTTTAGGTTTGCTGGTTACACTGCAACGTACAAATGTACGAAGGTGTAGTGTGGAGCTGGATTAGCGTAACGGGGTACATGGCAGGTGTGGCAAAGGGTGGCGGTGATGAGGGGTGAGGGGAGAGGTAGGTTAGTGGAAACGTCTCGGCGTGGGAGAGGGGCAAGCGAACCGCTGTACAACTGGGGCAGAGTGGTGGAGAGGGTTGCCAATGCTACCTGCACTATGGCAGAAGCACGGAGCTGTGCAAGAGGAGGGACGAGGGGAGAGGTGCAGGTGCTGCCCACGCCAGAGACAGAGGCGGCGAACTGGGGAAGGAGAAACTGCAATGGCCACTTACTCGGCAGGCAGGAGGGAGGGAAGGTAAGGGAGCCATGTCCCCAGCTGACAGGGAGGGGCGGAACTCGCTGCATGTGAACAGCTGTAGACAACAGGTGCGGTATTAACGCGACTCTTTCTGTGGCATTTAATATGCAGTAATAAAAACTTACCTTGTTGACTCTCCATCGTCGTCTTATGAAGACATTAAAATAGAACTTAAGGAAGATTCCTTTCACTTTTAGAGTAACATATTTGTTGTTTACTTGGACCTACATATTCTTGTTATTATCATTGTGTGATCATTTAGCAAAAACATACATGTAATGGGGCGTATTTCAAATGGCAGGCACATGACTGCATGTTGTCAGAGTTCTACTGGCAGTTACAAATGAGTATTCCTACCATATTTTTAGGATAAAGCTTTAACAGCTAAGCTGTTCAGTCACTAAATCAACAGATGAAGTGTGAATCAATTAACATATACAAGATTAACTTATCCTTGGCTCAGCGTGTTCTATTGGGAAGGACAATTTTCCCCTTAATTCCATTACCAATAAGTATTAGTGTTTTCAATTCTCGACTACTACGATAACATTACTAGAGATGTTAAATGACACAAGACAAAATGATTACAAAACTTCAATCACTTCCATTAACATGTGACATCAGCAGTTCTATTACCAATGGTTGCCAATTCTTACGTCTACTTATAACTAACATGCACAACTTAAATAAATGTATAGTAATGATGGTGTTTTCCATCAATTAATTCTCTTGCTGCATGCAGGACTTTTCCAACTGTTTACATGCCATCTCAAATCTAACGTAAATCATAGGGGTGCATTGATCTTAGACCATATCTATGCAGCAGCCTAGGCGGTTGCATTATCTTCTTTCTTGATTTCTTGGGTGGAACTAGTGGTGTAACAGGCCCGGCTTTATTGTTAGGTGGGGGTGTCTCGGGTCCTTTACACAGTTTCAATCTATCAAAGTGAATGATCACTGTGCTTTCTGCTAACTGAATTTCCACATTTACTGGCGAAGTAAGCTGGATGATACGGTATGGTAATTCATAAGTAGGTGTAAAGTTCTTGGTTCTTCCTTTTTCTACTGCTGGACTGCTCAACATAACTAGGTCCCCTACCTTGTACTCGGGCATCTTTGCTTTTTGATTACTTCCCTTTAACTGTTGGGCAGTGGCTTGGGCGTTGTTACCTCTTACTGTTTTCCAAATGGCCTTTAGATGTCGTGCTAAATCTTTCAGGTCTTTCAATTTAATTCCAGGGGGCAGTTTGTCAATTTCAAAAGACGAATTCATGGGGCGTCCATATACTGCTTCATAAGGTGAGTATCCTGTAGTTTCATGGACACGGCTGTTATATAATCACGTAACGTACAGGACATACCTGTCCCAGTCAGAGTGATGTTTATTAACATAGTAAGACATCATGCGCATAACGGTGCGGTGAACTCGCTGCAGGCGACCATTCGCTTTTGGGTGGAATGGTGTCGTTCGCCACTTTTTAATTCGCAACAATCGACAAACTTCTGTAAACAATGCAGACATGAAATTCATACCTTGATCTGTGAGTACAGTTTCAGGATTTCCGTGTGGTAACACGAAATGGGTGACAAATGCACGAGCTACTGTTGCAGGCGGACACATCCGGTATAGGAACGAGAATGAAGAACCTAGAAAAATGATCTATAAGGGACAAAATATACCGATTACTTTGGGGGCTCACAGGGAAAGGATCAAGGATATCTGCGGCTACTAAAGCCCAAGTACAAGTGGCTTCTGGCACTTGCTGTAAGGGCACTTTCGTCTGAGGTGGCAATGACCTCTTAACACAAGGGAAACAATTTTGTATATATCTTTGCACGTCCCACCGTCTGCCTTCCCAGAAGTAACAGGCAGCTATTCGGCAATTGGTGGCACGAAAACCATTATGACATGCTTGCAGACTATCGTGACATTGTGCTATTATTTTGGGACGTAGTTCTTTCGGAATTACCACTCGTTTACCCAAGGGGGTCTTTCGATATAAAATTCCATCTTCAACAGAAAAATCAGGCAAATATGCATATTTCTGACATTCAACATGTCTTCGCTGTGTTTCCCTCAGTTCATCAATTCAATTATTCAACATCATTAGTTGCAATCACTCTGACGTTCCAGCTTAAAGCGTCGGGCTTAACTTGCCCAGTTTGTGTTTTACACCATACTCAAATTCGCTCAATTTTAAAGCCCAACAACTTAACGTGCTGCTATGGTCTTTTAAGCTTGGCATCCACTGTAATGCTGCATGATCAGTGATGATGGTAAATTTTCTCCTATACAAATAACATCGGAAATAAGTTACACCAAACATGAGTGCTAAAAGTTCCTTCTCAGTTGTGCTGTTATTTGACTCTGCTTTATTAAGCTGTTGATATGCATAACCAATTGGTCGTTCTTCGCCATCTATCTCTTGTGATAGAATGGCTCCTACAGCATAATCTGAGGCATTTACTGACAGTATGAATGGTTTTTCAAAATCTGGGTACGCTAGTACAGGAGCCCTAGTCAAAACATGTTGGATTTGTTGCATAGCTTCATCACATTCTTTGGTCTAAATAAAACTAACTCCTTATTTCAATAATTTAGTCAGGGACTTAGCAATGGTAGCATAATTATTCACAAAATGTCTGTAGTAGTTTGCAAGGCCTAAAAATGACTGTAGTTCTTTGACATTTGTCGGTGTTGGAAATTCTCTTACTGCTGTGGTCAAACGGGGGTCCGGTTTGTCACTTTCTCCACTTATTATATGACCTAAATATTGTACTTGTGCCGTGCGGGACTAGCCGAGTGGTCTGAGGCACTTCAGTCATGGACTGTACGGTTGGTCCTGGCGGAGGTTCGAGTCCTCCCTTGGGCATGGGTGTGTGTGTTTGTCCTTAGGATAATGTAGGTTAAGTAGTGTGTAAGCTTAGGGACTGATGACCTTAGCAGTTAAGTTCCATAAGATTTCACACACATTTGAACATATTGTACTTGTAATTGGGCGAAAGCACACTTTTCTAATTTTACACTCAAATGAGCTCCTTTTAACCTTTCCAAAACATCTCTGAGTCTTTCTGCATGTTCTTTTATCGTTTTAGAAAACATAATAATGTCATCGAAATACGCCAAGCATGTTCTAGGTTTCAACCTACGCAGCAGTAAATCTGCAAATCTTTGAAAAATGGCGGGGGCGTTTCTCAAACCAAATGGCATTCTTACAAATTCATACAATTCTGTAGGTACAGCAAAAACAGTTTTACGGCGGTCCTGCGGTGCAACAGGGATTTGAAGATACCAAGAACACAAATCAAAGGTGGTAAAATACTTACAGCTGCCCAAACGGTCTAATGTCACGTCAATTCGGTTTACTGCCCGCATATCGACACATAAGCGATAGGCTTTCTCCCCATTTACTGATTTCTTTGGTACAACGACCACGGGAGACGCCCACGCACTCGAGGAGGGCTGTATGATTCCTGCAGCTAATTGCTGCTGAATCGTATCTTCAACTACAGCCTGCAAATGGTAAGGTTTTTGTGCAGTTGGCCGGGCTTCTCCGGTCGGAATTTCTTGCTGAATAAAATTCGTGGCCGGTTAGAGCTGCATCTCTTCAAACAACCAAGAAAATTCCTCTTACACTGGCTGCAATATCTTCTTCTCCTCAACGTTTAAATGACTTAATTTCTCTGACAACTGACTCCTTAATAACGACGCGACATAGCTCACTTCTCTAACTGAACACTTCTTTCTCCTCCGTCCCTTCTCATCTTTACTTTGCTGCATCGCAGCTCCTCCTATATCCTCAAAAATTCCCTGCCTACTGCCAACAATAGTACCCTTCGGTATTACAACATCTTTTACACCAAAATTATCTATACTTACTGGTATCGCGAAACCCTTCTGTCTCCTTTCCAGTCTGCACATACTTCTCTTTATATGTACTGACTGTCGATCTAAAACATCATTCTGGGTGAGCAAATCAACCAGAATATCTGTCTTAAGCTGTTTTTGATTTCTGACATCTATCCAGAGAATCTTTCACTTCTGCCTTCTTCCTTTTGCTGACTGGCGATCTAAAACATCATTCTGGGTGAGCGGATCAACCCAAATGTCTGTCTTAGGCTGTTTTTGATTTTTGACATATATCCAGAGACTCTTTCCACTTCCGCCATTTATCCTCACAGGGTCAGTGGTTTTAATCGCCCACCTCTGCGGTTTTATGGGAGACTGTGAACGGCGCCTTTCACAGCTCCCTCGCGTCTGATGAGGCTGCACACTGCCAAATCGGTGAATTGCTTCACTGAACTGCACAATTAGCATTCGATAATCCACTATCCCCTGATAATGGTGGAGGAAGTCTTTCCCTTGTATGATGTCAAAATCACCCTTCTTTAACCTCACTCTCTTGACAGTATTTGCTCTCGTCTATTTGCAGATTCACTACACACGAACCCACAGGGACAATTACCTCTTCACCCAGGCCGCTGATATGAAATCGGCATGGCCGTAACACCCTTCGATTATTTTTCTCCACAAACAATACCCTAACTTGAGCACCGTTATCAACTAAAATTCTAACTATTTTGTTCCCTAGTACGCCAAATAGACAACGTGTTCCACCTCTTTACATTTTCTGGTCCTCACCATATGTTTTATTTTTGTCGGAGGCGAGGGTAGATGGCAGAACCTGCCCCCCACATGTTTTCCTGATTTGACCCTGCGCTGCGGCGGTGGCCGCGTATCTGATTAGAAAACATTATTAGCATGACCTGCTGTCTGGCAAATAGTGAAAAAGGTGTGCAACAGGGCATTGGCGTATGGTTGGGCTTCCCGCAACGCTGACAAAATACCTCTTTTGCTGGGACCGGTACCGTGTCCAGCGGATGAGGTGCAGCAGCACAAAAGTGTAATACCTCTTCGCATACAATTGCCAAAATAACTGCTTCAAACAGAGAAGTGGGGGAGGCTGCTTTGACTTCTCCTCCAATGTGGGGGTCAATACCACGAACAAATGCATCAATTGCACCCGCTTCCGCTTCCAAGTGCAAGATCCTATTTTCACTGGCATTTTCACCTATCTTGTAGGTACAACAAGATACGGCTCGTAGGCGATCTGCAGAGGCATCAACATCCGACGCGTCCGACACCACCTCCTCCTTCATAGATAAACAGTGAATAATATGACAATCGGCGTGTACAACGTTCAACCGTGAAATAAGAGCTTCATCACCAATAGAAAACTCATTTGACACAAATATAACCAAGCCACGGTGCTTTATAACCATGCCCGGTTTGTTTTTCACATTAACAGTCACAGGACGCCTCTGCAGAAAATGTGGGAACAAAATCAGCCACTAGAAAATTGCTTACAGTCGCTATGTTAGCAGAAATGTGGCATTTGCATTAGAGACAGAATTAGTGTTGGTTGCCATGGCTTGAGCATTTGTTACAGGTGTGGAGCTTGCCAGACGTACGGAAGTTCGCACACTAGCTTCCAGCGTCTGTTTCAACACGCCCTATTGTTCAAATACACTACTAGCCATTACAATTGCTACACCACGAAGATGACGTGCTACAGACGCGAAATTTAACCGACAGGAAGAAGATGCTGTTATATGCAAATGATTAGCTTTTCAGAGCATTCACAAAAGGTTGACGCCGGTGGCGACACCTACAACGTGCTGACATGAGGAAAGTTTCCAACCGATTTCTCATACAAAAACAGCAGTTGACCGGCGTTGCCTGGTGAAACGTTGTTGTGAAGGCTCGTGTAAGGAGGAGAAATGCGTACCATCACGTTTTAGACTTTGATACAGGTCGGATTGTAGCCTGTCGCGATAGCGGTTTATCGTATCGCGACATTGCTGCTCGCGTTGGTAGAGATCCAATGACTGTTAGCAGAATATGGAATCAGTGGGTTCAGTAGGGTTATACGGAACGCCGTGCTGGATCCCAAGGGCCTCGTATCACTAGCAGCCGAGATAACAGCATCTTATCCATATGGCTGTATCGGATCGTGGAGCCACGTCTCGATCCCTGAGTCAACAGATGGGGACGGTTGCAAGACAACAACCATCTGCACGAACAGTTCGACGAGGTTTGCAGCAGCATGGACTATCAGCTCAGAGACCATGGCTGCGGTTACCCTTGACGCTGCATCACAGACAGGAGCGCCTGCGATGGTGTACTCAACGACGAACCTTGGTGCACAAATGGCAAAACGTCATTTTTTCGGATGAATCCAGGTTCTGTTTACAGCATCATGATGGTCGCATCCGTGTTTGACGACATCAAGGTGAATGCACATTGGAAGCGTGTATTCATCATCGTCATACTGGCGTATCACCCGGCGTGATGGTATGGGGTGCTATTGGTTACACATCTCGGTAACCTCTTGTTCGAACTGACGGAACTTTGTACAATGAACGTTACATTTCAGATGTGTTACGACCCGTGGCTTTACCCTTCATTCAGTCACTGCAAAACCCTACATTTCAGCAGTATAATGCACGACCGCATATTGCAGGTCCTGTACGGGCCTTTCTGGATACAGAAAATGTTACACTGCTGCCCTGACCTGCACATTCTCCACATCTCTCACCAACTGAAAACGTCTGGTCAATGGTGGCCGAGGAACTGGCTCGTCACAATATGCCAGTAACTACTCTTGATGAACTGTGGTATCATGTTGACGCTGCATGGGCAGCTGTACCTGTACACGCCATCCAAGCTCTGTTTGACTCAATGCCCAGGCGTATCAAGGCCATTTTTACAGCCAGAGTGGTTGTTCTGGGTACTGACTTCTCAGGATCTATGCACCCAAATTGCGTGAAAATTTAATCACATGTAAGTTCTAGTATAATATATTTGTCCATTGAATACCCGTTTATCATCTGCATTTCTTCCTGGTGTAGCAATTTAATGGCCAGTAGTGTAGCTCTTGATTTTGTGCAAACAATTGGTGCATTTATGCATTTATGGCTTCGAGTTGGTCTTGCGAGGCTGGTGCCTCTGCAGGAGTATCCCGTTCCGTCGCTCCTGTTCCAATTGGCATGTTTACAAATTTAAGGGATGCTACTGACAAAAAAAAAATAATTGTTACAAAGAAGGACAGTCACAAAGTTTCCTAATTCAGTGGTGGACGACTCATGACGTTACTGTCCGAAGGGGCGCTGCGACTTACATAGTAGAGGAGTCGGCGCGACACATTGGTGGCGGCAAAGGCGTGATGGAGTGCCAGCGGCAGGCGGCGGCCGGCGGGCGGCAGCGGGCGGTGGCGGTGGCCAGACTCTCGGGCGGCTGTAAATGTGTTGGCGGCGGATGGCGCTGGCTCTGTCGGTTCGCAATAGTGGCAGGCCTCTGGTACGGCAGCGACAGCAGCGGGCAGCTGCGTGCGGCGCGGCTATGTGCCGGCAGTGGCTGGCGCGACGGCATCGGTTGGCGATGGGTGGCTTGAGGCGGCAGGCCCCTGGCACAGATGATGGCGGCCCGGGTGGTCGCACAGCGCAGGCCCTTTGAACTCAGGCAACAGGCAGCTCGATGGCGTCCGGCTCACGTCGCTGACTAGCTTGGACTGCCTCCCTGCAGCGCGTGCCCTGTGCGTGTTTACTGGCACAGCCACGGCCCGCGTGGAGCAAACGTGGCAGCCTGTTCTACATCTACATCTAAATCCATACTCTGCAAGCCACCTCATGGTGTGTGGTGGAGGGTACCTTGCATACCTCTATCGGTTCTCCCTTCTATTCCAGTCTCATATTGTTTGTGGAAAGAAAGATTGTCGGTATGCCTCTGTGTGGGCTCTAATCTCTCTGATTTTATCCTCATGGTCTCTTCGCGAGATATATGTAGGAGGGAACAATATACTGCTTGACTCCTCGGTGAAAGTATGTTCTCGAAATTTCAACAAAAGCCCGTACCAAGCTACTGAGAGTCTCTCTTGCAGAGTCTTCCACTGGAGTTTATCTATCATCTCCGTAACACTTTCGTGATTACTAAATGATACTGTAATGAAACGCACTGCTTTCCGTTGGATCTTCTCTATCTCTTCTATCAAACCTATCTGGTACGGATCCCACACCAGTGAGCAGTAATCAAGCAGTGGGCGAACAGGAGTGCTGCAACTTACTTCCTTTGTTTTCAGACTGCATTTCCTTAGCATTCTTCCAATGAATTTCAGTCTGCATCTGCTTTACCGACGATTAATTTTATTTGGTCATTCCATTTTAAATCACTCCTAACGCCTACTCCCAGATAATTCACAGAATTAAATGCTTCCAGTTGCTGACGTGCTATATTGTAGCTAAATGATAAAGGAGCTTTCTTTCTGTGTATCCACAGCACATTACACTTGTCTACATTGAGATTCAATTGCCATTCCCTGCACCATGCGCCAATTCATTGCAGATCCTCCTGCATTTCAGTACTATTTTCCATTGTTACAACCTCTCGATATACTACAGCATCATCCGCAAAAAGCCTCAGTGAACTTCCAATGTTATCCACAAGGTCATTTATATATATTGGGAACAGCAACGGACCTACAACACTCTCCTGTGGCACACCTGAAATCACTCTTACTTTGGAAGACTTCTCTCCATTGAGAATGACATGCTGTGTTCTGTTATCTAGGAACTCTTTGACCCAATCACACAACTGGTCTGATAGTCCATATGCTCTTACTTTGTTCATTAAATCACTGTGGGGAACTGTATCAAACGCCTTGCGGAAGTCAAGAAACATGGCATCTGCCTGGGAACCCATTTCTATGGACCTCTGAGTCTCGTGGACGAATAGCGTGAGCTAGGTTCCACGCGATCGTCTTTTTCGAAACCCATGCTGATTCCTACAGAGTAGATTTCTAGTCTCCAGAAAAGTCATTATACTCGAACATAATATGTGTTCCAAAATTCTACAACTGATCGACATTAGAGATATAGGTCTATAGTTTTGCACATCTGATCGACGTCCCTTCTTGAAAATGGGGATGACGTGTGCCCTTTTCCAATCTTTTGGAACGCTACGCTCTTCTAGAGACCTACGACACATCGCTGAATGAAGGGGGGCAAGTTCCTTCGCGTACTCTGTGTAAAATCGAACTGTTATCCCATCAGGTCCAGCGGCCTTTCCTCTTTTGAGCGATTTTAATTGTTTTCTATCCCTCCGTCATTCTGAAATAAAAATACATACTGAAATAAAAAAAATAATTTAACAGTAATCTTCAGCAGTAATATGAACCTCTGGAGGTCCACTCTCTCAGTTTCAATATTTTTTAATCCATTTCGTCACTTCAGACGACAGTATATTATTGTCTTACAAATAAGTGATTATAAGGAGTTGCTGTATGTTAGAGTGATACATACACAAATCGAAAGAGAAATTATCTGTACATTTATATAAAACATATAACTCATAATTAACCATTTGTTCACATACCTTATTACAGCACAGTGTATCTAGAGGATCATGTAGAATTCTTTATTGCTGTATGCCTCAATAATCACGCTTACACTTTTTTTGTTTCATTTCATTTCTGACATAACAAGCTGTCATTAGATAAAAAGTTCTCCTCAACAATAGTACAAAAAAGGGAATTTTCTTTTCTTTTTACTGTATTTATAAAAAAATACTCACTGAAAACTATATACAATTTATTGCAAAATAGTCAAAAGAATCCTCAAGAGCTCATGTATTACTCGTCTGCAGACTGCAGGTGAAAACACCAAAAACAGTAGCCCGCTGAAAATGCTGTATTCATACACCTCTTCTACAACTGTGTTTCCACAGGCATGAATTTCAGTCATGTGCATCCCCCTATCACCAATCGCCTAACTCAACTTATATGTGGAAACATACTACTTACACAATGTCATGCCAACACAAACATAAGCCACGAAATTTGAGAGCGTTCTAATTTTTTGCAAAATGTTGTATCCTCCACCATCTCCTACAAGCTTTGACAACTGCCGATATGTGGGTCTGTTCTCTTTCTGCTCTGGTTTCATTCGACAGCTTTGATCTTGAATCGTTTGTTTATGTATGTGGAAAATTAGTGGCATGCCTAAGCAATGGGCTTAGTCTTCAACTAATTATGCCTGTACCTTCTAAAATGGCAAAATGTTCTTAAACGGTACCATAGGAATATCATTCTAGCATTCAGCAGCTCCACATGATCATTTACTTGTAACAGAGTAATGCACCTTCGTTGAAAGGGATGAAATGGATTAGGAAGGATTGAAACTGAGAGTGTGAACTTGCTGAGTTTCACATTACTGCAGAGCAGTGAGTATTTTTTTATTTCATTATAATGAAGATAATGTTTTGCCTTAGTCTTTCAGTCTAAATGTTACCATCAAATGGTAAATTTATTTGCGTCTTTACAGATTTAAAGCTACACTTGACACTCATTAAAGTCATATGTAAGTAAAACAATGTTTGCATTGATGCTCTGAATGAGTAATGACTGTTCCATAGAGTAGTGTTTGGTTACAAAATTAAGCAGCATACTGGTAAAAAATGTATATTTACAGCACTTGTGACCTATCAGAATCTTGACTAACTCTGAAATAAAAACTAAACTGAACTGTTGAAAGAAAAAAAAAGTTGCTTTCCGATGTATCTCCAGTGTATTGAGTATAAGACAAAATTTAGTAATAGTGTGCTTCAGAATGCAATACATATATTGCAGTGTCTTCAGTTGCCAGACACTTCAACATTGCTTGTAATTTGGTGTGAGGTGGCACAATATCTCACGTACTCATACTAGAAATCTCCAAAGAGTCAGAAATATGGCTCTAAAATATTTTTAAATTTGTTTCAATAATTTGAAAATTGTTTTTGATCGAAACTTTGTCCTCGTAAGATAAATCCCGTATTAACATATTTTATATTACCAAACGATTCCTACAAGATGACCATTTCCATATAGAATGTATGTGGGTCCACATTTTCCTCGTTATTGTCACCCACAATAAGCTCTTCAGCTAAAAGCTTTGTAATTCCTGTATGAGTAATTTCTGATGTTGGATATGGAAATAGGTATTTCATAGGAATTGTCTGGGAACATCAAATATGCCTTACCTGACGAGTATGAGGTTTCGTTCGAAAATCATTTTCGTGTCAGTAAAATTAATTTTTGAAATATTTTTGACCGACTTTTGAGGCTCTGTACGAAAGCTCAACCGTTTCCAACTCTAAGGAGCGTCAGTCTCACCTCTTCGTCAACACCTGTGAATTCCACGAACTTTTTGTGCCTCAGTTTGGTAGAATTTCGCTAAAACTTCAGGCCAAGTGTCTATTTCGGCAGCGTATAGTGAACCGACGACAATTCTTCCATTGACTCTGCGTCTATCAAGCGTAATGCCATACTAGCTCGTATAAAATTACGAGTGACATTGATATATCTGGCAATTAGAGTCACTGTAATACACATATTGCATCCCAAAGAACATTATATCTGTATTTTTATGTTATTCTCAGTACACTGAAGGTACATCAGAAAGTAAAAATTTTCTGTTGTGTCAGTTCAGCTTTGTTATATATAGATAATTTTTTGCTGGGATGGTACTTAATTTTATAACCAAACTTCGTACTGTTATGTAGAGCCACCATTACCGAATGATAGCGCCAGTACAAACACTGTTATATTGACATAGGATTTTAATGAGTGTCAAGAGTAGTAAAGCCACTTATAAATTTAGACTCTGCAGTAAAATAAATCTCTGGAAGTCCACTCTATGGGTTTCAATACTTTTTAATAAATTTCATAACTTCATACAATAATGTGTTATTTTATTACAAATAAGTGACTGTAAGGGTTTTTTTATCGCATTGTTTGGGGACATTTTGCCACTTTATAAGGCATTTCTCCACTTAGTTGAAGACTGAACCCATTATTTTGGCGTGACACTAACTTTCCATGACCTCAAACAAACGAGTCTAGTTCTGTACTTTTGAACATACCAGAGAAAAATGAGAGCAGTTGCTGTAGTTCATTGATGATAGCGGGGGAAGTGACATCGTGCAGGGATAGTCTAGTTGGACTGTGGTTCGAGAAAGTAGAATGCTTTCCAACTCTCATATCTCACGCTTATATTGGCATGACAACATGCAAATAACTGTTTCAATATGGTAGTTGAATTTCGCGAGTAGTGATGGTATGGGCAGGGACACCCACACAGCGCAACTACACGTGCTTACTTGTGCATGGGCAATTTTCTGGAAGCAGAGGCTGGTGCGTAAAGTGTATTGCTACCCACCTTTGGTGTTATTCTCTGCTCTTTTTAGCAGACGACAGGCAGTTGTGGCCCATATGCGTTTGATTGTGTTGTGTGTTGAGGGTACACTGTGAATCGATTTATTTGCAATAACGTCTGTTGACTCGAACGTTTATAGATGGTTACATACAAAGAAAAACGTCGCATGGAGTACTGCTTCTGTTTATTTGAGCAAAAATTCGAGATGCGTTGCCCTGAGCATTACATATTGGATAAAAAGTCTCTACTGCAAAGAGTAAGGCATCATAAGTTTCGAAGTAAGAAAACTGAGAAGAATAAGCCAAAAATTTATGAAAAGTATGGATGAAAATTCCTGTCATGGTGACTTACATACACCACAACTGAGGAACATGATATCTGAACAAAAGAAGTGATGAGGTTTATGTAACTCCTCAAAAAACGACTAAAAACAGAAATAAAAGTACAACCTCTGTTCTAGTGGCTAGCTAAGGCATTTCTTACAGTGGACAGAGATATAAAACAATCAAATAATAAATTGCAATTATTCCACATTACAAGTTTCAAATCTGATAGAATTGAAATGCTTTGTTTTGTCATGAGCAATAAATAATTCACACAAATACAAACCGGCAAGTCGCTAGTTACTAGGTAACAAAATTTTATTGCCAACCTTATTGCTACAGTATCCCGAGTAGAAAATCTAAAATCTTGTTGCAACCTCTTTCTGAAATTTGCATACAAATCGTTGTCATCAGTTTGTATTTCTTGTACCCCTGTTGTTCACATACTTCTTTACCTACAGTCGCTTTTGCGTTTTTTTTCTGTCCCCTTTTCTTCACAATGAACACAACATAATCTTCCAAGCATAGAAGGGCACTCATAGCACACTGCTTGTGCAATGAGGCTGTGGAGTCACCCGGAATAATATCGCTGCCTGAAGTAGCTCAACTAACCTCACTGGTCTTGGAGTTAATTCACTCTGAGCGATGTTTGTGGCAAGGTGTTTCTACCCTGTAGGACAATAAAATGTATTTGTATGGAATCGTACGAACTGTTAGTTTTTATTATATGTGACTACTACCCCAAGAAGCAAACCTCCCGCAGTGGTGACACCGAAGTTCCAGAAGATCTGCATTTAAGATGTAAGGTCTCCCACACTGGACCATTGTCCTACAATGCCACAGCTACCACCAGCTTCACTGTTTCCTGCTCTAAGGGGCGTCAGTCTCACTTCTTTGTCAAAACCTGTGAATTCCACGAACTTTTCGTACCTCAGTTTGGTACAATTTCGCTAAAACTTTAGGCAAAATGGCCATTTCGGCAGTGAATAGTGAACCGACGGCAATTCTTCCATTGATTCTGCGTCTATCAAGCCAGAGTCACGACCTTTTGCACAAACTGGCCCACACGTGTTTCGTATTCTCAGTGTGACCTTACGAATGACAGCACTGTGAAGATGTTGGGTGACTATTTGACTAGCAATTCTGCTATGACTACGAATGTGATTCTGAGTGAACAATGGCGTCCTGCCATTCCAGTAGCCAGTATACATGTTGCTATGAGCTTTCTTGTGGGAAATAATGACACTTATTCCCGTGGACACTCCTTTAGTGCCAGTGAATCTACATGCACTAATATTCCCAGTGTTTTGCAAAACTATACAGACATCCACGAGAGTGCCACGATAATTGTTCAATGGTCAACAAAGGCCCCCTCTAAACGATCCACAAACCGTTTCCAACTATTTACCACATCCCGGGTAAAGTAATATGGGTTCGAGTGATCTTCCTGGATAAAAAAAGCGAACTATCTGACACGGACTATGTCATCAAGCACCATTCGACAGTCATTTGCGCCGCGACTGCCGCCACGTCACCTGAGTGATATCACATCTTCATCACTCACTCTGTATTCACTTCCAGCTGCCACTGCTATGCATGACATTCACACACTGCAACTCCTCCATGTGTGTGAAATGCCCAGATACAGCACAACTGCCTTACCAGATTCATTACCTTATGAGTATACCATGTACTCACAGAATCCGCCAGCTCCAATGGACCAGAACTACGCAACCCATACTGTGAGTTGTGTCCACCTTCATGCTCGGCTCACGTCTAACGTGCTGCACATACCTTCATCTCATCACTACGTGATTCTTCCCTGTGCTTGTGTTCCTGCTGTGTCTACAGTGCCATGTTTCTCTTCGCCATTTTACGACGCGCTGTTCTGTGACGCCTCCGCTCCTGCCGCATCTAACGCGCCACGCAACGCCCACTGCATGATAGTGCCAGCCTCACATACCAATGGTCCTTACCATGCTGCATGTCCTTAGTCGAAACTCCCTCCATTGAACGTGGACTCGCCTATGCTATGGTTCGCTCTTAGTGAGTACACAATGCGGTCCGTAGACATCACTGAGAACAATGACAAATTTGCTGTACTCCTCAACCACCTTGATGATGACACTGGTCTCATTCGTGACTTTCTGCTTGATGTGCACACACAAACAAACGAGTATGAAACTGCCAAGGCACTTCTGCTTCAATACCTATCGCAAAGTAACAACTTCATCTAGTGATAATCGAAATCTCACTTGGTCACAGTACATCTTCCATGCTGTGGCGTAAGCTTCTCCTGCAAATTGATACAAGGCTATTCCCGGTCGTACCTTTTAGACTGTTTGTCTATTAAAACTGCTGGAGAACATTAAAATGGCGATGCTCCATTTCAGACTAAATCTAGCTGACAGAATGCTAGTGCTCACACAGCACTACTCGTTGATTGACTTTTATCATGACCACAGTACAGCTGACAGTGTCCCAACCTACATAGTTGACAATACACGACCGCAGCCAAGTGTAGCCAACAACTGCCCCATCTGCACTCCAGGCCACTACTGTGCATTGCACTGACAGTACAATTCCACGTGCAATGGTCAGTGCTAACATAGTTGCTGTTGCCTACCGACCAGGTGGTGAAGAGATGCCGAGGCTGGACTTCAGTTAAGTAGTTTTAATTCGACATGGTACCACGGTACTATAGGTTTTAATTTTAGTGTTGATTGTGCCTTACTCTGGCATGTTATAGTTATTTTATGCTTCTGAAGAAGGCTAGATTAATTTAGCCAAAACCTGCTAAAGACCAGAAAATTTTGGGCAACTGAGTCCAATTCTTCAAAATATTACTTTGTGTTTTCCTCAAAACAGATCAGTCAATGGCTGTGCTCACCTCACCACACCCAGTGTCACTGACAGTGCCTCCACAACCAGGTTGTCCATTGACGATGGTGTTACAATAACATCAATCACTTTGCCCTCAGCACCCAACTTCACAGCAGCGCATCTGGCTGTAGACTATTTGTACCATCCATGATAGGACAGTTCATCTCATCAAAACAACCACCAGCCCTCTGGTACACTGTCGACCCCACAGCCTATCTTCCAACAAATTCAAAGCAGCAAAAGGCACCATGGACAAACTCCTGCATGCTAATGCTGTATGGCTGTCCAACAGGGCCTGGGCTTCTCCTATGAAGCTCGTCCTCAACAATGATAATACTAGGCGATTGCGTTGTGATTATCTCTATCTTAATGTCTGAACTGTAATAGACAGCTACTCTGTACGGAACTTACAAGACTTCGCACACAATCTTGCTGGTGCCACTATATTCAATATTGTTGACTATAGAAGGGCCTATTTACAGATACCTATGGCTTACAAGTATATACCAGAACCTGCAATAATCACGCTATTCGGTCTGTTCGAGTTTTTATTTTCGCCTTGTGCATTAAATAACGCGGCCCAGACCTGGCAAAGGTTTATTGATGGCCTCCAGTTTAAAATGTCCTTATCCTCTGTATATCTAGGTGAAATGATAGTTTTCTCACAGTCACCTGATGCACGTGAGATTCATTTATGCACCGTACTGGACAACTTAGCGACACACAGCGTCGTAATTAATAACGATAAATGGCAACTACAGCTAATTGTGTGTCACCGTTGTTGGATGTTTGGTTGACATTTTGAGGATACATCCCACGCCAGAGAAATGGGAAGAAATCTGCCCCCCTCCCACCCCCCTCGAACTATCAAGAACTATCACTTTTTCTTGGATTCATCAGTTTTTACAGGCATCACCTTCCACACCTTGCTGAAACACTCTTGCCTATGACTGAGTCGCTGCACAGCAAGAACATCACTCTTAAGTGACTTGGACGCCTGAAATGCAGGCAGCTTTCCGACCTCACACGGTTTGTACTCTCGCTCTTCCATCAATGGACACACACCTTGTGATCAGTACAGTAGCCAGCGACCACACGACTGGCGAAACACTGCAACAAAAGATTGCCGGTGTAACACAACTGCGGCATTTCTTCTCTTGAAAGTTGACCGATACTCAGCAGAAGTTGTCGACTATCGATTTGAAGCTCTTGGGCATCTTCGAGGTGGTCTGCTATGTCCAGACTGACATTGGAGGACGCCCTCTAACCATTTACACCGAACATAATCCTCTTCTGTTAATAACACGCCAAGGTGCTTTTGCCACCTCGAACTGGTCTCACAATTTACCACTGATGTCAGCCATGTCTGAGTTGCAGAAAATGTTGTCATGAACTACCTGTCTCGCTTGAGGCCACACCTACTCGGCTGGATTTTGAACTACTCGTTGATGCACAGGTCACAGATCCTGACCTACAAAAACTACTCACTGCACAAGTCACTGGTTTACAACTAGAACAGTGCACACTGGTAGGAGACACCAAACCTATTTGGGGTGCTGTGTCACATGAGAGGATACTATGAGTCGTTCTGCAATCCTGTCATAAAACTGTGTTCGGCTTGCTGCACAATCTTGCACATCCCAGCATACAGCCCAGACTCAAATTAGTCATGGGACGCTTCATCTGGCCCAACGGGAAGCGTCACTGCCTTGTATGGAAACTTTGAGAAATTCACTATCCTAAAGGGGCATTTTCAATACATCAATAATAATTTATTCAGGCCACTCCCTAAGTCACAGGGTTTGAGGTATGTCTTATCCATGATTGACGATATGACGCACTGGGTTGAGACCACCATGTTACCGGACGTTTGAGCTGACACATTTCCCAAGGCCTTTGTTTATAACTGGATTAGCAGCTTCGGCTGTCCTACGTCGCTGATGACTGACCAAGGTCGGCAGTTTGCGTCCGCCTTCTTCTATGAAATGTGCCCGACTTTGCGGGTGCCATCATTTCCATTTGACTGCCTACCAGCCCCAGTCGGATGACCTAGTAGTATGATGGCATCGCATGTTGAAGGCAACATTAATCTGCCACTCGTAGTTATGGACTGGTGCCCTGCCCTAGGTGCTTCTCAGAATTAGGACTGCTCATAAAGAATGCCTTAATTACTGAGGTCGTATATGGTGAGCCACTCTGCCTCCCTTCAGGCTTTGTCTATGATGGTGTAACTACAGCAGACCATGACCTGCTTCAATTAGTGCAGTGAATGTATGAGCACATAGACACTGCCTATTCATCTCGCAAATCCTACGATATTTGTTCAAAAGAAGTTAACACCTGTTCCCAAGTTTTACTGCAGACAGATGCCACCAAGCCGGCTTTGGAATCCCCCTACAACGGTCCATATAGCGCAGTCAGGTTGTATACTGACACGTTCAACAGTATCATCTTAGGGATGACCACTATGGTGTCTATATACAGACTGAAACCTGCATTTACTATAGCTGGCTCCTTGGTGGCATGCTCGGCGCCTCTGCAGGTAACATACAGCCACTTCAAAGTTCAACTAAATATGAGTGACTCTCTGCCAGAAGATATCAATGTTATCCTATGTTGCTCACTGTCAGTCATCTCCGCCAGTATCGCAAATAGGCAGGCAGGTCCCAATGGAGTCTCCAGGTCAATCGAAACGCAACACCTTGCCTCACTTCGTCGATACAGCGGTTTAACATCTTGCTTCACGACTGATGGGGGCCTCATCGTCACTGGTCCCGTATACGCTGCTCCTGCCACCAACGGCAGGGATGACGCCGCCTCCATCGCTGACTCGCCACCCTCTAATCATCACACCATGTACGCTGCCCAATGATGACGTCGCGCCTCCCGCTGCCTCGCCAGTCAAGGACTATCATACTGCCTACAGTGCAGGACAATCCCCCTCTCACAGCATTCGGCATCTCCTTCCACTTCGGGCTTTGGCTGCACACTGCACTGGCCTGCATACCTCGCTGATTACAACATTTCAGAGATTAATACTTCCAACTCACAAACATCCCACTGGTGCACATAGCTTTCTCCCACAAGCTGCACACTTTGAGGAGGAGACTGTAGGGTCGTAACTCTGTGTTGTCGCCCGGAAAAATATTGCTGCCCTGAGGTAGCTCAACTAACCTTTCTGGACCTGACCTGCAGTTAGTTCGCCTGCTTTGATCGATGTTTGTGATAACATGCTTTATGATTTGTAGGACAATAAAATGTATTTGCATGAAATTGTACAAAGTTTTGTGCATGTCCATTTATTCCCATGGGTCCGCAGTGGTGCATGATGAAAGAGGCATCATGTGGACATGTCTTAAAGCCGGGTTCACTCACGCATCTAATGTGGCCCCACAGCCTGAGGCTTGCTGTAGTGTCATTGTGAGCTACCGTTCACACAAGACCCAACAAATTCTACACAGTTGCACATCTTTCAATATGACGTCAGTTGAAATCATACAGGTGGATATGAAAGTAATAGTGCGGGTTATGGCCTCAGAGCTGTGGCAGGGAAGATGAAACACAAATGCTGGATCCAAAAATAGATTTGCACAGGGTGTAAATCAAGAGAAACAAACACATTTATAAAAGAAATAACGCTCAGAGACCAAAATGCTGTCTGCAATGGCAAACTAACCAACAGCTGGAATGTAAATATGATCTGCAGACAACCTTATTGCATTAATTGAAGTATGCAATTTGAATAACTAATTTTCAGTTTGACAGATGTCACATCTCACTCTGCAGCTATTAATTGCATATAATCCACGCTTTATGCGGTGCTTGGTCTCACAAATTAGGAAGTTTATACGACTCGCTTTTTTGCTTACATACATTAAGTTCATCTATTTATTCCTTCACAGAATTTCACTGGTTAGCAAATATTGACTAGCCCCAGATACATGTGCACACTCGCGCACCCACTCACACTGCTGACGAAAATCGTAATTCTGGAAGCTGCGAAAATGTACCTGTCATCTATTGTTTTTACTGTTTTCAGAAATAAAAACACACTGAAATCGATTTGAATACAGCAGCAATTACTGCACGATAATTGCGACAGAATGCTTGTGTTTCGTATTACTGCCGCCAGGGAGCAGTGCTGTTAGGATAGTGGCACAATGAAGTTCAACCAAGCTGAACTTTTCGTGGCGTGAAAGAAGTTGCGTCTCTTAAGTGGCGCCACTGAAATGTGGGAGTTCACACATGCAACTGCAGTACGTCACTAACTGTGGTGACACTTTAGTTGCGTGTGTCAACCTGGCTTAAGAATTGTGTGCCTGTGGAAACCCTGCTAAACATTAAGCTGGGTTCACACATGCATCTAATGTGACGCCACACCTTGTGGCTTGCTGTTGTGGCATCATGAGCTACCGTTCACACAGGACGTCACAAATTCTACGTTGTTGCACAGCTTTTAATATGGGGTCAGTTGAAATCATATGGGAGGGTATGAACGTTATAGTGCAGTTTAGGCCCTTAGAGCTGTGACAAGATTTAAATACAAGGAAAACGAAACATACATGTTGGATCCGAAAGTAGATATCGGAAATGGGTAAATCAGGGAAATAACATTCAGGACGAAAATGCTGTCAGCAGTGGCAAACAAACCAACAGTTAGCATGTAAATATCATCTCCAGACCCGATACTCTATCAAGATTTTAGAATCTTGTTGTATTCGTTGATATAGACATTCTGAATAACTAATTTTTAGTTTAACAGTTGCTACAAGACAGTCTGGAGCTATTTGCTGCATATAACCCACAGACCCCATACCATGCTCAGTCTCACAAATTACGAAGTATATAAGTCTCGCTTTTTTGGTTACATATATTAATTTTATTTCTTTATTCATTTCAAATACTTTTAAGGATGTGGGATCACACACACACACACACACACACACACACACACACACACACACACACACACACTGCTACAGAAAATCAAACATTAGTGTTGTTCTCGTAGTTTTAAAAGCTACGAAAGTTTACCTACCGACCATTGTTTTCACTTTTTTCAGAAATAAAATAAAAACACACTGAAATCGAATTGAGTACAGCAGCAATTACTCCGCGATAACTGTGACTGAATGCTTGTGTTGATAGGAAAGTGGCTCAACAAAGTACAACCTTTGGGAACCTTTTGGGGCTTGAGAAAAGTTGCGTCACCTAAGTTGCGCCACTAAAAATTGCGAGTTCACACATGAGTCTGCAGTATGCCACTAGCTGTGGCGACACTTCTGTTGCGTTTCTGATGCCTTGTCATTAGTGTCGATAGGTATTCACATTTGATTCGAGATAAACGAAGAGTGGTATGTCTGCAAGGAACTTGGATTGTAGGAGGAGGAGGAGCTGTTTATGAATTTGTGGTATACACATGTCATTGTGAATGATAGTGTTCTTTGCTACGAAACTTGTTGGTATTCGTTAAATGCATAAAAAATATTAGAGCAACATTGTGTATTACATTTGGAATAATGGTGGTGGCCATTGGTTTTGAAGGTAGTGCTAATAAACTTGGAATTGGAGTAGTAATGGACGGAAAGGTTTTGGCAAATTGCAGGCGTACGTACATCACTCCTCCCGGTGAAGGTAAGCATTTGTCATCTGATTATAGAATCTATATGTTAAAATTCAAAACCAACAGACCAACACATTTGAGCTGTTAAGGTTAGGCTTGATCCATGAATGCATTTCTCTTTGTAGTCTGCTTGGTGTAGAATGGAATTGATTAGGTTGTTGTCAGTGTCTTTTATTATGCTACACAGTGCTAAGTTCAACAACTTAGAGCTTACTGAATTTTAGTGATGTTTATCTCACCATGTACACAGACTTAAGCCAACCGTCTCATACCAGGCGCGAGCGCAACTGTACCCTTTCCCAAAATTTTTACTTTCTACCGTCGTCTGAAACCGTGTTGGCATATTTTGTTGTAGCGCATTTGAGCACAATCGCAGCTGTCGATACCAAAATACTAACACCTATAATTCCGAAACGTGGATCCAAAACTCCAAGTGACACAGTAATGCCTCACTGCAAAAATAAAAGAAAACAAACGGGACAAACGTGGAATATTAGACGGTTTAGGACGGGGACAAGCTAAACATACAACAATAAAAGAACACCACACTATCCTAAAACAAAGAATATAATTTTTTTTTTAAAGAACTTTAATTTTCTGCTACACCAACAAAACCACAAGAATGTGACATGTCCCTTGACATATATATCTCAACCACAGATATCAGTATCAAAATACCAACAAATTCAACTCTGAAACATGGAACCAAAATCCCAACTCAAATACCCTATGTGAAATATACAACAGACAAAACATCACAATTGCTATATAATACAACCAAAACAAAATTACTTACCAACAAAAGCGTCCAGCAGTACCATCTAGGTTGGCTGCCCCACACACACACACACACACACACACACACACACACACACACACACACACACCAACTACTAAAACTCAGAACCACATTAGCATGATGACAACCAAAACTCTAATGAATCCGATACCACACGTTAAACTCATCATGACCTCATCCACTATCGAGGGCACCATCAAATGCAAAAACACGATATCTACAAACACAGCCAACATAAACACACCATGCTGTAGTGACATCACACACCACACCACAATTACATTGTGTGGAATTGGACACTTCTGTTGTCAAGTGAAATGTCCGATTCCTGTGGTTTTGTTGGTGTAGCAGAGTGTTGTTGTTCAATTTTTTTGTATTATTTGTTTTAGGATAGTGCAGTGTTTTTATTGTATATTTAGCTTGTCCCTGTCATAAACCCTCCAGTTTTCCGCAGTTGACCTGATTGTTTCATTTTATTTTTGGAGTGACATGTTAATGTGCCATTTTTATTTTTGTTTGCATTTACTGGCATGTGTATGCTCTGACATCATTGTTGCCATATTGTATGTGCTGGAACTAGCTGTTTCCTCCATGTTGTTGATGTCATGTATGGAATTGGATGCTTCTGATAATTGACAAAGTACCAGATTGCTTTCAACTACAAATCTTTTCCCCACTTATCACACATTGTTGTAGACTAAACTGAAACAAAGAAAGGACAAATTAAGTCTTGTAATTGATTAGTATGTTGCAATGTTTTGATACAGAAAATGTTTCATATTTGTAAGCCTACTGAAATGTTCCACATCATAGTGAGATGTGAAATACAGAAGCATCTAATTCCAGCCATCTGCTGTGACCCATGATGTCAGAAATATGGCAGAAATGACCATACACCAGGACTCTGATATCCGCCTATGACGTCATTGCGTAAACATGACAAAAAACATGAAAATACATCAAAAAACCAACACACACACACACACACACTCTCCCAAAAAAACCCAATGACACTAATGGGACAAGTGTGGGAAATTGAGGGTTTTTGGGTGGGGACAAAGTAAATATATACAAATTTAGACACACACCCCCATATCAAACCACACAAAACGACGAAAACAAACGTCAACACAAAACTCCCCAAATTCCACTAAACACAATATCCTCTGGAATTGGACACTTCCCTTGACTTATATAGCTCCAAAGCAACTCCTGACACCAGAACACCCACAGCCACAACCATGCATTGTAATGGAACACTTCCCTCAACCCCAACACACAACAAATACACTAAGAACAAGAAAAATAAAAACTTACCTCAACATAGTCCCGGCGCCGCAACCTTGATCGGCCACCACAATCTCACACACACACACACACACACACACACACACACACACACACACACGCATGCATACCCACACACATCCATAAACCAATGAAAAATACACTACCAGAAGAAAGACCCAACCCACCCACACCCCATCCCCCAACCCAACCTCCCCCCTCACCTCAAAATAATATACTCATAAACAAAAACCAGATGCAAAATAAAAAAATCTCAATCACACACTACAACTCAACAAAAACTGCAACAAAATAGATCCTCCACAACTAAATCACACACCACCACACTCCCCCCCACCAACAACTAACCCCCCCCCCCCCCTCCCTGAGCTGCAGCCACCTGCCCTCCCAAACCACCACAACTAAACACCTTCGGCCTGTGCATCTTACTAATAGCCTGCAAAAAACAATAGCCCTCAGGGACACTCTTCTGCCAACAGTACTCATCTAAATGAGAGTGAAGGTTGGAAGAGCGCCTCTTCCACCTCCCAAGAACTGACTTAATGCCCACCCCCCCCCCCCCCCCCCCCACATCCTCTCTATAGTATTCGTACAAGCCCCCATTTCATAGTTTTTAAACTCTAAACTATGGTTAACGAACTTCCTGGCATATTAAAACTGTGTGCCTGACCGAGACTCGAACTCGGGACCTTTGCCTTTTGCGGGCAAGTGCTCTACCAACTGAGCTACCGAAGCACGACTCACGTCCGGTACTCACAGCTTTACTTCTGCCAGTACCTCGTCTCCTAACTTCCAAACTTTACAGAAGCTCTCCTGCGAACCTTGCAGAACTAGCACTCCTAAAAGAAAGGATATTGCGGAGACATGCCTTAGCCACAGCCTGGGGGATGTTTCCAGAATGAGATTTTCACTCTGCAGCGGAGTGTGCGCTGATATGAAACTTCCTGGCAGAGTCTCCGTCAGGCACACAGTTTTAATCTGCCAGGAAGTTTCATATCAGCGCACACTCCGCTGCAGAGTGAAAATCTCATTCTGGAAACAACCCCCAGGCTGTGGCTCAGCCATGTCTCCGCAATATCCTTTCTTTCAGGAGTGCTAGTTCTGCAAGGTTCGCAGGAGAGCTTCTGTAAAGTTTGGAAGGTAGGAGACGAGGTACTGGCAGAAGTAAAGCTGTGAGTACCGGGTGTGAGTCGTGCTTCGGTAGCTCAGTTGGTAGAGCACCTGCCTGCGAAAGGCAAAGGTCCCGAGTTCGAGTCTTGGTCGGGCACACAGTTTTAATCTGCCAGGAAGTTTCATATCAGCGCACACTCCGCTGCAGAGTGAAAATCTCATTATGGTTAACAACTTAATGATTGTAGCCCCTCTCACGCAACCCCCTATAAGAAGAAAAAGTATCTGAAACTACAGTGGAACCCGGTTCTATAAGTTCCTCAATTAACCCCACTTATTCTGCCTTAGACCGCACCTTCACAAACCTGAAAGCACATTCCGAACACCCACCCCCTGGTTCAACAGCCTCCCACACACAGAGGCCAACCACAGACTTACCCCTGCCATACTTCCTTTTCCCAAAATGCAACTCACCCACCTCCACCACAACCCAAGGCCCACTCAACTTACCCCTGTACTTAATAAACTCAGAATATACTTCACGGCAAAACAAAAAACCAGTCACTCACGCCAGTCTCATGCGTGCAAAAACTCTGTAACAAAAGTAATACGTCAACAACACAATCTTGCACATGTGCAACCTAGACTTCTCGAACCAGGAACCATGACGTATGGAGTGCCATAGGTTATCCCTATGGCACCGCCACATGTAACCGTCCCTGGTCCGAGACGCCGGAACTTTTGCCAATGTCATTTCCTTCCGACACACAGCACGCTTGACCACGTCTGCCATCAACCCAAAAAGCTGTAGAAATTTGATCAGCTCCAACTGAGTCATGCTTATCATAGTGTGGAGTTGCACACTACTTATTTTATCTGTCATATCCATACCTAACAAGACCAACAACAAATTAATTTACTCACATTAACATGTGACCTACAGCAAACAGCACTACAATAACTTTCACACAAAAGCACTAAATCATTAACTCACTGAAACCAAGTCCGCTTGAAACACAGCCAAAACTTGAACCAGCCACTAGACTCGGTAAGACTAAACTGAACCCATTACACCACAAAACACGAAACCCGTAAACACACCACCGGAGGGCACCATGAACCCCAACACAATGACACCTACAAACACGCCATATTCACAAACCACACTCTGCACCGTCATGACGTCACACGCCTCAACAGCATTACGTTGCGGGTCAAAGCCGACAGGTGGGATTGGACGCTTTGGTCGATCTGCGAGATGGAACAGTGACATAGTAATGTCTAATCTTGTCCTCACTGTTCCTCACAATCCATACGTGAGCGATACATAGGGATTGTAATGTATTCCAAGAGCCAGTGTTTAAAGCCAATTCTTGAAACTTTCTTAATAGATGTTGTTGGGATAGTTTGCATCTACCTTCAAGAAAGAGTCTTCCAGTTCAGTTCCTTCAGTATCTTTGCAACACTTCTCCATGATTTAAATAAATGTGACCATTCATGCTACCCTTCTCTGTATTCATTCAGTATTCTCTGTTAGTCCTAATCTGGTATGCGTCCCACATACTTGAACAGTAGTCTAGAACCAGTAGCATGAGAAATTTGTGAGCAATCTCCTTTGTAGCCTGATTGCACTTCCCCAGTATTCCACCCATGATTGAGCCTGTGTGATCATTTCATTTCATATCCCTATAAGGTTATATTCAGGTATTTGTGTGAACTGGCTGATTCCAGCTGGGACTCATTGATATAGTTATAGGATAATATGTTTTTTTTTTGTTTTGTGATATGCACAGCTTTAAATTTCTAAACATTTAGACCAAGTTGCCAATCTGTGGACCACTTTGAAATTTTATCAAGATCTGACTGAATATTTATGCAGCTTCTTTCCGATAGTACTTCATTATAGGTAACTGCATCATCTGCAAAAACTCTAAGGTTACCATTAATATTGTCTGAAAGGTCATTAATAACAACATGAACAGCAAGAGTCCCAACACACTTCCCTGGGGCACACCCGAAGTTACTTCTACATCTGATGATTCTCCATCCAAGATAATATGCTGTGTCCTCCCTACCAAAATGTCCTAAATCCAGTCACAAATTTCACTTCTGACAATAAGCATAGGCATGGCACAAAGTCAAATGCTTTTCGAAAGTCAAGAAATACGGCCTCTGTCTGACTGCCTTGATCCAAAGCATTCTGTGTGTCATGTGAGAAAAGTACGCATTGTGTTTCAGTGATCAGTGTTTTCTGGAATGCGTTCTGGTTGGCATGGAGGAGATCATTCTGTTTGAGATACATGGTGTTTGAGCTCAGAATATTTTATAAGACTCTACAACAAATAGGTGTCAAGGATTCTGGCCAGTAGTTTTATGGATCACTTCTACTACCCTTCTTGTAGACTGTTGTGACCTGTGCTTTTTTCCAGTAACTGGGCACAGTTTTTTGTTTGAGGGATTGTAGTTAAGAGGGGCTAACTCAGCTGCAAATTCAGATAGAATCTACTAGGGGTTCCTTAGGGCCCTAGAGCTTTGTTCAATTTTAATATTTTACCTGTTTCTCAACACCACTGACACATACTGATTTCACTCTGGACTCACATTCAGCAGTACAGCGATTCTAAACTGCGTTCGGCCACCCTGATGTAGGTTTTTGTGTGATTTCCCTAAGTCTCTTCAGGCAAATGCCGTGATGGGTCCTTTGAAAGGGCACACCCAATTTTCTTCCCCATCCTAATCCTATGGGACCTTTGACTTCTCTGTTTTGGCTGCTTTGTCCCCTCCCCCAAATCAACCAACCAACCGATTTCGCTATTCTTTACAGTGATATGAGAATTAAATTGGGGCAATTTTCCTAGGTTTCCCTTTGCAAAGGAACATTTGAAAACAGTTAAGCATTGCAGCTTTTGCTTTGCTACCCTCAAATTTAGGTTCTGCCTCATTCACTAGGGACTGGACACAAATGTTGGTGCCAGTGACATACGTCTAACATTTCCTCGGATTTTGTGAAAGATTATTTGAAAATATTCTGCTACGGTAGTCATTGAAAGCTTCATGCCTCGCTGTCTTGACAGCCAAATGTGTTTCATTCGGCATCTCTTTATCTGTAGCCCTACACTTTGTTTTATGCCTATTATGCATTAATCTCATTTTCTAGAGACAGTTCTTTACAGTGGCTGTAAACCACGGAGGTTCCCTCCTGTAATGAAATGCTCTACTAGGTACATATCTATCCGGTGTGTGGTCAACAGTTCTTTTAAACTTGAGTCAGAGTTCCTCTACACACTGCTGCCCTGTCCTGAAAGTTTAAAGTTCCTCATTGAGGTATGTCACTACTGTTTTTCTTCTTCTTTTTTTCCCTAGTTTACTGAACACATGAATCTTTCCACTTGTTTTACTTGTCCTTTGTACTTTGTTAATCATTGTTGCCACAACCGCGTCATGGTCACTGATACCAGTTTCAATAAGGACATCCTCAAAGAGGTCAGGTCTGTATGCTGCCATTAGATCCAAAACATTTCTATCATGAGTGGGGTTTCGAAATATCTATCTATGTAGTTTTCAGGCATTTAGCAATGTTTGCTTGTTGGATGATTAAAGTCTTCATTGATGATTACAGTATGATTGGGGAGGTTACCTACAAGTGAACTGCAGTTTTCTCTGAAGTTTTATGTTACATCAGGTCATGAGTTTGGTGGGTGTTAGAAGGATCTATTTACTGTTTTATGCCTACTCCTGATACTGAATCTTGCTCAATCTCCCATGCAGCTTCAATTTATATCTCGGTAGATTTGAGTTATTGTCTGCTGTGACAAGTACACCACCTTCATTTCTGATTATCCCATCCTTTAGATATAGACTTAAATTTTCCCCAAAAATCTCACTGCTATCAATTTCAGGTTTCAACAAGCTTTCTCCGCATAGAATTATGTGAGCGTCACTGTTTTTCAAGAGCACTTCAAACCCTGGCATTTTGTTGAGAATACTTCAGTAGGTAACTGTTAGGCATATCATTCAATCTTATGCTGATTCTTCTGGCTTTGCTACAGCTGCCGTTATCTGGATTGGTTGGAGGGTACCTGATCTAACAAAACTCTTGTGTGCACTCCCCACACAGTCAGCTATCTTGAGTAGCAGCCTCTGATGTGTAGTGCATGTGTAACCCATTTAAAGGGACCCAGCAGTTCACAACCCTGTGACCAAGTTTAGGAAGTTGCAGCCTGACTTGTCACAGAACCTTCGAAGTCTGTTGTTCAGTCCTTCCACTCGACTTAAAACCAAGGGGCCACAATTAGTTCTGAGGAAAATGCTGCAAATTGTGAGCTGCTTTGAAACTGTGCTCATAAGGCTGGTCTTCTCAACCTACTGTGCCAGTCACTAGAATGAGCCAGGTACGACCTTGGAGCCTAGACAACAGGCCTCATTTGTTCCAATGTGCGCCACAAAGTTGCACCCTGTTCCCTCAGTGGCTGCTGGAATAGCCCTTTCAAAATATTGAATGAGGCCCCCAGGTATACACACTGAGTGCACCTTTCTTGTCTCTTGCTGCCATTTCCATAAGGGTACTATAATTCTCCATACGATTGCATGTATTAATATCTACAGAATAATTGTATAGGAGTTATACTATGCAGATGAAAAGGTGTGCGAGCACTCTTTGTTGATTTGTTTGTATACACGGGATTGTAACAACAAATACTACTCCAAGTGGATGTCTTTTCTGTTGTTCAGTTAGTGTCGTTGGCTCTTTCACTGTGTGCGGTTGCTGGCAGTTCATTTCTTTAGGTCGTAGCCAATCAGCTGATAGTATACAGTAGCCGATAAGAATTGGTAAATCTAATGATTTGTTTTGGCAGAAGATATGAATTGATTACTTTTGTTTTTTTGTTGATCTGGCTATTATGGGGTATAAAGTTGGTTACTAGTTTTTGTATGTATTTATTGTTCATGTATTGTAAGTTTCTTGGAATATGATAGAATTTTTGGGGATATTGTTGTGTGTTGAAGAAGACAGTGAATGTGACTGTACAAAAACTTCCTATGATAATGAACTGATCTGTTGTGTGTCCCGGTGAACATTTTGAAAACTATGTGGAGCATTTCCGAAATTTTCCAGTATCCAAGGTTGTGGTTATGCATAACCTAAGAATGCAGTTAAAATCTTATGGAATGTGCTCCAACTCCTCCTTGCTTTATTGATGCATTGTAGTGTCGAAATCAACAGCACATATAGTAAGATTCTTAAGGAAGCTGAAATGTTTATTCAGGCCATAAAAAGATGATTTTTTATGTAGTTGCCTTCCAAGATCAGTTTCAGAGAGTATGCAAGTAAAAAAGACAGGCTCATTGTTATGGATGCACATGTGTTAATGAATGTGGGGCTAAAAAGGAAGCAATTTTGTGTCCAGAGTGTTTACTGGATGGGCAACTTGTTTATGTTTTCCAGTTTGTTTTAGGTGTAAAATTATAGTGTGTAGAGACTATACCTGTCCATTAATTTTGTACTCATTATTTGTTAGAAGCACATCAAACCTCGTAAGAAGTAGTTGATGCTCTAATTGTATGTTTGAGCCAATCTTTTTTCATTTATTTTACAGGTTTTATGCCTGGTGAAACAGCACAGCATCATCGATCCAACATCAAGAGTTTATTAAGAGAAGCTCTGACAGAAAGTGGTGTTAAACCAAATGAGATTGATGTAGTTTGCTACACAAAAGGCCCCGGCATGGGAGCTCCGTTGGTTGCAGTTGCAATTGTGGCACGTACAGTGGCTCTTCTGTGGAACAAGCCAATTGTGGCTGTTAATCATTGCATAGGGCGTATCCTTTATTGTTATTTAAAGAGCATATAATGTACATTCGACAAAACAGAACCATTCCCGAAAAATGGCTGAGTCCCATATTGTATACATAAAACAATCTACTCACCAAGCAGCGGAAGAACACACACATAAAAGACAGTGGTAATTGGCAAGGTTTCAGAGCTAGTGGGTCCTTCTTCAGGCAGAAGGAAGAGGGGTAAAAGCAAAGGACTGGGGAGGTCTAGGAAAAGGGGTGGATTTCGGGGAAAGTCACACAGAACTGCAGGTACCTTCTCATTCCATACAGTAAGTCTCCCCTGACCCGCGGTTCTGAGTGACTTTCCGGAAATGCCTTACTGCCATTAGAATGTAATCTAAGTAAATGACTCTTTATGTTCTGCTTTGCCATTGTTTTTAATTTACCCCAAATGATACTATCATTACTGAAATGATTCCGTACATATTTTCATCAAGATTCTGACTAAAGAAGTGCTGAGCTCTGTTGGGAAGTATCAGAACTGATTTCTCACTGTGTCTGAGGCATACAGCAGTGACATACCATTACAGAGCTGGACAGTGTCAAGAATGTTGATTTTGAAAGTGCTGAATTTAATTTTTTTTTGAGCTTATTTGCTTGTGGGGCTTTAATATCTGACCTTGAGTAGCTGTTGCAACAATATTCATTTGATTAAATTCTTCACTAAATACAATTTCATTTGCTGTAAGGAATTATCTTTCAAACTGAGCAGCCTAACTATGAGGTTAGTTTTATAGCACAAGATGGCTATATGGAAATGCGTGGGTTTCCTAAGAAGTGACAATGACATATTAGGATGCACTACCTCACACTAGTAGCTCGATTCAGACCCACAGTTTTAGTAAGTGACTTAACAATTTTGTCAGTACTGTGAAGCCATCTGTTGAGGATTCTGTTGTGCTGATATTGATTAGGCATCGTATCACATTTGTGCGATAGACAAAGCAAGAGAGGAAGCTGAGTCCACATCATCTATTTTTCGTAAAGTACAGCTTCGTGTGTGGAATTCATGGGGCCATTTAACATGTGTTATCCCCAGGAAATAGAAATCTGATGGGCAAATAACCCAGTCCCCCCTTGCTATAAACAGCCTCTGGAAATGGGACACTTACCATGTAACAGGCATACATGTACAGACAATGACTTTGCAGTTCACCAGGAGTCTGACATACAAGATTCAAACAATGGAGTAAATGTGACTCCAAATGGTTTCCAACCAACTCACAAAACCAGCAAGTCACATCAAAAGCCACCAGCTACAGTAAAATCAGCATGTTCCAAATCTACTAAGTAGCTAACTTTGTCTTCATACAGGAAACATTTGAAACAGTTTAAAGAGGAGAATGCTGTAACAGAATCAAGGGAGACAGAAACGAAGTCTGATACAAATTTTAACTGGGGACAGTGCTTTAGATGTGCAATCTGAATAAGAAGTCACTAAATGTGTGTTCTGCAGCAGTCATTTCTCTTGAGACTAAGTGAGAGAAATGGGCGCAGTGCATGGAATGTTATCCTTGGGTTCACAGAGAGTATTAACTTGAAAAAAAGCTTTCATATGCTCTGACTGCATTTCTTTTGCACAATAATTGCAGGAAATGTTGGAGAGACAGTAAGAAAGAATATATTATTATATTAGGGTCTACTTGTTCTTTTATTTGTCAGTATCTCTGACTGTCGCTTATTATGACACCATTTCTACTTCAGTTCAGATTGATTAGTTTTGTTCTTTTCTCAAATTTGCTTGTGTTAAGTAGCATGAATTCAGTAATTAAAATCTAAAGTACAATGATTTCATTTAGATTTCCAGTTAACAAACATACAGTTATTTCAAATGTAATGATATAAAGTGGAGTAATGTGAGATAAAAGTGTCACATCAGGGATGAGGTAATTGGAAGGTCCACCGACCACTGGCATCAATTTCCTGCCTCGTCCTATGAGGCTTTTTGAGATGGTTAGCCTCTGGATGTGTGTGTCATCTGCCATGTAACTCTCCCATTTCTTCAACACTAGGTCCCACATGTTCTACTGTGCATAGGGCCAGTGCGACCAATGTAAATTCAGGTGATGCTTCAGTTTGGCACCTAAGTTTTCAGTGGGACTCAAGTATGGCACTTGAAAAGGCCAGTTGATCAGGTTGACGTCAGCCTGTTGTGAAAACCGTAATGGACTTTTCGACTTGTATAAACCGGTGGTGGTCTTGAACTGGGTCACTCCACCGGGACAGCAGATAGTGCATCCTCATACTTGGCACCATAGTATATTTCATGATGTGTACATACTGATCCATGGTGAGGTGACCATAAGTTCGATGTAGTATCGCTGCCCCATCGAATGACATGAACACCCAGCATGAGAGTCTGATACAGCCAACACACAAATTTTGCACCCTGTACTGAGAGTCATAATGTGCTTCCTCTGGCATGTAGACCACAACCAGACCCTCATTCACTGAGCTAAATATTAACATCATGTGAAAATGAGATGTAGTGCCAGTCATGATCTACAAATTCAGTGAAGACAAGCCCATAAAATTTGTGGCTACCAGAGAGAGCCTCCGTATTAGCACCCCTGGCAGCCGTAAAGCCAGCATCCGGTAAGCGGCTAAAACAGATTGCTAGCATCCAGGGACATTGGTCTCAATCGTGAGTTGGATGGTATTTAAAAATGGACATTCCGTTTAGGTGTCAATTAATTTGTTGTCTTGCTGAAGCTTTGAAATCTTTGCTAAGCCCAACCTTTGAAGCTGGCCACTTAGCCCCATCTCACACCACCACTTTACGCACTTCTGGATACAGCACAATTGAACGCTGCACCTTACTGCCACTACATATGCACTGAAATCGGTCATTTGGGACAAGTGCCATGTGACTGTAGTCATACTTCTACTGCAGGGTGTTTCAAAAATGACCGGTATATTTGAAACGGCAATAAAAACTAAACGAGCAGCGATAGAAATACACCGTTTGTTGCAATATGCTTGGGACAACAGTACATTTTCAGGCGGACAAACTTTCGAAATTACAGTAGTTACAATTTTCAACAACAGATGGCGCTGCAAGTGATGTGAAAGATTTAGAAGACAACGCAGTCTGTGGGTGCGCCATTCTGTACGTCGTCTTTCTGCTGTAAGCGTGTGCTGTTCACAACGTGCAAGTGTGCTGTAGACAACATGGTTTATTCCTTAGAACAGAGGATTTTTGTGGTGTTGGAATTCCACCGCCTAGAACACAGTGTTGTTGCAACAAGACGAAGTTTTCAACGGAGGTTTAATGTAACCAAAGGACCGAAAAGCAATACCATAAAGGATCTGTTTGAAAAATTTCAACGGACTGGGAATGTGACGGATGAACGTGCTGGAAAGGTAGGGCGACCGCGTACGGCAACCACAGAGGGCAACGCGCAGCTAGTGCAGCAGGTGATCCAACAGCGGCCTCGGGTTTCCGTTCGCCGTGTTGCAGCTGCGGTCCAAATGACGCCAACGTCCACGTATCGTCACATGCACCAGAGTTTACACCTCTATCCATACAAAATTCAAACGTGGCAACCCCTCAGCGCCGCTACCATTGCTGCACGAGAGACATTCGCTAACGATATAGTGCACAGGATTGATGACGGCGATATGCATGTGGGCAGCATTTGGTTTACTGACGAAGCTTATTTTTACCTGGACGGCTTCGTCAATAAACAGAACTGGCGCATATGGGGAACCGAAAAGCCCCATGTTGCAGTCCCATCGTCCCTGCATCCTCAAAAAGTACTGGTCTGGGCCGCCATTTCTTCCAAAGGAATCATTGGCCCATTTTTCAGATCCGAAACGATTACTGCATCATGCTATCTGGACATTCTTCGTGAATTTGTGGCGGTACAAACTGCCTTAGACGACACTGCGAACACCTCGTGGTTTATGCAAGATGGTGCCCGGCCACATCGCACGGCCGACGTCTTTAATTTCCTGAATGAATATTTCGATGATCGTGTGATTGCTTTGGGCTATCCGAAACATACAGGAGGCGGCGTGGATTGGCCTCCCTATTCGCCAGACATGAACCCCTGTGACTTCTTTCTGTGGGGACACTTGAAAGACCAGGTGTACCGCCAGAATCCAGAAACAATTGAACAGCTGAAGCAGTACATCTCATCTGCATGTGAGGCCATTCCGCCAGACACGTTGTCAAAGGTTTCGGGTAATTTCATTCAGAGACTACGCCATATTATTGCTATGCATGGTGGATATGTGGAAAATATCGTACTATAGAGTTTCCCAGACCGCAGCGCCATCTGTTGTTGAAAATTGTAACTACTGTAATTTCGAAAGTTTGTCTGCCTGAAAATGTACTGTTGTCCCAAGCATATTGCAACAAACGGTGTATTTCTATCGCTGCTCGTTTAGTTTTTATTGCCGTTTCAAATATACCGGTCATTTTTGAAACACCCTGTATATTCGTATTACACTTGTGACACATCAACTAACAATAGTGTAAAAAAAGAAAATATGGTATTGAGATGACTTGAACCCTAATCACTGCAGTGGAACCCCAGAGTCTGAAACATTGCCACATGGGTGCCCCACATCTGTACAAACTTGCAGTTATTTGTTTATTCGAGGCTGAAGTAGCTTGGCATTTCAAACAGATAAAAGTAAGAATTATAATGTATATATAAAACGGAATGCAGAAATTTGACACAATTACAGAAAATCAGTAAGATCAATAAGTAAACTTGTTACAATATGAAGGAAAGAAATACATTACTAAAAGTTATTACATGTTATTGTTGCCAATGTGTGATGCATTACCTTGTACCCAACCAAAGGTACCAGAGATTATCAGGACATGCGAACAATTCTGTTTTTTTCAACTGTATGGTCATTCATTATTATTACATTGCTGATTGTCCCTTTTGCAGTCATTCAGAGCTTTGAAGGATGAGCTATAAAGAATGTTTCTCAGCTTGCTTTAAAGTGATTTCATTATTGTAGATTACCGACCAACCCCAGCTGTGCATGGGTAACGCTAAGTATCAGTGCCTGATGACTTGTCTGGCATAGTGGTAACTTTGTTTACGGGACACTGTATAGAGCTATGATTGAAAATCAGAGAGCAATGTTAAGTAAATGAATATCATCACTTTCATTTGAATTAAATGTTTTATTATCACATTCCACTTGCTGGTGTACTGCAGAGTGCCTAAAGGTATGAGCAAAATGCCTGACCACAACCTGCTCCAAGTTGTGCAACATATTTGCCATTTTCTTTTTATCTAATTTGAATTATGGTTTTCAGTGAGATGAGGAGCTGCAACGATCAACAAATGTTACAGCAACAAATGCGACGGCAAGTCTTACTCAACACAATGCTCATGACTGGCAGGAGCACAGTGCACAGCCTCAGCTTCTAGTGTTTCAGTCAGCGTCTGGAGTCACTTGTTTGCGAACAGGAAATGATGTTTATGACTGTTTTTTGAACTTTTTTCGTGGCAGTGCTATCCGAAACATCAAGACCAAAACAAATAGGTATGCAGGTACAAAAATTGCCACAATGAAACTGCGAAATGAAATAAAAAAGAAGTCTGTGTGGCACAAATGGGATTCATTAAAACTACACAAAATATATTGTTCCCAGCCCCCCACCCCCACCCCTCCCCAACAGTTCTGCAGTGAAGTTAGCAAAGCTTAGTGACTATTGGTCAACTGATCCATTTTCATTTTTACAAACAGGCGTTGTGAGTTGATTGTTGAGCCATGATAGGTTTTCCAGTTTTGTGTTCATTCTGGATGCCAATGACAACTCAACGTACATAAAAAAAAGGAGAGGAAAACCATGACACTCTTCATAAAATTAGACCTGTGTTCAACTTTTTTGTCAACAAATGTAGATTCAGTGTCGTGCCACACGAAAATTTGACTACAGATTAAGCTATTTATCCATTTCATGGATTTGTTGGCATTAAGGGCTTACATGAAAAATAAACCCAATAAATATGGCATGAAGCTTTATGCACTTTGTGATAATGCAACAGGCTATGTCCTGAACTGCGATGTTTACACAGGATCAGCAGGGAGGACTGACCACCATATTCCAATGTTAGTAGACAGACTCTGTTCTCCATATTGTGGTAAAGGCCACTGTGTCTACATGGACAGATATTACACTAGTGTTCCTCTATTGAAAATGTGGGAGAAAAAATACATTAGTTGTTAGAACTGTAATGAAAAACAGAAAGGCTTACCAACAAGCTTCAAAACAAAAAAACTGAAGCAAAATGAAATGATATTTTTGAGGAATGGGCCCATTCTAGTGCTGAAGTGTATGTATACTGTCTATCACCCCACAGGGGACTCGTCATTCTTTGGCGGGTTTGTGCTCGGCTACCACGGGGCCCCAGCCTTAGCAGCACTTTTTCCCTTCAGTGCTGCACATCTATCCTCTTGTTATTCCTTTTCCGCTCCTTTGGGGAACATGTCTGGTGGGGAATGTTCTGCATTCTGTTGCTGACCTGCGAACAGTTTCAACTTTCTTTTTGGCTCCTTTTTCCTTTTCTTGTCTCCCTTCTCCTCTCATTCCTCCACTCCAGGGTTTGAGGATCCTCTTTTTTTTTCTTCCTTCATTGTGCACTCCTGAAGGCTGGCCCATGCGTCTGACGTGTATAAGGTGACTGGGTAACGCATAATACCCAGCCCCAGGTCGACAGATCGGCTTCACACGTACCTCCTGGTACAGGCCAGGCCCAGGGAGGGGTGATTACCTGAGCTGTAACCTTCCCAGCTTGCCCATTGGTCCCTCCATCAGGTGTTCGGGAGGTGTGACCTGAGGTGTGAACAATCACCTAAGGCGGGTATGCCCCTTTGTGTAACGGGCCCCAGTTGGAAGGAGCACCCCATCGGAGACGCTGGCAATCATGGGGGATTTCATCGCGATGAGTCACTCATCCTCTCAATCGACGTCGATGAATCGTAAATGTAATGAGGCTACTAATTCAAAGACTCTTGTCATTGCACCGCGCTTCCTTGTGGTATCACATACTGAAGACGGTCAGTCCCTCACTACGGTCAATCCATTTATTATTCATAAAGATGTTGATGCAATTGCTGGGCCTGTGAAATTCTGCTCTCGTTTACGGAATGGCACCTTGCTTTTGGAGACGGCATCTGATGCTCAAGCACAGCAACTACTTGCTGCCTCGGTTATCCACGGCTACCCTGTTCGTGTCGAGACTCATAGAACTTCGAATTCTTCCCGTGGTGTAATTTACACCAGGCTGCTTGGCGGTCTAACCCAGGCCAAAATACAATCTTACCTCTCTGAACACAGTGTCATTGCCATTCATCGTGTAATGAAAAGGTCGATTCCTCCTTGGTGCCCACCCGCACTCTTTTCCTGATGTTTGATAGGGTGGTGCTACCGTCCAAGATTAAAGCAGGCTATGGAATCATTACGGTCGTACAATCCGAATCCAAAGCGCTGTTACCAGTGTCATCATTTCAGTCACACTAGAACGTCTTGTCGACATCCAGCCAAATGAGTAACCTGTGGTAGGGATGCACACAAGGGCGAATGTCTACCTCCCCTTCCCTGCTGTATTAACTGCAATGGCAGCCACGCCACCTCCTCCTGGGATTGTCCTTTGTATCTAGATGAGTGGGCTGTTAAAGAGATTCGGGTAAAGGAAAAAGTGCCTTACCCAGTAGCTCGCAAGTTACTGGCTAGTCGCAGACCTTTGTTCTCCCATCTGGCACTTACAGTTCAGTTCTTGTTACCCCTCGCTCCATGAAGGACATGGCTACATGCAACCTCAGATTTGGCTCTGAGGTTGTAAAGTCACCCAGTGTCAAGGTAGCATTGTCATTGTCCCGTCCCACTGTGCAACAAACTGTCAAACTCTTGCCTAAATGGGTGGAGCTACCCACTACACAACCGGCAGGCAGGAAAGGCCAGAAGGAGTACTCCTGAGATGACTTCCTCCGTCCCTCCTACCAAACATCACCCAAATCTTCCTCTACCCAGAAGGGCTCGAAGAAGTCCGCTGAAGACAAACTGTCTTCCCCTTCACCAGTTCGAAGATCCTGCTCATCGGTGTCGCCACGTGGTCGCTTAGCGCGGCCGGCCTCTGTCTCGCCAGTGTGCACCACCAACCATTTTTCTGCGTTGGACTCCACCGACCGCCTGCACAAGCACGCCGATGCTTATGTGGACTCCATGGAGCAGGATCCTCCTGCTTCTGTGCCCTGTAGTAGCGACTCTCCACCAGCTGTCCCTCGGCAGACACTGAGTTGACATCCCTACATCTCTTCCTCCTCATGACTGTCCTCCAATGGAATGTTTGAGGCCTTTGGTCCCACAAAGATGATTTGCAGCTGCTTCTTGCATCGCAGCATCGCCTTGTACTTTGCCTTCAGGAAACTAAATTGCGCCCTCAAGACTGCTTTGTGCTTCCACATTACTTACCGATTCGTTTTGACCTTCCACCTGAGTTCAGCATCCCATCTCATGGGGTGTCATGCTGCTTATACGGGATGGCCTTCATAATCAACCCATCTCTCTGACTACCCGTTTTCAAGCTATTGCCATTCTTCCTTCCCCACCTGACTTTCTCCCGCTGTACCATTTATGTACCTCTGTCCTTCGATGTCACCAGGGCTGACTTCCTTCAACTTATTGGGCAGCTACCTCCACTGTTTTATTACTCGGTGACTTTAATGTGCATCATCCCCTTTGGGGTTCTCCCAGGACGTGCCAAAGAGGTGCCCTCTTGGCTGACATTTTAACCAACTCAACCTCTTCTGCCTTAACACTGGTGCACCCACTTTCCTTTCTGACTCCTTGCACACCTATTCCCATTTGGACCTATCCTTTTGCACTGCCCAGCTTGCCCATCGCCTTGAGTGGTCTGTTCTTTCTGATGCCTACTCAAGTGACCATTTCCCATGTGCTCTCCATCTGCTGACTCCTACTCCATCCACATGCATGCCCAAGTGGCAGCTTATCAGGCTGACTGGCAGCTTTACTCCTCCCTGGCGACCTTCACAGAAAAAGATTTCCTCAGTTGTGATGAACAGGTGGACTATCTCACAAATATTATCCTTACTGCTGCAGAACATTCCATTCCTCGCACTTCCTCATTACCACATCGTGTCTTAGTCCCCTGGTGGACTGAGGCGTGCCGCGTCGCAAGAGTTTGTCTTTAAATATGTCTGCTTGTGTCTGTATGTGTGGATGGATATGTGCGTGTGTGCGAGTGTATACCTGTCCTTTTTTCCCCCTAAGGTAAGTCTTTCCGCTCCCGGGATTGGAATGACTCCTTACCCTCTCCCTTAAAACCCACTTCCTTTCGTCTTCCCCTCTCCTTCCCTCTTTCCTGATGAGGCAACAGTTTGTTGCAAAAGCTTGAATTTTGGGTGTATGTTTGTGTTTGTTTGTGTGTCTATCGACCTGCCAGCGCTTTTGTTCGGTAAGTCACCTCATCTTTGTTTTTTATATATATATATATATATATATATATATATATATATATATATATATATATAGTGAAGGATTATGCCATTGGCAGTAAATGGCTGCTAGTTAGAGAGCTGCAAGAGCTGTGGTGGAGAAGGGTGTTTTTGCATATATATATATATATATATATATATATATATATATATGTCTGCTTGTGTCTGTATATGTGTGGATGGATATGTGTGTGTGTGCATCCTTTTTTCCCCCTAAGGTAAGTCTTTCCACTCCCGGGATTGGAATGACTCCTTACCCTCTCCCTTAAAACCCACTTCCTTTCGTCTTTCCCTCTCCTTCCCTCTTTCCTGATGAGGCAACAGTTTGTTGCGAAAGCTTCAATTTTGTATGTATGTATGTGTCTGTTTGTGTTTGTATCGACCTGCCAGCGCTTTCGTATGGTAAGTCACATCATCTTTGCTTTTATATATATATATATATAACACACGAAATCTGAGGGTGCTGGTAGTAGCCATGTCAGCCATGTCTGTACTAGGGTACTAGAGCAGTTGGTGGACATTGGTATGGTGAAGGACTATGCCATTGGCAGTAAATGGCTGCTAGTTAGAGAGCTGCAAGAGCTGTGGTGGAGAAGGGTGTTTTTGCATAAGTATGCTGTGTTGACCGGGTTTGGGAAAACTTTTGACGTATTGCATTGGGTGTGCCATATTAATATGGCCATACTGAGCAGTAATTACGTGGTTGAGAGAAACCAGTAGGGTTGAGTAAGTTAGGTTGGCAGTTAGAGCTTTGTTGGACTGGTCAGGCACAATGTAGCTACATAGGTGTGTGTGTGTGTGTGTGTGTGTGTGTGTGTGTGTGTGGATTTTTGGGGGGGGGGGGGGGGCGCAGCAGGGAGGGGCATGTGCTTCTAGCCGCTTAAAGGAAGCAAGCTTCCATTTGTTTATGCGTACCTGACATTTTTAAAAGAAACATTTATTTATTTCTCTTGAATTTTGGTCTTCTTTAGAATTGCTTGGGTTTTACTAATGGCTGCATGTACTTTTATATTCCTTAAAAAAATATCAAGATATTGAAATGGGGCGCTTGATAACAAAAAGTGAGAATCCAACTGTGCTATATGTCAGTGGTGGAAACACTCAAGTGATAGCATATTCCCGCCGCCGATATCGGATATTTGGAGAAACAATTGATATAGCTGTAGGGAATTGCCTAGATAGGTTTGCACGAGTTTTGAAGCTGTCTAATGATCCAAGTCCTGGCTATAACATAGAACAAATGGCAAAAAAGTAAGAAATTGCTGTAGGTATCCTGAATCCCAAATAATATATTGTGACAGTTATATAGTTTACTGCATTACAACATATAAGTGTGCTGATTTGCATTATATTGTAGAATATATAGTAAAGAGAGGTTGAAAGTTCCCTTTTTTGTTACAGGGGTAAAAAATTCCTCCAACTGCCCTATGCAGTGAAAGGCATGGATGTTTCATTCTCAGGTCTTCTTTCATTTATTGAGGACAGAGCCAAACATCTTCTGGATAATGGGGAATATTCTCCTGAAGATCTTTGTTTTTCTCTACAGGAAACTGTGTTTGCGATGCTTGTGGAGACCACAGGTATGTAACGTAGGGAAATATATGCACAGTAATGTTTCAGATACCTTGTAGTTAGTGTTGTAAAATTCCCGGGAATTTAAAATCGAAGAAATATTCCCAGGGAATATTGCTGGCAATATTCCCAAAATTCATAAATTCCAGGGAATTTATGATTAATTAGCAAGATAGCTCTAAAATCTGTTAATTAATAGGTAAAGGCAGTAATTATATGGTTAAGTCAAACTCAAAAACTGAAATGTATTTTAAGATAAAATTATAATTAAATAAAATTCCTGGGAATTTATAATTTTAAAAACAAAATCGCTCGAATTAATAGGTCAATGTGATAATTATGTGATTTTAAAAAACATGAACACTCTTATATGTTAAAAATATTATTATTTATTAAAAATATCAGAAAAACAACCAGAATGTAAAGTGTTACAAAAATCAAATTAAAACTACTAAAAGGCAAAAGGTTTAATACAGCATCTTTACATCTTCAACCTTTTTCTAAGTTCCCTAGTCACTGTCTCTCTCACTTTTAATGTCCATTAAATCATCTTGATCCTTCTCTTCTACATTTCCAAATCCCAAAAAAATCATTGTTACAGTTACTTGACTCGATCTCATCCCCTTCTTCAATCTCGAGGATTTCTTAGTCTTCTTCCTGTTCTGTTTCCTCAGGGTTGGCTTCTGCTTGCTTGCTTGTTTCTTTCTTCTTCTCTTTTTGAGGTGGAGCATTCATGAGCTTCCAGTTGTAGGAAAGAAATGTTAGTTTCACTGCTCGCTCAGAAGAAAGGCGGTGTCTTTTCTTGGAATGCAACCAAGAAAACGTACTAAATGTGTGCTCTGTGGTAGCTGAAGTTACTGGAGCCCTCAATATTCTTATGGCTACATCTGCCAAGTTGCAGGTACCTCTCAACCCGCTCCACCATGACAGAGGTCTGATAATTTTATCCTTATCCGCCATCCCTTCCCAAAGAAACTGAGAATAAGCCTTCCTTGTGCTTGGAGTCAGCTAAACTTCCTCTTATGTTTAAGATGTTCAAACTATATGCTGAGCACAATCTCAAACAAAACCTATGGTATCTAGTAGTTCCGTAGGATCGAGCAAGCTTCCCTGCATTTTAGGGTGCAGCATAAATTCTGTGAGATGGATTGGTCCAGTGCCAAAATTTTTTTCTCTCGATGAACTTCTCTGTGACTGTCTTTTCTTCAGGTTTTGGCATTGGTGATGTTGGTAAGTTTTCCTTCATATTTTTCTCTAGTTCATTTAATTTCCTGACCACTCTGTGTTATTGTGGGTCATTTGATTCAATGGATGTGATAAAAACAACAATTGGTTTCAGCAGATTTATCATTTTTTCTATTCTAACCCAAAACACTGCATCGTCTAGTGGTTTCCTTTTGATGGATGGGTCTAGATCAGCCTTTTCATGGATAGCCAATGTTTGGAGGACCCCTTTGTTCCCCATCTGGTCTGCCCAGGTAAATTCAGAGATATTCGATCTTTGAACTTTTTCTCAGAAAAAATTTCACTGAACAAAGCTTTCAATGTGTGACTCTTTATGATAGTCTTTACTATAGTTATCACATGTGCAAAGAAACTTTGAACAGTCTGGCATCCTAAGATGTCAGCACTCAGTAAATGGTGGAGGTGAGCGATGCAACCTAATGGTACTATATGAGGATACTTTTCTTTCAACAATGTTAAGGCTGCATTCATGTTCGGAGCATTGTTGCCAATAACCACCAAAATCAGGACCATACTTCTCGATGACAGATCTAATGATCTCTGCCAGGTATTCGGCATTATGTCCCTCAGTTTTAGTCATTTTGAAATCTAGAAAAAATGGTTCTGGCTTTGAAATCACAAATTAATTGTGGACTCTTTCCTGATATTACTCCAACCATCACATTTAAGATGTAAATTTTTTGTTTCCTTAATTATTTTTGTTATTTCTGTGTACTGAGCCTCAAGATAAGTTGTAGACATTCAAAATCTTGACGGTAACTTCTGTGCATGTCTCAATTTTTGGAAAAAAATCAATCCACAGTGGGTGCTCCACCAAAGACATCGGGGATTCACTTACACAAACTGCTTTAGCTAAGGATTGGTCCAGCATTTCCTTGGGGGGGGGGGGGGGGGGGAATTAATGATAACGAACCATTTAATAAAGGCACAACAAAGAATAAAAACTATTAACTTGTGCCACTTAAAAAGTTTTTATTGCTTTTGAGAAACGGAATAAACATAAAACTACTTTTTATTTTATTCCCAGTCCCAAGTAAAAATTATTAAAAAATAATCAATATGGGACACCTACACCTACAGTGTACAGAATTAAAGTATTTATATCCTACAAAGGATGCACTACACACTACATTGTAAACTATTCTGAGATTCGAAGGAGCAATTGCAACCTAGGCCTACTACTCCTAAAGGTGGAAATTGTTATTTGTCACAGGAGAAGTGAAACCATATTATATTAGCATGAGGGTTCAGTCAGAAAAACTAACCTACTTTTGTTAACAAACTTTTGTTTTACCAACTATAACCAACCTACTTTTGTTCTTGTGGTATTTAAATGGCGGGAAATAATTTGGCTAGGAGCTGCCAATGTATCTCTTTGATAGATTTAAGGAAAATCGCTAGAGTTTCCACTTTGGCTGTCAGTTTGTAATTTGCCTTCTTAATACAATGGAATACATACCACATTCTTACTTTTTAACATCACAAAAGCAATTTAGACCTACAATAGTATAGTTGCAGATTCCAAATTAGAAGTGTGTTCAGATAGGGGACTTGGCCGCGGTGGAGGTGGTGTTGGTGACTTGAAAGGAGATGTAGCTGAACTTAAACCAGCCAAGGTTAAAAAAGCTTGACCTTGGGTAGTGTGACCTACATTTGAATGTGCATCCATTGTCAATGGTTGGTTGATATCCTTTGTGGTTGATGATCTAGGTGTTGGTTTACTGACAGTGATAATACGTTTCAATCCTGCAGATCATTTGATACATTTTTTATGTCCTTTTCTATTTTAACTGAATTACCTTGTTTGTATTTTTGAGTACAATACTTACAAACAACACCTTGTTAAAGAAGTCCCAAACAGCCCCTTTTTTCTGGAACGTTTTGCAACAGTGAATGAAAACACAACAATGAACAAAATAGGAAGCATGCCTACTCAGAGTTATTTGATTCACTTGCCACTTAAATGTTACAATTTCAGACACTCATCTCACAAAAAGTTCTAATGAAACGGGTTCTTTAACTTGCAAACAACTATCAACTGAAAAAAACAATATGGCTGTTTCTCTGAAGGCTGCAGTGATGATGCACTTTTCAAGGGTGGGGGGGAATTTCCTCTTTTGTCTTGTAAGAACTAAATTTCCCCACTATAGCTCATTGTAATTAAATTACCATTAAGACCTAAACCATGGTTAAATATGGTTATGGACAACTTCATTAGATTTTTTTATTTTAATACTTTTTTTATTTGAGCACTCCTACTTTCTGTTTTAAATTATAAATAAAATATTTGGATGGGTTTTATGTTTAGATTTATATGGATCTGGACTTAACCTCCTTGTTAGAAATAAATTGGTTTTCAGTGTTTCAAATATCAAAGAATTAACCCTAGAACTGCCAAGCTTCGAAATTTACGACTCTTAGGTTTCCTAGAACAGCCAACATTGAAATAATCAACCTTTACAAAAACCGAGTGTATAGTATTAATAAGCCATCTAGTGAGTAGCTAAAGTTACTAAAATACACAGGGAAGTTGGTTTATTCAATTTGTTAAGTTTTCTGTCCATGTTAGAGATATTTTAGGCTGTAAAGTTTTTTTTAAACTTGTGTGAATTTTGTAAACATTAGTCATTGAAAATGGCATTTCGGGGAAAAATTATGCTAGTAAACCGGCCGAGATTTATGATTTACTTGAAAACACAAGTTGTTTTATTGACATAGAACATGGTAAAACATTAATTAAAAATTCTAAAAGTGAAAGTGATAGCGATATTTTGGAAAATAAATTTATAAATCATAATTCATTGCAGGAAATTGAGTCTTTTAATTCTGAAAGTGAATCACCTCTAGTCATTCATTTGGAAAAATTAAAAAATACTACAGATGACGGCTGGTTGAGAATTACGCCTCCAGAGAAATATTTTGCAAGTTTAGGTTTCATTCAGAGAAATGTGGGGTTTCAACTTGCCTAAAAATAGTAGGCCTAGGGACTATTTTAAGTGGTTTTTTCCACCAGACTTACGGTAAATGATATTTTGCATGGAATTTGCAAGGAAATTAATGCATGGAATGATAAATCTTGGATTAAAATGTACGAATTTACTAGGGTTCTTTAAATGGTAATAAGTGTTAAAACATTCAAAATAAAAAATCATAAATTCCCAATTTTTGGGTATCTTCCTGGGCCAAAGAAGTATTTCCAGCAACATCTCATTTTATAAGTTCCCTTCCACTGGGGAATATACCCATTCCACACCACTACTTATAGTGTAAATTCATTTTTCATCATCAGCATCTGCTTTTATTTAAAACTTTCCATTTTTTGGTTTCGGTATTCCACTGACTGTGTTAGTGATTTCATTGCACATTGAAGTTTAGTTTTGGGATGACCAAAATTTACAGTTATATTAACAAGTCATGTGTTTGTACCACAAAGCAACCATTCCAAACCTTTCCTGTGAGCATCGAGTGATTTGGTTGCAGTGTGCTGTGAGGGTGTATTTAAAACAGCGATACATGTCATATATTGCTACATTTGTTTGAGTTCAACAAAGCAGGATGCTCACTAGGAACCCAACAGAGCATACTCGCACTTTGAATCAGCAAACATATATGAATGTACCACAAGGCTAAAGTCTGATTAAAATTACTTTTTGGTTGACATTTTAGACATGATAATACATGAACAATGATACTAACAAAATACACACCTTTCATATACAACATAACCAAATTCTACTGGGTCCTTTCACATAAGACGCCATTTGGTATCACGTGTACAGTTGTTATCATAAAGACTGGCCTACATTAGATAAACCTTTGTACTTGGCACTGAACTTTTTTGAAGGCGGCAAATCATCATAGCGACTGATTATGGAAAGTCATAAACATAACAATGTGACACCCAGTGTTTTGGTGTAATGATTAAGATAAATTCCTGACATATAGAATAGCAAAGGTTCGAATCTCATAACATGATTTGAAATTTTTTATTTCTAAATCTTATCAAAATTACTTTATTATTTTTTAAAAAATAAATTGGTTTAAATGTGTTTTTTTTTTAAATTTCTAATATTTTGCTGCATCATTTTCATCATTGTATTGCTTTTTTAATTTGCACATATTTTTTCTTCCTATCATTCTTTTTTCTATTTGGACTCTACGTGTTTTTCTTATAATCTATAACCAGATCTGCTTATCAGTTGGTAACACAGCAGCTCATGTAGCCAAAGTGAGGATAGTTCCAGGTAAGAAATGAAAGTAAGAGATTGTTGTTGTTGTAGTCTTCAGTTCAGAGATTGGTTTGATGCAGCCTCCATGCTACTCCAACCTGTGCAAGCTTCTTCATCTCCCAGTACCTACTGCAACCTGCATCCTTCTGAATCTGCTTAGTGTATTCATCTTTTGGTCTCCCTCTACGATTTTTACCCTCCACGATGCCCTCCAATACCAAATTGGTGATTCCTTGATGCCTCAGAATATGCCCTACCAACCGATCCCTTCTTCTAGTCAAGTTGTGCCACAAATTTCTCTTCTCTCCAATTCTATTCAGTACCTCCTCATTAGTTATGTGGTCTACCCATCCAATATTCAGCATTCTTCTGTAGCACCACATTTCAAAAGCTTCTACTCTCTTCTTGTCCAAACTATTCATTGTACATGTTTCACTTCTGTACAAGGCTACACTCCATACAAATACTATCAGAAAGGACTTCCTGACACTTAAATGTATACTTGATGCTAACAAATTTCTCTTCTTCAGAAACGTTTTCCTTACCATTGCCAGTCTACATTTTATATCCTCTCTACTTCGACCATCATCAGTTATTTTGCTCCCCAAGTAGCAAAACTCCTTTACTACTCTAAGTGTCTCATTTCCTAATCTAATTCCCTCAGCATCACCCGACTTAATTCAACTACATTCCATTATCCTCGTTTTGCTTTTGTTGATGTTCATCTTATATCCTCCTTTCAAGACACTGTCCACTCCATTCAACTGCTCTTCCAGGTCCTTTGCTGTCTCTGACAGAATTACAATGTCATTGGCGAACCTCAAAGTTTTTATTTCTTCTCCATGGATTTTAATACCTACTTCAAATTTTTCTTTTGTTTCCTTTACTGCTTGCTCAATATACAGATTGAATAACATTGGGGATAGGCTACAACCCTGTCTCACTCCCTTCCCAAACACTGTTTCCCTTTCATGTTCCTCGACTCTTACAACAGCCTTCTGGTTTCTGTACAAATTGTAAATAGTCTTTCGCTCCCTCTATTTTACCCCTGCCACCTTCAGAATTTCGAAGAGAGTATTCTGGTCAACATGGTCAAAAGCTTTCTCTAAGTCTACAAATGCTAGAAACGTAGGTTTGCCTTTTCTTAGTCTGTCTCCTAAGATAAGTCGTAGGGTCAGTATTGCCTCACGTGTTCCAATATTTCTACGGAATCCCAACTGATCTTCCCTGAGGTCAGCTTCTACCAGTTTTTCCATTCGTCTGTAAAGAATTCACATTAGTATTTTGCAGTATTTAAGTTACTTAAACTGATAGTTTGGTAATTTTCACATTTGTCAACACCTGCTTTCTTTGGGATTGGTATTATTATATTCTTCGTGAAGTCTGAGGGTATTTCGCCTGTCTCATATGTCTTGCTCACAAGATGGTAGAGTTTTGTCAGAACTGGCTCTCCCAAGACTGTCAGTAGTTCTAATGGAATGTAGTCTACTCCCAGGGCCTTGTTTCGGCTTAGGTCTTTCAGTGCTCAGTCAAATTCTTCACGCAGTATCATATCTCCCATTTCATCTTCATCTACATTCTCTTCCATTTCTGTAATATTGTCCTCAAGAACACTGCCCTTGTATAGACTCTCTATATATTCCTTCCACCTTTCTGCTTTCCCTTCTTTGCATAGAACTGGATTTCCATCTGAGCTCTTGATATTCATGCAAGTGGTTCTCTTTTCTCCAAAGGTCTCTTTAATTTTCCTGTAGGCAGTATCTATCGTACCCCTAGTGATATGCACCTCTACATGCTTACATTTGTCTTCTAGCCATCCCTGCTTAGCAATTTTGCACTTCCTGTCTATCTCATTTATGAGATGTTTGTATTCCTTTTTGCCTGCTTCATTTACTGCATTTTTATATTTTTTCCTTTCATCAATTAAATTCAATATTTCTTCTGTTACCCAAGGATTTCTACTAACCCTCGTCCTTTTACCTACTTGATCCTCTGCTGCCTTCACTATTCATCCCTCAAAGCTACGCATTCTTCTTCTACTGTATTTCTTTCCCCCATTCCTGTCAATTGTTCCCTTATGCTCTCCATGAAACTCTGTACAACCTCTGGTTTAGTCAGTTTATCCAGGTCCCATTTCCTTAAATTCCCACCTTTTTGCAGTTTCTTCAGTTTTAATCTACAGTTCATAACCAATAGATTGTGGTCAGAGTCCACATCTGCCCCTGGAAATGTCTTACAATTTAAAATCTGTTTCCTAAATCTCTGTCTTACCATTATATAATCTATCTGAAACCTTCCATTGTCCCCAGGTTTTTTCCTTGTATACAACCTTCTTTTATGGTTCTTGAACCAACTGTTAGCTATGATTAAGTTATGCTCTGGGCAAAATTCTACCATGCATCTTCCTTTTTCATTTCTTACTCCCAATCCATATTCACCTACTACGTTTCCTTCTCTTCCTTTTCCTACTATCGAATTCCAGTCACCCATGACTTAAATTTTCGTCTCCCTTCACTATCTGAATAATTTCTTTTATGTCATCATACATTTCATCAATCTCTTCGTCATCTGCAGAGCTAGTTGGCATATAAACTTGTACTACTTTAGCAGTCATGGGCTTTGTGTCTATTTTGGCCACAATAATGCGTTCACTATTGTTTGTAGTAGCTTACCTGCACTCCTATTTTTTATTCATTATTAAACCTACTTCAACATTTCCTCTATTTGATTTTGTATTTATAACCCTGTATTTACCTGACCAGAAGTCTTGTTCCTCCTGCCACTGAACTTCACTAATTCCCACTATATCTAACTTTAACCTATCCATTTCCCTTTTTAAATTTTCTAACCTACCTGTCCGATTAAGGGATCTGACATTCCACGCTCCGATCCGTAGAACGCGTTTTCCTTCTCCTGATAACGATGTCCTCTTGAGTAGTTCCTGTCCAGAGATTTGAATGGGGGACTATTTTACCTCCAGAGTATTTTACCCAAGAGGACGCTGTCATCATTTAACCATACAGTAAAGCTGCATGCCCTTGGGAAAAATTATGGCTGTAGTTTCCCCTTGCTTTCAGCCGTTCGCAGTACCAGCACAGCAAGGCCATTTTTGTTAGTGTTACAAGGCCAGATCAGTCAATCATCCAGACTGTTGCCTCTGCAAGAAATTAAGTTTGCTTTTAACATTCAAACTGAAATTTTTCCATGTAGAATTTGCTTGTAGAAGCTAGCTTTAATCGCCGTGGACAAAGTAAGCATGATTAATAGTTCTGTCACTGATTGTTGATGCTTCTTTCTCTGATACACTGCGCATCATGAGTTGTGGTTACAGTAGGACACGAGTTTAAATTCTGGGCTACAAAACACGTCATCTGTTGCAGTTCAGTTGTTGCTAGCTAGAAATCAGCTATTGACAGAGCATCTCTCATTCCTATCATACCTCATGGCGGCTGCTTCCAACATATTCTGCATTACATATTAAGTAACGAGACTTGTGAAGTGACCCATTGTTTGTGTCACCTGTAACAGAGTAGTGGCTGGCAGCCGATGTGACAAAGCTGTAGGGGCAAGTGACAGATTTATTATTTTTATTTATCGTATGATGATACAGAACTTGGATCAGATGCATAATTTTAAGAGTATACAGTGTAAGAAATGACAAGCAAAATACAGGTACAGAATCAAATGTCAAAAGTATTATGCTAAATTATCTACGCATTACGCAAGTTGTTAGATTAATGAGTCCAATCTGTCGATCCAGTTGAGCCCTTCAGGTGATGCATGATGGATTTCATTTATAGACCCCCAAAGGCTCGTTTCGGGCATTCACCAACAATGTGGTTTACTGTTTGAAGGGCAGCTCTACAGTCACAATCTGGAGATGTTGCCCAGCCCCATTTGTGATTTAGATATCTGCAGTTCCCTTGTATTGTTCGGATGTGGTTGATGGTTCTCCATTGGCATGTGGGGAGTGTGAAACCTGGAACTCGCATGGAAGGCTTTTCAACCAGATGACCGCTAAACACTGACGATTCCTCCCACTGTCTTCTCCATGCTTCGTTGATGTTAAAGTCGGAGGCTTCAAGATGTTGTGCAGTTCGCCAAGGTGGTTTTCTTGACTTCAGACACTGATGTTCTGCTATTAATATATCGCTGTGCACAGGTAGCTGGGAGTTCTTCTGAATGTTTCTCCAGATCTTCAGGAGAGCATCTGATCTTCGTAGACCTAGAGGTTGGATGTTACTTAAAACTGGTAGCCATGCAGTTTGAGTGCTACATATGCAACCTGCGATAAGTCGCATTGTCTGGTTGAGTTGCACATCTATCTTGCTACAGTGAGCACTGTTCATCCAAGTTGGACAGCAGTATTCAGCAACAGAGTATGATAGTGCCAGATGTCAACTAACAAGTAATTTTAAATTGACTGTAGTGAGAATATTGTGCCACTCTTTGAGCACCTTTTATTAAGCAATCTGTGGAGTGTGTTATTGTAGAGTTTGCAACATTGATCAGAGGAGAGAGACATTCGCATGTGTGGTGATATATTGTCCTCCTCTTGGTTGTATCATACATGGCATGGTTTGTATCTGAATGTTTCAGGCTACTTGCATGGCGAATTGCAAAAATCACTCCGTGTAACCAAAGCAGTACCTATCCTACCCTAGTGGTTTACAAAGTGTGTTTTAGGCCTTTTTTAAGGATGATGACTAATGATAAACAAAGGTGCAGAAAAATATATATGGTTAGATTTGAAACAGCTACTTGTTGTTGTTGTGGTGGTGGCGGTTGTTGTTGTGGTGGTGGCGGTCTTCATTCCAAAGATTGGTTTGATGCAGCTCTCTAGGCTACTCTACCGTGTACAAGCGTCTTCATTTCCAAATAACTACTGCAACCTACATCATCCTTCTGAATCTGATTACTGTATTCATCTCTTGGTCTCTGTCTACTCCCCCCCCCCCCCCCCCCCCCCACACACACACACACACACGTGCGCACACTTGCATACTTCCCTCCAGTACTAAATTAGTAATTCCTTGATGTCTCAGAATGTGTCCATCTCCTCATTAGCTGTGTGATCTATTCATCTAATCTTCACAGTCTTCTGTGGCATCACATAAAAAAAAAGCTACTTACTAAGCAAATTACTGCATATTATCCACAGCTGTGGATACTAAAGGAATGGTGTTCAATGTCTTGCATCAAAACAGCTTAAGGCTCATAAAAAAAAAGCCAAACTTTCCCTGCCCATAAAGGTAAATGAAAGTACAGCTGGACTATCAGCAGAAGTGTTGTACATATGAGAACACCATGTGGAAAATGCTGAAACGGAACAGATTCATCTCCATAGACACAAGCTAATTTCAGACTATTGTAGAACCAATAAGGGAAAAGGGAGTGTGCTATGTATTCAGGCCCTTCAGGTAATGTATATTGTGTTGAACAGCTCCTTGAATGCTGTAACAATAGTGTTATCAGACAACACACAAGCTTGCACTACTGACAGCATGGAGTATGAGCAGGCGATATCATTAGCAGCTAGACACATTTTTATTAACATTGTGCAGATTTTGTTGGAAAATAATTGTTTGTGGAGCTGTAATGTTGATTTTTTTATCAGATGGTGTTTATAGAGAGCATACTGATCAAGTGCACTTAAGAGTTGATGATGTCCAGCTTTGGATTATTTTGCACAATAAAATTCCCTTTGAGAATTGAAGAACGATTCTACAGCTGCTGACAGTTTGGTTAACTTCCTATGGTTGAGGTTCAAAGCTGTGTAGAATTCATCATTGACACTAGAAATGATTTGTTTCACAGTTGCTAGTGGGCATTGATTTGTAGCAATTTATGTGAAGGATGTTAACAGTGGTAATTCACGTAATTTATATCATTTCACAATATACGGAGCTTCGTGCTCATTTGATATTACTATACTTCTACTGTGAAAAAGCTTAGTTTTGATGATGGCATGTATATGTATCAGAGGATTTTAAAGTTTGACATGCTGAAGCAAAATCTTTTGCTGTACCACTTGAAAATGGCTGAAAGACCAAAACAGCAATTGTGAAACAAATAATTTCTACAGTCAATGGCGAAGATGATGTCGTTAAAAAAATGCTGCAATAACTTAAGTGTAAAAACCATTAGTCAGTTAATTATGTGACCATGATGGTCAAAGTAAGCAATAAAATTTGCTGATCAGTTAAGTAACAATTATATACAAAAATATCTTACCACAGAGTCATAAGCACTCATTCAATCTCTGTATTTGGAAAGAAATAATGGGAAGAAGGCTGGAAGGAGCTTTATAAAGCAGACAGTCTAGGTGGAATATTTAACTCTCTCTGTAACATACTCCTTTGAGTTGTATTTTTCCATTAAAATAATAATAAAATTGAACAGAACCAAGGATAAAAGATGGATAACCCCTGGACTAAAATGTTTCTTGTACTAGAGAAAGAGAACTCTACCTAATTCAGAGGATAAGCCATAATTAAGATTCCATTATCACCAGTGCTATTAAAATCCTGCTGTCTGATATTAAAATGCTGATACACATATACTGTGCTATAAAAATAAGTCAAAGAAAAAATAAAAAAATGGAAAATTATTAAAAAAGAAAGAAACAAACAAAAATAGCTGTACAAATGAACTGAGCTGCCATAAAATAACTCTAACAAAATTGGTGACACATTCTAATCATTTTCCATCAAATTCATTTACTGCTTCCTCACTGTGACAGCAGACATTTCACCCCACAACACAGATACTTTGGATTTAATTCTGAAGATATTACATACATCTTAAACAGACTTTAATTTCAAAAATAGAAGCCATAAGGAGATTACAAAATATTTATCTGGTTAGTAATAAGTAGTAATTCTGATGGCTATAGTGGTTTTTCTGGCAAAATATCAAATATGTGTTGACTTTCCATGACCACCCTTGAGTTATCTTTGTAATCAATCATTGACTAGGGGCATTTTTTTCTGGCATGCTTAAATAATACTGCATGCTGTAGGAACAACCATCAGCATAACTGATACAAGAAAACCACTTCTAATTTCCAACCAGTTTCACTCCTTCCAATCTTTACAAGAGTTTTGGAGAAAGTGGTCCATAATAGAATATTAAGTTTTTTGTTAAATTTAATTTTTAATTACTTTTCATTTTATCTTTTGTTAAAGAATCTGGACAGAGAAAGCTGTACAGGACCACACAAATTAAGTCCTGGCAGAGAGAAACAGTTCTTGTTAGTTAATCTGTGATCTTGCCAAAGCTTTGTGTATATCAGAAAATCATACTCAGTAATATTGGAGGTTAGGCCATTAATAATAATCCTTTTGTGTGGATGGAGTTTTAAAGAAAACAGAGGGTCTCATAGGCAGCCTGTTGCAGGAATGAAAGTAACATCACAATAAAATGGACGGTCATAATGCTTGCTGTTTTACAAACATTGGTATGTGGTACATAAGTGATCTTCTGTTGATTGCAAAAGAGGGCTCAAAAACTGTGGTGCTGCATACTAATCAGAAGTCCAAGCTCAGTCGTACCGCACACAACTTACAATCAGTTATGGCTGAACAGACCTACAACTATTCCACATCTAGCAGTTTACATCTTAATCATACAAAAAGTTGTAATATGTAATTTCAGACAAACAAAAAAGACCTGCTAGCACTTTCACACATTAAATTAATAACTGTAAGTACACTGCTGGCCATTAAAATTGATACACCAAGAAGAAATGCAGATGATAAACGGGTATTCATTGGACAAATATATTATACTAGAACTGACATGTGATTACATTTTCGCGCAATTTGTGTGCATAGATCCTGAGAAATCAGTACCCAGAACAACCACCTCTGGCCGTAATAACGGCCTTGATATGCCTGGACATTGAGTCAAACAGAGCTTGGATGGCGTGTACAGGTACAGCTGCCCATGCAGCTTCAACACGATACCACAGTTCATCAAGAGTAGTGACTGGCGTATTGTGACGAACCAGTTGCTCGGCCACCATTGACTAGATGTTTTCAGTTGGTGAGGGATCTGGAGAATGTGCTGGCCAGGGCAGCAGTCGACCATTTTCTGTATCCAGAAAGGCCCGTATGGGACCTGTAGCATGCGGTCGTGCATTATCCTGCTGAAATGTAGGGTTTCGCAGGGATCGAGTGAAGGGTACAGCCACGTGTTGTAACACATCTGAAATGTAGCGTCCACTGTTCAAAGTGCCGTCAATGCGAACAAGAGGTGACCAAGACGTGTAACCAATGGCACCCCATACCATCATACTGGGTGATACACCAGTATGGCGATGACGAATACACGCTTCCAATGTGCGTTCACTGCGATGTCGCCAAACACGGATGCGACCATCATGATGCTGTAAACAGAACCTGGATTCATCTGAAAAAATGACGTTTTGCCATTCGTGCACCCAGGTTCGTCGTTGAGTACACCATCGCAGGTGCTCCTGTCTGTGATGCAGCGTCAAGGGTAACCGCAGCCATGGTCTCCGAGCTAATAGTCCATGCTGCTGCAAACGTTGTTGAACTGTTCGTGCAGATGGTTGTTGTCTTGCAAATGTCCCCATCTGTTGACTCAGGGATCGAAACATGGCTGCACGATCCATTACAGCCATGCGGATAAGATGCCTGTCATCTCGACTGCTAGTGATAGGAGGCCATTGGGATCCAGCACGGCGTTCCGTATTACTCTCCTGAACCCACCGATTCCATATTCCGCTAACAGTCATCGGATCTCGACCAATGCGAGCAGCAATGTCGCGATATGATAAATTGCAATTGCGATAGGCTACAATGCGACCTTTATCAAAGTCGGAAACGTGATGGTTTGCATTTCTCATCCTTAGACGAGACATCACAACAACGTTTCACCATGCAACGCTGATCAACTGCTGTTTGTGTATGAGAAATTGGTTGGAAACTTTCCTCATGTCAGCAAGTTGTAGGTGTCACCACCGGCGCCAACCTTGTGTGAATGCTCTGAAAAGCTAATCATTTGCATATCACAGCACCTTCTTCCTGTTGGTTAAATTTCGCGTCTGTAGCACGTCATCTTCATGGTGTAGCAATTTTAATGGACAGTAGTGTAAAATTATGTGAAATCTCCCTGCATAAGAAGTGAAAATGAAAACTCACATATAAACTAGTCAGAGTTCTGTTTACCATGTATTCCTGTTTAGCATGTATTCCTGTTTAGCATGTTTTCCTGTTTAGCATGTTTTCTTGTTTAGCATGTTTTCCTGTTAGAAATATCTCTCATTGTCTTGACGTAAAGAAATGTGTGGTATGGCTTATATTTCTTTTTATAACTTTTTGTTTTATTAAATATTCTTATGGGATAGTGCAGCTAAAGTACATGAAGTATTTATTCAAAAGAAGTGAACAGTAAAGGATTGTGTAAAATATGAGTATATAACCACATATTTTCCAGAAATTACTTTAAGGATCAGCGAGTACTTACACTCACTTTCTAGTACATTTTCTCCTTAATGGCTTTTATTATTAACAGTAATATCTAGACTTAGCGATAGACAAGTTTTGTAGCTACTTAGCAAATTGACAGGTCCCTTGTAGAACTGCATGACGATTAGTACAATGTATTGTAAACAGAACTCAGTGTTTTCAGATGTAAGTAACTATTTTCTTTGAAAAATTCCTTCTTAATCAAATAAATATTAACCCCTTGACAAGACTGTTTCCTGCGGCAAATAGTGGCCAGCTACTTAATATAACTGAAGAGCAAACAGCTGCTTTTAGCTCCTTTCTTTCTAATTTACTTGCTTAAAGTTAACTGTTATCAGCAAGAATAACAGTAAGCCAAATAGTGAGAATATATTGTTGAATGGTTTACAGATCAAGGTTTTACAAATTTCTTGTCTTTTGGCTTGTTTGACATTGGTGATTGTTCTTTTTATGGGTCCTGACAATGAATGAATATCTAGTCTGGCCACTGAGTGAGATGACATTCACATTAGGGAGAGCCACCCATGGTGCAATCCAAAATTAGGTTTCCTTTGGTTTCTGTAAGTTACTTGAGGAGAATGCTGGGATGCTGTTTTTAAAATGTGCAAGCCTAATTTCCTTTGCTATCCTGAGTTCCTCCATATTAAGTGATCTTCTGATCAGTGGTATAATAACCCCTGATCTTCCTTCCTTCCTTCCTTCCTTCTTTGGCCTACATATTTCAGTTGGAAGAGAAATATAGGTGTGTGTTAGCCATATGATAATCACATACTTACACATCAGTATTCTTTACTCTTGGCAAACTATAAATGAAGTGAACAATAACATTGGTGTACATTATTGTATGATTTTGTAGCACTTGAAGATATGTGGAAAAGTCTGTAGTTGAAATCCCCATTAGTGCATAAACAAAGCATAATGCATTGTTTGGATTAAGAGATTGTTCTGCTTTGTACAATATGATTTCAGTTGATGCTTATTTCAAATAATAGCCTGTATGGATCCAACATTTCAGTATCCTGATTTTTGTTTTGTAGATCAGTATGAGGAGTGGAACAGATGCTAGCTGCTTTTCTTCCAGTATTTGACTAGTCAGTCTTTCCTTCACACAGATGCGGTTTGAGAAAAACTGTGGTTTCATGGTTTCATGTTTTACTGGAGATGTACCATTTGTTGTAATTAAAATTCTTGTTTTTGTAATTATTATTTTTGTGTAAGTAATGGAAAAAGATGATTAAATCGATGGTTGTTTGTAACACTGTAGTCATTTATTGAACATGTAGAAATTGTCGTGTTGAACCTCGCATGGTCTTGCCTACCTCCCAATTGTGAACAAGCTCTCTCTGTCAGATGACCACAGCTTAGTGTGGAATCTGTGCCATTATATAGTATGACATTTTTCACTCATTCAAATTACTGTCAGAGATTAAGTATAATATTTGATAGAAAAAATTACAGGTTGAGCTGTGTATCATACATTTGTCATGATCTGACACTTATCTACTGAACAACTGAGGCAAACAATATGTGGGTGTCTACGAAACACATTAGCTTCACTGTATTATTACATTTACTTACTATGGATGCAATTTTGCAAACAGTATTGTGAAATGAGTAATGTTCTAATCAGTTATTAGCTTCAGTTTACAGAAAATCACTGTATGGTGTATTATGGTACGTATACAATCTACCAAAATCACGTACATCTTTGATTTTCCATATGTGGGTGGTCTGTGGAAGAAAGACTGTCAGAACATCTCCATCGTTTGACTTTCTCTGATTTTATCATAATGATTACAATATTACATAAGCTGTTTGTAAAGGAAGTAAAATGCATTTTGAGTCACTCGGGGAGGTACACTCCCAAAAAATTGTGAAGTTTTATGTGCTGAACCCTGTTTCTTCCCTGTAGCATATCTGACAGGAGGTTGTTGGAAATTTTTGTGATGTTCTAAAATATAGATCAATTCATTGCAAAGGAAATAATTCGGTATTTATTTTTGTTTTGTTTTTCCAACTAATCCTATACTCAATCATTTAAACTGGTGTTGCATTTTTAGGTGACATGCTTCATGGATGAAAGGTAGTACTTTCATATTCTGGAAAATAAAGCTGACCACATCCCTGGCATACAGTAAGCCATGTGTGCCAAATGGTGAGCACTTGTGAGAAATCAGCATTTGGCTGGATGTGGATTTGACAAATATGAGATTCCTAAACTGAGAACTGGTGAGCGCTCCCAATCTTCTGTAACTGTAAGCTGTATGCATGCTTCAGCAGCAGTAATGTGGTAGGACAGTGGGACATGTGTGTTACAGAGTGTAGGGATCTTGGCTTTACTATCTGGTTTTTTGAGGATGGAACAAACTTCTTTAAATAAAACTCCTCGACCTCAGGGTGTGCTATGTGCTCATTGAGTGGGTGGCTGTTGAGCCGGATAACACAGGCACTGCAATATCATATTTATCTGCCGACACTGGGCAAGTGACTTTCAAACAAAATGTCTCCCCTGTACAGGAATATACATAGTGGATGTACGAGTACAGGTTGTAGACACATGGTTGATGACATATGGAAAATTGGGTATGGCCATGAATTGTGTCCAGATAGCCAAATGATTAAGGTGAGTGCTCGCGATAAGTGGGAAGTCAGAGTTCGAATCCCAGTCTGGCAAAAATTTTCATTGTGTCATTCCATTATACAGCTGGTGGTAGTCTGTATTTGCAACTGCGAGTACATTTCATCAAATGGTTGTTAGTGTACAATCTCTGGAGCACTTTATGCATCCGTATTGTATAAAGCTTACTTGGGCAAGTACGGCTCTGCCTGGATTGGCCTTCAAATATGTTGCTGTTCTTGTGTGCATCATGTTGTCCAATTTAATCCATAACAACAGTTCCAGCAGGATGAGTGTATTATTTGGGAGCAATAACAACCAAATGAACTCGTGTACAACTTCCCTGCAACGTATTTAAGAAAATTTTTTCTTCAATGAAAAGTGGGGGATGGTTGTGGAAAAGTCACAGTATGCTTTGCATGAACTCCAATGCCAACACCACTCTGTTATATCATCTGATTGTTAAGTTTGCACTGCGAGAGAAATTTATGTGCTGCTAATGTAATTGATATTCAGAGTAACGCTTTCAGTTATTTAGTACAGGAGTTGCTATTACTGTTCTTTTAATTTGTCCATGTTTGTTTATTATTTGGATAAAGATTCTGTTTTTACGTTGTATACACAAAGATGTTGGTAGGTTTCAAGACACTGAGTTGTTCACATGTCTACTCTAGTGTAACTGCCGCCACAAAGGAAGGCCTCTGGAACAGTTTCTCTGCTGTTCTAAAAGATCACTGACCTGCATAAAGATAGCAATGACAGTCACAGTAATCTTCAAAATTAATTACCAAAACTGGAATAAAACTTGTGCTGTTCAATAGCAAATGACACTCCAACTGAACTGTGGGGTGGGATATGTCAGGTTAGTGAATTTTGCAGACACAGTTTTTAAGTTTACAACAATGATGTCTGTGTAACTGAGTCCAGCTGGCAGATCGTCCATTTACTAATTCACTCGAAGTCAGATTGTTGAAAGCTTAGGCCTTCATACATTTGGAAACAATGCATAGTTTATGCACAGAACAATCTCGTACAGTTTCCACTCGAAGTCTGTACTACAATAGAATTTACAGCCTCTGTTTTGTCTTAACAGACATGGGAAATAGACTTCACTGCTCTAATAAATTATGGTGTAATTCTACTCTCTGTGTCATGCTGCTGGTTCTAGAATGTTGTAAACATGTGAAGTTTGTTTTTCCTCCCGATGCCTTCTGCAGTGATCTTGAAAATAAATCTTCTTTTTTGCACAGTTCTTGGCTGTTCCCAGACATCTTCCCCACCTGCCCTTCCTCTTCTGCATCAGTCTTGAAAATAAAATTTTCTTCCTGAAATATTTGCAAATAATAGCAACAGTGGTGCAGCAATTGTCTTCCAGAATGTTGCAAGTTCTGCTCGTCTTGTGAAATAACAACATTCTCACGGCACTGCCCCTGATATCTTTCAAACTTCTCCTTATGCCACTAATAGAACTATTCTTTTTTCCAGAAACTAATGAACTTTTTGCAAGTTCATTCTGCACTTGTGCCTGACACCTTTAACAGAGTTGAGTCCTGCCGAGAATTACACTGCTCGTCAACTGTCTCTTCCTCTCACAATATTTGTTACTTTGATAAAATATTCCTAGTGGGCTGAAACTTCCAGAAATACAAAGACAATATACATATGTGCATTCAAAATAATATTACATCTCAAATAACATTACAAATTTACTTAACAGTTTTTCATTACATGTTCACATATCAAAACCACAAAATTAAATAAAGGAAATATAAAAGACAGTAGTATGTACATATGCTGCAATCATTAAGTTTTGATATTGCAAATAATAGCAACAGTGGTGCAGCAATTGTCTTCCAGAATGTTGCAAGTTCTGCTCGTCTTGTGAAATAACAACATTCTCACGGCACTGCCCCTGATATCTTTCAAACTTCTCCTTATGCCACTAATAGAACTATTCTTTTTTCCAGAAACTAATGAACTTTTTGCAAGTTCATTCTGCACTTGTGCCTGACACCTTTAACAGAGTTGAGTCCTGCCGAGAATTACACTGCTCGTCAACTGTCTCTTCCTCTCACAATATTTGTTACTTTGATAAAATATTCCTAGTGGGCTGAAACTTCCAGAAATACAAAGACAATATACATATGTGCATTCAAAATAATATTACATCTCAAATAACATTACAAATTTACTTAACAGTTTTTCATTACATGTTCACATATCAAAACCACAAAATTAAATAAAGGAAATATAAAAGACAGTAGTATGTACATATGCTGCAATCATTAAGTTTTGATATTGACACATGGAGCTTAGACACCCATAAAAACCTGCATCTCTCAACAAGGTGCCACAAAACATGGTGTACATTTTCTATTTATTTTCTAATCCCCCCACCCTGAAGGCCATATGTCCCTGGTGCACACTTAAAAAAACACACATCTTCCCTCAAAAAAGTTCCTGTCAGCTGCTATATGTGCTGCCAATGTCTTTGTAGCTCCCGAAAGCATGGCTGACATTTTGGTAGGAGTTGTGATCTCTTCAGCCAAATGAAATCCACTCTCTTGTATGAGTGCTTTTTGGATGAGGACAGAGCGATGTGCAGGGGTGTTGTGTAGCAACAGCCAGTTCTTCCCACACCAAAATTCAGGATGCTTACGATGAGTTAAATCATGTAAATTCCCAAGGGTCTCTTTGTAGTAGGTTTTGTTTACTGTTGCACTATCTGGGAGGAAAGTGTGAACAATTCCACCTGAATAAAAAAAAGACTTCAAACATTATCTTGCCTTTTGACCTGTTTTGTTGCATTTCCTTCTGTCGTGGCGATACTGACTTTTTCCAGGTGGCAGATACTAACTTCAGTTGCGGATTGTACAGGAAACACCATGATTCATCTCTATTTATGATCCACTTGAAAAATGTTGGCTCATCATCAGCACTACTGATCAGGTCCCCACAAATCATCATGTGAGCATCATATTGGTTTTGCGTCAGGATGTGTGCTACACCCTGCTAGGTAAGACATGACATGTTCACGCCACGGTCAGAAATTTGTAGAATGTAGAGTGCGTAGCTCTACTGCTGCTACAAGATGAGAGCGGTTGGCACATACCGACATTGCAACATCTTCAATCTTGTGTGTCAGTTCGAACCATTTGTGACTGAGCAGTACGCACATTATCCTCCATACTGTTTCTCCCTTGCGAAAAATGTCGCTGCCCCCTAAATACAACACAGCAACTTTATGCATCATTGCTGTAGATGTCCTGCATCATTTGAAACATTTCAGTACCAGTTTTGCTTAATTTATATCAGAACTTGAGGTATGTCCATTGTCTCAGGTGCAACATACTAGAATTCTCACATAGCAGTCAAATCACCATCACAACTACTGTAGTTCTGCTTATAGTGCACACACGCAGCTTTCTCTTGCGTGGGCAAAAACTGACTAGGTACCATATCACAGTGCTGTTGTATTCTGAGAGCGAGTGCGAAGGACACACAGCTACAGTAACAGGGGTCTTCCCTCAGGCGAATACTTGATGAGAGGAAGATTGCATGGGCTGCTTGTAGAACTCCAACAGCTGCTAGGTACAAGCTGTAAGTGGTGCAGAGTACGGAACTCTGTGAGAATAAATAAAGAATCAGGGTGGAAATTCTAAGTGCACCCTCTTGCTAGTAACATTTGGAGATTCCTGTGGCACTATTTCCTAACATGACTTCTCATCAGTCGCTCATCTGCTGCTCTGAAAACCTAACTCTGTAGCAACAGCTTGTGCTGAGGGTAGTCTGATGTCTGCCGACATGTGTGACAGAGACTGTGTTGACTTAGACTGCGGTGTCCTACGACTACCATCTGTGTACCAGTGTGCTCCTTCTTATGTGGCCTGTAGGCCTGCTTCCAGAACACTCTGAGTTGCAGTTCATGTACGTAGTGTTCTTCAATTACCATATTTGGTCATGTCTGGAGACTCCTTTCTGTTGGCTGCGTCTTAGCATGCAGCAGGTCACATAGTCCTGAGTGTAACTATGTTTGTCACAAGATGCCTTGAGGTCAGCTTGTACTGTTATCGTCTTTCAAATACTGAGGGAATGCTTCCTGGCTTCCCTGTAACTGATTTCTGGACTGCCTCAGTGGAACAGTTCTCAAATTTTTAAATATGTATGTTTGGCAGGACTGAGATTAGCAGCAGTACTGTGGTGCACCACACTGCTGCTGTGAATCCAGTCACAGAACTTAATCATTGTATTATGCATATGTGTTTGTGTGTGCATGTGTTCACCAAAAAAGCAGAAGTATGCCCATCACAGGGATTCTCCATTTCTTGCTTTAGTTCAATGGAAACTTCTTGAATATCTTTGCATCACAGTACAGAAAAGCCGACGTTTTGTTGAATGTATGTGGAAGTAATTATAAAAATAATGTAATGAAAAGAGATGTTATACGGAATCTTGGTTCAAAATATTAAGTTAATGAGAAAGCTATGAGGAAGAAGATTAAAAATTTGAGAAGTGCAGTTCATTGCGAACACACAAGTGTGTGTGTGTGTGTGTGTGTGTGTGTGTGTGTGTGTGTGTGGTGGAGGGGGGGGGGGGGCAGCTCAGTATCTAACACAGAAAGAAAATAGTGCGCAGATATGAATCAATAAAATTCATTCTAGATGTGATGGAACTACGTGCAGGAATGGACAGCTCAATTGTAAATATCTCAATTTCAGTAATTATTTGTATTTTTTAAATGATACTGCTTTCTACCAAATTTGTTTGAATATGTAATTGATAAATGTGAACAGTAGTTTCAAAATTCATTTTACCACAGTAGACCATGCAAAAAAAGTTTGTGGGGAAAAATAAATAAAAAGTTTGAGTTCACTTATATAATTCCAGTTGTTTACGTAAAAGTCTATACATTGTAGTACATACATAATTAATATATCTTGATACAGGGTGATTCTATTAGTATCTGTCGCGCCACTCAACCTTCCTTTGTGGTGTTGTAAAATATTTTTCGAGTGAAAGTACCAAAAATTTCAAACACTTCTTTTTTCTTCAAATTCCTTCAAAACTAAGCTCTTAATCAAAGAAGCCAAGGTTACCAAAAACGTAGAGCAACCATGGGCACTTGCATGACACCATTCTATGCCAATGTATTCATGGGACATCTAGAGGAATCCTTCTTACCATCCAGTATCCTAAACTCTTCATCTGGTTCAGAGTTATTGATATCTTCAAGATCTGTGCCAAGGGCGAGGACAGTCTGTCGCATTCCTCCAGAACCTCAATCCCTTCTACCATATTCACCTCACCTTGTCCTCCTCAGTCCGACAAGCCACCTTCCTTGATGTTGACCTCCACCTTGTGGGTGGCCTCATCTGTATCTCTGTACACATCAAACCTACCAATCACCAAAAATACTTCTGTTTTGACAGCTGCCACAAATTCCACACAGAGAAGTCCCTTCCATGTAGCCTAGTCAATCCATGTTTCAGTTCTGCTGTAATGGGCAGTCCTTTTCCAATTATACTGGTGGTCTTGCTGAGACCTTAACAGACCAAAATTACCCTCCCCACCTTGTTTAGAAACAGATACTCTGCGATTTGTCTCCTGTCACCACCTAAGACTGGAGCAACTGAATCACTTTCTCTGCCAGGAATTCAACTAGCTCTCATGTCCTGAAATGAGAAATATCATCCCCACCCCTCCCACAGTGGCATTCTGCCAATCACTCAGCCTGTGCCTTATCCGTATGCGTCTCTATTGTGCCCCTGCTTGCAAACTGCTGCCTCTTGAGTCATATCCTTGTAAAAGACCTAAATGCAAGACACGCTCCATACATCCTCTCACTACCACCTTCTTCAATCCTATCGCAGACATCTTATACCTCACCAGAAGCAGGACCACCTTAAAAGCAGCCTTGTGGTCTACTGACTTAGCTCTACCACTGTGTGACATTGTATATTTGCTTGATCACTAAGAACTGCCAAAATGTGGCCAATAGACAGCTGGACCACTAAGTTGCTGAGCATGCTGCTGAACAGGGCGTGCATCACTTTGAGTGCACCACAGCGTCTGAATTCTGAATTCTTCCCACCAACACCAGCTTTTCTGAATTGCCCAGAGGAGAACTCTCCATGCAACATATCCTTCGTTCCTGTAACACCATTAGGATTAACCATTGCAAGTCCCTGCTCTCCACCTGCCTTCACTCCTTTCCTGCTCCCACTCCATCCTCATCCACATCTTTTAGACTACTAGTTCCAGTGCATAATTCTTTCCATTGCTATGGTTCTCTTCTCTTTCTTGATTTCCCCCTTCCCCCATGCACGGCTCTCCCAATGTGACATCTAGCAGTCCACCATCTTGTCCTCATCACATACCTGCACTCTTCCACAGGTTGCACTGCAGCATATTCCACCGCCCCTACCCTGCTATCCCTCTCCCAAGCCAACACACATCTTTCACGTACCTCCCACTACCCATCCCAGCCGAGATTGCTGCTCACCATGGTCAGGCCTCAGCACTTGGTGGCAACAATGACATGATAGTTCTTAACTCTTTGTGTGCAAGAATCAATCGGTAACTGCTACCAGTGTTCAGGTATTCGCATGCATCTTGCCATCCCACATGAACAGAGGTGAGTAAGTGTGTGATTTGACTGTAGTTGTGCCTGTCAATATCAGTTTCCTTACATATTATTTATTGTTTTTGTCTACTTAGCAAGGTAAAAACCTCTGAACTTTCAGCGTGTTTGACTGATAACTGCAGTAATTTGCAGCTTGATAGCCTCGTTTGAGAGTTTTACAAATTGGGGTTATATGGCATACAACCTCCCCCCCCCCCCCCACATGAATAGATCACTTTTTGATCATTGAAATATGAAATATGTGTCGCTTTGTCAGTTGCTACTTTTTTGCTAAAGCATTACAGATATGCATTCACGGAAGGTACGAAATAGGAGTCATATAGGTCTTCTGTTATTTGAGATACTGACAATTTTCTGTGACTGTTTTGCAATTTCAAAGACACTACAGTTAAAACATTAATAGTTGCAAAAAAATTTTGGTTCATAATGGAGCTGGTACAGCAACCAGTACGTGTGATATGAAGAAACAAGCAGTCTTGGTTGCAGTGTTAAAATTTTTATTACTTCCCAATGATTCATTTCACCTTTATTTAGGCATCTTCGGATTGGCTGATATTTGGTAACGATAGGTATATGGGATATCGCACATAAAATATCCGATCAGGGAAATGCCCCTTGTCAAAGTCTTGAAAACACTGTACAGTGCCTTTATTATGGCATGTGGTGCAGTCCAATAGAAACAAAACAGGATCAGGCCTACAATAAAGCTTTACGTCATAAACATGTAATGTGTGCAACCAGAATATGCACTACACCTCTGGTATGTTTATGATGTAAAGCTTTACTGTAGGCCTGATCCTGTTTAGTTTGCATTGGGCCTTAATAAGGACACTGCACAGTGTTTTCAAACATTTGACGAGAGACATTGACCTGCTGGGATATTTTGTGTTCGGTGTCCCATGTACCCATCACCACCAAATACCAGCGAATCTGAAGATGCCCAAATAAGGGTGAAACATGTCACTGGGATATAATAAAAAAATTTTAGCACTTTAACCAAGACTGCTTCTTCCTTCATTTTAACAGCTGGATTCTATACAAATTTTGTGATCTTACTTAAGATGATAAAAATCTGTCTTCTTGTGGTATAACACTCCCCTCTCAACCTCTCACTTGCACTCTACCTCACACTTTCCTTCCTCTGCTTCAATTTTGTCACATTCCTCATTTATTTTCTATTCATTTAGTCATTATTAGTCTGTGAGCAGCCCCTGTGGAATTAGTTCCAGTGGTTTCTGAAATAAATTCACCATTTATGTTTGCAGAACGTGCAATGGCGCATTGTGGATCTTCTGAAGTTTTAATAGTTGGTGGTGTAGGATGTAATCTTCGATTGCAAGAAATGATGGGTACAATGTGTGCAGAACGTGGTGCTACACTGTATGCCACTGATGAACGATTCTGCATTGACAATGGTGCAATGATTGCCCATGCAGGCTGTGAAATGTTTCGGAGTGGAACTATTACACCTTTTGAAGAGACAACATGCACTCAGAGGTAAGAGATGAAATCATGTAGCATGCAACTTAAAACCTTTATTTGCAAGCTGCAAAATTTTCTGCTTTGGTGAAGTGTGTTTGCCAGGGGTGTTAGTAATTTGTCATTGGACGCTCTCCTGAGTATATCAGTGCCAGTAATTGAAATTGTTGTTGACAGTAAGGTATGAAAGTATTTCAGCATTTCTGGAGTAATTGAAGTGGTGAGATGCTGGCCAATTGCTGATGGGCATTCCTGATTTTGCATTATAAATTGTCTGTAGAGTAAAGGCATGCTGGCCAATTGCTGATGGGCATTCCTGATTTTGCATTATAAATTGTCTGCAGAGTAAAGGCATGCTGGCCAATTGCTGATGGGCATTCCTGATTTTGCATTATAAATTGTAGAGTAAAGGCTTCACCAATTCTAACTGTAGCATCACAGTAATAGAACAACAAGTCTGTGGTTGATTGATATTCTAGAACCTGTTGTTCCGTAGTGCGAGCAGTTACTTTTTGAAATACTTATTGATTCCCATAAATTAGCTCCATAGGTAATCCTGGCCCATCTTAAGAGGGGATGCACAGAAGTTACGTTTTTATTTCTGTAGCATGATGCTGAGAACTGGTTATGTGACAAGAAAATAGGAAAAAACTGTAATTTATCGCCATGAATGAGAGTTATCTGGTGAGATGTGTTGAAAAAGTATTTCTTTTACTTACTGTGACTACTTCGTAGTTATTATCCACCTTGTAGCTTTTATTTTAATTGCCTATTGAGTGCTGATTAATCACGTTCACTCTAAATATATGGATACTAATAAATGTGCCATTATAAATCTGCCATCATCCTGCAACTGCTGATGTGTACAAAAATTGTCACTCAAAAAGATACCACATTTCACTCTGAAATAATTTTTTGATTTGGAGCGTATTAAGCAATTGATGTTGTGCAAATACATTGATCTAAACTGATGTTAACATTGTCAAAAAATAGTGTTACAGTGATTACAGCGCAATGAAGCAAGACACTGTAGGCATCCCACCATTCTTTCTGCTCCATGATCGAGAAGCCGAAACAGCAAAGGGGACACCGAATCCACTTTAGTGAGGCAGGATGAACACACAAAACATCTCATCACCAGGATCAAAGAAGTGTGGCCTATTGCTCACATATGGGCTCCTGTACCCCCAGGAGTGAGACACAGAATGCTATAAGGCCAAGCGCTGTCCATTGAGATAAGCCCCAGAGACTTGGTATGGATTTTTACACTCGTGCATAAAATGTGACTATCGCAAAAGTTACTAAAATGCTACTTTGGATCTTATTGTATCCTTCATTGCTTGTTGGACATCACATACGAAGTCTAGGATTTTGATCGTTTATCAAGAAGACAAAAGTACAGAGATGTCATCCTTGTCTTCTGTGTGAAGCCCTGCTGCAGTCCAGAGATCCAGATTGATGATGGGAGGTTCAAGGAAACTGAGGACCCACTCAATGATAGCGGAGCTTCTATGGGGAAAGATACCTTCAATACTCATGACAGTGAAGAAAATGTAACAACACAATCAGAAAATGATGACCTAACAACACAATCAGAAAGTGAGGATCTGCCAATTTTGCCATAAGAGAACTACTTACAAAGTCTAGAGCCAGCGTACTGTAGTAGTCAACTTCAATCAGAATTTTTGAAACAATAGGTTGCTGTTTCTTCAGGAGAGGGAGAAGTGCTGCAAGCTGTTGCGCATGCAGCATAGTGTAGTGGTTAGCAGCCTTGGTTTGTGCGCTACAGCTTGCTAGTTCAATCCAACCACTAGCAATTATTTATTATTTAGTATTTACAGTTTCTGGCATGTTCTTTAAATATATTATGTTTGTAATGTTCATATATTCTGGACTGTTTCATGTTTTTATAAGTAACTGCACTCTCCATCCAGGTGTTCAGTTCTGCTCTGGCTGTATTTGGTGTCTGTAATAAACATGCTTTCAGTTCTAAGTGTTGCCCTCAGTTGATGTCTTTGCCTTCAGATTTGCATTTGATGGTTTTTTTCAGTGTATCACTGTCATTTGTGACGATGGTACATTAAAGCTTTTCGTATCTTCATGTCACAAAGCCAATACCTAGCACCATGCTGTGGAAATGAAGATGTAACTTCCTTGTGGGCCCCATCTGAAGATGATCTTGAAAATAATTTTATGGTAGTACAAAAATCTTTTGAAAAATAACTAGTTGCAGCTACTTGGGTAGCAGAGTACTTGTGGAGTGCATATGAGGGTTTTTTAGGCTAGTCTGTAGTTTGAGGTACTCTGATCAGCACTTCCCGGTCAATATGCCGCAAGGGAAGTTAGACCGCATTGAGAGTAAAGACTCCGTAACTGTCAGAATTTTATTAGTAGATTGTCGAAGTACTTGTAACGAAGTACTTGAACTTACTACCTTCCAGGAAAGTTCTCTCGCTCAAATTATTCTTGGGACCGAGACCTGGCTGAAATCTGAAGTGCAAAGTTCTGATGTATTTAGTGAGTCATGTAACGTAAATCAGGAAGACAGATTAAAGGCCATAGGAGGGGATGTGTTCATTGCAGTTAACAAAAGTATTGTTTCTATTGATGTAGAAGTTGACTGTGACAGTGGAGTTATCTGCTTGTGTATCACAGGTGTAGATGAAACCAAGTTAATTGTTGGATGTTTTTACCGGCTACTGATTCCGGAGAGTTCTACAGTCATACAAAGTAAGTCCACGGTCAGTAGCGCATAAATACCTAGATAATGCAATGCTAGTTGGAGGTGACTTTAACCTACAGAGTATAGAATAGGATGAAACTTCCTGGCAGATTAAAACTGTGTGCCAGACTGAGACTCGAACTCGGTACTGGCGGAATTAAAGCTGTGAGTACGGGGTGGGAGTCATGCTTGGTTAGCTCAGTTGGTAGCGCACTTGCCCGCGAAAGGCAAAGGTCCCGAGTTCGAGTCTCGGTTCGGCACACTGTTTTAATCTGCCAGGAAGTTTCATGTCAGTGCACACTCCGCTGTAGAATGAAAATTTCATTCTAGGAACATCCTCCAGGCTGTGGCTAAGCCATGTCAGCAATATCCTTTCTTCCAGGAGTGCTAGTTCTGTAAGGTTCACAGGAGAGCTTCTGTGAAGTTTGGAAGGTAGGAGACGAGGTTCTGGCGGAATTAAAGCTGTGAGGACGGGGCGGAGTCGTGCTTGGTTAGTTCAGTTGGTAGAGCACTTGCCCGCAAAAGGCAAAGTTCCCGAGTTCGAGTCTCGGTTCGGCACACAGTTTTAATCTGCCAGGAAGTTTCATGTCAGCGCACACTCCGCTGTAGAGTGAAAATTTCATTCTGTAGAATAGGATGTCTATGGATACGTGGAAGGAGGGGGGGGGGGTTACAGACTGACTGTCGTACATAGTACTGTTGAACACACTTTTCTGTAAACTATCTTGATCAGCTAGTTCAGCAGCCAGTAGGCAGTGGTTGTATTGGAGACCTTGTAGCTACAATTAGGCCAGACCTTATTGAAATCATCAGTGTAGAAACAGGGATTAGCAATCGTGTCGTCTTTGTAGCAGCAGTGGTTATGAAAGTTAATAAATCAGGCAAGAAGGCTAGGAGAGTGTTTATGATGGAAAGAGCAAATAGCATATCACTTAGACAGCAGATTGACATCACTTAGTTCCAAAAAGTTGGATGGAGGAGAATTATGTGCAAAGTTGAAGCAGATTGTAAATCGTGGTCTGGAGAGTTATGTGCCTAGTGAGTGTATTAAAGATGGAAAACACCCACCATGGTTTAATAACCAAATCCAAATCCATAAAGTGCTGAGGAAGCAGATGGTTTGTACTCTCAGTTCAGGAGAGAATGCACAAATGATGACAAGCAAACATTAGTGGAGATTTGTGCATCTGTGAAGTCTTTGCAGGAAGAATACAACAACTACCACAGTCATACCTTAGCAAAAGATCTGGCACAGAACCTGAGAATTCTGATTGTATTTAAAATCACTAAGTGGGTCTAAGATCTCCATACAGTACCTTGTTGACCAGTCTGGTGTGGCAGTTGAAGACAGCAAAATGAAAGCCGAAGTTTTAAAATTTGCATTCAAGAAATCATCCACATAGGAGAATTGTACAAATGTACTTTCATTTTACCATTGGACAGACTCCCATATGGACAACAAAGTAATAAGCATCTCTGGTTTACGATTTATGTAGATGCTGGCTCACTCCTTGTAGTTCAAGGTGAGTCAGAACACTTCATGAGATCTGTCACATAATATCTGACATATTTACCTTTTTTTAAGTCCAGCTGTTGTAGTTGATTTTCATGAAGTAGTGGCCTTTCTAATCATTGCCTCCGCAATCCCGTGTATAGCTGAGGAAAGGTGTGACTTCTTCATGTTCTGCCACTGTTATTGGAGCAAAACAAGATAACTTCTACTCATATCATGAAAAAGCATGTCCACCACTTTCCTGTTACAGACATATATTTCCGTGAATGGGTGTACAGATCATTAGAGTGAATCTTGAATTAGAGTAGAACACAAATTTTCATACGACATACATCTTGAAGGCTCCACACAACATTAAAGATTACAGTATATTTTATTTGTCACAAAACCACCTTGTCTTTTGTTTCCATTCTTTGAGTGTGCGGCTGCCCCTTGATGGTCAAGCCAACAATCTCCACTAATGTTTACTTGTCATCATTTGTGGGTTCTCTGCCCCTTGATGGTCAAGCCAACACCAAGCAGTGATGCCAAAACAAAAAAGATCCCACCCACAACAGGTGAAGCCGTGTACTTGTCATCACACATTGTCATTTTCATGTATTCCACATCTTCCATTTAATGTCTGCACATACGAAAACAACCACCTGCGCACAGTATACGTTCTGTGATTTACTCTCTACATAATATTATTCTATTGCAATCATCTTTCCTTGTACTACACGAGTATGAAAGGTCATTTGCCTAAATGGCGTGTAATACTTCACATTCCTCCACTTAAAGGAAAGATGTCAGGATCTCTCAAAAATTATTTCTCATTAACATGCAATAGTATGCAACCTAATTACTTAAAAATACTTGATATGTTTTCCTTCTTTAAAAAGGAATGAAACTTCATTTTTGATTACAAGTTTTCCAAGTTTTGTTGTTTCATTTCAGGTAAACTGTGCTCAACATTGTTAGCCTACTTTGTGTAATTCCATCTTATTTGCTTCACATCCTGTGTGAAGTAAGAAATTGTACTGTAATGGCCAGTCTTTTTGTACAGAAAGATATTATGCCACTTAAATAAACTTCTTCAGCTTAATTATAGTTTTTATATTTATTTATTTAACAATGCATTTCCTTCAAGCCAATACACTCAAGTGTCTTGTTTACTTCCTGTATATGTGCATAGTTGGTTACCTTCTACTTTTTCTCACATTATTATTACCTGAGGAATTGCCTGTCGTATGTATGCCTACTATTTAGTCCATAAAGTCAAATCTCACTACAGACTCTAGTCAACAAGTCTGGGACGTTCCTGTTCCAACCATTTTCACCTATACTATCAGATAAGTCTATTTGATTATGTAACCATTTTGTAGAAATCTTTCATATTGTGACTGCCAGTCAATATACTGCTTCATACTTCTGTATTTACTGCACTTAATGCCTTCTAAGGGGTTACTGTGTCAAACCTCAGTACAATTATAGATGTGGATGTAACCTTTTTTTTTTTTTAAAAAAAAGGTATAGACCATACCTTCTTTTGAGTCCGTCCAACCTTGCCTCTCTCCCACCTACATTAAATGGTACAGGTCCTGCCTCCCATGGATTCACCTGACCAAGGCATAGGCCATTCTTCCTACCGATCTGCCTATCTTTTTCCTCTCCTACAGATCATCCACTATTTGGGTATGTCCTATCTTAACTCCATCAGTAAACACAGTTACTAACCCCCTCTTACTGCCTTTTCTCATTCTAAATGATAAGTTTCTCCCATAATTGCTTTCTGCTGACATTACTTGATTGTTTTATATCTAAATATCTTAACTCCTCTGTTCTAACTTTTCCTTACTCTTACTTGTAACAAATATAACATCACTACATACTCATACTTCTGTCACGTATCTTGCTTTTACTTACTGATACGTATAGCTTGTTGTTGTTGTGGTCTTCAGTCCTGAGACTGGTTTGATGCAGCTCTCCATGCTACTCTATCCTGTGCAAGCTTTTTCATCTCCCAGTACCTACTGCAACCTACATCCTTCTGAATCTGCTTAGTGTATTCATCTCTTGGTCTCCCCCTACGATTTTTACCCTCCACGCTGCCCTCCAATACTAAATTGGTGATCCCTTGATGCCTCAGAACATGTCCTACCAACCGATCCCTTCTTCTGGTCAGGTTGTGCCACAAACTTCTCTTCTCCCCAATCCTATTCAATACTTCCTCATTAGTTATGTGATCTACCCATCTAATCTTCAGAATTCTTCTGTAGCACCACATTTCGAAAGCTTCTATTCTCTTCTTGTCCAAACTATTTATCGTCCATGTTTCACTTCCATACATGGCTACACTCCATACGAATACTTTCAGAAATGACTTCCTGACACTTAAATCAATACTGGATGTTAACAAATTTCTCTTCTTCAGAAACGCTTTCCTTGCCATTGCCAGCCTACATTTTATATCCTCTCTACTTCGACCATCATCAGTTATTTTGCTCCCCAAATAGCAAAACTCCTTTACTACTTTAAGTGCCTCATTTCCTAATCTAATTCCCTCAGCATCACCCGACTTAATTAGACTACATTCCATTATCCTTGTTTTGCTTTTGTTGATGTTCATCTTATATCATCCTTTCAAGACACTGTCCATTCCATTCAACTGCTCTTCCAAGTCCTTTGCTGTCTCTGACAGAATTACAATGTCATCGGCGAACCTCAAAGTTTTTATTTCTTCTCCATGAATTTTAATACCTACTCCGAATTTTTCTTTTGTTTCCTTTACTGCTTGCTCAATATACAGATTGAACAACATCGGGGAGAGGCTACAACCCTGTCTTACTCCCTTCCCAACCACTGCTTCCCTTTCATGTCCCTCGACTCTTATAACTGCCATCTGGTTTCTGTACAAATTGTAAATAGCCTTTCGCTCCCTGTATTTTACCCCTGCCACCTTTAGAATTTGAAAGAGAGTATTCCAGTCAACATTGTCAAAAGCTTTCTCTAAGTCCACAAATGCTAGAAACGTAGGTTTGCCTTTCCTTAATCTTTCTTCTAAGATAAGTCGTAAGGTCAGTATTGCCTCACGTGTTCCAGTGTTTCTACGGAATCCAAACTGATCCTCCCCGAGGTTGGCTTCTACTAGTTTTTCCATTCGTCTGTAAAGAATTCGTGTTAGTATTTTGCAGCTGTGACTTATTAAGCTGATAGTTCGGTAATTTTCACATCTGTCAACACCTGCTTTCTTTGGGATTGGAATTATTATATTCTTCTTGAAGTCTGAGGGTATTTCGCCTCTTTCATACATCTTGCTCACCAGATGGTAGAGTTTTGTCAGCACTGGCTCTCCCACGGCCGTCAGTAGTTCCAATGGAATATTGTCTACTCCGGGGGCCTTGTTTCGACTCAGGTCTTTCAGTGCTCTGTCAAACTCTTCACGCAGTATCATATCTCCCATTTCATCTTCATCTACATCCTCTTCCATTTCCATAATATTGTCCTCAAGTACATCGCCCTTGTATAGACCCTCTATATACTCCTTCCACCTTTCTGCTTTCCCTTCTTTGCTTAGAACTGGGTTTCCATCTGAGCTCTTGATATTCATACAAGTGGTTCTCTTATCTCCAAAGGTCTCTTTAATTTTCCTGTAGGCGGTATCTATCTTACCCCTAGTGAGATAGGCCTCTACATCCTTACATTTGTCCTCTAGCCATCCCTGCTTAGCCATTTTGCACTTCCTGTCGATCTCATTTTTGAGACGTTTGTATTCCTTTTTGCCTGTTTCACTTACTGCATTTTTATATTTTCTCCTTTCATCAATTAAATTCAATATTTCTTCTGTTACCCAAGGATTTCTACAAGCCCTCGTCTTTTTACCTACTTGATCCTCTGCTGCCTTCACTACTTCATCCCTCAAAGCTACCCATTCTTCTTCTACTGTATCTATTTCCACCATTCCTGTCAATTGCTCCCTTATGCTCTCCCTGAATCTCTGTACAACCTCTGGTTCTTTTAGTTTATCCAGGTCCCATCTCCTTAAATTCCCACCTTTTTGCAGTTTCTTCAGTTTTAATCTACAGGTCATAACCAATAGATTGTGGTCAGAGTCCACATCTGCCCCTGGAAATGTCTTACAATTTAAAACCTGGTTCCTAAATCTCTGTCTTACCATTATATAATCTATCTGATACCTTTTAGTATCTCCAGGGTTCTTCCATGTATACAACCTTCTTTCATGATTCTTAAACCAAGTGTTAGTTATGATTATGTTGTGCTCTGTGCAAAATTCGACCAGGCGGCTTCCTCTTTCATTTCTGTCCCCCAATCCATATTCACCTACTATGTTTCCGTCTCTCCCTTTTCCTACACTCGAATTCCAGTCACCCATGACTATTAAATTTTCGTCTCCCTTCACAATCTGAATAATTTCTTTTATTTCATCATACATTTCTTCAATTTCTTCGTCATCTGCAGAGCTAGTTGGCATATAAACTTGTACTACTGTAGTAGGCGTGGGCTTCGTATCTATCTTGGCCACAATAATGCGTTCACTATGCTGTTTGTAGTAGCTTACCCGCATTCCTATTTTCCTATTCATTATTAAACCTACTCCTGCATTACCCCTATTTGATTTTGTGTTTATAACCCTGTAGTCACCTGACCAGAAGTCTTGTTCCTCCTGCCTTTACTTTATTATGATTACTAGACTTAGACAATATAAAAGATTTTATTCCGGGTATATCTTGTGAATATACTAGAATAATATTAGCGCTTCATCACCTGTTATTAAAATTTATTCCTCATGGACCTACTCCTTGTTGAATACTAGTTATCAAACCACCTTGTTCTCTTGTTAACTCTTCAGATCTTGCTTCATATTTGGCTAGGCACGTTAGCATGCAATCAGTTTGTCTTGCCTTCCATCTTCGAAGTGGACTGTTCTCCCGTGCAACGTGTGGCATGACTAACATGTGTTACTTATTTAACCCTAAAAAAAGTCCTCTTAGTTTATTGTCATCACCCTACGTGAAATACCTGCCAGTGCAGTCCTACTGCTGTAGGTTGTAAATTCTACTGTTTATATTGTAATTAGAAGAGATCCTGCAATAGGAACTTTGCATATGGACAGAGGGAAGGTAGATTTGGTACTACTAATGGAGAAGTAAGAAAAGGAAATAGAGACAGGTATGTTAGGACTGAAGAAGGAAAGAAGGAAGTATCCCATAGATGGATTCCTTTACCACCTCCCACCCAAAGAACCCCATGTGCAAAGGTACTTTGGCGTGGTGCCGGAGGGAGAATTTGTTTGGCATTTCCTCCAGAACAGACTTGTAACAGCTTCATGGTTGTAGACTCCATGAAAATTGGCCCTAACAAACCCATATGAAATCAATGGAATAGGCAGGTATTTTCATGTTAGTCATCATCAATCATCAGTATAATTTCTATGATTGGGCTATTCATCAATCAATACTTGATAGAGGTGATGTCATTGGCCGTGATTAATTTCCCCTAATAAAATTCAAATACAAACCCTACCTTTCTGTCCTTCTTTCTTTATGTTTAAAAATGTACAAAACCAATAACTTCTTATTCTAAATTCCAGAATATTTAACTTACTAAATTTATAGCTTATGCATAGACCTTTTGAGTTAAAGCATTTCTCATCAAGTGTCATAGTGCTGTAACTTCCTCCACTTTCTGTTACTATCATATGATAATAGGGCTAAAATCATTTTTATTGTTGGCTCTTTATGTACTAAAAGTACATTGTACCTCTTCAGAATTTTATTTGAAATGTTCATTTATAGGTAAGTGTATTAACTAAGCTCCTAGCTGTCTTCATAAACGTACCAATGCAGTTATTTCTGAATAAACACTAGACGCTATGTGTACAGGTATTGGAGTTGTTTTATTTTTGTTATTTTATTTTGTATTTAAAAAAGTTCTGTTTCTGGAAGAGGGGGAGGTAGAAGGTGTAAGATTAATAAAAGATAATAGAATAATCAAAGAATATAGAAATAGTTCCTGAGAAAACTAAGATAGAAATACAGAAACAAGTACTCGGATGGCCAGTGGTCTTGAGCTTGCTGAATTTGCAAAGACTATGAACTCTCCTTGGGCCTTAAATCTTTTTAATCACATCTAATATTGTATAATTTTTTATCTAACCCTGTATCATGCTCTAAGAGACATGCTGCTTTTGGATGCAGTATATTCTGAACTTTAATAGGTCTACTGTAACACTGAAAAAAGTTGCTCTTTTCCCTCGTTAAATTCGAGCTGTGGTGAAAAAACACATACTAATACTGCAACACCTATCAAATAACTCAAGGCAAAATCTATCTTTTTGCTATCCTCCCAGATTTTGGTAAAGGTGTAGGAAATACTCTCAAAAATATGTGGGGTGAAACTTTTCCACAGGTTTGAATTTTGGAAATTGCTTTGATAAATTCATATAATTTACGAGTTATAACTCCTCTAGTAAACTACGCAATAACCCACTGTTATTTATCCCTGCCTTCTCACAGATTTCCTCTCAGTAGCCTAGAAAGAGTGTTAGTATCAAGTGATTCTACTTTCTCTTCTATGGTAGAAAGTATAAATTTTTGTAATCATCCTCCAAATTAGATAGCGTTTTAGGTGTGTGAATTATTTCTCTAAATTTTTTGCGTTGTTCTAAAACAGTTTCATGCTCGTTCGGCTCTGAGATTTGCTCTTTGACCTGTTTGAACTCTCTAAAGCAAATTGACCTACTTCGTCAATTTTACGATCTAATTCTTTGAACTACTCTTTCACTTTCTCGCGAACTAAATTGCATTGGTTACTGATCTCATCCGTCAACTCCTGAGACAACGGGGTCAAACTATGTGCAGTGCTAGTTAATTCTATTCCCTAATTGACATGTTCTTTTAACTCTGATTTTAGTTCTTTTTTCGTATTTTATACCTTGACAGACCGTTCATTACTTTTAGACTCTACTTTGTCAGATAGCTCTTTAATATTGTAGTTCATTTCATGAGACATTTGTTGTACTAAACCTTTAAACCATTCTGGAGCCTCTGTGACCATTTTTCTTGTAATGATGATTGTACAGTGCAAATATTTTCTGTTATATAACCTCTATTATGCTAATAAAGGGTCACTGCACAGTTTTCTTAAAAGTGATAACACTGAAATTCTGTGTCACTCTCCAGATGAAAAAAAAGTTTTCAAAGTGGTTTTCTGTATTTTCTGCAGGCCGGGTCTGTTTGTGTGTGGCATAATGCAGCCGATTTTCATGGTTTATCCATGGACCCAGGACTGCGGTGCTTCTCAGCAGGCTAGAGACCATGGGCAATGGATTTAAAGAATTGAGACTGTCTCACTGCAAGCATGTTGTACAGTGTGGTGTTTTTATAGATTTTTATTTGTTTTAGTACATTTTGACACTTCAAAAGTAGTTCGTGTGTTAAAAAGCATGGATGATATGAAGAAGAAAATTGTGTCAGTCGCTGGCAGTTTGTTCACTATGTATGCATATGTTTTTCGAAAGAAAATTCGCACAATACCTGTAAAATAATAGATATAACACAGTGGGTAATAACTGACAATAACAAACATAGTAGAACCAACATTTTGTTGGCAGTCACCTGCAGTGTTAGTTTACACAATTCTTCCATGCCTTATACATTTCTTTCAAGAGGCCTACATTTTTCTGAGGTTATTTCTGCAATTGGTGAAGGTATTTTAAATACGCCTTGCGACTCCAAGGAAATGTGTGTTTCTATTACCAAATGTGTTTAATTTTATTGAAATAAAATAACTTCTTTGGTCTTAATGAAACACACATGCCATTTGGCTTGCTTTCTCCATCAAAAAACAGTTCATTACAAAAGATGTTAATGTTAGTACTTAAGATTTTTGCTCAAATCAGGAAATACCATCTGCTTCCAAGTTTATTTCAAATATTTCCTTCTTTGCACTATTGTTTCTTGTACTCTAGCTGCAAAGACAGATTATCCACTTATGTCTTAACTTACCTTTGATATCTCAAAATTTATCAGGGAAAAATGCGAAAACTCTCTGGAATTCTGGGAAATATCAGGAAATTTCACTTGGGGAAATGTGTGGCAACCCTGAAGTAGTACCTGTTCAAGACAGCTGTGCACACTAAGCCACTTAATTGGATTACCTTACAAACATAGTGTGACCAAGTGAAACACTTGCATCACTGTGAGGATAAGCATTGCAGTTTGGGGGTAACAGATGGAAATTTTGTTCTGTCTTGGGTAGCTTAATGATAGGCAACTGCTTGTGATAAGTGAGAAATACAGGTTTGACTCCTTGTGCAGTGCGAATTTCCATATATCACCAGCAGGTAGAACATCTGTACTAAATACAGCTGATGTCAGGTTATTTGCATTCAACAAATTTTTTCCTATGTAGTTTGTATTACAAAAAAAAAAAACTGTGCTGCAATCCTAAATAACAGTTCAAAACACAAAACTGTGCAACTGATAACAATTAATGATTATGCAAGTCAGTACTTTTGCAGTGACTCTGATCAGATTGATAAGAAGCAAATGCATTTTCAGTGCCCACACAGATTCTGAAGGTCATAATTTGTCAGGCAAATTGGATCGTTTCAAGTTTCCACAGTCTGATTTGGAAGTTTCTAAGCTTCAAAGCATTAATACAGACTACTGTCGTCACAAATAATTGACTGTGATATGGTGTAGATGTGTGTTAATACAAGCAGTCTAACTACCATAGAGCACTTGTTTTTAAGCAGTAGACAGAAGTCATGGAAAGGCTTGTTTCATTGAAAATGTGTCATTAATGAAGCTCATTGTTGATGGTAGATACCGTGTATGGTGTGAGTGTAAACACAATATCTGAGCTGTGTGTTATAGGCAGGCATGTAGTAGGGATGACAATCTGTGCAGGGCACTGTTATAACAGGAACAAACACAATTTGTGGAACGTAGTACTCTGTAGAGCTAATGTATGGTACAGTGAAATACTGGTTGCATGTAGCACTGAACACTTTGCGTGCACGACAATAATACAGGTTACAGAATAGGCTGAGCATTCATTTGTGGTCACTTAAACAATACTATTTCTTTTGTGGCTCACTAGAGTGCGCTATGGGGCCGACCCACATGGTGTCTATAAGCGGGCCTGAGAACTGTATGGATGTGTGATGTCTGGAATCACACACTTCATGAGTGAAGGTACATCACTCATCTGTTCTAGGGGGAAACCACGTATATACATAAAAGTACTAAGAATAGAAAAATGCGTAGTACAGGAGAAGCACTGGTACTGAAAAATTGCACCAGTACTGTAAAAAAAAAAAAAAAAAAAAAAAAAAAAAAAACTGGTCTCAAAAGGCATCGAGATTACTAGTCACAGAAATGCCAATGATGGCGCTGTGACCATTTCATCACCTGATGATGGCAGCAGCTGCTGCAGCATGTGGTGGGTAGGCACCAGCGAGTAGGGACAGGAGTAATGAGTGGCCAGTTTGGCACAAAGTCCCCCTCTCACGAGAGGCCGCAGGGCAGGACTGGGGACAGCATCTCTGTAGTGCCGTCCTCTTCAAGGTCAGTTTTTGGTGCCAGAGGCATCAGTGGGGGCATGGGAGATGATTACCGCACAGGACTAGCAATGGAGGCGGTGGTGGTGGTGGCTGCAGCATCCGGTGCAGGGGGGCAGCTCTGGCAATGGCTGTATACAAATGGGAGTGGAGGTGGGGACCTCAGACAGAGATCTGTCAGGAACACCCCCCCCCCACCCCCACACCCCTCTGCAGCACGAACTTTACCATCTGCGACATACGAACAGGCATTAGGGGCGAGGTAGGTGTTGGGCCCTCCATTATAGAACCCGCCATGTGCAGCCACAGCTGGTCAAGGTACAGGATGTCCACCTGTCGGGAGTGTTAACGACACACGAGTGCCAGCCCCAGTGACACTCAGTGATGGCAAGAACCCAATTTGGTCTGTGGCAAAAACAATGAGCCCAGACAGGCGCACCTGGCCTGAAGCGTTGCAGAGTTGGCAGCACTGGTGGACGCAGCGTCAGATGCAGCAGGTGAAGGAACGTCTGTGGTTGGCATCCATTTAGGTGCCCCACTAGGCTCTTGTCCCCCACTGGAGTGAATGGTACAGGCCCAAAAACAGTCTTAAAACAGTTTCAGGGTACCTGCCGGATACATACTTCCACATGTGAGTTTTAAATGTCTCAACCATGCCTTCGGCCTCGCAGGTAGATTGAGGATGAAATGGGGGACGTGTGAGATGGTGAATGCCACTCGCCTGACAAAAATATACAAATTCTTGAGAAACAAACAGGGGGTCATTATCAGTAGCCACACTGTATGGAAGTCCCTCAATTGCAAAAATCTTAGACAGGACTGAAATAGTGGCTGCCGCGGATGTGGTCGGACAACGTGCCACATAGGGAAACTTGGCATAGGTGTCCAGTACAATAAGCCAATATTGATTTAGGAAGGCCCAAGCAAAATTAACATTTAGACCAGGGCTGGACAAATACCGTTTCATGAGTGTGGGCACTCGCAGGTGCCTGCAAGGCATGACCGCGGCTCTCCACCACTCTGCCAGCCAGCAGTACCCCCACCATCCACTCACCTAGCCATGCATGTCACTGCGCTGTGCGGAATCACTCAGTCCGATTACTTCCCATCATTTTTGTTGTCTGTGCAGACATCGTGTTCAGTGTTTTTGATAAAACAGAACTAGTGGTTGGAAAATGGCTGAGGAGGAGTTAGTCATTGAAACGAAAGTCCTTTGAACACACACACATTAATCCACAGTGGGAAGAAGAGTACGTTTTTGTTGGAATGCAAAGCGGACCTCGGTGTTTGATTTACAATGCAACATTGTCTTCACTGAAGAAGTACAATGTGAAGCGACATTATCAACTGCCTCATGAGAAGGATATAGTCAGTTTGAATAATGAAGAAAGAAAAGTCAAACTCATCAAACTGAAGCAGAAAAAGGAGAAAGACTTACATATACATGTAGATAATTATGACATTGATTCATATTATTACTGTTGTTAATAATATGTTATGTGCATTTTCTGTCACTTTTACCTTCTCCTGTAGGTATTTACAGGACGAAAATCTCATCATCCACAACAATGCAGCGATGACAGTAAGCTATCGTGTAGCTCGTAGGTTAAACAGCATGGCTCTTTGGCGATGGAGAATTTGTGAAAGAATGTTTTGCTGCTGCTGCAACAATTTTGTGCTCAGCAAGTCTTCCTGTTTTTGAAACCGTTCCTCTTTCGTGGAGAATGGTTTGCAGTTGCATTGAAGAAAGAGCACACGATGTGGAAGCTCATTTGAGAAGCAGGATCAAAGATTTGGTTTTCTTTTCATTAGCATTAGACGAAAGCACTGATGTATGTGATATTGCTCAACTTGCAGTCTTTTTGTGAAGAGTTGATTCTCAGTTTAATGTGACTTTGAAACTCCTCGATTTAGTGCCAATGCATTACACAACAACAGACAACGATATATTTTTGTGCATAGAACATATAATAGAGAAATACGAGCTATATTAGGAAGAACTTTCATCGATTGCAACAGATGGTGCTCCTGCAATGATTAGTCATAAGTCTGGTATCGTTACTTTGATACGAAAAAAGTTAAAAGCCGGCGGTGTCCAGCAGGAACTACCAGCAATACATTGCTTTCTTCACCGTGTTAATTTGCTAGCAAAATGTGCCAAACTATTTGGTGTCATATACGTGGTTATAAAAACAGATGCAAAAGGAAAACTGGTGAAAGAATTTGATGACCCACAGTGGATTTTAGACCTTGCGTTTGTAACTTGAGGGACCAAAGCATCTGAATAGCTTGAATGTAGCTTTGCAAGGTAGAAATAAGGCAATTAGTGAAGTGTTTGACACCGTTTTTGTTTTCAAGAGAAAACAGATTTTTTGGGCGAAGCCACTGTCAGAAATGCCGTGCGTACGCTTCTTGAGAGTTGCACTAGTTGTTAGTGAAAACAATTTGGAACTGCAGAGGCTCAAAGAACTTTTTGATGGGTTTGTAACAATGCTACAGTCTCTTGAAGGCTTTTTTGATACTAGATTTGAGGACTTAAATCTTCTGGAATGCGATGTTACCCCTTTTGCAACTCCTTTTGCAGTCAATGTTGAAAATGTGCCTTCTGAAATTCAGTTGGAACTCGCGGACTTTCAATGCAGTCGGGTACTGAAGGAGAAGTTTCACACTGCAGAAACCTTGGAAAGCTTCTACAAATATTTTCCACGTGAACAGTTTCCATTGTTATTTAAAATAGCTGCTCGTCTGTATCTCTTCCGGAACAACATACTTGTGCGAAAGTGTTTTCTCCATAATGAAACTGACAAAATCGAAGCTTGGGAGTAGTCATACTAACGTTCATCTGACTGGTGCAGTGCACCTAATGACCAGTAATTTCACACCAAATATTGAGATGCTAGTTCAAAATCATTGTAAAAATATCCAGGATGACGTAAAATAATGTCTATGTCCTATTCGTATGTGGTACCCCTCCTCTGAACTACACACATCTGTGTAAATATAACGTAACACTTACAATACGAATGTGTTTGTTTGTTAATCCTTTACATCTGTTTCCTATTTGTGGCCATGAAAGTAGAACATGTTACAATGGTTCTAAACTGTTTTTCATCCGTTCACAGCCAACCGTTGCGTGGTACAGGGTACACAGGCTTCAGGTAAGCATGTTTTACACTTACCTCCCACACACACATGTTGTGCCACATACGATTGGCTTCCTGATAAATGTGTACCGGCGCCAAGTTCACAGACACCACGTATGTGTGAAATGACCTCGGACTTGTGTGTGTTCCACCAGAACGACATCCGTTAGCTTGTCCATACTCAGTTGTGTGCGCGAAACACTCTAACTGTGGGATGGTTGCTCTTGGTGCAATATACATACCCAAGCGCCCAGCCACATTGCACAACTCTGCTATCTGCACTATGTGCCCTCACAGTTGATCAATGTTGCCCTTGTGGCTCACGGTGCCCATGGGCAACCATGCAAGCAGCTCTTGTGCCCACCCCTGATGTAGATGCTCCCACAGGCGCTGCGGTGTCGCCCATGGGGAAAAGGATGTCCACAGAGCTGCCTGTTGCTGAACACAGTGAGTGCAAGCAGCAATAAGCTGCATAATGTCACCATCAATGCCCAACTGGCGTGCCAAAGCTTTGATGGGTGAGAGGTTCCCGATGACTGACATGCAGAAACTGCAGTACATTACGGCATAAGGAAGCAGGAATAATAACGGGGTTAGCAATGTCCTCTGTAGCTAACAAAAGAACCCCATCAAATACTGAAACATGGTGCTTGAGGGAGAAGTAATTATGCAAGGAATCAGAGGCATGGCTGGGGGTTTTTCCGGCCACAGGTATTACACAAAAGAGAGGACCTTACTGAGTACAGGGTCCGCCGTAACAGCCAATGCTGTCATGGCACTAGTGAATGGAAAACCATCGACCATGTTCTGGTTCTCAATGTCTAAGTAGAAACAAAGCAAGTAGTACTGATTGAACACTGGGTCTGGTCCGATCGGTAGGTGAAATTAGGCATCGGCATTGACACATTGTGATGTTGGCTGGTAATGGATCTGATAATGATAACAAGATAGGAAGAGAGCCCACTACTGTGAACAATGTGCTGCTTTGTCCGACATGGAAGCTGAAGGATTAGAAAGAGCAACAAATGGCTTGTGCGTAATTAAATGGAACATAGAACCAAACAAGAAGACATGAAATTTCTTGATGTCAAACATAATTGCTAAAACCTCCTTTCCAATCTGATAAAACCACTGATGAGTGCGAGTCAGTCTTAAAAGCATAAGCAATGGGTCGTTCAGACCTGTCCATGTAGTTATGTGCCAACACTGTGCCAAGACCATGCTGAGAGGTAGCCAAGACGAGATGCTCACTTGGCTGAAAAGTGGCCAGACACAGAGCATATTGAAGCTTAGGTGTAAGCAAAGGGAACACGTGGTCTCAAGCTGGGGACTAGGAAAAGGCACATTTTTATGCAAAAGCATGGGCAGATGCTGAGTAACAGTGGATGCATCTGGTACAAGCTTATAATAGATGCAACTGTCCCTAGAAACACCTGCAGTTCCTTTATGGAGGTTGGCTGCGGCAAAGCTGCAATTGCGTCAACATAGAGATGCAACACCATGACCCCTGTATGAGAAACCTCAAATCCTAGGTACTCAGTTGACGGCTGAAAAAAATTGAAATTTGGCAAGATTGCACTTCTACATATACATCTAATCCATACTCCGCAAGCCACCTGACGGCGTGTGGTGGGGGGTACTTTGAGTACCTCTATCAGTTCTCCCTTCTATTCCAGTCTCATATTGTTCGTGAAATGAAAGATTTTCGGTATGCCTCTGTGTGGGCTGTAATCTCTCTGATTTTATCCTCATGGTCTCTTCATGAGATATATGTAGGAGGGAGCAATATGCTGCTTGACTCCTGGGTGAAGGTTGTTCTTGAAACTTCAACAAAAGCCTGTACCGAGCTACTGAGTGTCTCTCCTACAGAGTCTTCCACTGGAGTTTATCTATCATCTCTGTAACGCTTTTGCAATTACTAAATGATCCTGTAACGAAGCGCACCGCTCTCCATTGGATCTTCTCTATCTCTTCTATCAACCCTATCTGGTACTGATCCCTCACTAGTGAGCAGTATTCAAGCAGTGGGCGAACAAGTGTACTGTAACCTACTTCCTTTGTTTTCGGATTGCATTTCCTTAGGATTCTTCCACTGAATCTCAGTCTGGCATCTGCTTTACCAATGATCAACTTTATATGATCATTCCATTTAAAATCACTCCTAACGCCTACTCCCAGATAATTCACAGAATTAAATGCTTCCAGTTGCTGACGTGCTATATTGTAGCTAAATGATAAAGGAGCTTTCTTTCTGTGTATCCACAGCACATTACACTTGTCTACATTGAGATTCAGTTGCCATTCCCTGCACCATGCGTCAATTTGTTGCAGATCCTCCTGCATTTCCGTACAATTTTCCATTGTTACAACCGCTCGATATACCACAGCATCATCCGCAAAAAGCCTCAGTGAACTGCCAATGTTATCCACAAGGTCATTTATGTGTATTGTGAATAGCAACGGTCCTATGACACTCCCCTGCGGCACACCTGAAATCTTTCTTACTTCGGAAGACTTCTCTCGGTTGAGAATGACATGCTGCGTTCTGTTATCTAGCAACTCTTCATTCCAATCTCACAATCGGTCTGACAGTCCATATGCTCTTACTTTGTTCATTAAACGACTGTGGGGAACTGTGTCGAACGCCTTGCGGAAGTCAAGAGGCCCACAGACTGAAAAACAGAAAACAATTGAAAATTGCTAAGGTGATCTTCGGTGGAAGACTGCGAAACAATGATACTGTTGAAGTAATTGATGCATCTGGGCACAGAGGCTGTCAGATTTTCTAAAACATGCTGAAAAATTGCGGGCACACTGGCAATGCCAAATGGCAAGTGGTGTTATTGGTCACAGGTCGAAAGATGTATTGGTACAGGTCGAAAGATGTATTGACAATGAGAAGGTGCCTAGTGGTCTCGTCCAAGGGGAGCTGGAGGTATACTACCGACAAATCAATGTTTTGGAAAAGTAATGGTCACCTGATAATTTTGTGAGGAACTCATCAGGGCAAGGCAAAGGGTATGTGTCTATCATGGACTATGCATTAATCATGACGCTGAAGTCGCCGTAGAGGTGAAGCGTACCCTTCGGCGTCTTAAATAGGCCGAATGACACTGAGCGTCATCAAACGGTCTAATTCAGCCTTGACAGAGTCGTGCAGTGCGACAGGCACTTGCTGCTCCCGAAAACAATGAGGGCAGGTGGACTCTTTCCATGGCAATGTGAGCCTGAAAACTATTTGCAAAACCAAGCCCAGAGGAAAACAATGACAAACACTCAGAACAGAGGGACTCCAGTTGCTGGTACGGGACTTGATCCGACACAAAATTTACCTCATTGCCAGCGGAGAAACTGAAAGCATTAAACGCATCTAAGCCGAACAGGTCTGTGGTATGAGAATGATTCACAACAAGGAAGGTGAGAGGATGAACATCAGATTTGTAAGATACAGGAGTGAAGAACTGACTTAGTATCAGTATCTGCTGTTTATTGTAGCTAACCAGCTTCTGTGAAACCTGTGTGAGGTGAGAGGAGCCCAAGTCCATGTACGTTTGTCCGCTTATGAAAGTCACTGCAGCACCTGTGTCCACTTGCATGTTTAGTGGTGTATTAAACACGCACAGGTTAATAAACATTTTGTTTGAGGTGACATTCGTTGTAGAGACACAGTTGATGGCCATCGGTACTACTGTGTCCGCCATGTTCGAAGAGTAGCTACACACCGACGCAGTGTGGCCTTTCTTTCAACACTTGTTACAAACAGCCCAATGCTTAGGGCAATACAGCACTCTCATGTTGGGCAAGATGAACGGGGCGACACGGCCACTGTTGTGACACGGCTTGTTGGTGCTGTGGCCATCAATAATGCTACCCCATGTGAATCTGAGTCAAGGGTTGTACAACTACAATGGCTTCCCCATTATCCTGAACACATGCAGCGTGCCCAACAGCGGTTGACTGAGGAAATTCCAATACCTCCTCCCAACCACCAATCTGATTTGCCTGCAGCTTGGACACTTCGAAGTACTGTCATATATTGAGCACATCCGTAAGGCTTGGAAGAATAGCAGGAAGAATAACAACATTGTGCACCATGTGATCAGCGTAGGATTTTTGATGGGTACTTTTGTGGTACGAAGTACCCTCCGCCACGCACGGTATGGTGGATTGCGGAGTATGTATGTAGATGAAGTAGTGACAAATTTATGATGACAGCCCAACCTGTGTAATTCTGCAGCCCAGGCTTTGTAAGATTGGTTTGGGCATTTCTGAGCATGGTAAAATTCTACATACGTTGCAGTGACATGTGTTCTGTCACAGTAATAGGTTGAGAGAAGCTTGCACATTCCATCAAATGATAAGCTGGTTGGTTCTTGCAAAGGTGTAAGTTGGCACAACAACAGATACAGCCAGGAAAAAAGAAAGCACAATTTTGCATTACCCACATGAAACACCTGGAAATGTTGACATAACTGTGTCTCTTAGGAGTTCCAATCTTCAGCCGATTCATCATATGTCAGAAAGGGTGATGGTTGCACTGGTGGAAGAGAACATGCTGTGAACACGTGATGGCTGCCCGCTTTATTTCTTTGTTGATTGTCCTTGGTGTCAATGTACTGCATTGCTACACTGGCTGAAACATGAGGTTTGTAATTTCAACACTGTAAATAATGTAGCCGACGGGTTGCATTTCACTGTTCACAACCTCCCAATAATACACAGTTATATATGGTCAGTACTCTATTGCTTAACTTTCGATAAGCCTCATTAATGGGTTTCAGCCAAACACCCTCATACTGCTTCAGTAGATTACTGTTGAACATCCATGAGCAGTAAAAAACATAACCACACATTTCAGTCTTTTAGAATAAAAAGGTACGTATAGAACAGACACTGTCATTGTTTTAACACATGGTCTGATTGTGTTACACTTATTTCACACATGCATTGTTGTTGTTCTAACCAACAAGGTTTCCTGTCTGAAACTCACGTGGACTGACTGTCTCGGGACCAAAAATCAGGCCCTTACATATCCTCACAATAATAGGTAGTGAAACTGCACATTGCTTGAAGTTAACTTTACAGAAATTACATTTAAAACTTGACTCATTAAATTAACTGAATACATCTTTTTAACAGTTTTGTCTACTACAAGGATTAAGCTGAATTATTTGTTTAAATCATGAAATTAACATATATAGTTATACAGACAATACTTTTGATGAAACTGTTGATTACTTTGGAATTAATTAAGGGTTGACTTAGCAAACACATTTTCGAATAGGGCCAAATAGATCCTTTAAGAATACTGTTAGTTGTTCCTTCAAATGTGTATAATTAGTACAGAATTTATATTTGTTTATAAGTCGTCAATAGAATTTAAGTTATGAAACAATTACTGATTTCGCCCTATAATGAAAGATACCAACTAGGAATAGTCAAAATAAGTTGAAAAATCAATTACGTACATAAAACTAAGCACAAAATTAGATCGTGTGTTAGAATGTTAAAAACTGAGGGCTAACCTTTCTCTTTTATGAAAATGTAGATTATACTGGCATGTGTTAACGGTAATTAGTTAGACACGAAAAAATGAATTTTAAGGAGGCAGATGGCAAAACAAGAGGGGAAGTAAAATTATCCCGGATTGTTTCATCACAAGCACTCAGATGCCACTTGATTGGGAACAGGGGAGAGTGTGTGCTGTTGTTCCACGAAAGCTTGTTGGTGGCCAGTGATACGTTTAGTATATCTTCCATCAAGATGTTTGTTGTCTGACTTAACACTGACATTAACACACGGAGAAAATGTAATCCCATTGTCGTCGCCAAGTTTTTTATAGAAAGTACTAACATGATTTATGAAACACAGTACTTTGTAGAGCGAGTGTAAGATACAAACAGGCACAGGTCGTGCATAGCACTGAATCCATTGAATGGACAGCAGTAATACAGGTTACAGAACCGAACAAGCACTCATTTGCAATTGCTTAAATAATATTGTTTCTTTCGCGGCTCACCATAGTGTGCCAGGAGGCCTCTATATGCGGACCTGTGAACTGTACGGACACGCAATCTCTGAAATTGTGTGCATCATGACTAAAGGTATATCAGGCGCATGGGTGACAGCATATCAGAGGTGACATGAGAGATCAGCCCTTTGAGGTGAACAGGTATCATCAGTATCCCAGAGACAGTGATTCAACATGTGTTAACCACTACCCAGGGCAACCACAAGTATTTTATGAACAGATGAACTGTGCAGAATGTTTTATGGTCTACTGTGGAAGCAAACAATTTGAATGTGGGGCATCAGGAACCCATTTCTACCAGAACAGTGTGGAGACCAGTGCACTGTGCAGGCTTCAGTAGCCACTGACAGACTATTGCCCCTTTGGTGACATCTCAGCACAGACCTTAATGACTAGCATGGGCCCACTAGCATAGACACTGAACTGTACAACAAAGCCAGTAGGCTGCTCGGGCAGGTGAAACTCAGCTTCAGTTCTATTGAGTTGATGGGAACATGAGAATTCAGTGTTTTCCCCATTGAAGCTACAGACCTTGCCTGTGACAGTGTTATATCCCAGCAGGGGTTGGCTCCGTTACGGTATGGGCTTTGTTGAAATGGTTGCAATTAGGGCCATTGTCCTGTTGCAGGGACTATTATATGTGACCATTCTTGTAGACAGTCCATATCCCTTTCTGACATTAAAGTGCCCTAATGAAGAGGTCATGTTCTGAGAGGACAAAGCAACATATCAATGCTGTTTGGTTGCACACAGGTGGTTTAATGATCACTGAAGAGAATTCATGACCATGGCTTGATCCCCCAGATCACCAAATCTTAAATCAGTCAAACATTTAGGAGATGCTGTCGATACCTGTGTATACTTGATGAACCAGCACCAACTCCATGAGTATGGTTGAGAGTAGCATTGCAAGATGTGTGGATCACTATCTCTCCAGGAGATTCCAATACCTCATAGAATCCGTGCCCTGATGTGTTTTTCAGTTTTTAGTGCTTTAGAATGAGCGACTCTTTATTAATACCACATACAGTGCATTTCCATGATGTTCTGCTTTTACTCCAACAAGGCATGTTACACCATCAAGTGTATCAATGTGGTTGCTAGAGATACCATCACAACAATGCATACCATGTGAAAAGATACTCAGTAATCACATGATCACATGATTTCACATGATACTCAGTAAATTTTTGCACATATCTTGACTTTGACTCATAGCACCATCCTGAATTTTTTAATGCAGTTTGACCATATGTGACTGACCTAAATTCACTTTTGAAGTCCAATCCCACTACATGATTGTGTGTCTTCATTTTGATTCTACATAAAAACAGTTGCACAAAGGCAGAGCCTGGTACTGTGCATCATGCCAAACATTTAAATAAATATCTGTATCTCCTAATATCCAAATAGCTTTGTGTTTATGCTTGAGACTACTGGTTTTAGGGTGTACATTTCGGTTTTTGAATTCACTGTCTCACTTTCATTTATAAAATTGTGTGAATCAAAACACAGCAATACATTCATATTGAGTACAAAATAATTTTACTTGAGAATATTTGCAAGATTTATGTAGTATGGGTCCTAGTAACACATGAAGTGTTTATTTTCATCATTTTTCTCTTGAAAACAAAATGTTTTTAAGTACTAAAGTAGTATGTGTTCTCAGCTGAATGGGAAGTTGTTATGCAGCAATGAAGTTCATTGAACAAAAATAACTTTGGTTGGTTGGTGAAGAAATACAGCTTGAAAGGAAAAAAAAATGGATTGAAAGGTGTTTTGATAATATGATACATTTTATATACAAAATGAACTGAAAGGTATTGCAAGAAAAAGGATGACTTTGTGCTAGTGGGCGTACGTGATACTTTCTATACAGGAAGCTCCTATCTAATGTTTTCTTCAATCCTTAGAAGGCCTGTGTTGCAAGTATGAGACATGTTGTCCTCGGACAACTTCCATGACAGTTTTCACGTTCTGATACTCTTCTTACATCCACTTGCAGTTTTAAGTGCCAAGTTTTCTAACTTCTATCAACTTGTTTTGAACAAGAGACCTAAGTTCCTCATTGCAATTTTTTTTAATCACAGGAGTTGCAATATCGAATAACTCTGTTTTTTTTTCTTTTTTTTCCCTGTGCTTAATTTGTGTGTGTGTGTGTGTGTGTGTGTGTGTGTGTGTGTGTGTGTGTGTGTGTGTGTGTGTGTGTGTGTGTGGGCGCGCGCGCGCTCACACACGCCTATTCTGTGAGTGAGTTGCAGTGACTAGACAATTTTAGAACCAGCCGTATTCATAACTTCAATGATGAACCACCACTGAACACTAACTTATCATGAAGCAGCAGATATGTAAAGCAATACAAGCATCTCACTATTATACTAGTGTTACATTACCCAAGTAGCAACATTATTGTCTGCATGAAATGAGGACTTCTGATTTGTCTTTTTTGTTTAAGTTTTAAACAAACAAGATAATTTTTATGTGATATAGACCCATTTGGTTGTGATATTTTGGTAACTGTTTTCTGGATTTATCTCCTCTGTCAATTTTAATTATTAAGCGCTAAGTCTTATGTGATGTTTGAGGTACTGGAATGCATGAAGTGTGATTAGAGGATGTTTTTTCTCATACATCAAATTCCCTACAATCTCCTCTGTGTACTTTATCAAAATAATGTACTCAGCAAACAGAATGTTCCTGATTGGTTCTCATTTTTGCTGTAAATTTGGGAGAAGCATGTATAATTCTTCTGGGTTTCAGAAAATGTTGGAATTTGGCAGAGATGTAAAGATGTAGTAACAAGTTAGCATAGTATCCATTAGGTCTAAAAGTTATCCCATGTGACAATGTGTCGTTTTCCTTGATGCTTCCATCTCACTTTTGAATCTGCATGTCATTCTTCTGTGGAATAATGACTGTTATGGAAAGGATAGATTACTACTCACCATACAGTGGACATGTTAGTTGCAGACAGCCATAACAAACCGAAAGCTTACTTGTTTAGCAGTCTTTTTGTTGTGCCTCTCTGCGACCCAACAACTCCACTATATGGTGAGTAGCAATCTATCCTTTTCAAAATATTGTCATTTTTCCATTCTACATTTTCCATTGTTTGATTTTTCAGTGGAATAAGTATCTGATGGTGAAGGGCAAGGCTTGTGAAACAAAGTGGTATTTATTTATCTCAGCTTAAGATATTAAATTTGATTTGTGGATTTGTAGTTCAGAGGGGAGACCTAGCAATTTGCAGCACTTACAGTATTTGTGATTCAGTATGTCAGTCTTCTTTTTTTAATGAGAAGGTAGCTGCCAATTATAGTTGATAAGAAGAGTTATGCGGTGCATATTAAAAAAAGTGCAGTGTTAACTTATCTTCAGCCATTAGTATGGAAGCTTATGTGTGCTAAACTTGTCTGTTCTATAGATGCTATAGATGGATTGCTAATCCATTGTCAGTCCAATGTTCGGGTAACCAAATACATCTCCTGTACTCTTTTTAGTAATTTACATGATATTTTTTCTCTTCTTTATTCTAAAATAGTAGCCTAGCAAAAATTGAGCAGGAGGCTGGTACAGGTGCTAAAGATCATGTTGTCTTGCATCTGAAAGCGCATTGTCATCTTTTTTCCATATAATACTCGTATTTCATGTTGTTAGTAATATTCATTCCTTATCTTTCATTCAGTTAATATGATATTCAGTCTGTTCCTTCTTACTTGACTTCCGTATCCCGTCATACTTCTCCATACCTCCTGTCTCTCTGTTATGGCATACCATTCCCTCTCCTTTTCTTGGTAATAATTTTACCACTATTATTAGGTATCTGTTTTTATTTTGAAAATCTATTTTATGTAAATGATTTGTTACAAGTATCAACTGAATGAAATAGATCCGCCAATTTTTTAAACAATGGGAAATCAAGGATAGAATGTAACAGTATCATGAAAAGGATAGTCGCTACTCACCATATAGCAGAGATGCTGAATTATAGATAGGCGCAACAAAAAGACTGTCACACAGTTAGCTTAGGGCCAACAAGGCCTTTTTAAAAAATAGACAGCACACACACACACACACACACACACACACACACACACACACACACACACACACACACACACACAAAATTCACATCACATGATCAAAGTCTCTGGCGGCTGAAGCCAGACTATAATTGGAGAGGAAACCTGGTAGGGGAAGAAAGAGGGTGGGGCGGGGAGGGGGAGGGATAGCAGGGTAAGAGTGGGGGATAGTAAAGTGCTGCTGTGGGAACGTAACAAGGGCGAGATGGAGAGAGGGTAGGGCAGCTGGGTGTAGTCAGGAGGTTAGATGGAGGACCACCGTGTGTGTGTGTGTGTGTGTGTGTGTGTGTGTGTGTGTGTGTGTGTGTGTGGGGGGGGGGGGGGTCTATTTTTGACGATAAAGGCCTTGTTGGCCGAAAGCGTATTGTGTGACAATCCTGTTGTGCTTACCTATGACTCAGCATCTCCACTATGTGGTGAATTGCAACTATCCTTTTCATACTAATGTTACATTTTCCCAATTTTTTGATACTGATGTTACATTTTCCCAATTTTTTGATATTTTTAAGCATTCTCTCATATTGTATCTCATTACCAAATCCATGAGGATGGAAGAACTGATGAGCTCGAAGTTGAGCCCCTCGAAATCATCATCTTAAACCACCACTTCCTGCAACCCAATTTCCCTCGAACTTCAAAGGTTGTTCAGTGTAGTGGAAGATTCTATACCAGTGAATTGTATAACTTCAAGCCAAATTATGTCATCACATTCTTAAGAGGTCATGGTTCCACCGTCGCTGTATATTATTTAAATAAGATGCATTATTCACCACTAGCCACTACTCTCTGCAGATCCTTGACTTATTTTAATTTGTGCTTGGTCACATTGAACTCCAACAAAAGGAGTACAATAATTACATAACATCAACTGACTGACTCATTTCGAAACTTAAAACTACCTCCCTCGTTGTTCCACATTATTACTGCACTCATCTCCTTTGTCATACATTCTGTGAAGAAGTCCATTGATCATTGTCTTTCTCTCTAAGCTTGCCTCCAAGGATTTTACCTGTTACACAAATATTTGTGAAGTAAATACTTGAGAATAATGCAGGAAGACATTTTTGCTTCTCTATACACACAGAATTCGGAACACATCGGTTGATGTACACTCTTTCTCTTAACTCTAAGGTTACAGCCACTGCCAAGGAGCACCTTTCCCCTCACCCTCCACCCCTCCCATCCCCCCAATCTCCCCCACCTTCCAGCCCCTTCCCACCCTCCAAAACTACCTGCCAATGATAGTTTAAATATTAGTCTAAATATTCTTCACATTCTTCACAAAATTTGTTCTTGATTGGAAGAAATAACTGATCCATTTCAGATGAATGTGCACATGTTTTAATACAGTTAATTTAATTAAGTTTGACTTTCAGCATGCTGAATCAGTTTCAATTACAAATCATTAAATGTTAATTGCTTTTTCAGTGAAAGTGTCATCAAATATGACTGCCTGTTGCACTTGTAACAAATGAAATAATTTTTTGTCTATAGCATTCTGCAGCAGACAACGTATTTAACTAGAACATTTTTTTTTTATGTGCTTGATGATCTTTATTTTGAAATATTGATAACTTGTTCACATGTGCAAAATATATATATATATATATATATATATATATATATATATATATATATATATATGTGTGTGTGTGTGTGTGTGTGTGTGTGTGTGTGTGTGTGTGTGTGTGTGTGGGCGCGCGCGTGTGTGCGTGTGCGCGTGGGTGTGCGTGCGTGCGTGCGTGCGATTCCGTGCGCATGCACGCGTTTTACATTTGGTGTAGGTGCGCATATTTCTTTGCAGTTCATAGTGGTGGGCAGGTGTCTTGTGTTAATGTTTCGTAATAATGTGTTTACAGATATCGGACTGATGAAGTAGAAGTGACTTGGAGGTAGAATATGTGGAATGGGACATCCAAACGGAACAGAAGGAATATATCAATCCTCTTACTTGTTTGTACCATACTTGCACAAGCAGGAGACTGTACCTCTCTGAATATGATGACTGTCAGAAAGTGTAAAAATAAAGAGCTCTCAAATAAAAATAACTGCTTGTCAAAAATGAAGTTGTTGTTTTAATCATTAGAGTATTAAATATAAAAGTAATATCTTTGTAATTGTTCTTACTTCATTTTAATTGAAATACTTTCTTATCGATGTTCTGAACAGTGATGATGTCTGAGGCTGTGATCACAGAGGGATTCCTCTGACAGCTGACCTTTTCAAATCTGTATGTCAGTATGTATGCATTCTCAATTCAACTGCTTTCAGTGACTGAGTGTACAGATTTCGGACAATGGTTGGCGAAATTAAAATCAGTTTTTTCTTTGGCTGAATTGGACGACATAGCCACATCCAAAACTCGTATTGAGAGAAACTTATACGTTCCGTATACGGAGTTTGTGGCATTCTGAGGAAGAGAACAGTGATATATCTCAGAGTACATTGTGTTAATTTGCTACTTTGTCCTTTACTAACCCATAGCAGATGTGCCATTTTTCATAATGTGGTTACTCTGAGTATAATTAACAATGATCAAATAAACTAACTTTGTATGGCCTAAATCACTGTTTTATTAAACAATAATAAAATAAATCTTTCTTTGTATTACTTGGTTTCCACACACAAGTGTTACGCGACAATAATGACCCTCTTGAAGCATTAAATACTGCAGTTGCATCAGACCTCCACCAACCGCTTATTTGATTACTAATTACCTCAATACATAACTGCCTCATTGTGGGATTGTGCTGCTAAATCAGGGGTCAGTTTCTTGTTCTGATTATAATTTTTTTCAGACTTTAACATCAGTGCTCAAATATCTGTTTTGTAAAGCAGTTCAGCACAATTCCCAAAAAGACTTGGAGAAAATTGCCTCTGAAGATTAGAAAATTACCGATCACTGTTAAGTACAAAATGGCTCTAATGTCTTAATGATTTCATTGGCAGCTCAGAGTGTAGCATAATCTATTTGTAATTAGGAAGTTGCTATACGAGTCTTGCTAGTAGCAATTTAAAAAAAAAATCTATATTTATTATCAAATTGAAATTTTAAATAATCAGTATGGAATCATATTTTTAAAATTTATGTAACATCTTTTTATTTTAAGTTCCTGTGTGCAAGGATACACAAGCAAACACAACAAATTAAAATTTGGCCGAAAATAGAAAAACATATAATTTTTTATTTTTAGATATTTAACAGCATCATTGATGCACATAATTTTTTCATTAATTTATTTTCACACAGCTCATAGTTAAAAACAAGTTGTTAATTTGATTAAGAATATGATTTCACATGTTTTAAATCATATTTACACTTTTTAATAAATATGTTTTTTAAAAAAAGCAAAAATAAGTATGCTACTCACAGTATTCGAACCTTTTTTAAACCATGGAAGTACTGAATACAGACACACACAAAGGTGAGTCACTTACATTTGTCATCATGTTAATGAGAAAAGTTGCGACGCAGGACTTGTATCTAAGCTCAGAAATGAAGTTGCGACGCAGGACTTGTATCTAAGCTCAGAAATGGTTTGGCTCCCATCCCACCAAAACATATGTAGGAGATTGGACACAATGTGATCAGGTTGCTGACGGATGATAACAGGCAATGTCTGGTGGTGGTTTCTGGTGACCATCTTCATCCCACTGTGACTGCAGCCCAACTGCACGAGTCTCTGTAGATTCTCATTGAGGTAACACCTTTGAAGCACATTTTGAAACACTAGGTAAACAATGTGTAATATAAATGGTGACACAGTTTTTAATGCTTTTGCTGTGTTTGAAATGCACACCTCATTTTGCAGTGCATTATAGTTTATGATTTTACAAACGCCGTGTTGTCTCTGTTTCACACATGTCAGTCATCCTCCTAAATGTGTTTGATGAGGTGATGTGATTTAATAATAAAGTGAGAACCTTGGAAAGAAATAAAAGAAATCATACAGACAAATAACATATTATCCAGTACCAAGGTGAGTTTTCTTGATGAATGTTTCATTTAAGTGTTACCATAGTGGATTGATGATAAAAAGATAGACAGCAGGAACTGAACATATCCTCTGATTGCAGAAGAACTGAGTTACTGGGTAAGTTATTTAAATTCCTATACTAATTCAAAACTGCACAATCACAGAATATACAAATGAGTTTTATCACTGAGGTTGTTTATGGACAGAAGCAGAGACAGAACCATTTCATATGAAGGTTTGCAGTGTGGAAGGTGAGGAAGGAAGGATCAAATATGTACGTAAAATATGACAAAGTGACAGCGCAACAATAATTGTATTTTATAATGTGATTAGTGCTACTGTAAATGTTAATACTCATGTCTTGCGTGCTAATTGTCAAAGATTTACTAGTTGCAAATTTCTGGTATTGGAATTATGCATTGAGGACACTTTATTTTTAAATGCAAATGATCAGTGTAGATAAAGTATTGTAGTCAACTACAGACAATGGAAATTGCTTGTGTTAAACATCAGGTGACAGTTCAATAGTTCATGTTCCTAAATATAGAAAAAAATTCAGAATGAAATTTGAAACATGTAAATTGAAATTTATCTTTGTAAATGAGGAATTGCTAGAAATGTAACCTCTCAGACAACATAGTATAGCATATATTCGCAAGTTAAAACTGTATGATGGACTAACTAAGTTACCAGCCTATTGTGGGCCATGGGACTACATCTGGCTGATCGTGCCAAAGCTTCAGCATGCTTTCAGTTACTCTCCATACCTCATGAAAGATATGTATCTGGGTGCGAGTCCTGGTCTTGCACACAGTTATGTTGTCACAAGTGTTCATCATGTCATGTCCTCTACTAAAAAGTATTCATTGTAATACAGCACTGAATGTTCAGTTTATATTCATGCAAAAGGAACTATAGGCATCCCATTTTTCACATAGACAAGATGTATATGAGATTTATAAGAAGAAACTGGTCCTGTTATCTCTACCCAGTTGATATAAATACGTGAAGCCTTTCGCCTTAGTTTGCTTTCAAAATTTGGAAGTTTTGAAAAAAATAGCCATAAATAGTACAGGTGGACATAGCAGATGTCTATGTGGTTAATTAATTATACCAGCTGAAAAATGCCCGTGTTGGAGCACAAAAAAGGAGGTGAATGCGCTCCTCTTTAAAAGGTTCTGACAGAAAATTGGTAACTAGATGTCCAGTCCTCATTCCGTGTTCCTTAACAAAAACTTTGACATGATAACATATTTCACTCTTCTAACACAGAACATTCTACGTCCTTTACCCAGTCTCCCTTTGTAATTAATCATACTCAGCATCTCCTCTTACTGCCACTGTCTGTATATGTCCCCCTCCCAATGTCTCCTTTTTCTCCAATTGATTTACAGTATATCCCACTGCCACTGTCTTCTCTCTGACTTGCTGCACTGTCTTCTCTCTGACTTGCTGCACTGTCTTCTTTTGACTTTCTTTATATTTCCACTGGCTCCAATATACCTTGATAGCTCAAAAATACTGGCAGGTCCAACCCCTACACCCATGTCTTCAAAATTTTGGTCCAAAATTTGCTGTCCCCTATAACAACTTGTTGAAGTTCACGTTACAAAATCCAGACCCCCAAGCCTACGTATGGTCTCCACTAATCCGTATTCCAGATTGCTGCTTCTGTTCAACATGACATAGTTGCATTCCGACTGGAGCAGCCATAGATAGTGGTCATGTGACTATGAGGTGTGCTTGCTTTCCTTTCTGAAGAAGATGAATGACAGTCTTTCCACCATGCCTGTCTGCAACTCGTGTCATCTTTACGGCGAGTAGCAATTTATCATTTTCATAGTGTTGTTAACTTATAATCTCAGAACCATTGAGATGATCCTAGAACCCCCGTCATCTGTTTACTAGGTCAGTTAAAGCTACATTTATGCCTTAGACCAGATATTATGTGCTTATTTTACATGCAGAAGTACGGTAACTTTAAACATCTGGACCTCTGTAACACACAATGATATTGATAAAAGTTTTGAAGTTTCCACACAATATCATCTTAGGAACAAATGGTAAAAATTTTGAAGATCTGACATGGAAAGAAATTACAGAAGTGGCCATCTTCATAATTGTTACTTTACGTACCCAAAAATCGTGGTTTTTCAGGGTGTTCTCAGGAATCACCCATGAACAAATGTTCTTTTATAAGTCATGTAAGATCCACCCTAGACCATACCTAATGCAAAAGAACCAACTGGTTTGTTCATTTTGCCTGAGCTGCAGGAAGTATGTAATGTTTAAATTTTGACCTTGTACTGTAGGATAGCTACAGTATGCCCGTTCTTTTGACAGCTGTACAAACATCGGTGGGCTAAGGGCTAGTCAAATAACTTGATCCCTTTATCTCTGCGATCAGTAGAACCCAACATATGACCCCCTGAAATATAGCATTTTCATGCGTGGCTATTTGTTATATATATGTACTGTGCCTTGGAAAAGATAGATTGTTACTCACCACACAGAGAAGGCATTGAGATGCAGACAGGTGCAATGAAAAGGAATACTGAAATATTTATTTGTAAGCTTTTGGACAATGTACTCCTTCTGAAGTAGGCTGCACACATTCTTACGAGTAAATATTTTAGTAATCTATTTCATTGTGCCTGTTTGCGACTCTATGCCTCCACTATGTGGTGAGTAGCAACCTAACCTTTCAATAGTACTGTTGTCGTTGTTATTCCATTGTGGATTTTTCAATGGGTAATCAACAAGTTATTCTTGTTCTGACCATGAATGAGAACATTTAGAACCATGGAACACACCTAGATTTTCACTTACTAATTGGAGCTGTTATTAACTGTGTTAATTAACAACTGCCATCTAATTACTGTAAATTATATCTGATTGCTGAAGCTATGTTTAACACAGTAGAATTAAAGAGGATGCTGATCCATTGGTGGAAGTTGCTTTTTCTTCAGTTAAATTAAATAACTCACGTTTATCTATCACGCTGGTAGGCATCATCTTCACTAAAGCTTAGCATCTTATCATCACTTTGAATATTCTTCAGCCAGCTGGTTTGATGCCTTCCTCTCCCTATCCTCTTTGTAGGCAAGGAAAGGCATTTTTTTCATGATGTGGTCATCAGATGTTATTGCTGTATGTGATCCATATCAGGCAGTATTCTGAAAGTTTTCATGTATGAGGTTGACTTTAAAACTACCACTCATGAATTCATTGCGTACTTTGTCTTTCAAGATGTTACGCCGCCCACCCCTCATTGCAGGTCCATTTCTGTTGTATGGAGCTTCTGTTCTAAATCTTCTTTGTTGCTCAAACTTTACTGCAATGCAATAGGGCTGGTCTTACTGCCGTTTGTTAAATTTTGCCTTTGATTTTTATGAGCACTTTTGCATTGCATAGAACCCCTGAAATTGTACCTCACTTGTTCCAGCCAGATGTTATTCTGCAAGTTATATTTGCTTCAATAGGTCCATCATCTGACATTACTGATCCTAGTACTTAAAATGTTTAACTCTGGGAAATGTTCTGTTATCAAGCATAATATCTGTGGCTTATGTATCATTGTCACTGAAGTTACACATCATGAACTCAGCCTTTGTTGTACTGATGTGTAAGCCATTTGTTTAAAGTGTCAGTCTTTACTCCTCAAGGTTCTCTTGAATTTCTTCTTTGCCAGTTTGTTACTGAGGCCCATCAGGACTCATATGCTGATATGATAGTTCGTGATGCTATAACATGCCAGGCCACTGACAAGGAAGCTAGTGAATGTGTTTTACAATGTGAAAAATCCATCTCTTACAGATGTTCTAAACATTGCATAGTCTTTTGAAGTAGCTGCCATTGCTTCCTCTCCTCCTCAGCCTCAGTCGGTTAGCTCACGTGATAAAAGACGACATTGGCGCAGTGCAACATCGGCCTCCATGCCACACAGTAGTGCACTGTGCTAGGCAGCAGCAGCAGTCAGTTTCACAACAGCAGGTGCTTGCTCCTCTTCCATTGTAATCTTATTGCTTTGTTCAACATGTGTGTTCTGCATGCGCCAAGTGTTGGAATCTTGCAACCATTATAAAATAAGAGGGGGGGAGGAGACTGTCTATGTGCATCTCTCAGCCTCCTTCACCAGACAGGAACATCGATGTGAACAGTGTTTCCCAAGTTATGGTAGCTCCAACAAACTACATTGAAGTGTCTGTGATGGAAAAGATATTAAAAATACAAGTGGACATGGCTGCAGCAGTGATTTTATTAAACCATCAAACCTTTGTGGATTGTGGATCACCAGTGTTGTCACCTGTCTCTCATCGCTTGATGAGGAACAGCAAATGATGAATATCCATGTTGCTTCTGTAGTGTACAAAGCAGTTGTTTGGCTTTTGACTTTCGTAGTAGTTGATGATGCCAACACTGAAAATTTATTTAGGTCAGATGCCTTCAAAGTTTTTGGGTTCTCTGTTTTTGACAAGGCACATCTGGTATCGGATCAAGTTACATATTTGCTCTGCTTGGAAAATTCCACGCTGTTCTCGGAAGGGTCAGGATGTACTACTACTTTCAAGACTCGCATCACAATGAAGTTGATGGCACACTTCCATTTTTTTTTTCATGCTTGTCCAGTTCCAGTAGCTTTATGGGACTGGATCAAATTTGTACTAGAATGACTTTTATCTTTGGGTGTTATCACACCTGTTTCCTCTTGAGAATGGTCTACTTTGTTGGTAACTGTCAAAAACCCTAACAGGAATCTTCTGCTCTGTGGTGATTTTAAAGTTTCTGTGCATTCACAGTTTGTTATTGATACAAAGTTTCTGTGCATACACAGTCTGTTATTGATACCTTTCCCTCAGCCCATCCAGATGAACTTGTACAGCTTTCCGGTGGCCAGTATTTTTCCAAAATAGACTTGTCAGAAGCCTAGATGTAACTGCCCCTGGATGATGTATCCAAAAATGTCCTCATAGTGAATACCCTTCTTGGGTTATATCAATATTCAGTGCCATCATTCACTGTGGCTTGCATGCCTGCCCCTTTTCCAGTGATTTTTGGAGCAATTCATGGCCTCTGTACTGAGGTGCATTAACTACCTGGATGATATTGTGGTCTCAGGTTACTCAACAGATGAACATCTGTGGAATGTTTGTGCCTTGTTCACGGTGCTATTATAACAAATTGCAATTATTTCACCCATCTATAGTGTATCTCAGTTTTGAAGTCCTGTGCGCTATCATCAAGCATTTACGCCAGCATGTCAGTGTTTCTTTCTCAGAAACATTGCACACTACCATAAATTTCTTCCTTGTGCAGCCACTTCATGCTCTCGTATGTAAAGATTTTCGTTTTCAATGATCAGCTACCTGCGAGTATGCTTAACATTCAACATTCAGCACCTTGTTTTGGCTACAGATGCCTCCCAAAACGGCTTTGGGGCCATTCTTGCTCACAAATATGTGGACAGTTCTTAATACCCTACTGCGTAAGCTTCCAAAACTCTAAGTCAGGCGCAATAGCACTACTTGCAGACAGTTCTAAGTTTCATTTCATTACTAATCAAGAACCTCTGGTTTCTCTTTTCAGTCATCTGGCATCTTAACTGGATGAAGCGGTCCATCGTCTACAATGTGGGCTCTGTTTTCGTCATGCTATAACAATAAGATACCTTTCTGACCACCCAACACAACAGCTGTTTCTCGATTGCTGATTGGCCACAATCCAGCATTTGATGAGGATAAACTGTTATGTTTCCATTTAGACATCAAAGCCCAAAACACAATGGATGGTTTTCCCCTTACGAGTTCTCGGATTGTGGCGGCTGTTGCAGCTGATTCTGTCTTAGGACAGGTTATCCACTTTGTCCACCATGGTTGGCCAGATAAACCACTGGGCTGAGCCTTGGATCCATCACGTAATTGTTATCCTCTCAACCATTGCCTCTCAGTTCTTGATGAAATGTTACTGTTTACTACTGAAGAGTCGGCTCCCAGGTTGTGATCCCATCTGCCCTGTGGTGGTACATCAGGCACCCTCTCCATCTAGAGCATTTGGGTGTTTTTCATACAAAATTGCTGACGTGCCACCACGTGTTTCAACTGGGTATTGACGATGACATCATGCACATTTTGGCAGCCTGCCTGCAGTACACCAACTGTCAAACAACATGATAGGCCTCTTTTTCCCCATGGCTTGCCCCCAGCTCCCCTGGAAACTTATTCATGTTGATTTTGCAGGTCCATTCCTTAACTGCTTTTGGCTTGTAGTAGTTAATGCTTTCTCATAATTTCCTTATGTTGTTTGTTGCCCATGGCTGCTATGGTCACAACTATCTCAAATATCTTTTTCATAGGAGGATTGCCATATTCGCTTGTGACAAGATTTTAAAGATTTTCGTACACAGAGTGGCAACTGGAATGTTACAGCTTCTCTCTTTCATCCTGAGTCCAGTGGAGGGGCAGAGCAGCTAGTCCATAATCAGAACCCACATGAAAAAATATATCAACCTATCTTCTCCCAAGGAAGCCCTTGGTATGTTCCTGAATTCATATAGGTTCACTCCAGTCAGTGACAATAGCCCGGCGGTGCTGCTTCATGGCTACCCAGCCCTGTATGCTGCTTTTTCTGCTCCGGTGTCCATCTTGCAGCAATTCCAACTGGGCTCCGCCATCTGGGCCTGTGGGTTTGGTCCTAAGTGGATACTAGTGGTCATCCATTTTTGCTGAAACTGCTGCCTCTGCATCATGCGCACCTTCGATGGCCTGGTGTTATAACACTGTGGTGAGCTCCATCCATGCATGACTGAACATGCACTGGAGAGCTGTTTGCTCTTGCGACCACCTCCATCATCAGCACTGGCTGCTGCAGTGTGATCCATGACTCTTTCAGTTTTGGCACTGTCTTTGCTTTGGGTGGCATTGCTGCCAGGCAGAGTAGTTAGTGCTGGGCCATCTTCATAGCTGCCTCCGTTGCTGGGTGCATGCTCAGATGTGGACAAGATACAGCATCATTATCACCAGTACTTCCATGTGGCCTCTCTTGGGGAGTGGGTGTCGCGTCTGTCCACGCCTGCACCATTTCGTACCATATTCTCCTGTGACTGCACGACACCTGCTCCAGCAGTTGTCAGCTGCTATTGAAGACATGAGCATCTTGACACTGAACACTTTTCTCCAGGGAGGAAAGAGTGTTGCAACCTTATAGTGTGAATGCATGTAATCAATCGGCATGCGATACAAGTGCCTCCACGGCCGGCATAGAGAATTCGCCTTGCAACATGGAAGGAGGTGCAGCAAGCACTGTTCTGTGCGCACAAAAGCCCAATATAAGCCTGGCATGCTGGGCCCTCAGCCTCACTTATGTTTACTTGCATATTGTATACTCACCAACAAAACTTTATGTTGACTTGTTCTATAGTTATGAGACTTTGTACTGTTCTGTACTTCACTCAGTATTATTGTGGATCTCTTCATGTGGAAACAGAATAAAACTTGTTTGGTGTTACTTATGGTATTGTGTCCGTACAAAGTTTAAATAGTTGTGGTGCAGTTATTCAGTGTCAGCCTCCAATTCTGACTCCATTCATGCAAGAGGAATGCAATTAATGTCATTTCATTTTAGTTTTCTAAGTAAAATATTCTGGCCCACACAACTAAAAGTATTGAGAAGGTGACAGAAAATACCAGTGGGATACTTTATACTGTTTAACTTATAAGTGAGAACGTGGCTTGTTTTGTAGAGAATTCTTTACTAAAGTCAACCTGACAGGCAGTTAACAGGTTGTGCTGAAGCAGATGCAATTCCAGTGGGAGAGTGGTAGTTGTCATATATACATTTTAGTATAAATGTGTATATTCTTACATACAACAGTTTTCCAAATTTCTCTGCTAACTTTTGGCAAATAAGAGGATAAAGCAGCAAGAAAATTAAGTCCTGAAAATGGTTAGGAATACTTCTCAGTTCTTGCCTGAGGTCTAGTCCATGTGGATGAGTTTGAAGCCTTGCTGGAAGGATAAAACATACCAGTCGGGAAATAGTGCCAATTCACAGGTTGACTACTTACAGCCCGCGACAAATCCTACACAGTTCCTGAATGCCCTCACAGACCAGCAAACCAAATGTGGTTGAGTAAGGCAAGACAGAAAGGCAAAGGCTGCTAAGAAACATAGTGGAACATCAGTGCAAATGAAGGAAAGAAATAGCACAATCCCCCTGCCCCTTTCCTTGTTTACACAGTTGGATCACTAGTCTGCAGGCCTTTGTTCACAACCATAGAACTAGGTGAATTGCTGGTTGGATTTTACAGCATGTAAATTATGACATAGTCAAAATTTTTACAATTTGTTGCTATGTAAGCTGTTAAGGGGGGAGATAATGGATTTGGTCCAAAAAATCAATTTTTCGAATACATTAGTTTCTTGATCTACACAGTTTAATCTATGTTGTGTGTGAATTTTATCATGATAGCAGCTTTAGAAATGCCTTTAAATTGTTAAACTGATTAACTCTGCACTGTCGACCACTCTCACCTTTACCGACATTTGGGAAACTGCTTGCTTCAGCGGAATTTTTGTCAGTGTGAAGGCTATTTTCTTTTGATATCTTTGGCTGACATCTATGTCTCTGACTGACATTTGTATCTTTGCCTGAAAACTTTCTTGCATGTGGTTTATTTACGTTTTGGCAATACTAACACGTATTAGCAGGTGGAATTTTGAATTCGCAAGATTTATACATAATGGTTGGCGGAAAAACTGTGTTTAGGAAATGGAGGTTTCATGGAAATTGGTTTACCAACAAAAAAGAAGTAGCAGCTTGAAATGAAGAACAGAAGCTCTCAGTTTCAGCATCGAAAGTTGGGATAGGAGAATTGTACATATGCATGAATGATGTTGGTATGAATTCCACTGGATTCAGACTTATTGATTTAGAGCTTCTGTGCCAGGCTATAAAGTTTTCATGTTCATTTGTTATCAGTAAAACTACGGACTGCATGATCATTGTTGAAGAAAGAAGGGTGGAAATAGCTTGCAATTTTAAATTAATTTGTAATTCGTGTGGCTATGAATTCTCTTTTTCCTCCTTCAAAAAAACTGGCACAGGTATCAGTGAAAGCATATGCTCTGAGATGCCTTGGATAGGGTAGGGAAGAAGGTAATTTATTGTGTGGTTTTCTGCACACGTCTCCACCTTGTACAAGGTTTCAAAAAATAAATAAAGAAATGTCTGGTGCTGTATGCAACACTCCCGAAGTTTCTATGAAGAAAGCAGTGGAGGAATTGGTGGAAATAAACAAAAAAGTTATAGATCCAGGGGTAGATATTCATAACAGTGAATCTTCTGCAAATGTTACTGACCTGTGTTCTCTGTATGGAGTTGCATCTGCTATTAGTATTGACGCAACAAGGAAAATGTTCAACAATGAAGACAGTGAGAAACTGTGATGAGGAAAGCATGCTCTATAAATTATAGTGGCTTAAGTGAGGGCATGGAGGCTGCTGCAGTTGTGAGGATGTTCTTCAGATCTAAGGGCCAGGTCTTAGATATTCTAAACACCTTGGTGAGGGGTGCTCCTCTTCATTCAAAACTGTAACAGATAAAAATCCGTACAATACAGCAATAGAAAAGTTGGAATGTGTTGGCCACATACAAAAGAGGCTTGGTAGTAGGCTTCATTGCTTGCTGAAAGAGAAGAAAGGTGAAGTACTTGAGGATGGAAAACCACTAGGAGGAAAAGGCAGGCTTACTCTGAAAGAAATTGATTCTCTTCAGTTATTTTATGGGTGAGCGGTCAGGAAAAACAAATACAATTTAGAAGCAATGAGGCATGGTGTGTGGGCAATTTTTTTCCACAAACTATCCACTGACCAAACACCAATGCACAATCTGGGTCCAAAAGATGATTGGTATTAGTTCAACAACAGAAATGAAAATGCAATTAAGCCGACATTCAGGTTTCTTGCAAACCCTGATTTATTGAGGAAGTGACTTCACGGAAAGAAACAAAATGCAAATGAAAGCCCCAATAATTTAATTTGGATCAGATGCTCAAAAAGGACATTCTGTGAACTTAAAGTACTCAAAATAGGTGTCTATGATGCAGTTTTATGTTGTTGTTGTTGTGGTCTTCAGTCCTGAGACTGGTTTGATGCAGCTCTCCATGCTACTCTATCCTGTGCAAGCCTCTTCACCTCCCAGTACGTACTGCAGCCTACATCCTTCTGAATCTGCTTGGTGTATTCATCTCTTGGTCTCCCTCTACGATTTTTACCCTCCACGCTGCCCTCCAATACTAAATTGGTGATCCCTCGATGTCTCAGAACATGTCCTACCAACCGATCCCTTCTTCTAGTCAAGTTGTGCCACAAGCTCCTCTTCTCCCCAATTCTACTCAATACCTCCTCATTAGTTATGTGATCTACCCATCTAATCTTCAGCATTCTTCTGTAGCACCACATTTCAAAAGCTTCTATTCTCTTCTTGTCTAAACTATTTATTGTCCACGTTTCACTTCCATACATGGCCACACTCCATACAAATACTTTCAGAAACGACTTCCTTATGTTTAAATCTATACTTGATGTTAACAAGTTTTTCTTCTTCAGAAACGCTTTCCTTGCCATTGTCAGTCTACATTTAATATCCTCTCTACTTCGACCATCATCTGTTATTTTGCTCCCCAAATAGCAAAACTCCTTTACTACTTTAAGTGCCTCATTTCCTAATCTAATTCCCTCTGCATCACCCGACTTAATTTGACCACATTCCATTATTCTCGTTTTGCTTTTGTTGATATTCATCTTATACCCTCCTTTCAAGACACTGACCATTCCGTTCAACCGCTCTTACAAGTCCTTTGCTGTCTGTGACAGAATTACAATGTCATCAGCGAACCTCAAAGTTTTTATTTCTTCTCCATGGATTTTAATACCTACTCCGAACTTTTCCTTTGTTTCCTTTATTGCTTGCTCAATATACAGATTGAATAACATCAGGGATAGGCTACAACCCTGTCTCACTCCCTTCCCAACCACTGCTTCCCTTTCATACCCCTCGATTCGTATGACTGCCATCTGCTTTCTGTACAAATTGTAAATAGCCTTTCGCTCCCTGTGTTTTACCCCTGCCACCTTCAGAATTTGAAAGAGAGTATTCCAGTCAACATTGTCAAAAGCTTTCTCTAAGTCTACAAGTGCTAGAAACGTAGGTTTGCCTTTCCTTACTCTATCTTCTAAGATAAGTCGTAGGGTCAGTATTGCCTCAAGTGTTCCAATATTTATACGGAATCCAAACTGATCTTCCCCAAAGTCAGCTTCTACCAGTTTTTCCATTCGTCTGTAAAGAATTCGCATTAGTATTTTGCAGTATTTTAGTATCTTAAACTGATAGTTTGGTAATTTTCATATCTGTCAACACCTGCTTTCTTTGGGATTGGAATTATTATATTCTTCTTGAAGTCTGAGGGTATTTCGCCTGTCTCATACATCTTGCTCACCAGATGGTAGAGTTTTGTCAGGGCTGGCTCTCCCAAGGCTGTCAGTAGTTCTAATGGAATGTTGTCTACTCCGGGGGCCTTGTTTCGACTCAGGTCTTTCAGTGCTCTGTCAAACTCTTCACGCAGTATCATATCTCCCATTTCATCTTCATCTACATCCTCTTCCATTTCCATAATATTGTCCTCAAGTACATCGTCCTTGTATAGATCCTAATATACTCCTTCCACCTTTCCCTTCTTTGCTTAGAACTGGGTTTCCATCAAAGCTCTTGATATTCATGCAAGTGGTTCTCCTTTCTCCAAAGGTCTCTTTAATTTTTGTGTAGGCAGTATCTATCTTACCCCTAGTGAGATAAGCCTCTACATCCTTACATTTGTCATCTAGCCATTCCTGCTTAGCCATTTTGCACTTCCTGTCGATCTCATTTTTGAGATGTTTGTATTCCTTTTTGCCTGCTTCATTTACTGCATTTTTATATTTTCCCCTTTCATCAAATACATTCAATATTTCTTCTGTTACCCAAGGGTTTCTACTTGCCCTCATCTTTTTACCTATTTGATCCTCTGCTGCCTTTACTATTGCATCCCTCAAAGCTACCCATTCTTCTTCTACTGTATTTCTTTCCTCCATTCCTGTCAATTGTTCCCTTATGCTCTCCCTGAAACTCCGTACAACCTCTGGTTTAGTCAGTTTATCCAGGTCCCATCTCCTTAAATTCCCACCTTTTTGCAGTTTCTTCAATTTTACATTACAATAATGGAAATAATGGCAGAATTGAAGTGCTGAAGAGAATTGGTGTAGATCCTGGTTTGTTTAGAATAAAAGCATTTTACACCATTGACGAGAGCAGGGGCAAGAAAGCTAGCAGATCAGTGTCTTACCTGCAAATGCAGGCCAGGCAGATTCGAAGAGGAGAGAAGAGAAACCTGGAGGATGAAGAGTATCGGTATGAAGGGTTTTAAAATTGAGGTAAACTTATTACATGTAGAAGTACGAGAAGAATATTTTTGAACCTCATTTACTGTGTTTTACATTTTTGTTGGTATTAGATGCCTCTTCTCAAAAAGTATATGCGCCAATGCTATGAAATTTTCAGGAACTATTTGCAACATGTTGCTGTCTTCCCAGAACTAAAAAATATGAGATCCTGCAATTACATTCTGATTTTTAGATGACTGTATGTAGAGAAAAAGTTAATTTTGGACGTGCAAAATTAAAAACTCTGTTAATGATACAATTTGTATCATAAATTAATAACTGTAGTTCAGTGCTATTATTAACTTCTCAGGACACTACAATAAAATTTTCAGATTAATTGCATGGTTAGAATTTGAGTTATGGCTTTTTATAAAAAAAGACAATAAAAAATTAAAAATTCAAATTCCAGGCAAAATATTAGTCCTAAATATTTTATTATATTTTTCTGTCAAAAAACAGCTCTTTTGCTTTACACATGCAAAATTTTAGATTTGTACATTAATAAATATAGTTGTAATGATTTTTTAAATAAATGTTCATATTTTCCTTTACATCCCCCCTTAAATCAACTGCATTACATAAACAGTTCTCAAATTTTTCATAAGTGGTGTACTGTACGAAGCACTTATGTAAACAAATAACAACAATGATAGACATTATTATTGTTGTTGTTGTTGTTAACCCCTATTTAATATTTTATTGTTATTACTATTAAAACCCTAAGAGTCTGTGGCATGTTAAAAGTGGTGGTGACAGCATGTATGATTTGGCAGATGGGGAAGGGCGGGGGAGGAGGGGGGCCTTGGGTAGGGACTGGCAGACAGTAACTGGAAAAAACACACTGAAGATCTGCTGAAACGTTTGAGTTCAGCTACTTATGCTATTAGGGTCATTGCAAATTTTGCCGTGCTGCGTCATCGGACACTGGGTTTCCACGTCGCGTTCGGGTCGGTAGGCTGTGAGGACACTGACCGCTTCTGAGTATGTATGTAACGAGTTTTTAATAAAAGTTAAAGTAAATTATTCGACCGTGTTCAAATGCTGATCACTGGCTCACCCTAAGACCCTCACACCCACCCGCCATCACCCTGACCAGTCAAATACCTTATAAAATGATGTCAGGAGTGGGATCCTCTGGAAATCCTTTTCTGGGGAGAGAAGAAAACTTACAGTCTTCCAATAGGTTAAAGCGGTGATTGGCATTGTTGGCGAAGTTCGTGTTTCGTATCCGTACGTGGAAGCAGCACAAGGCAGATACCATCCTCCGTCGGAGCACATCTCTGCAGACGATGCAACGGAACGAGACCCAGCACTGAACGTAGGACTGCAGCAGATACTGGCTTTGCTTGGCATGCATGCAAACGGCAATGATGGCAAATTTTTAAGTAAATAGAGTGACCGGGTTATTCAGTATGGTAGAGGCACAACAAGATTTGCAGACTGTTATAGCACAGTTACGAGAAGAAATTCAGCGATTGAAAACAGATGAAGAAAGTAGAGGGATGTGGGACAAGTGAATAGTAGCCTTCGGAATGTAGCCGATGAAAGCACAACAGATTCAGCAGTAGTTAAAAATTTTTCTTTGGTCCCCACAGCTCTGGTCTTTCGTGGGAAGTCTGATGAGGATATTCACATGTTTTTTAGTAAACTGGAAAACACAGCAAGTTTAGGATCCTGGAGTGATTCAGGTAAAGTGACCGTGGCGAAATTGTGAATTCAAGATGATGCACTCAATTTTGTTACATGTGATACCATGTGCACTCGAGCAGCTACCTATGACGTTTTTAAGCAGACACTGGTGCAACGGTGCAAAGGGAAGAAGACAGCAAGATTTTACAGGGAACAACTGCACAACATGCGTATATTGGACGGAGAATCTATTGAGCATTTTGCTGATCGCATTAGAAAAGTTAACGCTAATACATATGAGCTCAGTGAGAACGATTCGCACAATGAGGAAAAATTGTTTGAAGCAGGACAAAGGGCATCAGATAGGTTTTTGAATGTGAGACATTTGGAGAAGCCATACAGACGGCAGTTCGATTTGTGCAAGAGCTACGAAGACCTCAAATGGACTGCAAACCGGATCGGCGTGTGTTTGAAGCTTATTCAGGAACCAGTTATCGTGAGAATGGGCAACAGGTGGCCAATACTCATGGGAAGAAGATTCAGTGTTTTGTTTGTGGAAGGGAAGGCCACATAGCGCGGAACTGTAGAGGAAGGAATGCAAGGAGTACATTAAACGACAGAGGGGCCGGGAGGGCCACCACTACTTCCACCCCCAAGAAGCAATAGTTACTGCGAGCTCCATGAATGACAGTTCTGAAGGCCTGCTAGTTAACGCAATTTACCGTGGACAGAATGTCCATTTTCTAGTTGATACAGGGGCTCAAATTTCTCTAATGTGGTGCCATGTAGTTAAAGAGAGAATCTGGAGGCAGCCGAGCTGAACCTTTAAGGGTTAAATGGCAACCAGGTGCACAATTATGGAGAAGCTGTGATTAACTTCGTGATAGGCCAAGATGAATATGAGGCTGGAATGCAAGTGATAAGAAGTAGAGAGGAACACTACGAAGGTATACTAGGGTTGAATTTCCTGTCAACTAACCACACTCAGATCGATGTAGCAAAGAGAGAAATCCGATTTGGTCATAATGATTATGGCTACAATGGGAACTCTCAGAGTCAGCCTCAAAAGAATTTTAGTGATGTTGAGGTAATGCACAAACCAACCGTTTCGAGTCGACGTACATTTGACTAAAAGCGAGTGCATCCCCCCGGGAACAGGAAAAACACTGTGTATCGACGTGAAGATACCGAAGTGCCGAGGAAGTAATTTGTTGTTAACAGAGCCATCAGTAAACAGTGATTTGCCAGACCAGAAGCATTGTTATGTAGCAAGAACTGTCAGTGTTATTGAGGACAAACCAAATGGGAAACTGTGAGTTCCAGTGAACATTGCTAACATGAGTAATGCGTAAGCAGAATTACCACCCGGAACTACTGTGGCAACAGTATCGAACCTAGATTCACAAGAAATGATAGAAATCCCTACCAAGGAGAAAGATGTACAAGTAGCAACTTATGGTCCGCCGAATCTCAATACAGGAGAGGCAATTGTCAAAGCACGTGGATCAGTCGAACAAGAGCTGGTTACTAAATTAAACCATTTATTGCCAGAGGATTGGGAAATAATTTTGCCAGTGCTACTTAGCTACTCGGATCTCTTCCGTGAGCGGGATAATCTCCCAGCAACTCCATTAGTTCAACATAGAATACATACCCGATGAGCAGCACCCATCGCTCAATGACCATACAGAATTTCTTATAGCCAACAAGCCTTAGTCGACGAGATGATTAAAGAACAACTGGAAGCCAGGTTTATTGAACATAGAAAGCCATCTGATTCAGCCTGGGCCTCCCCCATCATGATCGTAAAAAGGAAATCGCCTACAGGAGAACAGAAGTACCGATTCTGTGTTGATTACCGGAAGCTGAATGCTGTGACATTACCGTACATTCATCCATTACCAGATCTTGTACACTCGTTGGATTACCTTCGTGCAAAATCTTTTCTGTTTGTGACCTAACCAGTGGGTACAATCAACTGACTGTACATCCAGACGATCGGGCTAAAACATCGTTTATTACACCTACAGGTGTATACAAGTATAACTGTCTTCCTTTCAGCCAGCAACATTTAAATGTCTGATGGATACAGTCCTCAGAGGACTAACCCCCACACAATGTCTGGTTTACCTTGACAATGTTATTATCTTCAGTCAGGACATGCAACAATACGCTGAAGGATTGACAGCTGTTTTTGAGAGACTACGCAGAGCAAATCTTTCCTTGTCTATGTCAAAGTGTCATTTTGCTGTACCTGAAGTGGAGTATTTGGGACACAGGATAACCGCAGAAGGAGTAAAACCTAATTTTAAATTGGTGGAAGCTGTGAAGAGCTATCCTGAACCAATGAATGTGAAAGAGCTACAGTCTTTCTTAGGCACAGCGAACTACTACAGATGATTTTACTAAATCATCTGTAGTAGTTCGCTGTGCCTGATCTAGGGTA